>NC_060139.1:170868494-172118494 GCF_021461385.2 Schistocerca piceifrons
GGTGCACCGTCTTGCTGAAACAAGACATCGGGGTGATACTGAAGCAGCTGAGGAACAGCAGACAGTTGCAACATGTCCAGATACACTGCAGATCTGATGGTAGCCTCAGCGAAGAAGAATGGCCCGATAATTCGATCGTGCAATAGCGCGCACCAAACATTCACCTTTGGACTGCCTCTGGTGCACTCCATGACCTAGCCAGGGGGTTGTGAACCCCAAATTCGCACATTATGGCGATTAACTACTCCACTGACAAAAAAGGTTGCTTCGTCGGAAAAGGCAATTCGTCTGAGATAACCATCATCCTCCTCAATACGTGTACTGTCATTAGGGAACAAGGCCGGAACGATTTGCACTTTGTATGCACGAAACAATAAACGTTTGTGTAAAATGTCATGGAGAGCGCTTTTGGTATCTGTAATTCACGTGAGGCCCTGTGCACCGATTTCTTCTGACTTGGCAGAAAAGACCGCCTTGCAGCTTCCACCCTGTCTGCTGAGGTTCTTGGTCGACCAGACCTCGGAAGGTCAGCAACCGGTCCTGTTTTCTTGAACTTCTCATACCAGGCTTTGATGCTCTTGACATTGATGGATTCCTTCCAAATGTTGTCTGGAAGTGTCTCTGCGCTGTGGTTGGTGATGGTGTCTCATGGTACCACAGGACACACTGTGCCTTCTCCTGATCTGTTAACATGCCTTCTTGGGCACTGCACCTCCTCCACTACTTACGTACTGCGAATCTAAAACAGAAAAAAAACTTTGATAGTTGTAAACAATTCGACACAAGTTTCATATTTGTACCCTGAGTTATCAATTTATGTAGTCAGGAAAAGTCTTTTCGGACACCCTGTGCTATTGCCGTTGAAGCTCGCTTCCGCCTGATCTCCTCTCTGTCTGCGTCCTTAACGGTCCACATAAGTTACGCCATTTATCGGCTTTGGCAATGTCCTCCACAATTCCGAAATCTTTGTTATTGGCTCATTTGTCTGTATGGTACAATTTATTAAACATCATCTGACCATAGGCTGAAACACTTCCATTGTTGTATCTTGGACTTCACAAGAACTCAGTACGTTTCCCTGTGGGTTCTGATTGGCTTGGAACTCTACCTGAATTTTGCCTTGCCCCATGTTTTATGCAATAAGTGCAGAATGCTCTCCTTATCTTACAAAATGGGACGGCCTAAGAGCAGACTCTCGTCTGCCACACGAACTGCCCTTCATGTTGACTGATAATGCCGTAAGTGTGGTTAGTTGCTCAAGGTTCGGTGGGACGACAGCACTCGTTCCGTAAATATTGGATGTGTTTTTTTTTTTTATGTGACTCAGAATGTCTTGGTCACCCTTCGCCCCTCCCCCCCCCCCCCCCCCCCGCATCTCCCCCAGACCCCTTTTTTCACTGTATCTAGTGATTATGCTGCAATTTACATCCATTTTACGGTTTATTTTTATGCGTCTCAAAATTTAGTGTCGAATTTTGAATTCATATTTTTCATACATCTAGATTTAAAAATTTCTTGTTATTTTTAATATATTTTCACCAACTGCCCTAAAATACCACTGTATCTAGTGATTCTGCTGCAATTTACATCCATTTTACGGTTTATTTTTATGCGTCTCAAAATTTAGTGTCGAATTTTGAATTCATATTTTTCATACATCTAGATATAAAAATTTCTTGTTATTTTTAATATATTTTCACCAACTGCCCTAAAATACCGGTTGTCGTCATCATCATCATCGTCAGCCTCCTGAAGCAGTTTGTCAGAAATAGAACGAGTGGTCACGTTCGAACTGTTGACGAAGAGAATGGAGAATACCATAGAATAATATCACAAACCTACTGGTAAGGTGATCGGAAGACTGGAGAGTTGAAAAGAGTAAAACCACATCTAACTAACTGGAAGGGGTAGCTTTTATCTTGAACATACAGGGAATATTTGAGGACAGAAGACCGGAGAAACAGTGGCAATGTCTACGGCGATGAGAGGGAGATGGAGGAACTGAAGGTGGAGGGCGTGTTGGCGGTGCGACTGCGGACCTCTGCAGAACTGCCGCGCACAGAAGGGCACTGCCCTTGGAGGTGTGATCTTCCATTGACCAAAGTTTCGGTTCCCGCAGAAACTTTTAATAGGCGACTACTAGTCCACAAGCGCGCTTGCCCGTGAAACATCGCCCGCCAACTTGCCGGCGTTTCTGCCCGTGGCGAGTCGTGTTTGTGGCAGTCGGCAGCGGATGGGAGAGAGAGACTGAGAGAGGGAAACAGAGAGAGAGAAGTGTATCACCACTGCCGACCATCTCCGAAATTACTAATTTAGAATCAAAAAAACTCTCTGGGATAAAAAAAGAGGAAGGAGCTGCCCTTCTCGTCGCTGCGAGCTAGCGTGGCTCCCAGCGAATTATTAAAAATGGGAAAAAAGAAAAGAAGGGAGAGCCGCATTCAAGCTGGCTCGTAGTGCAGGAGAGCTCTTATTGGGATTTCCTTTCAGGGTTGCTAATGACGAAAGCCGGGCGGCACGACGGGTCCTTCCTAGCCAGTTAGGCCCGCGAACCATTAGCAGAGTTGGCTGCCGAAAAAGACTCCAGCGACGGAATCCTCGCCCGCGCTGCAGCGAGTGCTAAATGAAAACGCTATCACGACAAACTTTTAATTCGTCCGCTTACTCTCACAGAATCCATAGTCTCATTCATTTCTAATTTCACAGGTGGCGTAAAAATAAGGAAAAACGGTATTCAGTGGCACGAGCGTCGTGAGGAAAATGAGACCGTTAAACGTATTTCTAGAAAGGCTAGCGTACCTGCCCTTTGAACGCTGTTAAAGCCGATTTTTCTTTCAAGACAACATTGTGCAGAGGCAGCGCTAACAAAATGTTGAAGAAAATTTCAGTCTATAATAATCCTGACTGTTAACTGAGGTTTTCTTTGTAGGTTTCTCATCTTTGTTTACTACCTGAAAATTATATCTTTCCAAATTCCTTCTGATTATATCCTGACTCTGACTTAGATTTTTTGTTACGCTAGGTTCCCCTTACTCATGTTATACCTGATTTCTAAGCAGAAAGGTCCCATGTTGGAGTCCAGGTCGGGCACAGAGTTTTAATCTGAGAGAAAGTTTCAGATCATCGCACAGTCCGCTGCGGAGTGAAAATTCATTCTACAAGGAAATCGCTCAATGATTTCTCTACACTTTGGTAAATTTCTTCAAAACTTCTAATTTCTGATCCATCTCTTTGTACTGTGACCACAAGCATCTCTTTTTTAGCGATTCTAACATATCCACTTTATTATCTATTGTTCTTTTCAGATGAAGTAGGTGTCAATTCAGATTAAGCAAAAGTGTGGGCATCTTAAAGGAGAGTTCAAAACAGAACATTAAGTTCTTCATCTACCGTAAGGAGTTTGTTTCTTATCCAGGTAACTATCAAGGCGCTAGCCAGTTTTTGAGTTGATGGAGAGCTTTTAACATTCCTAGTCGGAACAATGCTATTAGAACGTCCCGTTCCGAGGAACATTTCCGTAATACTAATCGTGTTGCGTTTATTTAAAAAAGTTATGTACCAGTGTCATTGATGTTGCAATAACTTTGATTACAGAACAGCTGCTGAAATTAGGGATTAGTTTCCGAACTTCATTTAGTAAAGATCGTAACAAATAGATACCTGTATGTTTCCCTCTGTCGTCCCAATTTAGGGAATGGAACTAGTATGCTGGGCCCTTATGAATACGGAAGGTTACGAGTTTAGAATTATTAAATCAGGTAGTACAGTGCCATTAGTGTAGTGGTCGCCAGTCCAATTTGAACATGTAGTTTCGTTGAACATAATGTTACTAAATAATGAATACACATTACTAGGTTTTTAACTGCTTCCTTTCAAATAACGATATAGGAAGGAACTGGAGAGGAACATTGAGAAATCTAGTAAATGCTATTTTGAACAGAACTGAAATCCTTCAGGGAAACCATATCCTCAAAGTACAGTGTCCTACTGCGACTGATTAATAGTCTGGAGATTGACTACACTTTATAACATATTTCTGGATGTGACCTAGCGTAGGACAAGATAAAGGTTGATAAAATCACACATGAATAGTAAGTAAACCAAAGTCACTCATTTAACACACAAAAATACTGGTTGGTTCATTACCACAATCAGCACAATTCACAAAAATATCCTAAGTTTCTAGGGTCTGCTATAACGAGAAACCGTTCTTTTTACTCGAAAGTATTGAAGCTTCAGACGCTAGCTACAGTCATGTGTTCTATTTAAACTTCCCTTGAAATGCACAATGAATAAGATGCTTCTTTAGAACTCTGACTACCATTTTGTGTTCAGTGCCTTTTACTAAATTTATCTGTATTGAGACACTAACTATAAAAGCCTACACATGTATTTGATATAACAGTCACAATATATTCCTTGGCCTCACACCAATACTGAGCCCTGCGTTTACAAAACTAAACGGAACTCTCCACTCATTCTCTGACTGGCACCCACCTATTTGTTAGACGGGTCTGCAAGTTTAGCGTCACTGGAACGTGTGAAACTCAGCTGCTTCACTTTCACTTCGTAAGATTTTCTGACACTACACTCCTTCTGGTGAAACACTAATTAACACTATATGACCAAAAGTGTCTGGATACTTGGCTGAAAATAACTTACAAGTTCGTAAAGCCATCCATTGGTATTCTGGAGTTCAATATGGTGTTGGCCCACCCTTAGCCTTGATGACAGCTTCCATTCTCGCAGGCATACGTTCAGTCAGGTGCTGGAAGGTTTCTTGGGGACTGGCAGCCCATTCTTCAAGGAGTGCTGCACTGAGGAGAGGTATCGATGTCGGTCGGTGAGGCCTGGCATGAAGTCGGCGTTCTGAAACATCCCAAAGGTGTTCTGTAGGATTCAGGTCAGGACTCTGTGCAGGAATGTCCGTTACAGGGATGTTATTGTCGTGTAACCACTTCCTGTGTGATTCTCTAGATAAATGTCTGTCTATTACACATTACGACTCTCTTCAACTGTCGGCGGCCTCTGTCAGTCAACGGACGAGGTCGGCTGGTACGCTTTTGTTTTGTACATGTCCCTTCATATATCCACTTCACTGTGACTTCGGGAACAGTGGACCTAGGGATGTTTAGAAGATTGGAAATCTCGTGTACCGACGTATGATACAAGTGAAATCCAAACACATGATCACGTTCGAAGTCCGTGAGTTTCGCGGAGAGTCCCATTCCGCTCTCTCACGATGTCTAATGGCTACTGAGGTAGCTGATGTGGAGTACCTGGCAGTAGGTGGCAGAACAATGCACCTAATATGATGAACATATGTTTTTGTGGTGCCCGGATACTTTTGATCACTTGGTGTACTTTTAAGGAAATAATAGGCCAGAGAAGAGGTATGTTGACCAGCACATAAATACTGAACTTACTTGGAAAAAAATTGACTCGGTTATTGAGGCCCTGTGATCTCCTGTTGGAGTGGTATACGTATCATATTTATAACTTGGGCCAATGATGGAAAACTTTTTTGCTGAAAATACGTAATTTTTTTTAGGGTGGGAAATCCAAATATGATACTCAAAATACTGTATCACCAACCATTTATTCACATTTTACAATTATATTTATTAAATTAAGCGATTTTTAAAAGAGTTTAACAGGTTTTATGTAGTTAAAGTAATTTAAAAAGGAGGTGTAATGAATGTAGATGATGTTGGTAGCACTGCTGAAAAACATTTTCTGGCAAAAGAGGTAGATTTTATTTTTGTGTTAGCAGATGGTGTGTTTTTTCTGTCAACCTAATCTCAGTTTCCCGTTTCCTGTACATGTGCGCAGTACTAATCGTGTTTGTAAAAACTCTACTGACTGTTTTTGTTATATTTGTGGTGAATTTGTGATTAAGAAACACCAAAGAAACATTACAGTGTTTGTGAACAACGTTTATCTATCATACTTTGGATCTAAACTTGGTGATCAAGATAAATCTTGGGTGCCATGTAATATATTTTATTTGTGCGTTAAAGATCTGAGAAAATTGTCCAAAAAGGAGAAAAAAGCATTTAGATTTGCTGTTCTTATGATACGGAGGGAGCCAAGAAATCATTCCGATTATTGCTATTTTTTCAGTGTTCATATTACTGGTCACAATTCGAAAAACAAGAAGGTAATTTTTTTTTTGGTCATCGGTCTACTGACTGGTTTGGTGCGGCCCGCCACGAACTCCTTTCCTGTGCTAACCTCTTCATCTCAGAGTCGCACTTGCAGCCTACGTCCTCAATTATTTGCTTGACGTATTCCAATCTCTGTCTTCCTCTACAGTTTTTGCCCTCTACATCTCCCTCTAGTACCATGGAAGTCATTCCCTCATGTCTTAGCAGATCTCCTATCATCCTGTCCCTTCTCCTTATCAGTGTTTTCCACATATTCCTTTCCTCTCCGATTCTGCGTAGAACCTCCTCATTCCTTACCTTATCACTCCACCTAATTTTCAACATTCCTCTATAGCACCACATCTGAAATGCCTCGATGCTCTTCTGTTCCGGTTTTCCCACAGTCCGTGTTTCACTACCATACAATGCTGCACTCCAGACGTACATCCTCAGAAATTTCTTCCTCAAATTAAGGCCGGTATTTGATATTAGTAGACTTCTCTTGGCCAGAAATGCCTTTTTTGCCATAGCGAGTCTACTTCTGATGTCCTCCTCGCTCCGTCCGTCATAGGTTATTTTACTCCCTAGGTAGCAGAATTCCTTAACTTCATTGACTTCGTGACCATCAATCCTTATGTTAAGTTTCTCGCTGTTCTCATTTCTACTACTTCTCATTACCTTCGTCTTTCTCCGATTTACTCTCAAACCATACTGTGTACTCATTAGACTGTTCATTCCGTTCAGCAGATCATTTAATTCTTCTTCACTTTCACTCAGGATAGCAATGTCATCAACGAATCGTATCATTGATATCTTTTCACCTTGTATTTTAATTCCACTCCTGAACCTTTCTTTTATTTCCATCACTGCTTCCTCGATATACAGATTGAAGAGTAGGGGCGAAAGGCTACAGCCTTGTCTTACACCCTTCTTAATACGAGCACTTCGTTCTTGATCGTCCACGCTTATTATTACCTCTTGGTTGTTGTACATTTTGTATACGACCCGTCTCTCCCTGTAGCTTACCCCTACTTTTTTCAGAATCTCGAACAGCTTGCACCATTCTATATTGTCGAACGCTTTTTCCAGGTCGACATATCCTATGAAAGAGTCTTGATTTTTCTTTAGCCTTGCTTCCATTATTAGCCGTAACGTCAGAATTGCCTCTCTCGTCCCTTTACTTTTCCTAAAGCCAAACTGATCGTCACCTAGCGCATTCTCAATTTTCTTTTCCATTCTCCTGTATATTATTCTTGTAAGCAGCTTCGATGCATGAGCTGTTAAGCTGATTGTGCGATAATTCTCGCACTTGTCAGCTCTTTCCGTCTTCGGAATTGTGTGGACGATGCTTTTCCGAAAGTCAGATGGTATATCGCCAGACTCATATATTCTACACACCAACGTGAATAGTCGTTTTGTTGCCACCTCCCCCAATGATTTTAGAAATTCTGATGGAATGTTATCTATCCCTTCTGCCTTATTTGACCGTAAGTCCTCCAAAGCTCTTTTAAATTCCGATTATAATACTGGATCCCCTATCTCTTCTAAATCGACCCCTGTTTGTTCTTCTATCATATCAGACAAATCTTCACCCTCATAGAGGCTTTCAATTTATTCTTTCCACCTATCTGCTCTCTCCTCTGCATTTAACAGTGGAATTCCCGTTGCACTCTTAATGTTACCACCGTTGCTTTTAATGTCACCAAAGGTTGTTTTGACTTTCCCATATGCTGAGTCTGTCCTTCCGACAATCATATCTTTTCCGATGTCTTCACATTTTTCCTGCAGCCATTTCGTCGTAGCTTCGCTGCACTTCCTATTTATTTCATTCCTCAGCGACTTGTATTTCTGTATTCCTGATTTTCCCGGAACATGTTTGTACTTCCCCCTTTCATCAATCAACTGAATTATTTCTTCTGTTACCCATGGTTTCTTCGCAGCTACCTTCTTTGTACCTATGTTTTCCTTCCCAACTTCTATGATGGCCCTTTTTAGAGATTTCCATTCCTCTTCAAATGTGCTGCCTACTGCGCCATTCCTTATTGCTGTATCTATAGCGTTAGAGAACTTCAACTGTATCTCGTCATTCCTTAGTACTTCCGTATCCCACTTCTTTGCGTATTGATTCTTCCAGACTAATGTGTTGAACTTCAGCCTACTCTTCATCACTACTATATAGTGATCTGAGTCTATATCTGCTCATGGGTACGCCTTACAATCCAGTATCTGATTTCGGAATCTCTGTCTGACCATGATGTAATCTAATTGAAATCTTCCCGCATCTCCCGGCCTTTTCCAAGTATACCCCCTCCTCTTGTGATTCTTGAACAGGATATTCGCTATTACTAGCTGAAACTTGTTACAGAACTCAATTAGTCTTTCTCCTCTTTCATTCCTTGTCCCAAACCCATATTCTCCTGTAACCTTTTCTTCTACTCCTTCCCCTACAACTGCATTCCAGTCGCCCATGACTATTAGATTTTCGTCCCCCTTTACATACCGCATTACTGTTTCAATATCCTCATACACTTTCTCTATCTGTTCATCTTCAGCTTGCGACGTCGGCATGTATGCCTGAACCATCGTTGTCGGTGTTGGTCTGCGGTCGATTCTGATTAGAAGAACCCGGTCATCGAACTGTTCACAGTAACACACACTCTGCCCTACCTTCCTATTCGTAACGAATCCTGCACCTGTTATACCATTTTCTGCTGCTGTTGATACTACCCGATACTCATCTGACCAGAAATCCTTGTCTTCCTTCCACTTCACTTCACTGACCCCTACTATATCTAGATCGAGCCTTTGCATTTCCCTTTTCAGATTTTCTAGTTTCCCTACCACGTTCAAGCTTCTGACATTCCACGCCCCGACTCGTAGAACGTTATCCTTTCGTAGATTATTCAATCTTTTTCTCATGGTAACCTCCCCCTTGGCAGTCCCCTCCCGGAGATCCGAATAGGGGACTATTCCGGAATCTTTTGCCAATGGAGAGATCATCATGATGGTAATAAGCTACCCTAACCTTCCGTCCGCCATCCAACCAGTAGGGCATGGTGCAGATTTACCGGTTCCTGAACCATGAGATGATTTAAATTCTATTCCAACAAAAGTATTTTCTGATGTACAATGTGATTTAGATGAACCAGATGCTGATGATTTCCACTGTAATCCTGAAAGTCTAGAGCCCAAATTCTTTACTGAGACCGAGCTTAACGATTTGGTTAGGCTGAATTGCTTGGCTCTAGATTAAAAGAAAATAACTTATAGGCAGTTGAAGCCAGCATATACATGTACAGAAAGAGTGAGCAGCAATTTTCCAAATTTTAGTGTACTGCTTAGACATTCCCGGTCTGACGAATGAGTTTGGTATTGCATACAAAATGGAAGACTGGAGGCTGTTTATTGATTCATCCAAAACAAGTTTAAAGGCTCTTTTATTACACAATGGTCACCTGTATGCATCTATACCTGTTGGACATTCCGTGCATATGAAAGAAAGCTATGAAAACCTAGAAATAGTTCTAAATAAAATAGGCTATTCTGCTTATGATTGGATGATATGTGGCGATCTAAAAGTAACATGCATGCTCCTTGGTCAGCAAGGTGGCTTTAACAAATTTCCATGTTTCTTGTGTGAATGGGACAGTAGGGCTAGGGATCAACACTGGTGCAGAAAGAACTGGCCTTTGAGGTAATCTTTTAAACGTTATGAGAAGAACATTCTACGCAAAAACCTTGTAGATCCAAAAAACGTACTCCTACCATTTTTACATATAACGTTAGGCCTAATGAAACAGTTTGTAAAGGCTTTGCCTAAAGATGGACCATCTTTAAGTATCTCTGCCAGAAGTATCCACACCTTTCAGAAGCTAAACTAAAAGAAGGCGTATGAAAAAGTCCAATAATACGAGTATGTTTCTGTTATAGCTACAATTTTAAAGAAGTTTAAAACTTCAGGACGTTTAATGAGCCTGTAAGTTCACTTTTGGAACAGTCACCTTGATTACTTCCCAGACAATATGGGAGATGTTAGTGAGGAGCAAGGAGAGCGTTTTCACCAGGATATTAAAGTGATGGAAAAACGGTACCAAGGCCGCTGGAACACCAACATGATGGGGGACTACTGTTGGTCACTTCACAGAGAAGTTCAGCAGGCTACTCGCTGTACAAAAAGCTACACAAGAAGCTTCAGTGAAAAAAGAGAAAGAAAATACAAACCCATTCCAGCTGACTAGTGAAACCTCTATTAACACATATCATTGTTTTAAGTAGCTTAGTGTAAATACAAACCATGTTTATGTTGTAACAAAGCGTTTCACTAGTTTCCTCGTTTACCGTATACCATAGGATTTTATACTATATTGCATATTGCTCGAAAACTGTGGGTGATACAAAATACTAAGGCTAGATTTAGATTCAGCTCAAAAAAGTCTATAAAGATCAGCTATAAAAGTAAAAAAAAAAAGGTTTTTCGAAGAAAGTTTTTCGTTGGCCTGTGCAATCAAATCGATATGTGCGTAACACCAGATTTACAGAAGTTTGCGCGGGACTCACTATTTCACATCACATGTCATACCAATGTAATCTGTATGCACTCACAGCAACTGTGGGTGACAAAATGCCTAAGCGAGCATTACTCATGGACATATAACGATGTCTGTATAAAATCTTGTGCCACATGGGACATTATTCATTTAAATCCGTGATGTTCAAACACTGTCTGGCACCATTCACCATCGACATCTCCACTTCCATCACGTTTAATCTTTCAGTCAGGACCATGAAGCGATGCAAGATTATGTAAACAGTACTGGGAATATCTGTAGCAGGATAGGTAGCGTAGGCCTACTTACCACTACAACGGCGAGCGATGACGCATTTTTTCGTCTGATGTGATCTACATTTCAGTGAAATGTAAAACATTTGTTCACCATTCAAAGTTACTTCCTTCGTGATTTTACGGATTTCAATTGATAACATGAGGCCGCTACCAGTGATAGCATCTGCACTCTACCAACACTCGTCACAATCCGTCGCAATCAAGGGAAAGCCATCCCCATTAGTAAATTCTTCTCCGCCTCTTATCTGACATCTTAGTTTCGATAGCCAAAATAATCAAAATACGGTTATTACCAGTGGAAAATTTTAAGGATCTTGATTGCAATAAAATACTTCTGCTTGCTAATTACGGGTTTCGGCTGCCTAGCAAGCACCCTCAGATCATGCTTACTAAAGAACCGGTACCTGTGCTGAATACTGACCATAACACTATCATTACCAAGCGTAATTCAGATCACGTCAACTTTGTACAATATCGATACGTAACTCACATAATGCTTACTGAAGAATGGATAACTAAGTACAGTTCTGGTCACACATAGTTACCAAATGTAACTCGTTAGTAGGGAAAAAAGTGCCAAAACCACGACTGTTAACATATAAAATGAGCGGAATACCACTACCGTCTTTGTTTCCGAAGTATCTTCGCAGAGGTGGTTCACGATATGTTGAACATTCTTCTTGCACAGATGATATAAGCCAAATCGTCTTAAATATAGACATTTTTTGGTTCAATATATGACTGTGTGGTTCTGTAAAGCTACGTCGAACTTAATAAATCGTTTCAGGTATTTAGAATAGGCTAATTAAGTATCTCACACTACACTTTTTTTTTATTGCCGCCCAATTGTCTTTGACTGAAATAGAGTCTGTCGAGTCGGTGCTTTTCATGTGTAAGGTTAAGTGGGTTTCCAGTGCGTGGCGTCCTAGGAGATGTTCTCTAGAAACTCCTCTATGCACCTATGATACACCGTTCAGTTGAATAGTTAACCTATTACCGTACTAACAAGTAACTGCTTTAGGTAATGTTACATAATATTTTATTTGCAGTTACTCCTGTACTGTAATAACTGAAATTATAATACTTTTAATGTCGTGCGCTCTACCTGCATTATCATCAGTGTTACTAATTCTTAAATCCATCACGTTTTGTTTCAAATTGAAGAACTCGTGTATATTGAGATTACCTTTTGATGACTTCCCATTAAGTGGTCTCGAATGTGGCGTAACATAGGAGGAATACACTCATGCTCTTAAATTAAGGATAATGCTGATACATGGTGAAATAACGCCCTGGTGGGCGGTTTGCGGCTTTAAATGACCTCGGGGTATGACCATGTGGTGCATCTGACCTGCGGTCGTCGCACGGTGGCGCTGGAAGCATTCCACATACGCGGAGGTGTGTTGGTGCATGTCGGGGCACGGTGAATCGAGTACGTGAGCAGTCGTTTTCAAACGTGCTAATGGTGACTGTGTGTTTAAAATGACTCAAAGAGTACATATTGATGACGTTATGAGTGGTAGAATACTAGGGAGACTGGAGGCAGATTAAACACAGCAGGTCGTAGCACGGGCCCGCCGTGTGCCACAAAGTGTGATTTCAAGATTACGGCAATGATTCCAGCAGACGGGAAACGTGTCCAGGCTGTATAGTAAGGGACGTCCACAGTGTACAACACCACAGGAAGACCGATATCTCACCATCAGTGCCCGCAGACGGCCAGGGAGTTCTGCAGGTAGCCTAGCTCGGGACCTTACCGCAGCCACTGGAACAGTTGTCTCCAGAGACACAGTCTACAGACGACTGAACATACATGGTTTATTCGCCCGGAGACCTGCAAGGTGCATTCCACTGACCCCTGGTCACAGGAGAGCCCGTAAAGCCTGCTGCCAAGAACACAGTACATGGTCATTGGAAGAGTGTCCCCAGGTTATGTTCACGGACGAGTCCAGGTATAGCCTGATCAGAGATTCTCACCGGGTTCTCATCTGGTGTGAACCAGGAACCAATACCAATCCCATAATGTCCTTGAAAGGGATCTGTATGGTGGTTGTGGTTTGATGGTGTGGGATGGGATTATGATTGGTGCGCGTACACCGCTGCATGTCTTTGACAGGGAGCTGTAACACGTCAGGAGTATCGGGACGTCATTTTGCACCAGTATGTCCGCCTTTTCTGGGGTGCAGTGGGTCCCACCTTCCTCCTGATTGATGATAACGCACGGCCCCACCGAGCTGCTATAGTGGAGGAGTACCTTGAAACAGAAGATATCAGGCGAATATAGTGGCCTGCCTGTTCTCCAGACCTAAACCCCATCCGTCACGTCTGGGATGTTCTCGGTCGACTTGTCGCTGCACGTCTTCACACCCCTAGGACACTTTAGGAGCTCCGACGGGCACTGGTGCAAGAATGGGTGGCTATACCCCAGCAGCTGCTCGACCACCTGATCCAGAGAATGCCTACCCGTTGTGCGGCGCGTTTACGTGCGCATGGTGATCATATCCCATATCGATGTTGGGGTACCTGAGCAGCAAACAGTGTCGTTTTGTAGCACATGTGTTTCGGGACGGTTTTCTCTACTTATAACCAATACCGTGGACTTACAGATATGACAGATCTGTGTCTGGTATGTTCCCTATTTGCCTATGCTATTAGCGCCAGTTTTGTGTAGTTCCACGTTGTGTGGCACCACCTTCAGCAGTTATCCTTAATTTATGAGCATGAGTGCAGATCATGTGAGGAAACTTTTCTGTCTACAGCTAAAGTAATTAAACTCTCTGGTGATGGCTTACTAAATAGTTTAGCGCACTGCAATGGCAAAACGACCTGCTTCTCCGTGTATCTAATAATATCGTGCAGTACGTTGCTGCTACAGTGAAGTATATTATTTCCACTGATACTTCATAATAAGTGTTCTCAAGGTTTCAGACAATGGTTCTATCATCTAACGTTCTGCAAGCACTAGCTTTCCGCCGTACGAGGTCTGATGTACATGTACGGACAGACAAATGATAACAGTTTCAGAAAACTTGGTTGTTTATTCAAGAGAAAGAGCTTATAATTTCAGCAAGTCAATAATGTGCTGGTATACCTCTGACCCCAATGCAAGCAAAGACTGACTGAGTTGTTGGATGTACTCCTAACGGATATTGTGTCAAGTTCTATCCAACTGCCGCGTTCGTTTATCAAACTACCGACCTGATTAGAAGTCCCTGCCCAAATTGCACCAAACGTTCTCATTTCGGGAGAGTGCGACGACCTTTCTGGCCAAGGTAGGGTTTGACAAGCACAAAGACAAGCAGCCGAATCTGTCGCCGTGTGCGTTCGGGCACTATTTTTCTCAAATGTAAGGACGTAGAATACGTCGACGTACCCCTGTGCTTTAAGGGTGGCACGAATAACAACCAAAGGAGTCCCACCATAAAGAAAATGGCATCCCAGGCCATCACCCCTGGTTCTCGATCGGTGTGGAGGACGGCAGATATGTTGGTACTCCACGGCTCTCTGGGGCGTCTCCATCACGACGCCGATCATTGGGGATCAGTTTTAAGTGGGACTTATCACTGAAGGCATGTATTCCCAGTCAGTGATAGCGAGGTGTTGATGTGTAAGTAGGATCCAGAGATTTGAAATGTCTTTTAGTAGACTCTTAGGAATATGAACGCAATTTCAATAACATGTACTACCAAGCTGTGCCCACTTGATGACCAACACAAAAATAATTTTAAAAAATGCAAATTTCGTTAACCTTAGAAAACTGAAGGGGAGAAAATGCCACATTGCTACTAAACCATCGTAAAGTTTATTACATCATATTTCGTTCAAAGGAAGTCATAATTCATATTTTACGCTTTAGTTAGTTACGGTCCTTAGATTTCCAAAGGTATGTTACATACCAAATTAAGTAGAAAATATCCCCTTTCCTACTCTACTCCAGGGGTGGGCTACATTGGGGCTGCTAAGAATTTTTGTGTGGCCCAGCAAGAAAGTCAGAAAAACCAACACTGAGACATCAGTCCCTTCCGGTGCGTGACCGACGTTTTCCACTAAGACAGCTACGTCGGTGCGCATGCACACTACGTAGTCTAATTACTACAGCACAAATTTAACACTCGGCGCTATGGCTGACTGGAGTGACCACAAAGGCATTATCCATTTACTTGTTGACCTGCAGTCAGATCACACCGAGAAAGACGAATTTAATGATTTGACATTAGCTGACTTTAATAAACCTTTGCCTGCCGCATAATTTCCATGTATGACGAAATTTGCTGGGAAAATGTTCTCTATATTTGGGCCTTCTCATATTTGTGACCAAAGTTTTTCTTTCTCGAAGAAAAACGAGATTAAGTTTAGGCCCCTTGGTGCTCTTCACCATGTATTACCTCGAAGGCTGTGATGAGAATCTCAACAAACAATCTCACTGTTGATTTAAAAAAAAATGTGGAAATGGATGATGGGATAAATTCTTCTCATTAAACTAATTCTAGAGGAAAATGCGCTTGCAACTACAGATGATAAGAAATAAGCATGATAATTAAATTGATTAAAACTGACGCTATTGTTATTTAATCTATATGTATTGATTACTATCGTATAGTTGATATCTCTTGTGAAACGCACCGTTTGCTATTGAATGCGGTCATTTTAAAAGGTGCAGCCCACCACTACCCTCCCTTTGCCCAATGTTATCTCTGAACCAAAACAGTTGCCCACTCCTGCCCTCCTGTAATCACAAATTTTACCGGGGTTTAGTAATCTCGGGATAATTGTTATTGACTTTTACTCAGAACATTCTTTTTAAAGAGAGATTGATACGTAAGTAAGGCACTGGACCTAAAATTTAAAACGTTTATGGGTTCTGGTAGAAGAATCCGTTAAAAATAATAAATGTTTTTTCATTATTTTGAAACCCAAGAAACTGAATAGATTAGGATATTCTTGAAAGGTGGCCTTAAAGCATTCCCCTACCTCCCTTGATATTGCGAGAATTCAGTTTTGATGTTCATAAATTTATTACCATCTCGGTTTTAGAATATGTAACTGGAACTATGGTTTATGATACAGTCACACACTTGGAATTACGCAGATTAAAATCTGTTAAACCTGAACGTTAGCGGAACTTCATCAGTTTCATAACAGAAAGAAATCGTTCACACGTATTTGTTGAACATAACATTGAAATAACCTTAGCCACTTATCTGTGCTGACGTGGATATTACTCTGGGGATAGTATTTCATAAAAGTCTTTGAGTTATCGACTTGAACAAGCAGATCGTTTAACTGGATGGTACACTGTACGATCATAAGTTCAAGTTCGAAGTAGTGAGGTACCTTAGCAGCCAAAAGCGAGAATGGAGTGACATAAATCGAAATCCGTCATTAGTCATGCAGTGCTTTGGAATTCCTTTGAGAACTCACAAAGAAATGTTTCAGTTAGTAAACGCTGTCCGTCATATTTGATCCACCAATGACTGCCTTGAATTACGAGAAACGTTCGATGTCATAAAATCGAATTGGATTTGACCTTAGGATTACCTTTTGTTCGATAGCGTCAACCTTGTCCTCAGTATCTTTTACCAAATTGTCCTCCACTTCCTTTAAGACAGAATTCAGACAACTGACGATGTCGGTTAAGAAAGTTTGAGTTATCACTCTACATACCTTAACCCAGTTTCTTTCTAATAGCAGTCTTCAATTCAGCCACCATTCATCGTCGTTAAACAGAAATCAATAACATTCAGCATGAGTTTTTCCTGCTCATACTGTGTGATGATATAATGAGCACCTTTCATGTCCTTTAAACTATACAAAGGATCAACTAATTCACGTTCAGCAGTGAACAATGTGGCTCTTAATGTTTTACATTTTTGGACAAGCGCGTAGAGGTCTTATTGGGCCTATTCCTAATGCAGAGCGTAAATCAAATTTAATGCAAGTGGATAGTCGCAACTGCTTACAGTCTGAGAAGGCGTCCATCTGCAGCCTTCCTGTCCATTCTTTCCATCCTCTCCTCTCAGCAGCATTCGCCACTGTGCGCGGAGCGTTAGACAAGAGCGCGGCCGGAGCTCTCGCAGCCTTGGAGCGCTGTTTGTCCAGGCTACAGATTACAGTGCCGCTGCATGCAGAGTGTTTGGAGAACACTGCTCAGCAGTTGACTCAATGACGTCGTCAGTTGCGATTGCAATAGGCACGAATCATAAAGATTACACGGTGCAGCAGTAGAAACTAGACACCTGGTCGGATGAATCACGTTTATTTTTACATCAAGTCAACAGTTGTATCTGAATGCTTTGTCAGCCAGGCAAAGTGCTATTGAAATCTAGCACCACACTCTGGACACATGTCTTTAGAGTCAGCATTAGGGGACAGGGTGACGAGTCTTTAGTTGAGCGACCGAACATTTATTGTAATTTTCGCATTATGTGAGGATACGAGGTTTTCCAGATCTTTGATAGCCATTGGCTTTTGGAAATGGATCGTGTCGTTATTTGAGGGTGAAATCTCGTACTAATTCTGAATATAAATGAACATTTATTATTAGTAGAAGACCCGTTCGTTTGTTATAAAGAAAAAAATAATCCAGAACTTAAAGGCCTGAATTAAACACCAACCTATAAACAAAAAAAAGGCATGTGATTCTTCAGTTTCTCACGGCATATTTCTTGCTTGAGCAGTCTACGAGTATACTGCCGGTCCATAGTGTCCAACGGGCACGATATTTCGGCAATCATACATGTCGCCATCGTCAGGTACGCTGACGAACTGAGCGCTTGAGGGCGGGCCGCTGTCTTAAAATCCCTACCCGTGAGAGGAGTCGTTCTCTCTGCGGTCCGCGCCCGCGGCCGCGCATCGGCGGTCGCTGAGACGCTGGCGTCGGCGTCTGTGGTGGCGTCGGTGTAGTTGCCTCGTTAGCTCTCGTCACCCGTTCGTCTTCTTTACACTCAATGCTGGTTCCCATGCCTTGCTGAGGTTAAAGCCGCAATCTCGGTTGATGAGTCCATCCTGGTACGAATTTCGACAGCTTCGCAGTATTTAGATGTCTGTGCCAAGACCCTAGTTTGTTGGCAGCCCATTTCGTGATTTTCGGACAAACAGTGCTCTGAGACCGCCGTCTTGTTGGGGTGCCTACGTCGAGTGTTTATCGTCTAAGAACTAGATACCGTAGTCTTGAATATCTATGCTGATACCAGTGTGTGCTATGTTGTTATGCTAAGGTAAGTAAACGAGTAAAAAGTGTATTGTTAAAATGAATCCCTCAGTGGGTCTGAACGTCCTATCCCCGTAACCATGTGCTCTGATGTCATCTGTCATATACATGCCTACTACATATGTGGGGAATATCGCTTATAAACTATATGCCACTTAAAAAACACATCTTTAAAACTAATTTTTAAAACATTTAACAACTTAAACACAAACATTCATTCAATAAAAGCCATAATAACGTAATACTCATCTCCTGAAATATATAAAACTACCTGCAGAAATTGCGAAAAATTTAAATAAGATATGTGGGACGCAACTTCTACCTGAGATACGGAAACCATACAAGAGACTCCAACACTAATCCATTTATCTTCTCTCTACAACTAAAAGCCAACAATCATATAACAGAAAACATCAACACAGCAATCCAGATACTACACAAAATTCCAAAAGAAATCAGCATGAATATTGTAGAAGAAATGGAAGTTTAACTGCACACGGAAAACAATCCGAAAGATATTCTAAATGAAAAACAGATCAAAAATATAAACACTTTTTATAAAATTTTATTAGCATTTGAAAACGAAAAACCAAATTACAACACACACCACAGATTACGCAAACAGCAATTCAAACTATTTTATCTACGACATAGAAATAAATATACAGCATCTCTTGATCAAGTTATAAAGCTGTCAATATAGATCCAACTGGCAAATCTTACGAAAACTACGTAATTACGCACAATATAAGACAACAAGGAAATTATGGCCATATCAAATCCAGTGTATAAATATGTACAACAACGTAACCTAAACGTGTAACTAGTTAATAAGCTGTCAAAATAGAGCCAACTGTAAAATATTATGAAAAATACATACATTTTCATGATAAAAGACAGCAAGAAAATAACGACTAGGCACAGTTGTAGGATGTACACACTAAATAGTGATTGTAGGTTGTACTATAAAATGCAGTAACTCCAATATAAGCTTTTAGCACGAAAGAATAATGAACTTTAAGAATTAACTGTTCATTAAAATTTGCTTAAAAGATAAGACAGGAACATATTTGTTTATACTGTTTACAAGATTCGTGTTCTGATATCAGGTGTCTGTACTGTCCAGTCGGCGTATCACAGTTGGCAGTGGAACTGCAGGTTTCCAATAGATGCCAATGTTGGTCGCGTGTGATCTGATGGACCCAGTGTTGCGCACCAGCTGTGCCACACCTCCAGCTTGTATGGTCGCAAAAGTTACCTGAAAATCGTGTTCACCTCATGTAGACGACACTCAATGTTCTTTTTATTTGTCACCAGTCTTTAGTTTCATGTGACCCGCCATGAACTCCCTTACTGTGCCAATCTTTTCATCTTAGTGTACCACAGCTCTTCAATTATTTGTTGTATATAGTGTCTTCCACTACAGTTTTTACCCTTCCACAGCCCCTCAAGTACCACGGAACTTATTCCAAAGCGCCTTAACACAGGTTCTTTCAAATGGTTCAAATGGCTCTAAGCATTATGGGACTTATCATCTGAAGTATGGTCCTCTAGACTTACAAAGACTTAAATCTAACTAAGCTAAGGACATCACACACATCCATGCCCGAGGCAGGATTCTATCCTGCAACCGTAGCAGCAGCGCGGTTCTGAAGCGCCTAGAACCGCTCGGCTACAGCGGCCGGCCACAGATCCTTTCATCCCATCCCTTCTTCTTGTCAGTGTTTCGTACTTGTTCCTCTCGTCATCGATTCTGCAATGAATGCTCCCTTTCCTTATGGTCGTATGTCCTACTTGCTTCATCCGTCATACTTTATCTTTATTTCAAAGTAGCTGAACTCCTTCACCTTCTCTACTACGTGGCACCCAAATCTGAATTTAAGCACGCCACTAATAACTCTGCTCCTTCGTATTCTTGTCTACCTTTGGACTTCTCACATTCCATGTTTTGTGATTAGCAAACTGATTCCAGTGATCAAGTACGCATACATAATAATAATAGCATCATGGCATCTTATTGTTGATATTCTTTAACTCAGACTTTCACTCACTTATATCCTTCATCGGTTCTTCGATGACTAGGTTGAAGATTAGAGCACGAACAAATTGCATACCTGCCATACTTCCTTTTTTTATTCTGGGACTGTTCTCCTATGTTTCCCTCTTAGTGCATGTTCATGTTGTACGCTATGAGTCTTTGCCTACCACTGACATGCGATTTTCTGTGGATTTTTCAATTTCTTAAACCAATTAAAGTTGTCAAATGCTTCTTCTAGGTCGATAAATCATAGGGAGGTGTCTTAGACATTCTTAAGTCTCGGCTTCAATACCAACCACTACAACAGCTCTCCCTCCTTGACATTTCTAAGATCCGTCTGATCGTAATGTAACAGACTCTCAGTTATTTTTCCGTTTTTACGTGTATTACTCCAGACAGCAACTCCGACCCATGTCCATTATGCGATGACTCCCGCAGTTAGCTGTCCTTATTTCTACGTGCTAACTTGAACTATATCAAATACGAGCCCACTGTACCTGGTTTCAATCAATCTTAATTAGTGGTAGGCGTTAAGTAAAAGGTAGTGGATCACGACGGGATCCCCCGCTTTCGATGTCTTAGAATTCACGCAGAAACGCCCCACACTGCGACAGATCGGTAGGTAGATTTCTTTCAGTCAAACTCTCGTCATTATGTAAGAAGTATTTACAAATATGCTACTGTTCAGATCCTGTGCGTTACCAACGTCTGGCTCACTTCATGTGTCGAACACCCCAATACACCAAAGTATCATTAGAAACTTGTTCCAGTTGTAATTCATCTTCGGTTACTAAAACCTGTTGCCAGTTATAAAACTTATTATAAAGTTTCAAGCAAAGTGAAACTCTCTTTGTGACTGCTCTCAGTTCCTTTGTCTTTATTTCTGAGGATCCGAATTTTAATTCATTTATTTCCTGTAACACAGATAATTATTCGTGTTCCTTAAATGGAATCAGCTTAGAGATGCATTACTTGACTGCACTAAGCCAACAGAAATCCCATTTTTTCCAAGTATGCGCTAATAATTCCTGTTGCGTACTTTCGTGTGTCTCTTACGTTGAAAAAACATTGTATACCTAATACAGAAATTCATAGCTGGATAGATAATCGTCAACGCTTAGTAAATATATGAGAAGTTGTTTCAGATTTAAGTAGTTCATACCGACCGGTTTTAATCCATGATAGTAATCTGCTGTTATGATTTACGACGGACGATATTCGTTTGAAGTTAGAACAGTAAAAATGTTACATTAAGCTTATTGCTTGATCGTGTATTACATATTCACTCAGTCCACAACGTAAATTGAATTGATCACCACTCGGTTAAGAAAACAAACAGTGCGATGTGAGATAACAAAGCGTAATGGACTTTCTGGATGACACGTAGCACTGAAACGCGTAGTGACTGGAATTTTAGAAAATCGCAAAATACCACAGTAATAAGATACGTATCCAGTTAGTTCTTTCATAGTTTGTTGTCGGACATGATGGTAGCCCATACAATAGCTACCATAACTTATTTTTTCACTCAGCTACGTTTATTCTCGATATGGGTTTTCTGTAAGCATAACAATCAGTCATAATTTTCGAATCAGTGTATCGACATTGCTAACACCAAAGGAGGTATTTTTAAATGAAACCTAAAGACTAATCTAAGTACTTTGTAACACAATCTCGTTCTATAGTTCTGCTCTCCTTACCACGTCAGATGAGTTAATGGATTAAACCACGACTCTCTACATATTTTGGCTTGTGGGAAATGATCCTAGGCAGCAATCAGGTATCGAAATCTAGTGACTACTTACACTCATGTTGTATACATTAATCTGTACATGTTCGACTACTGTCACTAAATTCTCAACGGGAAATTCTATTGTCTTATATACAGGCCATACTTTTATTTATTTTTAATTATTTATTTAATCTGATCTGACTGGTGTCATTACGTCCTCTCTTACATCGTACATACATCTCCTACGCAGTATCTTTTGTATTATAATGATTTGAATGTCTACAGTTACGATGAGAATAAGTAACACTGATTGTGAGCTAATGAAGTTAATACTGGCAGTGCGCGCTGATGACGGTACGATTGAGTGCCCCACAAAACAAACATCATCATCATGCTGGCACTACTTGTACTACGGCTCATACTACCACTAATAGTGATAACAATAATAATAATAATAATAATAATGAAAATTGTAACAATAATGATACTGACAGGTAGAAAAGCAATTCACAGGTGTACAAAATAAGTTATTTCTGGAATAGAGAGTTCTGGAGGAAATAAATTTAAGGCGACTGCGCCAGTTAAGAACATTTGGAAATGGGGAAGTTGTGATTGTAAAGAAGGATGTACAAAGGCAACGGATAAGTACAAAGACAATGACAATCACTATAGCTGCTTTAGTAGATATGTCGTTAACTGACTCCTGAAGCTGATGTCATACCTCCAATATAGTGCGAAAGGATATTTCAGACTCAGTTTCCTGCTACTGAGAAGGACTTCAAGAAAGTGGCTGATTTATGGAATGAGACAGAGAGGTTTTGCTCTGATGGGAACGGGTGTTTCTGCCATGTTGTTCAGATATGGACGTTAAAGTAGACGAGAGATATGAGCTACAGCGTACGTTGCATAATATGGTGAATATGATCAAAGAGTCTAACAAACATATGTAACGAACACAGGCAATCATAACCAGTAACAGGTGCTGTGAGATTTCCTGAGACAGGTCTCATAGGATAACATCTCTAATCAGTAACAGTAGGTATAAGTATTTTAACAAGTTCCCTTTTCAGGTGAAGAGGGAAGACTTTTATGTATTTGCGGGACATGAAGAGATGCTGACGCCTTCTTACATACTGCAGTTATACGCTCATTACAGCTGAAATGTTAGTTTATTATCGCTCCTAGACCCTTTGCTGAAGCAGAGAAGTTGATATTTGCCGCATTTACGGTTAAAGTTGGTAGGGATTTCCGATAATTCAGGCTAATGAGCATTGAAGGACCAATCAATGCCGCTTGGGTTTTCGATGGGTTGAGTTTTAACCATACATTCTGCGCCCATTTTCATAGTGCATTCAGGACGACATTCAGTTCTTGATAGCTGGAAGCCATCAGCGTATGTGTGGTGTTTGCAGCAGACAAATCTCATGACACATCACTGACATACAGCAAAATGCGTATGGGATCCAATACTGAATCCTGGGGGAAGCCGACCATCTGTCTCCATGGCGACTTAACAGTCTAGTGAGACTTATTTCGTACTGACCTATCAGGAGTAACTCCAACTGTCTTAAAACTGGACATTTGCGGAATTTATTTTGCTGCTTTGACAGCTGTTCATACCGACGGCTCATGTGACCTTTATGTTCTGCGGTCGACCAGAATGCCAGGGACCGTAATTGAGACATTGGGAACTGGTACTTAAGCTAATAGCAACTGTACGTAGAGCTAACAGTATTATGTTCAACTTACGTTACTTAGTATTTCGTAAAACTGGGGATTTGCGAAATTTATTTACAGTTTATGTTACAGCTACCACTTATTTGAACGGAAATACCATGAGAAGAGACAATTAACGCGAAAGCTAAGGTTACGTAGTCGTTGTAATGACACAAAGCCTTTCCGATCAAAAATATCGAATTGACGATGAAGTAATTATACCCAACGCTCATAAAAATCCGTTTTAGGCAGTATTATCGCCGTACGTACAGTAACTCCCCATCAAATCTCCGTTGAGTGTCTAGATAACACGCATCGACTTCCAGTAACTGTTTTTAACTGTTTTTCTCATGACTGTAATTCCACCATATATTTGTAGTACGGTCCTACTAATTTCTAGTTTGGGGGAATCTCCTTCGACTAGTTTATTGCACAACATCTAATGTGCCAGTGTCTTCATTTGAAAGTTGAATTTTTACGCAGTGCTGTAAATTATTTTTGGATATGTTTCAAACTCTGTCATCCCCTCATGTTTTGGCCCTCACTCTAGCACGATTGAAGCTATCCCACGCTATCTTAATATATATTGTGTTACCCTGTCAGTCAAAGTAATCAGCGTTTTCCAAATATTTCTTTCCTCACCGATTCTGCTGGGAATACACTCATTTCTTATGAGTCCACCTATTTCTCATCATCCTGCTCTAGCACCGAATATTAAACACGGCGATCCTCTTCTTTTATGTTTTTTCCACAACCAGTTATTGTCTCATAATTTTTTACTCGAATGAACGCTGATGCTCCATAGTATTAGGCGCCTTTAGCGACTAGAGCTTCTGCAGTTGGCTAAATTCCAGGCAAATGGTTTTGTGGTGGATTGCACTCAGCCCTTGTGAGGCCAACTGAACAGCTACTTATCTTAGAAGTAGCAGCTCTGGTCACGAAAACTGACAACATCCGAAAAAGCGACGTGCTGCCCACATGTCCCTCCATATATGCATCCAACGATGCCTGTAGTTTGACAATGACACAGCGGTCGGTCGATACCCCTGGGCCTTCTGGGACCTGATCGGACGGAGTTTAATTTTGAGGCACTATGGGTGACTAGGTGGTCTTTGCAAAGAACTGATCAGCAAGGCGGACGCCTTTTAGCTGTGAATCAGTGTTGCCTGAGGTTATCCAATGCTGTTGCCGAAAGGCAGGCGCATGCATAGTTCTCTTTGACTACAACACCAGATGAGCATCCATTTTTAATTGTGGTGAGGCCCCACTACAGACTAGGATGAATGTTGATCTACAAATGACATCTAGCAAAACTTAAATTACGCATATGAAGTATCAGGATACTTTCCTAACATTTGTGAACCTGCAGGTAGTCTCCAGCAGTGTGGAAAAAGGTGTATACAATCCTTGTAGGAATAGAGCTAAAGTAGAGTGTGCCATGAATAGAGTCGGTTCGAGAACATTTTTACACACAAGGAGTATAGCATTTGGCGTTCCCCTCTCCCCTTCATTTTCTGCAGAAGCGACATATCGTTGTTCCCATCCCCTCTCATTATACCTCTCTCCCTCAAAACATAAGTTTCCGTTTTTTGGGGTCTTGGTAAAAACTTTAAAACTAAGTCTGAATTTAGGAAGCGTGAAAATGGGCTAATTCTGCTACTAATTATGTTGCACCCTGCGTACAGAATTTGCTCTAGCGGCACCTCTGGCACAAGGTCACTTTATAACACCAAGAATCTGCGTGTGACACTTGGGTCTTGAACCGCCCCTGGCCATGGAAAAGCTATTTCACGTATACTTGAATTCCAGCCTCGGCCAACAGTGCGCACAAATATGCGTCAGGTGGTCCATTGGTGTCAGAGGATGTGGGTCTCAACGAACTGACAGATGAAGGGCCATGCTGAGATTTTCTATGGGGCGGTGCAGGTTGGTGTGGTCAGCTGCTGACAGTTTTTGATGCGGCGCTCTCGGTATTGGATGGCATGGCAGCTAAGATTATACTAAATCGGCGAGACTGTCCCATGGAATTGCCTCAGAGAAGCAGCTCAGTGCAGGTGAATTGCACTACCGGTACCACGTCTTCTACACTACTGGCCATTAAAATTGCTACATTACGAAGATATCGTGCTACAGACACGAAATTTAGCCGACAGGAAGAAGATGCTGTGATATGCAAATAATTAACTTTTCAGAGCATTCACATAAGATTGGCGCCGGTGGCGACACTTACAACGTGCTGACATGAGGAAAGTTTCCAACCGATTTCTCATACAGAAACAGCAGTTGACAGGCGTTGCCTGGTGAAACGTTGTTGTGATGCCTCGTGTAAGGAGGATAAATGCGTACCATCATGTTTGCGACTTTGATAAAGGTCGGATTGTAGCCTATCGCGATTGCGGTTTATCGTATCGCGACACTGCTGCTCGCGTTGGTTGAGATTCAAAGACTGTTAGCAGAATATGGAATCGGTGGGCTCAGGAGGGTAGTACGGGACACCGTGCTGGATCCCAACGGCCTCGTATCACTAGCAGTCGAGATGACAGGCATCTTATCCTCATGGCTGTAACGGATCGTGCAGCCACGTCTCGATTTCTGAGTCAACAGATGGGGACGTTTGCAAGACAACAACCATCTGCACGAACAGTTCGACGACGTTTGCAGCAGCATGGACTATCAGCTCGGAGATCATGGCTGCTGTTACCCTTGACGCTGAATCACAGACAGGAGCGCCTGCGATGGTATACTCAACGACGAACCTGGGTGCACGAATGGAAAAACGTCATTTTGTCGGATGAATCCAAGTTCTGTTTACAGCATCCGTGTTTGGCGACATCGTGGTGAACGCACACTGGAAGTGTATATTCGTCATCGCCATACTGGCGTATCACCCGGCGTGGTGGTATGGGGTGCCATTGGTTACTCGTCTCGGTCACCTCTTGTTCGTACTGACGGCACTTTGAACAGTGGACGTTACATTTCAGATGTGTTACGACCCGTGGCTCTACCCTTCATTCGATCTCTGCAAAACCATACATTTCAGCAGGATAATGCACGACCGCGTGTTGCAGGTCCTGTACGGGCCTTTCTGGATACAGAAAATGTTCGACTGCTGCCCTGGCCAGCACATTCACCAGATCTGTCACCAATTCAAAACGTATGGTCAATGGTGGCCGGGCAACTGGCTCGTCACAATACGCCAGTCACTACTCTTGATGAACTGTGGTATCGTGTTGAAGCTGCATGCGCAGCTTTATCTGTACACGCCATCCATGCTCTGTTTGACTCAATGCCCTGGCGTATCAAGACGATTATTACGGCCAGAGGTGGTTGTTCCGGGTACTGATTTCTCAGGATCTATGCACCCAAATTGCGTGAAAATGTAATCACATGTCAGTTTTAGTATAATATATTTGTCCAATGAATACCCGCTTATTATCTACATTTTTCTTTGTGTAGCAATTTAGTGTAGTACGCAGTAGCGCGTAGCAATAGGATGCGACTGACAGGTTTGCATTGCGTCGCCAGCGGCCAGGCATTGGTGCAAAAGCCGAAGCTGTTTGATAGGTGGGGCCGACCCATTATGCGCCAATGTTTGTACAGTTGCATGTGATGGGGAGTGGGAGACCACTGTTTGGCACGTGGCAGCCAGGTGGGACAACAGAATTGGAATCCACTGGCGAAAGCGAACTTCTTCTCGAACACGCTCAACAGTGCCATCTGGAGTCGGAGCAGATAGCATGAAAGCTGCAATGCAGTGATGATCAACACTAGGTGTGGCCTCCTATTAATGTGGGACATCTTTTGGTTGGAGCAGCAGATAGTGTTTGTGCCGTACATCCAGAGGATGTGGCAGCTGAGAGACAGGAAGCGTTTTCAGATAAGGATTTCTGTTAATACGAGTGGATATCTGTTGCATCAGAGTGACTTATTCAACTTATTTTGTGCTTACTTCTAAGTCTGTGCTGGAATTAGTGTACTGTCACCATTTTGAATTGATGAAATGGCTGCGTTGATACTTCGGATGAAATTTGAGGAGCAGTACCATATACAAGTGTACCGTGAATTATCTGATAAATTATATTTTAGTGATAAGTTTTTGGTTCAAGTTGCCTTTTGTGCGTTGATAATTGAGGTACGTTCGGTATTTGGGTGACTGTAGACTGTGTACGTTTCTGTGTTTGCGTAAGATGTTAGTCGTATTTGGGTGTACTTGTGTTACGTTGCAGACTAGTATGTGTTGTTCCATGTTGTACTGGAGGCGTCTTCTGTAAAGTTGCTACCTGCGGGATGAAAAACTTATATTTGAATATCTATGTGAATTAGATTAAGAATATCTGATTGTGTATTCATGTGTGCCCCATTAATGTTTTTATTACACTAATATTCAGAAAAAAACTGAGCACTGTCAATGACTCCAGATATGACGTTCATATTTACAGGACATGTACACTAGGATGTTCTGCAGAAATATTTAGCATTTCGGTCACCTCGGTTCACCATGTGTCCTGTCTCCTCTTAGGCAAAGGATCCGACATGGATGTGTGCTAACATCGACACATATAAGACGCGAATGGCGTCCTGTGCTATAGCCATCGATGCTGCATTCATCTGGTTCTAAGGTTCATCTGTGGTGGTCGGCAGTGCACAAGATAAGAACAGAGCAAGCTCCTATGCTAAATAGCCAACACACGAGGTCATTCGATTTTAAAGTTAGAAAGTGCCGTAATTTCATGAAAATCGGAAATTAAACTTCATTAAATGAATCTGTAGCAACGTAAAAGCGTTAATAAAACTGTCGTAAGATATCTGTTTAGTCTCTGTAGCGCTACTAGTTCGCGTGAAATTAATCTCAACAGGCATTACTTTGCTGTAGCGCATCAAAATACGAGGGTTATTCCAAAAGTAAGGTCCGATTGATTGCCAAATTGAAACCACAGTGAACATCAGAAATGTTTTACTTGTAACAATTAGCTACACCTTTCAGCTACTTCTCTACGTAGTCGCCGTTCTGACTTAGACTTTTGTCATAGCGTTGTACCAACTTTTCAATAGCCTCATCATAGAAGGCAGCCGCCAGTGCTTTCCGCCAATTCTCCACGCTGGCCTACACCTCGTTGTCTGTGTCAAAATGTTGTCTTCAAAGACAGCGGTTCATGTGACCAGAGATGAAACTCAGGGGGAGACAATTGCGGACTGTATTGTGGGTAATCTCACATTTCCATTTGAAAACGATGCAGGAGCATCTTCATTGCCCCTGCAGAATGCGGCTGAGAATTGTCGTGAAGACGAAACAGCACGACAGTTATGTAATGTTGGCTGCATAGCTTCAGGCGAAATTTCTCACCAGGCCCTCGTACTTGGCGGCAGACACTATTTTCTAGACATCTTTACGCACTCACTGCGAGCTCAGAAATGAGAAGAGCGACGTGATGCTAACTGGGGTTATACTAGAGACACTACCCAACACATCTGTGCAAAGCTTTATCGGATTTTCATAGTCGTTTCCATTTCGCGACCGATCGGACCTTACTTTTGGAATAACCCTCGTACAAAAGGAAAACGTAGAGTTTCAGATCGCTTCAGTATCCAGTACCAATCGAAAGTTAAGGATCTCGTAACCGCTAACTGGTATCACCAGCGTATAATCAATCAAGACAAAGTTCAACACATAGTAAAAAATTTAAAGTCTTCACATTTGACTCCGTAGATATACTGCACAAAAACCTCTCTCTCTATTATCTA
The DNA here is from genome assembly GCF_021461385.2 of Schistocerca piceifrons. Taxonomy (NCBI): domain Eukaryota; kingdom Metazoa; phylum Arthropoda; class Insecta; order Orthoptera; family Acrididae; genus Schistocerca; species Schistocerca piceifrons. Next base: position 170,897,919 of record NC_060139.1, read on the forward strand.
ATTCATCGTCAAGCCGAGGCTGCGACTCGGGGAAAAGACCTTGCAACAAGGGCGCGTCTCTCTTATAGAGCATTGCAGATCACACACTGGCCTGTTCGCTACGTATAAAATTACTTTTATAGTAACGATTCATAATTAGCTAATAAAACACTAGAACTACTCCTGTATAAGGGCAGTCCTGTTTATTGCAGTTATTTTCCGCCTACAAACTACATCCTATGTCTGTATTTCCCTTTTACTGACAGAATTGCTATTTTCCCGTAAAAATGAAGTGGGAGGTTATCTCAAACTGTCTTTCAACGGAAATTCGCCTGGTGTTCTCAGATAATACAGGGTGTTCGGAAATTCCCGCTTCAAAGTTCTAGGATTTGTTGGGGGAGGGGGAGGGTTTTAGTATAGAATTGTGAATAGGAACCCATGTCCGGAAACGTACCGTGTCCGTGCTACAACCGTTTGGGAACTTTTTGGTAGTGCGATCACTTTTACAAACAACTGACCAGGCGTGACCTGGCTCATCACTTGTTTTCAAAAATGGTTCAAATGGCTCTGAGCACTATGGGACTTAACATCTGAGGTCATCAGTCCCCTAGAACTTAGAACTACTTAAACCTAACTAACCTAAGGACATCACACACATCCATGCCTGAGTCAGGATTAGAAACTGCGACCGCAGCGGTCGCGCGGTTCCAGACTGAAGCACCTTTAACTGCTTGGCCACACCAGCCGGCCACTTGTTTTACGATACCACTCATTAACAGCCAAAGAAACAGTTCGTGTACTCGCTGACGGTTTCTCTTCGACGTGAAGCAGTACGGCCTCTTCCAGTTCGGGTGTGCAGCGTCTTCTTAGAGCTTAACGGTCACACCTGCTGACGCTGGATAACTGTGACGAAAAGGGTATGCGATGGCGTCATACGTTGTGGGGAAAGATCTTGATAAAGGTGACTAGCATCTCTTCTATTGCCATGAGCTTTGCCATTCAGAAGGATCATGTATTTTCTACAAAAGTGTTCTAAGTCATATTCCTCTGACACTTACAGAACGTGGATGAGACTCAAATCAGGTCAGAGAAATAGGACAGGCGTCAAAGTCATCAGCCAATTCGACGTTATCGGTCACCAGCAGGGCTACCCTGTTGCATACTTTCGTAGCAAACTTGTTTTCAAACGGCTGACGCACGGAAACCGTACGTTTCCAGACATGGTTTCCCATTTAAAAAATTATGTGGTCACTCACCTCTGCAAGTCTTATAAGTTTGCAACATTGATTTCCAATCACCCAGTACATGAACCATTCTTACTTAACTCTATTAAACACACTGAGTATCGTAAAATCACTATGACAGGCAATAAGTAACGGATGTGTCTACACAGAGGCAGCTTCGTAATACATGTTGCCGTGCTGAATTTCGTATGTGGCTTAATCTGTTTAGCTACAAAATTGTTTGTTGCTTGTAATTTATTTCAGTGGATAAAGCTCGACCAACAGGTACTACATTCATTGATCAAAAATGATAGTGAATTGAGAATGGCTAGTTTCTAGCTGAAATCTATATCTGCCAATAATATTTAGAAAGGACGACTGATAGCTGAAATCTATTATTTACAATTTGTTTAGTATATTAAATCGTGGCACCCACAGCCTATAGTACAAACAAGCGTACCTCGTTTGAGTTAATAGTACGTCAGGTTCTCATACAGTTAATTTCTTAAGGAAATTAGCATAAATCGCATTTATTAATATTGCTATGACTTGCGTAGTTCTTGGCGTATAAAAAGCAGCAAAGGTCTCATCTCCTGGACGTACTCAGTTGGGTTGTGGAATTAACGTTTCATTATTGACTTGTGTGACACTAAATGTCCGTAACTTTTCCGTAGACGTATTTTACTTCAGTGAACAATCTCGCTATAGCAACCCTCCACAAATGAAAATGTGACTATCTTGGCGGGAGTGACATGCACTGCATGTTCAAAATGTTCAAATCTGTGTGAATTCTTATGGGACTGAACTGCTAAGGTCATCAGTCCCTAAGCTTACACACTACTTAACCTAAATTATCCTAAGGACAAACACACACACCCATGCCCGAGGGAGGATTCGAACCTCGGCCGGGACCAGCCGCGCACTGCATGTTCTGTGTCTCTAACGTCTGGCCTGTTTTTTTTTGTTATGGTTTTAGGGCGCAAAACTGCTACGGTCATTAGCGCCCGGTCTGAGACTTAGGAAAAGGTAAAAAACGAAACTGGAAACCAGCAGCAATGGGAGCAAAACTCAAAAAAGTAGGGAAACCAAAAACTGAAGGAAAGCTTAAAAAACCACTATAGAAGGAGGTTGTTTTTCCCCAAAAAGAGCTTCAACTGACTGACGTCATCTCACTGGCACTAATAAACTCGAGAATGCGATCGGCTGAGCGCGTGTCATCTGCTAAAATGGAAGATATCTCAGGCGACAGCTGTAGAAGGGGCGCGTAACGGAGTAAAATAGGGGCACTCAAGTAAAAGGTGTCTCACCGTCCACAGTTGAGAGCAGTGGGGACAGAGTGGGGGACGATCGACGCTTGAAAGATGTCGATGGCTAAAAAGACAGTGCCGTATCCGGAGTCAAGTTAAAATTACCTCCTCCCGACGACGAGTTCGGGAGGAAGAGGTCCAAGCACATGGAAGAGCTTCCACGTCTCGCAATTTATTATCTGGAAGTGTCGACCAATGTGCGTGCCATAAAAGAGCAACACGACGACATAAAACACTCCGCAGATCGGCGAAGGGAATTGATCGAATAGCTGGCCGAACTAGAGGGACTGCAGCCTTGGCCGCTATATCGGCCGCCTCATTTCCACAGATACCAACATGTCCTGGGATCCAGAGGAACGCCACAGAGACGCCCCTCGAATGGAGCAAGTGGAGGCAGTCCTGATTCCGGTGGACCAGATGGTGGACGGGGTAGAGAGCCTGGAGACTGAGGAGAGAGCTGAGAGAGTCTGAGCAGATAACATACTGTATCCGCTGATGGCGACGGATGTATTGGACAGCCTGGAGAACAGCGTAAAGCTCCGCAGTATAAACCGAACTGGTCGGGAAGCCGAAATCGATTTGGGGTGTTGCCAACAATATAGGCACTCCCAACACCAAACGATGTTTTTGGGCCATCAGTGTAAATAAATGTGGCATCCTTCATTTGTGCGCATAGAGCAGCAAATGGCCAACGATAAACAAGACAAGGGAAACTGACAAAGGTCACGGAGCAGGTAGGTCCGGGGCCGGAGCCAAGGCGGTGCTGTACCCCAAGTTGTCAAGAACGTTTTAGGGAAGTGGAAGGAAAGAGAATGGAGCAGTTGACGGAAGCGGACTCCCGGTGGTAGTAGGGAGAAAGGGCGGCCAGCATACCCTAAATCCAATGAGCTGTCGAAAAAAATGTCATGGGCCGGATTTGCAGGCATGGAAGACAGATGGCTAGCATAACGACTCAGAAGGACAGCTCGCCGATTGGACAGCGGAGGTTCAGCAGTCTCAGCATAAAGGCTTTCCACAGGGCTGGTGTAAAAAGCTCCAGACACTAAACGTAATCCACGGTGGTGGATAGAGTCGAGACGCCGAAGAATGGATGGCCTAGCAGAGGAGTAAACTAGGCTTCCATAGTCTAATTTTGAGCGAACTGAGGCGCGATAGAGGCGGAGAACGATCATTCGGTCCGCCACCCAGGAGGTGCTATTCAGAACACGGAGGGTGTTAAGGTATCGCAGACAGCGAGCCGAAAAATAGGAAACGTGGGAGGACCAGCACAGCTTTCTGTCAAACATAAGACCCAAGAATTTATCGACGTCCGCGAACGGAAGGTTGACAGGGCCTAGATGTATGGAAGGCAGAAGAAACTCCGTACGACGCCAAAAATTAACACAAACGGTCTTACTGGGAGAAAAGCGGAAGCCGGTGCGATGCTGCAAGAGTGGAGGCGATCGAGACATCCTTGAAGACGTCGTTCAAGAAGGCTGGTCCGTTGAGAGCTATAGTAGATCGCAAAATCGTTCACAAAGAGGGAGTCCGAGACATCAGGAAGGAGACAATCCATAATTGGATTTATGGCAATGGCAAACAGTACAACACTTAGCACGGAGCCCTGGGGTACCCTGTTTTCTTGGGAGAAAGTATGGGAGAGAGTAGTGTTCACCCGCACTTTAAATGTGCGCTCTGCCATAAATTCACGAAGAAAAAGGGGCAGCCGACTTCGAAAGCCCCAAGAGAACTGTGTGCGGAGGATACCTGTCCTCCAACAGGTATCGTATGCTCTCTCCAGATCAAAAAATATCGCTACTGTTTTGCGTTTCCGGAAATTTTTTTTAATGATATAAGTGGAGAGAGCAACAAGATGGCCAACTACAGAACGATGCTTTCGGAAACCGCATTGGGCAGGTTGAAACGTCCCCTTTTTGAAGAATTATACAAGACTGTGCTTTAACTGACACACAATATTTTTTTAGCGCAACGCAATCTGACTTTCAATAATCCCTACAAAAGAATGGCCCTGTCTAATATTAACCTATACGTTTCACAAATCACTTACCTCACAAAAATCTTCGTTACTCGAACTACTGCAATACAGCGAGCGCCACTACTGCCAGCTAAATAAAAGATTCAAACTACGGAAGGCACTAACTACTGATAGGCATAGTCAGGAAATGAAAGATTTTAATAGAGAACAAACAATGTATTTACCTTAATATCATCAAAAGTCATAATATATATGGGAGTTCATAACATCCATTTTTACAAATATCAAAACTCCGCCATTTCTCTCTCCACATCCACCACTACTGGCGGCTCACCTCCAACTGCTCAACGCTACGTGCTGTTCACATCCAGCTGCCGATGCCCAACACTACAATGCCAGACAACAATGCAAACTAACCACAGACTGCACACAACACAGCCAGTGATTTTCATACACAGCGCTACGTAACATTGCCAATAAGAAAACATAAACAGCCTACTTACAAGGTGTTAAAAGACTGTGGGACTCCAGCCGCCAGGCTAAACGGCAATTCACCATACGCTCCAAAATCTTACATACACTACTCGTGAGAGAAATGGGCCTGTTCCTTCGTAGCCAGGAGCCAAGGACTGTACGATCACCACCCGTTCTGAAAGGTTTGAAATGAAAACTCCTGCATGCTTCGTCAGCGCCTGTTATGTTACAAGTGTCTGACCCAAAAGAATGTCCAGGAGTCCGCAGCTCGTGGTCGTGCGGTAGCGTTCTCGCTTCCCACGCCCGGGTTCCCGGGTTCGATTCCCGGCGGGGTCAGGAATTTTCTGTGCCTCGTGATGACTGGGTGTTGTGTGATGTCCTTAGGTTAGTTAGGTTTAAGTAGTTCTAAGTTCTAGGGGACTGATGACCATAGATGTTAAGTCCCATAGTGCTCAGAGCCATTTGAACCATTTGAATGTCCAGGATCTCACTCTGCACGGAGACTTCACACACCACGGTTGACAAATACTTGCCCGGGTCTATGTCGCCAGTGATCGTAGTGAAAAATACCCTTCTTCCTAACCAGTCATGACTCTAGGGGCAGACGATGTGAAGCAACATAAATACTTTGGAAAAATAAAAATAGTGACAATAACACCAGCATGGTCATCTTTCATCACCCACCTGTGAAGGAAGACACCCGACACTCAAGACGTTGTCCCCAAATTTCTGCACTGTGCTGCTCACAACTTGAAATTTACCAAAATACGTAAGTATGAGATCTAATTTTAATTAGTGATGATAGATACTATTCTTAAGTGTCAGTGATTGTCTACAAGCATAGCTATGACCTGCCAAGCCAGACAACTGAACAGTACAACCAAACCATCAGCTGTAAATTTTCGTGACAGTTCCTACCACTATGTAGCTTTCTCCTCATCCATTAGGTTAGGTACTATGCACACACATCTGGGGTTACCCGACAAGCTTTAGAAGCTGTTAGTCCACCTGTACCTCATCTAGCGTATCTGGGGTATTACGGGACAGCATTTCTCACACAATGAAGAGCCTAAGAAACTACTACACTTGCCTAATATCGGTATAGACACCGTGAGCACGCAGAAGTCCTGCAACACGACGTGGCATGGACTCGACTGATGTCTGAATCGGTGGTGGAGGGAATAGACACCATTAATCCTACAGGGCTGTCTATAAATTCGTAAGAGTATGAGGGGGTGGAAATCTCTTCTGAACAGCAATCTGCAAGGCATTCCAAATATGATTAATAATGTTAATGTCTGGGGAATTTGGTGGCCAGCGGAAATGTTTGAACTCAGAAGAGCGTTCCTGGAGCCACTCTGTAATAATTCTGGACGTGTGAGGTGTAGCGTTGTTCTGCTGGAATTGTCCAAGCCCGTCAGAATGCACAATGGACATGAATTGATGCAGGTGATCAGACCGGATGCTTACGTACGTGTCACCTGTCAGACTCGTACCTAGACGTATCAGAGGTCTCCTGTCACTCCAACTGCACACGCCCCACACCATTACTGAGCCTAGCCGGCCGGTGTGGCCGTGCGGTCTAGGCGCTTCAGTCTGGAATCGCGTGACCGCTCCGGTCGCAGGTTCGAATCCTACCTCGGGCATGGATGTGTATGATGTCCTTCGGTTAGTTAGGTTTAAGTAGTTCCAAGTTCTAGGGGACTGATGACCACAGATGTTAAGTCCCATAGTGCTCGGAGCCATTTGAACCATTACTGAGCCTCCACCAACTTGAACAGTCCCCTGCTGATATCCAGGGTCAATGGATTCATGAGGTTGTCTTCATACCCGTACACGTCCATCCGCTCGATACAATTAGAAACGAGAGTCGTTCGACCAGGCAAGATGATTCCAGTCATCAACAGTCCAATGTCGGTGTTGACGGGCTCAGGCGAGGAGAAAAGCTTTGTGTCGTGCAGTCATCAAGGTTACACGAATGGGTCTTAGGCTCCGAAAGCCCATATAGATGATGTTTCGTTGAATGGCTCGCATGCTGACACTTGTTGGCGGCTCAGCATTAAAATCTGTGGAAATTTGAGGAAGGGTTGCAATTCTGTCACGTTGAACGATTCTCTTCAATCGGCCTTGGTCCCGTTCTTCTAGGATATTTTTCGATTTCTGAGATTTTATGTTTTTTCCGGATTCCTGATATTCACGGTATACTCGTGAAGTGGTCGTACGGGAAAATTCCCGCTAAATCGCTACCTTGGTGATGCTGTGTCCCATCGCTCGTGCGCTGACCATAGCACCACGTTCAAACTCACTTAAATCCTGGTAACCTGCCATTGTGGCAGCGGTAACCGATCTAGTAACTGTACCAGACACTAGTCCTATATAGGCGTTGCCGACCGCAGTGCCGTATGCTGTCTGTTTACGTATCTCTGTATTTGAATACGCTTCCTTCTACCAGTTTCTTTGGTGTTTCAGTGTACGTGCATAACAGGAACGTATCTTGACCACTCCTAGCGCATTTCAGATGCGACTGACTGGTGTACTGGTCCATTCACCTATGTGAAACTTAATCCATACACCCAAAATACGTTTATACTGAAATGCACCGTACAATGCGTCATGGGGAGTACTTCGCACCAGTGTTATCAATTTTCTGTCCTATTATATTTGTTTTCTGATCGAAGAAAAATGACTACCTAAATCCCTGTGAACCCCACTTAATATCGCCTACCTTATTCTCAAGTTCCGCACATGAGCCATAGAATCATGACAGTATATTTCTTGCTAATTCTTCTTCAAATAGTAATCCCTACATATAACCCACGGTGTTTCTTGAGAGGTACGACGTCCTCCTTCCAATGATTCCCAATGAAGTTTCTCAGATATTTGTGTCAGGCTCGGATATGACCAAACCGATCTCTTACGATCTCAACAGCACTTCTCCGAATTCAATCCATATCTGTTATCCTGACTTCTTCATATTGATAAAAAAATTGAAACACTTCTCTATAAATAGTCACACGGGGGAATTATATTCGAATTCATTTAGATCATTCTAAGCACCCTTAAAACAAATCTAATTTTTCCATTTCCCTTACCTAGTAAAGATTTCATGTAATCTTCCCTGATCTGTAGCTTTTTTACGCAATCCCAATATATTTTTAAGATGTCAAGTGCTGTAGCTGTTCATCTTTCCAACTACTATCGGCTTCTTTTTCTTTCATCTTTTCGGATGGGCCATCTAAGGACAAAGTGACAATTTCATTTCTTTATCTGTAACTCATTTTACATGTGGAAAGTAGATTGTGACATTTGACAAGCACCATATGACAATTTAAATAAGAAAATGTCTTATCTGAGAGAAATAACATTGTGTCATTAGCTATAAAAATTGCATTTCTTGTACTGCCGAATATTTTTGCAGACTTTTTACTTGGAAAGTGTGACACTTGACAATGACCATGGAACAATTTAGATGTGTAAAATAATTAATTTGAAGGTTTATTGCACATTACACTATCTATGGCACAGAAACTGAACTTTGCACGTCCTCTAGTACTGCTTCTTAACCTGCGAATTCGTGGTATAAACATATTGAGTGTGTTTGTTTGTTTGTTTGTGTGTGTGTGTGTGTGTGTGTGTGTGTGTGTGTGTGTGTGTGTAGCTAACATATTTTTTATTTTTATGTGGAAATACTGCAACATATGCCCTTTTTTGTATAAATACTTTTGAATATAGTACAAAAATTGAGAACATCCGGATTCTTTAGAGAACTGTCAGGATTGGTACTCTAGGGTGGACTGTAATTCCATTCTAATACCAACTATAATACTATGCTCTGATTCTCTGTTTCGCTTTAGCACTGCGCCAGTATTGGCTGGAAAAGGAAAGGAGACGGGAGTGAGGGAGGGATGGACATATAAAGTACAAGTGAGGTAGTTACACCATCTTGGATTTTTTTCGTTCTTTGAATTTTTTCAGTTGACTACTCGTACTGCTGCGCTATTTTCATCATGAAAGATTATGATTGGCAGTTTCATTTTACTGCCTGCTGGTGCATTGCAGTTTGATGTCTTATTATACTGATCGCTAAAACACTCCACTGCAGCTGGAGAAAGGACAGTAAGGGTGCAGGTGAATTGGAGGAGAGGGGTGTGACATGTCACGTGTTAATGATGATGACAAAGAAGGTGGACCATGAGTCTACCACTTGGTGTTGTTTGCACCGCTATAGGGAGTCAACGTCGCTATAGATATGTTACTCCAGTGTTCATCAAAGATTAACTGAACTCTCATCTTTAATTTTGTTACAGGCCATTTAATGTTCCACTGTAATGTAATTTTCTCCCTATGTTCATTTTTTAAGGTCTTAATGACTACTTCAGTTTCTTTGGCAGTCAGAAGAGACTGTTCTTCTAGTGTTTCGCGAGTGAGAATTCCAGCTTACAAATTGGTTGTGGGCATTGAAGAATCGATCAAAATATTTTGAAAGAATTATGCAGTTTTCATTTGTGCTTGCGGCAAGCTTTGCTTTTATTCCCACGGTAGTAAAATTGAATGCTGGTATGACCCACTAGCACTGGGAAAAATTTGGGATGTTTGTTTATTTTGTCGTTTAAGAACTTCATACTGACTCCTGTCCGCAAATAAGGCCTCCTGAAAGTGAGAAACCTATTTCTGCAAAATGTTTATGACACTGTCACCGTTAATATACAGGGCACGAACAAAAATATGGAAATTACCAATACATTGCACGTTCGTATGCCTAGTACGGTGTAGATGGTATTTAAAAAAGCTTCCAGTCATCTCGAAATGGATAAATAGACGTCCTGTGTGTTTTTCATGGGAATCTTATACCCTTCTTCCTGCAAAATAGTGGAAAGTTGAGGTAACGATGATGGAGTTGGGTAGTCATCGAGGAACCTCCTCTCCAAAGTAGGCCGCAAAGACTCAATAATACTGAGATCTGCTGACTGTAGTGGCCAGGAGAGATGCGACGCTTCATCCTTGTACTCACAAAACGAAAAACGAGTCCTGGACAATGCGGAATGTGTGAACAAGTGTCGTGTCGTCTTGGAACCCAGCACTACCACTGGGGAACAGACATTGTTCTACGAGATGGGCCTGATCAGTCATAATGTTCACGTAATCCTTGGTGATGATGATAACTTGTAGAGCTGGGCTTAACAACTGGCCGGTTTTGAGCGCGAGTACTCGCGTCTGCTCGGGCACGTGCTCGCGAGCAGGTGCAAGGTCGCGGAGTAGGGAGGGAGGGGAGGGACGGGAAATGCGCGCGCACGTTTGAATAGGGCCGCAGCGTGCCTATTGAATTCGCGCCGACTGTGTAACGTTTAAAGTACTACGATCAGCTCTAAGAGTCACTTCGCTGGTTAAGAATCATGTCAAGTCGCCGTTGTGTAACGCCAACCATGCTTTCGCAGTTCAACCCCCATTGGGAGGAATTGTATCTTTTTACAGAAAAAGATGGTGTTGCAAAATGTTTAGTATGTCACAAAACGCTTAATTCTTTTAGGAAATTTAATTTGCAGCGACATTATATGTCGTACCACGCGAAAGACTACGGAAGCGGAAAATGTGATGTACCAGATCGTGCACAGGAAGTTGTTAAACTTAAAAGGAAGCTATCCAAAGAAGATCTGGACGACAAAGAAAAATCAACTGAGGCAGCTCTCAGAGTGAGTTACAAAATTGCTTTGCTTTTAGCGAAATCCCTGCGCTCCTTCACTGATGGCAATTTAATAAAAGAATGTTTGGTAGTTGCAGCGGAACATTTGTGTCCATCTCAAGTTGAACAGTTTCGGATTGTGCCATTATCTAACATGACCATTATGCGTCGCATACAGGACATGGCAGACGACGTCCAGAGCCAGCTTGCAAATATCTGTAAAGATTTTAAGGCGTATTCTCTAGCTCTGGATGTAAGTGTTGATATTACTGGAACAGCTCATCTTGCCATATTTATTAGAGGTGTTAATAGAGATCTTCAGGTGAGGGACGAGCTCCTCGATGTAGTAGCCATGAATAACACTACAACCGGAGGTGATATTTTAAGGAGTGTTGAAGAAAGTGTTGAAAATATAGGATTGTCGTGGAATTCTTTAGTTTCAGTGTCTACAGACGGTGCAACAGCGATGACAGGGAAAAACCATATTTCGTTGCGCTGTTGAAGGAGAAAATGCAAAAAACTGACCGTGCCGAATGAAATAAGGGGCGTTCACTGTGTGATCCACCAGGAAAACTTAATGTGCAAAGAGTATCACTCTAAAAAGGTGATGAGTGTTGTTGTTCGTACAACCAATTATATAAGGAAGCATGGGCTACAACACAGGCAATTTAAAAGCTTTCTTGAGGATGTAGAAAGCCAGTAGGGTAGCCTGCCTTATTACAGCGAGGTCCGCTGGCTTAGTCGTGGCGAATTATTAAATCGATTTTTTTGCCTATTGGATGAGATAAATATGTTCATGGAAATAAATAACATGTGTGTTCCTGAATTGAAAGAGCCTTGATGGAAATGTGATCTCGCGTTCTTAGCAGATTTAACTAGCCATCTGAATGCTTTGAACATTTCACTACAAGGTAAAGATCTGCTAATTACTCATTTCATAGATCGAATACAAGCTTTTAAAATGAAACTGACACTTTTGGTGAGTTAGCTGGAAACAGGAAATCTATCTCATTTTCTTAAATTATCATCCATGCAAGATGTTCACAAAGACTGTGAACGTTATTCACATAGTTTAATTGCCCTTAAGGAAGAATTTGATCAACGCTTTCAAGATCTGACAGCACTAGACAGTGATTTTGATCTGTTCTCCTCTCCATATTCAGTGAATATTGAAGAGATTCGTCCTGAGCTTTAACTAGAAATTATTGACCTGCAGTGTGACAGAGAATACAATTTTAAGAACAAGAAAAACATTTTGGAATTCTACAGACACTTCCCTCAGGATAGATTTCCTCGTTTGCACAAACTGGCGGCTACAATACTATGAATGTTCGGTTCCACGTATGTTTGTGAACAACAGTTCTCTGCAATGAAATGTAACAAGACGCGCCTGAGAAACGCATTGTCTGATCGAAATTTAAACTGCACGCTGCGCCTACAATGCACAAGAACAATTACACCGAACATAGACGCAATTGTAAAGGGCAAAAAGTACAAGATAACCGAGAGTCCCATACTTCAGTGACACCTTTTATTGTGTAACAGTTCACAAATTAATGCGAATGTAGAGGCATACACTAAGCTAATAAAATTATGTGGCACGTGTACATTCTCCTTTAATTGTTTCATTTGTCGCAGTAATAATTCGTGAGTGATATCCCTGCAGGTGGCCACGGATTTACATTGACTGGCGGCAGCTGTTGTGTGCCCACGTGACTCTCCCCACTCTCCGCTCTGGTCCGGTAGTGGGGGTAGCGTGCTCGCGCTGCTCCGTGCTCGCGCCTTGCTGCTCACAGCTTGCTCTGCGAGCACATATGTTGTGAAACCCTGTTGTAGAGTAAACATAGGGGCCATGGAGTATGACAATATGACTGAACAACGGATCCATGAACCCACGCCATCTTTCACTCTTGGGACGTAAAATGGGCCAGAAGTTGGACAGTGTGAAATAAGACTCATCCGACAGAATGATACTATTCCATTCCTCCATAGTTTAGGTTTTATGGCTTCGACATCATGTTGGCCTGTTACGGCCATTTCCATCGCTGGTGAGTGGATATGGAATGCAAGCTCGCCCTGAAACTAGCTGCTCATGAACCCCTTTCGCGTTGTTTTTGTGCTGAAAGGATTCGTGAGTGCATCATACAGGTCTGGAGTGACTTCTGCAGCTGTCATCTTCTTATTTATCGTCGCAAATCGTCTTCAATGAGCGTCTGTCGCGATCAGTCAGAACACACTTACGTCCACGTTGGGACTTACAGGACGATGTTTCCCTGCATTCTGTACAACTCTTGGATACGGTGCCTCTTGAAACACCAGACATCTCGGCGGCGTTGACTGCAGAAGACCCACCACACAAGCACAAATACATTGCCCACGTTCGAATTCACAGGGCTCCGACATAACGCTCTCACAGCTAAACAGGAAACTGTTCTGACGAGGACTGACATCTGCAACGTACTGAGCGCATTACACTGGTGGTGTTCGTGGCCAAATAGAACAATGCAACCAGCAGACTTCGCCAGCAAATGCGTTTATGTTCAAGCATGCATTTCTGGCGCAGTTTCCATGTATTTGTCCAGGCACTTTATATGAAGCGTATTAATTTTTTTCATTCGGTTAAGGACTTCAGGAAATAGTAATATCTGGAATCTATTTCCGGCAATGTCCCCGTCGACATACATGTAATCGTTGGCTTATGAACAAACTTTTGGTAGAGGACTGCGTTAGACATAGGATATAATATCACAGCAACACATTCACATAGTAACTACTTCACGATTATGTGATAATTTAATGTCAATACAAAGAAATAACCTTAGCGCACAGGCGTAAATATGAGCAGAGCTAATCAAAACAACACATGTAAGGTCGCCAGACACCCTAGTCACACTGTCACATTGTTCGTTCCGGAGCGCTGTGAATGGTGTAGGACTGGTGCCAAGCGGTCCACGGCACATATAATTAATGTCGGCTACTTACGATTAAAGTACAGCTAATCATGGTGGTCCAGTGCTGGCTGTAAGTATCGTATCGCATCAAATATTGGTAGATATGAAAATTCGCTAATACCGAACCGATTTGAGCTGAAAAATAAAGTTAGTTCCAGTTTTGGTCACTAGGTGCAAATCTGGCGTTGTACAGCATCTCGTCGGCGCCTCCGGTGCTCGTATTGAACAAATTGCTTGGGCGCCGGGTAACAATACCTGTATTATTATTATTATTTAGCGTATGTGGCTTTCAAGTACAAATGGTTTCATGATTAAATACTTACAGACAGATAAAGATAAAATCAACATACATTATAACACATAAATAATGTCTCGTGTTATGGACATTCAGTTAAGGATAGAGTAGCCATACACAGGTTGTTACAATACGGTATCTTGTCATGGATAAGATAAAATTATCATATAGAAATTGTTGCTATAAGGTCATTCAGCAATCGCATATATGAGTCTCTTTAAAGTTCTATGTCTAGGTTTTCCATCCACTCGACGGCTGCAGGGGAGGCTGCATAAAGTTCTCGAATGGATCCTTTAAACGCACGTTTAGGGCATTCCTGAATGATGTGCTGGATCGTTTGCTCTGGATGTCCACAATCGCACTGTGGTGAATCTCGTATGCCACTTTTGCCATGACCAGTACTGAGTCTATTGAGTATAACCCAAGTTCTTCTTCGCAGGACTGTACCAGGTAGGTTTCCACCAGGTGAAATTTCATTGCAGTTCTTGGATAGTCCTGTCTGAGACCATTCATTTTTCCATGAATCCATTGCATCGTAAGACGTAGCCATAAGGTTTTGAGCTGTTCTCCATGGTGGTCTTCTAGATCTTAGTCGGGAAAGATTTTGGGCAATGTCCTGATGGATTGGAAGGTTGGTATTGGAGGAGATTTTACGCCATTCATTAACTAAGGCGGTTTGCCGCCTAAGATGTGGTGGAGCTATACTGCAGAGAACAGGAATCCAAGGTAGTGGGGTGGATTTAATGGTCCCAGTTATGGTTCTCATGGTATTGTTTAGTTGAGTATCCACCTTAGACGTGTGGCTGCTGTTACGCCAAACAAGGCTGCAATATTCCCCAACAGAGTATATCTGCGCTACAGATGAAATCTTCAGAGTATGTACATCAGCTCCCCTGCTAGTATTGGCGAGCTTTTGAATAATATTATTCCTTGTACGTATCTTAGCAGCAGTATCTATTAGGTGTGGTTTGAATGTAAGCGATCTATCCAATTTAATACCAAGATATTTTGGGTTTGGGTTATGCTTTAACTTTCTACCAGCAAAGGTAACGTCAAGGGATCGGGTTGCTTGTTGGTTGTTTAAATGAAACACTGTAACTTCTGACTTTATTGGATTAGGAATTCATCTCCAAGATCTGAAATATTTACCCATTACTCCGAGGTCTTGGTTAAGGGAGTTTTCACACTGTTCATAACTTCCATGTTGCACAGCCAGGGCCATGTCATCTGCGTAAAAGAGCTTCCGCGCATTTGTTGTTGGTATGTCGCTTATGTACACATTGAAAGGTAATGGTGCCAATACAGAACCTTGTGGTAAGCGGTTGTTTGAAACAATGGTTCGACTCTTCTTTCCTTCTAGATGAACTTCAAGGGTTCTATTGCTGAGCATATCATTTAGTAATTTGTACAAGGTCTGGCAAGGGATAATCCCAAGTACTTTGCTAAGAAGACCATGCCTCCACACAGCATCGTATGCAACGGTTAAACCTACTAATGCAATAGCTGTTTTAAGTTTCCTTTCATAACCGTTCTCGATATGTGTTGTTGAAGCCAGTACTTGGTCGCAACAGTTACGTTGGGGTCGAAAACCAGCCTGCTCGATGGGGATTCTTTCATTCAAAGTCGTCCCAATACGATTATACAAGAGTCTCTCCAGGAGTTTGAAGCAGGTGCTCAGGAGAGAGATTGGTCTAAAATGTTCAGGCTTGTCTGGTGTTTTCCTGGGTTTTAATATTGGCAATACTTTAGATCTTATGAATATCTTAGGCACTCGGCCTTCTTCAAGGATGTTATTATAGAAGTTCACGAGCCAGTTGATAACATTTTTCCCACTATACTTAATAAATTCTGGGTATAACTCATCTGGCCCAGCTGCCTTCCTAGTTTTGATGGGGTGTAAAAGTAGACTGCCTCCAAGTGGTACACCCCAGGCAATGCCGAAAGGTAGCTAAAAGTCTACTACTGTCGTGGCGCTGCACTATGAGTGTGAACTCATCTCGCGGCTTAAAAGTGCAAGTGGAAGCAAATAATAATACCTGCAGTCAACAATATGCGTTTCTCTCTCGTATGATTTTTTCTGTCCACATTGCGTTCCTCATTCGTTGCATATGGAAATGTATCATACGTCTTTCTTGTATTTACAGCGCCAGATTTGCACCCGGTAACTAAAACTGGATTTTTTTCAGCGTAAATCGGTTCCGCATTAAAGCAGTAGAATAATTACGATGTTTCGCGGTCATACGATAATTACAGCCCACAATGTAACTCTGCGAGTAGCTGCACTTTAATTATAGCCAACCAGTGTATACACTGATGAGTAAATACATTATGACCACTTGTTTAATAGCTTGTTTGTGCGTCATTGGAGCCCAACACATTACTGATTCTGTGAATCGGGGATGCGATAGTTTGTTGGTAGTTTTGTGGAGGCAGGCCCATGTGGCATTAGACGTCCACACACAGGTTATGTAATTCGCGTAAATAACGGGCCGCTGATTTGCGTACGCGGTGATGGCGACCTATAGCGACCCAGATAGGTTTCATAGGATTTACATCAGGCGAATCTGGTCGCCGAGACATCAACGTGAGTTCATTGTACCACGGTTGTAGCTCCGAGATGCGGACAATTATACTGCTGAAACATGATATCGCTGTCGGGGAAAACGTCAAGCATCAAGGGATACAGATGCCTCGCAGCTATTAGCATGCCTTCGATTTGTACCACACGTCCCACGCAACCGCAGGAGAATGTCTCCCACAACATTATACTGCTCCCACCAGTCTGCGTACGTGGCGCCCTGTACGTTTCGAGCCGCCGTTCACCTCGGTGACGGAGCTTGTGGAGACGACCATTGACCTAGTGTATCATAATGGCATTCATCCGAAGAGCCAAAAAGTTTCCATTAATCGACGGTCGAATCTCATGGTCCCGTGCTCTCTGCAAACGTACTTGACGATGTCGTTCGGTCAACACATGAACAAGTACGAGTGGCATGCTGCGGAGCCCTATGTTCAACAATGTACAATGAATGGCGTGCTCCGAAACACTAGTGCGTGCACAAGCATTGTGCTCTTTCGGTAGAGATGCAACAGATCACCATCTGTCCTACTTTACAGACAAACCTCCGAAGCCCATGTTCTCCGAAGAGTAGTGGATCTCCAACCGTTTATCGCCTATTAGCAGTTTCACTCTCCTTCTGCCTCATTTCGTAGATGTTCACGACGGTAGCACATGAACAGTCGACCAGCTTCGCCGTTTTCGACGTACTAGTTCACAGGCTATGTGTAACAACAACCTGCGCTTTGTCATAGTCACTTATCTCAAGGGATTTCCCCATCTTCGCTGTGGCGATCCCTCATCCTTATCCGCTCCGCTTACCGCGTCACGTACCCGCAACGCCCCAAGGCAGCATCCAGGGTCACGATGGGCAGTGTCCTTAATGTTCTGGCTCATCAGTGTGCACTGACGAAAGAAAAGATCGTGACCCTAAGAAAAAGCTGTGCGACGTAAACGAAAGTTGGTAGGCATGTTTCTACATCAAAGAGAAGATGTCTATTCAAATTTCGCACCAGTCGCATGAGAGTGTAGCTAGTAGCGCCACTGTGAGGATGCATGGTAGGTTCGCTTAAAATACCCGCTGCAAGCGAGGGTTCGTTATCTTCCACACTGGACGTGGTAAGTTGATGTTAATCAAGAGAGGTGACAAATACGCCATTGTCAGAGCCTCATCGAGGTTGAATGAGACCGTGTAATAGGGCTACGAGGTGATGGAAGTTCTTCCTGCGATACTGCAGAAAGACGAGGCAGGAATGTAGCTACTGTACATGATTGCTGGCAGCGGTTGTCACTTGAATTTATGGTCGCAAGAAGATGGGCTATGGGCAGCCACGTGACACTGCCGACAGGAGAGACCATCGTGTTCTGCTTATGTGTGCGGCACATCGTACCGCACCTGCAGCAGCAATATGAGCAGCATAGTGACACATATAACTGATAAAAACGAATTACTTCAAAGACATCTCTGCGCCAGACGCCCTCTAGCGTGCATTCCGCTGACCACAAATCACCACCATTTGCGACTTCAGTGGTGTCAACTGAGAGCTCATTGGAGGTCAGGGTGGAGGCGTGGTTGTATTTTCTGATGAAAGTTGGTTCTGTCTTGATGCCAGTGATGGCCGTTTGTAGGTTAGAAGGAGGCCAGTCAACCTGTCTGTGCACACTGGATACACTGGACCTACACCTGGAGCTATTGTCTGGGCTGGTACTGTATTTCGTACAACAGGAAGACTCTTCATTCAGGAAGACTCCAGTAATTATCTCACGCACCCTGACTGCAAATTTATATATCAATCTGGTGATTCGACCTGTTGTGCTGCCATTCATGAACAGCACTCCATGGAATGTTTTCCAACAGCGTAACGCTCGCCTAAATACCACTGTTACCACCGAACATACTGTACGGAGTGCCGACATGCTGCCTTGGCCTGCTCGATCACCAAATCTGTCTACAATCGAGGAAATATGGGACATCAACGGACGACAGCTCCACTGTCATTCATGAACAGCGCATACCGTCCCTGTATTGACCGATCAACTGCAACAGACATGGAGCTCTAGCCCACAAACTGACACCCAGCAATTGTACAACACAATGCTTGCTTCTTTGCATGCTTGCATTGAACATTCTGGTATTTACACCGGTTATTAATGTACCAACATTTCCCATTTCCAATGGCTTACTTTGTAATTACAATAAACTGTGATCTTTCAGTTTTAATCACTTAAATACTTTACCTAGACAAATGTAGTCCTCAAATATCATTACTCTATATTAATTGTATTTCTGGTGTTCCAATTTCTTTCCATTAATGTATCTGAAAGCAGTCGCAAATAATTGACGCAGTATGATGCGACGAAGTTGTGACGTGACCGAATGGCAAAAGTGTTTGTACATGCCCATGACCACCCAGTGAATAAAACTACCACATTTGATGATGTATCAACGCGTGTGTAACGTGTCAACAAGACTGATGTACCACTTGCCGTTATCTAATACAGTTTAAGGATAGTGATCGTAAAAAGATCCTAATATAGGGTCAGCAGGTGAGTTTTATACTTCGCTGCTGTCCCGAGAAGAATTTGTGCTATCTGATTCTGACCAAACAATCTGAAGTAGACTGAAGGCTCAAAAACGGCCCTTAAGTGCAATGTGTATGGGATGTAGTTCATAATGTGGTGATTCCGTTTTCGTACAATTATTTAAGGCTACTAGCGCAGATTATCGAGGTAACACCCCAGGAAATTTATTCCAACTTTCTCGGCGTGCAGGTGTTACCCGTTTTGCTACATCATGTGTACACTATGGGCATTACGATATTCCAAGGGAGCAGGAGCCTTGTTCACAGGGCCGCGCACACATATTTCAGATTTCAAGAACTGTGTGGCACAGAATAGTATCTAGAATGGCCCCCTAAGTTCCTCGACCTTAGTACTACAGAAATATTCTGGTACTATTTGGAAAAGTGGCTGAAACGTGTCAATCAATATCCCCACAATTTGGTAGCTCTACGTGACCTGATGATTAATTAGGAACATCAGCTGTATATAACATAAAGGTTCTTTTCTCAGTCTTTTTTTAATTATCAGAATGAGTCAAATCCTTTCTATATTCTGATTCCATTGAGGACATTTGCATGTGAAATCGTGAAAAGAAGATGGCCTATTAAATTATATCTAACGTTTAATGGAAATTTATACCTTGATTTCTACATGTCCGTCCAGCGAATGGATTGTATTAAACCTTCTGTAATCATTTCTCAAGTATGGAGTAATCTCCCAGGGAATGTAGAAAGACGACGAAGTGCACTTGGAGGGAAAGCGAAAATCGAGCTGTGTTCCATGTATCAGCGTATAAGCCCTTCTTTCTGAACTTGCTCATCGTGTACCAAAAATAGGACAAACATACTGACATGTTTCCTTAAAGTGAGGTTTCTCTTTCAATAAATATCATAACCAAGAAGGGATTTTTAGGCAGAAGAGATAATTCGTGGAAGCACGTTGAAACCTAATAATCTCTAACCTTCGTAACTTTCATGCATTTGTAACCGCTAACAACGAGGTACAGGAGGAAGGTACATAGGATTCGTACAACTATAACCCACAACATTACAGCTGGTTCAAAGAATGATCAGAAACTAAGTTCATCGTGCTGGAAACATTCTGGTAAGTCTGAAGAGTCCCAAACTAAGAAAGAAAAAAAAATGTTCAAAATGTATGAACTCCTAAGGGACCAAACTGCTGAGGTCATCGGTCCCTAGGCTTACACACTACTTTCACTAACTTAAACTAACTTATGCTGAGAACAACACACACACCCATTCTCAAGAAAGGACTCGAAAATCCGGCGGGAGGGGCCGCGCAATCCTTTACAT
The DNA here is from genome assembly GCF_021461385.2 of Schistocerca piceifrons. Lineage (NCBI taxonomy): Eukaryota > Metazoa > Arthropoda > Insecta > Orthoptera > Acrididae > Schistocerca > Schistocerca piceifrons. The sequence continues at coordinate 170,918,235 of NC_060139.1, forward strand.
GGTGCCCTAAACCGCGCGGCCACTCCGAGCGGCAGACTAAGAAATCTACTGTGGCTTGCAAATATTCATAAGAATAAAGAATTTCCGTAGAAGGCAACAGTTTAGTGTTTAGTGTCAGTTCAATTCTCCAAAAACGTAAAAAAAATTGGTAAAAATTGGCGAATCGAAATTTGGGTATTGAATTTGGTATACATTCTACTCATATACGAACGCTATGATTAATTTTTAGGAGGAGGGTTTGATAGGTCAGATCACACTCATCCTTCATAAACTGAAAAGCTGCCGGTCCGAGAGAAGCCATGATTTCACACTTCACCAAAGAGGGTTTATTAACCTGGTGATCGAATTTAAATAACTCAGTGATCGCCTACATGGATCTACGAATTAATTAATGGACAATAACGATAAAGGACTTACAGTAAGACACTATACGAGTAGGTCGTACTCTCCACGCCAACACGGCCGAAGTGCAGTCCAATAACTTTTTGGAAATCTATGTTAGTGTCCTTGCGACCAGCGCATCTTCACAGAGTGAGGGTGGTAACAGGCCAATGCGTAAAACGCTCCGAAGGTGTTACCCGCCTACCAAGTCGAGTGGGAGTTAACAAACCTCAGAAAAGGTTCCTTTCTTGTGCCCACTGAAGTTTACCAGACGAAGTTTGAACAGACTAACCAGTAAAAAATTCCACAGCTGTCCGCTTTGGTTTTTACTTGATCAAACACAAGCCGTACTTTTAAAAATAGCGGGGCATGCGTGCTTCGTGACTACCTCAGGCCACAAACCAGGTATGGAAACTAAATCCAGTGGGTAGCTCAACAAAGAAAGAATAAGACAAACTACACTGATTCTCCATTTACAAGTCCACATCCGATTGTCACTCATTCACACATTATACGGCGTATGTACGGGGAGGGGGATTCTGGAAAGAGAATAACACAGGTTGCTGATGTGAAACAGGGAAAAATAAAATCAGTAAACGATGATTCTCTACGCAGTCCTTCTCTCAGCTATGATTAATGTAAAGGAATGCTTTGTGGATTCTGTACGGGACCATGGAATGGTTCCATTGACATCGTTCACCACACAACACACGTTAAGACCTTTATTCCCTTGGGAGATAAGATGATCAATTCCATTTTCGTAGAGCACGATCGGTCGCTGACAAATGAACAACCCACTCTTGCTCTTCCTCGCCGACTGAAACCGATGTCCATGCACGTCTTTCATCAAGTCGCCAGCGATGTGAAATCCACAAGGTGAACGATGTGGTCTGTCGGAAGGTATTGCAGTATTTCCCAACCAAATTGCTTTCAGTGAGGAGGTGAGCTTTATCGTGATATACCTCATCGAATGCATGGATTCCCTGCTCCTTGAGGTTCTCGAGCTTGGAACGGTAGCCAATCCGCAGCGCTGTGAAAACACTTCGCAAAAGCTGCCATGCACCGTAAAGTCAAAAAGCCAGGAAAGGTAGCGGTAGGAATCATCCTATTGCACGATAAGGCTCGCCCCCATACTGCCAAACGGGCAAAAAAAAAAATGGTTCAAATGGATCTGAGCACTATGGGACTTAACATCTGTGGTCATCAGTCGCCTAGAACTTAGAACTACTTAAACCTAACTAACCTAAGGACATCACACACATCCATGCCCGAAGCAGGATTCGAACCTGCGACCGTAGCAGTCACGCGGTTCCGGACTGAGCGCCTAGAACCGCTAGAATCGGGCAAAGGATACGCTTCAGCAGTTTGGTTGGAGACAACTGTAACATACTCCGTACTGCTTGTATCTTTCACCTTGTGAAATTCACATTTTTGGCGGTTTCAGTAGGTTGTGGAATCAAATGGCTATGAGCACTGTGGGACTCAACTGCTGTGGTCATTAGTCCCCTAGAACTTGGAACTAGTTAAACCTAACTAACTTAAGGACATCACACACATCCATGCCCGAGGCAGGATTCGAACCTGCGACTGTAGCGGTCTCGCGGTTCCAGACTGCAGCGCCTAGAACCGCACGGACACTTCGGCCGGCGTTGTGGAATCGCCACTGACCGACCGCGTCTCGTCTCCCAGTGGGATAAATGTCTTAACGTGTCTGAAAATCACTTTTGAATGGAATCATTCCATGGTCCTGTTGTGACGAGTGTTCGGTTTTCATTTGATGATGACGATGATGTATGGTTTGTGGGGTGCTCTACTGCGCGGTTATCAGCGCCCATACAAATCCCAACGTTTGTTCAGTCCAAACACGCTAGTTTCATGAATGAAGATGAAATGATGAGGGCAACACAAACACGGAGTCATCTCGATGTAGGTGAAAATGTCTGACCCCGCAGGGAATGGAACCTGGGACCCCGTGCTCGGGAAGTCGGGAAGTGAGAACAACCGCGAGACCACGAGCTGTGGACGTTTTCATTTGACTGCCTCTCATTAGTATTCTAAATAACAATTACATTAAAGGGGCTGAAACAGGACGCTTTGAGGCATACCTGAAGACACTCAGGACGCTTTTCGTCTTTAATGCCATTATCAAAGTTAAGGGCGGTATTACACGAATGTAGTATTATGTCTCCTTAAGCGGCTATCTTTTTCGTCACCATGACTAGAATAAAATAACACAGTGAACTCCGGGTGGCGGTGTGGGGGGGGGGGGGGCATTCAATAAATAATGCAACACATTATCTTTCTCCGCCAGTTTCTGTTCAACGGTTCAAAAAATTATAAATTTATCGTGGGAGATCACAGAATACTTGCGCTTCAGACCCTATAGTTTCGTGATCTTCCGATAGGTGACAGAGCTTGATGTATCCTTCAATAAGGCGTCTGTAACGGGGAGATGCGTTCCAAATCAAAGAGCTGTCATTGGGTTTGTATTGGCGGAAAACCAGAGCATCACAGATATTCATAGGCGCTTTCAAAATGTTTTCGGAGACCTGAAAGTGAACAAATGCGCAATTAATCGTTGGGCGAGGTGTCTCTTATCATCGCAAAAAGGTCGCACAAATCTGTCCACTCTCCGCACACAGCAGTGGCCCCTGTAATATTGGAAAGTGAGGACTCCGCCATTTGGGATAGTCAAGGTGTGTGCCTGTTGGGTTCCACGCTGAGTAACGGAACACCATGAAGAACAGCGAAAGACCATCTGTGTGGAATCGGCTGCGTGTTACGAAGAGAAACGTGAAAATTTTTGTCGAACATCGTCACAGGCAATGACAAACGCGTTCATCACTTCGGGTAAGGAAAGAAAATGGCAATGCATGAAGTGACGCCACGCCATCTCTCCTCACCCTCAACCAATAAAGTTATGGTGACGTTCTTCTGAGACTGTGACTGGTTCTTTTTGTTCGATGTCCTCTCTCAAGGTGCGATGACCAAGTTTGAAGTGTACTGTACTACCCTCAGGAAACTGAAGAAACGACTGCAATGTATTCGTCGTCACAAAATTCAAACGAATCTCTGACATAACTTCGTGGGATTGTTCTTCCTCATCCATCATACACGACCAGGGTCTTGCTCCTTCCGACTGGCATCTGTTTGGCCCAATGAAGGCTATATTCAGCGGGAAGCAGTGCGTGGTTGCGGAAGAGGTTATTGGTGCAGCAAGACATTAGCTCCAACGTCGACCACTAGAACGGTACCATGAAGACATATAGGTCTTCCCAGTAAGGTGGCTCGAGCTCGTCACATTGAACGGAGACTATATAGAAAAACAAAGTTTTGTAACCAAAAGAGTGGGAAATAATACAGTGTATTGGGATCCTGAATGAAATCAACCTGCTTTCAGAAATAAAGTTTTATTGAACGTCCTCCCCCTCCAATATTTTGTATCCATGAGACCGGTAAACTAAATTTCTCTTGACAAGGTTCGCAGAACGCGGAGGGATTGTAACACGTCAACCCATTGCCCTACATTCAAACGAAGTATATAAATGTGTTGGGTATATTATTGTGATGTATGTATGTTTTAATAATTTCTGTGTACAATATAACCAATGAAATGGAATGTAAAGAACTGTAGTAGACGTACTGGCCAAGTCAGGGAATATCGTTATGTAAACCAAAGAGATTGCTGTTACAGTCGCACTGTCGCTGGGCAAAGAAGCACGGCGCAGTCGGGCAGTGTTTGTCAAGCGACAACGAGAGTCGGTCAGTAGCGAGAGAGTGGGTCGAAAGCAAAGGAGGAATTCTGCTGCGAGAGGACGCAAGACCTATTTTACTGCAAAATCTCATGCACGGTATACCATGCATAATCTGGAGAAGTAATTGGGCACAGCGTAAAACACCAAGGTTAACCAGTGTTTAAGAAGAGCGCTGGTGGCTCAAAGTTAATTGTGGTGAAGCGCCTGTGGCCGTACACTGTCGTTGTAAAATGGACCTCGTGGCACTGACCGCATCACTATGAAGTAAGACACGATCAGTCTGTCATTTACAATTGTAAAAGGCTTGCCAGTGCTAGTTCCCAAGCGTTCAGTAACAAATACGGGGTGACACACGGGAGACGGACGGTTTTGAACTGCGTAGTACTGAGGGCGCGGTGGTGGGAGGTGGTCGTGGTGGGGATAGTTCTGATCCACACAAGACGCTATTTCATTTACTCAGTCACTATGGAGCAATAGGACTCGCAACGTCGAGTAATTGTCTACGACAGTTTCGTGAAAATTGGCGAGTCTATCATTGCTACGCAGCGATTGTTTCGTGAGCAGTTTAATGTCGGTCTACATGGAGCTGTTCCGAGCCTTAACACAGTCCTCAGATGGGTGGAAAACTTCATATCAACTGGAAACATACTGGATAAGAAGCATCCTGCCCCGAGACGCAGAGTAACGACACCAGAAAACGTTGAAAGGGTAAGGCAAGCGGCAGTCAGAAGCCCAGGACGGTCAGCTAGACGTCATGATAATGAGTTGCGAATCAATCGTGAATCGGTTAGACAAATTTTGCATAAAGAATTAAAATTCCATCCCTACAAAATGCTCATTGTCCAACAACTTAAGGAAACTGATTTTGCTGTACGAGAAGACTTCGCTTACAGAATGCAAGTGATTTTGGGATCGAATGAAAACGAAATTTTATTGATGAGCGATGAAGCTCATTTTCATTTAAACTGGACCGTGAATAAGCAAAACGTACGTTACTGGGCTCCAGAGTATCCACACCTTATCCACCAGCGTCCTCTACACTCAGAAAAAGTAACAGTCTGGTATACTCTTGGCTCTGTTGGCATTATTGGACCTTATTTTTTTTTTTTAAGAGAACGGAGCCACAGTTACTCTTAATTCGGTTCGTTACATTCGTATGCTTGAAACATTCTTGAAACCAGAACTAAGAAGACGACTAATCCCCTTAAAACGCGTTTGGTCCCAGCAGGATGGGGAAACATCGCACACTGCAAACACTTCAATGACAGTTCTTAGACGCATATTTCCTGGCCGGATTGTCTCACGTTTTGGCAATGTTCCTTGGCCTCCCATGTCTCCCGTCTTGTCAGTATGTGACTTCTTTCTGTGTCTATAACCACAAACCAAGAAATTTGGACGATTTGAAGAATGCAATCATTCAAGAAATTGCTGCCATCCCTGCAAAGATTTTAGTCCATGTGATGGACGATTTTGTGAAGAGACTTGAGTCCTGCATTAGAAATGATGGACATCATCTTGACGACATTATTTTTCACAAACAACTTTGTTAACTAAAATGGTAAATAATGAACTATGATTTTGTGTAAATCAACATGCATTAATTTTAAAGTTGGCTGAGTATTATTTCATTAAAAACCGTCCGTCTCCCGTGTGTCACCCTGTGTTTCAGTCACTTATGTATGTTAAGGTGTGTAATCCTCAGTAACAACTACCTGACATTATACTCTCCATAGCCATAATAACCGAGTGTGGCATTAACGAACTGAAAGTAAATGATAAGACGAGTGGAATTTATCGAATTGATTAACAGTTTAAATAAAGTAAACAAAAAAGATACTTTTTGCGACTTGCTAATTAAGTGCTGATTATTGACAAATAATTTGAGAAAACAGTATAGTAACAATATTTCATGTTCAGCCAAATCTGTGAGAAGCAATTTGTGTAACGAAATCTGAGTTTTTTGGACTTTCTAATCAAGTGCTTCGACAAAGCTGTATATGTAAAAATACTTCATGTTCAGACAGTTTTGTGTGAGAAGCAGTTTACGTAACAGTAAGTCAAAATAGAGAACGCCATAATAATTTTAAAAACAGTTTAATAGCAGTCACTATTACAGTGAGAAATGCAGTTCGGTTGTTACGTAGCTGGTAGTGTGAAGAAGTAATAGTTAAGGGGAGTTAGAACAGAAATTTTTTTTCTCATTTTCGAATTTTTATCTTGTTATGAATTTTGCAATTTTCCGAATAAAATGATATACATACCATTTGTAAACTCAAATTGGGAAGTATTCTACTTTATTTTTTAAAATATAATCCACACTGAATGAAAACGTTAAAATTTTCACGTGCACTACTTCAAGATCTAATAAAATCGGTTATTTTTTATATAGAAGGCTGTGGATTGCTGTGTTATAAAAGTTAAATTACGTGTTTGTATTGTTCGGGTTTCATAGTATAAATACGAGTTTTACGTCGAAGTGCTAACGTTTTTCCGAGAAAAAGTGACGAATAGATAGGTAAATATCTCAAAAAGTAAAGTATGACACCAAAACGAAGTGTTTTTTAAAAAAAAACATGGGTTTCATGGTAACAGATATTCGAATAAAGGGAAACATTGTGTTGAAAATGTGGCGTGTGAAGGTACAGGCAGGGAAATATAGGCAAACTCCTCGGTATCTAGAGAAACACCCATTAGTGCTTCGAAGATTAAAATAAAACGTTGTGATACACAGTTTTCTCAAAACGGAAGTGATGTAAATAGTAGGTTATGTTATATTCTGATAGACTTACACATACTAACAAGGCTGTTAGGTGAATGTGTGTGTGTTGCAAAATATGTGGAGGGCCAGTTAGTTTACATGAAGACGGTGAGGTATTAAATGCACTAGACAGGAAACGTATCATTAATTGTGCCAGTGGTAAATATACTCATTCATTTTGGAATTCTGATAAGTGTAAAGATAATTATTTAGAAGTAAATATTACATGGTTTTATAGATTGAGAGCTATTGGCAAAGGACACACTGCAGTGGAAAAAATGTGTACATGATGAATCTGTTACGCCCACCTTGGAAAATCGACAAGTATGCAGGGTTTATTTGAGCTGCTGTGGAATCTGTTGTATGTGAGTCAGTGAATGGTGCTGCAAACGAAGCTGTTGAAATACATGATGGTATGACTGATATAGTAGTAGCTTTTGATGGCACGTGGCTGAAGTTCAGCTACAGATCTGAGAATTCTGTTGCTGCAGTGACCATTGTGGATACTGGAAAGGTAATAGATTTCCAGATTTTCACCAAACATTGTCATCAGTGTAAATCTGGAAATGAAGGTGGGCATATCTGTGACAGAAATTATGTAGGTTCAAGTGGTGGTATGGAGGCCTCTACAGCTACTGAAATTTTTAGTCGATCTGGGAATGAAAGGGGAGTGTGTTACACTGAGTTTTAGGTGATGGAGACTCAAAATCATATAACAGTTAGCCGTTCAGCCCTATTGTGAGAAGATTATCACAAAACTGAAATGTGTTGGTCTTGTCCAGAAGAGGATGGGCACCAGGTTGAGGAAATGGAAACAAAGTTTGAGAGACAAGAAACTATCTAACGGTAAAACCATAAGAGGCAGGCTGACAGACAAAATGAGTGATGAACTACAGCAATATTATGGAATGGTCATTAGATATAATACTGATGATTTCTTGAAAACGAAATAGGCAGTATGGGCCACCTTCTTCCACAGACTGTCAACAGATGAAAAACCAGTTCACAACCTTTGCCCTCCTGGACCTGATTCATAGTGCAATTACCTCAATTCCCAGTACTCAAACAGTTCATACAGCCATAAACATTCCATCCCAGTAGCAGTCATGGATATCATATAACCTTTTTATAGAGACCTGCCAAATCCTGAGTTACTGAAGAGGTGTCCGCATAATCAGACTCAAAATTCCAATGAGTCGTTCAGTAATTTCATATGGACTCGTTTTTGTTGGAATGAAGACACTAAAGTGAGGGAGAGGTCAGTGGTGCTGTTATTGTTTTCAATGATGACAAAATTGGCAGGTTTAAAGTGCTACACCTCATGGGAATTGATCCTGGAGCAAACTGCCTCAGAGAACTTGAACAGATGGACGAGGTTTGCATTGATAAAGCAGAGTATGCAGCACAGTTTGCCACTAAGGAGTCCAGAAAGAAGAAAAAATGAAAAACCTTGGAAAAAGATCAGGAGGATTATATATAGTGTGGTGCAGGGGCTTGTGAGTGACTAAAAATAAAAAAAAAGATTAAGCATATATTAAGTGAGTTACAGTCTTTTAAAACTTTACAAGCCCTTTCTTAAAATTTACATTTTCTGTTACATTTTTCCCTAAATCTCGGAAACCACTTCGAGCACAGAATTCAAATTTTCAGGGAGTAATTGCATACATATCCTGAGTCTACTGAACTAAAAGAAGAACATAATTTCTTTCTTGCTTGGTGTCTTTGTCACATGTCAAGGCGGGGTCGGCAGTAGGGCCTATTACTATTGATTTGGTGGTGTTAGCTGCAGAGGGTGGCCAGATGCCCTTCCGGCCGCCTCCCCAAATCCCGGGGATGGATGTAGTTTACCCCAGCTGTCTGTGTCTCGTGTAAGCCATAGAATAGTGCAAACATTTTCAAATGTCCTCGAGTCGTGTAACTGAGTCGGAACGTGGAGACCAGCCTGGAATTCACCTAGTGGGATGTGGAAAACCGCTTAAAAACTACATCCAGGCTGGCCAGCATACCGACCCTCGTCGTTAATCCGCCAGGCAGTTCGATCCGGGCGGCGCGCCTACCCGAGTCCAGCAAGCAGTGCATTAGCACTCTCAGGTACAGTATCTATTCTATCGCTTGAGCCTTGTCCCGCAGTTAAGCAGGGTCAACCGTCGTTAATAGGATTTGGCATGTTAATGTTTAAGGGATGGCCGGATGCCCTTCCTGCCACCACTCGTACCCCTCGGGACAGAATTAGTGCACCCCAGCTGTCAGCATCGAGTGTACTCCATGGAACAGTGCGAAAGTGTTCAGATGACTGCGAGCCGTGTAACTGAGACGGAACATGGGGACCAGCCCGGTATTCACCTAGTGGGATGTGTAAAACGGCCTAAAAACGACATCCAGCCTGACCGGCACATCGACCCTCGTCGTTAATCCGCCAGGCGGATTCGATCCGGGAGTGGCGCCCCTACCCGAGTCCAGGAAGCAGCGCATTAGCGCTCTCGGCTACCCTGGCGGGTCGGTCTCAGCTACACTGGCGGATCTAAAAGAACAACATGTTGTTGTTGTGGTCTTCAGTCCTGAGAATGGTTTGATGCAGCTCTCCATGCTACTCTATCCTGTGCAAGCTTTTTCATCTCCCAGTACCTACTGCAACCTACATCCTTCTGAATCTGCTTAGTGCATTCATCTCTTGGTCTCCCTCTACGATTTTTACCCTCCACGCTGTCCTCCATTACTAAATTGGTGATCCCTTGATGCCTCAGAACATGTCCTACCAACCGATCCCTTCTTCTGGTCAAGTTGTGCCACAAACTTCTCTTCTCCCCAATCCTATTCAATACTTCCTCATTAGTTATGTGATCTACCCATCTAATCTTCAGCATTCTTCTGTAGGACCACATTTTGAAAGCTTCTATTCTCTTCTTGTCCAAACTATTTATCGTCCATGTTTCACTTCCATACATGGCTACACTCCATACGAATACTTTCAGAAATGACTTCCTGACACTTAAATCAATACTGGATGTTAACAAATTTCTCTTCTTCAGAAACGCTTTCCTTGCCATTGCCAGCCTACATTTTATATCCTCTTTACTTCGACCATCATCAGTTATTTTGCTCCCCAAATAGCAAAACTCCTTTACTACTTTAAGTGTCTCATTTCCTAATCTAATTCCCCCAGCATCACCCGACTTAATTAGACTACATTCCATTATCCTTGTTTTGCTTTTGTTGATGTTCATCTTATATCCTCCTTTCAAGACACTGTCCATTCCATTCAACTGCTCTTCCAAGTCCTTTGCTGTCTCTGACAGAATTACAATGTCATCGTCGAACCTCAAAGTTTTTATTTCTTCTCCATGAATTTTAATACCTACTCCGAATTTTTTCTTTTGTTTCCTTTACTGCTTGCTCAATATACAGATTGAACAACATCGGGGAGAGGCTACAACCCTGTCTTACTCCCTTCCCAATCACTGCTTCCCTTTCATGTCCCTCGACTCTTATAACTGCCATCTGGTTTCTGTACAAATTGTAAATAGCCTTTCGCTCCCTGTATTTTACCCCTGCCACCTTTAGAATTTGAAAGAGAGTATTCCAGTCAACATTGTCAAAAGCTTTCTCTAAGTCTACAAATGCTAGAAACGTAGGTTTGCCTTTCCTTAATCTTTCTTCTAAGATAACTCGTAAGGTCAGTATTGCCTCACGTGTTCCAGTTTTTCTACGGAATCGAAACTGATCTTCCTCGAGGTTGGCTTCTACTAGTTTTTCCATTCGTCTGTGAAGAATTCGTGTTAGTTTTTTGCAGCTGTGACTTATTAAGCTGATAGTTTGGTAATTTTCACATCTGTCAACACCAGCTTTCTTTGGGATTGGAATTATAATATTCTTCATGAAGTCTGAGGGTATTTCGCCTGTTTCATACATCTTGCTCACCAGATGGTAGAGTTTTGTCAGGACTGGCTCTCCCCACGGCCGTCAGTAGCTCCAATGGAATATTGTCTACTCCGGTGGCCTTGTTTTGACTCAGGTCTTTCAGTGCTCTGTCAAACTCTTCACGCAGTATCATATCTCCCATTTCATCTTCATCTACATCCTCTTCCATTTCCATAATATTGTCCTCAAGTACATCGCCCTTGTATAGACCCTCTATATACTCCTTCCACCTTTCTGCTTTCCCTTCTTTGCTTAGAACTGGGTTTCCATCTGAGCTCTTGATATTCATACAAGTCGTTCTCTTATCTCCAAAGGTCTCTTTAATTTTCCTGTAGGCGGTATCTATCTTACCCCTAGTGAGATAGGCCTCTACATCCTTACATTTGTCCTCGAGCCATCCCTGCTTAGCCATTTTGCACTTCCTGTCGATATCATTTTTGAGACGTTTGTATTCCTTTTTGCCTGTTTCACTTACTGCATTTTTATATTTTCTCCTTTCATCAATTAAATTCAATATTTCTTTTGTTACCTAAGGATTTCTACTAGCCCTCTTCTTTTTACCTACTTGATCCTCTGCTGCCTTCACTACTTCATCCCTCAAAGCTACCCATTCTTCTTCTACTGTATTTCTTTCCCCCATTCCTGTCAATTGCTCCCTTATGCTCTCCCTGAATCTCTGTACAACCTCTGGTTCTTCTAGTTTATCCAGGTCCCATCTCCTTAAATTCCCACCTTTTTGCAGTTTCTTCAGTTTTAATCTACAGGTCATAACCAATAGATTGTGGTCAGAGTCCACATCTGCCCCTGGAAATGTCTTACAATTTAAAACCTGGTTCCTAAATCTCTGTCTTACCATTATATAATCTATCTGATACCTTTTAGTATCTCCAGGGTTCTTCCATGTATACAACCTTCTTTCATGATTCTTAAACCAAGTGTTAGTTATGATTATGTTGTGCTCTGTGCAAAATTCTACCAGGCGGCTTCCTCTTTCATTTCTGTCCCCCAATCCATATTCACCTACTATGTTTCCTTCTCTCCCTTTTCCTACACTCGAATTCCAGTCACCCATGACTATTAAATTTTCGTCTCCCTTCACAATCTGAATAATTTCTTTTATTTCATCATACATTTCTTCAATTTCTTCGTCATCTGCAGAGCTAGTTGCCATATGAACTTGTACTACTGTGGTAGGCGTGGGCTTCGTATCTATCTTGGCCACAATAATGCGTTCACTATGCTGTTTGTAGTAGCTTACCCGCATTCCTATTTTCCTATTCATTATTAAACCTACTCCTGCATTACCCCTATTTGATTTTGTGTTTATAACCCTGTAGGCAACTGACAAGAAGTCTTGTTCCTCCTGCCACCGAACTTCACTAATTCCCACTATATCTAACTTCAACCTATCCATTTCCCATTTTAAATTTTCTAACCTACCTGCCCGATTAAGGGATCTGACATTCCACGCTCCGATCCGTAGAACGCCAGTTTTCTTTCTCCTGATAACGACATCCTCTTGAGTAGTCCCCGCCCGGAGATCCGAATGGGGGACTATTTTACCTCCGGAATATTTTACCCAAGAGGACGCCATCATCATGTAATCATACAGTAAAGCTGCATGCCCTCGGGAAAAATTACGGCTGTAGTTTCCCCTTGCTTTCAGCCGTTCGCAGTACCAGCACAGCAAGGCCGTTTTGGTTATTGTTACAAGGCCAGATCAGTCAATCATCCAGACTGTTGCCCTTGCAACTACTGAAAAGGCTGCTGCCCCTCTTCAGGAACCACACGTTTGTCTGGCCTCTCAACAGATACCCACACGTTTGTCTGGCCTCTCAACAGATACCCCTCCGTTGTGGTTGCACCTACGGTACGGCTATCTGTATCGCTGAGGCACGCAAGCCTCCCCACCAACGGCTAGGTCCATGGTTCATGGGGGGAAGAACAACATAATGTTATATATAATTAAAATTATTTAGGATAATGTACAAAAAAGTACACAAAATTTTAACCGTGTAATTAAAAAATTGTATTTCCGAAAGCAGTGGCTGAAATGCAATTTTTGTGGTTCAGTAGACTCAGAACATAGAGTTCAATGTCCTGTAAAAGTTTCATGTCAATGGCTACAGTGGTTCCCGAAATACAGGGAAGCCAAGTCACTAAATTTAACATTGTCGGGATAGGGCGTTCCAACTCTCCTTAATTTCATGAAGTAGTTGCGAGTCTGCTTTTGTCCATGACTAAAATTTTTCTGGGTGATCATTGGGTTTTAATAATGCCCTTGCGACTGTTCACGCCTGCCAACATGTTACAAGAGTAACGTGATTTAATTTTTGAAAGTTAAGAGCTTTAATTGATTTCGTTCACACTAAGTGAGCTGGCGACCATTCATGTACAGTAATTTCCAAACAGAGTCAAAATTAATTCATCATTTCGGGCCAAAATTTCACTAGCTAGTTTGTGTACTATTTTTTCATTTTTTATTCCCACCGATCTTTATTGCGCAAAGTAAATCGCACAGTAACGATCAAGATATGACAGCGCCTGACTTTGGATTCGTAACCTTACCCAAATTAATATCAATATCTGTAATTAGTCTACCACACGGAGAGAAAGGGGGGAGTGTTATTGGACGATTGGTGTGGAGTAGCGGTAATAAAGTATATACACAATTTTTTCTATCTGCCAGCGAAAACCGTATGAAAATATCTTCAGTAGTTCTGGAGGTTAGCCTCTACATGTAGACAGAAACCGCAGCGGAATACTTAATAATATCTATGGATTCATGGTATCCGTATTCGACACATGTTGTAAATATATTCTACTGGCTTCAGGGTACATTTTGTGTGGAGGCCTCTAACACAAGAGACACAGCATCGTGTGTCGAAGCTCTCCCACATTGTTCCCTCGCACAATGCTAACGGTACTAAGGAGAGGAGAGGATAGGGAGGTCTACTACTAAACGCATTTCTTATCTCTGTTACGACTATACAGTGTGTTATCGAGCATATACACTAATGGATATGCCCGAAGCCTCATGTACCAACGTAATCTGTTTCCAAATATCTTTTGGTTATATAAGGATGGCGTCAACGTGAAGATGATTTTACTCGTACTAAGGCAGTGCGTTTTCCCTTCAAACCCAAGTAAAAAAAATTGCGTTCAAGAGTAATCTAGTTGACAATATCAGTTAACTGAAGCTTACTACCATGTTTCTGTAATCTAACAGTACGCGTCCATTGGAAGAATAGTACACAGATGTCAAGTGCGTTCTTGATAAGATTTTATCTTCGAATAGGTAGATTATTGAAAAATTTAAAGTATTGCATTTTATAGACTGGTAAACATAACCTTGTTTGATTAGACAGTTGACGAGTCACATTTGGAGCCTTTTATGTCTTACAAATACTAAGCCCCAATAATATTTGCGAACATGATAAATATGGTCAAGAAGCCTGAGTTGTTAGTAAGTAAGCGGATTGGTTGTGCGGTGTTATTAAACAGAAAAATATAGGTAATAAGAGGGAAAAAACCACTCCTGTGTCACATACTGGAATACCGATTGAATGATACTTTTATCACTATCGCCGGTGATAAAACAAGAGAAGTGTAAAAAGGAAGAAACCACCACAGCAAAACAGTTCGTTCAGCTTGCATTCAGTATCTCAACAGCTTTAGAGATGTCCTCAGAAAAGCTATTTGTGTTGCATTTAACATGGTCTGGCCTAGGCAATCTCTGTTAAAATGCTGTGTACACCGTCGCAAAAGTTTTCCAGATTTCGTACTTCAGTTCAGTATTCAGCATTTAATTAACTTAACAGCAGTCGCCATTAACCCTAAATGGCCTGTTTCCCGCCGGGCATCTCCGCCTCCCTTTTCGTTGATTTTGCCATCTATTGCAGTTCTCCTCCGACTTGTCTCATTGAGCGGCGTCTTCAAGGGTCGCGATCGTCTTTACTCATGAGCATCGACAATGGCTTTCATTTATTCTAGTGGCAAAACCGTTTGTATGAATTTCTAGCGGCGCAATTGGTTTCTTCCACCTTTTTAAATCTTGGGCATGTTGCTCTTCCGTTAGTTGAAACTACAAAATTCCTGGGGCTCCTGCTCGATAAGAATATTTCTTGGTCCTCTCACGTATGCTGTATGCAGTCTCTCAGTGTCCTACGTCTCCTCAATGGTACTCCATGGGGAGCAGATTGGACAACCCTCATCCGTTTGTACCAGTTCCTTATCCGTTTGAAACTAGATATGGGTGCCTCGTTTATGCATGTGTACGTACGTCCCTCTTACGACGTCTCAATACTATCCAGCATCGTGGCATCCAGTTCGCCACTGGCGCCTTTTACACTAGTCCGGTTGACAGACTGTATGTAGAAGCTGCCGAATTACCACTGTCCTACCGCCGTGGCCTTCTCCTCAGCAGATATGCAAGTCGTTTGCTGCCATGCGCGGCCATCCATACTATGCCTCCCTCTTCGATGAATCCTTTGATCGCCAGTATGCAGCGCGTCCCTCTTCTCCTCCTGCAGTTCCCTTTCAGCTCTTGCTCCGGCAGTTTAACTTCACGCTACCTGCCACTTTCCTGGTGGGTATGAACCCTTCAGCATCTTGGTTTCGTGCGGTGGTCCGAGTTCACCTTGGACTTCATTCGTTCCTAAGGACACAACTCCATCCCTCGCATTTAACTTCGTGAGAGTAACTTCGTGTACACTGATGGCTCTCGCAATGACCGTGGTGTCGGGTATGCCTTCGTCACTGGCGCCTACGTCTTTTGGTATCGGCGTGCGGAACACTGCTCAGTCCTTACGGCAAAGCGCCTCGCCCCTGTATCAGGCCAAGCAGTACATCCAGTGTCACAGGCTTTTGAATTGCGTCGTCTGCTTAGACACTCTTAGTGCTCTACAGAGCCTTTGTGTGCTGTCCTCCGTCCATCCCTTAGTACAACCGATCCAGGAAAGCTGGTCACTTGCTCACTCTTGATGGAGTCACTGTGATGTTCATGTGGGTTCCTGGCCACATTGGGCTAACAGAAACAAGGCTGCTGACGCTGCTGCCAAGGCTGCAGTCCTTGTATCTGAGCCCGCTAGTTCTTACATTCCCTCCGATCATCTCTGTGTTGCCGTTTGTCAGCAGGTGGTGCCATCTTGGCATCACCACTGGCCCTCCCCAGCCTCTCCCAGCGGCTAGGGCGACCTTCTCTGGGCCCTCTCACTTGGTGGAGATCATTTTAACTACTTTGCGTATTGGACACTGTCTTTTTGCCATCGCCATTTATTAAGTGGTGCTTTTTCTCCGTTGCAGTAGTATGGGGAAGTCAACTTAATTTTTGTTTCTGGACCTCTGTTTCTCTATGGCGTATTTTATAGTCCTTTCTCCAAGTCCGTGCTTTTAGCTGTCTTCTATTCGTCGATTGGGATTGACGTTTTTAACTTTTCTCTTCTTCTTCTACAATTTTGTCATCGGCGCGTATGACGACAGTTGTTTTAGCGTTCATGCCTCCAAGCATCTGGCACTAATGATACACAGAACGCTGGAAAAGAAAACTGAGGATCTGTTAGATGATCAGTTTGACTTTAGGTCGACTAAAGGCACCAGAAAGGCAGTTCAGACGTTGAGTTTAGTAACAGAAGTAAGACTGAAGAATAGTCAAGGCACGCTGATAGAATTTGTCGACATAGAGAAAACGTTCGATAAAATAAAATGGTGCAAGATCTTTGAAGTTCCTAGGAAAATAAGAGTAAGATGCAGGGCAAGACGGATAATATACAATATGTTCAAGAACGAAGATTAAAAGGTCAAGGAACAAGTGCTCCGATTAAAAAGGGTGTGAGACAATAGGGTTTGAGACAATCTTTCACCGCTACTGTCCAGTCTACACATCGAAGAAAGAAAGACGGAAGTAAAAGGAAGGTACAGAGTAGTATTAAAACGCAGGGCGAAAGAATATCAATGAAAAGATTCACTTATGACATTGCTATCCTCAGTGACAGCGAACCAGAATTGCATTATCCATTGTTTGGAATGAACTTTGTCATCGGTACAGAACATGGACCGAGGCTAAAGCGGGAAAGGACGAAAGTAGTAGAAATGAGAACAGCGAAAAAAAAAATCATATTAGCACAGGTAAAGTGGGTATTCCTAGCCAAGAGAATCTTTTTGATACCAAACGTAAGCCGTGATTTGAGGAAGAAATTTCCCAGAATCTACTTTTGGAGGACATCATTGTAAGGAATGAGGAAGTTTTCCGCAGAACTGGCGAAGAAAGGAACAAAGGAAAACACACAAGCAGAAGGGGCAGGATGATAAAAATTCTGTAGGGACATCAGCGAATAACGTCTATGCTACTAGGTGGTACTGTAGAACGCAAATACTGCAGGGGAAGGCAGACTGGAATATATCCAACAAATAACTGATGGTGTAGGATACAAGTGCCTGAAGAGGTTAGAGCAGGAGAATTCGTGGCGGGCCGCATCATATCAGTCAGAATAAATGGTCACTCAGAAACAATGTTTATCGAGAACTTATTTTTTAACGAAGTCTGAATACCTTTTACGATTGTTTCCGCAGCACTGGAACGTAATAAACCTAAACGACCACGCTAAGATGCAAAGACTGGAATCTGAATATCAAAGAGACGTTACATGAAAGGGAAAGTATAGTCGTTGGGTGACTATTATGAGGA
The DNA here is from genome assembly GCF_021461385.2 of Schistocerca piceifrons. Classification (NCBI taxonomy): domain Eukaryota; kingdom Metazoa; phylum Arthropoda; class Insecta; order Orthoptera; family Acrididae; genus Schistocerca; species Schistocerca piceifrons. Next base: position 170,935,732 of record NC_060139.1, read on the forward strand.
TTTAGAGTGCCTTGGACTGAATTTATATTTGGTCCTGGCAATTTTTCCATTTTTCCCTGTTTACCTCGAATAACTATGTCGTTTGGACATAAAATTCTCAGATATTTGAAAATTAAAACACATGTAACTTTTATGAAAAATGAAAGTCTTCTTTTTCTAATTATATATGGCACATCACATTCTAGTTTTCATTGAAAATATAAATTATTAATTACTTTAATTTTTTCCATTTTATTCATTTTGAACTTAATGGAAATGCTTATAGAACTTATAGCCTTAATTAAAAATCTACATCAGTTGACAATCGAACATGGGCCGCCCAGATAGCAAGCGAAAATTGTTACAGAGCCACGTGACCCACTCAAAAATCATTCTAGTTTTAGCGAATTAAAGATGCTCGGAAAACTTCGAAATCGACTTTCTCGAGAATTTTTGAGTAGCATCCATCTGCATCGTGGAATTTATGTGGGTCCAGTGGGGTCTACTTGTTAGGTAAGAATCACTGGAAAAGAAAAAAAAAAAAAAGACTTTTGCGAAATTCTTTTGAGGAAGTTAAAAGAACTCGGTCGTTGTCGGCTTTCTTGACCTTGGAGTTGGTACTTCACTTGGGAATCGAACCCTGGTCCTCAGCTTAGAAGCCAGACACGCCGACTAAGATACAGAGGAGGACGCGCGTCCAGGGCCGCTTCTGTTTACAGTTCATCTTGAGAAACGGGTGGATGGCGCAGCAGGCTCCGTGAAACTATTCAACGGCTGTTCTCTACAGGAAGGCTGCAAGGCTAGAAGTCTGTGGCTAAACGGAGGAAGATTTGCAGGCGATCGACGATTGGTGCAGAATTTGAAGTTGACTCCGAGCGTATTTAGAAGTAAAATAGTGCGAGTAGATGGGTGAAGAGATCCACTACTGTTCGATTACGCTAACTAGCGTAATATACCTAGCAGTAGCCACAAGGAACGACCTAAACAGAAACGACCACAGAAAACTAATAATACGAAAACCAGATACCAGGCTGAGATTTATTGGGAGAATTATAAGAAAGTGGTTTACAGCATACTCGTTCAACCGATTCTTGAATGCTCTTGAGCAATGTGGGACGTTTACCAAGTAGGACTAACAGAAGATATGGAAGAGCTCCAACAAAGAGTAACGTGTTTCGTCACGGTATCGACGGAAGTGTGTTACAACAGACGATCAACGTATGTACTCCAATAGCAGGCATTTCAAGAGAGTCGTTGTGCATCGTGGAGAGATTTATTGTTTAAATTTAGAGAACTCATCTTCTTATTTTCTCCAACATACGTCACGCGAAATGACAACGACGAGAAAGTTAGACAAATTAGATGTCATACGGAGCTTTACCGACAATCGTATTCACATGAAACAGGGAGGAGGGAGGAGGGGAAGAAGGAAAGAAGGAAAGAAAGATAGAAAGAGAGAGAGAGAGAGAGAGATAGTAGTAGCAGAATTATGCTCCTCCACACACCAAAATGTAGCTTGCAGCGTATACACGTAGAGACTGACCGATAAACAAGATTTCGTGTTATTTAAACCCTTCGTATTACTGAAAATCACAAAACCGGCACAATATTCCTCTAAACATGTAAGAAACTGCCAGATTAGATATACGGGTTGGTTGAAATCAAGAGTAATCCTCGATAACACGACTTTCATTCCATTCGAAGCAGCGTCAGGAGTGCCTTATCACAAAGGGAAATTTTTCTCTCTGCTCTGTCACCTTGGTACTGCAGACAAAAATAGCTGTCCAATGACTATGTTTCAACATGTCGCAGTACGTGTTCCTCTTGCGTTATCGTAAGTAAATGTAAGAAACCGTATCTAAACTAAATAATCAGAGTCCTGTTTTTCAAAGCGTTCCGATTCATTGGTTTACGTAGGCAGAATATGGTTTACCACATTATCTCCACCGAAAACACACTGCACAATGGTCATTTGTAGTTTCTCAGCACCACCAAAAGCAAAACTTTCAAAGATTATTGAAGTCCATGGCGAACACACGACGCTTCTACGAGCTCTGAACAATTGAATACTAAGAAATGTTACTGCCACCAAAAGTGGTCTCTGGCCCACACTGTAAGGTGGCCAGCAGAGTGCAGACGCAGGTGTAGATAGACGGATAAACAGAACTGTCGTATCAATTATATGTGACAGGACCCACAAACCAGTACAGTATTCCAGAATGAGATTTTCACCCTGCAGAGAAGTGTGCGCTGATATGAAACTTACTGGCAGATTAAAACTGCGTGCCGGACCGAGACTCGAACTCGGGACCTTTGCCTTTCGCGGGCAAGTGCTCTACCATCTGAGCTACCCAAGCAAGACTACGAAGGTAGGAGACGAGGTACTGGCAGAAATAAAGTTGTGAGGCCGGAGCGTTAGTCGTGCTTGGGTAGCTCAGATGGTAGAGCACTTGCCGGCGAAAGGCAAAGGTCCCGATTTCGAGTCTCGGTCCGGCTAACAGTTTTAATCTGCCAGGCAGTTTCAGTACAATATTGGCTGAAATACTAGAGCATCAGTCGATAATACGACGCTCTTGTTCGATTCTATATATAGGTTAGTTCCTTGTCTGGCAGGTTAAATTTTTCATTCTGCTCCAAACGAGCAACATATTCTGTAACTGAACATTACAACAGTGCTTCACGGAAGCGACCTCTTTTGCTCATCTTGGTACTGCACACAACTAGCTGGCCACTGATTGTGTTTCAGTCGCAGTATGTGTTCCTTTTTTCTTCACCGTCGCAAGTAAGACGCATGCATATCAGAGTGTCATACTCAGAAAATGGACTTATGGTGCAGAGGAAGGAATCCTGTATGGCCGTCCTGGGCTAGTTCCTAGCGGATGTCGTTTGCCAGTGCCGTACTCCGATCTGTTATGAAGCGTCAAGTTTGTTATGTGTCGTCTGGATGAGTGTTGGTGTGGTTTTGTGTTGCTTTAGGGCGCAAAAAACAACTGGGGTCCCAACTGACAATAGAAGGCAGCTAAAAACAGGAGGTCCAAAACTACAAATTGAATGGCCTTTGCCATATTGCTTTGGCGGATAAAAAGTAACACACGGTCGACAGCAGGCGCGTCATTTGCTAAAACGGACGGCAAACCCAAGCGGGAACATAAACGGTTAAAAAATGAGCATTCCATCAGGAAGTGGCGGACAGTTAAAACTTGGGCGCAATGTGTGATGGGCGCTTGTACAGTGTTGGGGTTTGTTTTTGAATGGACGAAGTGAAACCGGGTGTTAGTTAGCCCGTAGCTTACGGCTATCAAACAGCGTCAGGGTGGCAGTCCACATATGACGGATGGATCACGATCAACAGTGTTTGCCGCAAAGACTAGTGATCAGGAACTTTACAGTGCCACCTTTCTCCTCCTGCCCAGGCAAATACTGGCAGCGTAAATTTTCCACCACCAGAATTCGAACCGGGACCGGCGCCTCCTCGAGTCGAGATCCGTCGCAGATGCGTCCTCTACCTCGGTGGCAGGCAAGTGTAGTAAAAGCCTAAATTTTGTGATGGCTTGCGGTTTAACACATGAGATCTACCGAAAATATTTTGCTAAAGGTCAGAGTTGTACGTCCCGTTTGATTCCGGGAAGAATCTAGATACCTCAACATTTTTCTTGCTAAATGAACTGTTACTGTAGAGTGTGTATTAAGAAACTAACGTGTTGTTACTGTAGCGTGTGTATTAAGAAACAAACGTGTTGAGTATTCACCAGTGAAACGCAAAAGGCGGTCTACAAGAGAAATTGCTGTAGTTCACAGGCAACATTTGAAGCTTGATTCCTCTGAATATGACTGGCAGCGTTGTGTCTGTCTGTCTTTCTCTCTCTCTCTCTCTCTCTCTCTCTCTCTCTCTGTGTGTGTGTGTGTGTGTTTTTCTCAAAAGCTGTCTGTTTGCCACCGTTATCTCGCAACTGCGATTGACTAGCTTCCTACAATGCAGTCAGCTAGCTATACAACTAAATTACAGGTACTGCCTGCCATCGAGCAATGCAGTCAGCCAGCTAGACACCTCAATTACAGGCACTCTAAATGGGACTGTCACTTATTACACAATTAATTTACATTAAATAACGCACTGTAAATGGGACTGTCACTTATTGCTCGTCCGCAGCTCGTGGTCGTGCGGTAGCGTTCTCGCTTCCCGCGCCCGGGTTCCCGGGTTCGATTCCCGGCGGGGTCAGGGATTTTCTCTGCCTCGTGATGACTGGGTGTTGTGTGCTGTCCTTAGGTTAGTTAGGTTTAAGTAGTTCTAAGTTCTAGGGGACTGATGACCATAGATGGTAAGTCCCATAGTGCTCAGAGCCATTTTGACTTATTGCTCAATCAATTTACATTAAATAAAAGACAAGAAATGTAATGTTCTAGCATTTATTTTCGGCTTTCTTCTTTACATGATTTATCTCTGTATGTATGGGAGGAGGTAAACAGTTCCGGCATTCGCCTTACAACCAAGGAAAACCTCCCGAAAACCCTGGTCGGAACTGAGGGGCCGGCTGCCCGTAGACACCTCGACGAACTGCAGGGGGACCACGACGCTTGGTACTGGTCACGTAGAGTCGTCGGCAAACGATGCGTGACAGACGCAAGGAGTCGATAGTCTCTCAGCTGTTGCGTGGATCGGCCGACACGTAGCAAACTCTTGCGTCGATAGTCTCTCAGCTGTTGCGTAGATCGGCCGACACGTAGCAGACTCTTGCGTCGATAGTCTCTCAGCTGTTGCGTAGAGCAGTCGACACGTAGCAGACTCTTGCATCGATAGTCTCTCAGCTGTTGCGTAGAGCGGTCGACACGTAGCAGACTATCACCGACCCGCAGCGTAGTGTCACGCTGTCCTGAAATTCAGTCCACTGCAGTCCAGTTCAGTCCAGCAGGATAGGGCAACACGGAGTGACGGCAGCTTTACAAGAGAAATTTTTCACGTAAGTACAGTTAAGTTTTGACTCCACAGGTCCATCGGCGAATACGGGACTGCGGCTCTCTACATCAAACTCACACCACTGCAGGCCTACCTGTTGGAATCTTAACGCGTCTGTGCTTCAACACATCCGTCTGATACTACTCTTCTGTGACTGGATCGGTACATCTGGAACAATTTCTGCCTACAGGGTTGAGATTCACGTATTTAGTACACTCCTAGCCCACCCACGTGTCTGTACTGTACACGTCTGCGACTTAAGCCGTCGGAGATGTTACGATGTGAGTCTGAGAATCTTCGCTGTGAGTCCACGAACTGAGTGTCTGCGCTATACATCCACGAGGCTAAGTATTTGCGACCGTCCAAGTCTACGAATCTACGCTACGCGATCCGCACTACGCGTTCACGAGACCACACTTTGTGTCCACCCGCCAACGGTCAGCCGAGACAGTCTGAAGCAGTAACCGTGAAGACCCTCCTGCGAAGACCGACGAACGGTCCAGCAAGGCGACGCATGGCCTAGAAGGTCCAGCGTAAGGTCTTCTGGGTGTTACACGTGGTAGCAACAGGACTGGCATCGCGCTATAAGGCGTTTGCCATTGCCCTTGCAGTGTTCTTCTCCTGACCGAAGCATCACGTAAGCTCGCGGATACTCAGTGTAGGCTCGTGGACGTTTAGTGCAGATGCAAAGCGCAGATTCACGGACGCGTAAAGTAAGAGTAGCAGATGCGTAGACTTGTGGAGGCACAGCACAGACTCGCAGAGGCGTACTGCTGGCAAAGATTCTCAGAGGCGCAGCGTGCCGTTCCGAACGACTTGATTCGCAGGCAGCTTAGATATCCAGTCCTAGATACGTCAAAGTCACAGCCCAAGTCACAGTAGAAATGGTAGAATCCTAGACGTAGTACTGCGCTAATTTATTGGAGTCACAGAAGAGCTGTTCCAGACAGATGTGTTGAACCACACACGCGTGAAGTCACCAACGCGTAGTCGTGCATGCCCGTATGTCGCAGATATGAAGAGCCGCTGATGTGAAGACCCGCGAACTTGCATCCGCCAACGAACTTGTCGAGTCACAGACGAAGCTGAAGTCACGCGAAAACTCGCAGTTGCCGTCACCCCATGTTGCCATCACTTGCTTCTGAACTGGACTGAATTTCAGAGGCAGCGCGTCTCCTTATATAGCCACTGCGGCTCTGTTGAGTGCCGTTTCCGCGGAAACCTGGAGCGATATTGTTGTTTCGCCGCCCTGGTTCTAATATTACAATAATCGGTAATTTGTTTCATGTGTAGCCTCTTTGTAATACCTATAAGACACAGCTGACCCAAATCTTTCCGACAACGTAGCCTTCAGCTTTTTTGACGTGTTTAATTACTGGTAGCGATTTGCAACCTCTAAGCTACTGCAGAAAAGCATTCTCTAATCTTGATCCTCAATATAATTTGGCAACATCCGTTAGGATTTTCACGTCGAAAGCGGCAAACCTTCCTCCGCGCATCTAAAATCCTCATCGTTTGGATGTTTTGGATCAAAAATAAATGTACCACTCGATTTTTAATCATTGTGAAATGAAAAACATTATTTTTCATAAGAATATTCTTTCCCACTTGCAATCCATTATACCAAGAAAATAGACATTACTTCTGTACACACTGAGAAGTTCATACTACGTTTCGATGCGAACATGCGCCCGACATATACACGGAATTTTGTTCAGTCTTTCAATACGTTTGTAGGTATTTTGACGAGTGGGACGATGTCGTTTAATGAGTCAGAACACCAAATTCAGCGCTTTAGCACTGAAACAAATTCGTGTAGGTAATACACAGGCAACATTACGTAGTACAATGAGAATGTAAAAAAAACCAAAAGTGCAGGCCAGTCATTAGCCAGACGACCTGAACAGAGAAAGGGCAAATTTGTTACTTTTGGTAACATCTGTCAGTCACGCCATGCTGATATACGACTATAAGAGTACCATAGAAACTGTGAGGGTTTCCTGTAGTGTCTTACGAAAGTGGTCGACTGTTAGATGTCCACGACCCATAGAGGAAAATGGACGTCGTAATCTTGACCATTGCGTGAGCCAGAATGCGTGGCAATATGTGGCAGAACCGATACAGAGTTATAATTCCCGGGGCAGCAAAAGCGATTTGGAATACTGAATCATCGACTATGTTAAACCACGTAATTGGCCTCGCCAGAAAACCACGTCTTCCACGAGCATGTCTGCTCGATCAACGTATCACGGGGCGGATGCAGATGGTTACAGTATTACCATATGGGGTCGATTGAAATTTGATACTTTCAGAAGGCAGTAATATTACTTCTAACCTACTGAATCCGTTACTAAATTATGTTGTTCCCATAGGTCGTTACTTTTTCCAAACACTGCAATCACTATTTTGGATTCCGAATTTGAGGAGCGTCTATATTGTCCAATAGGAATAGACGGCATAAAACGCAACCCCACAGAACTAACAAACTATGAATTAGTAATCTACAGGAAATGCGTGACCTGTGAGTACATTTATGGCGCCGTGTATCTCGGGGATACATTCTGGAGACTCGAACAACCCATGCCAAACGTCTTGCTGTTATTTTCAACACCAGACGCTGGGGAACATGCAGTTCACTTCCTGCTCATAATATTGTGACAAAACACTACATAGAATTTATCTGTTTAGATCAAGCAGCGCGAAGTTAGATCAGCATTCCGATATTAATCGACAAGGGCAGAATAACCTTAACCGTATTCTGTACACTTTTGGAAATTAGTAGAGAAGTATTGGCAGAACAGAAGCTGTGGGGATTGTTGTCAAAGGCGCCTGGGTGGCTAATTCGGGAAGAACACAGCCCGTCAAAGCCAAGGTTCCGGTCCGAGTCCCGGAAGTTTCATAGCAGTGTTCAGGGGTGTTTCCTAACGTTACAAGACAAGCGTTACTGTAATTAACGGGGTACAAAGGACGTTTAAATTGCAGCTTGTACATGAGAAATATTCTACATCTTACTTTTGTTCTTCACCGCTCATACATGACAACAAATGTTCTAACTTAGACAAGAACAGACTGACAAAACATTTATAAATAGTAGCGTCCTTTAGCTACAAACAGGCCTGACCTTATCGACGGGTCATATAGAGACGTTTCAACAGAATAAACTGAAACGTTGTTGTAACGAAAAAAACACATTTCAGTAGTTCGATATATAGTACCAGGGTTAATAAATTATTGATATAGCAGTGATTGATGCTATGTACACAAATGGAGAATTTGACTGACATTATACCGAAAGTATCAGTCCACTGGGGACTCTAGAAATTTAACATATTATCGTTCCCCCAAATCCTTCAAGTCTGTCATAATTACAATTTTCATATAGTTGTGCATTTGAAAATGTTTTTATAACAGATCACATCATCTAATTCGCAGCCAGGACCGTACAGCAATGTTGTTTCCCCGATAAAAGCTTATTTTACTACATTGTCTTTACTTTTGACTTGTCTTCGAACAAGTGTTCAACTTCCTTTGCGACAGCCTCAACATTATTCAATATAATCGTAGAGCAATGGTCATTACGGTAACAAATGAGAGCAACAACTGTCGGTGCCGACTCGCTCTACCCCTGTTACATTACACTGGCAACTCAGGCCTACTAAATTTTCTGTTCATCTGTTGCACTCAGTAATTTCGCCTCCTGCATTACTTGTCAGGAAAGCAGAAATGTTTTTGGAGGTACAGAGTTCGTTCCATGATGTAAAGAACAGTGGGATACAGCCATGACCTTCAAGCTGGGTCAAAAACTTTGGACATATTACGACGAAATGTCGAAGCGAAGAGATTCATTCTCTGGTTGCGTCTGATGAACGCGCTAGGAGGAATGCCAGCGAGTGGTCATTCGCTTATATGTAGCAGAGCATCCAATTATCCGATACAGTTTTAATTCTGTCAACTGGCCGCTTCCAGACTGCTGAACGTAGGTTCTACGTATTGCTTGGTCTTCGGCTATAGCGCCAGGATTATCATAAAGTAACGAACGTTTTGATATACGAACCGCACAGTTCTTCCCGCACCCCCGCTGCTATATCAAAGAGCTTCATAATCCTTGGCGCCCGTAAGACGCTGAAAGCGAACAGGAACAGTCGTTTACTATTTGTCCGTACGGTTTTAAAATATGTAAAAAGTCAACGATAGCGTAAAGCGTGAGGCTCGAAGTATTATATGGTTTCTAAATGAAAAAAGTCCGCCCTGTCGAAATTTAGACAGGTAACCGAAGTTTATAGACATGAGATGAGTGAAACTTAAGTTCGAAAATGGGTCTTCTTGTTTAAGCCTCCTACTTCCAGATTTTTTTTTTTTTTTTTTTTACAATGAGTACGACTGGGGCCAATGTAACCTCAAGTAATTAACACGGGATATATTGGCAGTATTTTATTTATTTTAATGAACTAACATAAAAGCATACATTGCTGATTGAAACCAGGTAAAACATGTATACAGATCTTGTCTTAATCCTTGTTATTATACATGTGTGTGAAATCTTATGGGACTTAAATACTAAGGTCATCAGTCCCTAAGCTTACACACTACTTAACCTAAATTATCCTAAGGACAAACACACATACACACCCATGCCCGAGGGAGGACTCGAACCTCCGCCGGGATCAGCCGCACTCTTGTTATTATAGATCATTACATTTAAAAATGGTTCAAATGGTTCTGACTACTATGGGACTTAACATCTGAGGTCATCAGTCCCCTAACTAACCTAAGGTCATCACACACATCCGTGTCCGAAGCAGGATTCGAACCTGCAACCGTAGCAGTAGCGCGGTTCCGGACTGAAGCACCTAGAACCATTCGGCCACCACGGCCGACTACATTCAAAACAAAGCAACTCTTTGCATTTAAAACAAAGAATCTCTGAATGTTGCTTACAGACAAGAGGAAATCATCTGCACGTTTCTGTACGTTTTCCGTCCACTGAACGTTCGCATAGGGAGCACTGTCCACATTTTGCCCCCGTATGCACTTCTACTGAAGGTGGAAGACGAGAAAGAGAATCTTTGCTGCGCCGACTTCTGTTTTTCTGTACTAGACATGTTCCCAGTTCCAGAAGAAATTCTGATCTTTTGTAGTTGGTTTTTACTCCAGTCAGGATATAAGTCCAGCCAAATGATGAAAGCGTTTAGGGCACTAATATCCAAAATATTATGAAAAAACAACCATGGGCCATATTTTTGTCATACGTTTCGTGGTGTGCGTCCTGTCTAACTTTTCCATTCTGTCTACACCTGATTTAGTTGCATTATAGTCTAGGATTATAATAGGTTTTCCTGCTTCGACGTCACCTATTTCCTCTCTGAAATGCATAGTACTCAGTAATGTCAATATCTCACCCTTCTTTGGGCAATGGAAGCCTATTATAGTTGATTCCTGAAATCCTAAGTGACATGAAGCTGCAGTTCTTCAATAGCTTCGATAAATTCTGCCGGCAGTTCACAACGACTTTTTCTTAGTGTTCATAGTAGAGTCATTTGTTTTCGTTCTAGTTACTTTGCCAACTCCAAACTTGTAAAGAAGGTATCTGTTGTGTAATATCTACCACTCCCGGATAAATGTTCTGTCAATTCTAACACTACTCATTTTCTCTGATTTATTTCTCTAGGCTGGCCTTCGCCCTTTCCTGTGGACACCTGCAAGTGTGTTACATAGTAATTAGTGCTGTCACATGCAGCCGATACCTTTATACCATTTTTTCCAAGTTTAGGAGGGATGTACTGACGAAATAGACACATACCCCTAAAAGTTACCAGTTGTTCAGAACTGTAATATTCTCTTGTGATTCGTATGCATCAATTAATGTGCTCACCCAGTTTTCAAATAAATCCCTTATAGGAGACAAATTATCAGAGCTACGATTCTGTCATCGGTGCTGAACATCATCAAACCGAATACAGCGTGATATTTCTGTAAAACGGTTCCTAGCCATAGCACTATTGAAAATAGGTCAGCCATGCTCTTCGTTCCACAAATTCACTATGCCCTAATTACCCCCATTGTACACTCCAGTGAGAATAACCAGCCCAAGAAAGCATTCAGATTCTTCTCTATCAAGATCCGTCCATTTGTTACCGATAGTGAAGTTACCTTCTTTGTTGGTCCACTTAAAAATAATCTAGAAAATGCTGGTCTTCATAAATAGTTCAAATGCTGACTGCACAGTTATTACGTTCGTTACAGTATGCCTCGTGGGACCTGGAGCCGTCTTCAATATATTTCGTGCTGGGTGTCTCCCATGTAACCAAACTGGATTCTTTCCCCATGTTTCATTTCCATTTCTTGACCTATAAAAAACGGGATTACTATTTTACCTATGTACTTACATATTGTTATTATTAGTACCATCATTAAAGTTTTTGCAAACATATGGTAGATTATAGACTCTTACTTGAAAACATTCTGATTTGAGTTGTCAGCAGCTTCAGTTAGTAGATTTTCCAAATCTCCAACATCTTCATCAGAATCTTCAGTTGATGCACTACCTCAGAAGTGATAGCATCAATCTCTTCATCGTCATCAGGCGGTATATCTCCTAATTCCTATTCTTCATTCAAAATTGCTTGTATTACAGAACTACTCAAACGTTTAGTGTAGTTCTTGCAGACATGGGCAATCTTGTTCATCCTTGGGAACTAGTCCACTGGTTATCGCTCTTTTTTGAGAACCGTTCGTTTTTACTCGTTCACCATTCATTTGTGCCTGGTAACGGTTCTTACGAAAAATTGAAAATTAGTAGCATAGGTGACTGAAGATGGAAGGCGCCAAGAGAGGCACTTACCTCCGCCATGGAGTACAGAGTTTTTATTCATAACGGAATTCTCACACGGTTGTAAGTTTCGTGACTCTGCAAAATCTCTCGTTTAGCCAATTGTAGCCTTATGTGGCTGATCGCTGTGAAATAATATAAGGCAGCGCACAAAAAACCAGGCCCGTGTACAGACTGCTCGCCAATTACGCTCGATTTGTTGACCGCTACGAGCAGAATAGATAAACATGTAATAATTAGGCAGTGAAGAAATAACAAATAAGCTAATGCAAACAATAGCTTTGAAACAATATATGACGATTGGTGTGCGACAATAAGCAGTTTAATACTAGGGGCCAATTTTTCGTGCGCCACCATGTACAACTGAAATATTATTGTGAAAGATATCATATTCTCTTTACAAAATGTGACACCAGGCACTCGATTATGTGGCGCAGGCTTCATTCGGTTGTAAGTCGGTCTGCCTTCCACAGCAATGACATGCTCTTTTACCTTGCATCAAAAAAAGGACAGTGAATGGCCACTTTCTTTGCATGTGCAATAACAAAAAAATCTTGCTTCTTTACAAGTATTTATTTTGCTGTTTATCGAAAGAGTGAAGTAAGCAGATATGTCGTTTTGTTACCTGAAAAGATGTTTTTATTACATACCACGAAATTTTTATGTAATTTATGTAATTGTAACATACATTTTAATTACCTGTCATGGACGCTGAATAGAATACGAAAAGAACCAGAAGTCCAGAGTTAAAAAAAAAAAAAAAAAAGGTTTGAAACAGACATAGAATGGGTGTGCGCAGCGAATGAAACGAACAACAACTCGATACTGAACTAACTATGAACAGTCGGCAGCGGAACTACGACGAGTGGCCACGCGAAGAAGGACGAGTCTGGCCGAGCGAGACCGAGACAGACGGGAACGGGAGCGAGGCTGGATCGAGACCAGCCAACGTATCGTTGCGGGAACGAGAAGGACCGTCTCCCGTTCCCGGGAACCATTAGCAGAGATCTCTATTGTACATGCTGAGCAAAGCACTAACTACAAATGAGGCAATACACAACAGCGGCTGAGGCAAGAAACGGCAAGAATGGGTATAAATAATAAGTGGAAAATGCTAATCTCATTGTTGCGGGTCTTTCGTGTAACATCTGTTCAACGTAAAATTCGTCATTCTGTTTCCATAACGCTACATTCAAGAAACAAAACTAAAATTTAGATTGGGGTCATGCTGACCCCAGTGGTACTCAGTGCTTAGCCCACGAATAAATTTTAATATGTTGTAAACGTAAAACTGAACAATATGTCATTGCATACAAGCAACTTATAGAGAAAGCCACAAATTTTGAAAGTAATCGTTGTGAAAATAAGGGAGACATATATTTCAAATGTGCTTATGGGGTCATATTAACCCCAGAGGTACTAGTGGGGTTAATGGCGGGCTAGCGAATATTCATACCGAAGAATGATCAGACCGACCTTCAGTTGTGAATAACGAACTAAAATCAGAATGAGGAAAACATTCGTCAGAGTAGATGTTTCACTACTCATTGGCACGTGACCATCGGCACTACACATTGGCGCAGTGCCAGAGCGTTGCATGGTCTGACGAATCCCCATACCTTCTTCATTATGCCGATGGAGGGCAGTGGAAAAGCTCCTTGATAACCATACTGCAGGACGGAGACAAGCTGGTGGCGGCTCCATTATGCTCTGTGGAAAAAGGGTCCAGTGAAGCTTGTGCAAGGCATCGTGACGGCCAAGGAATATCGTACACTGGTTTCAGACCACGTACACCGCTTCCTGACGATCATGTTTCCCGACAGCAGTGGTATTTTTCAACAACATAATGCGCCATGTCACAAGGCCAGGAGTGTGATTGAGATCTAGGAAACCAGATTCCGCGGACTGCTAGACAACAATTCATGAAAATGGTATTAATGTGTTTTATTACAAAGAAGTAAATCACAATACTTAACTTTGAATATTACACACATGTGTCGCAAACAAAATAAACAAGCTCTTCAGAATATGCAATTCTTAAGTCTGCTATAAAAGTGCTTGTTTGCTGTATGTGCAAACAAACTTCGTAGTCTTTATATTGAACAGCTATCACAGTAAGTAGATGCCTGATGCTGCTGTAGAGCTGGGCCGCGATCAGTCCGGAGCGGCCCTTATGTCATCTTCACATAGGGGCCGCTGCTGTTGCGTTGTCGTCCTGGAGAGGGGTCGGTCAGCGTGCAATTGGCTGAGGTCTTCTTCACAGCCGTCTCTGCTCTCTCTTTCCTGAATGGCGCGCCGGCGCTTGACTTTACGCTGTAACACCTTTTCTAACAAAATGTGATAGTTTCAGAAGTTGGAGATCGTTTGGTGTGGGATCTGTCAATTATGTTGGTGCATAGCGTGTGTGTTAGTTTCAGTACATATCAAATCCTGTACAGATACTCCAAACGGCAGACCAAAATGGATTTAACTTAGCAAATACTTAGTTAGCTTCATTGGTGACGAACTACACGAAACCTGAGATATTGGGTACCCTAGCCAAATAGAGTGATGCCATTTACTGTAGTTCTTGAATTCCTCAAAGTACAAGTGACTTCGGGTAAAATTTTTACAGGGTTATCAGTCACTAACTTGCGAAACATAGACCATACATAACGTTTTCGTTGATGATTTAAGTGACCGAAACAGCAGTTAGGTGCACATTGCAGCCAGACGCAATTACAATGACTTTATTTCGTGACAGAGAAATGGCTACAAGGAACTTCAGTTTTAGTTGCCTGTAAGAACACAGTCCGGAGCCGAAGTACACTTGAAACATGTTGAGTTGACTAGCCACTGCTTCCCGTGCATGTGTATGAGACAATTTATTTTCAGACATGATCACTAGTTGTAGGCGATGTTACTTATGTTTGTTCCCTTTGTTTAATAATTACTTACGTAGAATATTATATCAGTGAGTGTATTACATTATAAGAAAGTTTAATTTCCCTGTCGGAATATTATACCAGTGTAAACTAATGAGAGGTATGTAAATTTACACATCGTTAAAGTTTGAACGCAGCTCCCGTTTCAGACTTGTTTGCACGCAGTTACGAGCTAGCGTAGCGGGGAGTCGGTCGCGTCGGCCTTGCGTACGTCGTGTATGATGCACTTTTTTTTTTTGGTCATCAGTCTATTGACTGTATCAGGATTTTGGCGTTCACGCACTATGTATTTTGTAACACAGAGAATATATGGCAGTCTGTTGGGTGGAGAGTTAATACGAACACCCAAGAATCATCCATAGTTCTTGGTATCGAGTACTTTTGATCTATGTTGCCGATATTTTTCACTCTATTGCTTAAATTTGGTACTTTTACTTATATAAGTACACGCTAAATAAAAAAATCTTAACTTGTCATCGGAGCTGAATTCGAAGCGAGGCTCATCATGATAATTCTACTCCAGTCAGTGAGATTCCAGGACGAAGGCGTGTCTGCAGATGCCCCAGAGAGCGGCCTGATACCACAACCTTAATGTCGCCCGCCATACGGCCCGACAGCCAGGGCTCAAGATGTATGATGTCATCGCTTTTCAAAGCGGGAAACCTTTGGTCGTCATTTGCGCCACCCATGAACCACAGCAGTACGTCGACGATATTCTATAATCTGCTTCGTTGCTCTTCGTCGAAAGCCGTCCTGGGCTAACATTTCAGCAAGATAATGATCACCACCACTCGGCGTGAGTTTCTACTGCTTGTCTTCGTGCATGTCAGACCCTACCGTGGCCAGCAAGGTTGCTGGTTCTCACCCTAATTGAGAATGCTTGAATCATTATGGGCAGGACCCTACAACCATCTCGGTATCTTGACGATGTAACGCTGCAACTGAACAGAATTTCGCATAATTACATTCTGGAGGAGATAGAAAAACTTAGTTAATCAATGCGAAGCCGAATAACTGCTTGCATAAAGGCCTGCGGGATACCATCGCGTTACTGGCTTGCCTTTGTTAAGTTCATTCTCTTGAATAAGTCATTCAATTTTTCTGAAATTTTTATCATTTGATGGTACATGTACATTACACTTATCAATTTCTTCCTCATACGGATAATTCCATCGTGGTGCTTCTTTATTCTTAAGAGTATATTTACATTTGAGATCTGATTCTCTGATGTTCTGTAACTTCATATTGTCATGTAGAAGAAGATGAAGTATATATACAGCTACAGAACATTCCAGTATAATGATTCTTGACATTTGTGCTTGCTTCTAGAATGTACTCGAACCGAATATAGAAATTAAAACTGTACAGTCTACGTGAGCTTTGAACTCACGAACCTTCATGCAACAGTTTAGTATCATAACTACTACGCCACGGTGTAAATCGGCCTTTTCGGTTCCATTGCTCCCTCCTTAAGGAGCAGAGTCTCGATGTTACGTCGTCCTAGTCCGGGAATGAGTCATCGGTCCTGCATACTCGGACTCCCGATGGCTGATTCTCGCCCTGGCGGTGATCTTCTTAGAACTTCTTTTGCCGCTGCGCTCTTCGTCACCCTTCCGCTTGGTGCCTGTCACTGGAGCTTCGAATTTACCCTTGGTTCGTCGTCTTGCGTAAGGGTCGAAATCGTCAACTTCATAAGTAACATCAGACAACTGTCTTACAACCAAAGTAGCGCCTGAGGTACTTCTCAGTGAGACAAACCTTCCGAACAGGAGTGAAGATACAGACGAGGTCACCAGGCTGGTAGACAACAGGGCGGTGGCTCGCATCATACCTCCGGCGATCTTTTTCTTGAGCCTGCAGCGTGCAGAGCCGAGCTAATTGCCGCGCTTCCTCAGCGCTGGTTAACACCTGGCCGATGTAGTCGTCGTCCACGTCATCAGGATGTAATGGAAACACAGTGCCCATCGTAGTTGTCATCTCACACCCATGTACCAGGAAAAATGTCGTAAATCCTGCGGTGTCTTGTTAGGCGGTGTTACAGGCAAACGTCACGAAAGGTAGCACCTCGTCCCAGTTTCTGTCGTCAACTTTGACGAATGTTGATTGCATGTCGGCCAAGGTCTTTTTAAGGCGATAAATAAGCCTTTTAGTTTGCGGATGGTAGGAAGTCGTCATGTGATGAGTAATATTTCACCTACGGTTTATCCCTGTCACAAGATTCGACTGAAAAACTTTCCCTTGATCAGTAATTAACAACCTGGGGTCACCGTGTTTTACTACAATGTCATCCACGATGAATTTGGCTACCTCAGATGCTGTTTTCACGGCTTTTGTAATGGCATAGCGTGTCAGATAATCAGTGCAAACAATAATCCACTAGCAGACATTAGAAATCGTCCGAAGAGGTCAATCCCAACACTCTGGAAAGGCGTTTCGGCTGGTGGAAATGGTATGAGTCGGCCAGGTGGTTTCTGAGGAACTGCCGTTCTCCTCTGGCACACTCTACAGTGCGACACATAGTGGCGGACACTCCTAAATAAATCTGGACAGAAAAATCTCTTGTGAATTCTATCGTATGTCTTAATAAATCCTAAATGTCGGGCCTCAGGTGTGTCATGTAATTTCTGTAGAACATCTAAGCGCATGTGTTTAGCAATCATTGGTAGCCACCTGTTTCCAAAAGGATCAAAGTTTTTCTTGCAAAGTAATCCATTAACTACCTCAAATTGTCCTTTCACATACTGTGACCGATTTAAGGCAAGTATAATTTGAGATATCTTGGCGTTCTTCTTCTGCTCAGCAGAGAGATCCTGGAGTGCAGAGAGACAGTCACTATCTTCATCAAAGTCTTGATGGTCTTGCACAGGGTTTCTTGAGAGACAGTCGGCATCTTGGTGCTTTTTTCCACTTTTGTACACTATGGTAATGTCATACTCTTGAAGACGTAGTGCCCACCTGGCGAGTTGTCCTGTTGGATCCTTAGGACCTGTAAACCAACAAAGTGAATGATGATCTGTAACAAGTGTGAATGGCCTCCCATGGAGGTACTGTCGAAACTTCTACATAGCGCAGATCACAGCGAGACATTCTCTTTCTGTATTTAAGTAGTTTCTCTAGGCTTTTCTAAGTGTACTAGAAGCATAGGCTATAACCTTCTCTTTTCCATCCGAAATTTGCACCAGAACGGCACTGATCCCATACCCTCTGGCATCAGTGTGTAGTTCTGTAGGTGCTCTTTCATCATACAGGCCAAGTACAGGATCGGTCGTCAGAGCGCAGCACATCGATAGAATCTTGTTGAGCTCCAACCCAGATAAATTTAGCATCAGCTTTTAACAACTCTTGGAGTGGCCTGGCTTTGATACAAAAGTCTTTGACAAGACGACGGCAATAAGAACATAATCCGAGGAAACTTCTCACATCTCTAATAATTTTTGGATTAGGAAATTCCGTTATATATCTCACCGTTTCTGGGTCTGGCCGCACACCTTCGTTTGACACAAGGTCTCCAAGTATTTTGATTTCTTTTGCTCCAAAGAGACACTTTCTTGGATAACGTTTCAGTCCGACTTGTTGGAGATACTGAAGAACGGACCTCAGCCTTTTTATATGTTCACCAAATGTTCTGAGAACACTATAATGTCATTTAAATAACAAAGACACATCGTCCACTTGAGGTGCCTTAGAAGATTATCCATCATCCGTTCAAAAGTTGCTGGTGCATTACACAAACCAAACGGCATTACCTTAAACTCACACACGCCCTCAGGGGTGTTGAATGCAGTTTTCTCACTATCAGCCGCATCTATTTGGATTTCCCAGTATCCCGAGTAAATGACCATGGTTGAGAAAAACTTAGCCCCCCTTCAGACAATCTAGTGTATCGTCAGTTCGTGGAAGAGGGTAAACGTCCTTTTTAGTTATCTTATTAAGCTTCCTGTAATCAACACAAAAGTGCCAACTGCCATCCTTTTTCCTGACGAGGACCTCTGCTGACGACCATGGGTTCTGCGAAGGCTGAATGATGTCATTCTTCATCATTTTCTGTACCTTGTCGCGAATTATTCGACGTTCCGTTGATGACACATGGTATGCTCTCTGGCTTATTGGTTGATGGTCTCCAGTGCTAATCCGGTGCTTCACAGTCGATTTGTCTAATTTCCTCTTCACCTGTGGATTGAAGCATTCAGAGAACTCCTGAAAAATGGCAAGTAGCTTCTTCTGTGGTTTCTTAGTGAGATCTGGTGATAGTCGAGATAGAAGATCTCGCTTGGTAGTTGTAGCGCTAATTTCGCCCACAGACTCGGCATGGGAGGTTTCGATGACGCTCAGCTGTTCTTCAATTAACGGCTCAGCGTTTGCTATGCTCATGTGTCTTGGAAGGATTTGCGGCTCTCGGCGACAGTTAACTATCCAAAATTCACCGAATCCGTTCTTAAACGAGACGACAGAGGCTGGGATGACCAAGCTATTCTTCAGTGGTATGCTTCCCTTACATTCCACTACAAGATCCGTGGGTTGGTGCATGGCATGACATGTGAGCTACCTTTCTAGCGCTGACTGCAGCAATGATCAGTTCATGCGGCACACACAGTCTCCACACAATCGGATGCGCATCTTCCCGTCCACGGAATCTCTTCTCGTCAAGCATAATCTTCGATCGATCACAATCTACAATTACCTGAGAAGCTTTCAAAAAGTCCTATCCGAGAATTAAGTCATGACTACACTCTTACAAGTAGAAGAATTCTAAGGACTGTGTATGGCCAATTATACCTACATGAATGACACATCTTCCTGTGGGTTTTACAGATTTCCCATTAGCCACCTTCAGCAGAGATGTTTTATTGTCGACGAATACGGTTTACTGCAACTGGCGACGGTACTTCTCCAAAATGACTGAATATGATACTCCAGTGTCCACAAGAGCTTGGGCTGGTCGGACATCCATGAGAATATCGACGTAGTTTCCTATCATTTTTGTAGTGATCGGCGGCGGAAAATTTTTCTCTTCGGCGACCTAACTTCCAAGGAAGATTTAGTTTTCCAGGTTGCGACGGCTAGGTGATAGGCTGGAGCTTCTAAACGGCGATGGAGACCTTGATCGGCGCGTTGGGGAGCGTCCTCTCCAGCAGCTAGCTTGCGGCGATGGTGACCTACGTTGTCCTGCACCCACATCTTCTTGTTCATTTTCGGCGTCCCGGAGTTGGCGTCGGCTAATATCGGTCTGTTGCCTTCTGGCACGGGCGTCATCAAATATCCGCCGCCTTTCTCGACAGTAGCGACGCACATGTCCCGGACGTCCGCAGTGGAAAAGTACTGGTTGGTTATTCTGGGTCCTCCAGACGTCAGTCTTCCTTGGTGCCCAAACAGGTTCCTCATGCGGCATTGCAGGAACGTAACTCTGCCTGGGTCTCGATCTTTTCACCGTTTTAAAGGGAAATAAAGGACGAGAGATTGGGTTCAATGTCTGTTCCACTTCCTCCCTTATGACCTCTTGAAGCGTCTCGGTTTTTTGTTCGCCTTGCAATCCAAGTACCTTCTGAACTTCCTCTCTCACTGTCTGACGAAGAACACTTGTGAAATCAGTTGCTTCCCCCATCACAGGCATCGATGCGACGTTTGGAAGCCGTTCAAACTTCTTGCGTGTAATCCTTTTTTGATGAATTGTTTCGATATACTGGCTCTATTTTATGAAGTCGTCTCACGTCGAAACCTCCTTCAGGAGTAGCGCTTGATACATGTTCTCAGCAACAACCTTCATGAGATGTGCAACCTTATCTTCTTCCTTCATTCTAGGATCCACTATTTTACACAGCTCCAAGACGTCTTGAATGTAGGATGCTGTAGTTTCTCCTGGACGCTGTGCCCTGCACTTTAATTTATGTTCAGCCTTGCATTTCTGTCGTTGTGTGTCGCCGAAATACTTGCGCAGTTCCACCTGGAATACTTCCCAGCTTGTGAACTTCTCCTCGTTGTTCTCATACCATTGCTTGGCGGTACCCTCCAAGTAGAAAATTACGTTAGCCAAACAAACAGTGTCACCCCATTTGTTAAATTTGGCTATATGTTCATCTACCTTCAGCCACTTTTTCGATCTTGGCCATCGTCACCAGAGAACCTGGAAGGACGTCTCATGTGGTGGCACACAAGCTGCTGTCATCGTAACATCCTCTTCATCTTCTGTCTCCGATATTTGGCGATCTGTTGAATATGGCTCTAACTCGGGTTTCTCGCCAAGTAAACGATGGCTCTGTCGTGGCCTGATGGGAGCCACTGTGTCGTTGATATGTCCGCTATCACAAGTTCCAATACCCAACGTCTCCACCAGAATAATGTCACGTATAAGAGGGTGTGATTCGATGAATGACGAACACTAACTTCACAAAGGATTATTCAGCACTTGCACATACAAGAGCAGGGTGCTAACTGCCTCCGGCCAGAACACAAACAGTATATATACAGCTACAGAATATTCCATACAATGATTCCTGACATTCGTGGCTTCTTCTAGAATGTACTCCAACCGAATACAGAAATTAAAATTGTACAGTCCAGGTGAGCTTTCAGCTCACGACCCTTCTTGCAACAGTTTAGTATCATAACTACTACACCACGGTGTCACTTCGCTTCTTCTGCGTCAATATTTCAATTTCCTAATTTTAAATTTTTTTAACAAAAATAACACCACTATTTCATTTAACGCACATAATTGTGCCAAGAAGCAACTTTTTCATGGCACATTTGAATTTTCACCCTGGCCAGCAGTTCATGCCAGCGAAAGTCAAGTGCCACCATATGCACAGTGGAGGAGGGGGGGGGGGGGCGATAAGCAGATGCAGCGACATGCCGAGGTTACCTGTGGTGATGTGGGACAACAAAGTGCTGTCTGGAGATTGGGAAAGAACTGGCCACATCAAGAGTATCTGACAGCCAGTGACTTGTGGCCGTGGTGTCCAGCAGACAAGTTTTTTGTGTGCCTGCAGAGGCCATACATAGTGAGTCGGCCGACCTTGTTTTGTATAATATCCCAGGGAGCTAACTGGTTGGACGTTGTTACGGGAAGTCGGAAGACCTGCGGCTGCTGAGGCCATCAGGAGAGGCAATTGCAGTAGAGCAAGAAGGAAGTAAGGAACGGGGTCGGCAACTTTGATTGGAATTCTGCGCCGAGCCGCTATGGAGGCTTGCATATGACATTGGTTGAATTTATTTTGCATAGCTTGGCTAACCCATGCAGTTGTGACAGTGAGTGCAATTCGGTGAGGACGAGCTGCGCGACATTTACAGAGCTGAGCACAAAAAAGTGGTTCAAATAGCTCTGAGCGTATGGGACTTAACATCTGAGGTCATCAGCCCCCTAGACATAGAACTACTTAAACCGAACTAACCTAAGGTCATCACACATATTCAAGCTCGAGGCAGGATTCGAACCTGCGACTGTAGCATCAGCGCGCTTCCTGACTGATGCGCCTAGAACGGTTCGGCCACAGCGGCCGGCTAGGTGACCACATCATCTGGTCTCGCTCACGAGTTTCTCCTCATCGATGTGGTTCACGTTGGCTGGGTGTGTAAGGCCCGATTAGGACTGCAACATATACAGGGTGTTTCATAATTCATGTCAACACTTTTAGAGGTTGTAGAGGGGGTTATACATAGTAACGCATGTCCGAAATGGTTCCCATGTTACAAGGAAAACAATATGTACAGATTTCACTCCTACTTGCAGTGGTATTACACCAGCCGTTCGATATAACGACCACCAAGTTTGTTTGCACCAAGGTACGGGCGCAGTAAGTTCGCATAAATTCTGTCCAACATGTGAGTGTATGGCTAATCACTCCTGCCGCAGCCATGATCTTCCTCCGACTGGACTGGTGTCTTGTAAACTAAACTCTTCATTTGGCTCCACAAGAAAAAGTTCAAAGTGTTTAAATCTGGGGTTCTTGATGGCCGGGTATGCAGTCCACCTCGACTGATCTCCCTGTCCCTTTGACTACTTTCAGATGGTTTACGACGCGAACTGCAAGGTGTACTGCCGCTCCATCGTGCTGGAACCAGCATTTGTTGAGGAATATGAAGTACCTGGCCCGCACTTAATGGGGAGGAAGGAGGTACGGCTCAATAACACGACCATTGCAGATACCTGCACTGACACTGATTCCGAAGGTGTGCTGAAATCTTCGTGTACACGTGGCTTTGAGGCTTTCTTCATCTCAACTTGTGGCTGTCTCGAGTGTTCAAAACACCTTTCCTGCTGAAATGTGCTTGGTCGGTGAATAGAATTCGCCTTGGAAACTGAGAAAAATCCTTGTAACGGTGCAAAAACAAAGTACAGAAATTGACACTTGGCACAAAATCCGGCGGGAGCATGGCGTGTACCTTCTGGTGGTATGGGTGAGGTTGCTATTATGCTGAACACGCCAGGTAGACGGGTAAGAGAAGCGATGGCACGTGTACTCGCTGGATGAAACACTTCCTGTTTGAATGTGACACTGTGCCGCCTTCTTGGAATACCACAGTTTGCTCTATCGCTTGTAAATTTTCCACTTTCCGCAGTCGTTGCTCTACTTTGCGCTTCAACGTAAATTAACTACGTTCCGGTGTACACTGCGAACGTCTTCTCAGGCATCCTGTTACTAGAGTACCAGTCGCCATAATGTCAACTTACACATCACCAGGAAGTGTGAAAACAAGGCAGATGGAAACCAAGGACACCGCGTCATCGTTCCATTCACGAACGTGGATAGCCTACCATTATAGGCTAACTGCATAAGAAACATCTAGCGCACAATTGAGTAGCTCATTTTTCCTTGTAACACGGAAACGAATCGTTTCCGGACGAGGATCCCTATGTAAAACTTGATCTACTAAGCCCCCTACGTAATATCTAGAAGTGTAAAACACGAACTGCGAAATACCCCGTATACACAAGAAGACGGAACTCTCACTCGAACGAGTAAGCTCTTAGTTTCATAAGGGCGGAGCCTCGGATATGAATCTCATTTCTAATACTTCTTGTTGTGATCTGAACCAAAATCCGGTGATATGCTTCAATACGCATGATACGCGACGAAATTGTGTGACCTCTGTGAACCGTTTATGACTGGAAACAGAGTTTGTTTAGCGATAGACCCAATGAAGAAACAACACACACATGCAAAAATTCGGCGTTCAACATCTCATGCATGTCATTTTAATTATTGTTCTTAAACGTTTCTACAATTCCTAACATCCTGATTCGTATAGTGCTCCGTGGGTTGAACACTGTACTTGTCGCAGGCTTAGGTACAGAAATGTAAATAAAATGACTACACTGATTTGAGTGCTAGATTTCGTGTATACTTTCTTTTCTTCGGTCTCCTATATACCGGATGAGTCGCGTAAAGTATAAGACCCCTTTTATTTCGTGGAACGTTATACATATCGAATAGCGATTTTCGGCAAATGTTAGAGCGCCGACGGGCACGTATTTTTCTGGTTGGTTATCGTTTTTAGAGCTGAAATCAACGCAGATACTGAAGGTAATAGGCTATTTTTAAATGGAACAGTATACGTTTCATAACTTTATTCGACAGCTCTTGAGAAGAAAATTAATTACAGTGGTATATCGTTTGTTAATATTGACGCTGAAACCTGCAGTGAAAAACAAATGTGTAATGTCCTACAATGTGAGAGCACGGTGGTCGGAATCGTCATTAGCGATAGGTGCAAACAACGCCAAGCTGAGCTCTCGTGCTACGCTGTGTCAGGATGCCAACAAACGTGCCTGTTTACTTGTCTCCACCGCAGGCCGCTCATTTCTGCTCCAACATACGTTACGTGCAGACTAGAGTACCCACGAAGAGAAGTTGTATATAGGACTTTTATATGGTAAGTGTTTCAGAAATGCCCAAAAGAAGTCTAGCGGTATAGGGCTATCTATTCGGATCGCCAATTGCACGAATTAAAAAGACGGTACTGCGGACAGGCTGCTTGAACGTCAAAAATGGGACAAGAAAGAAGACAATAACTGACAGAAAACACGAATAAGCTCTTCTCGTTACAACACTAATGAACCCGCATTGTGGTACGAGACATATTGCCAAGGAATGTGGAATCAGCCAGACTAGTGTCATTCGCATCCTGCATCGACAGAGTTTCCATCCCTATCATGTGTCACTACATCAGGCACTCGAGCGAGCGTGATTTCAAAAATCGTACACAATGTGGCCTTTCAGCAGCTATGCGACGACTCTACGTTTTTCTAACGTGTGCTCTTAACCGATGAAGCAACTAACCATGCTAATTCAAATTTGCATAACACGCATTACTGGTTAACTCGTGGTGCGCCTTTCTGGCACACCAGCTCTTTGGCAGTATTGTCGACTACCCGGCTGTACTACGGTCTTTGTGATCTGGCGGCGGGTATTTGCGGTAGGGGAGTTGGTCGTCGGACTTGCTACGAGGCGCTAGGACGTGCTTCAGGGGACGAAGGAGCGAAACACGCGGGCTCGGCCAGCAGCGGCGCGGCCGGTCTACCTTTCAGGACGTTCGCGGGTGAGTGGTGCACCTGCCTGATGTCAACTCCGGGCGCTGCTCGTCGCCTTGCCTTGGTACCTGTTTTCTCGAACAGACAATTTCCTCGAGACCATCTCGAACAACGCTCTCCATCGGAGGTGTAAGTGGTTTTGGTGCCTTCGTTTCGTGGAACCATTTGCGTTGTGGTGACTGTCATTTGTGGGTTGGTTGGTTGGTCTAGTGTATGTGTTGATGAAGTAAGAGGAGCCGGCAACGTGTATAACCGGAAGGATACCAGGAGTCAATACTTCTTTCAGGATATCAGCGTCCCCGAAAGATGTAGTGACTGTAAGCTATTGAAAATATTAGGTCATAGTCTAGTTGTAATTTGCTGCATACCAAACTTAAACAATTCAGTTACATTGCAGACCTATACAAGGAAATTAAGGTACACAAAACCTAGTTTGTGCTGAAGTTGTGCACACTGTCGGTCTTAATCATATGTGGAAATATTTTATGGGAAACCATGAGAGTGTAAAGGTCTGATAATATACTTTCAGAATTGGATTTGTGTACATTACTTAATTTAAATGTTTTACAGCAAAGATGTGCATTTGAATAACGTGATAGTATCTCGAAAATTTTCCATTTCATCTTTGTACACATTGTCGTTCTTAATCATGTGTGGAAATATTGTTTGGGAAACTATGAGGGTGTAAAGGTCTGATACTATATTTTCAGCATTGAAGTTGTGTACATTTCTTAGTTTAAAGGTTTTACAGCATTGATACTGCTGCAAAATCTGTCACTTCTATTAATAGCACTTATCTCTTAACTTACATTAATTGATGTATGCTTTGCCGTGTTTTTTGCGGTCTGTCTGTGTTCCAGTTCTGTACGAGTTGGGGTGTGTGGGAGCGGCACCACGTTCTGCTTCAGTGCACAGAAGCTGTGACGTGTCGTCTAATGGGAAGTGACTCCCGGTTGGACCCCCGCGTTTAGGTGTTGTTTTGGACGACTGATCTGCTGCTTCCGGCATTTTAAGTCAAGTCGCCTCTGGCCCAGGGCAGCCTGGCGTCACTGCCCGATTGGTGAACTCGCATGTATAATTTTAAAAAGAAATTAAATTGGCTTGCCAATGAATTAATTAACTATAATGTCTTACTTGTATTATTGCTCAAAATATATACAGGGTGGTCCATTGATGGTGACCGGACCAAATATCTCACGAAATAAGCATCAAACGAAAACACTACAAAGAACGAAACTTGTCTAACTTGAAGAGGGAAACCAGATGGCCCTATGGCTGGCCCGCTAGTTGGCACTGCCGTAGGTCAAACGGATATCAACTGTGTTTTTTAAAATAGGAACCCACATTTTTATTAAATATTCGTGTAGTACGTAAAGAAATATGAATGTTTTAGTTGGACCACTTTTTTCGCTTTGTGACAGATGACGCTGTAATAGTCACAAACGAATAAGTACGTGGTATCCGCCAGTGCGGACGGAATTTGCTTCGTGATACATTACCCGTGTTAAAATGGACCGTTTACCAATTGCGGAAAAGGTCGATTTCGTGTTGATGTTTGGCTATTGTGATCAAAATGCCCAACTGGCGTGTGCTATGTGTGCTGCTCCGTATCCTGGACGACATCATCCAAGTGTCCGGACCGTTGGTCGGATAGTTACGTTATTTAAGGAATAAGGAAGTGCTCAGCCACATGTGAAACTTCAACCACGACCTACAACAAATGATGATACCCAAGCAGGTGTTTTAGCTACTGTCGCGGCTAATACGCACATCAGTAGCAGGCAAATTGCACGAGAATCGGGAATCTCAAAGACGTCGGTATTGAGAATGCTACATCAACATCGATTGCACCCGTACCACATTTCTATGCACCAGGATTTGCATGGGGACGACTTTGAACGTCGTGTACAGTTCTATCACTGGGCACAAGAGAAATTACAGGACGATGACAGATTTTTTGCACGCGTTCCATTTAGCGACGAAGCTTCATTCGCCAACAGCGGTAACGTAAACCGGCATAATATGCACTATTGGGCAACGGAAAATCCACGATGGCTGCGACATTTGGAACATCAGCAACCTCGGCGGGTTAACGTATGGTGCAGCATTATGGGAGGAAGGATAATTGGCCCCCATTTTATCGATGGCTATCTAAATGGTGCAATGTATGCTGATTTCCTACGTAATGTTCTACCGATGTTACTACAAGATGTTCTACTGCATGACAGAATGGCGATGTACTTCCAATATGATGGATGTCGGGCACATATTTCACATGCGGTTGAAGCAGTATTGAATAGCATATTTCATGACAGGTGGATTGGTCGTCGTAGCACCATACCGTGGCCCGCACGTTCACCGGATCTGACGTCCCCGGATTCCTTTCTGTGGGGAAAGTTGAAGGTTATTCGCTATCGTGATCCACTGACAACGGCTGACAACATGCGTCAGCGCATTGTCAATGCGTGTGCAAACATTATGGAAGCCGAATTACTCGCTGTTGAGAGGAATGTCGTTACAAGTATTGCCAAATGCATTGAGGTTGATGGACATCATTTTGAGCATTTATTGCATTAATATTGTATTTACATGTAATAACGCTGTAATAGCGTGCGTTCTCAGAAATGATAAGTTCACAAAGGTACATGTATCATATTGGAACAGCCGAAATAAAATGTTCAAACGTACCCGCGTTCTGTAATTTGATTTAAAAAAACCTACCTGTTACCAACTGGTCGTCTAAAATTGTGAGCCATATTTTTGTGACTATTACAGCGCCATCTATCACAAAGCGAAAAAAGTGGTATAAGTAAAACATTCATATTTCTTACGTACTACACGAATATGTAATAAAAATGAGGGTTTCTATTTTTAAAAACGCAGCTGATATCCTTTTGACCTATGGCAGCGCCATCTAGCGTGCCAACCCTAGCGCCATCTGGTTTCCCCCTTCTAGCAAGACAAGTTTCGTTCTTTGTAGTTTTTTCGTTTAACTCTTTTTTCGTGAGATATTTGACCTGGTCACGATCAATGGACCACCCTGTATATATATTTGGTGCCACATTCCACTTCTGTGTAAATCACTTCTGACGTAATTTACTGTTCGTTAAGTAATTGTAATTTGCTGCTTGCTTAAGAAAGAAGCTGTCATTTTTCGATATCATCTTAATGATGGCCACATGTTGGTTGTATGTTGGCTATTTGATTAATGTGGTCTAAAATAAACTGTTAAGTTATTTCTAAATTGCTTGTTGTTGTGTTTAAGGAGTGATAGTATAGAGGTCATGACCTTTCATGCTAAGTGTACCCTTCATCCCCACTGCCTAAGTCACATTGGTAACAGCCGAAAATACACTGTGACATCGTCAGGTGCAATATCAAAGATCGTGGACCGCAAACGTATGGTGCTGCATCATAGGTCCATGCTTCGCCTCAGGTGTTGTAAATGGACATTTGTACACACTTTCTGACGAAAATTCTGCTGGTTCTTCAAGAAGAGGTACCGCTGGATATTCGACACTGTGCCGGCCGCTGTGGCCGAGCGGTTCTCGGTGCTTCAGTCCGGAACCGCCCTGCTGTTACAGTCGCAGGTTCGAATCCTGCCTCGGGCATGGATGTGTGTGATGTCCTTAGGTTAGTTAGGTTTAAGTAGTTCTAACTCTAGGGGACTTATGACCTCAGATTTTAAGTCCCATAATGCTCAGAGCGATGTGAACCATTCTACACTGTATGCCGCTGCGACACGACAGGTTTCCAGCTCACTCCTCCAGTTTTTAACGTAAATACTGAATGATAACTTTCCTGGACGTTGGATACAACAAAATTCTGTTGTCAAATGGCCAGCGAGGTCCCCCAATTTGACTCCTCTCGACTTCTGTCTTTGGGGAGCACTCAAAGATGCAGTGTGTAAGGAAGCCCCAACTATGCCAAACTTGTGTGTCATCGAATCTCCAGTAAATGCTCTACCATATCATCCACTGTAATTACATCTGTTCATCGTCGATTCGAATGTTGAATACAAATGTGCCTTCAGACCATGGCCAACAGTTTGGATGCATGCTTAAATAAAGGATGAAGTTTTTTTTATTTTTTTATTTTTTTGCAAGACAAAAATCTATGTTGTGTGAATTGGTTGGTTACGAAATCATAGTTAATGGTTTGTTTCATTTACGTGTGTACGAAATTGCATCGCAGTGTAAAATAAATCGACAGGGTGTACTGCACGTAGCTGGTAACAATCTCAATATGCACTTGCGTTCAACATGAAACAATGTTTCCTTAAGAAGAATATTTACTTTACGGTATACAGGTGGTCGCCAAAGTGTTTTTAATAAATGTTTAGTTCAACTGATGTATCCCATATGATATAATTTAGAGTAGTATTTGTGGAGACAGTTGACCGACAGCGTGTATTTTACCTCTAAGAAGCACACAGCTACGCACAGGAAAAGGGAGGTCAAATCTTCCTTCTAACATTTAGACATTTAATACAGTAGTTACTTGTTGCAGTGTATAAGACTCTTAATTTTTGAAGAATCAACAGTTGATTTCTCAGCTCACGTAAATCTGGGACGATACACAAATGTGAAACAGCTTTCCTAACCCTTTTGTGATACGCTAGATTCTAGCCTATGTCGTATTTCCACACAAACTTCCGTAGGTGAACCTGCATCTAGGTAATAAGTTGGTTCGAGGGGAAATAAAGTTTTATTCTCATACCGCAATGTTTCCTTATGATGTAAAACTACGCAGCCAGGTCCGAGACGCCTGCCTGGCAGTGTTAGCAGCGCAAATGCCGTTTCCGGCCACCGTGCTATCAAATTGTAGGACATTTTTAACGACAGGTTTCAACGTCAATATTAACAAGCGTTATATCACTGTAATTATCTACTCAAGAGCTATCGAAGGCTGTTGTAGAAAGTATACGGTTCCATTTAATAAAACCTACTTGCTTCAATATCTCCACTGATATCACCGCTAGTATCATTAACCAAACAAAAATTACGTTCCCTTCGACCCTCTAAAATGTCCTGACAATCGCGATCCGGTATGTGTAACCGTTCACAAAATAAAAAGCGTGTTATGTCTTCTGTGACCCAACTTTCTTATAAATTTTTCTTTTTTTTTAGGATATAGACTAAGAAAATTATAAATGAATGATTAAGTATTGATAATTTGCAGGGTTTTAATAAATCTGTTGTAAGAATTACATGGGTTTGGAAAGATAATTGTGGACAGGATTCGATCCATAGACCTCGAGTTTACAAAACCAACAGTCTACTCGTTCGGCTGCAGACTTCGTTAACACTGATGTCCCTGCATGGTAGGCTTATATTAGCAACCCTGAAATTTTCGAAAACGATTTTCTCAAATAGCTGAGAGTTGCGTCGTCCTGTTTACCTACGCTGAAGTTCTATGCGTGCCCTACACACTCTGCCATTGTGAATCGAACCGGTGAGGGGAAGTATGTACTGTTCTTTGTCATCGCAAGAGCCGAGGCCGTTTGTTAGCGGCTGGGCCAGACTGCGATGAGCCGGTGTGTGCACCATTATCTGTGACGGATGCTGGTTGACAACCGATTGGTATGAGGCAGCCACGTTGCAGCGACAGTGGCGATCCGCCGGTAAGAGTCAATAGATCCTGGTAGAAGTTCAAGAATTGGTTTGTTGATTTTTGGAGAGGAGACCTAACAGCGACGTCACCTGTCCCATCGGATTATTAAAGGATGGGGAAGGAAGTCGGCCGAGCCTTTCCAAAGAAACTATACCGGCATTTGCCTGAAGCGATTGTGCGAAATCACAGAAAACCTAAATCCGAATGACCGGACTCAAGTTTGAACCGTCGTCCTTCCGAATGCGATTCCAGTGTGTTAACCACTGCGCCACCTCGCTCGGTAAGCTCAAGAGTGCTTCGTGGAGTAGGAGTGAATCGTTTGGAAGCAGCAAGGGCGTAGGGGTGTGGACCAACAACACTTGTTGCTGCCAACTGTTAACACGAGGCATCGTTTGGCCAGAGCAGCAGACGGTGTTTGCCTCCGTACATCCAGAGGACACGGCAGCTGGGAGACAGTAAGTGTTTGCGGAAGAGGGCTTTCCTGTACAGCGAGTGCAAGGCTCAGCGTAACAGTTACTTGTGCCATTTTGCTGCGCTAAACTTTGGGCCTGTGGTAGTTTTAACGTGATGTCAAGATTTTGAATTTATGAGGCGGCGGGCCGCTATTGGGCATCTAATTTGAGGAGCAGTTTCTTTGTTAGTGTACTGCAGTTTGATGAAGCTTGATTATGCCGTGTGAGACTTGAATAATGTAAGGCTGTGAATTTTCTGAGGAACTGCGTTTAAGTGAATTTGGTGATTCCAGTTGCCTTTTTATATGCCTTGATAACTGGTGTACGTTTGGTTATTGTGTGACTGTGGATCATGTTGTCGCTGAAGGACCTCTCTGTAAGCCTCTTCATGATTTTCCATTAAAAATTACTTCAACTATACCTCTGATACTTTAGTTCTCAGTGCTGTCAGTCCCCTTTGATATAAAAAGAAGACTGAGCAGTTGAGTGTGTTCAAGAAATGGTTCAAATGGCTCTGAGCACTATGGGACTTAAGTTCTGAGGTCATCAGTCTCCTAGAACTCAGAACTACTTAAACCTAACTAACCTAAGGACATCACACACATCCATGCCCGAGGCAGGATTCAAACCTGCGACCGTAGCGGTCGCGCGATTCAAGTCTGTAGCGCCTAGAACCGCTCGGCCACTCCGGCCGGCTGAGTGTGCTCATGAAGGCGACAATTAACAAGTTTTCCTTATTTCATATATTTGTTCGCTAATCGCCGGGTCCAGGTGGACAAGTGAGAAGTTCATTGAGGTATTTCTGATTCTCGCAGGCCCACAACATGTTTCTTCTTCTTATCAGAATAATTTTACGTATGAATGAGAGTGTGTAAATAAACTTTCAGTGTATGCATTCGTGGGAGTAAGGTAGTGTGCAACTTCAGGAGACACGTATCGGCTAAGTAAGACATTTCTGTTTGCCTTGGTCAGACCTTTTGCGATGGTTCGCACAATAAATAAGGCTGGTTCTCTGGTCACTTCCGCTGCAGGACAAGCCCCGTTTCTCGGAGCGCGAGCCCGCCTCTGTACCGTAGGATGGGAGATGGTTAAGGCTGGCTGCACATAAGAGTTCCTCTTCAATACTAAGCTAACGTTCTGTGTTTTCAGATCCATTCAAAGTTAATTATCTCTTTCATCGTTCGTAGTTTATTATGAGTGTGAGAAATTTTACTTTCTAGTCCGCAACTGTTAATTATATTAGAAACCAGGGCTGTGTAGGCTATTGTTGAACTGTTTACTCGGACACGTGGAGCTGTGTTAAGTCCATTTGTGATTCAGTTCATTTAGGTTATTGTTTCTTTTGCTAGTGCATTTATATTGCGTATGATTTCCGTGATATTATGACTGTATTTTAAGCAATTCGTCTCATCTGATGATTTTCTTCTTTGGTAATTGCTTATTTAGGTTACCACGTGTCAGCGTTTAGATCAATGAGTCTTAAGCACGTAGACCTGGTTTCCTTTGGTGAATTCTGTGGAAACTCATTCCTTCATTTAAAATTTCGAACTCTATTTTGTTTGTGAGGACTATGTGGACATTTTCTAATGAGATAGTCCACAGCGCCAGAGTGCTGTTGTTGCTGTTGTCTTCAGTCCTGAGACTGATTTGCTGCAGCTCTCCATGCTACTCTATCCTGTGCAAGCTTCTTCATCTCCCAGTACTTACTGCAACCTACATCCTTCTGAATCTGCTTAGTGTATTCATGTCTTGGTCTCCCTCTACGATTTTTACCCTCCACGCTGCCCTCCAATGCTAAATTTGTGATCCCTTGATGCCTCAGAACATGTTCTACCAACCGGTCCCTTCTTCTTGTCAAGTTGTGCCACAAACTGCTCTTCTCCCCAATTCTATTCAATACCTCCTCATTAGTTATGTGATCTACCCATCTAATCTACAGCATCCTTCTGTAGCACCACATTTCGAAAGCCTCTATTCTCTTCTTTTCCAAACTATTTACCGTCCATGTTTCACTTCCATACATGGCTACACTCCGTACAAATACAGAGTTATTACAAATGATTGAAGCGATTTCACAGCTCTACAATAACTTTATTATTTGAGATATTTTCACAATGCTTTGCACACACATACAAAAACTCAAAAAATTTTTTTAGGCATTCACGAATGTTCTATATGTGCCCCTTTAGTGATTCGGCAGACATCAAGCCAATAATCAAGTTCCTCCCACACTCGGTGCAGCATGTCCCCATCAATGAGTTCGAAAGCATCGTTGATGCGAGCTCGCAGTTCTGGCACGTTTCTTGGTAGAGGAGGTTTAAACACTGAATCTTTCACATAACCCCACAGAAAGAAATCGCATGGGGTTAAGTCGGAAGAGCGTGGAGGCCACGACATGAATTGCTGATCATGATCTCCACCACGACCGATCCATCGGTTTTCCAATCTCCTGTTTAAGAAATGCCGAACATCATGATGGAAGTGCGGTGAAGCACCATCCTGTTGAAAGATGAAGTCGGCGCTGTCGGTCTCCAGTTGTGGCATGAGCCAATTTTCCAGCATGTCCAGATACACGTGTCCTGTAACGTTTCTTTCGCAGAAGAAAACGGGGCCGTAAACAAAACACGTTAACTTTTGGTGAATTGCGAATTTGCTGCACGAATGCGTGAGGATTCTCTACCGCCCAGATTCCCACATTGTGTCTGTTCACTTCACCATTAAGAAAAAAATGTTGGTTCATCACTGAAAACAAGTTTCGCACTGAACGCATCCTCTTCCATGAGCTGTTGCAACCGCGCCGAAAATTCAAAGCGTTTGACTTTGTCATCGAGTGTCAGGGCTTGTAGCAACTGTAAACGGTAAGGCTTCTGCTTTAGCCTTTTCCGTAAGATTTTCCAAACCGTCGGCTGTGGTACGTTTAACTCGCTGCTTGCTTTATTCGTCGACTTCCGCGAGCTACGCGTGAAACTTGCCCGCACGCGTTCAACCGTTTCTTCGCTCACTGCAGGCCGACCCGTTGATTTCCCCTTACAGAGGCATCCAGAAGCTTTAAACTGCGCATACCATCGCCGAATGGAGTTAGCAGATGGTGGGTCTTTGTTGAACTTCGTCCTGAAGTGTCGTTGCACTGTTATGACTGACCGATGTGAGTGCATTTCAAGCACGACATACGCTTTCTCGGCTCCTGTCGCCATTTTGTCTCACTGCGCTCTCGAGCGCTCTCGCGGCAGAAACCTGAAGTGCGGCTTCAGCCGGCCAAAACTTTATGAGTTTTTCTACGTATCTGTAGTGTGTCGTGACCATATGTCAATGAATGGAGCTACAGTGAATTTATGAAATCGCTTCAATCATTTGTAATAGCCCTGTACTTTCAGAAACGACTTCATGACACTTAAATCTATACTAGATGTTGACAAATTTCTCTTCTTCAGAAACACTTTCCTTGCCATTGCCAGTATACATTTTATATTCTCTCTACTTCGACCATCATCAGTTATTTTGCTCCCCAAATAGCAAAACTCCTTTACTACTTTAAGGGTCTCATTTCCTAATCTAATTCCCTCAGCATCACCCGACTTAATTCGACTACGTTCCATTATCCTCGTTTTGCTTTCGTTCATGTTCATCTTATATCCTCCTTTCAAGACACTGTCCATTCCGTTCAACTGCTCTTCCAAGTCCTTTGCTGTCTCTCACAGAATTACAATGTCATCGGCGAACCTCAACGTTTTTATTTCTTCTTCGTGAATTTTAATACCTACTCCGAATTTTTCTTTTGTTTCCTTTACTGCTTGCACAATATACAGATTGAATAACATCGGGGACAGGCTACAACCCTGTCTCACTCCCTTCCCAACCCCTGCTTCCCTTTCATGCCCCTCGTCTCTTATAACTACTTTCTGGTTTCTATACAAATTGTAAATAGCTTTTGCTCCCTGTATTCTACCCCTGCCACCTTTAGAATTTGAAAGAGAACATTCCAAACAACATTGTCAAATGCTTTCTCTAAGTCTACAAATTCTAGAAATAGAGGTTTGCCTTTCCTTAACCTAGCTTCTAAGATAAGTCGTAGGGTCAGTATTGCCTCACGTGTTCCAAAATTTCTACTTAATCCAAACTGATCTTCCCCGAGGTCGGCTTCTACCAGTTTTTCCATTCGTCTGTAAAGAATTCGCGTTAGTATTTTGCAGCTGTGACTTATGAAACTGATAGTTCGGTAATTTTCACATCTGACAACCGCTTTCTTTGGGATTGGAATTACTATATTCTTCTTGAAGTCTGAGGGTATTTCGCCTGTGTCATACATCTTCCTCACCAGGTGGTAGAGTTTTGTCAGGACAGGCTTTCCCAAGGCCGTCAGTAGTTACAATTAAATGTTGTCTACTCCCGGGGCCTTGTTTCGACTCAGGTCTTTCAGTGCTCTGTCAAACTCTTCACGCAGTATTGTATCTCCCATTTCATCTTCATCTACATCCTCTTCCATTTCCATAATATTGTCCTCAAGCATATCGCCCTTGTATAGGCTCTCTATATACTCCTTCCACCTTTCTGCTTTCCCTTCTTTGCTTAGAACTGGGTTTCCATCTGAGCTCTTGATATTCGTACAACTGGCTCTCTTTTCTCCAAAGGTCTCTTTAATTTTCCTGTACGCAGTATCTATCTTACCCCTAGTGAGATAAGCCTCTACATCCTTACATTTCTCCTTTGACCATCCCTGCTTAGCCATTTTGCACTTCCTGTAGATCTCATTTTTGAGACGTTTGAATTCCTTTTAGCCTGCTTCATTTACTGCATTTTTATATTTTCTCCTTTCATCAATTAAATTCAATATTTCTTCTCTTACCCAAGGACTTCTACCAGCCCTCGTCTTTTTACCTACTTGACCGTTTGCTGCCTTCTCTATTTCATCCCTCAAAGCTAACCATTCTTCTTCTACTTTATTTCTTTCCCCCATTCCTGTCAATTGTTGCCTTATGCTCCGCCTGAAACTCTGTACAAGCTCTGGTTCTTTCAGTTTATCCAGGTCCCATCTCCTTAAATTCCCACCTTTTTGCAGTTTCTTCGGTTTTAATCTACAGTTCATAACCAATATATTGTGGTCAGAGTCCACATCTGGCCCTGGAAATGTCTTACAATTTAAAACCTGGTTACTAAATCTCTGTCTTACCGTTATATAATCTATCTGATACCTTTTAGTATCTCCAGGATTCTTCCATGTATACAACCTTCCCTTATGATTCTTGAACCAAGTGTTAGCTATGAGTAAGTTATGCTCTGTGTAAAATTCTATCAGACGGCTTCCTCTTTCATTTCTCTCCCCAATCCATATTCACCCACTATGTTTCCTTCTCTCCCTTTTCCTTCTCTCGAATTCCAGTCACCCATGACTATTAAATTTTCGTCTCCCTTCACTACCTGAATAATTTTCTTTATCTCATCATACATTTCATCATTTTCTTCATCAACTGCAGAGCTAGTTCGCATATAAACCTGTACTACTGTAATAGGCATGGGCTTCGTGTCTGTCTTGGCCACAATAATGCGTTCACTATGCTGTTGGTAGTAGCTAACCCGCACTCCTATTTTTTAATTCATTATTAAACCTACTCCTGCCTTACCCCTATTTGATTTTGTATTTATAACCCTGTAATCACCTGACCAAAAGTCTTGTTCCTCCTGCCGCCGAACTTCACTAATTCCCACTATATCTAACTTCAACCTATCCATTTTCGTTTTTAAATTTTCTAACCTACCTGCCCGATTAAGGGATCTGACATTCCACGCTCCGATCCGTAGAACGCCAGTTTTCTTTCTCCTGATAACTACGTCCTCTTGAGTAGTCCCCGCCCGGAGATCCGAATGGGGGACTATTTTACCTCGGGAATATTTTACCCTAGAGGACGCCGTCTTCATTTAACCATACAGTAAAGCAGCATGCCCTCGGGAAAAGTTACAGCTGTAGTTTCCCCTTGCTTTCAGCCGATCGCAGTACCAGCACAGCAAGGCCGTTTTGGTTAGTGTTGCAAGTCCAGATCAGTCAATCATCCAGACTGTTGTTTCTGCAGCTACTGAGAAGGCTGCTGCCCCTCTTCAGGAACCACACGATAGTTTGGCCTCTCAACAGATACCCCTCCGATGTGGTTGCTCCTACGGTACGGCCATCAGTATCGCTGAGGCACACAAGCCTCCCCACCAACGGCAAAGTCCATAGTTCATGGGCCAGAGTGTATCTCAATTATTTGCGATTCATATTTGAGCTTCATTTTTTGGCAATTCATTTCAATAGTAATTTTGTTCTTGTATCCTGCGTGTTAAAAAATCAAGGGAACAGCCCCTCTTGCTAACCAAGTGTGCTGTGATGAAGGTATTTAGTTTTTTTCCTTCCTGTTAACTCTGAAGTCCTTGCGAAGATAATTGGTTGTGAATACACCATCCTTTGATCTCCTTCTCTTATAGATAATAGACCTTTCGGGGGACACCGAAATAAAGTTCTACATATCATTAATCGGCATCGTAGTACATTGCAGGGAACAGCTACCATCATATCACTTTCTGTACATATTAGTGTATGGAATTAAGTTTACTGAACCAAATAAATGTTGTTTTCCAGAGTTCGTGTTTACAGTCCCAGTGTTAAAATTCCACTTCATGCTTCATCCAAGTCTGATCTAGGTTTCACCCTACTTCATGCCACTTCTGTGACAATTTTATTGAGGCAATAGTTTACCATTCATGATAAATTGTAAAGACACCCCTCATAGTAGTTTACCCTTCGTATTCGAAATTAAGTATAGGGATACTCAGACCTGGTACCAAGGAAGGCAGGATTGGGTTGCGATTGTGGACTTTGCCATAATCAATTACTGTTGCGTAGTTTATTTTTTCAATCACGCACACTTTGTTTGGAAACAACAAATAAAAGGTGACAATAAATTAATAAATGTTCCACAGCTGAAGGCGTTAATGACAAGAAATTCAAACTATTTCTCTGCTGAAGGCCCCAATAGTGATAATTTGAATTTGTTTCACGGCTGAAGGCCTGATTAGCAGTGTTGAAAACCAGTTAAACTACTTCAACCAGCAATTACAGTTATTAAAATATTTTTCAAAGAACAATGATCAAAATCTCTTTGCTAGAATACAGTTGTCTACTTAATATTTGAAAACAATTAACACCCACGGTTGAAGGCTTTAATGTCAACAGATTCAAACTATTTTTTGGCTGAAGGCTCCAATGGTAATAATTTAAAAACTGTTTCACGGCTGAAGGCCTGAATAGCAATCTTTTAAGAACGAGTTAACCTCTTCAACTTGCAATTACAGTTATTAAAATATTTTTTAAAGATCAATCATCAAGTCTCACTGATAGAGTACAATTGTCTAATTTAAATTTTAAGACAAGTAACACTCACAGCTGAAGGCCTTAATGACAACAAATTCAAACTACTTATCGGCTTAAGGCTCCAATAGTAATAATTTAAAACTGCAAGCAGCAACACGCAAGCAAATGGCGAGATCTTAAAGTGGTGGAGGTATCAGTACTTGAATTATGGCCCACTCAACTTAAACTTCCTGGGTCCGGTTGAACACATGATTGTATCCCTCCCGACTAGAGCCCTTCCATCCGGAAGTGCATGTGTGCCACCAGTGGTCCCGGCGTGTTCTCGCGCTGCGAGGGCCTGGCTGCTTGTCCGTCCCCAAACGAACTGCTGACTCACACGTCACAGAAACACCACAACGTCGTCCCAAAGATAGTACCACCGTTACTAGATATCGATAACCACCGCTGTTGCAACTAGCGGACAGACAATGCTTGCAAACGGAGTGTCGCCAATGAACACAAGAAGACGACATCCGTAACTATACCAACTAAACAATGCCAACCTAGCAACGGCACCAACGCGAGCCGCAGCATAGCTCAGATACCTTTCATCGTCCTTGTTCTTGGGTCGTGTTTCTTTAAGATATCGGTTGTATGGTGGGTAACCATTGCTACCTTGTTCACTGGTGTGCGTTGTTGTAGATTACAATGAGTGCCCCCTTTTGTAAAGTTTGTCTCTGTGGACGAAGTATTTATATTGATTGATGTATGTATATTAGGTTAATATTTCCTTATTGTATATTCAGTTGCGCCTATTTAAGATTTTTAGCATTTTTCCGGCTGAGAGCACATTTTCCTGAACTCTTATATACGGTGTTAAATCATATGGAAATTTGAGCACGAATTCCTAGTTTATTTTGTCTGCTGTATGCATTCTGCTAATTGGATGGTTCATACTGATATTAAAATTAAATTACAGTTGGTTAAGAGTATTCGCCTGCACAACCGCCAGCCAAATCCATTCCACAGGAATCCTACGTCATTTGTTACTCTGTTTAAAATTTCTAAAAATTGAGACTTGAGGTGATAGTGTGATAGTGTGTATCTAATCTAATCTCTTATTCAAAAATGTTCAAATGTGTATGAAATCCTATGGGCTACAAATGGGATACAAATGGCTCTGAGCACTATGGGACTTAACTTCTGAGGTCATCAGTCCCCTAGAACTTAGAACTACTTAAACCTAACAAACCTAAGGACGGCACACACATCCACGCCCGAGGCAGGATTCGAACCTGCGACCGTAGCGGTTGCGCGGTCCCAGACTGTAGCGCCTAGAACCGCTCGGCCACTCCGGCCGGCGAAATCTTTTGGGACTTAACTGCTAAGGTCATCAGTCCCTAAACTTACACACTACTTAACATAAATTATCCTAAGGACAAACACACACACCCATGTCCAAGGGAGGACTCGAACCTCCGCCGGGACCAGCTGCTAATAATCTCATATTCAAAGATCAATATCGGTACCTCTGGGTTTGGAACTTATTTCGATTCTTTCTGAGTACGATATTTTCCTTGAGATAGGTCTCATGAGAAATCAATACTTCTCGTACGATACTGTCTCCCTTGGAGTAACAGCTAAGTGTACTGAGTATATATTCAAGCAATTGTTCAAAATGCAGACGATAGGACGTAGGTTCTGTAAATTAACTTTCCAAAGCCGTATAGTAGTTTCTGATCCCAGTGTGTAGAAAAATCATTAAGTTGTACAGCTTATTATTTACTTTAGACGATAGGGAAGTTTATGAACTTTCATCAGTAAACTAATCCTACTTCCATCTGACGAAATTTCTATGCAACTAACTAAATACCACACATACTTTCTATTTGTATCACTCGATACGATACCCCTCTGCTAATTTCAGTTTGGAGCATTTACTTTCAATAATCATTCAAAGTTACAGTAATGTATGATGGTTCCCTGTGTAAAAAATAAAAAAATAAAAAATTACCCACCGTCGGAGTTACCTTGCACGTCTATCAGATCTACTTGGCGTATGGAGTTCTTTAAATAGGAGAGGTTTAGAAGCTAAGCCTTTCTAGGGACTAGACAACTCAGATTGAGAAGGCTTGCATGAGCAGATATACAATGTAATTACTTCATTGTTGACATTTTTGTATTTAGTTTGTAGTTCTTTTGCCCTCCGGTTCGACCTCCATGTGCAATACTAGAGTGAGTATCGTGCAATATGTCGACCAGTTTTTCTGTATGCACTTAGTACAAAATAATGCTGTTGTTTCCTATTATTGGCACAATAAATTTTTCTTTCCCGTCTTCTTGAATAGTCATACTTTCCTAACTAACGATAGTCAACTGTCACTTTTTAAGACTTTAAACAAGGCTGCGCATTGGCAACTGTGCATGCGCCGACCAATGTCATTAGTTTTGCAAGCGGCATACTTACACACTGTAAGATGTTATGCCACGTTTTTATTTAACGTCATATACACACTTTGTTAGATCCAGTGTTAAATCTGTAATATAAAAAATAATAAGCTGATGCTCTAAAATAGAGAAAGAGATACTACTTTTAAGTCATTATTTTAAATGGTGATTAAGTGGATGACGTGTACATGTACTAGACAGAGTCAACGACTCCCACACTGGATACAGTTGATGTGACTTACTTACAGTATCTTCTGAAGAAAACAGTTCACAACGGTCGAAATAATAAACCTGTATTTTGCAACTGGTTGGGTGTGATTCAACATCCTTTGAAACTCTCTTTTCCCTGCTTTGCTTTGGCTTGTTTTAAAGTCCTCTATAGCAGTGCAGTACATCTCTGGTTAGGATTCCGCTGTTATTTGTTTTTTTTCTTGTATCAGAGTGTAAAAAGTGTCCGAGAAATTGCTTTTCATACCAAATGTTGCCTGTACATATGATACATGCCGTCTTCGCCCTGTTGATCCATGCGATGTAGAGATGGAACAGCTTACGAAAGAATAATATGAATAACTAATGCCGACGTACCGTTACGTGCGATGTCCCTACAGGTCAAATAATTTTGTTAGGTTGCTGATTTACTGCGCACCATGCTAAAAGAGGCTTCCCAGCGATGTCTTACAGCAGTGGCACCAGTATTGGGAGAGGTGAGTATAAGTGAACTACTTTGATGGCAACTAGTATCAACAATTGTCGTGAATAAAGGTTGATTTTATAAATAAAAAGTATCGGAGCTTATCTGTTGTTGTTACAACCAACAATGGTATCATGGTGGGCGCTCTCTCTGTATTTGTAGGCATATATAGTGTGC
Organism: Schistocerca piceifrons; assembly: GCF_021461385.2. NCBI lineage: Eukaryota > Metazoa > Arthropoda > Insecta > Orthoptera > Acrididae > Schistocerca > Schistocerca piceifrons. Next base: position 170,977,648 of record NC_060139.1, read on the forward strand.
ATGACCGATTTGTGTACGACTGGCTATCCACTGGCAAGTAATCACATGTAAGTGGAAATCGTCAGATTTTGTGCTATGTACAAAATGCTAGAAAAAGTGGGACAATGTTATTGCAACAAATTTTCTTTTAAACTTTGTGATTCTGAAGTTGAAAAAAATTCACTACATTCGGTAAGTGTTTGGATACAAAGCAATGGGTACAACACAGATAAAGGAGTGCTACGAAAATACTGGTGATGCAGGATAGATCAATCAACTTCTGGTTTTCCCCTGAACTGAAAAAGGCTTTTCAAAGAGCCAGAAATCAGAACAGGGAAGGAATTAAGCACAATTCGATAGAGTAGCAGCGCACCATGCACAAAGAGGCTTCCCAGAGATGTTTCACAGCAGTGGACCAGCGTTGGTAGAGGTGTGTAGAAGTGATCTACTTTGAAGGCGACTGGTATCAACAATTGTATCTAAATAAAGTAGAGCCCCAGTCATCCGATTTTCACTAATCCCATCTTCTATTTAATCCGAGTCATATGGTAGAAAAAAGGAAGCTGAAAGAATGATAAAATCAGTATATGTTCTCAGTTTAGAGGTCGTAGTGCTATTTTCCGTGTTCTCCAACCTTCCTTCTCATCAGAGCAGGCTACGGCCTCTTCAGGTCGGATGAACGGGGCTCTGCTGTCTAGTGTAGTATAGTATGATATTATTGAAATACCAGGAATGAGCAAACTACTCACAATATAACTGATTTGTCAGAAAATAACAAGTCTCAGTCTCTTATTGGGGTGGGACATTCGCAGAAAAGGGGCAGCTCCCACGATATACCTAACTCTGACAGTCCGCAGCTCGTGGTCGTGCGGTAGCGTTCTCGCTTCCCACGCACGGGTTCCCGGGTTCGATTCCCGGCGGGGTCAGGGATTTTTTCTGCCTCGTGACGACTGGGTATTGTGTTCTGTCCTTAGGTTAGTTAGGTTTAAGTAGTTCTAAGTTCTAGGGGACTGATGTCCGTAGATGTTAAGTCCCATAGTGCTCAGAGCCATTTGAAACATTTTGAACTCTGAAAGGGAGCGAAGTGCTGCCTACCGCACAATTTTGCATCATCACATCGATCTTTGGGCACAGATTTCCAGTCAATGCGCGAAATGTCCGACCAAAGTAGCGTATACACTGTTACGTTTGAGTTATCGGAGCAAAATATCATCCCAAATATTGTTAAGGTTTTTAGTGACAAACACCCTCCGACGAGACAGGAACCAAAATTTATAATAACGTAACAAAATCGGAAATATTCTGTCTGACTCGAACGTGAAGCTACACAAAGGCAGGAGGAAAACTAAGCTGTGTATTGGCTCTTATCGATAGAGGTTTTGCCACTATCGTAGCTTTGACTCTGTAACGTAGTGAAACTGTGGTGTTCCGTTAGAGAGCACAACTTGCCAAGACTGCAAGTTTCTGAAGTTTCTGGAGAGCAGTTCGAGCAGTCTTACAATTACTGTTAATGGATGTTCAAGTGTCTTAGAGTCTTCGTGCTGCAGCTGATCAATGTATACAGGCCTAAACCCGAGGGCCACGCTTATCACAGTACCGCGCTGGAGAAGACGCTCCAGCTGTACTGCATTCTGAGGAGACGTGTAGCAGTCAAAATGATCGGGCTGGTGACAGACTGAAGGCAGCTGCATCTAAGGAACTATCTGTTGCGGCAACTTCGTCCACTGCACTGCCAGAGGACCACCGAAGACAATTAATTTGGTGAGACGCCTCTTGAAACAGTCACTATCGGAATTTTGGTGTCCCAAATCCAGTGACTCGTGCGCTGAAAGAAGACGAACCTAGGCTAAATTTATTTACGCTGTCAAGCTTCAATTGCTTCTCCTGCGTTAGGACAGTGAGACCTTGTGCCACCTGTGATTTTTTAAATATAATTTTAGGGTTCCAAATAACTCTCAGTGGGTTTGACATGTGTACACCCACCCCAGGTCGTGCGTTATGGTAATTATGTCTTGGTGTCAACACTAATTGTTATGTGTTCAATATTTTTTTAAATTCAATAGCTTTTCCTCAATTACTACAGTTTTCGTAAATATTTATACCGATCTCTGCAACTTATATCGTTTAGTACGTGCTGTGAATAATCTGAAGGTGTCCGTTCTAATATTTTAATTTTTTTATTTCCGTGTTTAATGAGAATTTCTTTATGAATTTCTTAGTTACATGTACAGTCAGATACGGCGTGAAATTCTCGACTGTACCAGGTGGAGTTGGCCGCTGTGGCCGATCGGTTCTAGGCGGTTCAGTCTGGAACCGCGCTGCTGCTACTGTCGCAGGTTCGAATCCTGCCTGGGCATGGATGTGTGTGATGTCCTTAGGTTATTAGTTAAGTTTAAGCAGTTCTAAGTCCATGGGACTGATGACCTCAGATATTAAGTCCCATTGTGCTCAGAGCCATCTGAACCATTATTTTGAACCAGGTGGAGGGCGCGTGTAGTGTTGATGACGGAGGCCGGCTTCTGTGTTTTGCGTGTGTTTTGACTACATGGGCGCACAAAGGCGTGGATACAACGGCTTGAAAAAATGAATAGGAACGAATGTGGATAAAATCGCTGAAATAATTGCACAGCCTTCTCTTGGGCGTTAATGACCTTCGCTGAAACCATTGCTATAAACTCTTTTAAGTGCCTATTTGAACATGATTAGTTCCTTGTTTTTTGAATATGTTATGCGTCACAGCAATTACATGGTGGAGTTGCGTTTTTTGTGCAATATGGTTTCTAAAAATTAATAACTCTTTTTGGAGTAAATATTTCCTGGTCTTGGCTACTTCCCTCTTCACGGGTTGAGGGGGTTTGTGATATTCTTTCAGTGGTTGGAAAATCGAGTCAAATTTACAAAGGACTTACCGGTATGACCTCATTTTTCAGTATAACTTTGCACGCCCTCTAGGCTGGAGGCATGCACGATTCGGTTGGATAGGTGGTCCATAGAACCATTGTGTCCTCTCATTAGGCAAACTGGTCCAGAACTTCTCTAACTGATCTTTCATGTACCTGGTGGTAGAGCTGGAACGGAGTTCACCCTCGAGCAGGAACCACACCTGGTGTTCCGGGGACGATGCTGGGGATCTTGCTGGGCATGGGAGTACTTCAACATCTCCCAAGACGTTCATACAGACATGTCGCGTATGTGGGGGAGATTTTCCCTGTACTGAAATGACACCAAAATACTGTCGTTTGAGAGCTAACAGTTAAGTACGCAGGAAGTCCAGGACACTTCACTGTGCAATCAGAGTTCTGTGAACCACTATCAGCATTAATCCGAAATCATAATCGGTGGCTCCTGACACGATGACCCCAGGACTAACACAGCTGCGCTTCTCCTGAACGTTTAAAGAATGGGACTTCTCCGCATACGATGTAGTGCAGAACTGAATTTCAACGCCGAACACAATAGGACGTCTTTCAACAGCAGCCCATACTTCCCAGGCGCCGCACCACTCAAATGCAGCCGTCTGTCTTGTGGTGGGGTGATTCCGAAGTTCATCTGCTGCTAGTCACTACCAGTGGCATACGACGACACGTAATCTTACATGGAGCCCATTTCTTGTTCGCAGAAGGTAGGAACGCGTGTAAAGTGGTTTCGATGTCTTGGGTGCACAGTACAATGACCCTCCCATTTAACTTATTGACCAGGAGCTTGAAGACGAGTGTACACCCAAACCCCCACGTTCGTATGTAGTCAAACCACTGGCCATTGTCACATCCGAATGTCGCAAAATCTGGATATTGCATGATTCGAAAGCCAGCCAAAGATTCAAACTGAATTGCTACATGTCCAAGCAGAGATTCCGAAATAAGGTACTGAATTCTAAGGAATACCAACAAGCACATATAGACTCAAAACACGATTTAGCAATGACAAAGAGCAGACTGAAGTTTAGGAGAATCGTCCGGTAGAATCGGGAGAAATGAGGAATGACGAAACAAATTTGAAGTTTGCTAAAAAATGTGGATACTGGGATAAGAAATGCTAAGTAGGCAGTTGTGAACTGTAAAATCAGCAGTCACAGAAACATAGGTACGCGGATGATAATAGGGTATCAGAATAAATACTTCAAACGACCAACGACAGAAGGAGGTACAAAAACATTCAGGGATAGACTGACATTCAACTACATAAATCACTTAAGAAAGAAATATGCGGGACTTGCAAGAAACAGAACGAACTATTGCTGCAAGAAAAATGTTAAGAAATCGGAAAAGAAACGATTATTAGGAAGAATAACTCATTGGGAGGACTAACTCATAGAAAGAAATCTAAACAACTTCAACGAAATTAAAAGCGAGACTCGTAACGTTAAGAGTGCAATGGAAAAGCGTATAGAGGAGGAGGGATTGTACACTACTGGCCATTAAAATTGCTACACCAATAAGAAATAGCAGATGATAAAAGGGTATTCATTGGACAAATATATTATACTAGAACTGACATGTGATTACATTTTCACGCAATTTGGGTGCATAGATCCTGAGAAATCAGTACCAGGAACAACCACCTCTGGCCGTGATAACGGCCTTGATACGCCCGGGCATTGAGTCAAACAGAGCTTGGATGGCGTGTACAGGTACAGCTACCCGTGCTGCTTCAACACGATACCACAGTTCATCAAGAGTAGTGACTGGCGTACTGTGACGAGCCAGTTGCTCGGCCACCATTGACCAGACGTTTTCAGTTGGTGAGAGATCTGGAGAATGTGCTGGCCAGGGCAGCAGTCGAACATTTTCTGTACCCAGAAAAGCCCGTACAGTACCTGCATCATGCGGTCGTGCATTATCCTGCTGAAATGTAGGGTTTCGCAGGGATTGAATAGAAGGTAGAGCCACGGCTCGTAACACATCTGATGTGTAACGTCCACTGTTCAAAGTGCTGTCAATGCGAACAAGAGGTGACCGAGACATGTAACCAATGGCATCCCATACCAACATGCCGAGTGATACGCCAGTGTGGCGGTGACGAATACATGCTTCCAATGTGCGTTCACCGCGATGTCGCCAAACATGCATGCGACCATCATGATGCTGTAAACAGAACCTGGGTTCACCCGAAAAAATGACGTTTTGCCATTTGTGCACCCAGGTTCGACGTTGAGTACACCATCTTATGCGCTCCTGCCTGTGATGCAGCGTCAAGGCTAACCGCAGCCAAAGTATCCGAGCTGATAGTCCGTGCTGCTGCAAATGTCGTCGAAGTGTTCGTGGAGATGGTTGTTGTCTTGCAAACGTCCCCATCTGTTGACTCAGGGATCGATACGTGACTGCACGGTCCGTTACAGCCATCTGCTAGTGATGCGAGGCCGTTGGGATCCAGCATGGCGTTCTGAATTACCCTCCTGAACCGTTCTGCTAACAGTCATTGGATCTCGACCAACGCGAGCAGCAATGTCGCGGTACGATAAACCGCAATCGCAATAGGCTACAATCCGACCTTTATCAAAGTCGGTAACGTGATGGTACGCATTTCTCCTCCTTACACGAGGCATCATAACAACGTTTCATCAGGCAACGCGGGTCAGCTGCTGTTTGTGTATGAGAAATCGGTTGGAAACTTCCCTCATATCAGCACGATGTAGGTGTCGCCACTGGCGCCAACTTTGTGTGAATTATCTGAAAAGCTAATCATTTGCATATCAATGCATCTTTCTCCTGTCGGTTAAATTTCGCGTCTGCAGCACGTCATCTTCGTGGTGTAGCAATTTTAATGGCCAGTAGTGTATGAAGAAGTTGGGAGTCGATAGGGAAGAAGTAGGGTATCAAATGTGACCGGCAGAACTTAAAAGAACTTTGGAACATTTAAGACAAAATAACGCGGGAGAGATGTTAAGATCGTGGGGAAATTGGGAATCAAGCTACTATTCGACTTGCTATGTAGCATCTATGAGACTGTTGACGTACCGTCAGACTTTCGGAAACATGTCATCCACATAATTCCGAAGATAGCAAGGGCAAGTCTCCCTTAGTTTATATCCATGAGAGCAGTAAACTTTAATTATTTTTGAATGCATTATGGGAACAGCAGTGATCAATGTCTTATAAATAATTACTATTAAAAACAGTCTTGACCACAATTTATTTAATAAGGTGACCGGTTTCGACCACTACTGTGGTCATCTTCAGACCATTGAGTAGGAACCTCTTTGTTGGAGAATCACTACTCAATTCTCCAACAAAGAGGTTCCTACTCAATGGTCTGAAGATGACCACAGTAGTGGTCGAAACCGGTCACCTTATTAAATAAATTGTGGTCAAGACTGTTTTTAATAGTAATTATTAGTAAACTTTAAGTTTCCCAGTGACAAGGTTCGTGTAACGCGGAGGGGCTTCTTCCATCAGTTGCACTGCCCGGCTGATGCTGCAGTAGTCACAATCATGACACGGTGCGGCTCCCCACACCATTAGCGCATTCCCTGCAGGCGCCGCGTTCTTTACGCGACATCCGACACGCCAGCCGGATGTGGGTGGCGGCGACCAGGGTTACACGTCGGGAGAGAGAGCGGCGCCAGGTCCGGGACCGGAGCGACGCGTCGCGACGCGTCCTGCCAAGTAATGACTGTGACGCGGAAAGGAGGAGCTTCCTGCCGGCGCAGGACGTCTGCAAAGCTGCGCGCTCCTCCGCCGGCGGGCCGGACAACTCACCAACACCGGCAGACAAGCACTGCAACGGCGCTCGGACCTACAATGGAAACGGTCCAGAAATGCTGCGGTCTTGCAAACGTCCACGTGGTCAAATAATAGCAAAGAAGCATGAAAAAGGTACTAGGTACAGGATGATTCAAAAAGAAAGGATTTCAATAGCTTATTATGGACAAACTATTAAAAATAGGAAAACATTGCGCTTGTCACTGGATAGAGATAAACTCAATGTTGTATGTTCGCACGTACACTGAACCTACAACTCGACATGAGCACCATGTTTATTGCATTCGATATTCTCTGCTCTACAAGAGTAGCTTCATAGTTAAGACAAAGACTCTGTCTTTTAAGTTCCCCCACAGGAAAAAGTCACAAGGTATGAGGGTTGGTAACCTGTGAGGCGAAAAACAGTGAACAATATTTTGTCCACCTCTTCCAATATGACGTTTATGGAATAGTGTTGTTAAGATAACGCCGAACCTCAAGGTGAAACTGCGGTGAGGTACATTCAAATGAAATCATTGGAACATTCGTCAAATTGAGAAAACCACCATTTTTTAAGTATGGTTCAAATGGCTCCGAGCACTATGGGACTTAACTTCTGAGGTCATCAGTACCCTCGAACTTAGAACTACTTGAACCTAACTAACCTAAATACATCACACACATCCATGCCCGAGGCAGGATTCGAACATCCGACCGTAGTAGTCGCGCGGTTCCAGACTGTAGCGCTTAGAACTGCTCGGCCACTCCGGCTGACTTTTTAAGTATGTCGAGGTATGACATTTCTGTTACAGTTTCCTCCACAGTAAGGTCCATAAACTTTATGAACTGAAACGGCACAAAACACATTCAGTTTCCGTTAGAATCCTGCCTCGGGCATGGATGTTTGTGATGTCCTTAGGTTAGTGAGGTTTCAGTAATTCTAAGTTCTAGGGGGACTGATGACCTTAGAAGTTAAGTCCCATAGTGCTCAGAGCCATTTTTTTGATAGATGAAACGTCGATTCGTCCGAAAAGATGAGCCCTGGATAACTGATATGCAAAATTCTACCTTCTGTTATGGTCGCCCAGGATTTCACTGCTGATGTGGTTGTCATCTACAACGATCCATATGCTGACATCGTTTCAGAACACGTCCCGCGTTGTTTGGGGAAGCTTAAGTTCCTGACCCGTCTTGTGGACTTCCAGGGGTTCCAAAGAGACGCATCTCGGATTCCTGGATATGGGTGGCCGAGTAGTGCTCTTCCCTTTGCATAGTCATCCAACTTCCAAGAATGTAGTATGCCAGTCATAAAGCTAATGCCCGCCCGGCTAGCCGCGTGGTCTGAAGAGCTGCTTCCCTTGCGGTAAGGCGTGCCGGTCCCCGGCACGGTTCCGCCCGGTGGATTAGTGTCAAGATCCGGTATGCTGGCCAGCCTGTCGATGGTTTTTAGTGCGGTTTTCCATCTGCATCGGCGAGTGAGGGTTGGTTCCCCTTATTCCCCCTCAGTTAACTATGTCGGCGATAGCTGGGCAAACACTGTCTCCACGTACGCGTACACCATAATTACTCTACCAAGCAAACATTGAGGTTACACTCGTCTGGTGGGGTGGGCAAGGGGGACGGGGGAGTCCACTAGGGACCGAAACGCACAATAACCTTGGGTTCGGTAAGGATCGGCGGTGAGGTTGGTGTACTGCTGTGGCCTATTGTGGGGTTGTTAACCACTAAGGGCTACGGCTGGACGAAGGCTCTCCGTCGTTTCTAGGTCCCCGGTTCCGTATACACAATACACATAAATCTACTTGTGCAGAGGCAACTTCTTGCTGAATCGACCGTGGAATGGCCGTTTCACCTCAACAATGGATTAATTTCGCGAAAATTCCAACACACAAAATTATTTCTCTTGTGTAGTAGCCGTCATTTTGCTACAAACAAAAAACAGCGCAATTGCGCCAAAACTTTGAACCTCCCTCTATCCAGTGACATGCACAATGTGTTTCTGTCTTTCATAGTTTGTTTCTACTAAACAACTGAAATTCATTATTTCTTTTTCAACCACCCGGTTCGTTTTGAAAGTTAACACAGAAAAATCGAAATCGCTTATCAGGAGGGGTTATAGGAAAATTGGAAGACAGTAGAAGCGTGTACGACTAGGGGATAGGTACAATGGAGTGAGAACGTTAGTAAAATGGTAACTTTAGTACGATATGTTGTAACCTCCTCTTTCCTAATCGACCTACTGGACTGCGATGTAACGGTCCGTGATCGCATATGCCAAATGAAATTTTACAGTGAGTAAGGATATCGTTACCGAAGGAAAATAACATTGGTTAGTCGGAGAAAGTCTACAACACAACCTTCTGTAGGAAGAAACTGCTCAAAACTTAACGCTAAATACTTACGATAATTTTGAAATGGGTGGAATATAGTGCAATCGGTCACGAACCGCAGGCGGGGGAAAAAGGTTCCACGTAATATTCATTACAAAATTTACTGATAATACAAAGAAAGCACTGATTAGCTTAAAAGGGGATAATTAAATGGTCGCCAGACCGCTAGAGCAATGAATCTTCAGAATCTTAAGAAAGATAATGGCAAAGAAATTTAAGCAAATAATCACTGGAGTGGCAACTGAAGATTGTCACGCTTTTCCGCAGCACAACAGTTCACGAGAAAATAAATCAATGAGAAAGCAGTTACTTATTCTGAAATACTAAATTTTGAATGCAAAGTCAAATGGAATTACTGGTTAAATAAATGACTGTCTTAACTTAAACTTTGTTTTGTAAAAAAGTGACTTTTAGGACCCTCAGTGTAACGTAACAAAAAATTTAGAAAGAGGCAAGCAATTTACTTTTACTGAAAGACTGAACAACATTTACTCCAAGCAAATGAGCAGCTGATATTACTTTTAAAATAACAGCAGTAGGATACATACGAAACCAGTAGAAGTCATTCGCTAAGCTAAATACAGAATAAATGAAATGTGGAGTCTAAATTTGTGATCTGTCTGTAGTTATTAGTTTTCCCAGTGAAATTTTACGTTACTTTAAGTAAATGGGGTTAATACGCAAAACTGCAAAATATTTAAGGCCCTGATGATACAAGAAAGAACAGATGTTGAGGCAGAAATTTAGACTGAAACTGGTGATTAGCAAACAAACAAAATTCAGTAAATAGTTAATCAATTTACACGTATTTACGACACTCGGTGACTGAATAGACCATGCTTGGTAGTAACGTCTGAGGAGAATAACAGCACTGTGGCCCTACAAGTTTTAACCATTGCAGGTTATTATTCAGGTTTGCCACAATTTGTGAAATAAATCCTGCTGCGTAAAGCCTCTACATTGCAATATCTGTCTGTTAACAGTCATACGATGTTGTAGCTATGGCGACGACGAAGAATGCAGCCGACGACAATTCTGAGTTGCCGCTGTTGCTGCTGTTGCAGTTTGAGAACTCTGAGTCGTCTCCAGAGCTTCAGATAATTGAGAAACGGGCAGTAGTTAGAACTGCAGCTTCCTCCGCCTGTTCACTCCACGGTGCTCTCAATACTCACGGGTTAATGAACCTGGCGCGTCGACACTGTCGTGAGCGTAGCTGCACACCGCGTCTGCGGGAGCGGTCCAACAAACATTTCCGCACTGTTTCATCACTCAAGCCGGTGGCCGAGCGGTTCTAGGCGCTTCAGTACGCAACCGCGTGACTACTGCAGTCACAGGTTCGAATTCTGCCTCGGGCATGGATGTGTGTGATGTCCTTAGGTTAGTTAGGTTTAAGAAGTTCTAAGTTCTAGGGGACTGATGGCCTCAGATGTTAAGTCCCATAGTGCTCAGAGCCATTTCAACCATTTGAAATAGGACGACGAAACTCTCAGCTGTTTGAGAAAATCGTTTTCTAAAATTTCAGGGTTGCTAATGTAAGCCTAGCATACAGGGACTTTAGTGTTAACGGAGTCTGCAGCCGAACTAGTAGGCTGTTAGTTTCTTTCTCCATCAATTTCCGTTGAAGAAATGTGGAATGTGTTGTGAGACAACGAAGAATATTCCCGCTTCGTCCCGTATAGTTTCATGAAGTTCCGATAGGTGGCGGAATTATACGTAGCCTTTATATTGACATCTGTAACGGAGGTGGGTTCAAAAAAATGGTTCTAATGGCTCTGAGCACTATGTGACTTATCATCTGTGGTCATCAGTCCCCTAGAACTCAGAAATACTTAAACCTAAGTAACCTAAGGACATCACACACATCCATGCCCGAGGCAGGATTCGAACCTGCAACCGGAGCGGTCACGTGGTTCCAGACTGAAGCGCCTAGAACCGCACGGCCACACCGGCCAGCTAAAGGTGGTGGTTTCCGAGCAAATAGCTACATTGAGTTTCTTTTAGTGGGAAACCGGAACTCTTTAGGTATTCATGGAGCATGCAGGGAGGCCTGGCAGTGTACATAAGCACAATGTGTCGTTGTGCGAGAGGTTTTCATCATCGCAGGAAGGTCGTGCAAACCTGTCCGATCTCCCGCATGCTGGTGGCCGCACACAGCTGTGACTTCTGCAGTGCTGGAACGTGTGGACACTCTTATTCGAGGTGATCGACGGATCACAAATATACACCTCACTGCACAACTGAACGTCAGTGTCAGTAATACTGACGTACTTGCTCTCCAGTTGAGGCAGTTCTTCCTTGTCTGTATGTCCTAACCAGCGTATTCTTTGAGATTTCCCTTGTGTTAGCTCTCTTATTTGATAGTTTTATCTTACTCTCCAACACACTACGTGTTTCGATGGCCCATTAATATTTCGCAAGATATTCGTTTCAAACGCCATTTGGTTGTTTATATCTGCACACAACTGGTCGCGGAAGGGAATGGTATACCTTAACTCGGTTGATCTTATTGTACAACAGGCTCTGTTTCCTGCTTTTATCGTTTCTCTTAAACATTCACTCATATTTAACAACTGCTTAAGAGGATGCCTGAGAAATGGATATAGTTGACAGCTTCAAAACATTTATTAGAACACTTCAGGTCATGCGAAGTTGTGGGATTGGATTCGATTGATTTGGGGAAGAGACCAAACAGTGAGGTCATCCGTCTCATCAAATTAGGGAAGGATGGGGAAGGAAGTCGGCCGTGCCCTGTGAAAGGAACCATCCCAGCATTTGCTTGAAGAGACAGGGGAATCACGGAAAACCGAAATCAGGATGGCCGGACGCGGGATTGAACCGTCGTTCTCCCGAATGCGAGTCCAGTGTGCTAACCACTGCGCCACCTCGCTCGGTGCGCAGTTGTTCTTGCCTTAGAATTGGATATTACCGTGTGTCTGGACTTGTTCCCACTTTCCGTAAGTCCAATTTTGGTTCCTTTTGCTCTCGGTTTATCTTCCCACCTGCTGAAATGACACAAGGTTAAATCGATCTTCAGGCCTCCAACAAAACTCAGTCAACTTCTGGGATCAGTGAAAGGCGCAACAGACCTCAAACATCTGCAGTCTACAAGACACCTTGCCAGTGTAACCAGTCTTACGTCGGACAACAACTACGCTTAGTGGAACATCACAGGAAGGAGCATGAGGGATTTGATCGATCATGCTAATCCGAGAAATTTCCTTCAGCTGAGCATAATTTAGAAAACTATCACCGACGAAATTTGACGAAATCTCCGTGGTGGCTCGTGTTAATGGCTTCTCGAACTGTGTAATTAAGGAAACCACTGAAATGAAAATAGCTGTGAAACAAAGGAAAGAGGGGTTTTTTCTCTATTGGGAAAGCCTTAAGCCTTCTATGTTTAGTATGTGACCTTTAACCGAGCTTTTACGTGAAATATTTCGTAAGTAAAGCCTTCAGCCGCGTATATTCCTTAAAGCAATTTTAATAACTTGTGTTCGGGCTTTCAGCCATGTTGTTTTGAGTCCTTTTAAGGGCATGTGTAATTAAGTGTTTTTAGGAAAATAAAGTTTGTGTGTTTTGTGCAACTAACAGTAACTGATCTTGGCCCCTTTCCACAACCATAACCTGATCTGCTCGGTCCTGCTAAACCGGATTTCAAGAACGCATTCTAAAATTCTTGAAAGCTCAAGTTTCCAATGTGGAGGATGAAGCCCCATCGCTTTGCCTCGTCCGCTAGCACGTCGGTTACAGCGTTAACTTTTATTCGTTCATTATTCAGGCATTCGCATTTTTTAGTGAAGTCGGTAACGTGCCGTCCACTCTGTTTTTTTCAGGGAATGGAAACGCACCTCCTTTCCTGAGTTCACTGTTGTGTGCGCGGCGTGACACATAGTTCTGCTTTTCGTCTAATCTCTTTTTCAAGTACTTGGAAAGTAGTCGTCGGTAACGCTTCCAATTCCCTCTTTTTCTCATCACACGTAGTCAGCTGTTTCTTCACTGTAATGTCCATGTCTGATACATAAGTTAGTAAATTCGTAACTTTTCTCTGCTGTCTTTTCGTACTAATTCTGTCTTTTCAATTACTTTATTTGCAATAACGGCATCAACAGTCTGTTACACTTTCTATTCAAGCCTCTGTACTTCCGTCTCAAAACGGCTACTTAATGCTTCCTATTTTTGACTGTACCTATGCCATGTCGTGCTTAAGATTACAGATTTTGGTATTTAGTACAATTATTTCTTTCTTGACTTCATCTAATCTCGTGTTAACGACTCCAATGTTATTGTTCACAATCTTAGTAGACGCGGACTGAGCATTAATTTTAGCAGTAATTGATTCAGGCTAAGTATTTATTGATTCGGACTGAGCATTAATTGTACTGATCAACATGCTCAACATATCGTTTATATTTCCGGCTGATACTGATCTTGAAACTAACTCTTGTTCTTTCGTAATGGAATTCTGTCAATGCCAGGAATTCCATTTTCCTCTGTTACTACGGTTCAGAGGTAGCGTCTGTGACGCTAGCCGCTGGTTCCTCAGCAATGGTTTCCGCTGCTAGCGTTCCCCTTTGTTCTACCGATTGTTCCCCGTTAAGTACAATCAAATTATCAGTTTCATTTGTGTCCATCATGTTGCCTGTTATACTGATTAATGCAAATTTAGAAATTATGTGGCTCATTTCAACTACTTATTACCAGCGTGCATTAGCGGCTTTATTCGTAACGGAAGGGTTAAATTCGCTACGAATACGCACAACGCAAAATTCGTACCAAGGATAATACCAAATTGATATTGTGCAATCGCTATCGTTGCCACGTATAACCTCCTCCTTCCTACTGCTGTTGCTACCGATGGAAAAAAACACCGGTTAGTCGGAGGAAAGTGTACAACAGAACCTTCTGAAGGAAGAATCTAAACTTCAGCTAAATACTGATGATAATTTTGAAATGGATGGAATATAGTGCAGTCAATCACGAACCACGCAGGGAAAAAACGGTGCACGTAATATTTGATACAAAATTTGCTGATAATACGAAGAAAACACTGATTAGCTAAAAAGGGGATAATTAAGCAGTCGCCAGTTCGGCGGGGCAATGAATCTCCGGAATCTCAAGAAAACTAATGGCAAAGAAATTTAAGCAAATAATCACTGGCTTGGCAACTGAAGTTGCACTTACTTATACTGTAATAGTAAATTTTGAAAGTAAAACTAAACGGAGTTGCTGGTTAAATAAATGTAACTAAAACTTCGTAATGTAAAAATAAATTGCTTTCTGTACCATCAGTGCTACGTAAAGCAAAATTTAGAAAGAGGCAAGCAATTTACTTCTGATTATTGAAATACTGAATTGGATTTACTGGCAGGAAACAGGCAACTGATTTTACTTTTAATATAACAACAATGAGATACATACCAAGCCAGCAGAAGTCACTCAGTAAGTTATACACAGAATAAATTAAACGTGCAATGTTAATTCGTGCTGTATCTATAGTTATTAGTTTTGCCAGTGAAATGGGGTTAATATAGAAAACTGCAGATTATTGTAGACTCCGTTATGCAATACAAGAAAGAACACATACTGAGGCAAAAAAAAAAATAGTCTGAAACTGGTCATTAGCAACCAAGCAACACTGGTAGTTCATAGTAAACCCATTTCCATGTATTTGCAACACTCGATGACTGCATTGAAAGGAAAAGGGACCCCGCTTGGAAATAATGTCTGAAGACAGTAACAACACAGGTGCTCTACAAGTTTTAACTATTGCAGGATATTATTCAGGCTAGCCACACTTTGTGAAATAAATGCTGCTGGGTAGAGCCTCTAAATTATAATATCTATCAGTTAACAGTCATACGATGTAGCTATGCGGAAGACGAGGAATGTAGCCGACGACAATTCTGAGCTACTGCTGTTGCTGCTGCTGAAGTTTGAGAACCCCAAGTCGTCTCCCGAATCTCGGATAATTACGGGACAGGCAATAGAATTGCAGCTTCCTGCGCCTGTCCAGTGCTACTGTGCTCTCGGGTTAACTAATCAGGCGCGTCCAAGTGGCGCGAGCACAGCTGCACGCCGCCCAACAAACACTTCGGGACTCTTTCATCACCCATGCTACTCTGCTTCCACTGTGCTCGCAACGCGACAGAGATTCTCCATACGCAAAGCAACGGAACAGCTACTGCCATTTCGTCGTTGCTATCGATAGATTTAAATAGCACCCTTGGGTATTACCTACCAATTTCCAATAGTTTTATTATAATTACAATCAATTATATACAGTCAGAAACAAATACACTATTACTTCGATTACGGATTAAATATAGTTTCTGTAATAAGGTTTACAGATTCAGAATCAGAAGTAAAGTAAAAGTTATCAACGGATATTAAACGGAGAAATAGTTTCAATGATTGAGAAGATAGTTTTTTATCTGCATTTTCGGTGTTACAATGTCGGTGACAAGTAACCTCGTCTCTGAAGCTGCTACAGTACAACAAAGAATATAACTGAAAGAAATACGCAATGGGACGAACAGAAATGACACTTTATTATGCTGGCAAAGTTTCTCTATCAAAGTGTAAATGCGTACAGACCGTGTAAAAATGTGTACAGTGATGTACCCACTGGCCGTGAAAATGGAAGCAGACAGATGAACATTAACAGAAAAGAGCCGCCTATCTCATGCCAGCACCCAGCATTTTGCTGGAAACAGTGATGTAACTTCCAAAAGACCACCTGAAGATGAACCTGAAAAGGTTCGAAACCCGCTTCATGGTATAATAAATAACTACTCAAAAAATGACGGGTGCAGTTTTATATATTTACAGGAACTGAAACTTATTCAAAGACTGTAATTACAGTGAGGTACCGAGATCCATAATGGTGCCCTGAACATTACAAAAGCCGGGATATGGTTCTTAACATGGTGCATGACCACCACAGTTTTCAGTGTAACGTGCCCCCACACTGGCCAAAGGCATGGGAAGGAGTTCTTGGGGTAGAGCGATCCATTCATCCAGTCGCGTGACTGACAGCTGCTGGTTTGTCATTGGTGCGTGTAGACGCGCTGCCTAGGATGTACCCAACGCATCCCTCACGTGGTCGACGGGATAGGAAGGCCATCCGTTCGCCGAATGTCCTCTCGTTCCAAGAGCTCCTCTACTTGCTCGGGTCGAGTGTGTCGTACATTGTCATCCATAAAAATGGAGTCAGGGCCGAATGCCTCCCTGAAAAGACGCACATGGGAAGCAGTGCAGTCTCACAATGACGTTGACCGATGCGTACACCGTGCTCAAAGGTCTGGAGGTCCTTACGCCCATGCAACATTATGCCACTTCACACCACCAAAACGACCATGTTCGGCAACGTTCGTGAGTGCTTTATGTGGTTTCACCCCACGCAAGATGAGTGTTCGTCCAACAAGTTACATTACTTGCCAGTGACGCATAGTGTGAATGCTACTTTCGTCCTTAAGTTTTGCGCAACGTGTTCAGCTGAATTCAATTTATTGCCACAAATTGTAGACGAGTTATCTGGAAACTCAAAACCAATCATACACATTCAGTGATCATGGTGACATAGAGTATTCTACATTATACATACAACAATATATAATATGATTGTGCATGTATTATATGCTTATACTTTATATAATATAATTATGCATATACCAATATAATAGTCTCCCAGGAAGCACAGCCTTATCTTAGCATGATTTACTCAGTGAAACAGTAGACAAAGTATCTGGCTTCTAGGCAACTTTAATCGTGGAGTTGGATCAGATAATGACATGTGGCCGACTTGCCTAGATCATCATGGAGTGTGAAAAATAAATGATAATGGCCAGAGACTGCTAGAAGTGTGCTGCTTTCGAGGTCTTTGAATCACAAACACATATTTTCAACTTAAAGATCGACACAAGTTGACCTGGGGGCACCACTGTTCTCATCACGGACACCAAATTGATTCTGTCGTAGCTGGGAGTACAGATCTAAAAACTGTCCTACTGACAAGAAGCTATCATAGCGCTCACTGCAACACTGACCACGCTTTGGTGACGAGTGGACTGAGGCTCACGCCTAAGAAATATCACCACGCTAACAGGGAGGACAACCGCAAATCAACACATATCATGTTCATAGCTCGCAACAAAAACAAGAACTTGCCAGTAGTTTTGAAAGTGCTTTATCAAAAATGACTACTGATAACAAATGGGCGCAACTTTCTGACGCCATCTACAACTCGGCAGTATTGGCCTATGGAATGAAAGAGAATAGAAACAAGGACTGGTACGAGCAAAATTTGGGCCAAAACGGAAAGCCCTGCTTGCTTATGAAACAAACCCAAATGGAAGATCTCGAGATGACTGGCGAGAAGCAAAGAACAGTGCAGAACAAACATCTAGGAGATGCGCAAGTAACTACTGGCGAAATTTATGTGCAGATCTACAGAAAGCTACCGATTATGGGGACATAAAGGCAATGTACGATGGTATTATGAAAGCAGTTGGCCCAACTGTCATAAAAACAGCTCTTCTGAAGACTATGACAGGAGAAGTTATTACTAGGCAAATAAATAGAGCGCTTGGTTGAACACTGCCTCGAGCTGTATGCAGCTCAAAATGAAATAAGGGAGGATGCACTTGATGCCATCAAACAAATGCCAGTTATGGAAGAGCTTGATGCAATGCCCACTATGGAAGAATTTGGCAGAGTGATAGATCGCCTAGCTAATGGAAAGGCTCTAGGTGAAGTGGGATCCCTGCAGAGATTATTAAGTATAAGAAGCCTGTCCTTCTACTGCACCCACATTCACTCCTCACAACCATCTGGGAAGAAGGCTATGTCCCACTAAGGATGCCAACTTCAAAGATTGTTACTTTGTATAAAGAGATAGGAGCCAGTACTGATTGCAACAATTACGAGGTATTTCACGATTGAGTGTAGTTGAGAAGGCTTATGCAAAAGTCATCGTAATGCTATTTCAATTCCTAGCATCTGGAATCAACCCAGAATCTCAATGCGGCTTCTTGCCTGGCTGATCAACCGTGGACATGATTTTTTCTCTACGACAACTGCAAGAGAAGTGCCGTGAGCAGCAGAGACCATTGTACACTCCTGGAAATTGAAATAAGAACACCGTGAATTCATTGTCCCAGGAAGGGGAAACTTTATTGACACATTCCTGGGGTCAGATACATCACATGATCACACTGACAGAACCACAGGCACATAGACACAGGCAACAGAGCATGCACAATGTCGGCACTAGTACAGTGTATATCCACCTTTCGCAGCAATGCAGGCTGCTCTTCTCCCATGGAGACGATCGTGGAGATGCTGGATGTAGTCCTGTGGAACGGCTTGCCATGCCATTTCCACCTGGCGCCTCAGTTGGACCAGCGTTCGTGCTGGACGTGCAGACCGCGTGAGACGACGCTTCATCCAGTCCCAAACATGCTCAATGGGGGACAGATCCGGAGATCTTGCTGGCCAGGGTAGTTGACTTACACCTTCTAGAGCACGTTGGGTGGCACGGGATACATGCGGACGTGCATTGTCCTGTTGGAACAGCAAGTTCCCTTGCCGGTCTAGGAATGGTAGAACGATGGGTTCGATGACGGTTTGGATGTACCGTGCACTATTCAGTGTCCCCTCGACGATCACCAGTGGTGTACGGCCAGTGTAGGAGATCGCTCCCCACACCATGATGCCGGGTGTTGGCCCTGTGTGCCTCGGTCGTATGCAGTCTTGATTGTGGCGCTCACCTGCACGGCGCCAAACACGCATACGACCATCATTGGCACCAAGGCAGAAGCGACTCTAATCGCTGAAGACGACACGTCTCCATTCGTCCCCTCCATTCACGCCTGTCGCGACACCACTGGAGGCGGGCTGCACGATGTTGGGGCGTGAGCGGAAGACGGCCTAACGGTGTGCGGGACCGTAGCCCAGCTTCATGGAGACGGTTGCGAATGGTCCTCGCCGATACCCCAGGAGCAACAGTGTCCCTAATTTGCTGGGAAGTGGTGGTGCGGTCCCCTACGGCACTGCGTAGGATCCTACGGTCTTGGCGTGCATCCGTGCGTCGCTGCAGTCCGGTCCCAGGTCGACGGGCACGTGCACCTTCCGCCGACCACTGGCGACAACATCGATGTACTGTGGAGACCTCACGCCCCACGTGTTGAAAAATTCGGCGGTACGTCCACCCGGCCTCCCGCATGCCCACTATACGCCCTCGCTCAAAGTCCGTCAACTGCACATACGGTTCACGTCCACGCTGTCGCGGCATGCTACCAGTGTTAAAGACTGCGATGGAGCTCCGTATGCCACGGCAAACTGGAGGACACTGACGGCGGCGGTGCACAAATGCTCCGCAGCTAGCGCCATTCGACGGCCAACACCGCGGTTCCTGGTGTGTCCGCTGTGCCGTGCGTGTGATCATTGCTTGTATAGCCCTCTCGCAGTGTCCGGAGCAAGAATGGTGGGTCTGACACACCGGTGTCAATGTGTTCTTTTTTCCATTTCCAGGAGTGTATATTGTTTTTGTTGTCATCGTCAAAGCATTTAATTTAGTGAGCAGAATTGGGCTCTTCAAGTTGCTGCAGATTGGATGCCCACCTAAACTAGTACGTATAACTGTCTCTTTCCATGAGAAAATGCAAACAACAGTCAGTTTCACCGACAAAACATCGGAATCATTCCTTGTAAATAGCGGTGTAAAACAGGGGTGTGTGTTAGCTCCTACTGTCTTTGGCATTTTCTTTTCCCTTCTGCAGAGATTTTCTTTCGAAGAGTGTAAGGAGGGAGTGTATTTACATACAAGGTCTGATGGAAATCTCTTCAACATTGCCCGACTCAATGCCAGATCAAATTCAACGCACTTGTTATTCCGGGTTCTTATATGCAGACGATGAAGCTGTTGTAGCAAATTCGGAGGATGAGCTGCAGTATCTAATCAACAAGTTATCACATGCATGTGGGAAATTTGGTCTTACCATCAACCTCCAAAAGACTAAGATCACAGTGCACCGAACCACCAACAATCCACCCATCAGCATTGACGGCAATCCTCTCCAGGTAGTTGAGGATTTTACCTACTTGGGATCTACAATATGTAGCCACTTGAATGAGATTTTCACTCTCCAGCGGAGTGTGCGCTGATATGAAACTTCCTGACAGATTAAAACTGTGTGCAAGAGCGAGACTCGAATTCGGGACCTTTGCCTTACGTGGGCAAGTGTTCTACCATCTGAGCTACCAGCCTTACTTCCACCAGTACCTCGTCTCGAGTTCAAGTCTCGGTCCGGGGCACAGTTTTTATCTGCAAGGAAGTTTCATGTAGCAACATGTCTGTGGACACTGAGATTACCAACAGAGTTGCAGAAGTGTTGGCTATCATGGGTAGATTCAAAAACAGAGTATGGAAGAATGTACTACTCACATGAAAAACTAAATTGCAAGTATATAACGCTTGTGTTATCAGCATACTTTCGTATAGTTGGACAACTCTTGCTAAACATGAATCCCGACTGAACAGCTTCCATCTCCGTTGTCTCCGGAGGCTCCGTCAGATGCCTTGGAAGGATAGAGTACCCAACACCGAAGAATTGCGTCTCGCGAGCACAACCAGCATTCATGCACTCCTGAGCTACCGACGTATCTAAGGTGGATGGAACATTTTCTTTCGAAGAGTGTAAGGAGGGAGTGTATTTACATACAAGGTCTGATGGAAGTCTCTTCAACATTGCCCGACTCAGTGCCAGATCAAATTCAATGTACTTGTTATTCCGGGTTCTTATATGCAGACGATGAAGCTGTTGTAGCAAATTCGGAGGATGAGCTGCATGGATTCTGAGCGAATACCGAGAAAAGTACTGTACGGAGAACTTCGGGAGCGTGATAGGCCAGTAGGAAGACCACACCTTCGCTTCAAGGATGTCTGCAAGAGAGATCTGGCCAAGGCAAACGTCGACCGAAGTCAGTGGGAAAATACAGCTGGTGACTGTGTAAAGTGACGACAAGCTGTGCGCAATGGGGTTGAGCTTGCAGAGAACGAACGCGTGCAAAAAGACATCAGGAAGGCGTCAGGACGACAGAAGAGAGCAGCCTGTGGTGGAAGTCATTCAAATTTCAAGTGCCCAAGCTGCAGTAGAGACTGCCATTCTCGAGTGGTACTTTTCAGCAATAGCAGATGTTGCAGAGTCTGAATCAACTATGCTACACTATCATCCTTCGAGGATGGACGGTTGCCATTCATTCATTCAACAATATAATACGTTAAGTTAACAGCAACCGATGGTAGTATTAAATGTAGAAATAAAACAGAGTATTGAAAATAAGCATAAATTATAATAATTAAAAGGAATAGAAATGAAGTCAAGTTCCAATTGAATAACTTCTGGATATGATACTAGATATCATACTCGATATGATACTGGTAGCCTCCGAATAACCCATGTTTGCCGCCTACCTACAACTATACCTGTTTCTAAACCTATTGTTGCTACACTATTCTACGTTTCCCACACTGATATGTGCGGGCCTCAGCAGTCCTGGAGACTTATCATATATTATCTAAAATGGGGAAATGCTACTTCCGATCAGTTGACGTTACTTTGATACTACGACCGTCAATTTGGTCACTGAAAGTTAAGCAATTACCTTTAGATATTCTATTTACCATCATATTAACTGTACTCCGTAAGTTCTGGTAGCTTATTATTGTTTTCATATCACAATCTCTCTACAAGAAAAAGTTGGCACCTAAGAACGACATGGTCAGCGGAACCTTCCTCTCCACATTCACATATTGGTATATTACTACATTCCCCTCGATGCAAAGCTTTGAGATATGGATTGTGACCTGTTAATAGATGCACCATACGTCGGTTAGGGGAAATGACCCGCAGTTTGAACCTGTCTCTGACGATAGTGAATGTGCTGTAAAACCGCCTTACAGTGCTCCAGTGTCCCAGACAGACTGCCATTCTTCTGTGTTCCAGGCTCGTAGATCTCTCGTATCAGTAATGTGAGTTTCTGTGATCTCATACACACAATTATATTGTTCGCGCCCCAACCAATACAGCACCGCCGCGTAATGTACCATAATATCCATTGGACTTCTCCTGAGAATCACCAGTAAATCTTTGACAGGTGTAGTGCGAAATCACTGTTGACCCTCAGAAGTACGCTCCGCAAAATTCGTCGCAGTATTGTTTTATAGCATTATAATTGAAGGCAATGCGCTCAGTTACTGGCAGCGAATGCCACAATGGCGTTGGAGATAGCTTCGTGATGCGATCGCTCCAAATGAAACAAAATATAAAAAAGAGGAGAAATGAATGTTGAAAGCTCGGGGAAATGCGTAGAAAGTCTGCACAAGAGATACGAAATTGACAGTGATATTACAGGAAGGGAAGGGGAAGTAAATAAGTATGAGATTTGGTACATGATACAACAAGAAAATTTTGACAGTGCTCGAAAACATAATGTCAAAGCTACATCCTTAGATTAGGGACATCCCATCAGCATGTCAGAAATCTTCGGCAGATTCTGCGACGGCAGAACTGTTCCACCTGGTGTCCAACATATGACTGGCGAAGTAACCCCATACTTCGTGAAGAACGTAATAATTCTTATTCCAAAACAGACAGGTGCTGACAGATATGAATCTTGGCAAATCATTAGTTCAGTAAATGACGGTTGCAAAATACTAACACTAGTTATATAGAAGAATGCACAAATTGGTGATTGCCGACGTTGGGGAAGATGCGTTTGGGTTCGGAATAATATACAAACGCGCGAGATATATTCACTAGATGACGGCCTCGGATAAAAATGATATTAAATGTCGTGTGGCTAGGGCCTCCCGTCGGGTAGACCGTTCGCCTGGTGCAGGTCTTTCGAGTTGACGCCACTTGGGCGACCTGCACGTCGATGGGGATGAAATGATGATGATTAGGACAACACAACACCCAGTCCCTGAGCGGAGAAAGTCTCCGACCCAGCCGGAAATCGAACCCGGGACCTCAGGATTGACATTCCGTCACGCTGACCACACAGCTACCGGGGCCGGACGGCCTCGGATAAGATGTGTTTGGGTCCCGTAGAAATGTAGGAACGTGAGAGGCAATACTAACCCTACGACTTCTCTTGCAAGATACGTTAGAGAAAGCCAGATCTACATGGATTACGATAGAAGAATGTAGGCAGTGTGACATATGGAAGCTACGTCGTTTCGAGGAACTTTAACTGATAGCAGAAGTGATTAACGCGATCGCTTGTGGTAAGCTGGGAATCCGGTTTCGAGTCCCTATACAGCACAGATTTTCACATTTCACAG
Organism: Schistocerca piceifrons; assembly: GCF_021461385.2. Taxonomy (NCBI): domain Eukaryota; kingdom Metazoa; phylum Arthropoda; class Insecta; order Orthoptera; family Acrididae; genus Schistocerca; species Schistocerca piceifrons. The sequence continues at coordinate 171,001,041 of NC_060139.1, forward strand.
TTGGGTAGTAGATCTATGACTAAATCAGCTGATGTCCAGGAACTCGCAGTCAGAAAATTAATTTCGTATTACGTGCATAGAATTAGATTAAGAGAAAGTTCGTTTAATATGGATTTGGTGATGTTAGTGTCACAGAGTGGCAGGGCGCCCATCCTGTCACCACCCCGTATCCTCCCACCTCCCCCCCCCCCCCCCTGGGCGAAATTAGTGTACCCCAGTTGTCTGCATCTACCGTAAGCCATGAAATAGTGCAAATGTTTTGCATATGTCTGCGAGTCGTTTAATGACACGGGACATGGGGACCAGCCCGGAATTCACCTAGAGGGATGTGGAAAGCCGCCTAAAAACCAAATCGAGGCTGGCTGGCACCCTCCGCCGGCCGGATTCGATCGGGGCCGGCGCGCCTACCCAGGTCCAGGAATCATCGCATTAGCGCTGTCGGCTAAACTGGTGGCTCTCTCTGAAATTCTCAACATACCAGGTATAAAATACAGAGAGGGTAAGTTCATCCGTAGCTTGTACAGAAACAAGACGGAAATTGTAAGAGATGAAGGGTATGAAAAGGAAGCAGCGATTGACACAGGAGTGATACACGACCATAGCCTGTTCCTCATGTCATTGAATTTGTACATGGAACAAGTAGTAATAGAAATCAAGTAGAAATTTGGAAAGGGAATTAAGATTCACGGAGAAGAAATAAGAAACTTCTAGGTATTCTGATAGACAACGGCCTTGCCGCAATGGTAAAATTGCTTCCTATCAGATCGCCTAAATTAAGCGCTGTCGGACTTGGCTAGCAGTTGGATGGGTGACCGTTAGCAACTGCCCAGAGCTGCTGATAAGCGGGGACCCTCAGCTTTGTGAGGCCAAATGAGGAGCTACTTGACTGATAAGTAGCGGCTCCGGTCACAAAATCTGACAACGACTGGGAGAGCGGTGTGCTGATGACAAGCTACTATGTATCCACATCCAGTCACGCCTATCTGCTGAGGATGACACTGCGGTCGGCCAGCACCGATGGGTCTTGCAAAGCCTGTTCCGACGGAGATGTTTGGCGATGACATTTTAATTCTGTCAGAAACGCAAAAGGACTTGGGAAAGCAGTTGAACGGGATTAATAATGTCTTGAAAAGAAACCATAAAATGAACATCAAAAAAATTATACAAGGCTGATGGAATATAGTCAAATTATATCTGGCGATTGTGAGGGAATTATATTAGAAAATGAAACACTGAATGCAGTATATGAGTTTAGGTACATAGACAAAAAATTATTCATACCGGCCGAAACAGAGAAGACATGTAATACACACTGTCAATACCAAGAAAAGCATTTCTGAAAAAGAGAAATCTCTGTACATCTAATACAAATTTAAATGTTAGAAACCTTTCCTTAAGGCATTTGTCTGGAGTGTCGCCGCCGATAAGTAGTTCAGGCATAAACGGAATAGAAACTATTGAAATCTGGATCTACAGAGCAATTACGAAAAGTAGGTGGGTAGATCGAATATCTAGGAGGCACTGAAGCCAACTGGAGAGACTGAAAGAAAGGCTCGGTTGATGCATCATGATCCATCAGAGACTCGTGAAATTGTAGTAAAATGGAGTGTGGGAAGTAAAAAGTTGCAGAGTGGCATCATAGCTTAAATACTTGAATACAGTAATCAACTTCAAATTGATATATGTTGCAGTAGCTGTGCTAAGCAAGAAAGGCTTGTAGAGGATGAAGTAGCGTGGGTAGCACGGAGAGCTGCATCAAACAAATCTGTGCACAGAAGAGCCCGACAACAACAACATGAAAGGATGTGGTTCATACATTTTGCATAGAACGGTCTCCAAATGGAAACAAGAGCTTCAATGATTTTGTCAGAAATAGCCTCGGTGACGTAAAGTGGGGCAATAGGGAAAGATTGGTATTAGGCAACACCTATAACAAGCAAAAGGAAACAATAAGAATGGAATACTGTAAGCTTTCTATCACGTACCCAGTTGTTTTTTGTTGTGGTCTTCAGTCCTGAGACTGGTTTGATGCAGCTCTCCATGCTACTCTATCCTGTGCAAGCTTTTTCATCTCCCAGTACCTACTGCAACCTACATCCTTCTGAATCTGCTCAGTGTATTCATCTCTTGGTCTCCCCCTACGATTTTTACCCTCCACGCTGCCCTCCAATACTAAATTGGTGATCCCTTGATGCCCCAGAACATGTCCTACCAACCGATCCCTTCTTCTGGTCAAGTTGTGCCACAAACTTCTCTTCTCCCCAATCCTATTCAATACTTCCTCATTAGTTATGTGATCTACCCATCTAATCTTCAGCATTCTTCTGTAGCACCACATTTCGAAAGCTTCTATTCTCTTCTTGTCCAAACTATTTATCGTCCATGCTTCACTTCCATACGTGGCTACACTCCATACGAATACTTGTGAAGGGAGACGAAAATTTAATAGTCATGGGTGACTGGAATTCGAGTGTAGGAAAAGGGAGAGAAGGAAACATAGTAGGTGAATATGGATTGGGGGACAGAAATGAAAGAGGAAGCCGCCTGGTAGAATTTTGCACAGAGCACAACATAATCATAACTAACACTTGGTTTAAGAATCATGAAAGAAGGTTGTATACATGGAAGAACCCTGGAGATACTAAAAGGTATCAGATAGATTATATAATGGTAAGACAGAGATTTAAGAACCAGGTTTTAAATTGTAAGACATTTCCAGGGGCAGATGTGGACTCTGACCACAATCTATTGGTTATGACCTGTAGATTAAAACTGAAGAAACTGCAAAAAGGTGGGAATTTAAGGAGATGGGACCTGGATAAACTAAAAGAACCAGAGGTTGTACAGAGATTCAGGGAGAGCATAAGGGAGCAATTGACAGGAATGGGGGAAATAAATACAGTAGAAGAAGAATGGGTAGCTTTGAGGGATGAAGTAGTGAAGGCAGCAGAGGATCAAGTAGGTAAAAAGACGAGGGCTAGTAGAAATCCTTGGGTAACAGAAGAAATATTGAATTTAGTTGATGAAAGGAGAAAATATAAAAATGCAGTAAGTGAAACAGGCAAAAAGGAATACAAACGTCTCAAAAATGAGATCGACAGGAAGTGCAAAATGGCTAAACAGGGATGGCTAGAGGACATATGTAAGGATGTAGAGGCCTATCTCACTAGGGGTAAGATAGATACCGCCTACAGGAAACTTAAAGAGACCTTCGGAGATAAGAGAACGACTTGTATGAATATCAAGAGATCAGATGGAAACAGTGTAATAATCCAAAATGGCGTTTGTCATGTCGTGCAGCATGTCAGAATATTTCATTAGATTTTAGGATGGATGCAACCCCACTCTTGCATATTTCCCATTGTAGAAGCAGCCACACCCTCTGTTACTTTCTATAGTAGACACATCCCACTGTCTAGAAGCACATAAATATGTGTTTGTTTGAACCATTTTTTTGAACCCACCTCCGTTACAGACGTCAATTTAAAGGCTACGTATAATTACGCCACGTATCGGAACTTCATGAAACTATACTGGATGAAGCGGGAATATTCTTTGTTGTCTCATAACAAATTCCACATATCTTCAACGGAAATTGATGGAGAAAAAAACTAACAGCCTACTCGTTCGGCTGCAGACTCCGTTAACACTAAAGTCCCTGTATGCTAGGCTTATATTAGCAACCCTGAAATTTTCGAAAACGATATTCTCAAACACCTGAGAGCTTCGTCGTCCTATTTCAAATGGTTGAAATGGCTCTGAGCACTATGGGACTTATCATCTGTGGTCATCAGTCCCCTAGAACTCAGAAATACTTAAACCTAAGTAACCTAAGGACATCACACACATTCATGCCCGAGGCAGAATTCGAACCTGTGACCGCAGTAGTCACTCGGTTGCGTACTGAAGCGCCTAGAACCGCTCGGCCACCGTGGTCGGGCAAAAAAAAAAAAAAAAAAAAAAGAAAACATTACTTACTGAAAGCCCCTCTCAGTCTTGTGGGAATTTAGCTATGTTAGAGTTCAGCTCTGGCACCACACCTTCCTGACACCCGGTGAAAGCGGGTGAGGGTCTTGAAAATCCCGGCGGCGTCCGAGCGTCTAAATGATAAAAGTGGCCGCGGCGCTCGGGCAGGTGCGTGCCCTGGAGGCGTCGCCTGCGTGAGAGATAAGGCAGCAGTGTCGCGAGATAACGGCGCCTGCGGGGCACATTAGGCTGCAGCTCGTTACGGCCGCGGCGCTATTCCGCTTCCTGAGGACGCTTCCGCGGCCGCGGCGACGGCACCGGTCGTGAAATGCTAATGCACTGTGCGCCACTGTGCTCTGGCGCCGCTGGCTGCGACGTCTCCTCAGCCGCCGCCGCCGCCGCCGCCGCCGCTTCTTCCCGGAAGCACAGGCCGCGATTCCGGCTTGGCGGAGTCGCCTCTCCTCGCCTCGCGGCCCCCGCGGGAAATGTCCACTAATTTTCTCCCTACCCTAAGGGAAAATAACGCCAGTGATACATTTCCAAGTGGAGTAAGTTTCTGCAGTTTTTGCATAGTCTTGAAAACGAGCAGGGACGCTCGCATTATAGTTGGGAGATCATATTAGATAATTTGGATTTCCCGCTTTACGTGAGTGGTCACCTTAACCGCTGCGGCTATCGAGCACGCATCACGGACAGACCCAAACTTCCGTACGTCCCAGTATCTGCTTCCCATAATGCTCGCACAATTATGTGATTCGCGCTCAGGGAGAAACTCAATTTTCTCGTCAGATTGCCTTGGCTACGGCATGAAATACATTTGTGCAGTGTCTGTATTTGACAGTGTGTGCAAGACTTCATGCAAGGACTGCTATATTACATCATGAAATTTATTCGTGAAGTTCGAATACGGTACCACCATCTTTTTCCAGTAACCTGTACTGCTGTGGTGGTACACTGTTCGCAGTCTGCGAACAGATTTCAAATAATGCAGCTATCAATCATCGGCAGTGCCTATTCCTTTGCCCATGCACTGAACTTCACAGACATTGTCAAATACAGATACTGCACTGATGTACACTACTGGCCATTAAAATTGCTACACCAAGAAGAAAAGCAGATGACAAACGGGTATTCATTGGACAAATATATTATTCTAGAACTGACATGTGATTACATTTTCACGCAATTTGGGTGCATAGATCCTGAGAAATCAGTACCCAGAACAACCAACTCGGGCAGTAATAACGGCCTTGATACGCCTGGGCATTGAGTCAAACAGAGCTTGGATGGCGTGTACAGGCACAGCTGCCCATGCAGCTTCAACACGATACCTCGGTTCATCAAGAGTAGTGACTGGCGTTTTGTGACGAGCCAGTTGCTCGGCCACCATAGACCAGACGTTTTCAATTGGTGAGAGATCTGGAGAATGTGCTGGCCAGAGCAGCAGTCGAACATTTTCTGTACCCAGAAAGGCCCGTACAGGACCGGCAACACGCGGTCGTGCATTATGCTGCTGAAGTGTAGGGTTTCGCAGGGATCGAATGAAGGGTAGAGCCAAGGGTCGCAACACATCTGAAATGTAACGTCCACTGTTCAAAGTGCCGTCAATGCGAACAAGAGGTGACCGAGACTTGTAACGAATGGCACCCCATACCATCACGCCGGGTGATACGCAAGTATGACAACGACGAATACACGCTTCCAATGTGCGTTAACCACGATGTCGCCAAACACGGATGCGACCATCATGATGCTGTAAACAGAACTTGGATTCATCCGACAAAATAACGTTTTTCCATTCGTGCACCCAGGTTCGTCGTTGAGTACACCATCGCAGGCGCTCCTGCCTGTGATGCAGCGTCAAGGGAAACCGCTGCCATGGTCTCCGAGCTGATAGTCCATGCTGCTGCAAACGTCGTCGAACTGTTCGTGCAGATGGTTGTTGTCTTGCAAACGTCCCCATCTGTTGACTTAGGGATCGAGACGTGGCTGCATGATCCGTTACAGCCATGAGGATAAGAGGCCTGTCATCTCGACTGCTAGTGATACGAGGCCGTTGGGATCCAGCACGGCGTTCCGTATCACCCTCCTGAACCCCCCCGATTCCATATTCTGCTGACAGTCATTGGGTCTCGACCAACGCGAGCAGTAATGTCGCAATACGATAAACCACAATCAAAGTCGGATCGTGATGCTACGCATTTCTCCACCTTACACGAGGCATCACAACGACGTTTCACGAAGCAACGCCGGTCAACTGCTGTTTGTGTATGAGAAATCTGTTGGACACGTTCCTCATGTCAGCAAGTTATAGGTGCTGCCACCGGCGCCAACCGGCGCTCTGAAACGCTAATCATTTGCATATCACAGCATCTCCTTCCTGTCGGTTAAATTTCGCGTCTGTAGCAGGCTATCTTCGTGGTGTAGCAATTTTAATGGCCAGTAGTGTATTCTTCTCTTTGAATTTCCGACAAAGGGAGAAGGGACGGTGGCGTAAAGTTCATGATCACCAAACTTTGCACAATGTCTTGGACAACATTTCTGCACCTGTCCACAATGCCTTACGGACTGAGGGCATTTTACACAGCAGATGGAGGTCGGTCCTTCAGATGGAGTGTTAAGCTCGGTGGCCCCTGTGACACCATTAGAGAGGAGTAGGCTATATGCGGGCACTAGATTTCATCTCCTTCAAGCTCTCACAATATAATGCCGTCACAAAACCATACTACACACACACTTATTACGGCCATCCAGATGTGTCAGGTACGCTTAACTCTTGTTGTGAAACTATCATAGGTTTACGATGACTACCGTAAGTAATTGTTGACTACGGTGTTGTACCCCTGTTACCTGTACATTGGGTATGTCGCATACCTACCGGGCGTTACCTCTCATATCGGAGGCTTTCTTTACATAAGCGATCAGTGGCTTACTGGATTCCCCTGAATTCCGCTAAAAACCGGAAGCAATCAACCGTTTAAAAATTCAGTGACAATATACAAAGGACCAGGTAATGTACGGTACGATATTGTTCCACATACTTACCCTCCTGACTGGTACTTAACAATAAACGGTATTTATAGCAAAACTTAAATTCTCAATGTGTAATTCAAGTTTTATTCCAAAATTGTTGATTTGTAAAGTAAAACAGATGTTGTACTCAGAATAAAGAAGAGAATTCAAATTTACCATACAGTGCTATAAAACGCGATTTCCTTAATAAGAGGTTAAAGTTTAAAAAAAAAAAGCCAAACAAAAACATATCAAATAGCTCTTCAAATTCTCGTTGAACGTATATAACACGTGCTTATGGTATTCGCAAACAGTTTTCACATCTATCAATAGCCGAAAACTCTTGCCATTGATCTTAAAAAGTAATTGCTTTGGTTACATAAAAGCACAGAAGTTACGGAACAACTAATTTTTATTACTTACCAAATGCAAATTTTATTAGATAAGTATGCAAACTACACGATAGCCTTACACTGAATGGTTTGTGGTTATATGGAAAACAAAAAAAAGCAAAAAAAAAAACAAAGAGGAGTCGTCGACTCCATTTTTTTTCTTACACATTAATTTACATTTCTTTGCGACAATTCTTCCCATCCTATGGGTAATACTACCATTTACTACTTCATTTATGAAGTGTACCAAAACTACTGAACCAGAGTTTTGGTAGATCGCAACTCTACGCATAAAAACGAATCTCACACATCACGAAGGAAAGGTGCCAGTGTGTTTGAAGGATGGAAAAAATCTGCCGGCCGGTGTGGCCGAGTGGTTCAAGCAGCTTCAGTCTGGAACCCCGCGACCGCTACGGTCGCAGGTTTGAATCCTGCCTCGGGCATGGATGTGTGTGATGTCCTAATGTTAGTTACGTTTAAGTAGTTCTAAGTTCCAGGGGACTGATGACCTCAGATGTTGGTCCCATAGTTTTCAGAGCCATTTGAACCATTTTTTTTTATTTGGGAAAAATCTATCCAACTAGGCGGCTGAACCCAACCGTCATGATCTCCCAGCGAAGCATGGCATGTGGCTTGACTTTCTTACTTATTACGCCTCCTAAAATAGTTATCTGTGTTAGTCGTTTTCGAAGGCATGTGGGCAGCTGCTGTTTTAAGAGATTGTACTAACAATATCAGTAGTATCTCTAAACCCTTCGTCATAAAAACTACGCCTGGTTATAAACAATTTCATGATCCAACAAACTATTTCGTAACGCAATCAGACTTTGAAGCCAACGGCCTTGCCGCAATGGTGAAACCGGATCCCGTCAGATCACCGAAGTTATGTGCTGTCAGGCTTGGCTACAACTTGGATGGGTCACCGTCCGGCCAGCGGGATGAATTCAGCCCTTGTGAGGCAAACTGTGTAACTCATTCATTGAGAAGTTGCGGCTACGGTCACGAAAACTGACAACGCCCAGGAGAGCGGTGTGTTGACCACATGTCCCTCCGTATCCGCACTTAGTGACGCCCATGTGATGAGGATGACACGGTGGTCGGTTAGTACCGTTAATGTCTTCCTGGACCTGTTCGGACGAAGTTTAGTTAATCAGTCATTGAAAAGGAGCAAGCCATTAAGTCATTGGCTCACGCTTACAAAATTCGCGAATTAGCTGAGTACCAGACATTGTTTACGTAAATGGATGTTAACCACTGGTGATCGCATGATCGGATGTGCCCCAAGGAGTTCACTTGGGACTCTTTGTGTCCACGGCGTATATGCATAATATTGATACTGGAGACAATATTAATGTAATCATCAGAATTTTCACAACGATGCAGTTATCTATAATGAGGTACTGTCTGAGAAAGGTGTACAAGTATTCGGTCAGAATTTGATAATACTTCAGGGTGGAGCAAAGAATAGCAACTAACTTCAGAAATATGAAATTGTGCACTTTACAGAAGGAGCAGTATTGTGCGATTTCAGTTTCTGAGTCACATTAGAAGTTGGTCCACTCGTATTGTAAGAGTTTTTAGGCATATAAAATGGAACGATCACGAAGGCTCTGTCGTAGGTAAAGCCGATTTCTGATCATTGATAGAATACTGGGAAAATACAGTCATTCTATAAAGTAGCTTGCTTATAGAAAGATCGTACGACACATCCTAGACTATTGCTCATGTCTAAGGAATCATGCAGAATAGTAATAACAGTGGATACGAAAATTATGCAAGGAAATGAGACATGAATAGTAACAGACTTGTTTGACTCATGGCAAAGCTTCATGGAGAACGTGAAAAAACTAAACTGAACATCGGAAGCTTGCTTAAAAAGCACTGAGAACGAGCCTTAAGTGATGAATCTAGGAATGTACCGAAACTCTCCACCTATCATTCCCGCGAGGGAAAGAATAGGCTTTTTCTCCTGTGTGGGCACCAGAGCCTCAATAAATCTGAAAAAGGACATCATTCAACCAGACAGTATTTCAAATTATTTTATTTTCCTCTATCGGTTTCGAGCACAGTCCATTCTCAGTGCATCTATGAAAATAATAATAAATCGGCAAAGTATGAGAGAACTGCAGCAGCAACAACCACACAACGGCGTTGAATGTAGGTTTACAAACATATAATAATTAACTTCAGCAACATATGATAATACATTGTCCATGTCTCGAGATTATGCAAAAAAGACACGTGAATAATTTCACCCGTACTTCAGTTTCATGCCAAGGCATTAGTTTTGTGATTCGGCTATATATATATGTCACTTACTGAAATTTTAAATAATACATATTCTTGTTATGTTTGTGAATTTCATCTTGAGTGTTGTACAAAACGTTCTTTGCGCCGCTGCTTATGTATGACACCTATTCATGAGTATTAAAAGTCATCAAATCTTCCATATAATCGTGATTATGACGCAAAGATGTACTCAGAAATCGTATCCATGGTTATGTAAGATTCTTATCTTTTGCGCAGCGACTGACAGTTACATTTTCCTGCGCACAATCATATACATATGTGCCAATTCTGCGAACAAGTGTTTAAGCGCAATTTATAGTTGTGCATTTCAGTATATGTCTCCTTGGTATTTCTGGTGACAACTGGAGTTTTAACAGTGTGGTGATAGTAGTGTTCTCGTAACCACTGCTATGTCGTGCACTGTACATTTTAGATGATGAATGTTGATGACGGCGCTATGCATAAATGCGCTTGGGTCGTATTCTCGTATTCCCTTTTTTCCTTTCTTTCTTTTTTTTGGATAAGGTTGACGATATATTCATATCTTTTGCTGTAGGTAATTACTGTGTGTTTAATCCTTTATATATAACGTACGAGGGTGTGCTGGAAACTGAGGCAAATGGGTATGACAGTTATTCAATCGAAAGGACTTATTGGTGGAATATTTGTAACGCTAATAAGAATGACGAGGAACCGCCTTCTCACTCCGTTAGGTTACCGTTCGTTTCTGGGGTCACTGACCGCATAAGCAGAATTCTAAAGGAGAATGGTATTCAGACATCTTTCCTTAGTCAAAACGAAATAAAAGGTCTTTTTTCCTACGGAAAACGGACGCACCTGATTGCCTCCACAATGCAGGCATCTATCAAGTGACATGTGACTGCAGCAAACTGTATATACACTCCTGGAAATTGAAATAAGAACACCGTGAATTCATTGTCCCAGGAAGGGGAAACTTTATTGACACATTCCTGGGGTCAGATACATCACATGATCACACTGACAGAACCACAGGCACATAGACACAGGCAACAGAGCACGCACAATGTCGGCACTAGTACAGTGTATATCCACCTTTCGCAGCAATGCAGGCTGCTATTCTCCCATGGAGACGATCGTAGAGATGCTGGATGTAGTCCTGTGGAACGACTTGCCATGCCATTTCCACCTGGCGCCTCAGTTGGACCAGCGTTCGTGCTGGACGTGCAGACCGTGTGAGACGACGCTTCATCCAGTCCCAAACATGCTCAATGGGGGACAGATCCGGGGATCTTGCTGGCCAGGGTAGTTGACTTACACCTTCTAGAGCACGTTGGGTGGCACGGGATACATGCGGACGTGCGTTGTCCTGTTGGAACAGCAAGTTCCCTTGCCGGTCTAAGAATGGTAGAACGATGGGTTCAATGACGGTTTGGATGTACCGTGCACTATTCAGTGTCCCCTCGACGATCACCAGTGGTGTACGGCCAGTGTAGGAGATCGCTCCCCACACCATGATGCCGGGTGTTGGCCCTGTGTGCCTCGGTCGTATGCAGTCATGATTGTGGCGCTCACCTGCACGGCGCCAAACACGCATACGACCATCATTGGCACCAAGGCAGAAGCGACTCTCATCGCTGAAGACGACGCGTCTCCATTCGTCCCTCCATTCACGCCTGTCGTGACACCACTGGAGGCGGGCTGCACGATGTTGGGGCGTGAGCGGAAGACGGCCTAACGGTGTGTGGGACCGTAGCCCAGCTTCATGGAGACGGTTGCGAATGGTCCTCGCCGATACCCCAGGAGCAACAGTGTCCCTAATTTGCTGGGAAGTGGCGGTGCGGTCCCCTACGGCACTGCGTAGGATCCTACGGTCTTGGCGTGCATCCGTGCGTCGCTGCGGTCCGGTCCCAGGTCGACGGGCACGTGCACCTTCCGCCGACCACTGGCGACAACATCGATGTACTGTGGAGACCTCACGCCCCACGTGTTGAGCAATTCGGCGGTACGTCCACCCGGCCTCCCGCATGCCCACTATACGCCCTCGCTCAAAGTCCGTCAACTGCACATACGGTTCACGTCCACGCTGTCGCGGCATGCTACCAGTGTTAAAGACTGCGATGGAGCTCCGTATGCCACGGCAAACTGGCTGACTCTGACGGCGGCGGTGCACAAATGCTGCGCAGCTAGCGCCATTCGACGGCCAACACCGCGGTTCCTGATGTGTCCGCTGTGCCGTGCGTGTGATGATTGCTTGTACAGCCCTCTCGCAGTGTCCGGAGCAAGTATGGTGGGTCTGACACACCGGTGTCAATGTGTTCTTTTTTCCATTTCCAGGAGTGTATATATATATATATATATATATATATATATATATATATATATATATATATATATATATATATATACGGGAAGAACTGTTAACGAACGAATTAAGGAACACGAGCGTCACATACGGCTAAAAAACAAAGTGTAAAATCGGCAGTAGCGAAACGTCATGAGAACTGTGGCTCTGACATCGATTTTAATAACGTGCGTGTAGTGGCTAAGGAAACGAACATTTCATGAAGGAAGGTCCGAGAAGCGGTTGAAATTTCCAAGAATGCATCTAATTTCAATAGAACGGCTATAGGCTTCCAGCATCGTGGCTCCCCGCCACCAAGGAAGTGAATACGCGGCCGCGGTGTGCGAGCGACGTAAACAACGCGCTCAAGTCACCTCGGCGGACAATAATATTTTGGGTAAACATTCCCCCTCTCTTGCTCTGTCCGTTTCTAATCTAGCCAATGACGATGACCAACCAATAGCAGTAGCAGGAAATTCAACCAATAACCCTTCTCCATCGTAAGTGTGGAATAGTCCGTTTCTATCCAATGACGATGGGCCGCCAATGGTATCCACAGGAGATTAGCCAACAACGCCCCTTCTTCTGCATCAGAGCGGGAATATTAGCCTATTACTATGGCCCACCAATGGTAGCCATATGAATTTTAATCAATACTATCACTTCTCCAGCACTAACGCGAGAATACTCCCCTTTATGAGAGGAAGCGACACTCGTTTCTGACAGTGTTCTAGCAGTAGTGGACACCAGAAGATCATGAGGAAGATCCCAGGAGAGGGGTCGAAACGTCGATCATTTAGAAGAAATATGACGCGGCCTAATAACCCCGAAGATCTTATGTTCCGGCAAGAAGTTTCCAGTCATCAACAGTACAATGTTGGTATTGAAGAGTCCAGGCGAGTCGTAAAGCTTTATGTCGTGCAGTCATCAAGGGTACACGAATGCCCCTTCGGCTCCGAAAGCCTATATCGATGATTTTTCGTTGAATGGTTCTCACGCTGAGAGTTGTTGACCGCCCAGCATTGAAGTCTGCAGCAATTTGCGGAAGGGTTGCACTTCTATCACGTTGAACGATTCTCTTCTGTCGTCGTTGATCCCGTTCTTCAGTACCTTTTTCCAGCCGCAGTGATGTCGGAGATTTGATGTGTTACCGGATTCCAGATATTCACGGTACAGTCGTGAAATGGTCGTACGGGAAAATCCCCAATTCATCGCTACCTCGGAGATGCTATGTCTCATTGCTCGTGCGCCGACTATAAAACCACGTTCAGACTCACTTAAATCTTGATAAGACATCATTGCAGCAGCAGTAACCGACCTAAACTGCACCACTTGTTGTCTTATATGGGCGCTGTCTACCGCAGCGCCGTACGCTGAATGTTTGCATATCTCTGTATTTGAATACGCATGCCTATGCTAGTTTCTTTGGCACTTCAGTGTAGTTTGCAACAGGTACTCTGCGATACAAGGGTACTCTAAAATACAAGTGTAGGCTAAGGAAAGAATTTTTTAGTGTGTCGCATCAAACAAGTCATAATGAGAAAAAATTATCCGTCATATTACATGTTAAAATTCTGAGTCCTCTAGCTGCATAGAATTGCATCTTGCGTTTGTGAAGCAAGGCATTCGACAGAGTGATATGCATGGCACGTAATACCTCAACCGATACTGAGAACGGTATAAAAGATGGTTGGCTCTGAGCACTACGCGACTTAACTTCTGAGGTCATCAGTCGCCTAGAACTTAGAACTAATTAAACCTAACTAACCTAAGGACATCACACACATCCATGCCCGAGGCAGGATACGAACCTGCGACCGTAGCGGTCACGCGGTTCCAGACTAAAGCGCCTTTAACCGCACGGCCACACCGGCCGGCGGTATAAAAGATGCCGTGGCGGTAGTTATCAGCAAGCAAGCCGTCGTAGTTATATGGCTTTTGATGCTGTAGAGAATCTAGAAATCTGAAAAGTCTAAATTTAGACATAGTTGATGTCCTTGAAGTGGCATGAAAAGTAGAATTTCTGGTCCGAGTAGTATAGGGTAATACTAATAGCAGCACAAAGTGATGTAACGGGAGTAGAATTTGTAATGGAGAGAAAGGTAGGGTAGGGAATTAGTTAATGTTCATATTTGTGATAGTGTTATTTCTCATCAGAGTCGACAGCCAACTAACAGCGATAAATATAGTTCAGGTATACATGCCGACATCGCAAGCAAGAGATGAAGAAATGGAAGTAGTAAAACAGGATAATGAACGAATAGTTCTGTACGGAAAAGTGGATGAAAATCTAATCGTCGAGGGGCTTGGAACGTGGTTGTAGGGGCAGGAGTAGAATAAAATGTTACGGAAGAATATGGTTTTTTTAGGAGAAATGAGAAGAGGGAGATTGAGTTCGGGAGTAAATTTCAGTTGGTAACTGGAAATACTTTGCTCAACAATCGCAAGAGGTGGAGGTATACGTGGTAAAGGTCGGAAGTTACTGGAAGATTTGTTACATTTCATGATCATTACACACAGATAGCGAAATCAATACTTGAATGTAAGGCGTTCCCAGGATCAGATATAAACTCCTATTACAATTTAGTAGTGATGTTTAATAGGCTAATGCTTAAGAGACTTGTGAGGAAGAATCAGTGCGCAAATAAGTTGTATACGAAAGTACTAAAGAATGAAGATTCAAATGGCTCTGGGCACTATGGGACTCAACATCTGAGGTCATCAGTCCCCTAGAACTTAGAACGACTTGAACCTAACTAACCTAAAGACATTACACACATCCATGCGTGAGGCAGGATTCGAACCTGCGACCGCAGCGTCGCGCGGTTCCAGACTGAAGCGCCTAGAACCGCTTGGCCACTCCGGCCGGCAAGGACTAAAGAGTACGTTTGCACATCTCTGAAGCTGTAGACACTGTGATAATGAATAGCTTAGTAAACAGTTCAGTTAAGGAGGAATGGGCGCCTGTAAAAAGGGCAATCACAGATGTTCGAAAGAAAAACAACAGGTACATGGAAGGAACTGTGAAGAGATTGGGGATAACAGAAGAAATATTTCACTTGATCGACAAACGAAGAAAGCACTGGTGTGTTGTTGCGTTCATAGACTCACGAATGGGCAGTGCCCAAAACAGGTAGTGGACAATAAGTTAATCTGAAATACAGTCTTGTGGAACAAGAGGTATCTTCAAGATTAGGCGAACTGGTACATGCTCAGAGGCGTCTAAGCAACCAATCTCCGCGCTCGTGAGTGAATGGGGAAAAGGCCCTAACAAGGGAACCTCCCCAAAGCACCCCCCTCAGATTTAGTTATAAGTTGGCACAGGGGATAGGCCTTGAAAACTGAACACAGATCAATCGAGAAAACAGGTAGAAGTTGTGTGGAACTATGAAAAAAATAAGCAAAATATACAAACTGAGTAGTCCAAGATATGGAACATCAAGGACACTCTGAGCTCAGGAGCGCCATGGTCACGTGGTTAGTGTGAGAAGCGGCGGAACGAGAGGTCCTTGGTTCAAGTCTTCCCTCGACTGAAATTGTTAATTTCTTATTTTCAGACAATTATTATCTGTCCGCCGTTTGGGAGTGATTATCACATCCATCAGAAAACCTAAATCGGGCAAGGTAGAAGAATATTTTTGCTCATTCGTCAAGTGTACAAGTTAGGTGGGTCGACAACATATTCCTGTCATGTGGCGCACATGCCGTCACCAGTGTCGTATAGAACATATCAGACGTGTTTTCCTGTGGAGGAATCGGTTGACCTATGACCTTGCGATCAAACGTTTTCGGTTCCCATTGGAGAGGCACGTCATTTCGTCTACTAATTGCATGGTTTTGCGGTGGGGTCGCAAAACACAGACACTAAAGTTGTTACAGTGAACAGAGACGTCAGTGAAAGAACGGACACATCATAACTTTGCGAAAATAAAGAAATTAAACGTTTCACTCGAGGGAAGACTTGAACCAAGGGCCTCTCCTTCCGCAGCTGCGCGCGCTAACCACGTGACCACGGCGCTCTTGAGCTCACACTATCCTTAATGTTGCCTATCTTGCACATGGACTACTCAGTTTGTATATTTTGCTTATTTTTTTCATAGTTCCACACAACTTCTTCCTGTTTTCTCGATTGATGTGTGCTCAGTTTTTCAAGGTCTATCCACTGTGCCAACTTATAACCATATCTGAGGGGGGTGCGATGGGGAGGTTCCCTTGTAAGAATTAAATGGCTCTGAGCACTATGGGACTTAACATCTATGGTCATCAGTCCCCTAGAACTTACAACTACTTAAACCTAACTAACCTAAGGACATCACACAACACCCAGTCATCACGAGGCAGAGAAAATCCCTGACCCCGCCGGGAATCGAACCCGGGCGCGGGAAGCGAGAACGCTACCGCACGACCATGAGCTGTGGACATGTAAGAATTAGTACAATGGGAGCTACACTCTGCCATGTAATTCAGTGGTTCGCAGAGTATGTGTAAAATGTAGATGCACGTCGATCAGACATAACCAACTCGTTGCGCCTGGCATTTTCCATTTCACTGTTGCGTTACAAAAAAGAGAGAGACCTCTTCCGGCAGAGCAGTATGTAGCAATCCGACCAACTTTCACTTCACTGAGGACGGAAAATAAAAGGGGGAAAGCAGAAAGAGCTCGGAGAGATAACATGCCCGCAGGGAGTTTGCTGCACGTAACCCCATCACGAGTGTCAGGCCGCTAGGAGAGTCCGTACAATTTGTGGCGATTCGTACGCCTGCGGAGAGGCGAACAAAGCAGCCAATTGGCGGGGTCGAGGCCGCGCCGACCGCCGCTCGCAGCCAGTGTGCCGGCGGCCGGCCGCACTGCACTGCGGCACGCCGCCTGCGGGCTTCAGATAGCATCGCCGCCCCCTCAAATACTCCGGGCCCGCCCCACTCACAGCCCGATTTTTGTTTCATCCCAGAGACTGCGCTGCGGCGGTCGACCCTCTGGCAGGGCGGCAGTGGCGGTGGCGGGGGTGGGGGCAGGGGGAGGCGGAGCGGCGTTTTGACAGGCCCACCATCGCCTCCACTGCCTCCGCTCTCCTCTCCGCTGTGCCTGCCTGCAGCTCTCGGGCTTCGCTGTCGGGGTAAATCGGAGCGACGTCGCGCGGCAAAATAACAGCTTATGAACGGTCCAAGGAGGTCTCGCAGCCTTTTGAGCAGACTTTCAAAAGGAAACTACGAACGAAAAGGCTGCTTGGCTTCGTTATTTGTGGAATAGACGTTACATTTTCAGGTTACCGCTGCGTCTTCATCTGACGTGGCTTGCTTCTACAAAAATACAGACTCATCATTAATAAAACCGAAAATCATCAGGAGTGGATTCCTGACTTGAAATGAGGAAAAAAGTCCTATGAACATGTGTCCGGAAATGCGACGTCGGCGCCGGCGAGCGGCAGTTCCTCTGGCCCCTCGCCGTGTGTTCCTTCTGTGTTGCAGGCTGTGTGATTGACGTACTGTTAGCAGTAGACTGGTCCAGTATTCATGTCGGGAACAAACCGTGGTGGTTCTAGAATGAAATTTTCACTCTACAGCGGAGTGTGCGCTGATATGAAACTTCCTGGCAGATTAAAAGTGTGTGCCGGACCGAGACTCGAACTCGGGATCTTTGCCTTTCGCGGGCAAGTGCTCTATCAAATTAGCTACCTTAGCACGACTCACGCCCCATCCTGCAGAACTGCAGAACAAGGTTCGCAGGAGAGCTTCTGTGAAGTTTGAAAGGTAGGAGACGAGGTACTGGCCGAATTAAAAGCTGTGAGGATGGGGCGTGAGTCGTGCTTGGGTAGCTCGTTTGGTAGAGCACTTGCCCGCGAAAGGCAAAGGTCCCGAGTTCGAGTCTCGTTGCGGCAAACAGTTTTAATGTGCCAGGAAGTTTCACATCAGCGCACACTCCACTTTAGAGTGAAAATTTCATTCTAGAAACATCCCACAGGCTGTGGCTAAGCCATGTCTCCGCAATATCATTTCTTCCAGCAGTGCTAGTTCTGCAAGGTTCGCAGGAGAGCTTCTGTGAAGTTTGGAAGGTAGGAGACGAGGTATTGGCGGAATTAAAAGCTTTGAAGACGGGGCGTGAGTCGTGCTTGGGTAGCTCATTTGGTAGAGCACTTGCCCGCGACAGGCAAAGGTTCCGAATTCGAGTCTCGGTCAGGCACACAGTTTTAATCTGCCAGGAAGTTTCAAACCGTGGTGGTGTTTGTGTACGGTCAAGCAGGTGGAGACGGTCGGGAGGCAGACGGCTGTACAAAAACATCCTCACAGACACCAACCACATCGCGCTACTTTTCAAGCCCTCTTTGGCCATTTGTATGATCATGAGTCCTTTCAGGCAGACGAACGCTCAGGAAGGCAGCGGACTACGCTTACGCCGGGTTTTGAGGACCAGGTTCTCAGGATATTGACGTGAGCTCTTGTACGAACTCCAGGCAAGTGTCCTGCCAACATGGTGTAAACCAAAGAATGATTATGTGTATCTTGCATGACAACAGCTACTGTCACTCTCACGTGCAGGGAGTGCAGGGATTATGAGCTGTGGATCTCCATGGAATGATTTTGTCGATGGCTTTTGCACCAGACCATCAGAACTATAGGATTTCTGCCGTCAGTCCTCTTTACGGACGGAGCAGTCCTTTCGAGAACTGCCACAATCATTTAGCATAATCGTCAACTGTGGGCTACATTCAATTCTCGGGCAATGTTTCAGGCATCTCATCAGTATCAGCCCACCCCCGGTAGCTGAGTGGTCAACGAGACAGAATGTCAATCCCAAGAGCCCGGGCTCAATTCCCGGCTGGGTAGGAGATTTTCTCCGCTCAGGGACTGGGTTTTGTGTTGTCCTAATTGTCATCATTTCATCCCCATCGACGCGCAAGTCACCGACGTGGCGTCAAATCGAGAGATTTGCACCCGGTGATCGGTCTACCCGGCGGGAGGCCCTAGAGACACGACATTTTACATCAGTATCAGTTCACCATCAATCAATGGACAGGACATTTTGGTGACCACGTAATTTGACTGGTTATTATTCCACAATACCTCGACGGACTTCTTGCGGATTACTTTTTCTGGGCTGCTTGAGAATGTACCTTAGGCAATACGACACGTTATGTGGTTTCTGCATGACGGCGCACCGCCCCTCTTCCGCAATACGATTCGGCGATACTTCAACAATATCTTTCCCGAACGTTGGACAGGAAGCGGAGGCCCTGCAGCATGACCTGCTAGATCAACGGAATTAAGCACCCTTGGATTCTTACTTCCATGTGTATGCTGAATCATTCCCTGATATTAGCCTCTTCAACAGCATGTTCACAACACCTGTGACGCTATTCGGTAAGAGGCCGGAACGTGCGAAAGAGTGCAGCAATCCATGATGCGATGTGTGAATGCGTGCATTCCATCTCATGTAGGGCACTTTAACATCTATTGAAACGTGGCTGCGATGCGGCACTGTACCTTGTTCCGAGACAAGTAGTTGTCGTTGCACACACACCGTCCATTTCCGGACCCATGTTCACAGGACCTGTTTTCCTCCGTATCCAATCAGGATTCTGTCCCTGCGATTTGTCGGTTTTATTACTGTTCACTATATATAGCCTTTTTATGAAACATGGTTTTAAGAAATGTCGGTGGTAATAAAGAAATAGATGTAGCCTGACCCCCAATGTGGTCAATAAATCTGGGGATAGTTCCTGAAACAGAAACCAAATCGAAATCGAACTATAAGCTGAAAGCTGGTAAAGTACTTACAAGTTAAACGATCGACAAAGAAAGTGACCGATACTTTCAAGAAGTTTTATATAGTCATAAATTATCTGTTCCTTCAGATCAGAATATAATTTTACTGCGTATAAGCTTAGTATTTAGCTTACAACAGGGTTTTCATTTCGCTCAGTGGATTTTAAATAGCTGCAGCGGTCGCAGTCGATCTCGGATATATGGGAGCAGCAGCCAGGTGAATAGAATTGTATAACAATATTTGTATCTTATTGCATGAGGGTGCCTGTGAATGCTGATTTATCGGTTTTGAGTCGACTGCCGCCATGAAACATCTAAAAAGCTGCAGTAAATTTAATAAACAAAAATTGAATGTTTATCAGACAGCCAGGACCTATTTTAACATTATGATGGCCATTCTATTCAGCTATATTTTTAAAAATATAATAAAAACAATGTAGACCGTGTACCATACCTTGTTGTTGTTGTTGTGGTCTTCAGTCCTGAGACTGGTTTGATGCAGCTCTCCATGCTACTCTATCCTGTGCAAGCTTTTTCATCTCCCAATACCTACTGCAACCTACATCCTTCTGAATCTGCTTAGTGTATTCATCTCTTGGTCTCCCTCTACGATTTTTACCCTCCACGCTGCCCTCCAATACTAAATTGGTGATCCCTTGATACCTCAGAACATGTCCTACCAACCGATCCCTTCTTCTGGTCAAGTTGTGCCACAAACTTCTCTTCTCCCAAATCCTATTCAATACTTCCTCATTAGTTATGTGATCTACCCATCTAATCTTCAGCATTTTCTGTAGCACCACATTTCGAAAGCTTCTATTCTCTTCTTGTCCAAACTATTTATCGTCCATGTTTCACTTCCATACATGGCTACACTCCATACGAATACTTTCAGAAATGACTTCCTGACACTTAAATCAATACTGGATGTTAACAAATTCCTCTTCTTCAGAAACGCTTTCCTTGCCATTGCCAGCCTACATTTTATATCCTCTCTACTTCGACCATCATCAGTTATTTTGCTCCCCAAATAGCAAAACTCCTTTACTACTTTAAGTGCCTCATTTCCTAATCTAATTCCCTCAGCATCACCCGACTTAATTAGACTACATTCCATTATCCTTGTTTTGCTTTTGTTGATGTTCATCTTATATCCTCCTTTCAAGACACTGTCCATTCCATTCAACTGCTCTTCCAAGTCCTTTGCTGTCTCTGACAGAATTACAATGTCATCGGCGAACCTCAAAGTTTTTATTTCTTCTCCATGAATTTTAATACCTACTCCGAATTTTTCTTTTGTTTCCTTTACTGCTTGCTCAATATACAGATTGAACAACATCGGGGAGAGGCTACAACCCTGTCTCACTCCTTTCCCAACCACTGCTTCCCTTTCATGTCCCTCGACTCTTATAGCTGCCATCTGGTTTCTGTACAAATTGTAAATAGCCTTTCGCTCCCTGTATTTTACCCCTGCCACCTTTAGAATTTGAAAGAGAGTATTCCAGTCAACATTGTCAAAAGCTTTCTCTAAGTCTACAAATGCTAGAAACGTAGGTTTGCCTTTCCTTAATCTTTCTTCTAAGATAACTCGTAAGGTCAGTATTGCCTCACGTGTTCCAGTGTTTCTACGGAATCCGAACTGATCTTCCCCGAGGTTGGCTTCTACTAGTTTTTCCATTCGTCTGTAAAGAATTCGTGTTGGTATTTTGCAGCTGTGACTTATTAAGCTGATATTTCGGTAATTTTCACATCTGTCAACACCTGCTTTCTTTGGGATTGGAATTATTATATTCTTCTTGAAGTCGGAGGGTATTTCGCCTGTTTCATACATCTTGCTCACCAGATGGTAGAGTTTTGTCAGGACTGGCTCTCCCACTGCCGTCAGTAGTTCCAATGGAATATTGTCTACTCCGGGGGCCTTGATTCGACTCAGGTCTTTCAGTGCTCTGTCAAACTCTTCACGCAGTATCTTATCTCCCATTTCATCTTCATCTACATCCTCTTCCATTTCCATAATATTGTCCTCAAGTACATCGCCCTTGTATAGACCCTCTATATACTCCTTCCACGTTTCTGCTTTCCCTTCTTTGCTTAGAACTGGGTTTCCATCTGAGCTCTTGATATTCATACAAGTCGTTCTCTTATCTCCAAAGGTCTCTTTAATTTTCCTGTAGGCGGTATCTATCTTACCCCTAGTGAGATAGGCCTCTACATCCTTACATTTGTCCTCTAACCATCCCTGCTTAGCCATTTTGCACTTCCTGTCGATCTCATTTTTGAGACGTTTGTGTTCCTTTTTGCCTGCTTCATTTACTGCATTTTTATATTTTCTCCTTTCATCAATTAAATTCAATATTTCTTCTGTTACCCAAGGATTTCTACTAGCCCTCGTCCTTTTACCTACTTGTTCCTCTTCTGCCTTCACTACTTCATCCCTCAAAGCTACCCATTCTTCTTCTACTGTATTTCTTTCCCCCATTCCTGTCAATTGCTCCCTTATGCTCTCCCTGAATCTCTGTACAACCTCAGGTTCTTTTAGTTTATCCAGGTCCCATCTCCTTAAATTCCCACCTTTTTGCAGTTTCTTCAGTTTTAATCTACAGGTCATAACCAATAGATTGTGGTCAGAGTCCACATCTGCCGCTGGAAATGTCTTACAATTTATTACCTGGTTCCTAAATCTCTGTCTTACCATTATATAATCTATCTGATACCTTTTAGTATCTCCAGGGTTCTTCCATGTATATAAGCTTTTTTCATGATTCTTAAACCAAGTGTTAGTTATGATTATGTTGTGCTCTGTGCAAAATTCTACCAGGCGGCTTCCTCTTTCATTTCTGTCCCCCAATCCATATTCACCTACTATATTTCCTTCTCTCCCTTTTCCTACACTCGAATTCCAGTCACCCATGACTATTAAATTTTCGTCTCCCTTCACAATCTGAATAATTTCTTTTATTTCATCATACATTTCTTCCATTTCTTCGTCATCTGCAGAGCTAGTTGGCATATAAACTTGTACTACTGTAGTAGGTGTGGGCTTCGTATCTATTTTGGCCACAATAATGCGTTCACTATGCTGTTTGTAGTAGCTTACCCGCATTCCTATTTTCCTATTTATTATTAAACCTACTCCTGCATTACCCCTATTTGATTTTGTGTTTATAACCCTTTAGTCACCTGACCAGAAGTCTTGTTCCTCCTGCCACCGAACTTCACTAATTCCCACTACATCTAACTTTAACCTATCCATTTCCCTTTTTAAATTTTCTAACCTACCTGCCCGATTAAGGGATCTGACATTCCACGCTCCGATCCGTAGAATGCCAGTTTTCTTTCTCCTGATAACGACGTCCTCTCGAGTGGTCCCCGCCCGGAGATCCGAATGGGGGACTATTTTACCTCCGGAATATTTTACCCAAGAGGACGCCATCATCATGTAATCATACAGTAAAGCTGCATGCCCTCGGAAAAAATTACGGCTGTAGTTTCCCCTTGCTTTCAGCCGTTCGCAGTACCAGCACAGCAAGGCCGTTTTGGTTGTTGTTACAAGGCCAGATCAGTCAATCATCCAGACTGTTGCCCTTGCAACTACTGAAAAGGCTGCTGCCCCTCTTCAGGAACCACACGTTTGTCTGGCCTCTCAACAGATACCCCTCCGTTGTGGTTGCACCTACGGTACGGCTATCTGTATCGCTGAGGCACGCAAGCCTTCCCACCAACGGCAAGGTCCATGGTTCATGGGGGGGACCATACCTATTAAAATGAAATATGATCATCCTCAGACGTTACACACTTTGCAATTGGAGTAACTTAAAAGATGTTACAGGACACACGAAGATAAACATAACAGTAAAAAACTACATAAATAGAATAAAAGCAAACAACGTATTGCTGACTACAGGAGTTGGTGGCATGCACCATGAACTGATTTTGGCGAGTGTGAAGAGAAACTGCTGCCTGACCCACAGTTGGCGTCGCATAAATAGCGAGAGCTCCGCACTTGAAATCTAGCATTACGTTAGTGATAGTCAATGGCTGTGAAATACGAATAAAATCAGTATGCAATAAAACACGATTTACAAGAAGCCTAAAAAGAAATAAGTCCTTAAAATTCGAACTAGACCGAAAATTCCCCCTAAGGGGCTTTGTTATTAACGGATGTTATGCAATGATTGCTTACAAGATGCCACAAGTAACCGTTAGAAACGGTATGAAGAGCGATATTTTCTGATATCCAGGCAAAGCTACAGAGGTGTGACTTACAAATTTTTGCTCCGAATGTAATCATTATTATGTAGAAAAAAGTAATACATGCGTTAGGTACAGTGAGACAGCTAAAAAAAGCGTCACTGGTGCTGTTCCCGCTGTATCTAACGCATTTATTATTCCTTTTCTATGGAATGATGATTACGCCCCGACTAAACATCAGTAAGTCGCAGTTCATTAATTGTAAGTGAAAATCGGACCATATCGGTCTTCATAACATTTCTATGGATACTGGTGGCGTGTTTTTACGCTATCTTTGGTCTACAGGTGTCACATGCCACTCCCAATGGACGGCATCTAGTGCCTGATTTTAATGTGAATGCCTTTTTTCTTACTGTTCTTGTGTTCTTTATATTTTTCAACGTCACTGCTACTTTGCATCATTGATACTGATCCTATTGCACCTAACGCATTTTCTACATTTCTTGTATAATGATGACTACGTTCCGTGTCTAAAACTGTAAGCTACATTCTGTATCTGTGACTGGAAATCGGCGTTTCTCGATCTTCATACCTTTTCTATGGTTCTTTATAGAGGGTATTTTGGCTCTAGTTCGAATTTTAAGGGTTTATTTCTTTGTTACGCTTTCTTACTTGTTCTTTTATTACGTTTTATGCAAATTTATCCAGTTGTATTTTAATGATTTTATTCGTATTCGACGGCCATTGGCTATTACTGACGTAATGCTGGAGACAGGTTCCTGAAAGAAAACCACTTAACAGACGGATGAACAGACAGACAGTCAGATGACAACTTAGAAAGAAAAATGTTTTCGTATTTTACAATTACAAATTAAAGATGTTATGATTTTTCACTTTGTTGTACTGTAAAACCTCACTTCCTCCAAACTATCATGATTGTAGGTCAATAGGAAGTACTCTATAGGTTTTAATGAATGAGTTTATGTCTAACAAAATACATGATAGAAATGACCCTATTTTCTTACTGTATTCACTTAGAGGCTTCAGTTTCTTATATCACCAAGGGACTGTAAATCTTAATATTTGAAATAAATCTCAACTCGTTATGTCAAAACCATTCCTGAGAATGGGGGATTTTACAGTCGGTCAGTCTGCCGGACAGCAAAGTGACCCTATTAGGGCTCCATTTTTACAGACTGAAAAACAGAACTCTGAAAGCAACATACTGAATGTGAGCTGTCCTGTAGACAGTTCTGGAATCAAGCGGAACGAAACATACTTTGGTAGGAAGGGAAGGCAATATTGGACAAAATTTGCTATATGACGTTCGTCCTTGACCGAGACTTCCATGCACCCCCTCCCCACCACAACATCCTCCAACCAGCCCTCCTATCCCTCTCCCTCCCCCAATTCCTCCCGTCCCATTCTCTCTCTCCTCCGATTCCCATCTCACTACCATTATCACTTCCCTTTGCAACAACATCTGGTGTTCAACATGAATTCTGAGTGCATATTTAGTTTTTGGCAATATTATCTGGGGTACAATGTGTCTAACACCACTTGAGCTTTCCTAGGTTCTTTCGGCTCCATAGAATTATGCAATACATCGCATTTTAAAATTCGGACAGATAACATGAAATCGAGCACAGAGAGATCAAGAAATAGATATCACGCATGGAAACGTACAGACATGGGCAGAATTAAAATGGAAACAGGAAGACGCCCTCCAAGGAATCGTCAGCACATGTGGAACATGTCCACTGGACTAACACGAAGGAATTGGTAGAGTGATTACTTTTCCTGCTAACATCGAAAGTGGCAGGTAAAAATTCACATAAAAATGAAGAATATCAACAACGAGAGGGACTTTAAGTAGAGGCGATTAATACTTGATGTAGACAATGAAGTGAGACAGTAGGAAGACAGGGAAAAATGTGCAATTCGCAAACTTGAAGGATAAAATTTTTAAGTGGGTTCTCTTCTTTCGAGCGTTGAACTATCGAGCTTGGGAGCAGGTAGCGAGAGATCATCAAGCCTTTGCGATACTCTAAAACCCATCACGACTGTCGTATGTGTTTTCGAGGTCATCAATGTGCTCATGTGTGCTTGATGTATCTCATCCCGCCAACATGTGTCGTCTGAGCTACTCATCAATGTGTATCGACGTTCCTGTTCCAACCTGCATGGTGTGAGACAGTTACGCAGTTACCATCATCACTGTACAGTACCTGCAGAATTAACTGATCCATGCGTGTGGAAGTCAGTTGTGACAGATTACATTTCAGATCAATAATGGCTCTGAGCACTATGGGACTTAACATCTGTGGTCATCGGTCCCCTAGAACTTAGAACTACTTAAACCTAACTACCCTAAGGACATCACACACATCCATGCCCGAGGCAGGATTCGAACCTGCGACCGTAGCAGTCGCGCGGTTCCGTACTGAGCGCCTACAACCACGAGATCACCGCGGCCGACTACATTTCAGATGTAGAATTTGTATATCCCAAGAATATCTATGACGTCACTCCGGCCTACCATTATGACCAGAGAAAATGTTACTGACTGCATGCATCAACACACAAATATTTCAAAAGAAGCTGTTTTCCACATTATATGATAAAAAGCTATGTGTCTGAAGAATAATATTATTCAAATCAAATTCATCGGGTGTTTTCATTCTGCCAAGCTCCTTCGTTGAAAATATGTTTCTACAGCTGAGACACACACGAATGGTAAAACCGAGTTTGTTATGAATATTTTCAAACTTATGAATAACAGTGTTATTGGCAAAATTATGCAGAATGTGTGAAAAGTGAAATATTGAGAAGGTAGATATGGAGCTGCTGATATGATTACGAGACCGAATTTCAAGCGCAATGTTGTATTTAAGGAAAGTTAAGTAGATTTCACTTTGCCTGTGACAAACGTATCGCTTGATGAAGGGCTGTTTTAGACATTTATGTGACCTCTGTCATAGACTTCCATTGTGGATATATGTTTTGAAGAACATCAGAGAAAAATATCAAAATGAATGAAGCAGATATGGATTACTTAATATATCATGCAACTACATCAATATTAAATGAAACAACAAGTTTACTGTTACCAGTTTGGATATGTGCACGTGTGTGTGTGTGTGTGTGTGTGTGTGTGTGTGTGTATTTTAAAAGTGTAGGCAGTTGCTGAAAACAGAGATGATACTATTGTAAATATTGTCATTTTTGTCATTTAAGATGGTTTCTGGTTGTTTCATTTGGTGTTTGTATATTTGGAGTGTTTCAAGGATGTCTAGTTTTCTGCCTTTTGGTTGGATGTGTAGGATGCTAATACTTGTTTTGTTAACATGGTGTTTTGTTTCATGTAGGTGGGTAGCTATTGCTGATGCGTGGTATTTTTTGTTTTTTAGTGCTGCCATGTGTTCCTTGAATCTAATCTCAAATGATCTGCCTGTCTGGCCTATGTAGAAGCAGTCACAGTCCAAACATTCAATTTTGTACACACCTGTGTGATGAAGTGGGTTTCGTGTGCCGATGCTGTGGGGTAACTTCTGTCCAAACTTGTTGTCTGTTGTAAAGGATATACTTATGCCTTTCCGTTTGAAGACATTAGCAATCTGGTATGAAATGTTACCAAGAAAGGGGATTGTATGCAAGACATTATTTTCTTTTTGTTTTTTGTGTTGTGATTGCTTTGCCATTATTGAGTGTTTTAGAGTGTCTATTATGGAGTTGTTATAGCCATTTTCAATAGCTGTTTGTTTTATTATTTCAATTTCTTGATCACGTTTATCTTCTGAGAGTGGTAGTTGGATAGCTCTATTAATCATGTACCGGTATGCTGCCATTTTGTGTGCTGCGGGGTGGCAAGAGGAGTTGTGGATTGTAGTATGTGTTGTGGTAGGCTTCTGATAAATTTCAAACCGATGTCTGTTATTCTTTATTGTAATGGTAAGGTCTAGGAAATTTATACTCTTATCTTTTTGGTGTTCGACTGTGAATTTTATGCTTTCATGGGAGTTGTTGAAAAACTGATTCAACTCACTGATGTCATCTTTAGTGCCTTTGATTAAAATTATGATATCATCTACATATTTGTAGTAGTAGATGATATTTTTGAGGAGGTGGTGATTGGAGTTCAAGATTTTGTCTTCTAGGTTACTAATAAATATTTCTGCTAACAATCCGGAAACATTTGAGCCCATTGCCAGACCATCTGTTTGTTTGTAGATTTTATTGTTAAATTTAAAGTAGTTGTGTGAAAGTGTGAATTCAAGCAGGTCCATTAGTTGTTTAATGTGAGTTGAAGGGATTTTTTTGTGTTTATGTAGGTTGGCATTAATTATTTGTAGTGTGGTATCTATTGGCACTGATGAATAAAGGTTTTGTATGTCGAATGAGGCAAGTGTGGCTCCATCAGGTACTTGTATGTTTTTGACATATTGTGTGAATTCTGTTGTGTTTTTAAGTGTTCTCTCATTATTGAATGTGTATGCTTGTTTGAGAATTCTGAAGAGTATTTTATTGAGTTTGAATGTCGGGCTGTTCCTACAGTTCACTATGGGTTTGATGGGGGTCCCATCTTTGTGTATCTTAGGTTGTGACCTAAGACAAGGTGCTTGTGGGCTCATTGTTACAATGTTTCTTGTTTCTTGGATGGTGAGTAGAAAGTTAATTTTGTTTGAAATGTGTTTAATCTCCTTTTGTATTCTGACTGTTGGATCTTTATGTATTTCAGTTATGTTGCTGGTTTGGAAGAAATCTAAAGTTTTTTCTATGTATGTAGTTCTGTCCATTACAACAGTTGTGTTGCCCTTGTCAGCTTTTACAATTATTGCATTATTTATGTTTAATTTAGTCTTAATGGTACGTGTAAGAGCTTCTTCTCTTTTCTTGTATGCTGGGAATGGTTTTGCAATTTCCTTTTCAATGATTTCGTTAATTTTGTGGCAGGCTGATATTCTGTCGGTTTGCTTCTTAAAGGCGGTGGTCGAGATCTGTGTGACACAGGTGATGAGCTTCTCTTGGTTCTTTTGGTCCAGCGGAGCTTGAACATTGTGTTTTAAGCTTTTGCAGAGTAGTGACTCTTCTTCTGGAGTGAATATTATGTTCGTGTTGTTGAGGAAAGGTGTGTAGAATGAGTGCTTCTTTTGGCTGTTTTGGTTCGGTTTGCCATGTAAATGTTTGCTCTCATATAATCATTCCTTCCTCTCTCTCTCTCTCTCTTTCTTTCTTCAAAGCGTGTCATCTATGTATGATTTTACTGCTGTGGCCAATATGATCATTGTAATTGAAGCCTATAACATTTTACCTAATTGTTATTAGCAAGTATGAAGTTCAAGCCATTTTAACATTTCACCTGATTGCATAAACGAGTACGAATGTTTAGCAGTTTTTACCTTTCAAAATTGGATTTATATACCACCTGAAGTACACACACATATATTTGACACCTCAAAACAAACACCTCCAAATGGTTTAAACGATTATTCTGTAATAATGTTGTTACAATGTATATTCTTTGCACTTTGCGATTATGTCTTCTCTTCTGCTGTACGAACCTTGCACCCAGCTGATTCCAGACGCCATATTTGTTTACAAATGTGGCAGTATACATGTGAAGTGTTACGACAGAAAAAGGAACCTGTGACCACTGGAGGTACTCTAGTTTACTTATTAAAGTTTACCATTAAATATCAGTTTAATTTTTTGTCAAAAGTTATCCAAAACCATATTCTGAAATAGTGTCTTGTTCCTCCACTAGGCAGTGCCACAAGTTCCTCCAAATGTCGTAACACAACATACACACATATGTAATACTAACCAATGTAAATCCACCCGATGATGGAGGTTTAAACCTTCGAAACGCGTCGTGGAAAAAATAAAACGGTGACTGGTAACAGTAAACTTGTTGTTTCATTTAATGTCAGTAACAGTCACGGTAAAGCCTAACCTAAAAATGTTCGCATTTAAAGTTACATCAACATTTATGATGTAATTAAAAGTGATGTGCAGTTGTGATCTGGCACTTCGGGATGGCTCCATAGAAGATGGCTCCCTGTAGATGTATTTATAACATCTCATTTGTCGATAATAAGACCCTAGGTTTGTTGTGAGATGAATTGCAGAGATCAGTTATTACAGAATTCGTGGGGCTGAGAGCAAAAATGTCAGCTCTCGAAACTAAAGACAGGAAATGCTTGTCAATTAAGGAATTAAGCGTTGATGACTACCGATGTTGTGGTTTTAGTTCGAAGGTCTGTTTGATGTAGCTGTCCATGCTCCCCTATCCTTTGCAAGGCTCTTCATCTGCGAATAATCTGCTTACTTTACTCGTCTCTTGGTCTCTACGATGGTGACTCCCTCCACTTCCCTCCAAAACTAAATTGGCGATCCCTTAATATCTCACAATGTGTCGTTTCAACCGATCACTTCTTTTAGTGCCACAAGTTTCTATCCTCCATTTCCCTTCTCCCCAATTTTATTCGGTACCTCATTTGTTACGTGATTGACCCATCTGATCTTCGGCGTTCGTCCACGTTTCAAAAGCTTCTATACTCTTCTTGTCTGATGTGTTTATAGTCCGTGTCACACTTCCATACATGGCTACACTCCAAATACCTCCAGAAACGGCATACCAACACTTAAGTCTATAGCTGCTGCTAATAAATTTCTCTTCTTCCTAAGCGCTTTACTTGTCATTGCCAGTCTACCATTTACAAATTCTCTCTCCCGACTCTCATTGTTATTTTACCACCCAAGTAGCAAACTTTATCTACTGCATTTAGTGTGTTGTTTCCTAACCTGACTTCCTCAGCATCATCTGCTTTAATTCGACTACAGTCCTTGCATTAACCTTGTTTTGCTGTCGTTGATGTTCGTATTATACCCTCCTTTCAAGACACGGTCCATTCCGTCCAACTGCTCTTCCAAGCCCTGTGCTGTCTCTGACAGAATTACAGTGTCATCGGCAAACCTACAAGTTTTCATTTCTTCTCCCTGAACTTTAAATACTGCTGCAAATTTTTCTTTTATTTCCTTTACTGCTTGCACAGTGTATAGTACGAAAAACGTCGAGGATAGGCTGCGAGCCTTCTCTCTCTCTTCTCAACCACTGTTTTCCTTTCATGCCCCTCGACTCTTTATAACTGCCGTCTGGTTTCTGTAGAAGTTGTAAATAGCCTTCCACTCCCCGAATTTTACCCCTGCTATCTTCAGAATTTCAAAGAGACTATTCCAGTCAACATTGTCAAAAGCTTTCTATAAGGCTAAAAATGCTATAAATGTAGGTTTGCCTTCGTCTAAGATGACTCGTAGGGTCATTATTAACTCGCATATTCCTACATTTCTCCAAAATATGATTTTCCTCAAGAATGTTGTTGACAACGCGACTGCTCAGTGTATATTTCGACCCAGTCTAGAGTTTCCACGATAAAGCTATGCAAAGGACGTTAAAGGCTTCATACTCGAAGATAGAGCGAGCACCATTTAGTGAGGTCGTTTCCGACAAGACATGTCTAGTCACCAGCTGTGCGCACATCAGGAGGTGAGTTAAGATTGATTTTTCAGTAAAATACTTGTCGTAAATGTAATGTACTGACAATGTCATCTATGTGTTATTGTATACGAGTACGTAGAAAACATGGGAACTTAAACTACAACCTACATATGAAGATAATATAATGTATTGAAATTGTAACCCATATGTTGCAGATATATTATGGTTATTAAAATATAGCTGAGTTGTTATAATGAATTTTTCTTATTGGCTACCTCAACAAGAACTGTCTGGAAAATATTTTTGACATTTCACTTTAAATTACTATTAATTTTCCAGAAGCATTATTTCGGCTTAATATCCACTCTCAATTTAACTGAAAATTAACAGGCCATACAAATCACACAGTGCTGGGCACAATATGTGGAACAAACAATTATCACATTACTTAGGAATATTACTTACATGTCACTAAGTGTGCGGCATGCCTAAGTATCATGTCAATAACTAAATAACGTATATATGGTCTTATAGACTAATATCCGTATTACTAGATAAGAGTACAAGTTAAAGATACATAATGCCATGACTTTGTGCTCTGCAAATGAACATTAAAAAATAGTAATGCGTGATAGGCAATATATACATTGCTGTAACCTGTTTTCCTCACGTCGATACATCAACTGACATTAACATTTATCAAAACAACTACAGAAATAGGTGTAAGGCGATACCAGTATGTGAACTGCATTTTCTTCGGATTACCAAAGCCTCTTCCAGGAAAGTCAACGGGGATTATTTATTGACCTAAGTGACTGACGTATCTTTGTAACACACGCTCATAAAATCTCTTTACACAGATTCTTCGTTCTCAAAATATAAACATAAGATCTTTGGATGCATAACAAAACATGATCCGAAAAGGTAATAGCACAGATGCACTAATATAAAATCGTAATCACCTGTTTTCCGGAGATTTGTATTAAAGAAACCACACACATACAGCAGTGTTGGAATCCCACGTGAAACGCAGGCAACACCACAAAATCCCTGACCTAAGGACACTCACTTCCACACATTCCCAAACCACGACTGTGGCTACAATATGGTAACCAAATACACCACTGTACATTTCATGTCGTTGTGGTTGTCCTTATTAATTTATTATATTAACCAGTTTTCAGCATACAAGGCCATCGTAATACCTTAACCTTAACTGATTTTTAGTCATCAACGAGGATACAATAACGCCGAAGACCATTGCTAAGGTATGTTCATGGAGAGATGTTTCTACAGACTAAATGCCATATTTGACAGTACTATGGTAACGTAATTCAAAGAGTTAAAGTTAAAAAGTAAATAGGCCATAAATGCAGTGGAAAGAAGCTGCAACGACATCAACACTCAACAATGTGTATGTGTGTGTGTGTGTGTGTGTGTGTGTGTGTGTGTGTGTGTGTGTGTGTGTGTGTGTGTGTGTGTGTATGTGTGAAGAGGAAGAACCTATGCCCTTTATTAATGATTTACTGAAATCGTAAATTGTGGGATTCACAAAGTGGAACTTTCGCGAAATGATGAATAGCGTGGAGTACATAGATCTAGAAGACGTATGAATTAACAACAAAGATAAGATGAATGATGTAGCAATGAATAGGAATAATAGGAACAAATAGTTGAGGGTGTAAAGGACAGAATTCCTTGGAAGTAAATACCAAGACTCCCCATGAACCATGGACCTTGCCGTTGGTGGGGAGGCTTGCGTGCCTCAGCGATACAGATGGCCGTACCGTAGGTGCAACCACAACGGAGGGGTACCTGTTGAGAGGCCAGACAAACATGTGGTTCCTGAAGAGGGGCAGCAGCCTTTTCAGTAGTTGCAGGGGCAACAGTCTGGATGATTGACTGAGTGGCCTTGTAACATTAACCAAAACGGCCTTGCTGTGCTGGTACTGCGAACGGCTGAAAGCAAGGGGAAACTACAGCCATAATTTTTACCGAGGACATGCAGCTTTACTGTATGATTAAATGATGATGGTGACCTCCTGGGTAAAATATTCTGGAGGTAAAATAGTCCCCCATTCGGATCTCCGAGCGGGGACCACTCAAGAGGACGTCGTTATCAGGAGAAAGAAAACTGGCATTCTACGGATCGGAGCGTGGAATGTCAGATCCCTTAATCGGGCAGGTAGGTTAGAAAATTTAAAAACGGAAATGGATAGGTTAAAGTTAGATGTAGTGGGAATTAGTGAAGTTCGGTGGCAGGAGGAACAAGACTTTTGGTCAGGTGATTACAGGGTTTTAAATACAAAATCAAATAGGGGTAATGCAGGAGTAGGTTTAATAATGAATAAAAAAAATAAGAGTGCGGGTTAGCTACTACAAACAGCATAGTGAACGATTTATTGTGGCCAACATTGACTCAAAGCCCATGCCTACTACGGTAGTACAAGTTTATATGCCAACTAGCTCTGAAGGTGATGAACAAATTGATGAAATGTATGACGAGATAAAAGAAATTATTCAGGTAGTGAAGGGAGACGTAAATTTAATAGTCATGGGTGACTGGAATTCGTCAGTAGGAAAAGGGAGAGAAGGAAACATAGTAGGTGAATATGGATTGGGGGGAAGAAATGAAAGAGGAAGCCGCCTTGTAGAATTTTGCACAGAGCATAACTTAACCATAGCTAACTCTTGGTTCAAGAATAATGAAAGAAGGTTGTATACCTGGAAGAATCCTGGAGTTACTAAAAGCTACCAGATAGATTACATAATGGTAAGACAGAGATTTAGGAACCAGGTATTAAATTGTAAGCCATTTCCAGGGGCAGATGTGGATTCTGACCACAATCTATTGGTTATGAACTGCAGACTGAAACTGAAGAAACTGCAAAAAGGCGGGAATTTAAGGAGATGGGACCTGGATAAACTGAAAGAACCAGAGGTTGTACAGAGTTTCGGGGAGAGCATAAGGGAACAATTGACAGGTATGGGGGAAAGAAATACAGTAGAAGAAGAATGGGTAGCTCTGAGGGATGAAGTAGTGAAGGCAGCAGAGGATCAAGTAGGTAAAAAGACGAGGGCTAGTAGAAATCCTTGGGCAACAGAAGAAATATTGAATTTAATTGATGAAAGGAGAAAATATAAAAATACAGCAAATGGAGCAGGCAAAAAGGAATACAAACGTCTCAGAAGTGAGATCGACTGGAAGTGCAAAATGGCTAAGCAGGCATGGCTACAGGACAAAAGTAAGTATGTAGAGGCTTGTCTCATTAGGGGTAAGATAGATACTGCCTACAGGAAAATTAAAGAGACTTTTGGAGAGAAGAGAACCACTTGTATGAATATCAAGAGCTCAGATGGCAACCCAGTTCTAAGCAAAGAAGGGAAGGCAGAAACGTGGAAGGAGTATATAGAGGGTTTGTACAAGGGCGATATACTTGAGGACAATATTATGGACATGGAAGAGGATGTAGATGAAGATGAAATGGGAGCTAAGATACTGCGTGAAGAGTTTGACAGAGCACTGAAAGACCTGAGTCAAAACAAGGCCCCGGGAGTAGACAACATTCCATTAGAACTACTGATGACCTTGGGAGAGCCAGTCATGACAAAACTCTACTGTCTAGTGAGAAAGATGTATGAGACAGGCGGAATACCATCAGACTTCAAGAAGAATATAATAATTCCAATCCCAAAGAAAGCAGGTGTTGACAGATGTGAAAATTACCGAACTATCAGTTTAATAACTCACAGCTGCAAAATACTAACGCGAATTCTTTACAGACGAATGGAAAAACTGGTAGAAGTGGACCTAGGGGAAGATCAGTTTGGATTCCGTAGAAATGTTGGAACACGTGAGGCAATACCAACCTTACGAGTTATCTTAGAAGAAAGATTAAGAAAAGGCAAACCTACGTTTCTAGCATTTGTAGACTTACAGAAAGCTTTTGACAACGTTAACTGGAATACTCTCTTTCAAATTCTGAAGGTGGCAGGGGTAAAATACAGGGAGCGAAAGGCTATTTACAATTTGTACAGAAACCAGATGGCAGTTATAAGAGTCGAGGGACATGAAAGGGAAGCAGTGGTTGGGAAAGGAGTGACACAGGGTTGTAGCCTCTCCCCGATGTTGTTCAATCTGTATATTGAGCAAGCACTAAAAGAAACAAAAGAAAAAATCGGAGTAGGTATTAAAATCCATGGAGAAGAAATAAAAACTTTGAGGTTCGCCGATGACATTGTAATTCTGTCAGAGACAGCAAAGGACTTGGAAGAGCAGTTGAATGGAATGGACAGTGTCTTGAAAGGAGGATATAAGATGAACATCAACAAAAGCAAAACGAGGATAATGGATCGTAGTCAAATTAAATCGGGTGATGCTGAGGGGATTAGATTAGGAAATGAGACACTTAAAGTAGTAAAGGAGTTTTGCTATTTAGGGAGTAAAATAACTGATGATGGTCGAAGTAGAGAGGATATAAAATGTAGACTGGCAATGGCAAGGAAATCGTTTCTGAAGAAGAGAAATTTGTTAACATCGAGTATAGATTTAAGTGTCAGGAAGTCGTTTCTGAAAGTATTAGTATGGAGTGTAGCCATGTATGGAAGTGAAACATGGACGATAACCAATTTGGACAAGAAGAGAATAGAAGCTTTCGAAATGTGGTGCTACAGAAGAATGCTGAAGATAAGGTGGGTAGATCACATAACTAATGAGGAGGTATTGAATAGGATTGGGGACAAGAGAAGTTTGTGGCACATCTTGACTAGAAGAAGGGATCGGTTGGTAGGACATGTTCTGAGGCATCAAGGGATCACAAATTTAGCATTGGAGGGCAGCGTGGAGGGTAAAAATCGTAGAGGGAGACCAAGAGATCAATACACTAAGCAGATTCAGAAGGATGTAGGTTGCAGTAGGTACTGGGAGATGAAGAAGCTTGCACAGGATAGAGTAGCATGGAGAGCTGTATCAAACCAGTCTCAGGACTGAAGACCACAACAACAACTACAAATAGCAAGATAACTTTCTTCCAAGTTGCTCATAAAACTATATCAAATGTCGAAGTACATGGTGAACAGCAGCTTTTACTTCCAGTTTACACAAAACGAAAGCTATTCCGGTACATATTTATCAAATCGTATTTTAATACTATCAGTTTATTTTATTAACAATATCTATGGATTTAGCTAATTTGTTAATCAAATAACTCATTCAGTAGCAGTAAATGAGCTAATAACACAGTCAAATTAAATTGTTTGTATTTCCATAAATGTAATTATAGTTCAGGTAAGGTAATTAACATTTCAATTAGCAGTCTGTTTATTTCAAAGCCAACCAGCTAGGACATCTTGCAGCACGCTGTTAAATATCCATGTAACTAATCTTAAAGATGGAATAATACACCTGTGAAGTGTATGACCCATTAACACTTCCAAACTTACGTGATTGTTGAGATCAGGCCAAACAATGCAATCACAATAATTGAGTACATGGTAAGTAACGAACCCCTTTAAAATTGGCTTAAAATGAAACATGTTTAATGTTCTTGGCCATTGAATGGTCTATGCGAACACTTGCGTTACTGAGATCGACAACTGCGCCAAATATTTGGTCGGTTGTAACTGGTAGCTCACTCTTTGAATTAACTGAAAGCAAAAACAATTGTTACTGCTCCATGTGCAGTTGTTAGATATCCATATGCATATTACCTCCATTAATTACAATGCCTTATCGTCAGTTAACGTTTTGACTACACCATGTTTGGAGCCATGATAAAAACAGTAGGTGACACGATTTCTAAAACGTACAAATGTAGTCTTTGGTAACTGAGTAAATTACACTCGTCGAAGGTTTATTTGAATCAATCGATGTAAACCGAACAACGTGGTACAATTAATTTTCTGGTTATAACACTCGTAACATTCCAGACAAAGTAAACCCATGTTAACGTTCCTATTGCTACCAAATAAGAAGCAAGTCGGATTGAAATACCCTCAAAATAGATATCAATATTCTAGACCTACAAACATAGAGAGGAAATAAAACAGTTTGACTAATTGTGGCATTTCGCCACAACAAATATATGATAATATTTGCAGTAACATTTGAAGACCACCTTTTGCATGGCATAGTATTTTCCGCTAGGGTCGGCATTGTGAAGATACGAAGTAACATATGGACTCTCGCTCTGCCCTGAGATGAATTATAATTGTTAAAATAATATTTTCTCTCAGCAATCGTTTCGCTGAATATATGCTGTTCTCCGATTCTTCAGTCTTTTTATATCTACTACGCTCTGTTTGTACGATAATACTTCTTTCTTTCTTTCGATTCTTATCGTCGTTGAGACCACATCGAGTGTACTTAATTTTCAACATTTCATGGGCTTGCATTTTAATCATTCAGTATTTTGTTAGATTTTTAACTTCATGGCACTTCTGTGGGCGTTCAACTTTCCGTTGACATCGAGATCATTAGAGTGAATCCAACATTTTTCTGAGTCCTCTCTACTTTTCAGCAGTATTTTGGGAAAACGTAAAACACATCGCCAGTCTCCAAGAAATTTTCTCTTTCGTCCAATTGAACAAAGGTTTTCGATCTACTACTGGTAGGTTCAAGTAGTCACTTTTTTAGTTTGCTGTAGTTAGATTCAACATTCTATTTGCTCCAGCCATTCTTCTGTGAGACACTAGAACTTCCAATAAAATTTACTCTTTACACAGCTCACGATCATGTTGTTTCAAAGTATTATTATTCTTCCATTCTCACCTAGCAATTTACCGTATCTTTTTTAGTCGACAAGCAGGAATATTTTCTGATACAGCAATGAATTTTACTTCTTAGTTTCTTCCGTATCCATGTAAACCCATATTTTTTTACTTAGTTCAATATATATTGCCATCTCTTATCTTGTACTAATGTAACAGAAAACATCAATATAGGTAGAGTAATTCTGGACTATTACGAGCACTGATAACTAAAAACTTGACTTTACCCTCTAGATTTCATTACATTAATTTATGCACCTGAATAAAGCGTTAACGATTATAGTTTTACTCAATAACCGAAGGTTGTGGATTGCGCAAAGATTGGCGTTTTACAAATAATATCAAATACTGTTTTCACCATTCATTAATTGGACCATTAACCGCTACACCAGACTGTTTCCAGTTCGTTTCATCTGTCTTAAATATTCAACTTCCTGTTTTATCGAACGCTCTTTTACCTGGGTTTGTCTAAAAGAAGACAATTGCGTTTGCAACACTTCTACTAAAAGTGTCTTGTGTTCCTTCCAGGTATTAGAAAATTTGTCCTACAAGAACTTTTTCATGTGATAAATGAAAACCAGTGAACAACAACCGATGAGCACACTTATTTGCCCGAGGCTCTGGTGAAGTGATACATTCTGTCGTATGTTTTATGTCTACATCATCCTGTGGTGTCTGGCCAGCAGTCGCGTTTCGAAGATTTATTCGGAAAATTCACATCCAGGACGACGAAGATGCTGGTAATTTAGTATTGATAGGGTAAAAATTGTTGTTTTGCCACAAATTTTCTTTTTGGTGAAACAGCAGAAGGGTTTTCGTTTATGAGTGGATCAGAAGTATAGCCGCTATACTATATTTATTTTAAAACAATATCAGTCTTACATGTTTCCTTGTTTAACTTTCGCAACAAATTTCTTCTTTATGAAGTGTTATACATATCTCAAGAGCTTATTGAGATCTAAAATTAGACTTACTCTAGGATATCTGGTGACACTGTAAACGTATCAGATATATGTTTCAATATTTGTATATTATCCAGAAATTTGACCCGTTAGTATACGCTTGTTTTTATCATTTGATGCCTTTTTATACATTTCCCAACCAACTTAAGATATTAATCCAGTTTTACTCTGTAATCTCATTCGCTTGAAGCAAAAAGATGTACACTGTGACTCCAATATATTCACAGACAGATAACGTAGTTCTCGAAGGACAACAAAAATCCTTGAATGTCAACTATATTAACTTCTTCCGATCAAATAGTCTGCCTTCCACCAGGGCGACGACGTACTAAGAAGATCTGCAAGGCAGTTAAAGTTCTCCTTACCTTACGATGTTTTCCACCTAGCGGCTGTTTACAAACGTTCCTCTACTGACGCTGTTTGCGCATGAGCAGGAATTACTCGGTTATACCCAGACACTCTACGAAATTGCGCCCGTAGCGACGCTCCGGTTATTTGTAGCTCTTCAAATATTGACGTCTCGTCGACCTCTTCTCCGGCGTCTCAAGAACAGTATTAAACGCAATCCACATAACTGGGACATAATTTGCGTGCCTCTGTTTCATAAAAATATTTTCCACTTGAATTACTCGTCTGGTTGAAATACTTGCTCGAGGAAAGTCCAGTCTCGAGGAATAATAATAATAACCGTGTTTTGTTACCTAAAACTGTATTTGACGTGTCAATATGGTCAAAGGAATATTCCCTGTGAAGATATTACCTGCATTACAGATACGTCAATGGAGATACGTCTGATGGAGAATGACATGAACAATTATCGTCACGATTACTGTTGTCGCTATATCACAAAAGTGGTTTAAAGTGCATATAGTTATCAATATAGAAGAGTGATAGATATTAAAGACGTCATTTTGATTTTAAAGTATTAAGTTTTTTCTAAAAAATCCTGTACTTCGTTCGTTCTTGGTTAGGAACTTCCTCATCAAAAAATTACTTCAGAACTCAGTCGGTTTTAAATCCAGTCTAATTAATTTTCGAATACACTGGCACTAAAGTTCAGATTATAGTACTTGGGTAACTAACTTGTTTCAGGCATTATGAATGAAAGTCGAATAAAACAAGTTGTCTCTGTCAGTCACTTTTCATTTTTCCCACCACGCTTTTCGAGAGTTCGACTGTAAGTAACTCCATCAGCATTTCAGATGTGTAATCTTAGTGCCATATGACAATAACAAGTGCCTGTTATACTTTCTGTGGCAAAATGAAATCTAAACAAATTACTAGCTGCAACCAGTTGGTACGCATGTTACAAGATATCGCTGTTTTCCACCTGGAAAAGAGAGTATGAACTCACTAAACACGTCATGAGAGAAAATAAAAAGTCCCTGACACAGATAAATATTTTTAATTTAAGTTTTACTGTCAAAAGATTCACAATTTTCCTTAAAAAGGAGTCCAACATCGCCGAAATAACGTACAGCAGTATGAATGAGATTAGTCAGAGTACACATACTGCACGATACATATAAAATTGAACTACTTTAATGATTAATTCCTTTTGAAGCAATAACTGATCGTATTTGCTACTTTGAGAGATGATAATATACAATTGGGAGATTAAATACATAGATACAAAGTACTCACAGCAAATGTAGGAAGAGCGCTCTAACAGTATCGATGTACAGCTGTACTCGCTTCACCGTATTCTGGTAAAATCTGTGAAGTATAACCTCGCCAATGTTGCTTATTTCGTGTGCAATGGCTTCACAGAGCTTTGCATTTTTGTGGTCGATTCTTGTGCAGACGGGTGTTAAGAAACACTACAACTGGCACACTGTTTACCCCCCACCCCATGAACCATGGAACTTGCCGTTGGTGGGGAGCCTTGCGTGCCTCGACGACACAGATAGCCGTACCGTAGGTGCAACCACAACGGAGGGGTATCTGTTGACAGGCCGGACAAACGTGTGGTTCCTGAAGAGGGGCAGCAGCCTTTTCAGTAGTTGCAGGGGCAACAGTCCGGATGATTCACTGATCTGGTCTTGTAACACTAACCAAAACGGCCTTGCTGTGCTGGTACTGCGAACGGCTGAAAGCAAGGGGAAACTACAGCCGTCATTTTTCCCGAGGGCATGCAGCTTCACTGTATGATTAAATGATGATCGCGTCCCCTTGGGTAAATTATTCCGCAGGTAAAATAGTCCCCCATTCGGATCTCCGGGCTGGGACTGAGGAGGTCGTCGTTATCAGGAGAAATAAAACTGGTGTCCTAAGGACTGTTAGATCCCTTAATCGGGCAGGTAGGTTACTAAATTTAAAATGGGAAATGGATAGGTTAAAGTCAGATATTGTGGGAATTAATGAAGTTAGGTGGCAGGAGGAACAAGACTTTTGGTCAGTTGAATACAGGGTTATAAATACAAAATCAAATATGGATAATGCAGGAGTAGGTTTAATAATGAATAAAAGAATAGAAGTGCGGGTTAGCTACTACAAACAGCATAGTGAACGCATTATTGTGGCCAATATAGACACGAAGCCCATGCCTAGTACAGTAGTACTAGTTTATATGCCAACTAGCTCTGAAGGTGATGAACAAATTGATAAAATGTATGACGAGATAAAAGAAATTATTCAGGTAGTGAAGAGAGACGTAAATTTAATAGTCATGGGTGACTGGAATTCGACAGTAGGAAATGGAAGAGAAGGAAACATAGTAGGTGAATATGGATTGGGGGGAAGAAATGAAAGAGGAAGCCGCCTGGTAGAATTTTGCACAGAGCATAATTTAATCATAGCTAACACTTGGTTCAAGCATCATGAAAGAAGGTTGTATACATGGAAGAACCCTGGAGATACTAAAAGGTTTCAGATAGATTATATAATGGTAAGACAGAGATTTAGGAGCCAGGTTTTAAATTGTAAGACGTTTGCAGGCACAGATGTGGACTCCGAACACAATCTATTGGTTATGAACTGTAGATTGAAACTGAAGAAACTGCAAAATGGTGGGGCTTTAAGGAGATGGGACCTCGAGAAACTGACTAAACCAGAGGTTGTACAGAGTTTCAGGGAGAGAATAAGGGAACAATTGATAGGAATGGGGGAATGAAATACAGTAGAAGAAGAATGGTTAGCTCTGAGAGATGAAGTAGTAAAGGCAGCAGAGGATCAAGTAGGTAAAACGACGAGGGCTAGTAGAAATCCTTCGGTAACAGAAGAAATATTGAATTTAATTGATGAAAGGAGAAAATATGAAAATGCAGTAATGAAGCAGGCAAAAAGGAATACAAACGTCTCAAAAGTGAGATTGACAGGAAGTGCAAAATGGCTAAGCAGGGATGGCTAGGGGACAAATGTAAGGATGTAGAAGCTTAATTCACTAGGGGTAAGATAGATACTGCCTACAGGAAACTTAAAGAGATCTTTGGAGAACAGAGAACCACTTGTATGAATATCAAGAGCTCAGATGGAAACCCAGTTCTAAGAAGGGAAAGCAGGAAGGTGGAAGGAGTATATAGAGGGCCTATACAGGGGCGATGTTCTTGAGGACAATATTATGGAAATGGAAGAGGATGTAGATGAAGATCGAATGGGAGATATGATACTGTGTGAAGAATTTGACAAAGCACTGAAAGACCTAAGTCAAAACAAGGTCCCAGGAGTAGTCAACAATCCATTAGAAATACTGACAGCCTTGGGAGAGCCAGTCCTGACAAAAATCTACCATCTGGTAAGCAAGATGTATGAGACAGGCGAATTCCATCAGACTTCAAGAAGAATATAATAATTCCAATCCCAAAGAAAGCAGGTGTTGCTAGATGTGAAAATTACCAAACAATCAGTTTAATAAATCACGGCTGCAAAATACTAACGCGACTTCTTTATAGACGAATGGAAAAACTGGTAGAGGTCGACCTCGGGGAAGATCAGTTTTGATTCCGTAGAAATGTTGGAACACGTGAGGCAATACTGACCCTACGACTTATCTTTGAAGAAAGATTAAGGAAAGACAAACCTACGTTTGTAGCATTTGTAGACTTAGAGAAAGCTTTTGACAACGTTAACTGGAATACTCTCTTTCAAATTCTGAAGGTGTCAGGGGCAAAATACAGGGAGCGAAAGGCTATTTACAATTTGTACAGAAACTAGGTGGCAGTTATAACAGTCGAGGGGCATGAAAGGAAAGCAGTGGTTGGGAAGGGAGTGAGACAGGATTGTAGCCTCTCCCCGATGCTATTCCATAAGTATATTGAGCATGCAGTAAGGGAAATAAAAGAAAAGTTCGGAGTAGGTATTAAAATCCATGGAGAAGAAATAAAAGCTATGAGGTTCGCCGATGACATTGTAATTCCGTCAGAAACAGCAATGGACTTGGAAGAGCAGCTGAACGGAATGGACAGTGTCTTGAAAGGAGTGTATATGATGAACATCAGCAAAAGCAAAACAAGGAATGTAGTTGAATTAATTCGGGTGATGCTGAGGGAATTAGATTAGGAAATGAGAGACTTAAAGTAGTAAAGGAGTTTTGCTATTTGGGGAGTAAATTAACTGAAGATGGTCGAAGTAGAGAGGATATAAAACGTAGACTGGAAATGGCTAGGAAAGCGTT
Source organism: Schistocerca piceifrons (assembly GCF_021461385.2). Classification (NCBI taxonomy): domain Eukaryota; kingdom Metazoa; phylum Arthropoda; class Insecta; order Orthoptera; family Acrididae; genus Schistocerca; species Schistocerca piceifrons. Next base: position 171,044,815 of record NC_060139.1, read on the forward strand.
TCTGAAGAAGAGAAATTTGTTAACATCGAGTATTGATTTAAGTGTTAGGAAGTCGTTTCTGAAAGTATTTGTATGGAGTGTAGCCATGTATGGAAGTGAAACGTGGACGATGAATAGTTTAGACAAGAAGAGAATAGAAGCTTTCGAAATGTGGTGCTACAGAAAAATTCTGATGATTAGATGGGTAGATCACATAACTAATGAGGAGGTATTGAATAGAAATGGGGAGAAGAGCAGTTTGTGGCACAACTTGACAAGAAGAAGGAACCGGTTGGTAGGACATGTTTTGAGGCATCAATGGATCACAAATTTAGCATTGGAGGGCAGCGTGGAGGGTAAAAATCGTAGAGGGAGAGCAAGAGATGAATACACTAAGCAGATTCAGAAGGATGTAGGCTGCAGTAGGTACTGGGAGCTGAAGAAGATAGCGCAGGATAGAGTAGCATGGAGAGCTGCATCAAACCAGTCTCAGGACTGAAGACCACAACAACAACAACAACAAAGAAATATTCCCCGGGGTCGGGGGGAGGAAGGCGGGTTATGTCATGTGATTAAGGGATGGGGCGACATTGTAGAGTCACCAATGGAACTGGTTACAAGGTACATGGAAGGGTTGCACGTGTGACACGTTGCTCCATCTTAGTGGAAATAATATTCTGTATGTTCGACGTCATCCAGCTCCTCCATAAATGTATGAAGATGACAATATAAACTGCAGTGTCTTCGGTCGTATCAAAGAAAATGAGCCAACAATCCTAGACCCTGGCACCGCGCACCACATTCCAACTTCTTCACCATGCAGTAGAGTTTCGTGGATGATACGGGGTTAACACCAAAACGGTATCCTCTGTTTTGTTTCTTGATGTAATCTAACAGTTGGAACCATGACTCATCTGTGAACCAACTTATGGAGAGAACGTTTCGGTGTTGAATAAGAAAGGCCTGAAACCATCGGCAGTACCGCATTATTTGCTCATCATCTGTTTCTTGCAATGCTTGTTTCAAGTGCACTCTGCGTGATCGCAATGCCGGTTTCTTCGCAGTTCGCTGCTATGTGCCATATGAAATGCCTGTGTCCTGGCTCAGTCAACACAAAAATTTCCTTTGAGAGTTCTCCAAATGTCTTCGAATATTATCAATATCCTCTGCACCTAATGATGGTGTTTGTTTACCTCTGTCACTCTTTGTACACCAGTTTTTCGCAGCTTCCTTATCATACATAAAATGGTTTCATTTGTTGGAACATAGTGAACACTGAAGTTTTTCCTAAATGCCCGTTGTGTTGTAACGAATAAGTCTGTTTTGCAATACGTTTTCACAACAAAACCACGTTTTCGAAATGAGTACTGCATGATTCTGCCGGCTACAGACCGCGAAAAAACCACTAATTTGCTCTTTATTGTCACGCGGCCCGAACTACACACTCACAGACTACACAAACCACGAGCGTCGAGGCTACGAACGAAGTAACAGGACCAGAGCAAGCGTGGCGTTATACCGGACTCTTGCGTAGAAACGGCAATCAGCTTGCCAACAATGGGCGATACTTCTGATAATCCCAGAGCTATTAAAGTCATTAAAATATCTTTCTGTTTCTACGAGTTTTGGAAGCGAAATAATGACCGATTGAAGTAGTACAGGTTTGTATGGTTCCCCCCCTCCCCCCCCCCCCCCCCCAATCTACATATCTGAAATAGTACAGCTGTGTTCAAATGAGTGACAGATGTTCTGATCTATGCAGTTACAAAACTAAACGGTACTCTGGCTGTTGATATACTTTCCTGGATGTGAGGTCGTGATCCAAGAACTTTTCTGCTCCTTACGTTTCGTCCAGGACTACGCTGGATCTCCTTAGAGGCGCTGCTCCGCTGAGTCTTGCCGACTGACTGGTCGGGTGTCTGAGAGCGACTTATATATTGTGAGAAAGGGGGGCGTGGTTCAGGTGACACGTGATGAGCAGTGATAATCCATAGCAAAGGTAAGGTTGACTATCGATTACCACCTTGTTAAAGATAAAAATTGTTAGCAATTTTGTAGAGCCACTGTCCATATATCGCTAAGTTTCATAGCCTCCTCTTTCTTATTAAAATTATCGTGATGTTTATAAATTTCAATAGCTTCTCTATATAGCCGTGGATAGTAATTTAACGTTGTAGATAAAACTTCGGTATCTGAAAACTTCACTTGGTGGTTGCCTGGTTGAAGAGCATGTTCCGCTACAGCTAATTTTTCTATTTTTCCAAGTCGACAAAGACTTTTATGCTCTTTCAGTCGCGTGTTTACGCTTCTTTTGGTAGTACCAATATAAACTTTACCACTGGTACATGGAATTTTATACACACCACATGTCGACAGGGGAACGCGTTTATCCTTCTCAGATCGTAGGACTTGACTTATTTTCTTTGTTGGTTTAAAGACAGGTTTTATGTCATGTTTTCGTAAAATCTTACCGATCCGATCTGTTACTTTTTTAATAAAAGGGAGAACTACTGTATTTTTCTGTCGTTGTAGTTCATTCTTATCTTTTGGTATTCTATTCCTTGGACGCAAAATTCTATTTATCTCTTTTCTTGAGTAGCCGTTTTTTTCAAAAGCCTCCTTCAGATGTTTCACTTCAGCATCCAAATGTTCAGGTGCACACACCCGTTCCGCTCGATCGACAAGACTTTTTATGACACCCCTTTTTTGTTCTGGATGATGATTAGAATTTTTATGTAAATATCTGTCCGTATGTGTTGCCTTCCGAAAACTTTATATTCCAAGCTTCTATCCGACCGTCTCATAACTAAGACATCCAAGAAAGATATTCTGTTATCCTTTTCTATTTCCATGGTGAACTGTATTTTTGGGTGAATTTTATTTAGATAGTCAAAGAAATCGTCCAAGGCCTTTCTGCCATGGGACCAAACCCAAATGTGTCATCTACATGTCGATACCAACGAGATGGTTTGTTAATAGCTTTGTCTAGGGCTGATTGTTCAAATTTCTCCATGTAAAGTTTTATCTACAACGTTAAATTACTATCCACGGCTATATAGAGAAGCTATTGAAAGTTATAAACATCACGATAATTTTAATAGGAAAGAGGAGGGTATGAAACTTAGCGATATATGGACAGTGGCTCTACAAAATTGCTAACAATTTTTATCTTTGACAAGGTGGTAATCGATAGTCAACCTTATCTTTGCTATGGATTATCACTGCTCATCACGTGTCACCTGAACCACGCCCCCCTTTCTCACAATATATAAGTCGCTCTCAGACGCCTGACCAGATCCTTCCCTCTTCCCCCGGGCTTCCCCTACACCTTCCTCCCTTCCCCCTATCTCCCCTGCCCGTGGCATCTGCTCTCCCTTCTCCCTCTCCCACCCCCGCTCCACCTCTCTTGGCAGGTCGCCGGACTCGTACAAGGTTAGTGAACATTCGCGCGCCGGAGATCAACGCCTCGTGTTCTGTGTGTGCCGTCGTTTTGTGCTTCAGTGCGTCAGCGTTATTCGTGCACCTACGTTCACGTGTTACAATTTTCGTCTCTGTCTGTGTCCTAGTGTATGAACAATTTTATCTTGGACTCTACGCCCGTGAACGGCGCCTTGTATTTTACAAAGTGTTTGTCTCCGTTTATGTGTCCACCATGTATCTTTCTCTACATGTCTTCATTTGTATATTTGTGTTTCTCTGCTGCAGGCCTGCCTGTAATACAGGTTTCAAAATAACAATAAAGAAAAAAAAAAAAACCGACCAGTCAGCCGGCAAGACTCAGCGGAGCAGCGCCTCTGAGGAAGTCCAGCGTAGTCCTGGACGAAACGTAAGGAGCAGAAAAGTTCTTGGACCACGACCTCACATCCCGGAAAGTATATCAACAGCCATGTCACCCGGTCGTGAAAGCCTTCATTCTACAATAAACGGTACTCTGCTCGAAGGTGATAAGACGATATGCTGAGTCGAATATTGTGTTCTGCACTGCACCTTTCAGGACCAAATGTCAATTATTAGTACTAGGGCTATCATTTACAAAGAGTTACTGGAGTAACCTGTGTTTTCATATTATGCCATACACACAATAATGTCGTCGATCCAATGCTTTCACATCATTTTCCCAATGCCAAGTTATCGTATCCCCGAGGGCGTGTTAATTGTTGGGTGACTGCTGTCCAGTTTTGTCTGCGGTAGCTTCAAGTACTCTAACGCCTTGGCATGGCGAGTTGTAAATCCAGATCCACTCACCAGTGATGCAAATGCCGTAACAGGAAACGTTTCCAACGTCTGATCGAGATTTCATCCAAAGAGTGAAATACGGTAGGGTTTCGATGCCAATCTGAACACCCATATCATGGTCTCTTCTGGACGTACACTACAAGGTCGAATAACTTCCAAGGATTATATTTCCATTTTGGCTGATCAGGTCCATCCTATGGTATCATGTTAGTTTCCCAACGGTAATATTATATTTCAAGACGTCAGAGCACCTGATTACACGTATCGTGTCACACAAGTTCTTTTTAGTGGGCGCGCGGATTGATTGTTTCATCTCCAAACTTCATCACAGTGATCATATCTCATTACTATAGAGCCTTTGTAGTCTACCTTGTAAATAAGGGTGCGTGGTTGCTATTCACCTCCATCATCGTTACCCAAATTTGTCACATTTTTGCAGGTAAATTGTATGAAGTTCTCCTGGAAACCACTAACTAACCTGACCTGACGAGTGGAGGATTGTTCTGGATGCCAAAGTGTTTGCCGCTCCGTATTAATCACATCCTCTGGAAAATCACTCAACAAGAACGAAAATGCACACCTATCTAAATAAGTATCTCTTTATCGCTTTATCTGGAACACCGCATAGGCAACGTAGGTTTAGATACCTAGGATACCTTCAGCTAGCTGGATACAATATTGATAAGGTCCAGGTAGTGGCGACTGACTCTCCTGGATACCCTGCTTCATCCATTGCAGCTTTCATGCGAGGCCTATGTTAATGGAAACATTTCTTATTCCGGCGATTTCTGAGTGATTCGGGCGGCATTCTCAGATCTTCCCAGAAGGCTCCCGCGCTGGCGCAGAGCCGGCCCCTGTGGAGCGGCTTGCGGCCACCCGCAGCGCACGCCTGATAAACGACCCCCGCGTGGTGCCAATTCGCTGCTCTATCTTAGCGGCAGGCGTCGGCGGCGCTCCCGCAGAAAGCACAACACAGAAGACTGCGGCACCGCCGCCCCGTTGTCTCCACGTGACGCCACGCCACAGCTCGTGACGGCAGCACGTGCTGGTCGCTCCACACACACACGCCGTACACGTGGCACAGTCATCCTAACGACTGTAATAGTCCTACGGACTATTATTTCTTGTATGATGTACATCGTGATGCGTTCTTCATGTGAGTGCTCTGTGTTCTGCTATGCTATCAGAAAGAACAAAGAGTATACCTTGCTGACCACCTTATTATTTATTTAGCATATGGCTCATAACATCACAGTAAAAATTACCGAAACAACCTGATTTAGAAAAAAAAAATCACAAATGTATAAACAGAGCCGAAGGAAGTTTACCCCATCTGTGTAAGGAGTCGGCGCATCTCCTACAGCTGGTTCTGATGCGATTAAGAGTTGACCAAACTTTGGGAGGGCAATCAAATCCTTTTGGTTTACTAAAGATGCATGGCATACTGTGGCAGTTTACTGCTGTTCTGCTCTACCATTACTCTTTCCATTGGTCATTTATTTTAAAGTTGGTTTGATGCAGCGCCTGTGCGGTCTTTAGTGGAGGATGCCTAGACTGGAGCCGGCCGGAGTGGCCATGAGGTTCTAGGCGCTACAGTCTGGAACCGCGCGACCGCTACGGTAGCAGGTTCGAATCCTGCCTCGGTCATGGATGTGTGTGATGTCCTTAGGTTAGTTATGTTTAAGAAGTTCTAAGTTCTAGGGGACTGATGACCACAGCAGTTAAGTCCCATAGTGCTCAGAGCCATTTGCACCATTTGAACCTAGACTGGAGTCGTGAGTATCTTCATGGATTTGTAATTGAGGGTTGGTCATGATTTTTTGAAATTCTCTAACCATAGCGTGTTCTCGGCGCAGGTTAGGAGGGGCTATGTTACTGAGAACGGGCAGCCACACTGTAGGAGTTGGCCTGATTGTGCCTGACATAATACGCATTGTTGCATTAAGTTGGCCATCTACCATGTGTGAGTGTTTGCTGTTGAGCCACACTGGGGCACAGTATTCTGCCACTGGATACACCAAGCCAAGTGCGGATATTCTTAAGGTAGATGCTGTCGAGCCTCAAGTGGTGCCACAGAGCTTCTGCAATATGTTGTTGCGTGTTTTAAGTTTCGCTGCAGTTTTCGTCAGGTGTTATTTGAATGTTAGTGTCCTATCTAGGGTAACCCCAAGGTACTTCGGGTGTTTGTTGTGATTTAGTAATTTCCCGTTTAGATAAACATGTAGTTCACTGTTGGCCATTTTGATGTTCAAATGGAAGGCAGATACTTCTGTCTTTGCAGCACAAGGTTGTAGCCTCCATTTTCTAAAGTACTCGCTGTGAATCCCTAGGTCACTCGTAAGGATATCTCCGGCAGTTTGTATATTTCTGAAGGCTGTTGCCAGAGCCCAGTCGTCAGCATAACCAAATTTGCGCGATCTGGTTGCAGGAATGTCAGCGATGTAAAGGCTGAAAAGAAGGGGCGCAAGGACAGAACCTTGTGGGAGTCCTTTATTGAGTTTCATCTGTTTACTTCTGTCATTCCCCATTATTACTTGGAAGGTTCTATTTGACAACATATCGTCAATGAGGTTGGTTATCTTCTTGCAGGGGACGGCACAGATTAATTTGTGCATGAGTCCCTGAATCATAGGCTGCTGTTAGGTCTATGAATGCTGCAGTTACTTTATGTTTCTTCTGCAACCCCGCCTCTATATATGTTGTGAGTGATAGGACTTGATCTGTACAGTAGCGATAGGGGCGGAATCCTGCTTGTTTGATAGGGATTTTTTTGGAGTATAGTTTGGCCTATTCTGCTGAGGGGCAGTCTTTCTAGTAATTTATAGACCATACTGAGAAGGGCAATGGGGCGGTAACTCTCTGGTCTATCGCCTGGTTTACCAGGTTTCAGGACTGCGATGATCTTTGTTCGTGTAAGTGAGGAAGGAATCTTAGCGACTTGGAGAATGTCCGTGAAGAACTTAGCCAGCCATTGTTTTGTGTAGGCTCCAACATTTATGAGGAACTCAGGGTGGATACCACCGAAACCCGGAGCTTTGCCTGGTTTAACCTTCTTCAAGGCATTGGTAACCTCCTCGATACCAATATCTGATGAATATTCTGTGTCCATTGCACGGGTCCTTTTCAAGGTTTTTAAGTCCTTCTTCACTTTTGTTGTGTGCTTTCTATCTCGTGGGGCTCTAGACGCAGAAACTATGCGGGCTGCAACCTTGTTGGGATATTTTTCGTCCTTTCTGTGTTCAGGTGGATTTTCGCCTCCAAGTTTACGCAGTAGGGACCAGGCTTGTCGGCTTGATTTTAAATGTCTAGATTTTCAACAGTATTCTCCCATTTTTGCCGTCTAATAAATTCGATGTTATGTAATAGTTCATCTGACATTTCCCGGTCCCCATTCTTGAGGAACTCCGCGTACAGGTCATCGCATATCCCAGTCCAACCGGGAATATATCTTTTGTGGTACGCCCTTGGGATCGCTGTTTTCGCACAGCTAATGAGCGCTCCCACAAACCTCTCATAGCTCTTGCTGGTTGGAGGGGTCTAGCGCAAGGTATAATCAAGTTGTTCAGAGAATTTTTTCCAGTCAGATTTTGTAAGAATCCACCTTGGTCGAGGGTAAGATCTTATTATCGGGATGGATATACCGATATTAATAAGCACAGGGCCGTGTTGGCTATGTGGGAAGTCCGTCAGGACCCTTCTAACCACCTTATTTGTTTGTGTTAATTTGCTGGCAAAAAGAACAAAACGAACAGCCACGATTTCACCTTGAATGTTACTCGCAGGTCTGTTTCCGAAAGTTTCATTGTATTGTAGTACAGGCCAGTATGAGTGGCAGCCTCACGTTGTGATCGCTGTCCAACCACAATAAAATTATCACTGCAGCAAGCAATAAACACAGGGTCTCCAGTCGACATGTAGGTATGTGACGTGTTCAATGTCTTTCGCTTCGTCCAATGTAACTAGTGTGTACCACAGAGACCAAACAACAACAAAACTAATATCCACAATAGTGGCGCGCCTTCCGATATTATTGTGCTTAGGAGTGACCCCGTCTCATGAGACGAATGCCCATCCTGGGTATAGCGTAACTCTGGACGCACAGTGCGTGGAGTCTCTGAGGAGAAGAAACTTTGCCAGATTGCAGTATCCATTCATATATACATAAATAAATGAAACTAGCAGAAGCATGATACACGAATATTGTGAAGGTGGCTAGTTTGGATCAAGTAATCTATATAAGCTAGTATTATGGTTATTGTCATTTAATAAATATGTATTTTAACGTATTTTACTGTACTACATGGTTTGTTCACATTAATTCTGTGAATTTCGATGTTATTCATTGTCACATAGGGCTAATTGTAGACTTTTTCCTTACTTTCTGTTATTTTCCTTGTATATGACATAGTTTGGCGCGTTAAGTTCGGCACACCAACTGGCGGATAGCTCTGGTTCGCATGGTTTGTTCAGTTTAGTTTTCATGTTCAGACATTGCTCTCCAAATTACTTTTCTGCGAAATCTCATGCACCATATGTCAGTGCTTATGCAACTTCCTTTATTAAGTACACTGCATGTATTCTGTAAATTTGCATGTCACTGATTTTGCGTTACTGTGTGGGTAGTGATATATCATTTTGCTTATGATGTTTATATTTCTTAAGAGTTTGTTTGGTGACGGAAAAGCCCGAAACACGTACTAAAGAGTGTGTATTCCATACACTTTCATGGAACACCCAAGATTTGTTATTAGTGACCAATCAACATTGTATATGTTTATTGGATTAATTATAACGGTTGCATACCTCATGTGCGGCTTCAAATCACAATAGCAAAACTCCATGTTTACCTGTGATAGACCGTCATTCGTTATTTTGCCTCCAATATGGTACAAAGACCTACCTTTGTGTACTCAGTGGTCCCTAATTTTTACGTTAAAACTAACCTCACTTTCCTACTTCTCAATTCCTTCATTCTGATAACCTACATTCCGTGATTCGTTGCAGTCAGTATATCCCCCAAATCTTCCTTACTTTCACTGAGAGCGGAAATGTCATAAGCGAATATTATGTTTGAGATTCTCTCAGCCTATACTTCAATCCTCCACCTGGACCCATCTTTGATTTCTTGTATCGCTTCTTCTATGTACGAATTGTGCAGTTGGCGACAAAAGACTGCGTCACTATGTTACTCGTATATTCATTTTAATCCATGCACTTCGTTCTTAGCTACTGCTTGCATCTTGTATGTATTGTGTATTACCTGTCTTTCTTTATAGTACTGTGATAGTGAATAGCTCAGTATGTAGTACAATTCAACAGGAATGGGCACCTCCGAAACGGGCTGTCACAGAATTTGGAAAGAAAATCGTAGGTACAAGAAGGCAACTGTGAAAAAACCTGGATAATAGAAGAAATACTAAAGTTGATTTATGAAAGAAGGAATTAGAAAAATATTCAGGAAAATTCAGGAATTATGATGTACAAGCCACTTAGGAATGAAACTAATAGGAAGTGCACAGAAGCTAAGGTGAAATTTCTGGATAAAATATACGATGAAATCGAAAAAGAAATGATTGTATGGTGTCAACATATATAAAATTCAAAGCAAGGTTGGTAACATAGGGGGTACAGTGGAATTTCCATTGTTAAATGCAAACAAAAGAGCGGATAGGTGGAAATAGTACATTGAATGTCTCTATGAGGGGTAAGACTTATATGATTACGTAATAGAAGAAGAAAGAGTTGACAGCGCGAAGAGATGGGGATCTAGTATCAGAATTAAAGGTAGAGGAAAAAAGTCACAAACTTTTTTGTTTGAAAGTAAATATAATTTAGATTACTGTCCCAAATTTTTCCATTGGAATTGGAACTAGAATTGGTATAAAAAAATTATAACCATAAGCAATGTAATGTACCATGCGCACTTTCCAAGGTACACATTGGAGGAAAAACGTTTTTGCTCAAGTTTGCCAGTCAATCCGGAAAACGTAGCATTAGAAGGCTGTGATATTTTGCATACACCAAAGCAATGTTGTCTAGAAAGCTGTGGATCGGTTTTTTGGTCCAGAGGTATAGAAGGCTGTGGAGCTTTGTAAATGAGTTTTGTGCTGTACTGTGTTGCGGAATTTGAGTGATGTTAGATTTATTGTGTCATTCTTCTTGCAAGGTTGAATACATTGATCTTTTTTTTTACAATGCCTGGCCTGTTAAAGAATTTAAAAATATAGTAAGTCCCGTATTTCCTATGTAAAGCGAAAAGCTGATGTTGAGGATAGCGTTGGGCCTGCAGATGCAAAGATCAGCTTGTTTCCTAGTGAATCTAAACTATGACTTGGGAAATGTATTGTGTCAGAAGAAACAAATCATGACAGAAATACAGGTTTCAGAATTGTGGATCTGGAACTGGTGACAGAGGCATTTGGAAAAACTTTAAAGTGCTCTTTTTGTGGAGGAAATGTGAATTTGGTGGACGATTGAAGGAGAGAAAGTCTGGTTTCGTCATTGCAAATTCTGTGTGAAAACTGCGATGCCGTAAAACCATTCAAGGAACCGAAGGCCAGTAATAGAATGTATGAAGCCAATATGAGATTTGTTTATGGACTAAGATGTATAGGGGTTGGAAAAGATGGTGGAAACCATTCATGTGATTTTGTCAACAAGTCTGGTCCTTCCCTAAAATTTACTGCAATGACCACTACTTCCCTCAATGCCATTGCAGAAGTAAGTGACGAGAGCAAGAAAATGAAAGCACAGTGTGAAATTGAAGGAAACCGTGATGCACCTAATATCAAAGATATAGCAGTATCCTGTGAGAGTTCCTGGGTGAAGACGGGACGTACTTCACTGCATGGAGTATCAACAGCCATTAATGTCGACACTGGAAAAGTAGTAGTCTTACAGCTGACTCTTCAACCATGAAAATAACTTCCCTTATGAGTTTTCAATGGCCATTAAACCACCTTTTCAGCACTGCCTTCACCAGAACAGCTAGAAAAACGTAAGCAAAGCAAAACGCAGAACCCAAAAGAAAGTTTCATTACTCTTATTTGGAAGAGATGTCAAGGACTATATTTGTTTCCAATTCGGTAGTGAAGATTTCTGCTTTGGAAGCTGCAGCAGTTTTTAATGATGGGAATGTGGTAAGACTTCACATCAACAGCAAATTTTGCCTTGAAACTGGAGTCTTCACTGAGCAACTGCGGATCATCTATGAGCAACGAATAGCGAAGGCGGTGACTTCAGTACAGAACACAGAAAAAATTGCTAGGCAAAGGAGCAGCGGAGCTAAAAGAGCTGCAGAAGATGATGGAGAAGAACTGAAATATGGATATTGGCGGTTTCACTAAGGTCTCATTAAAAAGTTTTTAAACATTTCATCCAACCTTTAAAACGATTTTTCTGCAACTTTAAGCATTTCTCCTTTCAGGAACACAAATATCAGAATCTATTGGAAGCACTGCAATGAAATTTGGCGCACCTATTCTTTTACATAGAAGCAGTATTTAAGTGAAACGAAAATGTAATCTACACGTTGTGATCACTCTTATGGTTGGTTGGTGCTATATGAAAAATTTGCTTGTAAAAAAATGTTCAAATCCAAAAATCACAGAAAATATTATAAATAATTTAAAAAAAATTACTGTATATTCATTAGTGTAGATTACTTGACCTTACAAAAAATTTGCCAAATTTTCCTGGAAATAATGAAAAAGTATACCTTAAAATAATAACCTAACAAAAAATTCAGAAGTCTCTCACAGTATTAAAATTTTATTAATATTTCTGTAAAAATTATTTAAAGCATATTGGATCACTATACATAAGTGTGCAAACTTTGAGTGGGACTGAACAAAAAATGACAGAGATATGGATTTACAAAGATATCAGTGGAAGACTGCCATCGTATGCCCTTAAAAGCACTTTAGAACATTTGAGATCAGATAACCAGAAGGGGCAGGTGATGTTCAATCTGAATTTCTAAAATCACTGGAGGAAGTGGCAACAAAGGGTTGTGCACGTTCTTTTACAGAGTGTATGAATCTGGAAATATATAACCTGACTTTTGGAAAAACATTGTTCACACATTTTCGAAGATAGCAAGCGCTGATATTCGCGAAAATTTTCGTACAATCAGCCAATCAGCTCATGTGTCCAAGTTGTTCACAAGAATATTATACAGAAGAATGAGAAAGAGAATTGGTGGTCTGTAAGAAGACTGTCAGTTTGACTTTAGGAAAGATAAAGGGACCAGAGAGACAGTTCTGAGGAAGCGTTTGACAATGGGAGCCAGACTAAATAAAATCAAGACACGTTGGCAGGATACGTCGATCTGGAAAAATCGTTTGACAACGTCAAATAGTGCAAGATATTTTAAATTCTGAGAAAAGTAGGCAAAGCTATAAGGAAAGGCGGGAACAATAAGAGTGGAAAGCCAAGAACGAAGCGCTACTGTACATTTTGTACGGGGAAGAAGCAATGATGGAAATAAAAGAAAGTTTCGAGAATGGAATTCAATTTCAAGCTGAAAGGTTGTCAGTGATAATATTCGCTTATGACAGTGTTGAGTGAAAGTGATGTAGAACTACAGGATCTGCTGAATGGAATGATTAGTCTAATGAGTACAAAATACGGGAGTAAATCGGAGAACTACGAAAGTATGACAAGTAGCAGATTTGAGAACAGCAACATACTTTACGTCAGGATCGATGATGACGAAGTAGATGAAGTTAAAAAATTTTGCGTCCTGGGCAACAAAATTACACATGATGGACAGAGCAAAGAGGACATCAGAAGCAGATTAACACTGGCAGAAAATGCGTTTCTGACTAAGAGAATTCTACTATTATCAAATATAGACCTTACATCGAGGAAGAAATTTCAAAGAATGTATGTTTACAGTACAGTGTTGTTAAAGTGTCGAAAAATGGACTGTGAGAAAATCATAATTGAAGAGAATCATTTGAGATGTGGTGCTCCAGAAGACTGTTGAAAAGTAGGTGGGTTGATAAGGTAAGGATTGAGGAGGTTCTGCGGAAAATCGGCGTGGAAAGGAACCTGTTGAAAACACAAGGAGAAGGGACAGGATGATACGACATCTGTTAAGACATCAGGAAATAACATCCATGATACCAGAGGGAGCTGTAGAGGGTAAAATGTGTAGAGGAAGACAGAGGTTAGAATACATCCAGCAAACAATTGTGGACGTATGTTGCAAGTGCTATTCTAAGCTGAACAGTTTGGCACAGGAGAGGAATTCTTCGCGGACTGCATCAAACCATGATGATAAAGAAAAATTGAAATACTTCTATTTATTTCACTTATGAGTGAATTATTCGGATGCCTCTCCAAGACAATTTTTGCACTTTCTTCTTTCGTCGAATAGTTGGAGTATTCAACCTGTTACTCGTCCTTCTGCAACGAAAGTGACTATTGTGGTTTTCATTAACGAAATATTTACAGCCTCCGAGAACTTCAGAAACGCTTGGTCATTCCTCAGTCATCGTTTAGGCAGCGATGGAACTTTTTTTTATACGATAAAATATTTCACATGATGTACTGTTAAACCATACAGCTCATTTCGAAGTTATGAAGGTGTTTAGAGATGTTGATGTTGCAGTACTAAAAACTTCATGTGCACCATTCTTTTACAGCCAAGGATATGAAATTTTGTGATATTACACTCCTAAATAAGCAGGCTGCAAAAACCTTAATGAGCAAGTATCAGCCAACCATGGAGCACAGTCCAGTCCTGGAGAAGATGCCACCAGAGTCAAGGAGACGTCGACAACTGAAGAAGATTGAAAGGGCTCGGAGTGTTTTACTGTCACTCTTGAAGCATATTGTGTACACCATAAAATTTTTAACAACAACCGGTTTTGGTCGGCCTTAACAAAATTCATTGTTGTACAGCCACGACGAAATTCTGAAACTAATATAAGATGTATTTCCAAAAGTAGGACGAAGCTGTTTGAGTTGTTTTTCACTTAGGGCTTAATGAAAAACGTGAGAAGTCACCAAATGAAAACTTTCACGTGAAACTTGCATTTTATACAAGGCTATTGCTTCTAACGCTTCCTGTAAACACAGTATTCGACAATTTCCCTGCTGCTGTTGTTTTAACACTAGAGAACGACGAATTCTCAAACAATAGTAGGGTCTCATCTCAGTCTGTAATAATTTAGTAAGAGATTCTCGCAGTTCCTAAGACATTACCTGGAGGATGTCTTTGGCCTCTCTGCGAAATGGATTAATTCTTCCCAATCAATTAATGCACTCATCATCTACACAAGACAAGAACTTCCCAGCACGGTGGACTAAATGTAGTGCGCATTTTAATTTCGTTGAGCACCGCAACACAGGACGGATCTTTAAGGACTCTGTACCGATCCCACAGTTAACAGGCGGAGCCGCTACGCCTGCTGCCTTCTGTTAGAGAGGCGACAAAGGCGTTACGTTGAAGTGGGGCCAAGGACGCAGCGTTGTGGAAATTCTGCGAGCTTCCACGGCGAGGGCCCTTTCGACATTTCCACCCCCGCTGTGAGGCTTCAGTGCGCACGCTAGTTGGTTGACGTCGACGTCTGCTGCGTCGCTGCTCCCGCGCAGGGCTCTCCTCGTTTGCTGTAACACGTGCCACACCAGGACACCACCAGTCGGCGCCGGCGGTCACGGACTCCCAGTCGAGGCCACCTGCAAGCGAAGGCTGCAGTCGTCGCGTCAGAACGGATACTGTCGACCCATAAAAGTAAAGGTGTTGTTATTATTTGAAAATATTAATTCCAAAGAAAAGGATTACTTTATTTTCAAGTCAGAAACCTGGTTCGCGGATCTACGAAAGTTGAAGAACTTATTTCCAAGCTGACGTATTTGCATCTGACGCTCTAGGTTCACTGCGGCTGGGGTAATAATAATGTGAAACTAGTCCCTAGTTAACATCAATATTTTGCTACCCACCAACGAAGGGCGAGTACACGATCTTAAATTTTAATATTGCTCACCTGGTGGAAACGTGTTACGCCTTGCATGGTTTAAAGCCCTTCTAGGAGCTTAGATTTCTCATGGAGTACCTTAATCAGGAACAACAGTTAAGAAGTAATTAAAGAAATACTTTGATACGGATCACTGAAGAGAAAAAAGTTAATATTCTCTAAGATAATGCTGTTGGAAACAACAAATAATTATCCTTTAATATCACTTTGTTTCAGTAAAAACACGCAAGTATTAATCCGAATGGTGACCTTGGAAATATTGTTAACTCTGCACATATGGATCATAATACCACTTACGGCGAGGCTGGTTGGTCTCTCACTATCCTTTAAACAAATGGCTCAAATGGCTCTGAGCACTATGGGACTTAACTTCTAATGTCATCAGTCCCCTAGATCTTAGAACTACTTAAACCTAACTAACCTAAGGACATCACACACATCCATGCCCGAGGCAGAATTCGAACCTGTGACCGTAGCTGTCGCGCGGTTCCAGACTGAAGCGCCTAGAACTGCTCGGCCACACCGGCCGGCTTCCTTTAAAGAATCAGTCCAGGTACCTAGATAGGTTTCGGGTTGTCTACCCCCTCGCTCTGCGATGGTAGACACTGTTTAGCCGACTAAAGTAGCGTGGACGACAATTCAACTAAATACCGACCACGCAAAGGCCACATACCTCCAGTCTATGGGCAGCAGTTAAAAGTTAAACTAGCGAGCATCCGGGATTCTACCATGATACGTTTGAAAAAATGTCTAATATTTCATTTAAATTGATATATTGCCTTTAAAGTGGCTATAAAGTCCGTATGTAATATCCCGGCATCAGTTAGGCAATGTTACTGATGTCTCTGTTACGGGTTCACACCCGAAAGCAGCCAGAAGATATTTAGTTCGACCCGATATTTCGGACGTCCTAAACCGTCACTGGGAAACGAATACTTGTGAATTAACACATTCAGTCGTTCAGTAGGCTTCTTGTAAAGATGTGCCCGCCACAATTTCTCGTAATCTGCATGAAACACGTCACGCGAAGTTTACGGACGACATAAAATGTTCACAAGCGAATGTCTCCTAAAATAAATCACTCACGAAGATCAATCTTTCACAAAATACTCAACAACGTAGTCGCTTTTTGTCAGCGACACGAGAACCGGTTCCACGCACGAGTTTATTTATTTTGGTACAAATTTGATCAGCGCAGTTTAACATAGGTGTTTACCAGACGACGGCTTGCGAGAGACTATATCGACTCGTAGAGCTGAGTCAAAAAGCTGTACTCAAAGGCTCGGGAAATGCTGAATTCCTATTACCTAATATGTGAAGCATCCAACCAGATCATCTCGAGCACTTCCATAATTTCGGTATTTATAATGACAACCAGTCAGATTACCACAAGTAATTTAGACTAGACTTCTCGTATTTCCGAAACTAAATAAATTTAATGAAAATAAAGTACTAGTCCTTTTCACAAAATGAAAAAAAAAATGGTTCAAATGGCCCTGAGCACTATGGGACTTAACATCTGAGGTCATCAGTCCCCTAGAACTTAGAACTACTTAAACCTAACTAACCTAAGGACATCACACACATACATGCCCGAAGGAGGACTCGAACCAGCGACTGTAGCAGGCACGGTTCCAGACTTTCACAAAATAAATTATTAATTAATTTAATACTCCACGCCCATTCCGGTTGCCATTTGCAAAATAACGCTCGCTAGGACATACGTCACAAATTTCCCTAGCGCACAAAAACTTTCTCACGCATATATTTACATAGTTCTAATATAATATCACATTCTCAATTTACGTATGTCCTCCATTCAATCTTCCAGTCTCTCCAAAACACACAACCAAACGCGATGAAATAATAATTTTCCAAAATTGTGTCAAACCTCTGTTGCAATGAGACTAAAGAAAATTCCAGGAAATTAGATTATATCACCGTATCCTCTTGGTTGCAGTTTCAATTGATACTATAGATGGAAAAATGGAAATGAGCGTCTGGCAGGGCAGGTCCAGCCACCTTTGTGCAGGTATTATTACATTCGACGCCACTTTGGGCGACCTGCTCGCCTGATGAGGATGAAATGATGATAAAGACGACACAACACCCACTCCCTGAGCGGAGAAAATCCCCGACCCAGCCGGGAATCGAACCCGGGCCCCTTAGGACGGCAGTCCATCAAGCTGACCATTTTGTTTAACTTTTTTTTATTTTTTTTATTGTTCTCATTTTGTTCGTTGCATTTCTTCAGTGTTGAGCCGTTGACTCAGTTTTGCTTTAATTTTTTATTACAGAGAGCAGCTAACCCGACCATTCAGCTATCGAGGCGGACGATACCACAGATGAATACGTAACGGAGCCTAACTCAGATTCATCAGAGTCCTGTGGAGGCATTTAGCTGTTTTAGATAACAATTTGTATCTGTGATGATACTGAAGGTTTTGATTTGAAATTTTAACAGTATGGTTGTGTTATCCATAGAATTTGGTAAACTAAAGATGAAAAAGATCGATTTATTTTTAGTCGTAACGTATTGCACGCAGCATTAGACAAGCAGAAGGCTTGTCCAGCACATTAACCAGCGTCAGTTGTGCCAGCGTAACAACCAAAATCTGCTCTCCTCCGAGTCCACGGCAAGCTACGCTTTCAATGCAAAATGACAACTCGTAACAATTTGCTACGTTTCACAATGAGTGATAAATCTGCAGCACAAGTAAAGCATTTTGCAGTTAGAAGCAAGTGCGGTACAAACGCTTGAACCTAGCGACAAAATCAAGAACAAAACCTGCAGCAACAATCATAATGTTCAGTCGCTGCACAGAAGTCTTTAAATATTAAGAAATTTTCTGAGCTCATAATTATTCAATCACTGATAACTGACCTGTGACTCTAAGTTTAACAGCAGTTACAGTTTCAACATTATTCCAAGCCCCAGCATGGTGGACATCGAAATACACTCCTGGAAATGGAAAAAAGAACACATTGACACCGGTGTGTCAGACCCACCATACTTGCTCCGGACACTGCGAGAGGGCTGTACAAGCAATGATCACACGCACGGCACAGCGGACACACCAGGAACCGCGGTGTTGGCCGTCGAATGGCGATAGCTGCGCAGCATTTGTGCACCGCCGCCGTCAGTGTCAGCCAGTTTGCCGTGGCATACGGAGCTCCATCGCAGTCTTTAACACTGGTAGCATGCCGCGACAGCGTGGACGTGAACCGTATGTGCAGTTGACGGACTTTGAGCGAGGGCGTATAGTGGGCATGCGGGAGGCCGGGTGGACGTACCGCCGAATTGCTCAACGCGTGGGGCGTGAGGTCTCCACAGTACATCGATGTTGTCGCCAGTGGTCGGCGGAAGGTGCACGTGCCCGTCGACCTGGGACCGGACCGCAGCGACGCACGGATGCACGCCAAGACCGTAGGATCCTACGCAGTGCCGTAGGGGACCGCACCGCCACTTCCCAGTAAATTAGGGACACTGTTGCTCTTGGGGTATCGGCGAGGACCATTCGCAACCGTCTCCATGAAGCTGGGCTACGGTCCCGCACACCGTTAGGCAGTCTTCCGCTCACGCCCCAACATCGTGCAGCCCGCCTCCAGTGGTGTCGCGACAGGCGTGAATGGAGGGATGAATGGAGACGTGTCGTCTTCAGCGATGAGACTCGCTTATGCCTTGGTGCCAATGATGGTCTTATGCGTGTTTGGCGCCGTGCAGGTGAGCGCCACAATCAGGACTGCATACGACCGAGGCACACAGGGCCAACACCCGGCATCATGGTGTGGGGAGCGATCTCTTACACTGGCCGTACACCACTGGTGATCGTCGAGGGGACACTGAATAGCGCACGGTACATCCAAACCGTCATCGAACCCATCGTTCTACCATTCCTAGACCGGCAAGGGAACTTGCTGTTCCAACAGGACAATGCACGTCCGCATGTATCCCGTGCCACCCAACGTGCTCTAGAAGGTGTAAGTCAACTACCCTGGCCAGCAAGATCTCCGGATCTGTCCCCCATTGAGCATGTTTGGGACTGGATGAAGCGTCGTCTCACGCGGTCTGCACGTCCAGCACGAACGCTGGTCCAACTGAGACGCCAGGTGGAAATGGCATGGCAAGCCGTTCCACAGGACTACATCCAGCATCTCTACGATCGTCTCCATGGGAGAATAGCAGCCTGCATTGCTGCGAAAGGTGGATATACACTGTACTAGTGCCGACATTGTGCATGCTCTGTTGCCTGTGTCTATGTGCCTGTGGTTCTGTCAGTGTGATCATGTGATGTATCTGACCCCAGGAATGTGTCAATAAAGTTTCCCCTTCCTGGGACAATGAATTCACGGTGTTCTTATTTCAATTTCCAGGAGTGTATTTCGAAGTCCCAACGAGCACACTTAAATCCAAACAGTCTGTGACCACAAAGCACCTTCCAAAGACTTTTCGACTTCAACTGCACGCCGACAACATCCCCAGGTCTACCTTGCCCTTTTATTTACATCCTTGGTGACCTGAAAACTACCGCACTCAGTACTGTAATGTACGACTTGAGCTCAGTTTGAGTAATTCTACATATTAAAACGTTTACAAATTTTAAATATCGACAACACAGGCTATTGATTAATTAGCAACTTCATATCATATTATTCACTTCCAAACATTATATCAGTAGCACTGATTGACTGTTTCTTCGGTTGTTGGTGGATTATTTTTGTGTATTACGAATGGAAGCACGCGCAACACTGGTGTGAAATTCTACAACAATGCCGAATATTGCGCCACTATCGTGCGTGTTTTCATAAATAACTGCAACAACACTTGCCCTTATACAATTTTATACTCCACAGATGAAAATCCAGTTAAGCTAGTTGACTGACTTCAAACGCCTTGACATTGCAGTCCTACTTCAGTCAAATATATAAATGTACCAAAATCTCATTAAATTTGAAGTCCTATTTCAGTTAAACGACAATTTTATAACTGTAAAGCTACTAAAATCTCACTAAAGAAACTTATGGACTAATAGGACAATGGGATGGGACTCGCACACTGGCAATAATCAATACTGCGTATATGGAGAAATCATGGTCTGACAGTCCTTTTTAGAATATTCAAGAAATAATTTTCAAATGTTTACTTATTTGTTTGGCACTATTAGAGACTTTTTGGTCCCTTGGCGGTGTGTAAGATACACATAGTGCACATCTGTATTATTTATTATTCATTTTACAAACAACTTTAGTGTTAAAAGTCGATAACTTTATTCATAATGATTTTATATACATGGTAATAATTTTAGTGAGCTCACTTGGCTATCGGAAATCAGAAGTTGTGTACAGCTTTCGTGATGGCTGTCAGGTGAAACCGAGCAACCACCGCAACGTGACGTTCAATAGAAATCACAACAAACGTGAAGAAAGTTGCCTCACTGGGAGACGAGGCAATCAATTCCTGTTTCGTATAACGCGGTCGGTCGCTGACGAACCCACAACCGCACCCAATCTATCACCCTCGTGTGGCTGAAACCGACGTCCACGTACGTCTTACGTCAGGTCATCAACGTCGTGAAAACCTTACGGTCAAAGACCCTGGCTCTACAGACTATGCTGCTGTGTTTTCCAACCAAATCGCTGAAGCGTATCCTTCATCCAGTGAGCAGTGTGGGAGCGGGCGTTATCATGCAACAGGATGCTTTCGACCGGCAGCATTCCGACAGCCAAACTGCAAAGCCAAAAGCGGAAACATCCCACATTTCCCCCGCCAAAGGAATATAAAGCTGTTCACAGAAATTTCGAGAAGGTTACAATGACCTTCTTCGACTGCAGGGGTCCTTTGACCGTAGACGTCCTCGAGCGAGGAACCTTAATCAATGCAGATCGTTATGAAGACACTTCCCAGAAACTCCGAACAAAACTGCTACACACCAGCCGCTTGCACTGCGAATCAAGTAGTTGTGCGGCTTGCGGTTCTCAACAGTATTTTATTGTAATCTGTTTCTAACAACTAACAATACGGCACTGCACACGTCCATAAATGCGACTGAGTGGCTCCAGGAACACTCTTCTGAGTTTAAACACTTCCGCTGGTCACCAAATTCCATTACTGAGCATATCTGGGATCCCTTGCAACGTGCTGTTCAGAAGAATGTCCAACTCCTCGTACTCTTACGGATTTATGGACACCCCTGCAATATTCATGGTGTCAATTCCCTCCAGCACTACTTCAGACATTAATCGAGTCTATGCCACGTCGTGTTGCGGCACTTCTGCGTGCACGCGGGGGCCCTAAACGATATTAGGCAGGTGTATCAGTTACTATGGCTCTTCAGTGTATGTTTAAACGGATGGTACAGTCCATACAGTTAACAATAAGTGGTAATATACATTCCCTTAAAAGTTGTACGGAAATAAATTTAGGGGAAGTAAATTTGACGTTGCTGTATTCTGCCGTGAGCTAAGCAAAGTTCGTCCCCTGCCTCATGGGCAGAGGCGTAAGTAGCGCAGCGATTGCGGAGCTCGAGTATATGTCATGGGGAACGTTTTATCGGTCTTACGCAACTAGCAACTCACAGGCGTGTGTGAGTTATACCGCTCAGATACTGTCGTATAAATTTCAAAGGAAGTAATATGGATTCATGAATGCTTCTTGAAGAGAGTCATTTACAAAAGCGCTGCACATTTGTAGCAAAAGATAGGAAATTAAATAAGGGCTACTGTAATGCAACGTACTGAGTAGAGGAAAAATGACGTTCAAAACATTTAGTGAACATTTATGATTGTTTCATATTGAGTAATTCATTTAAACTTGAGTACAGTTATTGTTATTAATCAATTAATTATCCACCCACACACGCAACACCACACCATTTCGGCATGCAATTAAGTCACAACTCTGCTGTCGCTGAAGGTGGTAGTATTGAGAAACTTAGAATAGTCTACAAGAAGTGTCAATTTTTAACAGTCAGTACTTGGGAGCCAGCGTCCAACTTTTCACGTCCTTACCACTTTAGTCTATTGGGATGTCATAATATACTAATTTGCGGATGTTACCAATTAATAACAACATCGGTACTAATGCGGCCGTAGGTGCTGCCCCCACAATGTCTTATTGGATCATCAGCGTAAAAGTTTGACGAACACTGGTCTAGCCGGCCGGTGTAGCCGAGCGGTACTAGGCGCTTCAGTCTGGAACCGCGGGACCGCTACGGTCGCAGATTCGAATCCTGCCTCGGGCATGGATGTGTGTGATGTCCTTAGGTTAGTTAGGTTTAAGTAGTTCTAAGTTCTAGGGGACTGATGACCTCAGATGTTGAGTCCCATAGTGCTCAGAGCCATTTGAACCATTTGAACACTGGTCTACAATATGAGTCACCAACGGCTACCGTGCAGGAAATTCTTGGAGCAGATGACCAAGAACTGGGACAACTTTATGACAGAGGAAAATGACATCAAGTTCGCAGAGAAATACTAACTTCTCAGAAAAGAGATCCTGCCCCACTGAAAAAGTGTGATCAAGCTTAAATCGTTCAAATGAGTCTGAGCAGTATGGGACTTAACTTCTGAGGTCATCAGTCCCCTAGAACTTAGAACTAGTTAAACCTAAGTAACGTAAGGACATCACACACATCCATGCCCGAGGCAGGATTCGAATCTGCGACCGTAGCGGTCGCACGGTTCCAGACTGTAGCGCCTAGAACCGCACGGCCATCCTGGCCGGCCGATCAAGCTCGCACAATAGCATCGGTAACATGTGAATAAACAGATTTCTTGCCAACACCAGACTAAAATGGTCACCTTTGTTACAGCTGATGACATGACCGTGACCCAGGCATCAGCTTTCTCTCATACTTACGGGTACAAGTTGGCGTGGCATCGCATTGAATCATTGTAATTGTGAACAAGTTACTAACAGAAATTAACAAAAGGAGGGCGTATTGCGGTACGTAAATGAAAGTCGTAGATTCAAACAGATGCCACTCGCACTGGTACGAAAAGTTCACTTAATTAAGTTGGTATAACTAGCAAATCTTGCTTAAACCGTTTTACTGTAACAGGTTACTGGACATATAGTGAGCACTCGGTGAGCAGGAGAAATTCACATAAAATAAACGGTGAAATGCCCGAAAAAACGAAGGCAAGAAAGAGAGAAATTCTGGCAGGTAACGATACGATAGCAGCAGAACAATTAGTGAGACTTGCAGGGAGAACAGATAACTTTGTGGTTGAAATCCATTAGTTCTACGTACTTAATCGTAATATCTATTAACCAAGCTGTCACGAATAGCGAACAACAAGATGATTTAATGATATGCTCGATGAACAATAGTACCCATCCGTTATATTCTGAAGCTTCAGCACGAGAGAAGACTGCTGCAACTTACCACCTAAGCTGTAGGCTAATGTTGTCAGGAAGCTGACTGTACCTAATACGGAAGCATATGTTGACCTCACCAAGGTGGTCTAAAATTTAAGGGCAATTGTTCTCCTTTTCTCCTTACGTGCTACTTAGCACGTCTCCTCCCACGGGAAACAGTCGACGGAATACCAGAGAGGTACTTCTTTTTATGATGTCGGCGAACTTCACCTTGCAGGTACGTAGTTGCGTGAGAAAGCGTTCAAGCCGGCCGGAGTGGCCATGCGGTTCAAGGCGCTACAGTCTGGAGCCGAGCGACCGCTACGGTCGCAGGTTCGAATCTTGCCTCGGGCATGGATGTGTGTGATGTCCTTAGGTTTTATTTCGGGTTATCAGTCTTTGGTTTGATGCGGCTCCCCACGAATTCCTCTCCTATGCCAAACTCTTCATCTCAGAGTAGCACTTGCAACCTAGTTCCTCAATTATTTGCTGGATGTATTACAATCTCTGTCTTTCTCTACAGTACCATGGAAGTCATTCCCTGATGTCTTAACAGATGTCCTATCATCCTGTCCCTATTCCTTATCGGTGTTTTCCACATATTCCTTTACTCTCCGATTCTTCGCAGAACCTCCACATTCCTTACCTTATCAGTCCACCTAATTTTCAACATTCGCCTGTAGCACCACATCTCGAATGCTTCGATTCTCTTCTGTTCCGGTTTTCCTACAGTCCATTTTCACTACCATACAATGCTGTGCTCCAGACGTATATTCTCATAATTACTCCCTCAGATTAAGGCCTATGTTTGATCTTAGTAGACTTTTCTTGATCAGTAATGTCCTTTTTGCCAGTGATAGTCTGCTTTTGATGTCCTCCTTGCTGCGTCCTTCTTTGGTTATTTTGCTACCTAGGTAGCAGAATTCCTTAACTTCATCTACTTCGTTACCATTAATCCTGATGTTAAGTTTCTCGCTGTTTTCATTTCTACTACTTCTTATTACTTTCGTCTTTCTTCGATTTGCTGTCAGTCAATACGCTGTACTCATTAGAGCGTTCATTCCATTCAACAGATCATGTAATTCTTCTTCACTCTCACTCAGTATAGCAATGTCATCAGCGAATCGTATCATTGATATCCTTTCACCTTGAATTTTAATTCCACTCCTGAACCTTTCTTTTATTTCCATCATTGCTTCTTCGATAAACAGACTAAACAGTAGGCGGGAAAGATTACATCCCTGTCTTCCACGCTTTCTAGTCCGAGCACTTCGTTCTTGGTCGTCCACTCTTATTAGCCCCTCTTGGCTCTTGTACTTTTTTTTTTGTCATCAGTCTCCTGACTGGTTTGATGCGGCCCGCCACGAATTCCTTTCCTGTGCTAACCTCTTCATCTCAGAGTAGCACTTGCAACCTACGTCCTCAATTATTTGCTTGACGTATTCCAATCTCTGTCTTCCTCTACAGTTTTTGCCCTCTGCAGCTCGCTCATGTCTTAGCAGGTGTCCTATCATCCTGTCCCTTCTCCTTATCAGTGTTTTCCACATATTCCTTACATCTCCGATTCTGCGTAGAACCCCCTCATTCCGTACCTTATCAGTCCACCTAATTTTCAACATTCGTCTATAGCACCACATCTCAAATGCTTCAATTCTCTTCTGTTCCGGTTTTCCCACAGTCCATGTTTCACTACCATACAATGCTGTACTCCAGACGTACATCCTCAGAAATTTCTTCCTCAAATTAAGGCCGGTATTTGATATTAGTAGACTTCTCTTGGCCAGAAATGCCTTAGGTTGGTTAAGTTTAATTAGTTCTAAGTTCTAGGCGACTGATGACCTCAGAAGTTAAGTCGCATAGTGTTCAGAGCCATGTGAACCATTTTTTTGAAAGCGTTCAAGTCCTCCTAAACTCATTTTGTGTCAACGAAATCGCTATCTTGGCGATAATTAGCAAAGTTTTAAGACAACTAGGTATCGACGTGCAAAAATAAAAAAAAATACTTCTGTATCTCAGTATTATCACCAACTATTATCGGTCGCCCAACACTTGTATAACTGATATGAAAATTTCGCGCTTATTAATTATTGAAGTTTCTGAATTAAGAGCTTCAATTTCCTGAATCTAAAATATAACATGTTTTTATTATTTTAAGGCTAAACCTTGAGGGTGTGACTTTATAAATCTACCTGAACGCCAGTCGCTTCTCACTGGATCGAATTTTTGCAGTACCTCTTCAGCTGCCGGCAACAACCTATAACCAAACTGTACGAAAATCCGTCTGCAGATCTGCACAAAGGTTAATGGCATGAGTTGTAATCTGCACATATATAGGAAGGGGAACTCCGTGAGTGATTCGGTACATCAGAAACCATTTCATGATGTCGACATATGCAGCCACAACATTGTGAGAAATCCGTATCATACCCACATGAACGTCAGAGAGCCGCAGATCAAATTGATGTGTAGATTCCCCTGTCATAATCGTTATGCTTCCGATTGTTGATTCTTTCCACTAATGGTCTCATGTCCCGACAATGATATCCACGAAAAACACTTAAATACTGTTACTCACTAACGTAAAGTACTATATGTCTGATAGCAGTACAATGAGGTCAAGTGTTCACAAAGAAATGACTTTGTTGTAACTTTCATTTCCTTCCGCCGCTGTGACGAGCGGTTCTAGGCGATTCAGTCCGGAACCGCGCTGCTGCTACGGTCGCAGGTTCAAATCCTGTCTCGGTCATGGACGAGTGTGATGTCCTTAGGTTAGTCAGGTTTAAGTAGATCTAAGTCTAGGGGACTGATGACCCCACATATTAAGTCCCACAGTGCTTAGAGCCATTTGAACCATTTGAATCTTCCGCCCCTGGCATTTTTACTACGATTTAGTAGTCCCACAGCAAATAATTAGAGAGAGGTAGCGAGGAAACAGTCATCAAGTTTCAATCGAAGGAATCAACTTCTTCGAGAATTTGATACTGTTATTCGAGGTAGCAAACATACTGGAATCGTCTGCGAGAGTAACGCGTTCTCTGTCATTGTAATCGTTTTCTATGTTTTACGGGGTTCCCCTAAATCCATTCTGGAGATTCCTGCTACTGGAAGGTTAATCCTGAGAGTACTTATTAGCTTTTCGGTTTTTGTGCAGAATTCAACGAACTATTGTATGCACGTTTCCAACGGAGTCCACAACTTCTGTAACTTTCAACTGTCTTATGTAAACGTGATCAGCTGGTGATGTAACAAACACTGAATGCGCAACCAGAAGTAAAGTCATTATTACGATGACGCTATATTCCACTTAAAGAACACTAGGCTTTATTCTGATATTGAAATTACGGCATTAGACCACCGTCAAGACAAAATAATTGGTACCATGTCACAGCGTGGATGCAGGTTTTACATAATGGTAACCATTGGCGTAAGTAATATAATTGCTTTAGTCGTGCTAATTCTCATATAGGTAGAAACACAAATTTATGTGTCGTATGGCGTGCTACGACCTGTTATTTATTCATGAGAATGGCGTAATTCCGAAATTGCAGTGGTAAAAAACGGTGACAACTGTAAGCTAAATACGACGTTCTTTCAACAGTCCATGCGAACAGATGTCCCACTTTACAGAAAGTTGATCACATGGTCTAAATATTTTCTTCCCATCCTTATTTGTCACTGTTCGTTTAAATTGCTTGCGGTAACACCTCAGTGTGGTTCTCTTTGACATAAGTACGAGCAATATACGAGGGCGTGCTGAAAAGTAAAGCCTTCGAACTTTTTTATGTGAAAACTCGAAGATTTTTAAATAAAACAAAATTTGTGAACAATTTACATCATTATTATTCAAGTGTACACATTTATTTCTCGATATAGTCACCCTGGCGACCAACTCATTTCTTCGAACGAGAGACTGGTTTGTTGAAAACGTCACTGTAGAATGTTTGCCATTGTTGGCAGAGACACAGTCTCGTCTCTGCTTGCATCGCTTCATAACTATCAAAATGAAGTTCTCGAAGGTGTTTTTCTTTTTTTTTAAGTTTTGGAAAAAGATGAAAATCGGATGGTGCCAAGTCGGGATTTTACGGAGGATTATCGATGACAGTTAACCCAAGGCGTCGGATGGTTGCAGATGTCGCAGCGCTCGTGTGTGGTCTGGCGTTATCGTGCTGAAGAAGAGGGTGCTGCGTGTGTGGACGAACTCTTAGAATTCGTACTTTCATTTGTTTGCGGGTCTCACAGAACCTTGTAGAGTTTATGATGGTGACTTCAATCATGAATTCCAAATATGCCACACTTTAACATCCTCAACACTGTGAACACGACTTTGCTGGTGACGTCATGGTCTTCAATATTTTGCCGTCGGTGATCTTTTGTGGCGAAACTCCATTGATGATCTCTCATTTCTGTGATCAAAATAGTGAATCCAACTTTCATGACCTGTCACAACGTTGTAAAGGAACCCATAGCCCTCATGCTCAAAACGCAAAAGAAATTGTTGGCAGATGTCCAATCCCCTCTTTTTCACGTCAGGAATGATCGTTCGAGGCATCCACCGTCGACACCGTTTTTGGTACCGCAGTCTCCAGTGATGATGGCCTGTACGCGCTCTGCTGATACGACACACTCAGCTGAGAGCAGTGTCTGTCTTATCCGACGATTTTCTCTGTTGAGTTCATCAACCCGATTTCGATGAGTTGTCGTAGCGGTCGTTCACTCAGGCTCTGTCACAACGTGGTTAGCACCACCGTTTCCTTCATTACGAGCACCAACATCCCAACGTAACACAAAACTGATGTCGATACAATCATCATCGTACGAACATTTCATTCTACTACGGATTTCAATTGGCGGCACGTTTTCTGCAGGTAGAAACTCGGTTACCGCACGGTGTGTCAGGCACCGCCATAGTTACGCTACAAACCGCTATGTGACACTTTACAATACAGAACCCTCCAGCCACTTGCTTTAGCGAAGCAAGAATGTCGACTGACTAATATGCGTAATATTTAATAACTTCAACGATATTGAGCACTAAATAAAAAATTCGGAATCATTGCACTTTAGTGTGCTCTCGTACAAGTTTGATCACCCAATACTCGCACCCCCTTTTACTTCGCGAACAGTTCCACATAACGGAATTAGGTTTTCGGCAAATAGTACTGGGTGCTGGGACAAGCATTTTTACTCTGTGGGTAAGAGTCTCAATTCTTAGCCAACTAATATTCTGCAGCAATTATTTTAAAGCATTTGAATAAAACAGAACTGTGATACAACACTGGTTAATTTTTGTGCTCAACTTTTTCGCAAAGAGAATCCGAGAAATTTGTTAAATTTGGAAGACACAGCTGCAAGTATAGACTACAGCAGTGTAACAGAGGCAAATGGGTCTCTTGCCAACCTCCGTCTTTATATATAGCCTGAAGATAGCACTACCCTATTAAGATGAAACGCCGTTCTTCTTGGCCCAACTGCATACGACACAGATCTGGTCAGCTACAATTAATACAAATGGAATAATATGTTGAATCTAGCGTATCAGAATGGCCTAGGAAAACTATTTCAAATGTGTGTACGTACTCGTGTACATAGTTAACTGGTTGTGTGCAATTAAACAGTCGAAAGGCTCGATACAACGGCGGATTTTTGTCGCAACTTACATCGCAGTAATCAGTTCTAGTCACTTGGCCTTTCAGTTGCAGCGAATTTCTCTAACACCGTTCGGAGAACCTTTATTACATCATTGTACTGGTCTTTTTAAAAGCTTTCAAATGCCCTTAAAAAGTACATCACTATATTTTAACACTTTTTATGAAACTGCTTTCTAATATCTTTGTTCGACAGAAATTTTGAAATTGACTTTATACAAATTTTTCGATGACCTGCACACTTGAAAAGACAGAGATGGATAACAGTGCAATAGCGTGCGGGTGAGAACCACCAGACTACAATAGTGCAGGGGATGGAGGAGAAAACGTGGTAAAGAGAAATCTAGTGCAGAGCACCGACAGTCCAATTGGAGATTCTGCATGATGGCTGTGCTTCGTCGATAGCGTCACAGCCCCTACAATGAGCAATATATGTAAATTTCCTACTGAAAAAGAGTCTACGACATCTCATTCGATTTATAGGTGCACCTCTGAAGCACCTGAAGAAATTTATACCAGACTAATCACATGCATATGTAACTTCTAACGAGGACAGAAATTACTGTAAGACGACCCTAGCATCCTGCACTTGGGGGTGGTGGTTATAAGAGGTGACATAAAAGCGTAAGACAGTGACGCCTGGAGCAATTTCAACGGAATTTCAGGCATACACCACTAACTCATGTTATTGATTGTAAACTAATTTGCTGATGAGCTAGAGACTTGGAACTTCCGACATAGCTCAGAACTGAATGACAGTGCTTTCCTAATTCTCTTTCTGCTTTGGTGTATGGTGAAGGGTAGATTTCTCACCAATGTCGTTTCGATGCACTAGTGACCTGAAACTTTCAGCATAGCTCAGAGCTGGATGGCGATGCCATATTTATTCCCTTTTTTGGTCTGATGTGCAGCGGAGGGTATTTTTTGAACGTCTACTATTCCTTCCTTATCCTGTTCCAGTCGAAAATTGTTCACAGGAAGAACGGGTGTTCGTATGTCTCTGGACAAGCTTGAATCTATCTTCACGGTCTTTTCGCGGCGTATGGATCGCAGGAAGCAAATATTGGTTGATAAGGTGAACTAAAATAAACCTTAAATTTACCACACGTCTCTGTTGTAATGTGATCAAGATGGTTGAAATCGATTGAAAAATAAGGTTTAAAACACATAAAATAATTATGTAGTTTAAAAATAAATTTTCAATATAAGAAATCTGTATACAGGAATAAAAAGTTAAAGAAATTTCTCTTAGCCTCATAAAGATTTCTAGTACCCTAATGATAGTTCTGAAATTTCGTAATTTTGAATTTTTAACACCCGTAAAAAGACTTGCAAGATTTATAAATTAAAAGTGCGGAGCACATGCAGTTGATAATTGGTGCATGAATAGTTCACGTAACTGTTACCTGCTTCCTGTCCCCCACCCTTTGTCGTTAGAAATCGCACAAGCATTTTGGTAGCTATTCAAAATTCACAGTCACAAATTTTCAGAACTACTCTGGATGGCATTAGGATCTCTATTGGGCTAGGAGAGATTGTTGTATACTTTTTTAATCTTTTATAAATACCTATTATATTAAAAATATATTTTTATTTAAATAATTATTTTTAAATTGGAGCCGTACTTGCTTCATTATCACGATTGTTACAGAAGTCATAACTATTAGCCTTATAACAAACTTACATGCCCATCTGTCTACAACCTGGTTTCACTACATCGAACCATTTATGAAATAAACGTATGAAGCTTTTCCCTCACACTGCACAAAGAGCTTTCGAAGAAAATCTCGATGAAAAACTATATTATCCGTGAATAAATACTCGTACCATAAATTTACTTTGCAACCTTCAACGGACAAATAATGTCGACTCGCAGTGTAGCCTTCCTGTCCCGAAAACTGGCGGTTATCTGAAGGTGATTCGCTGTTAAAAAGGACTCTTCGCAGCAAAAGTTCCACCTTTTTTGTGGATTTTCAGCTACTTGTAAGCCGCTCATCGACTGGCGATTTTACGGTGGGTGATGTCCCACCTCCCTGCAGGTGGAGTAAAGGCGATGGTGCTCGGCGGGAATCGCCAGTTTACGAGGTGCGTTGCGGCCGGGTGGCGCTGCGTTAGGCCAGTTAACCGAGCGACAACACCTGCCTTCTTAACTTTGCACTCCCGCCGGAGTAGAGTGTTAAGTTTGCCCACGGCCGCTGTTTCCACTACGGAACCTGTGGCCTAGAAAGGCTTCTCCGCGTTCAGCGTCATTTTGTTTCATAGCGCCCATCGAATTAGCGTTGGAAACATACAGCTTAGAACTGCAGTTTAATGGCATTTTCGCTATGAAAGGCTTGAAACGAACCATAGATCGCTCTATTATTCCGTGAAATCCAGGGTACGGTAGACAAAGGTGCTCACAAAGATACGACGTTGTTTTATTTCCAGAAGGTATACAATACAGTTCCGCTTTGTCATTTAATGAAGAAAATACAATATAACCGAGTACCTGTATCAGAACAGGTTTGTGAATGGATTAGTACTTAGTGTGCGATTGATGTAATAATACGGTGCTTCCGGGAAATAATGACACTATTCCGTCGCGACAGTTTATTGTCCGAGGTGTTGAACGTATTTTTACGTCTCCCGGAATAATTTGTGAGGTCTGCAGGCTTCGTAGGTGACAGTAGGAATATCAGTGGAACGGTTCATCGTTTTGAACCCTTTGTTATTGTCTCTTGCTTCATAGACATTTGGTAACTACATTTGGTAACTTTCGGGTTATCTCATTTTCGTGGATATTTAATACTTTCATATTGCTTTTGGGTTCAAAATATGCCCTGGGGAAGAGAAAAATTAGGAGAAAGTGATTTATAACACCCTTGACGAGTCCGCAGATAACGAAAACGAAGTATCTGGTGACGATTGGTTTTATCCGAAAATTGATTTGAAAAAGAGTTGCTGCATACGTTTATCATATTACTGTTTTGTTATGAAGAGCTCTCCTTCACGTGCATCAGGAAGGAACGCGAGTATAAGAGTCCATTGAATGTAGTTTTGTAGTGTGAATATCTCCATGTCTCAGTTGGCATCTCACTGTACTCCACTAGGAATGCAACATTTTGATCTGACTTTGTGCTCTTGTGTGCTTATTTAGACATAAATCGGCTGTAAAATAAACATAAATAGAATGATCACATGCTTACACATATGAATCTAGAATTCCTTTTCAATGTTTCTGTGATTATTGGTGCTAATTTGAAGATTCATCTGTGGTTTACAGATTTAACGCTAGTAGTACCAAAACATATTTAAAGTAAAAATTCTAATAAGCATAAACTTTTTTAAAAAATTAACACTACATATTTGTACACATGAATTATAATGTAGTGAAAACCAGATATTTTCGCCAGTCCACATAAAAAAGCAGCTACGTAAGACTCCAGCACTGTAAGTATTAAGGACTTTTTGGGAAACAGATCGCAATACATCATTCTTCATGGGACAAATCGGCAGACGTAACAGAGAGTCATAGTGACAGTTACAGGACCATTATAGTCAAATGATCTAGTGAATGACATCGTAACCTCAATAAGCATGACATGCAGAGTCTCTATGACTGGTGCAGGAACCGGTGATTCACCTTGTATCTAAATAAATGTAACATCCTACACGAAAATAGGCGAAGATGCTGGAAGGGTCTTTATGATCACCCTTCTTCCATAGATTCTGTTTTTTACGTAGGTTCGTCTTGTCAGAAATGTTATATTTCGTGGAATTGTTCGACTTCCGTATATTCAGGCTGCTTCGTCTCCGCGAGTGTATTTGCCTGAGGTCTTCCAGACGAGGGGAATGTGCAGCGTAAGCGTGACACTCTCTCATGGTTTGCCAGTTTGGAGAGGATGCAAGGCGTTCACCTTGAGTCTATTTCGTTTGGGCCGCTCTGAAGGGAAGAAGTGTTTTTCTCGTGTGTGATATGGTGTAGTATTGAGCGTCACTCTGCTAACATACGCAATAACATATGAGGCATGCATGAAAGCACAAATACCTTTGTGTTGACGAAGTTGTTGTAACATGGACATGCAGCTCCTCTCATTGCGCCTATTCTTCAACACAAGGTACGTGTTTCAAGGTAATGTGTTTCTTTATTTTACGAGCTGCCGCTCTGTATTTGAACAATGTGGTTGCTTAGGTAATGTTGTCGAATGACTACCAGATGGAAAGTCATGGTTACGGTTATTCTGGCGCCAATAAAAATATATTTACCTGTTGTTTCTTATTTGTGCTCCTTTCTTGCAAAACGATAATGGCTAAAAGATTTTGCATATGTTTTTTAAACCCGTGTACCTTTGACATAAGATTACGACCTAAATCAATTAATATAAATCTGATTATTCTCTGTGCATCCTTTTCCTTGATAAGATCACACAATATCTCTTACATTAAAAAGAAAATGTCATGTCTTTACTATTATATCGTTCGTTTACTTAATAAAAAATGTCTTTAAACTTATTTTGCAAGACAATAGCAATGTGTAGTCACGAGGCTTGCACGGATGCCATATGAAGAGGCATCCTTTGATTCGATTGCTAGTTTGACTGGAACGACTTGTGTTCCGAGCAATTTATTCAAATATGAACCATTTATTAGCATTAGGGAACTATTTTCAGATGACGAATGGTACAATTGCTTCAATAGTTCCAGGTTAACAGCTACTTCATCATCTCGTTATGTTCTGTGACAACGTCACTCTGCCGGCCGTAGTGGCCGAGCGGTTCTAGGCACTACATTCTGGAACCGCGCGACTCAGAAGTTAAGTCCCATAGTGCTCAGAGCCATTTGAACCATTTGAACGTCACTCTACTAGGTCAGCATAATCAATAGTAGATCATTTCAGATGCCAAGAGAATTTCTGCTGCATTACAGAAGTGTGTCTGTGATGATTTTTTCCTGAGGATTGTCAAAGTAATAATTTAATGTCCTGTGACGTTTATTCACGTTCAAAGATGGAATTTTTAATCAGGACAATTTAAGTGGAACTAATATGTCCATTACTGTTAGCGAAGACACGTCCAGTTGCTACGAGCAAAAAATTACCAGGGGCAACAACAACCATAAAATGCATAGGAGTAACTGTCCGGAGCGACCTGAAATGGAATTATCATACACTACTATAAGAGGCGAGAAAAAAGATTGTCTGAATGCCATACAGTCCAGAATCTTTATGCCAGTCAGCCAAAATCACTGTAAGCATTAAGGCAATCATCACACCAATGGACCCGGTTGAAGATGCTCGTTTGGTGAAATACGGTGTCATGCTGCATGAAGAAGTCCATAATGCCAGCTGCAGTCGTCCAACAGTAACATCGACACTTCGAAGCATCTTTTAAGTGACCGAAGGTGTGACATTCGCATACAGAGGACGGTGTAAGTGCTCGAGTGACCCCCCCCCCCCGTTGATTCTCACTGTTGAGGATGGCTCTCAAATCGACCGGCGTTTTGCGTCGAATCGGGACCAGCACGGAACCTGGCCCTCCATTCCACAATTGTGGCTTTCGAGAGACATCGTATCCCACACACATTGTTCATTGTCCGATGGATGTCTGCCGGTGTCTGTCCTTTACCAGCTAAGAAGTGAGTAACAACACGTTGGTCCTGTTTTGACACATTTGGTAATAAGTCACCATAGTTCACGTTTCCGCACTTCGGAAATACATAAATGTCGCACTAATACCTTGCCCACATGCTGCTTCTTATGTACCCGCATCTAGTAGTGCAATGTTGCATATACGCTGCAGCAACGCACACAAGCAGAAACTTTTTAACCGTCTCTTACAGTTGCAGGAAAAACAGATGTCAACCTCAGATGTATTGGAACAATCTGAAGGAAATGCAGCCTATTTTATTTTATTTTTTTTAAAAAAAGTGGGTGGAAGACGCTTGTTCGACCGAGTTTTGGGAGTTGTTCAACATACTGGGATCCTTACTAAGTAGAATTAACGGGACAGATAGAGAACACCTTACGTGGAACAGCACTTCCCGTCATGGTATTGTTTAGTAAGCACGAGAACATTACGGACCCCCTCAACAGACTCTAGTGGCAGTCGCTACAAGACAGACGTTTTGTGTCTCGGACTGGGTTACTGCCATAATTTCAAGAGTAGACGTTCGAAGGAGAATCGGGTAATATATTGCTTCGCGAAAAGACAGCGACAAGAAAACCAGAGGGCTCGAACGGAAGTTTATAGACGGTCCTTGTTCCCGCGCGTCGGTCGTAGTCGTAGCAGAGTAGGAGTAAAATAGTGGTAGAGAAATGGTTCTGGTAGCAGAGGTGACTTTTTCCATACACCGAATGGTGGCTTGCGCAACATAAATTTTATGTAGAATTAAATGCCTTCTACTTACACATCATTTTTCGCTCTGCTGACGTACATTTGTCACACCCGGTCAAATACGAAGTATTTGTAGTCATTTGGCCGAATATGTTTGAAACGTAGATGACTACTATTCGGAATACTTTGGAACTGACTAAAAGTTGAGGAGAGAAAAGATATTGGAGCACAAAAAAGGGGTAAATATGCATAAAGTTAAAGTTTTGTTTTTCCAGTACACAATGTTTTCAGCACATGAGAACATGTAACTTTGTATTGCATTGTTCTTGTCTTCAGTCCTGAGACTCATTTGATGCAGCTCTCCATGCTAATCTATCCTGTGCAAGCTTCTTCATCTCCCAGTACTTACTGCAACCTACATCCTTCTGAATTTGCCTAGTGTATTCATCTCTTGGTCTCCCTCTACGATTTTTGCCCTCCACGCTGCCCTCCAATGCTAAATTTGTGATCCCTTGATGCCTCAGAACATGTCCTACCAACCGGTCCCTCCTTCTTGTCCAGTTGTGCCACAAACTCCTCCCCAATTCTATTCAGTACCTCCTCATTAGTTATGTGATCTACCCATCTAATCTTCAGCATTCTTCTGTAGCACCACATTTCGAAAGCTTCTATTCTCTTCTCGTCCAAACTATTTATCGTCCATGTTTCACTTCCATACATGGCTAAACTCCATACAAATACTTTCAGAAACGACTTCCTGACACTTAAATCTATACTCGATGTTAACAAATTTCTCTTCTTCAGAAACGTTTTCCTTGCTATTGCCAGTCTACATTTTATATCCTCTCTACTTCAACCATCATCAGTTATTTTGCTCCCCAAAGAGCAAAACTCCTTTACTACTTTAAGTGTCTCATTTCATAATCTAATTCCCTCCGCAACACCCGACTTAATTCGACTACATTCCGTTATCCTCGTTTTGCTTTTCCTTTGTTTCCTTTACTGTTTGCTCAATATACAGATTGAATAACATCGGGGAGAGCCTACAAACCTGTCTCACTACCTTCCCAACTCCTGCTTCCCTTTCTTGCCCCACGACTCTTATAACTGCCATCTGGTTTCTGTACAAATTGTAAATAGCCTTTCGCTCCCTGTATTTTACACCTGCCACCTTTAGAATTTGAAAGAGAGTATTCCAGTCAACATTGTCAAAAGCTTTCTCTAAGTCTACAAATGCTACAAATGTAGGTCTGTCTTTCCTTAATCTTTCTTCGAAGATAAGTCGTAGGGTCAGTATTGCCTCACGTGTTCCAATATTTCTGCGAAATCCAAACTGATCTTCGCCGAGGTTGGCTTCTACCAGTTTTTCCATTCGTCTGTAAACAATTCGTGTTAGTATTTTGCAGCTGTGACTTATTAAACTGATAGTTCGGTAATTTTCACATCTGTCAACATTTGCTTTCTTTGGGATTGGAATTATTATATTCTTCTTGAAGTCAGAGGGTATTTCGCCTATCTCATACATCTTGCTCACCAGATGGTAGAGTTTTGTCAGAACTGGCTCTCCCAAGGCCGTCAGTGGGTCCACTGGAATGTTGTCTACTCCCGGGGACTTGTTTCGACTCAGGTCTTTCAGTGCTCTGTCAAACTCTTCACGCAGTATCGTATCTCCCATTTCATCTTCATTCTCTCCCATTTCCATAATATTGTCCTCAAGTACATCGCCCTTGTATAGACCCTCTACCTACTCCTCCCACCTTCTGCTTTCCCTTCTTTGCTTAGAACTGGGTTTCCATCAACTCTCTTGATATTCATACAAGTGGCTCTCTGTTCTCCAAAGGTCTCTTTAATATTCCTATAGGCAGTATCTATCTTATCTCTAGTGAGATAAGCCTCTACATCCTTACATTTGTCCTCTAGCCATCCTTGCTTAGTCATTTTGCACTCCCTGTCGATCTCATTTTTGAGACGTTTGTATTCCTTTTTGCCTCCTTCATTTACTGCGTTTTTATATTTTCTCCTTTCATCAATTACATTCAATATTTCTTCTGTTACCCAAGGATTTCTACTAGCCCTCGTCTTTTTTACCTACTTGATCCTCTGTTGCCTTCACTACTTCATCCCTCAGAGCTACCCATTCCTCTTCTACTGTATTTCTTTCCCCCATTCCTGTCAATTGTTGCCTTATGCTCTCCCTGAAACTCTGTAAAACCTCTAGTTTAGTCAGTTTATCCAGGTCCCATCTCCTTAAATTCACACCTTTATGCAGTTTCTTCAGTTTTAATCTACAGTTCATAACCAATAGATTGTGGACAGAGTCCACATCTGCCCCTGGAAATGTCTTACAATTTAAAATCTGGTTCCTAAACCTCTGTCTTACCATTATATAATCTATCTGATACCTCCTAGTATCTCCAGGATTCTTCCACGTATACAACCTTCTTTTATGATTCTTGAACCAAGTGTTAGCTATGATTAAGTTATGCTCTGTGGAATATTCTACCAGACAGCTTCATCTTTCATTTCTCTCCCCCATTCCATGTTCACCTACTATGTTTCCTTCTCTCCCTTTTCCTACTATCGAATTACAGTCACTCATTACTATTAAATTTTCATCTCCCTTCACTACCTGAATAATTTCTTTTATCTCATCATACATTTAATCAATTTCTTCATCATGCGCAGAGCTAGTTGGCATATAAACTTGTACTTCTGTAGTAGGCATAGGCTTCGTTTCTATCTTGGCCACAATAATGCGTTCACTGTGCTGTTGGTAGTAGCTTACCTGCACTCCTATTTTTTTATTCATTATTAAACCTAATCCTGCATTACCCCTATTTGATTTTGTATTTATAACCCTGTATTCACCTGACCAAAAGTCTTGTTCCTCCACCGAACTTCACAAATTCCCACTACAACTAAGATCAACCTATCCATTTCCATTTTTAAATTTTCTAACCTACCTGCCCGATTAAGGGATGTGACATTCCACGCTCCGATCCGTAGAACGCCAGTTTTCTTTCTCCTGATAACGACGTTCTCTTGAGGAGTCCCCGCCCGGAGATCCGAATGGGGGACTATTTTACCTCCGGAATATTTTACCCAAAAGGACGCCATCATCATTTAACCATACAGTAAAGCTGCATGCCCTCGGGAAAAATTACGGCTGTAGTTTCCCCTTGCTTTCAGCCGCTCACAGTACCAGCACAGCAGGGCCGTTTTGGTTAATGTTGCAAGGCCAGATCAGTCAATCAACCAGACTGTTGCCCCTGCAACTACTGAAAAGGCTACTGCCTCTCTTTAGGAACCACACGTTTGTCTGGCCTCTCAACAGATACCCCTCCATTGTGGTTGCACCTACGGTACGGCCATCTGTATCACTGAGGCACGCAAGCCTCCACACCAACGGCAAGGTCCATGGTTCATGGGGGCATAACTCTCTAAATCCATAAGTGAAGTGTTTTTTTACTCCAGATTTCCTTTCACTTTCAATATTTCTATGAAATTACACTTACCATTATTATTCACGTACGATGTGTGCGATAAGCCGAGATCCCCAAGCCTGCATTCGCAACATCGAGTCATTTAATTTTCATAGCGAAATTTTGATACTCTTCCCAGACCGAACTTTATGCCGTTTCTTAAAACTATTCAATTAGCTCACTGGAAAAGTAAAATATTTTACAGCTACCTTGATGGCATCACATAAAATCCAGTTATAGTATTCTGCTTGCTCTAACGGATGTGAAAATTTTCAAAATATGAACGAAACCTTTTGTAATTGTAAATAAAAATGAATTACTAATCTAGTAATTCTTATGAAGTCTGTTATCACCTTTGAGATTATAAACATAACCGTATTTTTTTTATATTCTGTGCACCTTTTGACCGGTTAAAGCAGATAAAAATGTTTGAAAATTTTGGTAGGAAAGACAGAGAGCTACGTCCATAAGCGAGTTAAAGAAACTCATGTCGGCAGCTGTTCTTGATTCGAATTCTGGAGTATTTACTTCGTCTTCTTTGGCGAAGGAAATTTGGAAGGTTGTGTTTAGTAACTCTAGTTTCGCAGCACTGTCATCGATACTACTGTATTTCCATTGCTATCGCTCCGAGAAGGCATTGACTGTGTCTTGCCGATAGCATGTTTTACACACGGCCAGAATCTCTTTGGATCATTTGCCAGGTTTCGAGGCAAATCTTCGTAGGCGAAAGTATTATAAGCATCTCGAACTTGCACCTTGTATCCTCAATTCTGTTCTCGGTGTATTCCAATTTCTGTATTATTGTCTACAGATTCCTCTAGGATCATGTAATTTAGTCAGTTATGTCTTTACACGTTATCTACCACGTCATCGCCTCTTCTACTGAGTGCTTACCATATATTCCTTCCTTCCCGAAGTCAGCGTAGAAACTCTTCGTTCGTTATCAGTTCTATCAAGTTTCATCACGTCAGAAGGACTTAGATTCTGTTCTTTTCTGTTTTTCCACTGTCCATGATCCAGTACGAAACAAGCTGTGCTCCAAACGTACATTCTTAGATATTACTTCTTTAAACTGAGGCCAACGTACGATACAAGTGTACTTCTCTCGGCCAAGAATTCCCTGTTTCCCTTTGTTAGTTCGTCATTTATATCCACCTTGCGCCGGTAAGCATGGATTATTTTGCTTCAGAAGTAGCAGATCTCATGAAGTTCGTCTAGTCGGTAGTCACCTGTCCTTACTTTAGTGTTTCTGCAGTGTACTCTCAATCCATGTTTTGTACTAATTACACTGTTCATTCAGTACAACGGATCCTGTAAATCTTCCTCACTTTCACTAAGGATAACAATGAGATCAGCGAATATATATATATATATATATATATATATATATATATATATATATATATATAAAAGCGCCAAACAAGCTGGTACAGGCATGCATATTTAAATAAAGAGATGCGCAAACTGGCAGAATACGGCTCTGCGGTCGGCAACGCCTGTATGCCAAGTGTCTGGCGCAGTTGTTAGATGGGTTACTGCTGCTACAATGGCAGATTATAAGATTTAAGAGAGTTTGAACGTGGTGTTATAGTCGGCGCACGAGGATACAGAATCTCCGATGTAGCGATGGTGTGTGGATTTTCCCTTACGACTATTTCACAAGTGTACCGTTAATATCAGGAACAACGCACAAAACTGAGTGACAATGAGGAGACACACAACACGCAGATGAAGTCTCGAAGGCAGAATAAACTTACTATGAACAGGTACACACATGGAAGAAGTGTCGAAGGCACAATGAACTACAACAAATAAGAAGTATTGGGTGGGTGAGGGGTGGGGGAGAGTATTGCTCCTACCAGTTTATGGCGTGAGAAGAGGAGCAACAACCGAACTAGTAGTAGTACATACACTAGTAGTACAGTAGCAGTACGTAGACTGATCGGTGGGTCAGTGATTTTTGCTTCTTTCGTTTATTGCCATTTCAATAACGTCACCTCATGTGAGGGAGGTTTGGATGTCAACGGATACAAGTCATCTCTCTTCAACCATATGAGAGTCAAGAATATAAAACACGCATTAGAAGTGGACGTGACAGTTGACAAAGTGAATGTTTGACGTAATAAAAGCACATAGATTCGGTTGCATAATTTAAAATACTAGAGGTGGATTTGTTTGTTAATTAAAAGATTGACTCAGATGTAACGGCAAATTAGTGTTTCACAAAAGATGAAGGACAAAGGTACAGTTGCATAAGTTAAAAAGGTATAAAGCCAGTGTGTTGACTAAATAAAGTAGATGAGTAAAGGGATGAGTGGGGCTAGACTGCGAGGAAGATGGCTATCATGGGAATGCAGCACTTGGTGTTTGTGTGGCAGATGTTTGGTAAGTGGGTGGCTTTCGACTCGGGAGGCAGTGAATTCCCGGTAGGCATCTCAGTCAGCGCGTCGGTAATCATGGACGGACTTTGGTGCAGAAACGGGGCGGGGGGCAGGAGGGGGCGGAATGGTGAGAAGGACTGGGAGGCGGTCGCTACGGATGGGGTTGATGACGCCCGCAGCGATACGACCAAGGAGGTTGGAGGAAGCGACGACGACATTCGGGCGGAGTTATTTCCGGGACGGGTGTGCTGTGGGTATAAATCCGTCCTTCCTCTCAAAGGCCACATGTTACCACGGATGAAAAAGTAACAAACATTTGTCATAATGATGAAACCTATGTTAAGAATAGAGAAATAAAACAAGTCCCATGAGACGAGGGTGCGGGAAGAAACACAAATGACGGAAAAATGACCAAAGATCTCAAGTACTGTGAGCTTAAACGTGACAGCGTAAAGACGCTAATCAGTCAGAGACGATAACATGTGTTTATGAGCATCTACACATAAGGAAAGAGATATGAGGGAAAATATTTAATAGAGTTGATAGATAACACGAACACTTGAATTAAAATAAGTAAAACCTAAGCCCATAAATATTTATCCATCTACCATGTCATGTTGCACGGTAAAATTAAAGTTGCCTACCAGTCAGAGGAAACCACATTCTAAAACATAACGTAGAATAATCAGCAAATCAATTGTGAAAATAAACGTATGCAACTCACATACGTGTGAAACATGCTATGACAATCAAGCCACATACCAAGCAAGTAATGAAAAGTGGTCTAAGGACAACCCATTTGATGACAGTGGATGAGTAACAACAAATATGTTAAAGTTACTATCTAGTCACAATAAAATGGTGCCCATTGATATAGACATGAACAAAGGAAAAATTCCAGGCAAAAAATAAATAAAGCTAATGAGCTAAATACATACAAGTGCTCAATTGAACAGATTAATATATTATAATCCGCAAGTAGTGCTCAGATATAAGTACTATAGCACAAAGGAAAATTTGGTAGAGAAATTGCAGTCGTGATATATAAACGGTAAAAAATTTTGATGAAGCTTAAGGGGAATAACAACTTTCAGTAACTACATCCAGGCTGTGGACACTGTTCTCAATAAAAAAAAGAACTTTATGGACCCTTACTTGACGCACATTCTCCAAGAATGTGAAATTCCAAGAAGTTTTCTCTTAATTTCAGAAAGCTACAAAAATGGATGACTTCTTGTCCTGCAGTTGAAAACAAGAAAAGATATGCGTAGTTTTACTTATAAGAGTGATCAGACAGTTCATAGCTACCACTACTGCGATGTTATTTCGCAGCTGCAGTATCTCTTTTCCTGTAAATTCTCTGCCGTTTGTGAAACGTTTGCAAGTGAAATTATTTGCTGTTCCGCTCTGCCGCTTTACACAGCCATTATCTCGCCTCAGATGGCCTGCAGGGGCGCCCAGAATTATCTGAAGTTTACATTTCCTTGGATCTCACTCCCTCGCCGCAACAAACTCACGGATGTACAAATACATCGGCACGGGAAGAGCAGGTAGAACGCATCACTTAGCTGCCGGTATGGCGCCCTCTCACTCAGTAATAACCTTCCAGCACAACCTCACAAACTTTGTCGTTACAGGAAGCGTGAAGAACCACGAAATGGAATTTTTTATCTGTTTAAAGTGGAAAACAATGCAGTTGTTTCAGCTGGGGATTTTTCTGTTGTCCTGATGGGGCGCCAGTTAGACTAAGGCAAAACTATCTTCGTCTATTTTTTTAAATAATAAACTGCCATTTGACTATGTGTTACTGTATTTGTGTTCTGTACTATCTATATTTCGGCTTGTATTCCATTGTCAAGTACAATGTTCAAAGTACTGGTCTAAAACCCTGTAGTATTGTACTTAATAATGCCAGAAAAGCCGAAATATAGATAGTGCCGGAGATAAGTACAGTTATACTTAGTCAAATGGTGGTTTATTCTTTCAAGAAATATTGTTTGATTGTGGCTCAACACCACTAAAACTTTTTAACTTTGACTAATTTTGACAGGAAATACTATGGGGTATTCATTTGGTCATTGACTTATTTGTAACACTGTAGCATTTAGCAGTCTGCGATATCACAACCACACAGCCTCTGGTGCAATCGAACTGTTTGCAAGGAATCTGAATTTGGCCTTTTGTAGAGAAGACCTTTGATATTGTTCAATTCGTTCTTATAATGTTATCACAGCTCTGTAACGAAACTACAGATGCATCAACATTTATGATGCTATTTAAGATGAAGTTTCTCTAGATGC
Organism: Schistocerca piceifrons; assembly: GCF_021461385.2. NCBI lineage: Eukaryota > Metazoa > Arthropoda > Insecta > Orthoptera > Acrididae > Schistocerca > Schistocerca piceifrons. The sequence continues at coordinate 171,088,493 of NC_060139.1, forward strand.
AGCGAGTATTAATTGTAAAGTAAGATAGCCTGAAGCTAGTGACGTAATTACCCACATTTTAATGAAGAATGAAAGAGGTGGATTGATCCACATTAAATATTGCTGATATCATTTTTTAAAATCAGGGAAGAAAGGTAGGTGAGTAAGTGAGTTAGTTAGTTACATGTACCACAGACCATTTGAACGATTCTTTTATCCAGATGATGTGGAAAGAGTCAGTTTACAGAATATGTATAAATGACTAGTGTTAACATTAATAAGCACATTATCCTTTTATTCCTGCTCATGGAACTACAGTTAAAACATTTGAGTTGTCCAGGAGCCATTATTTTACATTAGATTTAAAACTTGCATTGCTACCTGTCAGACATTTTATGCTATTGTAGAAATGGTCAAAAAATTTATTCATTCACATTTAACTCCTCTCTGTTTCCCTCTAGAGTTGCAGGTATGTACGTCACTATTCTTCTCAAATTGTGATGAACAATTTATGACGAATTTCTTTAGCAAAAATAAGTATTACGACAGCCCAATTAGAATGCCTAACTCCATGTGCCTAAGTGTCGTCCTTGGGTGAACACCTCATCGCTTTTGTGCAATCGGTACTTGCCTTCTAACTGATGAATTACAGCAGAAAATTATTCTGTACGACATTACTGAGTGGAAATGTACAAAATATGTCAGGAGGCTGATACGTTTGTTTCCAAGGTTAGCAATTTTACGATGAGCAAATGGAGCTGAGCTTAAATATTATAGAAGCGCAGTAAATTTTCAGAGAACCACATAAAAATTCTTCCGAAAAGTTCGTTTGTTAACTCTTCCGTTGCTTCCTATCTAATGGAATTTATTACAACTTTTTTTGCTGAAAGTTAAGTGGAAACTTCATTCATGTATACAAGAAACAGGAGAGGGCACAAAATTGAACCCTGTGAGACACCATTTATGATTTTTACCCCAGTCACTAAAATATTCTACCTTTCCGACATTGTCTGAATTATTCAGAACAATCTTTTGCGCTCTGTTTTTCAAGCATGATTGAAACCAGCTGTATATGAAGCCATCAGTTCCATAAAAGTTTAGTTTTTCTAATGATATATCCAGATCTACACAATCTAAGGCGTTGGAGAGATCACAAAAAATACTAAAAGGATATATATTATTATTTAAAACGTGTGCTGTTTAATGAATTAATGTATAAATAGCATTCTCAATAGAGTAACCCTTCTCGAATCCAAACTGTGATAAGCTAAGTAAACTGTTTCCACTTAAGTGTGTGACTGACATCTTTTTCCAAAACGTTTAAAAAGTTACATTTTTTAACATTTTGGAAAATGATGCCAGTAAGGAAATTAGATGATAATTATCTAATTGCTTAAATCTGTCTTTTCACCTTTTTTATGACACGGTTTAATAATAGCATATATCCACCTATCTAAAAAAAATCCCTGCACAAGTGGTTAACTGCATATATCACTAAGAATAGGTTCAGAATCCATTAATTTGTACTAATAGTCCAATATAATCACTGAAAAACATTTAATCTAGGAATTGGATATGTAAGTATATATTTTACACAACTGAAAACTGCTAATCAACACACAGTTTATTAGATAAACTGTCTGAAATGCATAAATATTTAGAAGATATTTAATTTAACTTATATATTGAATTTAAATTATATATTATCTGAAGCCCCCTCCATGAACCATGGACCTTGCCGTTGGTGGGGAGGCTTGCGTGATACAGATAGCCGTACCGTAGGTGCAACCACAATGGAGGGGTATCTGTTGAGAGGCCAGACAAACGTGTGGTTCCTGAAAAGGGGCAGCAGCCTTTTCAGTAGTTGCAAGGGCAACAGTCTGGATGATTGACTGATCTGGCCTTGTAACAATAACCAAAACGGCCTTGCTGTGCTGGTACTGCGAGCGGCTGAAAGCAAAGGGAAACTATAGCCGTAATTTTTCCCGAGGGCATGCAGCTTTACTGTATGATTAAATGATGATGGCGTCCTCTTGGGTAAAATATTCCGGAGGTAAAATAGTCCCCCATTCGGATCTCCGGGCGGGGACTACTCAAGAGGATGTCGTTATCAGGAGAAAAAAATCTGGCGTTCTACGAATCGGAGCGTGGAATGTCACATCCCTTAATCGGGCAGGAAGGTTAGAAAATTTAAAAAGGGAAATGGATAGGTTGAAGTTAGATATAGTGGGAATTAGTGAAGTTCGGTGGCAGGAGGAACAAGCCTTCAGGTCAGGTGACTACAGGGTTATAAACACAAAATCAAATAGGGGTAATGCAGGAGTAGGTTTAATAGTGAATAGGAAAATAGGAGTGCGGGTAAGTTACTACAAACAGCATAGTGAATGCATTATTGTGGCCAAGATAGAAACGAAGCCTATGCCTACTACAGAAGTACAAGTTTATATGCCAACTAGCTCTGCGCATGATGAAGAAATTGATGAAATGTATGATGAGATAAAAGAGATTATTCAGGTAGTGAAGGGAGATGAAAGTTTAATAGTCATGAGTGACTGGAATTCGATAGTAGGAAAAGGGAGAGAAGGAAACATAGTAGGTGAATATGGAATGGGGGAGAGAAATGAAAGATGAAGCCGTCTGGTAGAATTTTCCACAGAGCATAACTTAATCATAGCTAACACTTGGTTCAAGAATCATAAAAGAAGGTTGTATACGTGGAAGAATCCTGGATATACTAGGAGGTATCAGATAGATTATATAATGGTAAGACAGAGGTTTAGGAACCAGATTTTAAATTGTAAGCCATTTCCAGGGGCAGATGTGGACTCTGTCCACAATCTATTGGTTATGAACTGTAGATTAAAACTGAAGAAACTGCATAAAGGTGTGAATTTAAGGAGATGGGACCTGGATAAACTGAAAGAACCAGACGTTGTACAGAGTTTCAGGGAGAGCATAAGGGAACAATTGACAGGAATGGGGGAAAGAAATACAGTAGAAGAAGAATGGGTAGCTTTGAGGAATGTAGTAGCGAAGGCAGCAGAGGATCAAGTAGGTAAAAAGACGAGGGCTAGTAGAAATCCTTGGGTAACAGAAGAAATATTCAATTTAATTGATGAAAGGAGAAAATATAAAAATACAGTAAATGAAGGAGGCAAAAAGGAATACAAACGTCTCAAAAATGAGATCGACAGGAAGTGCAAAATGGCTAAGCAAGGATGGCTAGAGGACAAATGTAAGGATGTAGAGGCTTATCTCACTAGGGGTAAGATAGATACTGCCTATAGGAATATTAAAGAGACCTTTGGAGAACAGAGAGCCACTTGTATGAATATCAAGAGAGTTGATGGAAACCCAGTTCTAAGCATAGAAGGGAAAGCAGAAATGTGGGAGGAGTATGTAGAGGGTCTATACAAGGGCGATGTACTTGAGGACAATATTATGGAAATGGGAGAGAATGAAGATGAAATGGGAGATACAATACTGCGTGAAGAGTTCGACAGAGCACTGAAGGACCTGAGTCGAAACAAGGCCCCGGGAGTAGACAACATTCCATTGGACCCACTGACGGCCTTGGGAGAGCCAGTTCTGACATAACTCTACCATCTGGTGAGCAAGATGTATGAGACAGGCGAAATACCCTCTGACTTCAAGAGGAATATAATAATTCCAATCCCAAAGAAAGCAGGTGTTGACAGATGTGAAAATTACCGAACTATCAGTTTAATAAATCACAGCTGCAAAATACTAACACGAATTGTTTACAGACGAATGGAAAAACTGGTAGAAGCCAACCTCGGGGAAGATCAGTTTGGATTCCGTAGAAACAGTGGAACACGTGAGGCAATACTGACCCTACGATTTATCTTAGAAGAAACATTAAGGAAAGGCAAACCTACGTTTATAGCATTTGTAGACTTAGAGAAAGCTTTTGACAATGTTGACTGGAATACTCTCTTTCAAATTCTAAAGGTGGCAGGGTAAAATACAGGGAGCGAAAGGCTATTTACAATTTGTACAGAAACCAGATGGCAGTTATAAGAGTCGAGGGACATGAAAGGGAAGCAGTGGTTGGGAAGGGAGTAAGACAGGGTTGTAGCCTCTCCCCGATGTTGTTCAATCTGTATATTGAGCAAGCAGTAAAGGAAACAAAGGAAAAATTCGGAGTAGGTATTAAATTCCATGGAGAAGAAAACGTTGAGGTTCGCCGATGAGATTGTAATTCTGTCAGAGACAGCAAAGGACTCGGAAGAGTAGTTCAACGGAATGGACAGTGTCTTGAAAGGAGGATATAAGATGAACATCAACAAAAGCAAAACAAGGATAATGGAATGTAGTCTAATTAAGTCGGGTGATGCTGAGGGAATTAGATTATGAAATGTGGCACTTAAAGTAGTAAAGGTGTTTTGCTATTTGGGGAGCACAATAACTGATGATGGTCGAAGTAGAGAGGATATAAAACATAGGCTGGCAATGGCAAGGAAAGCTTTTCTGAAGAAGAGAAATTTGTTAACATCCAGTATTGATTTAAGTGTCAGGAAGTCATTTCTGAAAGTATTCGTATGGAGTGTAGCCATGTATGGAAGTGAAACGTGGACGATAAATAGTTTGGACAAGCAGAGAATAGAAGCTTTCGAAATGTGGTGCTACAGAAGAATGCTGAAGATTAGATGGGTAGATCACATAACTAATGAGGAAGTATTGAATAGGATTGGGGAGAAGAGAAGTTTGTGGCACAACTTGAGCAGAAGAAGGGATCGGTTGGTAGGACATATTCTGAGGCATCAAGGGATCACCAATTTAGTATTGGAGGGCAGCGTGGAGCGCAAAAATCGTAGAGGGATACCAAGAGATGAATACACTAAGCAGATTCAGAAGAATGTAGGTTGCAGTAGGTACTGGGAGATGAAAAATCTTGCACAGGATAGATTAGCATGGAGAGCTGCATCAAACCAGTCTCACGACTGAAGACCACAACAACAACATTATCTGAAGAGGCAAGTGTTCAATTTATCTTTAAGGATCGTTTGACACATTAAGAATAAAATGAAAATAATACCCCATTCAAAAAATATTGCCATACCAAATGTCCCAAGGATCGATCCTAATAAATACTACCAGCGAAAATTTTGAATTGGAACAAATGGTTACTAAAGCTTCTGCAACTCACGCCAGAAAACAAGAAACTGAAAAATCCATGTGTATTAGATCATTTAATAACACGCATGAATGTTTGAAACATAAAAAGCATGCATAACAGAAAGTGCAGCATGGGACAAATACACGAATTACATACGTACAAAAGGATTATTATTTTAGTTTTATGACACTGTGTTTAATAAAACAATGTCACTTAAACGCAGTATTCTGTAAGCGAACTTCATTCAGTCCCTGGTGTACAAACATAGCAAAACTTTCATCTAAACAATGAAGCAAGTTTTCAAAACATGCAATGGCCCTGACAAGTAACGTACGAGACTATTACTGAGAATATTTCTGCTCTGCAATCGTAATTGAATTTAGTATGCAATGTATGTGAAATTTGTGAAATACCCTCTTGGACCTCATGACGAATACAATAACGACTAATCCAAGGAAGACAGGTGTTGACACGTGTGAGTATTAATGATTCATCAGTTTAACGCACGCGGAGGACGAACACTTCTCATTTACTGAAGAATGGAAGGGCTGGTAGAAGCCTCGGGGAAGATAATTTTTGGTTCTGGAGAAGTACAGGAGCACGAGAGGCAGCACTGAAGCTACGACTTCTCTTCCAAGTTTTCTTTAAGAAACACAAAAACATGTTTTTAGCATATTTAGACTTAAAGAAGGCTTTACAAAATGTTAGGTGGTATGTACCCATTGAATACCTAAAGGTAGCAGGCGTAAATAAAGATAACTCACTGTTATATACAACCTGTACAGAAACCAGCCTGATATTACAAACGTCAGACATGAGAAAGCGAAGCAGTAATTGAGAAGAAAGTGACAAATTGTTGTAGCCTATCCACAATGTTATATAATCTGTACATGGATCAAGTTGTGAAGAAATACGAGGAGACATTTATCATGGGAATTAAGGATCAGGGAGAGGAAATAAGATCATTACAGATCATAAATACCTTGGGGTTGTACTTGACAGAACGCTTTCCCTCAAGCAGCATTGCCAAAACACCAAGGCTAAGGTCTGCTCCAGGAATAACATCATCCGCAGGCTGACAAACTATGAATGGGGAGCTCAGCCATCAGTACTGAAAACATCAGCACTTGCTCTGTGTGTTTCTGCAGCAGACTATGCAGCGCCAGTATGAGAAGCATCTGCACATGGTAAACAGGTTGATGTAAGTGTAAATGAGAGAATGCGAATTGTTACAGGCTGTCTCAGACCCACACCAACGGGTAATTTGTACCTACTTGCTGGAATTTCCCCATCCAAGATCAGAAGGCAGGTGGCAGCAGACGCTGAGAGAACAAAGAAAGAAACAGATTCTCGACACCCACTGAATGGGCACGTCACTCAGGCTCGGAGGCTTAAGTCTAGAAACAGCTTTATTGCAAGAACCAAGATCCTTGACGGTTCACAGGAAGATAATAGAGTCCGTAGATGGGAGAATGAACAAACTGCACTGCAGATAATACCAAAAGAGCAAATGGCACCTGGAAGCAAACTTCCTTATACAGTGTGGAGAACACTAAATAGGCTGAGGGCTGGTGTACCCAGATGCAAAACTAATCTGTGTAAGTGGGGACTGGTGACTAACGATGACGACGTTCTTTGCTGATACGGAGAGGTACAAGACGAGGCACATCTGCTCATGTGCCGACTACTGCCGGAGCCCTGCAGTTTTAGTGACCTGCTACAAGCCAACGACAAAGCCGTAGCGGTGGCTAACTATTGGAAAAATAAAATTTGATCTGGACACGGAAAAGTAAAATAAAAGTATACGCCTTTCACTTCAAAGTAACTTCAGTGACCATATCTTTTCTTACTTCATTCCTAATGACAACAGGGCCTAGTCATGGGTAGCTGACTGGCAGGCTTCGTTGTCGACCAATTAAAAAGTGATTATTTCAAAAAGAGATAGAGTCAAGAAGATTCTTCCCTATAGACGTTACGTCAATGCCATTTTTATTCTTTGACGGTACTGTGGGAGTGGTCCCGGGCTTAGTTCAAGATTTTAATTCGCTTCACCCACAAGCTAATGGATACCAACAACATTCTCAATTACTTGTATCTGCAGTTATGACTAGAGGGAGGTAGTGTCAAATCTGACGTCTTTCGCTCCACTCACAAACTGATGGATCGCAACAACATTCTCAATTATTTGGATCTGAAATTACGACTAGAGGGAGGTAGTCTGAAATTTGACATCTTTCGCAAACAATGAGAAGTGATTCGATCATTCATTCCTCTTCTTGTGATTCATTTCGTCACAAGATAAGCTTCATCAAGTCAATGATTCACTGTATTACAGAACTTCCACTAAGTCAGACTCCCATCGAGAAAGAATTAGGAGTTCTTAGATCCATTGCAGTCCTTAGATATATTGCAATCAGTAACGAATACAACTCTAATGTTACAGATGATTTTTATCAACACCAAAACCAAGCCTGATGAAGCTAAATCTCCAGTAATTCTGTTACTCGCTAATACTAAATTTGTTACAATCCCCTTTGTAGAAATTCTTTCATATGATCTCGCAAAACTATTTATAAAATAGAGGGTGGACGTCGCCTTTCCATCGAGAAATAAGCCAAGCATCGGTACATCAATCATGAACGATCTATCAAAGACAAATGCGACTCTGGGTTTTATAAATTTGAGATCGTGGACTATGAAGCTTCATCTTGGAGCCAGACAGGTAGGAAATTTCGTATAAAATTTAGTGAACATTTCCTTAACGAGAAAGGACAGATTAAACAGCAATCGGCTTTTACCGGCACTTAAAATATAGAGGCGGCTAGCCTCTGACACTGAATAATTTAAATGTACACGGAACCGCCCGCAAAGTAATAAACCTAAATCTTTTAGAGGGCATGAATATTTGCAAGCACTCCAGGGCAGAAAATGGTAGATTATTGAATGATCGGAAACCAGTTTTATTATAATATCTTTATACCCACTACACTAGCCCATCAATAGTTGTTTAGCGTGAATATGTCGCTACCTTATTCCTTCCTGTATCTTCCAATTATTTTCTCTGTTCCGAATTGTTATGTTTCACTCATTTTAAATTTTATTGATGAGAACGTTTTAATAATTTCATGCTCTACATAGATCATTTTACCCCTACACAACTGGTCACTTATTTTATCACTGTAACTGCACTGATATAATTTTAATAATATTAGTGTTTACATATTTTATAGCTTTCCGCATATGTAATTCAGCTGTACAACCGCTATATTCAGTACGTTGGTTAACCAGTCCATCTACACTTAATGTCGGTTGTATAATCTTGTCTTTGCAGCTAACTGTTTGTGTGGCCGGTTGCGAGATCTGACGTATCTTGTGTTCTCGACTACATGTAGTTTACGTTTCGTCCACTGTACGCAACACTCCATGCTGTATAGGTCGGACCGTGGATGGCTCCGTAATATGTAAGCTGTTATAAATCTTTTCTTGGTTTGTCATAGCTCATATTTCAGTAGCTATTGTAGTTATACTTAGTGTTTCATTCCTGGTTTGAGGTCCATTAATCTTTTATAGGGCTTATGACGATAGGACGATGTGTCCTTATCGTTTTTACCTTAATGCCATATGTTGGCATTCAGTGACGGCTGTTGGCTCACTACATTACTTCTTACATACATTCTCAGTTACCATTAGCTGTAGAGACGGCTACACAGCCTGGAACTTTGCCTCATACTAACCCCCCCCCCCCGTGCCACGCTTTTAATCAACCTTTGCCTCACAAAGTCATTTCACTCTTCCAGATTAATTTGAAGATGCCTCACATACTCACATAGGCGAAACACGTCATTGCCGATGAAAAATATGCAGTCATGACCGTCTTATTTCAAGAAATTCATAACCGGTTGCTGCACCAGACACCGAACTAGGAGTGAAACAATTTTTAACTGAATATGCTCTGAAATAAAGCGAAAGAGATATAACCTAAAGCAGATTTTTATTATAGTAGCAATGGACAGTATATAACCTATATTAATTGTGTAAATGCGACTACATAAATGAGGCCTAACAAGTAAAAGGACAATCATAACATGTAGGTTTGCAGATGACATTATAATTGTGGTGTCACCGCCAGACACCACACTTGCTAGGTGGTAGCTTTTAAATCGGCCGCGGTCCATTAGTATACGTCAGACCCGCGTGTCGCCACTGTCAGTGATTGCAGACCGAGCGCCGCCACACGGCAGGTCTAGAGAGACTTAAAAAAGAGACCATTAAATGAACACCAATATAAGAAAAATACAATTTGGAAAAATGGGCAACTCTTCTATGACCTGATTTGTCCAAAAGTAAGAAATAAAATAGTTTAGAGAAACATTTGAAGCACCTTTCAATGATGCTGGAAATCGTGCACAGTATATGAGGTGCCGAACAAAAAATGTTTCGCACTCGGAGGAGAAAGTGAAGACTGAAAGTTCGTGAGGAGATCCCGCCGCAATGATAAACGCCTTTGTTTTAATAACGTCCATTCCTAATGCTGTATCATGTCAGTGACATTCTCTCCCCTATTTCTCGATGATAAGAAAACGTACTCCTCTTCTTTGCACTGTCTCGATGTACTCCGTTAATCCTATGTGGTAAGGATTCCAGTACTACCAAAGAGGATGGGCAAGCGTAGTGTAGGCAGTCCTTTAATGTTCTGCTGATGAGTGGAAGTCTTACTCACAATATTTTCTGTGTATTCCTTCCAGTTTCAGTTGTTCGTAATTGTAATTCCTAAGCGTTTAGGTGATTTCGTGGATTTTAGATTTGACTGATTTATCGTGTAAATGAACTTTTAGAGAATCCTTTTGGCATTCATTATTTAGTGCCAATTGCCAATTTTCACACCATGCAGACATCTTTTCTAACTCGTTTTACAGTTTATTTTTGTCTTCTGATGACTTTGCTAGATGAAAAACGGCAGCAGCATCTGCAAACAGCCTAAGACGGCTGCTCAGATCGTATTCTAAATCGTTTATGTATGTAAGGAACAGCAGAGGGCCTATAACACGACCTTGCGGAACGCCAGAAATCACTTCTGTTTTACTCAATGACTTTCCGTCATTACTACGGACTGTGACGTTTATGACAGGAAATCATAAATCCAGTTGGATAACTGAGACGATATTCCGTAAGTACGCAATTTCGTTACAACGATAAGATTCGCTGATAACGTTGCTGTCATCAGTAAGGGTGGGGAAGAATTATTACAGGATCTTCTGGATGGAATTAACAGTGTAATTAGTACAGAATATGGATAGAGAATAAATCGCAAAGTTGATCGGAAATAGCAGAAATGGGAATAGCGAAAAAAGTAACATCAAAATTTGTGATCAAGAATTACATGAAGTTAAGGAAATTGGCTACCTTGGAAACAAAATAATTAATGACGGATGAAGCAAGGAGAACATAGAAAGCTGACAAGTACAGACAACGTGGTTTTGTGGCCAAGAGAAATCTTCAGGTTGCAAACACAGGCCTTAATTTGAGGAAGCTTTTTCTGAAAAATGTTCTTTTGGAGCACAGAACTGTGTAGTACTGAATCATGGACACCGCAAAACCGGAACAGAGGAGAATGGAAGCGTCTGAAATGTGGTGCTACGGGATAATGTTGGAAATTGGATGGACTGATACGAACTGATTCTCCGCAGAATAGGCGAAGAAACTGGCACTTGAAAAACATTGACAAGAAGAAGGGACAGGATGATAGGACATGTATTACGAGATCCGCCAATAACGTCCATGGTACTATAGATAGCCTTAGACGGTACAAATTGTAGGGGAAGATGGTGATTGCAATACATCCAACAAATAATTGGTGACGAAGGGGGCAAGTTCTCCTCTGCTGTGAAAAGACTGACTCAGGAGAGGAATTCTTGATAGGCCTCATCAAATGAGTCTGAAGACTAATGACTGAACAAGAATGGTCTGTAAGTCTAACAAAAAGCTGTGCATGAACAACGTGCTCTCATGCAAATCTCTCGCTATAGAGCGACATTAAAATTCAGTGAACAGTGACACTCATAAAAACTGTATAAAGTAATCAGACTAATGACGTTCATCAAGTCAATCCTTACATCGACTCACACGAACACAATGTATGGCCAAATCCTGAACAATTTTAATAGACGCTGTCGGTCTACATTTTGTGTGTCGAAATTAAAATATAGCGATACAGCTACATCAAATCACAGTATACGTTATCTTAAGCATCATGCATAGTGACCACGATTCACTTGGAGCATACCGCTTGCGTGGACACACTGTAATCATTGCCGTAAGCTCAGGCGGCACATACTCCGAAATACAGAGTATAGAAGGCTTGTGAGTATTCTCCACAGAGAGAATAGGGCAAAATTACAAGTAAAGATCGAATTCAGTTTCCAGTTTTATTCAAACGCAATATAGCATTGCTTTTTCGGTTAATATTTCACAAATTCAACTAACATTTTAGAATAGCTACAAAGCTAAAAATGTGTTCTACATAGGAATTATTGAGGTGACAATCTGTATGCAGATGTCTTGATAAAGTACAAATTCCAAGCAACGATTGTTACTTATACACTTTAATCGCTGCGTAACTTGGACCAGGCACTGCTATCATCCGACTAATAGAACCAGAGTACAACTTCAAGGAAACTAAATTTCTTTACAGAATATATCTAAAGTAGTTCAGTTAGTAAATAGAAATGGTGAATTTAAATATCTCTTATATCTGTAAATGTCACGCACCTTGGACAGAAAGATTTAAATTATTCTTTTCCCCACTTGCTATTCGACAGAGCAACAATAGACCGAGCGAGGTGGCGCAGTTGTTAGCACACTGGACTCGCATTCGGGAGGACGACGGTCCAGTCCCGCGTCCGGCCATGCAGATTTAGGTTTTCCGTGATTTCCCAAAATCGCTCCAGGCAAATGCCGAGATGGTTCCTTTGAAAGGGCATGGCTGACTTCCTTCTCCGTCCTTCCCTAGTCCGATGACACCAATAACCTCGCTGTTTGATCTCTTCCCCCAATCAACCAAACCCAACAATAGAGAAATTGTGTGAAAGTCACTCTGTGAACACTCAGCGAGACACTGAAGTGGTAAATGCAGACTAATTTAGTAGATGTAGAGGCACAGCTAAATTATGTTTTATTAATGACTTCATGCTAATAGTTTACAAGGAACATATTCTGTATAATGTCAGGGAAGTAACAGACTTCCGATATAGGCGAAGATTGAAGAGTAATTTGGCTTTTGATCCTCTGCCGGAATTAATGTGCAATTTTCTTCAAGCAGTTCGAAATAAAGCAACAAACCAAAAGCAGGACTGTCAGATGGGAACTTCTTATATCAATTCTAAACTATCCACAGTTTGGCGTCACTGCTGTGATCACACAGATTAGTGAGGAACCCGATTCCTTCTTGTAGTAAGGTAGCTATGCCGAGTCCATGCTTTAATGGTGACTTGCTTTTCTGTCGATGGTTTGCTTGGCAGGAATCTCTCTGATGAGTGGCGTGGCAAGCCGTGAAGACGTTCCCGCCAGGTGGCTCCGGTCCGGCTCGGCTTGCTGATATAGCAGCAAGCACGAATGATACAAGGAGGGGGGAGGGGGAGGGGAATAATATGTGATCCTGCAGCGAATGCAGTGTACTGCCTGGAGTAAGGAGACGATGCTTGGCTTCCATAACTGTGGTTGACATGTTTTATTTTGGACAATAGCTGAACATAGAGGAATTGTAACGTGTGGTTACAGCAATTGCTGCATGAATGGTGCCGAACACTCAAATACCACAGCAAGGACGGCGCCTTAGTTAACTTTCACCGCTGATAGTTAACGAAGAATAGGTTTCTTGGTTTACTGGTTCTTCTGTTACTAACGAGCCTGGCTGCCTAGTGCCTCATTGTATGACAGTGTCTAGATTGTTAGCTGTACTGACCACCTTGCTTTATTTCAGGCGTCAGTATGTGTTAATCATTCGTTGTTTCGGTGGGGTCACGCAACCTGCCTTCTTTTGAGACAGCTTTTCCAGTGACTAATTACACCACTTTCCGCCAATGTGTTATTAGATGCATGAGTTCCCTAATTACAGTTTGTGATTTCAGGCTGTCACCAAGCTTATTTCTGTTGTGCAAAGGAAAGGGTAATAAAATTTAGCCTTTGATCCATAAGACGCAAAAGACGGTAGCACATGACTGTTGAAACTATAAACATTAAAATTAATGCCTGCTAGACTGACTGGTAAGCTTGAAGGTGGCACTGTGCGTGCGCTACATTCGAATGCTGGTTTATCCTACAGGATAATATTTGGTTGTCCTTTTCGTCAGTTAATCTCTACATCTATAACCTCTTTAAATTAAAAAAAAAAATGTGTCCTGAGTATTATCGAGTTTCCTTCTAGAGCAAGGGTAGGAAACTACTTTACCTGCTATCCACTTTTCTATATTAGTTAATAGTAAGTTTTTCTAACTGCTCACCAGTTCCGCAGTAGTGGTAACGTATGAAGTATGAAATAACGATGTTTTATCAAATTTAATAACCACAGTTACAACAAGCTAAAACATGTAATAATAATTAATTAGCCAACATATTACTTCAAAATTTTATGGAAACCTAATGAACATATTTTTAAAACCCCTATCACCTATAGCCTACAGTGAAAGCTGGAATGCCCACTAGTGGGTCTTAGGGACCAAGTTGACTACATCCGATCTAGTGGATAATGAGTTCAGTGAGTTATAGCTATTTTATTTAATGATGAGTTTGTGCCGAGTGACCAGTGTTAATTCAAACAAAACTCTCTTTTATTTATCTTCTTTTGACGAACCAAAGTTAGGCTCATTTCTTTCATTGACTCTCGATGCATCAGTGCCACTTTCTTCTTCTACTACTTTTTAAGGTTTCTGTAGAGTACAGCGTGTATGAAAGCTCATTTTGGCGCCATGTTACTAGTTTTTGTATTCTCTGAGGCGATAGTTAACTTATTTAGAATTCGTGATATGAATGAAATAGCCTATTGTAGAAAAAATTTACTGCATAAATATCACCAAATTGGGTATCACACTCTGGTACTGAATGTGAGGAAGGAGAAGGAGGATAAAAAACATGATAGGAGAAAGGGATAATGGAGGTAAAAGGCAAAAAACTGGTACAGGGCAAAGAGATATACAGAAAGAAGAAAGAAAGAGAAGAGAAAGGTGAAGATACAAAGAGAAAGATAAAAAGAGAGAAAAAGAGGATGTGGGAAAGAAAGGAAGGGAAACAAAAATGAAAGAAAGGAGATGATAGAGAAACAGAATACAGGACATAAAATAAAGGGGCAATGGAAACACGAGAAAAAGACAGTGAGCTGGGAGGGGGAGACAGGTAGAAAAAATGGGTACATAAGAGAAGGAGAGAAAGAAGTCGAGATAGGGAAAGAGAGAAAGACCGCAGAGAATAAAGAAACAAAACAGTAGAAAACAACAAAAAAATATTTTAATGCCAGAAAGAGAAAAATTGAAATACAAGAACTGAGAGAGGACACAAAAGATAAGAGTAGAAACAAAAAGGTAAAATATGGGAGGGAGAATGAAATTCAGAGAAACGATTGAGGAGGAGAATGGAGAAAGTAAAGACGCTGCGACAAAGATTAGAAAGATAATTACACTGGAACATTTATACAACAAAGAAATCTTTGTGATAGAATGCGTGAATTTAAAGGAAGTTTTGGGTACATAAGTAAACCCTTACTTCTGCAAAACTTTTATTTTGTTATTTATTTCATCCCATTATTTAGTTTTTATTTTATTCTATTATTTATTTTCGGTGGCTTCAATAATCAAAGGACAGGGAAGAAAGTCATAAAGATTTACTAATCCCTTTGAAAAGAAAAAAAATTGATAAGTAATTTAAGGAGCCAATTGATAAAGTTATTTGTTGCACACAGACAGTTTGAAGTAGTATTTTATGAATAAATGTTCATTTACTAGTACCTTCAAACCTATTTGGTCATAAATTTACGGTTGAGACGGTAGTGTGAGTACATTTCAGGAGCCTTCCTGCTGGTCAATAAAACTACAGTAATAGGTAGGAAAGCAGAAACATAATCTTACTGAGAGTACCTCATGTACTGAGGAGAGCTAAGAAGAAAGCAGAGTGAAATAAGAGAGAAACGTGAAGAAATAAAAGAGAAAGAGAATGTTAAGACATTTTTAGATGGTTTCGAATTACACCGTGTGTGAAACACAGTGCACTGTGCTGCCACATCTGATAATAACTATTTCTCTAAATTTACTGAGCATCTCGTAGAAGTGACAGATATAGGGTCTTTACTCCATATAACTTCAACTCTATGCCAGAGTTGATGAATCATAGAAGGAGCCTAGTGACACTCCTTCAGCAATCCATTACGAGAATCATGATGTGTGTACTCAGTTTTATTCTGACGACCCACCACTGTGATTTGGCTCCTGACATGGATAACTTCCCGAAAGCTGGAACTCCGTAATTTTTCATCTGTCATTATAAACCTGAAGACCCAGATGTGAGACCGTTAGTTCCTATTAAAGCATCTTGATAAGGCAATGCAGCTTTTCGAAACACCTCATCATTGGTGAATTTTAATTCTTATAGTTCTTCATATAAACCGAATGGTTATTCAGTGTTGAGTATTGTTATTGTTATTTATACACATATTAACCCGGGGGATAGATTGAAGCAGTGTCTCATTTTCTTCTTAATTCTCTCCTCTTTCTTGTTCTACTATTATAATCATTGTGTGGTTTGTATACAGTTGATAGCTAACATTTCCCACGTAGTATTTAGTCCAAAAAATTTCATAATTACGAATAGTACGTTACTGTCAGAATTTTCAAACGCCTTTTTTAAACCTACAGGTGCTGTAAATGTGTGTTTGCCTTTTCCCACTCTTCTATGAAACGTCTAATTCTAGCTAGCCATAACAAATATCAGGGGACCTATCCGGAGTTTTCGCACTTCTGTAGTTTTAAATAATGAACGTACTTGGGATAAGTGTAGTCGCTGGAATAAGGGTAGCAGTGGAGTTAAGGAGAATACATCTTTGAAATGAACCTAACGACGTGAAATAATAACAAGGGATTTTTGATACATCATTGTGTTTACATATACATGCATTTAATTTTGAACAAAATTCCTTATAGAGTATTATAGAATCTTGGCGTAAACGTTATTTAAGAAATTTAATCTTGATGTACGTTTGGTTTTTCATTTTCTTTAAGAGATGCAAAAGTTTTAGTTGATTTAGTTACCCTTGTAAAGGCTACATACTATTATTTGTTGTTAAAGACGGGATTTGGTAAATAGAATCTTGTTCTTTGAAGTATTTGTCCCTGACACTAGTTTATATTGGTTTGCAAATGCAATTTTAGTAGGCAACTGTCTTCTAGTCAAATGAAAAAGCGTGCTTAGATCAGATGGTGTTAAGTTTATCCGTGGAATTACAACAGTTTTTCCGGTGACAATCGGCTGGGCATTAATTTTAATCAAGGGATACGTGCGAAACTTCCACACATTGATAGCTGTAAATAATGATGTATGTTAGTTTAGGAAAGTCGACTAGTGTGAGGGTCACAATTATTATCTGGTACAACGCTTTATACAAATCACCCCGTTAAAAAATACTTTAAAACGCATAAAATTGTGTGTGCTATAAGATAAGAAAAAGAGAGTCTCTTATTCGTATTTAATAAGCAAGCTTCGTAAAATATAGATATGCAGCTGGGCATCTGTGATGACCTAAAGCCTATGACAGTCAAAAGTCTCTTTTATGTTAAAATGTTCGATAAATAGTAAGTTTTAGTGCAAGATATCTGTACACTTTCAGAAGCCGGTTAAAAAACTGTCTAACGATACCCCATTCATACCTGTGTGACTATCAAGTGATCAGAAAAAGGAATGTGGACTTGAGAAACCAATACATGGTGTTTCCGTAAGAGAGTACAAAAATGTAACAGGACACAGAGAATCATCCACGGAACAATTTGTGGTATGGAACCTGGGGCCTGAGAAGCCAGCTTAAGGAGATATGGAAGATTAAACTTGTCTGCTGCTTTGTCTAGCATTACTGTTCTCAAATTTATTTACAGCTAAAATGCGTATAAGTTTACAGAAACTTTGCTGTTTATTTACATGTACATTCTTTATTTCCTTCAAGGATACAAGGAGGACTAGTCTGATTACCAGGAACTCATGATACTGATTTTGTTTACTTAACTTATCAAAATGGTTCAAATGGCTCTGAGCACAATGGGACTTAACTTCTGAGGTCATCAGTTCCCTAGAACTTAGAACTACTTAAACCTAACTAACCTAAGGACATCACACACATCCATGCTCGAGGCAGGACTCGAATCTGCGACCGTAGTGGTCGCGCGGTTCCAGACTGTAGCGCCTACAACTGCTCGGCCTTAACTTATCCATAAGGCGGCTCTGTTGTATAGTATTTACATTGTCACACGACAGAATTTGCTAAGAATCAACGACAGACACATTCATTACTCAGTGGTGTTCAGAGACGTACAGTATAAAACGGAGGAGCAGTACCGGTACAGTATTTCCTGGTCGCTGTATTGGAAGGAGAGGTCCCATTTCGTTGCCTGATCGGAATCCCGTTGATTATTTCCTACGGGGATATCTAAGATCACATTTGTATGAGACACCAGTGAATGCGGAGATGGAACTAGTTGCCAGAATTGTAACTGACTGCGATGTGATTCGAAACATACCAGGGATGTCTGCCAGAATGCGTCAGAAACTTGTTCGCTGATGTCATACCTGCATTGAGGTTGATGGTCATCAGTTTCAGCACGTTTTGTAAGATAGATTACAAATGGTACGTTCATTGTGTTATGATGGTATTTGCAGTTAACTAATGTCAATAAAAAGTACGCAGTAAAGTGATATTATTCCTATTATCTCCGTAAGCTGGCTTCTCTCACCCCTGGTTTCCTACCTCTAATTGTTCAATGGAGCATCCTCTTAGACACGTTAAATTTTTGAACGCTCTTAAAGGAGTAATCTGTATATGATTTTTCTCAGATATCATACACTTGTATTACCATGAATACCTCTGCGTTCGTATCTGTTATCTACTATAAAGTCCGCCCCCGGTAGCGGAGTGGTCCGTGTTCGGTCAGACGTTTACGTGCCCTCTGTAATAAAAAAAACTGAGTTAATCGATCATCAACTAACTTAAAAGGATGTCTTACGACGTCCGCCCCGAGCAGACGCAACGAACAAAAGTGAACAAAATGAGATAAAAAAAAAAGCTCAGCGCGACAGAGTGTCAATCCTAAGGGCCCGGGTTCGATTCCGGGCTGGGTCGGAGATTTTCTCCCCTCTGGGACTGGGTATTGTGTTGTCCTAATCATCATCATTTCATCCTAAGCGACACGCAAGTTGCCGGAGTGGCGTCAATTCGAAAATTGCACCCGCCGACCAGCCTACACGACGGGAGCTCCTTGTCCCACGACATTTATTTTTATCTACTATAATGCGTTCAGTATCTGCTCGTTCTAGCTTACCGGCATCGCAATTATTTACTGTTCATTATTATACTTATTGGGAGGTCTTACGCGTACTTGATTTCTCTACACTGTAACTCAGCATTACAATTTTGATCATTTTCGGTTTATTTTCATAGGACAGTCAAGAATTAAGCATAAAAACACCGATACAGTAGAAAAGCCGCTACATAATGTAGTTAGTTTCATTGGCCCAATGAAGGTAATCACCGAAATAAAAAGGGACAGTCACGAAGGGGAATAAAGCTTGACTGGACCTGGTGAGTAACTTAACGGTTGAAATTAATTTAACAGACACCAAGAAAATTACAGTCTACATAACATTGTCCTCAGTTCTTTCATTCACAACCCGAGCTTTGTAGCCTTCCCAATGACGCGAGTTATATCGGCAGTCTTTCTCGGCCACTAATACGTCAGAGCAGATTGGGACGGGTCACGAGAGCGCGGAATGGAAACTACACGGACGGAAATACCGGCGAGCTGACAGATAACATCGGGGAACGCAAAGCGCGAGCGTAATCGCTACCGCCGCGACCGTAATGACACGGTAATGCGCACGGTGAGCGGCATTTCTCGGCTATAAATTAAGGGCCGATTCGATGAGCGGACTGGCAGCGCGTACTGGGCTGAACGCAAAACCAGCAGGCCGGCGCGCCGATGGCGGCGGAACGGGGCCGCCGGCTGCTGGGTACGTTCCATAATCCGCTCAGCTGCTCCGCCGCTTTCCCTGCTCTCTAGCCTACGCGCTATGACCCGTGGCATCACGCGCACGCACATGCACGCACACACACACACACACACACACACACACACACACATACACACATACACACACAGGTGGTGGATGGAACGTCATATAAACATGCCTGTGAACGTGTGAGATACAGTTCCCGAAACAGGCAGTAAAAATCCGCGGCATAATTCCGTTCATTTCTGCATGAAATTAACTGTCTCTGGAATTAGCGAGACACTAATTACATTCCTGTGGACGGTGAGCTCACCGCTTGTGTACGCGTGTATGTCTGACAGAGAGAGAACTGCGGTGGTCGTCACTTGTCCGAAATACACAGAAGGTGGGACCTGAAGCTAACATAGTTTGTTGTTTCACTTTATGTTGATGACATGTACAAAACATAGCTCTTTTGGGCCTTGCTCTATAACAATGAAGCCTGTCGTGATGTACGAGGGGAGTTCAGTAAGTAAAGCAACATACATCTTTTTTTTCTGAAAGCACGTGAGTTTTTAATCGGTGTTTTAATATACCATATTATTCCCGAATCTTTTCGCTATTTTTCAACAATCCCCGTTCAGTGCGTCGGCCTTGCACTTGTTACTGGAACAGCCTGTATGCCCGCGTGGTACAACTCTAATGGTCGACGTTGGGGCCAAATTCTTATTGCATAAATCACGTCCCAATTATTCATGAACTGCTTCCCGCAGAGTGCATCCTACACTGGGGCAAGTCGACAGGTACGAGATACAAGCTGTAGCGTGGATGAGGCAGAGCATTTCGTTGAAGTTTTGTGAGCTCCTCTCGGGTGCGGAGACTTGTGTGAGGCCTTGCGTTGTAATTTCATTTTCGTGGCGAATAACACGCTGAATTCGTTTCTTCAATTTCTTGAGGATATCACAGTTGTTGCAGCAAGAGGGAGAGACCCCTTCTAATTCCAGAAGACCGTCGCCATGACTTTACCGACTGACGGTGTGTCATCGTACTTTTTCTTCGAAAGGGAGGTGGTGTGGCGTAACTCCATGGATTGCCATCTTGTTTCCGGTTCGAAGTTATGAACCCACGCTTCATCGACTGAGACAATGTTCAACAAAAAATTGTCGCGATCAGCTTCGTAATGTGCAAGTAATTCCATACAGCCGGTCCTTCGTTGGACTTTATGGTCCTCTGCTAGTTAGCGAGAAACTCAGGGAGCACATACCTTTGGGCACCCCATTGGGCACTACCGAAAAAGGTATAACAGAGCGAGCTGTTTGATTGTGATTCGTTGATCACCTCGAATGAGTGTGTCTGCACGTTCAAACATTTTAGGTGTCACAGATTTGTTCTCACGGCCGGCACGCGGGAGAATGGACAGGATTTCACGACCTTGTTGCGATAATGACATAGACTCACGGTGCTTTCCTTCACTGCCAGGTCTCATTAGACATTTTACAAGCTTCTATGAATATACCATAGTAGTATTGAAGAGTAGGCTGAAGTTTAAGACATTAGTCACAAAGAATCAGTACGCAAAGAAGTGGGATACAAAAGTACTAAGGAATGACGAGATAAGCTTGACGTTCTCTAAGGCTATGGTTACAGCAATAAGGAATAGCTCAGTAGGCAGAAGAGTTGAAGAGGAATGGACATTTCTAAAAAGGGTCATCACAGAAGTTGGAAAGATTACCAGAGGTATAAAGAAGGTAACTGCGAAGAAACCACGGGTAACAGAAGGTATACTTCATTTGATCGATGAAAGGAGGAAATACCAAAATGTTCCAGGAAACTCAGGAACACAGAAATGCTAGTCGCTGATGAATAAAATAAATGGGAAGCGCAGGGAAGCTAAGAAGAAATGGCTGCAGGAAAAATGTGAAGAGATCGAAAAAAATGGTTGTCGGAAGGACACACCCAGCACGCAGGAAAGTAACATTAAAAGCAGGGGTGATAACATTAAGAATGCAACAGGAATTCCACTGCTAAATGCAGAGGAGAGAGCGGATAGGTCGAAAGAATACATTGAAAGCCTGTATGATGTGATAGTAGAGCAAACAGGAGTCGAGTTAGAAGAGACAGGGTATCCAGTATTAGAATCGGAATTTAAAAGAGCTTTGGAGGACTGAAGATAAAATAAGGCAGAAGAGATAGATAACATTCCATCAGAATTTCTAAAATAAATACGGGAAGTAGCAACAAAACGACTATTCACATTTGTGTGTAGAATGTATGAGTCTGGCAACATAACATCTGACTTTCAGAAAAATATCATCCACACAATTCCAAAGACTGCCAGAGCTGACAAGTTCGAGAAATATTGCACAACCAGCTTAACAGCTGATCCATCCAAGTTGCTGACAGGAATAATATACAGAAGAACGGAAAAGAAAACAGAGGATGTGCTAGATGACGATCAATTTGGCTTTACAAAAGATAAAAGCACTAGAGAGACAATTCTGACCTTGCGGTTGATTATGGAGGTAAGACTAAAGAAATATCAAGACACTTCATAGGATTTGTCGACCTGGATAAAGCGATCGACAATGTAAAATAGTGCAAGATGTTCAAAATTCTAAAGAAAAGTGAGGGTAAGCTATAGGGAGAGACGGGTCATATACAGTATGTACAAGATCCAAGAGGGAATAATATCAGTGGACGACCAAGAATAAAGTGCTCGGAATAAAAAAGGGTGTAAGACAGGGACGTAGTCTTTTCCACCTACAGTTCAATTTGTACATCGAAGAAGCAATGATGGAAATAAGAAAAAGTTTCAGATGTGGGATTAAAAATTTATGGTGAAAGGGTATCAATGATACGATTCGCTGATGACATCCCTATCCTGAGTGAAAGTGAACACGAATCACATGATCTGCTGAATGGAACGAAGAATATAATGAGTACAGAATATGGATTGAGAGTAAATCGAAGAAAGACGAAAGTAATGAGAAGTAGGAGAAATGAGATCAGCGAGAAACTTAACATCAGGGCTGATGACCATGAAGTAGGTGAAGTTAAGGAATTCAGCTACCTAGTCAGTAAAATAACAGTTATGGACGAAGCAAGGAGGACATCAAAAGCAGACTAGCAATGGGGAAAAGGGCATCTCTGGCCAAGAGAAGTCTACCACTATCAAACATTGGCCTTAATTTGAGGAAGAAATTTCTGAGAATGCACCTCTGGAGTACAGCATGGTATGGCAGTGAAACATGGGCTGTGGGAAAACCGGAACAGAAGAGAATCGTAGCGCTTGAGATGTGGTGCTGCAGACGAATGTTGAAAATTAGGTGGACGGATAGGGTAAGGAATGAGGAGGTTTTGCGCAGAATCGGAGCGGAAAGGAATATGTGGAGAATACTGATAAGGAGAAGGGACAGCATGATAGGACATCTGTTAAGAGACGATAGAATGATTTCCATGGTACTAGAGGGAACTGTAGAGGAAGACGGAGATTGGAATACATCAAGCAAATAATTGAGGAAGTAGGCAGCAAGTGCTACTCTGAGATGAAGAGGTTAGCACAGGAGAGGAATTCGTGGCGGGCCCCCTGAAACCAGTCAGATGACTCATGACCCACAAAAAAAAAAAAAATTAATGTCTTGCGATGCTCTGTTTTTCCGCCAAAGAAATTCAATGAGAGCTCTCTGCGTGGAATGCACCTCTGTTACGGACGCCATTTTGAAGGCTGCATATAGTGCTGCCGCGTATCGGAAATTCAAGAAGCTCTAGGGACTGAAGTGGGAAATCGTCACATTGTTCCACAACAGATTCCTCATTTTTCAGCAGAAAATGGACGAGAAAATAAATGTGTTTTATTAGTTACTGAACTGGCAACGGCCTTGCCCCAGTGGATACACCGGTTCCCGTGAGATCACCGAAGTTAAGCGCTGTCGGGCGTGGCCGGCACTTGGATGGGTGACCATCCAGCCGACCTGCGCTGTTGCCATTTTTCGGGGTGCACTCAGCCTCGCGATGTCAATTGAGGAGCTACTCGACCCAATAGTAGCGGCTCCGGTCAAAGAAAACCATCATAACGACCAGGAGAGCGGTGTGCTGACCACACGCCCCTCCTATCCGCATCCTCAACTGAGGATGATACGGCGGTCGGATGGTCCCGATGGGCCACTTGTGGCCCGAAGACGGAGTGCTTTTTTTAATTACTGAACAACCCGCATATGTAGTAATAAACATGGCATCCATTTTACTGTCAAAATAAACGAATTACTAAACTAATTTAAGGCGTTCAGGGGCATCAGCATTGAAAACGTCTACGACTGATCCTCTGTAATCGCTGTGGCGCTGGAGCTAGAGGTATCTGGTAAGAACTGCTGTGCTATTATTAACTTCCCACATTCTCCTTTACTGAATTGTGCAGAGATGTAAGGCAAGTCGTGACTCCAAACGGAATTTGAGCGCCGAACTCGTTATTGTAATGTGGCGCAGAAAGGGTGACATGACCGACTGTTGCGATCAGATATGCTCTATCGAAGCTGTATTTTGTCAGGCTGTGGAGGGTGCAAGACAAAAATTAAGTGATGCAGTTTGTACTAATATTATTTGTGCTCCATTACAGAAAAAGTAATCTCTGGAAAATGTTCGATAGTTTAGCGCTCAGAAGAAAAACGTAGAAAGCTAGCCACTGTATACACAATGGTTGTATCGTTGTTCATTCCACCTCCACCATGAGAAAACGTATGTGCTCTGTCTAACGAATAAAAATATGTTACACAGCAGTGTCACTGTTTTGTCCTAGCGACAAAAAAAAAATCGTGTTATTTGTGTTTTCATTTACTCATGGTAACTAGTGATTATGTGCTAATAAGGAGTTGTGTAGCTGATCATTCGATTCTGTAGTTTTTAAGAAGAATGAAGGCTACTGTAAATTTACTTTAATAATTAATTACAATTTAGAGCACACACTTCATTCTCGTGTCCCGTTTCCTTGTGCTCTCGTCGCACACTAGGTAACGTGTCAAAAGTGTGTGTATGTCACTGTAATTGTTGGACGTCCTCTGAGTAGATATTAAATATTAAACGAAATTTACAGCAGTCATAGAAATAGTTTTATGCACGTTATATACACAATCACATATAATTGTATGTGTACATATCACATATACATAATTTTGTGGCGGCGTTCGTAGCGACAAACAATTCGCTGTAGAAACGGCTTACGAAGTCACCGCCACACTTTTAATAGCGGGCCGACCGGTCCGCTGGAACAGTGAACAGAAAGATGAAAACCCAAACACTCTGATTAAATAAAAGTCGGTACTTTTCTTTATTAACGAAGATACAGAAACACAGTAGTGAACTCCGTGTCTACAGGAATCTGTGTAGTTCGAGTCGGAGCGGCTAGGTCATCGTCGGCTGACGACAAACAACAACTCTGCCGCGATGAACACACAACTGACTAGCAAGTACACAATACGGTGGCGAGTATACAACTGAGCGGCGAATCCAGAACTGTCCTAGCGCTCGCGACTCCAGCGCTTAAGAAGCCAGAAGCCAGCGGTGGCGCGCGCAGACTTGCGGCGATTTCCTGTCTCGCTGGCGCTGCTTATGCGGACGGCGTCCGGACTTTGATGCTGCCAACCTTTTGGCAGCGGGCTCGGTTGGCATTACTGGCTAGGATTGTAAAGGATGAGCCAGACAATAAGGGATTTTACTTTATTACATGAGCCTCCAACCGGTAACTTCATTTCTCCATTACGGCCAAGCCACGGCCGGCACTGTTAGCTGCCTGTAAATTCTTTCGTCCCACGGTCTAGTAACAGGAAGTCAGCACCGAGAAAGGGCACCTTGTTCACGCGCCTCTCTCGTGTGCTGACGAGGTAACGCCGCCCCAGGCGTCGCTTAGCAGGCAACGCTCTGGAAAGTTCCATGCCGCCCGCACGGTTTGCTCGGTCCTGACCAATCAGGGTGGAGGAAGCCGCGTGGTGCGTCGAACATACCCTGCCGCCCGTCGCCGGGCCTGCTCTCTTGGATTCTTGCTCACCCGCGAGTCGGATGCGCGCCCTGTAGCATTGATCATCTCCCGCTTCTCCCGGTGCTGCGGCACTGTGGACTTAGTTTTGGCAGACAACCACTTTCGGTAGCTTCGCGAACAATGTTCGCCAAATTGCAAGCTCTGGCTCACCCTCACCTCCCTAGGCCTATGTAGCCCCTTTCATCATGCTTTAGCCAATAAATGGCCTTTCTCTAAAAATTACACTATTATTCCATAACGCCCACCGCCTGCCCATACCCGCCATCCTGTACAATTGGTGTCAGAAGTTTGGATACGTTCCCGTAGTGACTTTGTCACTACACAAAATTTTTCCCGGCGAGACGCCGTGAACTTCGCGCATGGAATGCGCCAACCGGTTGCCACGTTTGCTCCACGTGGGCCGTGGCTGCTCCACTAAACACGCACAGGGCGCGCGCTGCAGCGAGGCAGCCCACGCTAGTCAGCCACGTGAGCCGCACGCCGCCGCGCTGCCTGCTGCCTGAGTTCGGGGGGCCTGCGCTGCGCTGCGCGACCTGCCGGGCCGCCGTCATCCGCCGTCGCCGCGCCGCCCACCGCCGCCCGCCGCTGTCAACGACGCGCCAGGGGCCTGCCGCCATCGCCGACCGGCCGAGCCAGCGCCGTCCGCCGCCAACACATTTGCCGCCGCCCACGGGTCTGGACGCCGTCGCCGCCGCCCGCCGACCACCGCTCGCCGCCACTGCACCATGCCGTCGCCGTCACCAATGCGTCGCACCATCGCCATCACCATGTAAGTCGCCGCGATGCTTACAACTATATCTTCGACGATCTTCCGCCGCTGGATTGAGAATCTTTGTGGCCGTCCTTTTTTTGTAACAATCATTACTTTTTTCTGGTCACTAGCGTCCCATAAAATTGTAAACATGCCGATAGGGACACGAGCGACGGAACGGGATACCCCCGTAGAGGCATCTGTCTCGCAAGACCCGCTCGAGGCCATAAATGCACAAATGCGCCAGTTATTCGCACAAAATCAGGAGCTACTTGAGCAAAACCGCGTCTTGAAACAGACGCTGGAAGCTAGTGCGCGAACTTCCATACCTGTGGCTAGCCCCACCCCTGTAACAAATGCTCAAACAGAGGCAACTAACACTAATTCTGTCTCTAATACAAACGCCACAATTTCTGCTAACATGGCGACTGTAAGCAATTTTCCTGCGGCTGATTTCATTCCCACCTTTTCTGGGAAGTCCCACGAAAATGTAGCTATGTTCTTACAAAATATTCGTGATGTGGGTCGCACGTGTGCCTGGCCGGATGATCTATTGGTCAATGTAGCCAGACTCAAGTTGACAGGGGAAGCCCGAATGTTCATAGAAACAGTGGACGAATTGCGTGACACGCACGAATTTGAAGTATTGGCCCGCGGATTGACTACGCGTTATTCCGATACCAGAGGTACCGCATATTACAGAGATCAATTATCAACCCTTAGGCAGAAGCCTAATGAGGATTTTGATGCCTTTGCAGATCGCATACGAGCAGTGTCTTGTCGTACCTACAAGCTAGGTGAAAATGCCAGTGAAAACAGAATTTTGCGCTCAGAAGCCGAAGCGCGTGCAATTGATGCATTTGTTCGCGGTATTGACCCCCGCATCGGAGGAGAAGTCAAAGCAGCCTCCCCCACTTCTCTGTTTGAAGCTGTTCGTTTGGCAATGCTACGCGAAGAGGTGTTGCGTTTTTGCGCTGCCGCCCCGCGCCCATCGGACCCGGTACCGGTCCCAGCAAAAGAAGTATTTTGTCAGCGTTGTGGGAAGCCCAACCATACGGCAATGCGCTGTCGCGCGCCGTATTGCACTATTTGCCAGACAGTAGGTCATGCTAATAATGTTTGCTCCACAAAGTCACCATTTTCTAATCAGATGCGCGGCCACCGCCGCAACGCGGGGTCGAATCAGGGAAACGCTTGGGGGGCAGGTTCCGCCACCCACCCGCGCCCCCGACAAAAATAATACACCCGGTTAGGACCGAAAAATGTAAAGAGGTGGAACACGTTAGTCTATTTGGCGTACTCGGGAACAAATCAGTTAGAATTTTAGTTGATACTGGTGCTCAAGTTAGTGTATTGTTTGTGGAGAAAAATGATCGAAGGGTGTTACAGCCACCCCGGTACAATATCAGTGGCCTTGGAGAGGAAGTAGTTGTCCCTGCAGGTTCGTGTGTAGTGAACCTGCAAATCGACGAGGGTAAATACAGTCAGATGATGGAGGTAGTAAGGCTAAAGAAGGGTGAATTTGACATCATACTAGGGAATGACTTCCTGCACCGTTATCGGGGGATAGTGGACTATCGAACGCGAACTGTGCAGTTCGGCGAAGCAATTCACCGATTTGGCAGTGCGCACCCCCGTCAGACGCGAGGGAGCTGCGAAAGGCGCCGTTCACAGTCTCCTATAAAACCGCAGATGTGGGCGATAAAAACCACTGACCCTGTGAGGATAAAAGGCGGAAGTGGAAAGATTCTCTGGATAGATGTCAAAAATCAAGAACAGCCTAATACAGACATTCTGGTTGACCCGCTCACCCAGAATGATGTTTTAGATCGTCAGTCAGTACATATAAAGAGAAGTATCTGCCGACCGGAGAGGAGACAGAAGGGTTTTGCGATACCAGTAAGTATAGATAATTTTGGTGTAGAAGATGTTGTGATACCGAAGGGTACTATTGTTGCCAGTGGCCAGGAATTTTTTGAGGAAATAAGAGGAGCTGAGAAGCAGCGAAATAAAGATAAGAAAGGAAGGAGAAGAAAGAAATGTTCAGTTAGAGAAGTGCGATATGTCGCGTCGACGATAAGGAGTCAGTTAGCGGAGAAGTTAGGTCATTTAAATAGTGAGGAGAAAAGGATGTTGCAGCCCGTATTAGAGGAATTTTCGTGGTTGAAGAGAGGCAGTTTCTACCGGCTACGGATTTGGTTCAGCACGAAATTCCGACCGGAGAAGCCGGGCCTATTGCGCCAGTAGTTGCACCCAAAAAAGCAAAGAAGAAGGTAATACAACCGCCTAGACAGCAACGTAGATATACTCTAAGGTCAAACCCCTATGATTTGCGTTCCAGAAAGTAGGTCTGAAATGTTATGTATACAGTTGAAAAAGTCCTGCATGAAGTAAGAGAATCAATTGACGGAAAACACCGTCGTTACTATACCTTTAATTAAATTGTGCATGTTACTTATAAGTAGACATAAGAATTGGCAACCATTGGTAACTGGTAATAGAATTTATGATGTCACATGCTAATGGAAGTGATTGAAGTTATGTAATCATTTTGTCTTGTCATTTAACGTCTCCAGTAATGTTATCGTAGCAGTCGAGAATTAAAACCACAAACATTCTTTAATCATGGAATTAAGGGAAAGTTGTCCTTTTCAACAGAACACTTAGAGGAAGAATCAGTAAATCTGGAATATATCAAAGGGATTCACATTTCACCTGTTAATTTAGTGAATAGTGCACGAACACAGCTATTAAAGCTTTACCATAAAAACATGATACTAATACGCCTTCGTAACTGCCAGTAGATCAGTGACTACATGCAGCCGTCTACCTGTACTTTGAAAGACGCCCTATTACATGTATGTTTTGCTAAATGATCACACAACGATAAAAACATGAATAAATACGTCCAAGTTAAACAACAAATAGGCTACTCTAAAGTAAAAGGAGTCTTCCTCAAGTGCTACTTTATTGTTTTCATGATGCGATGTTGAACAGACAACGAGGTAAGTTTTTTGGTACCACGTATTTCTGTATATTAAATGCCACGGAAGGAGTGCGTAAATACCTCCACTGTGGTCTACAGCTGTTCACATGCGCCGAGTCCCGCCCCTCCCTGTCAGCTGGCGACGCGGCCCCCTCCCCTCCCCATCCACCGGCCTGCCGAGAGAGCGGCCATTGCAGTTCCCCCTTCCCCACCCACCGCCTCTGTCCTTGGTGCGTGCAGCATCTGCACCTCTCCCCTCGCCCCTCCTCACCACCCAACCATCGCTCTGCACGCCACGTGCGTCAGCCACGCTACACATTCGTATATTCGTACGTTGCAGTTTAAACAGCAAACCTAAAGTGATAGTTATAAAAATAAAATCACCAGCTTAATATTGCCCTACAGATTTTATTAGTCTTATCCAAAGACGGGAATCTATGTGTATTGTCTATTTGAATTTTCAGTATGGAACAAAAATCGTGAGAGAGAACTTTTCCTGGTACGCATTGTCTAAACCATCAGGATTAGTAAATGTTGGAATTTCAGATCGATCTCCGGCTATGTTGTATCACCACCACGGTTAATAAACGGATCTATATGGCGTCAAGAAAGCCGGCACTTGCCGCTATATCTGTCCTGTAAACGACCGCTGAGTGGGGAACGCGTTAGCCAAGGAGTTGGGTTTGGAATGCCATTGCAAAATATAGTTTATATAGAAGCCTAACACCTGCCATTTACCTAAATTTTGAAGAACAGAGTGTTTAAGTAAAATAGTTGTAAGCCGATAGTTTTGTGACCTCTAGCGATTGAAGTTATTAGAGTCCCTTAGAAAAGAACATCCTCCATGCATAACCGTCGTGAACAACATAAGATAACTTTGGAAGGAAATTTTGTGACTGTACCGAGAGGTTAACTCCACGCGTAGCAAGAGGACGGACCCAGCGTGAACGCCAGTTCTGCCGCCCAGCCAGTGAAACCGGACGCAGCCGTACTGTCAGCTGTGCTGTCAGCAACTTTACAATCTCACGAGCGCGACGCGTGTCGCACCTTAGCACCTCAAGCTGCACTGAATCTTAACACAGAAATTCTTAACCATTATATAACGAACCCTATGAATAACGTTATGCATATTTTCAATAGTCAGGAACTTACTTTGCTCCCTACATACTATTTATATGACAAATGAACTCTAATTTTATTAAAAACCAAAGCACCGACAGGTAAGTCATATCGACGTCTTCGAGATGCAACCAGCTTCGTCATATCCTAGAACGATTGACTGGGTGACTGATAATCACAAATATTTGCAAAAACAAATCAACACAGGAAACGGTTTATCACACGTTTAATAGTTATTGGTCTGTCCATTGAAGGAGACATAAAATCATTTTTCATCAGAATCTTCTTAAAGGAAGTATTAACGTGACATTACACTATTCCACGGCATTACACACAACATTGCCATTACTTAATGACAGTGTTCTTGTGGGTAGAAGTACCAAAGATCGGTTGGAATGAAAATACAAACGAGAGCTTAAAGGAATACCAGGGGATACTTGCATTCATTTTGCTACAAATGTAACTGGAGGATAAGGAAGTTTTGTTTGAAGGAAATAATATTTTAAACTTTTGCTTTTGTTACGGCTTTGCCACCGCTTATATCACTATGACGAGTTGCCAATTACTTATGTCAAATTGCTTGTGCCTAATTGATTACGTCCAATTACTTATGTCTAATTACTTATGTCTAATTGATTACGTCCAATTACTTATGTCTAATTACTTGTGTCCAATTACTTAAGTCCATGTATTATCTTATTGTTGTTCATTTTGACTGTTTTATTACTAACTATTTAGAGAATTTTGCTAAAGTTTTGCCAGCACCAGTAATTTAGTATTTGTATCAGCCTAGTGTTTCCATGTGTCGCTGTGTTACTATACTGATGAGGACAATAATTTTGTAGGATTTCAAGCATGCTAGAGTAAGTTCCCGAGTACTGCCAATTATCTGGTTAATAATAATGATGTCTTAGGTGATAAATTGTTTTAGAAGAGTAGTTTAGGATGTAACCATGCTTTATTTTGATTTGTATTTGAATGTTTATCTGGAGGGACATACCACACGCACCACCCGCAAGGGCACGTACCTTACGTGACGCGGTTGGCTCCCGCGCGGTCCCTCAGCTGTCTGTGTCGTTTTTTCTCTTTTCCGTTTCGCGACATAGTCCAAAGTACCGACTTTCATCTTTCCACTATCAACAGAACAACGCATGAAGACTCATGCTCCACCCGCAAGGGCACGTAATTACGTGACGCGGCTGGCACCCGCGCGGTCCCTTAGCTGTCTGTGTCGTTTCTTCTCTTTTCCGTTTCGCGACATAGTCCAACCTACCCACTTTCATCTTTCCTCTCTCAACACAACACATGAAGAGTCATACACCACCCGCAAGGGCACGTACCTTACGTGACGCGGTTGGCTCCCGCGCGGTCCCTCAGCTGTCTGTGTCGTTTCTTATCTTTTCCGTTTCGCGACATAGTCCAAAGTACCCACTTTCATCTTTCCACTATCAACAGAACAACACATGAAGAGTCGTGCACCACCCGCAAGGGCACGTACCTTACGTGACGCGGCTGGCTCCCGCGCGGTCCCTTAGCTGTCTGTGTCGTTTCTTCACTTTTCCGTTTCGCGACATAGTCCAACCTACCCACTTTCATCTTTCCTCTCTCAACACAACACATGAAGAGTCATACACCACCCGCAAGGGCACGTACCTTACGTGACGCGGCTGGCACCCGCGCGGTCCCTTAGCTGTCTGTGTCGTTTCTTCACTTTTCCGTTTCGCGGCATAGTCCGTTCTACCCACTTTGATCTGTCAACTTTCAACAGACACAAAACTATTCAGCCCAGACTTTGATCTTCCATCTCGAAGAAGAGTTCACGAGAACAGTGTTCCGTGCTCTCTGACGACAGCTGATCAGGCAACGTCAGACGCGAACCGCGTCTAGCCCGCAGCTAAACGCCAGTAAGCGGAAATCTCTGTTCAAAACCTTGAGCCTTCTTTGTTTTCCCGTTGTATTTTCCGAAGGAATACCGACTATTGAAGTAGTAGCATTTAACTGTATGACATGTCCCAGGACACTGCGATACAAGCAAGGATAGACGGAGTTTTAAAAGCAACCAGCTGGGCCCGAGGAGGCCAGCACTACGGAGTTACAGAGACGGCGAGTTTAGTCGCAAAATGTTGAGAGGATGAAGACGGCGAATTTGGTCGCAAAGTAAAGTTAGTCGCAAGATGTTGAGAGGATGAAGACGGTGAATTTTGTCGCGCAGTAAAGTTTTGTTTTAGGTGAGAGAAGTCGAGTTTGAAGAAGAGGAAGAAGTAAGTAGCAGCTATCTTGGAATCGCAGAATTGTCGTATACACAGTTAAGTAGGCGATAACGTCGTGTCAACGATGTGCCATGCATTATAAATTCATAAAGGAAAAGTCCTCCAGAAATTACGCTCAGTTCAGTCTTCTCTAATTCAACTCCTTACACTTTCTGTTCCCACTATGGAAATCTCTAGATTGTTGTCAAGTTTTGTTTTTCTCCTCTTGTTAGCAACAGCGTTGACATCCTACGACACAATCTATGTCCCACCTGCACCAAACTGGTGTCACTTTTCTTCGTCACTCTCACTTAACGGCGTGCAGCAAATATATTGAGTGACGAGAAAATTCTTCTCAAAATGTGAATGTTATTACACGTAGAGGGTCAGCCCAAAGAGGCACTCAACCTTCTTTGCTTACCGATATGGAATATGCAGTAAATTTAATATGATGTATGTGTACTTCACTTTTACATTTTCATGTTATAAACCAATTTACTATGGCATAAAGTAATTCTAAAAAGTAGCCGCTGTAACAACGCATCTAACATGATGTCACGAGTAATCCCACTTCTATTTTGTTGGTCATCGGTGAATAAACCATATCGATTACGCATATCTATTTCCCTTTGGAGAGAGTTTAAAATACAGACCGCGCAGTGAACAGCGTCGGTAAGCTTCATCGTTCTCTCTCGCTCTTACACCTGACGCTTGCTTCCTGCACGTAGCCGCCTCGGCTGCGCTTCTCACCTGCCCCGTGCAGCTCTGACGCGGCGCTGCCCTTGGAAGTTATCTGCCGTGCGACTCTGACGTAGAGCGAGATTCGGCCTTGCAGTCAGCTGCCACTCTGACGTAGCCTCCGCGCAGATCTTTAGCAAACGGTTCCTGTTGGAACACCACTTATAACCTTTCATGCCACTACGCGTTACTTAGTATTCGCACCCCTTTAATTATGTTTTTTATACCTGAAAGCTCATTCATGATTCCCTTGTCAGCTAACCTTCAAGTCTTATCTAATAAATCAAATAATCACATCCTAACGTCTATTGATGATTTGCTAAAAAATGAAAAAAGGACAAATTTCTTACGTTCGCCTGTTGGCACACTTAAATTAATGGCAAACAGCCACGAACCAAACAAAAAATAGAAAACAAAAACCTATCAGGCATGTGCCCTCCCTTAGTTTTAAGAGTGAAACTGAGATGTCAACTAATGTGGAAAAACTAGCGTAGTGTAGTGAAGTGTCCCCTTAGTGATAACTCCCTTTTCAACTGTGTTTTGAAACGTGTGGACCTCCCCTCATACCCCCCCTGCGCTGAGTTCCAGTGCACGGACCTGGCCACGGCCCCGCCCCCTTCCCGCCGACAGCCTGCGCGCTGCCCGCTGAGGACAACACACCACGCCGCCTCGCGCCAGGCGCCCCCGCAGTGACTCATCTGTGGTGATATGTTTATATTTTCAACTTATTCTAACAAAAGAAAATAAAAGACATTTTTACTTCAACTTAGTAACAAGAACACTTGACATGTTTACCTATCTCACACTGTATGTTTTGTACTAATTTTGTGATGATTTTATGATGATTTGATGTTCTATGATGATTCTTGTATGCACACAATATTGTTGACATGTGTAAGTCCCTTTGCGGCCCCTAGGAGGTCTTTAGAGTCTATACACCCTCCCATAGATTAAGACCGCTGCCGTCTTCCGTGAGAGCCAATGTTCACTTTCTTTTGCAAGATAAATTTGTTTACATTCAAATAATAATTGCATTGAGCGAATTCACATACGTTCTCCGCTCCCACGGAAGGGGGAGGAATGTAAAGGATGAGCCAGACAATAAGGGATTTTACTTTATTACATGAGCCTCCAACCGGTAACTTCATTTCTCCATTACGGCCAAGCCACGGCCGGCACTGTTAGCTGCCTGTAAATTCTTTCGTCCCACGGTCTAGTAACAGGAAGTCAGCACCGAGAAAGGGCACCTTGTTCACGCGCCTCTCTCGTGTGCTGACGAGGTAACGCCGCCCCAGGCGTCGCTTAGCAGGCAACGCTCTGGAAAGTTCCATGCCGCCCGCACGGTTTGCTCGGTCCTGACCAATCAGGGTGGAGGAAGCCGCGTGGTGCGTCGAACATACCCTGCCGCCCGTCGCCGGGCCTGCTCTCTTGGATTCTTGCTCACCCGCGAGTCGGATGCGCGCCCTGTAGCATTGATCATCTCCCGCTTCTCCCGGTGCTGCGGCACTGTGGACTTAGTTTTGGCAGACAACCACTTTCGGTAGCTTCGCGAACAATGTTCGCCAAATTGCAAGCTCTGGCTCACCCTCACCTCCCTAGGCCTATGTAGCCCCTTTCATCATGCTTTAGCCAATAAATGGCCTTTCTCTAAAAATTACACTATTATTCCATAACGCCCACCGCCTGCCCATACCCGCCATCCTGTACAGGATATAACACTCCTCCCCCCCAAATCGCCGCACCGTCGTTGAATAATGACGTGGCGAGCGTCGACGGCGGGGGAGGGGTCTGGCCGCAGGCGTAGCAGAAGAGACCGGGGCGGAGACTGTTGTCGGTGGCAGTCCACGGTCCACACCCCAGCATTGGCTGCGCGGGGCCTCGGGAAACACCGACTGAAAACCGAGGTCAGGGTGCACGCCTGTGACCACGGGCGCAGCTTCTGGTACTGGACGCGACGGGGCGTCGGGACCCACGAAGAGAGGCAGCGTCTCTTGACGCTGCGTCGACGGCTGCTGAGTGGGCGCCTGACAAGGCGCTGCGTTGTCAGACTCCTTGGGGGTGCCCAAGGAAAGCGGCTGCAGGACAGGCTGCACAGCCACCGCTTGGGAAGGCGGCCCGGCTGAGGGGTCGACGTCCATCAGCTCCGAAGGCGGTGGCGACTGAAGAGGGACCGCAGGCGCCGGAGCGACCACCTGGGGCGCTCCCGGATGAAGCTGCGCGGGAGGCATCAACGGGACGGGCTGTCGGCGTGGGAGCGGCGACGGCTGCTGCTGCTGCCCTGGGGGCGGCAGCGAAGTCGGAAGGCGCGGCTGGAACCCGCCGCGGACCAAATCTGTGGACAAAGAACGAGCGGCAGAATCCGGGCGGCCAGCGCGGCGCAACTGGTTCTGATGCCTCCTGTGCACCCCAGTAGCACCTTGAACAGTATAAAAACCGCGACCCTGGACACTTATCACGGTACCACGTTCCCAACGACGGCGACCGTGATAAACTCTGAAAAAAACGGCGTCGTTGCGCTGAAAACGCGTGCGATGCTCAGAAGCGGCGGGTCGATCCGGGGGGTGCAACAACCGTAGTAGGGTGCGATGACGACGGCCGTGGAGAAGTTCCGCAGGCGAAGGGCCGTCGCGTGGCGTGGTCCGGTACGACGACAGGAACGTGATGAGGGTCTGCTGACGAGAGTGCGTAGCACGAAGGCGGTCCATATGATCCTTGAATGTGCGTACAAAACGTTCCGCTGCACCATTCGATTGAGGGTGGAACGGCGGAGTAAGAACATGGCGAATGCCATTGGCAGAACAAAAACTTTCAAATTCAGCAGAGGTAAACTGTGGACCATTGTCAGACACTAAAACTTCTGGAAGACCCTCAATACAAAAAATTGAAGTCAACGCCTGTATAGTTTGTGCAGACGTTGTAGACTGCATGGGCACAACAAACGGAAAATTACTAAATGCATCTATCACGATGAGCCAACGAGAATGCCAATATGGACCAGCGAAATCAATATGTACTCGCTGCCAGGGACCGGCAGGGCGTGCCCACTCAAAATAGCGTTGAGGCGGAGCAGCTTGGTGTTCGGCACACGTCGAACAATCTGTAGACATCTGCGTAATCTGCGTATCAATGCCGATCCATGTACAATGACAGCGGGCAAGCTGCTTGGTGCGGACCACTCCCCAATGACCTTGATGCAACAAGTCGAGGACCTTGGATTGGAGCACTTGGGGAACCACGACACGAAGCTGGTCATTCTCGGTGCGTAACAGCAAAACTCCGTGCGAAACAGACAACAGATGACGTTGCGGATAATAGCGACGAACCACAGGATCCGATATGTCCTTTGCCTTGGACGGCCAACCACGTTGAACAAAACGTAATAGTAAACTCAGATGAGGATCCGTAGCTGTCTCACGTGCCACCTGACGATAATCAATCGGAAAATCCCGGAGGGACTGATGCTCATCGGCGTCAATCTGATGGCAAGAGTCGTCAGAGGAATCGAAGACATCATCCGCAGCAATCGGCAATCTAGAAAGCGCGTCAGCGTTTGCATGCTGAGCTGTAGGGCGATACAGTATCTCATACTGGTATTGTGATAACAAAAGAGCCCAACGTTGTAGTCTCTGAGCTGTCCGCTGAGGAACTGGTTTAGACGGATGAAACAGTGACGTCAGGGGCTTGTGAACTGTTACTAAATAGAATGGTCTA
This sequence comes from Schistocerca piceifrons, assembly GCF_021461385.2. Taxonomy (NCBI): domain Eukaryota; kingdom Metazoa; phylum Arthropoda; class Insecta; order Orthoptera; family Acrididae; genus Schistocerca; species Schistocerca piceifrons. The sequence goes on from NC_060139.1 coordinate 171,125,426, forward strand.
CCATAGAGGTAGTGATGGAATTTTGTGACACCGAACACAATAGCCAACGCTTCCTTGTCCAATTGGCTATAATTACACTGAGCTTTGTTTAGCAATTTAGATGCGAACGCAATAGGACGTTCGGTGTTACCGACTCGGTGAGACAACACAGCACCGAGGCCGAAAGAAGAGGCATTACAAGCTAACACCAGAGGCTTGTTAGGGTCGTAATGGACCAGACAACGATCATTCAATAAAGCCTCTTTAAGTTGCTGAAAGGCTGATTGGCAATCAGCTGTCCACACAAACGGAACATTCTTACGGCGGAGACGATGCAACGGTGCAGCAATCTGTGATGCATTAGGTATAAACCTAATATAATATGTCAATTTGCCAAGAACTGCTTGCAATTCATGCAGATTGCGAGGGGCGGGCAAATCACGAATAGGTGCTAAATGTGACTGGGAGGGATGAATGCCTTGAGCATTAATAACATGTCCCAGATACTCCAGCTCCGTAAGGAAAAATGAACATTTATCGATGTTGCAACGTAGGCCTGCCTGATACAACACTTTAAACAAACACTCCAAATTACGGAAATGTTCAGCAGGCGTCCGACCGGACACAGCAATATCGTCTAAATAGTTGCAACACGATGGCACATTAGCCAGAAGTTGTGACAAAAAACGCTGAAAAACAGCTGGAGCTGACGCACAACCAAAAGGCAAACGCAGAAAACGGAACAACCCCAACGACGTGTTTATGACAAAATACTGTTGTGATTGCTCGTCGAGGGGCAATTGCAAATATGCTTCACGGAGATCAATTTTGGAAAAGAAACGAGCTTCCCCTAACTTATCCATCAGCTCGTCCGGTCTAGGCAAAGGAAAAGAATCAATGACAGTCTGAGGATTAACTGTCGACTTAAAATCAGCACACAAACGTAACTTGCCAGACGGTTTCTTTATAATAACTAAGGGAGAAGCCCACTGGCTCGCTGAAACGGGTTGAATAACACCGTTGTTTTGCCAACGACGAAGTTCATCTGCTACAGGTGCCCGGAGGGCGTGAGGCACTGGACGAGCACGACAAAATCGAGGCTGAGCATTATCTTTTAACGTAATATGAGCGGCAAAGTTCGCAGCACTACCTAGTTCGTCTTTAAATATGTCACTGTATTGTTTACACAAATCGGTTATGCTGTCTTGAGGAACAACAACAGAATTAATTTGCAACACATTGTCTTGGATAGACAGGCCAAACAAGTCAAAACAGTCTAATCCGAAAATGTTTACACTGTCTGTAGCGCGGAGCACTGTGAATGAAACTGTTTTTGTATTGCCACGGAATGTGGCTGGCACGCTACATACACCTAACACAGGAATTTGTTCTCCACTATAAGTAGCCAAAGAATGTTTTGCCGCTGAAAGTTTAGGGCGGCCGATAGCCGCATACGTAGCACTATTTATGAGAGTCACAGACGCACCAGTGTCTAATTGAAAATTGAAGGTCTTATCCTGGATGCGTAGTTTCACAAATAGTTTATTACACTGTCTCTGGATCGGTGCAGTGGAGGCGGAAGACACAAAATCAGCGCGTTTAGCGCGTGTTCGCTGCTTACGACAACTCGTGGGTTGGGCGGGTGGAACAACAACTCCCGCGTCACTTGCTGTCTGTACATCACTTTTCACAGCGTTTGAATTACGCTTGGGTCGCATAGCAGAGGGCTGGGTGGGTGGCTTATTGCGAACAAGTTTATTACCCACACGAACCGTGGAAGAGTCTTTAAACGCGACCTTTGGGCAGCACTATAATTGTTCTTGCGTTTACGCAAACAAACAGACTGGATGTGTCCTTTCCTTTGACAAAAGTGACAAACCGCGTTTCTTAACGGGCAACGTTCACGAGGATGAGCAAGAACACACTTAGGGCAAGACTTAACTCTTGCATTTTGCACACGTGGCTGACGAATGTGTTGAACATGACGCGGCCGGCTAGTGTTTACAGTCTGACTCTGCCGGTGGGGCCGCGGGCGTGACATAACTTGCTTAGCACAGGCAATTTGAGAAATACATGGCTGATCTAACTCACACTCAGCATAGTCAAAAGTATCTTGGGCTTCAATGATGTTCATCACAGTCTCTAATGACGGGTCAGGCAACATTAAGATAGCAGCACGAATACGAGAATCTGCAATGTTTTGAGTAATAGCGTCTCGTAGCATGACATCACTGTAGGAAGCTCCACACACACAATTAAATCGGCACTGACAGGTGAGGCCCCGTAAATCTGTTAACCACTGTTTATTAGATTGATGTGGCAGTTTCTTTAATCTGAAGAACTTGAATCTGGCTGCTGCCACATGAACTCGCGACTCGAAATACTCAGCAAGCTTGTTAACAACAACGTCATAGTCTAAAGCTTCTGGCTGGGATTGCGGGAACAACTTACAAAGTAGTCGATAGACTTCCACACCTGCAGTGGAAATTAAATAAAGCTGCCGCTCAGTACCTGTGATTTTGTAGACTGTCATGTGCGCCTGCAACTGCGCGAAATATTCTCGCCATTCTTCTCTTGATGCATCAAAAGCACGGAAAGGTGGTGCTGCCTGTGCTTGTTCCTTTTGTGTTGCTTCCACCAGACTTTGTATTTGCTGACTCTGTAACAAGATCAACTGTTGTAATTCGGCAGACATAGTGAACACAAATTAAACCAGCCCCCAAAATTTTATCGCTATAATTAGTATAACCAGAAACAAGTTGAACCAGCCCTGCACACGAGTTCGGAAGTTCTCGTCGCCAGTTTTGTGGCGGCGTTCGTAGCGACAAACAATTCGCTGTAGAAACGGCTTACGAAGTCACCGCCACACTTTTAATAGCGGGCCGACCGGTCCGCTGGAACAGTGAACAGAAAGATGAAAACCCAAACACTCTGATTAAATAAAAGTCGGTACTTATCTTTATTAACGAAGATACAGAAACACAGTAGTGAACTCCGTGTCTACAGAAATCTGTGTAGTTCGAGTCGGAGCGGCTAGGTCAGCGTCGGCTGACGACAAACAACAACTCTGCCGCGATGAACACACAACTGACTAGCAAGTACACAATTCGGTGGCGAGTATACAACTGAGCGGCGAATCCAGAACTGTCCTAGCGCTCGCGACTCCAGCGCTTAAGAAGCCAGAAGCCAGCGGTGGCGCGCGCAGACTTGCGGCGATTTCCGGTCTCGCTGGCGCTGCTTATGCGGACGGCGTCCGGACTTTGATGCTGCCAACCTTTTGGCAGCGGGCTCGGTTGGCATTACTGGCTAGGATATAACACATACATATATAACACACACACACACACATCAGGTTCAAAAATGGTTCAAATGGCTCTGAGCACTATGGGATTTAACTGCTGAAGCCATCAGTCCCCTAGAACTTAGAACTACTTAAACCTAACTAACGTAAGGACATCACGGTCGCGCGGTTCCAGACTGTAGCGCCTAGAACCGCTCGGCCATTCCGGCCGGCCACACATCAGGGATTTAGAAAAATCTCACGTAAGTCCTTCCGATAGTGTCAGCAGAAACTCAAACAGACAAAAAATTAGCAAATCATTGTTGGTCGGTAATGATAGGACCGGTATGCAGACCTGCGGTTTCGCTAAGGTTCTGAATTTCGGTTGCCTTTAAGAGAAGCCACTTTTAACTATATTCTGCTGTTATACATCTCTACGAGAATGTGGGAGTGAGATGGACAAAATATGGAAACATTAAGAGATATAATACTTGGACACTAGTGAAGAAGCCAGACAAGCTTGGAGGTTACATTGTTATATTTGACCACCAACGACACCAGTATAATGTGTAACAAGACATTAAGTGGAAGGGCTGGGGGTGAGGAGGTAGGCGTGATACAACAGTTTTAAGCATAATTTCATTGTAATTAACAATCCAGTAAAATCCACTGACATTCTCAAAACCAAACTTTGAAGAACAACACGAAATAATTGATTTATGTTATGTCAAAAAAACTTTTACAATGAAACATTTAATTTAATTTAATGTGGAACCTTTGCTAAGAAAACCTATACAACCAGAAGTGAATATAGCACATGCGCTCATCCTAACAAAATTACTGCAGTTCCTCTTCGTCTAGTCTGCCGGGGTTGTCGAGCTGTTCTAGGCACCACAGTCTGGAACCGCGCGACCGCTACGGTCGCAGGTTCGAATCCTGCCTCGGGCATGGGTGTGTGTCATGTCCTTAGGTTAGTTAGGCTTAAGTAGTTCTAAGTTCTAGGGTACTGATGACCACAGCAGTCAAGTCCCATAGTGCTCAGAGCCATTTGAACCTCATTGGTCTACCTTTGCTCAATGCAGAAAGTTACAAAAGAAAACACAACTATCAGAATTCGTCTCTTGGAAGCGACACGAAAATAACCATCTGAATACAGTACAAATGGGTAGCATGACAAGTTTTCGGACTCCCCCTCCCGCAGAGTTCCCTTATTTAAATATAAGCCACAGCTGACTCTCACAGAACACGCCCGGCATTGAAATCCATGGGCGACGACCGTTCCTGTCACCACAGCTCATTATAGCTCAAAAAGTTTAATGATCGGTGCTATCCACGGTGTCACCGATACCGACCAAAGCCATCTTCTGTCTGGAACAAGTCGTGTAGCAGGTTGACGCAGTCCGGGCTTTACTCTTCCGTCTCGTTCCCTGGTTGCAACCGTTCTCCACGTAGCTCGCTCCGGCTGTCCCTCGTGGCAGTCGCCAGAGGGCGACAACTGAGGGCGGCTGGTCGCACGACACTGTAGTCGGCGCGGGAAGGTTGCGCACGGCATTCAGAGGCGTCGGACATGGGGCGATGATACCATGGGAACAAATGTCTTCGGTACGTTGTAAGTGACATTCGTGGCCATAAGAGTGCTGCACATACTTGTGAGTGCATTACGTTAGAGCTCAGTACACTCGAAAGTGGACAAACTGTTCGTGCTCGTATAAAGTGTGAAACTTCCCCTTTGAACATTTCTACATGACTGTGCTTAACCTGACACACAATATTTTGTTAGCGCAACGCAATCTGACTTTCAATAATTCGTACAAAAGAATGGGCCCTGACTAACATTAACCTATACCTTTCACAAATCACTTACCTCACAAAAATCTTCGCTGCTCAAGCTACTGCAATACAGCGAGCGCCACTACTGCCAGCTAAATAAAAGATTCAAACTACTGAAGGCACTAACTACTGATAGGGATAGTTAGCAAATGAAAGATATTAATAGAGAACAAACAATGTATTTACCTTAACATCATCACAAGTCATAATATATATATCAGTTCATGACAAATTACAAATCTCGCCATCTCTCTCCCCACATCCACCACTGCTGGCGGCTCACCTCCAACTGCGCAACGCTACGCGCTGTTCACATCCAGCTGCCGCTGCCCAACACTACAATGGCAGACAACAATGCAAACTAGCCACAGACTGCACACAGCACAGCCAGTGATTTTCATATTGAGCGCTACGTAACGTTGCCAATAAGAAAACATAAACAGCCTACTTACATAGCCCCCATGCTCCCTACAAAAAATTTTACAAATTGGGTTGGGCAGTGGCCAATACAGATTTGAAAAAAATTTTCATAATTGCAATAACAAAGATATCAAATGCACACACTTATTGATACAATGTTGGTCAAAAGCTAAAAATTTCTCACAGTCCATAAAGACAGTCCAGATTGTTCATCACAGTAAAAATGCAGAGTTTTTCTCAAAGTCTGAGCAGTAAAAGAAAATTCACACAGAAGTAGTGGATTTCCATGCAGTCTTGAAGAAGTAGTGTTGTCCTTCCAATGGAAAGACAGTGCTGACTCTCGACATGCATGCAGGTAATGGGCCACAACAGAGCAAACCCACAGCAGAGTCAGTCGTAGTTTGGAAGAATATTGGTAGGTAGGTCATCACAGAGCAGACCCACTGTAGTCCTGGTAGAGATTGTGGTATTGGTGGGCCACCAGAGGTGCAGACCCACTGCAGTCCTTGTAGAAATGGCCAGCAGCCATCTGTTGCGATTGTGCAGGTGCACATTCACCATCGAAGAGTCTTGCGGAGAATATAGCAAGTCCATAAACCACCACTTGTGCACTCACAAAGTTTCTGGAATTGTCCTTAGATCCAGCAATGCTGTTATCCAGTCCCTTGCTGAGTTATTAACACACGTGCAAACACTCACAGTCCCAACTTCTCACATATTATCCATATACTATGACCAACAGAAACGTGTGCAGTGAAATGTAACTAACAAGTTAATAATATCATGAACTGGTGACAATTACAATTTTATAACATAAGAATACAATAACAAAGGTACAAAATACATCATTAAAAACATAATAATACAGATAACATTTGTAGTAATAGGGGCTTTACAAAAGAATAGAAATAAACATATACATCAGTGGAATTATGACATGAGTACATACATAGAAGATCAGAATCACTTTCGAAACATCAACTTCACACATGAGCATTAAAACAAAACAGAATAAATAATGTGTAAGCATATTTATAAGGTAAATAACATATTATTAATGCCAATTATATTCGAGGATAACAGTATTCCTCATCATAGTGAATGTAGCTTAATATTAAAAGAAGAAAAAATTCTATGAAACTACACAGAGACAGGAAGAAAACAAATACACAAGGGTACACAAACATATAGTGGGATAACACAAAAGGGAAAGGACAGGGTTTGTTTTACTGCAGTATTTTGCATGGAGATCTCCCTTTGTTCATCATTATTCCCAAAAAGTCCTATCTAAGCCTGCCTTCTGTATTTTGTTCACATCCTCTGTCAATAATAGTTTTTCTCCACTGTACAGTATCCTATTTCTTATAAATTTATAATAGTTAGTTTCTTGTATAGTCTACCCCTCTTAAGCTAACTTAAATCTACTGAGCTCAGATGCTAAACTAAGGGACGAGGCAATGCAGCAGCACATAAAACAATTAATATAAACAGCAATAAAAAAAATGGAAAATCGCAAAGCAAGCTACAGTAAATCTAAATTACCAAGCAATTCAACATTGCAACTAATATGAGGCAATGCGCAGCAAACAAAAAAATAAATCTGGCTTAGCAGAGTAATGTAATGTGAAATTTAGTAGCACTATGCCTGGCAAACAGCAACAGCAAATGCAGTAACTTATATCTAAACATGACATAGCTCAAGCAGAAAAAATAATACAGTAAAAACAACAATGCAGATAAGGGAAATGTATATTCACATCTTAATGTCTATGTAATTAAAGTGGTGCACCACAACAACTTATTGTAAAAGAAATATTACCATGTACTTGAAAAGAATATTATGTATGCAGTTACTAGTTCCTTCTTATTGTTCTTTCCTTTCCAAGTGCTCCTTTTTTAAAGAATGTGGATCATAAAATAATTATTTAATAGATCTGTTGACAGAAAGTGTTCACATTAGCAAATGCATTTTATTTTATAAAAGCAATGCTGCAACACAGCTGGAAACCAGATATCAAGTGAAATAAGCAATTACGCAAACCAAAGCATAAAAACATCATTCAATAGTCATGTGGCATTTCGTAAGTCAGTAGCTCTCAACTCTCATAGAAAGACACTTGTCATAATCAGGTGTGCAGATGTACGAATATTTCCCATCAATTCATAAGCATTTCAGCAGTTAGCACAAAGTGCGAGTAATCATATGTTTTCAAGTAACGAGGGTGTCGCATTAGCGATGAAAGGCACACCCTAATGGCTTGTTCTCCAGGTGTTTTCCTGTGCTCTGAAAGGCACGCGCTAATGGCTTTTTCTCCAGGCGTCTGACACAGCTGGGTGCCCATGACGCATTATGTGTAGGTGGTCCATTAACTTTCTTACGGAAATATTTACGACAGCAGTTTCCGCTACAGAGACAGTCGCATATAAAAATATTTCACAGGTCAAGAATTTGCGTTACAAATCTGTAGAAACAAAATGCTATTGATATAACAGTGTCCAAAAAAAATTTTCGTTTGCATTGTAATACATTCACGAATATACACACACATTTCATAACTCTTAAAGTACGTTTCTTGGTTTCCAACATCCTTTTCATAAATCAGAGTCCCTAAACACTACTCATTATTCCTTACCTCATTATACATATACATATTCGTCGACACTTCTTCAATATTTCATCATGAGAAATACGTAGCATAATAAACATTCCTCAACAACATAATACACATCGTCGTCGTAATAATAACATCATAACACCTCAGTCAAATCTCAAAATCGTCGTAGCTTCCTCCAATAATTAAAAAAATTCTCTGCTCATGTCAAAAGTGTCATCTGCCTCAAACGTACTTTAAAAATCATGAATCCATACCAAATACATCATTCAAAGCTCTCATAGTATCACAATGGTTCCAAAAAAATATGAACAGTTCACTAAGTACAGACAAAATACAATTTTGTAAGTGTGAAGTTATCCAACGGTATAATTACGTAAACGTCTGTCACTGATGTAGTAAAAAAAAAGTTTGTCTCTCTCAGTTAAATGATCAGATAGCTGTGTAATTATGTGTTAGAGAAATATGGTACCGATGTGTAAAGTTGTGTAAGCAAATACCATATTAGCTAGGGCTCCTTGTGGTTGCCACACACATGGTACACAAAGTAAGCGTGTACCCCCCTGAGGATTAATGTAATTATACCCTCAGGTGTTACAGATTACAGCAATGGAATGAAATGTATCACGGAAAACTTTCTTTGTAATTCAAAAATCTTTAAAAATAAATGTTTTAAGTATAAAATTGATCACTCAAATGCGTGTCCTGTAGCGCTAAATGCGCGTCTTGCTGTAAGATAATTCTGTGGAACTGTCGTAGTTATCGTCCTCTGTAAGCAAAGTTCTGCTAAAGTCAATGTACTTACCTCATGATAAACAAAAGTAAAATGCTTTGTGTATAGATATCGTAGTTATTACGCTTATTGTTGTGATGAAGAAAGTACTGTGCTGTAACGTATTGTTGTGCTACAGAAAAGGCTGTCTCCTTGTAGCTACACCATAACAGTTACTACTAAAACATGTTTTACTTTCCGGAATAATACAGAAAAACTGTGCAGATATAAAACAGAAACACCGCAAAATCAACATTGTAAATTGTCACTCATTAGTAGCGTCGTGATAAAAATCGTGTAGCTGTCACATAAACTAATCACTCTGTCGTCTGGTATCTCACAGAAAGTACTTTAAACCCAGAATGTATTTTCAAGTAAACCAAAATGTTGCATTAAAATCTCATTAGCAGTACCAATATAGTATGTGTCCTAAGTATGTAAGCCTGATAGTCGTTACGTAATCGTGCAACTAACAAGCAAGAATGTACAAATACAGCACTGTGTCGTCTGTTCACTATAACAATGCATTCGTAATTTCTGTTTAAAAATGTTCCCTAGGTTCTAGACTGGATATTTAACTTCAAACATTGTTACATGTTAACAGATTCTAAATCTGACAAAGCATATTAGTAATGTGAAGCGAAAAGTTTTATGGCAATGACAAAGTTAAAAAGCAGATTATCTTTCAATAAACGGTTTTACATGTGAAATGTGGTGTAAACCTTTACTCTTCCTAGTACGCAGAGTTCGAACTTGAATGCAATTGTCAGGCGGTATACGTCGGTAAAGAATACTGGAATTTTTCTCAAGGTTAGCGTCTATGTTATTTTTCTCTGAGCCACCTGGCGCACGCGGCTGCCTGCGGCGCGAGTCATTGTCTGTCTCTTTGTTGGCGCGCGTTGTTATTGGGATTAGGAGACCTAACTTCTACAAATTCGCCTTGCCGAGAGGGCCCAGCTCTGTTAGAATCCCGGCAGTTCTGATGAAATTCACGTCTGTCGTTTTGTCGGTAGTTTACATAGTTTCTTGTTTGTCGGTCATGTGGTGGAGAATTTCTCCCTGAATCGTAACTCTGCGCCGAACTGTTGCGTCTGAAGTTATTCTGCCTCCCTTGATAATGCTTGTTTTGGTTCCCATATTGTCTGTTTCTCTGATTGTCTCTGTGATAGTCATTACTACGGAAATGCGATCTTTCTCTGTAACTATTATTACTCTGCCAACGGTTGTCGTACGGGTGGTGTCTATTTTGGTCACGATTTGCGTTGTAAGAATAGACCAGTCGTGTCCGGTTATTGTTTCTGTCGTCACGGAATTGTGACGGATGTGACCTGTAATTGTTGTGTCCTTGTTTTCGCGTTCCGCGATTGTCAGTGTCACTTTCTAATTCTTGTAACAGTCCCTGAAATGCTTCAATGTCGTCTTTGCAACGCCCTGCCAAAATAATGTGTCGTAAATGTTCAGGTAATTTGATTAAGCAAATGCGGATGAGTTCTGAGGGGCTGTATGGGTTTGACAGGTACTGATTCTTGTGCAACATGTCTTCAAAATATTTCACAAGACTGGAAAATTCAGATTGTTCGAAATGTTTCATCATTATGATGCCATGTTTTACGCGGTCTTTTGTGGCTTGAGACCAATATGCTGAGAGGAAGGCATGGTAAAATTCTCCTTCACTGTGGCAATCGTGAATGACCGATCGCATTCTTACAGCTGGTTCATTCTCTAAGTAGCCACACATAAATTCTAATCTGTGCTCCAATGACCAGTTGGGAGGAAAACAATGAGAGAATTGATGGAGCCATGCTTGTGGATGAATGTCGTTGCCAGAATTCTTAAATGTTTTGAATTTACGTGTAGTAATGATCAGCTTATAGTCAAAATCATCATGTCGGCGAGTCGCATATCGGTCATTGTTAGGTCGTGTCGGCCGTTCCATCTCAAAATTCGGTGCACATTCCCAATTTCTTTCATTACTTCCGAAATGCCCTGTGTTATTATTTTGCAGCTTTTCCGTGTTTCTAAGTCCCTCTTCCCGTGTTGGAGCGCGAGTGTCCTCTGAAATACGTAATTCTTGTATTACCTGTGTCAGCTGATCTTGTACTTCCCGGATTTCTCTTTGGTGTTGTGTATTAATTTGATTCTGATTTTGTTTGAATTTTCTTATTTGTTCATACTCTTCTGTGTCAGTGAAGGCTACGGGTCTTGTGTCATTCAGATCATCATCTACCTTTGTAGATAAGTTAGTGAATTGATCCGAAAGTTCGGCTACTTTCTCCGATAGTGTACTTATTTCCTCAGCGTGTTTTTCTGAACCAAGTTTCAGAGTATCTACTTTGTCCTTTAAGTTTTCCTGAGCTTTTGCAAGTTGCGTAACCGAATCGGTAGATGCAACTGAGTCAAATTTAGCCCACAAGGTCTCATGATTTTCATGAACAATGGTTTGCAGCTCTTTTATGGCTGCTTCGTGATTCTGTAATGCATTTTCATGCCGCGAAAAAATAGGTTGAAAATGCTCACAAATTTGTGTTTTTACGTCATTACAGACTTTTTGACATTTCGATTCAATGTTATGTAACTCAGTAGTTAAATGTTCACGCGTTTGTTCAAGAGTTTGTTCCAATGAGTCTAACTTTTGAAGCTGTTGCTGTGTTTGTCTCTGGTGTTGTTCCATTGTGTCTAACTTTTTAAGATTTTGTTCCACTGTATCTAACTTTTTAAGATTTTGTCCCATTTGTTTCTGATTTTGTTCAAGTGTTGTGTCTAACTTTTGTAGCTTTTGTCCCATTTGTTGCATTAACTGTAATAACAATGCACTGGTGTCTGAAACATGTTCCTCAGTGCTTTTCGGCAGTGAATTTGCACCGGCAACATTGACATTTTGACATGCAGAAAATGTGTCTTGACTTATTTGAGAAAACGGCGAGAACCCAAAACCTGAGTCTACAGTATTCGCAAAATTGTGTCCTGACATTCCCGATTCCTGAGGCAAGCTGTTGCCGACCGATCGATCGATAATGCGTCCCTCTTCACTAATTGTTTCACTGTCCACGCCATTGTTTGCCGCCTGCTCCATTTCCCTATGAACAGTTACCAAATTACTACTTTGAACATCAGCTAATTCATTACTCGGTGGCGCTAACACACTGCTTTCATTTTCACTGTCATTTCTCAGTTTACTTTGGAGCCTAGTATTACGTTTTTCACACGCCATTATTGTCACAGTATTTCACACGACAACACAGAAAAACACAATTTGAAGATCAAAAATAAGACAACACATAAACATAGCACTGAAAATAATATCTAGTTAATTGCAAGCGCAGCTGCGAAATACTTGGTGCAAATCTACATGCATGCCACAACTGTTTTACTGTACAACAATGAAAAACTACAACTACAAAGGAAATTCTCTCTATGATTACGCGCTACCAATAAACAATAGCTACACCAATTACACAAACTACAAGAAAAAATCAGAAGATTCCAGTGAGGTATCCTCGGCTAAGGGTCGACATATGAAACTTCCCCTTTGAACATTTCTACATGACTGTGCTTAACCTGACACACAATATTTTGTTAGCGCAACGCAATCTGACTTTCAATAATTCGTACAAAAGAATGGGCCCTGACTAACATTAACCTATACCTTTCATAAATCACTTACCTCACAAAAATCTTCGCTGCTCAAGCTACTGCAATACAGCGAGCGCCACTACTGCCAGCTAAATAAAAGATTCAAACTACTGAAGGCACTAACTACTGATAGGGATAGTTAGCAAATGAAAGATATTAATAGAGAACAAACAATGTATTTACCTTAACATCATCACAAGTCATAATATATATATGAGTTCATGACAAATTACAAATCTCCGCCATCTCTCTCCCCACATCCACCACTGCTGGCGGCTCACCTCCAACTGCGCAACGCTACGCGCTGTTCACATCCAGCTGCCGCTGCCCAACAATACAATGGCAGACAACAATGCAAACTAGCCACAGACTGCACACAGCACAGCCAGTGATTTTCATATTGAGCGCTACGTAACGTTGCCAATAAGAAAACATAAACAGCCTACTTACAAGTGTGATTCCGTCACCAAAGCAACCAAAGTGTTCGGCGTTTCGATAGCCACTGTGTAAAATATTTGTACCAGATACAGGGAGAGACGCTAATCGGCATCCGCTAAGTCACAACGCGGATGAAAGTGTACGTAAAGTAATCGTCGTGGACTGTTACTGAAGACTGAGACGAAAAATGGGAGGGCAACGGCTGTAAAAGTCACTGCAGAACTGAATGTCGCACTCGTGAACCCTGTCAGGACCTAAAAAAAGTCGAAGAGGACTCCAGAAGAGCAGACCTGAAGGGAGACCTGGAATTCCAAAATCACTCATCGGTGATAGAAATGCCCAGAATAGGATAAAGTGTTGCTGAAGCCACGAAACCTGGGATATGGACCAGTGGAAGAACGTCGTATGGTCGAATGAGTCTCGTTTCACGTTGTTTCCATCTTCTGGCAGCAGCGCGGGATTAGCCGAGCGGTATGAGGCGCTGCAGTCATGGACTGTGCGGCTGGTCCCGGCGGAGGTTCGAGTCCTCCCTCGGGCATGGGTGTGTGTGTTTGTCCTTAGGATAATTTAGGTTAAGTAGTGTGTGAGGTTAGGGACTGATGACCTTAGCAGTTAAGTCCCGTAAGATTTCACAGACATTAGAACATTTTTTTCTTCTGGCAGAGCTTATTTTCCAAGAGTGATACATGACGGGGTTCTACGATTATTTGGGCAGCTTGTGAGGTAACGGGCGAGTTGTGGCGCACCGAAAATATTCTAAGTTCGGGAGTTAACGGCCACCGCTCGGGCGGTTCGGCTAGCGGGGGCTAGGAAGGCCGGCCGCGTGTTGCCGGACATCGGCCGGAGAAGGTGGTCCATCGGCCGCGTGGCTGGGAGTTCCGCTGTGACGAGGGCGGTGCTTTGTGTCGATGAAGGAGACACGCCGGGAATGCCAAAGAAGGCGGACTTTGTGAAGCCTTAATGGCAGACATTTCACATTTCGTGTAGAAATTAATAGTATCCCGAAGAATCATGATACTTCAAAAATAAACATCTACATCACTATTATTTGCACGACGATTCTGGTGGTGTAATCATATTTTCAATATCTTTATTAGTTTAAAGTTTAGTATCTGACGGTATATTATACAAGTAACACCCAGCAACGAATTTCCAAAATATAAACACTTCATCCAATTTTGTCAATCGCCTTGTCTCTAGAAAGCTATTAGTGTAAACCTAAATTGGTATGAATTACAGGCATGTAACTTAAATAGCACTTGAGTTATTGGAGGTCAAAGTGGCCGATAAATATCGATCGCGTCAGGCAATAAGTACTCCACAGTTACATGAAAAAACGGTAGCAGCATGCTTATCAATATATTGATACATCCAAATCTTTGTTAATATCCGATATACGCTATTCATGGAGAAACTGGTCAATTATTTACTGTGTTTTAGAAAGCACAGAGACATTAGGCTCCTTGCCTACCTTTTGCTTTCTTTCTTTTGATATATGTTTATTTAATTGCTTATGTATTTAATAATGTGTGTTAGAGCGTGTTTATGGTTCAGCCGTAGGAATATTTATTTAATTTCAAGTATTTAAATGTGTTTCATTATGTTGTGTGGGTGCGTTGGCTTGGAGACATAGCGCGAGCGCTCTAACCAATCACAGCGCTCGTGAATGGGGAGACTGGATGGAAGTTGGAGGAGAGCATCGTTTGCGGAGTCGACACGAGGTAGTTCTCGGCAGGACGGTGCAGAACACGGACGGTACGACACGAGACGGGAACTGCTGGATGCGACGGCGCGACGGACGCGGAGTCGCAGGAAGACGTGGACAGTGTGGAGCGGTCTGCGCGTTGTCGCGAGAGATGTAAATTCTTCGGAGTGCCAAAATGTGTACCTGCGAGATTTCCGTGGCCTCTACAGTGAAGACGTAGTGTGCGTTTAGAAGTGAATATCTCGTGACCTGTGTTGTCATTCATAACTAATTACGTGCAGTAGGAATCTATTGTTTCCCTGTTATTCAGCTTATATTTTATTTAATTGCTGGACAATCGACACCAGTAAGTGTTTGCAGAAATATACGGCATTTTCAAAAATACTTCTGCTATAGTACTCATCATTTAAAGTCGTCAAAATAGCACCTGCAGATCTTATTTAATCGCAATCTTTCATTTACAAATTTCTATATTAATTCGCAAATGCCGAGTGATAAGAACCTTTGACAATTCGATTCATGTGTGTTTGATATTGTGTACTGTAGACTCAGCTGTATTTGGCTTGTAATGCGGCAACTACTTATCTCAGCCCCTAGACAACGAAACCAGCCAAAACTTTTAATATATCAACGTTCAGTCGGAGGGTGCTAGTTTATTAGAAAGCTACATTGTTTTAGTGTATAGGCCCATCGCTATTTTGCAACGTCGCGTTACTGTTAAGGATTATGTGACCTTTTGAATGATCAGCTACTTTCCAAGGTTCAGTGTTTCTTTCAATCTGGTGATGCTGTGTTGTAGGGCGGCAGGGCCCATTTAGACACAGCTCGCATCGACCAGAACTGGTTTTGTGATTACGAATATGAAATGTCGCATCTCTTCTAGCCACCAGAGTCAACAGATAACAATACTATTAAACAACGGTGATCTACTTTGGAGGGAAGGGTGCGTGGTGGCTAGCCACCTTCTGGAAGAATGGTGTAAGATTTCCTTGAAAACCTTACATCACTTTTATACATACACTAGGTGACCCAGCGAACTCTGTTCCGCCTTAAAGCCAATAAACAATCAGATTTTGGATGTTAAGTTCAATTTTTTATTAGGAAATACAAATAAAAAATTATGTATTTTAATCAGTCTTTATTCTTTATGTTTTTCCGTGCATAGATCCCACTCTTCAACTAAGTACCTTGTGATATACGACATTTTTTGTTTTATTATCAGGCGCAAGAGGAAACAAGGCAGATGGTCTTCCGACCCGTGAATATGCCACATATAATTGACCATTTGAAAACTTGGATATTCCATATTCAAACCACAAACTTTCAAGGATTCGCCTTGTGATTTGTTAATGATCATGGCGAATGCAAGACGGATCAGAAATTCAAGTCTTTTAAACTCACCTTCGAATTTTCCTCTGAGTATCGTCGCGTAAATAACATTTTTCATCAATGTACTTACCACCAAACGTGTACCGTTGCACAGTTTTGGTTGGTTTATGTTTCGAAGCATGATTACTGCGGAGCCAACTTTCAGGCGTAAATTGTGCGGAGGTAACCCAGGAACATCCAAGGAGTTTAAAAATTCAATTGGGTAATTGGTGGCTTCATCTTCATTAGTTACACAGTCAATAGATTCGAATGAATTCATTTTACCAATGATCTCATTCTGAATTATGTAGTTTAGGTCATCTACATCTTTCTTCTTAGCAGCTGCAATTGCCCGCTCACTCATCCATTCATTACTTTTGTAGATAGTAGGCCTAATGATGTTTGGGAATACTTTGTTGATAAGTTCGTCTTTCTATGAGACAAAGTTACAGAAATTATGAGGAAATGAAATCAATCCGCTCGATTCTCCGACAGGTACTCGACCATTACCGATAGTCAGCAATTGCTCAGAGAAATCTTCAGCAGATGTATCATTAAGCAATGCTACTCTCATGTTTGTTTTCAGCTGAAGTTTCTTCACATAGCGCCATAGATTCGATGATTTGAGGCAAGCTTTTATTTCGTCTGCAGCCGTTGGTCTTGGAACTACTGGTAGTGTTTGGCGGAAATCGCTAGACAGTAAAATCATTCCTCCTCCAAAACATCTCGAGTCATTGCGTAGATCTTTCAATGTTCGGTTAAGTGCCTCTAATGCACGTTTATGCGCCATTGTGCATTCGTCCCAGATGATGATCTTGGATGCTGATACAACTTTGCCATTTCTGAGTTTTTTGTAACATTACATATTTGTTCTTCAATAGCTTGAAGATTTAACGGTAATTTAAATGCTGAATGAGGCGTGGCTGCTATTCCACGTTTTATAGTGACGTTAAGCTGACATTTGCGTTTTCTTATTCCATGGCAGATGTGTTTTTGTTATACCACGTTTTATAGCGGTCGAACGGGATAAAAAGTATCCTATGTCCGTCTCCTACTTCTAAGCTACCTCTCCACCAATTTTCAGCCATATCGGTCCAGCCGTCGTTTAGTTGACATTTGCCTTTTGTTATTCCATGCCAGATGCATTTTTGTTATACCACATTTTTTAGCTGTCTAACGGGTTAAAAAGTATCCTATGTGCGTCTCCTGGTTCTCAGCTACCTCTCCACCAATTTTCAGACAAATCGGTCCAGCCGTTCTTGAGTTATAAATAGTGTAACTAACACGACTTCCTTTTATATATATATCTAGATTTCTAGACGACTGGAATCTGTTTTCTTACAGTGTATTAGGCGAGGTAATGTGTTTCCGGTGTTTCCATATTTTTGTCCTCCCTTTGTAAATATTACTAAATTAAAGTCCCCGCCGCGTTCTTCTGTCTGTATGTCCAGTCTAATAGCAGGGACTGCTAAAGGAATTTTGCTATGGTTTTCAATAACAGATACTACACTGATACACGTGGAAGGTCTTTGTATGTGAATTACATACATTTCTTGAAAACTTGTTGATCTGTGATAAGTAAAAATCCCCCACTGCGTTTTCTGTCTGTACGTGGATGCTAATCTCAGATACTGCTTTATGGATTTTGATAGGGTTTTCACCAATAGAAACAGTAACGAAGAAGGTGAGTGCATAAGACGTCCAGCCATAGACTCGTGCGCGAAGCTGGAGAAGACTATTAGTATGATACAATATTTTGTTTAAACAGAGTTGTCCGTGATGTGATACGGAAGGAATATTATGAAGATTGCGCCCTACCTCCCACGATAACTAACGCTTTATGTTGTTGCAGATAAATAGTGGAAATTCTTCTATTCAACGCTTTAAGGAAGTTTTGATTTTAAAATTTATTTTGTAATGTGTGATAGATGTGTATATTCCTGCAGTTACGTATGGGAATTCCGTGGAAAAATGGTGAGATTATCGCTCAGTGCGTGAAATACTGTGTGGAATCAGCTCCTACAAAAGCTAGGTAGAAAGAAGAGAATTATTGCAAGCGAGGAAACCGTTTTTACCCTTCATATTTTACGTCAAGTACGGGAAAACTGGTAAAAGTTCATTAGAAGACACAAACAGAGACTCATTCTGTCATCTCATTTGTAATTCCATCAAACAGTTGCCTTGTTGCCTGAAGAAGCAGATGAGGTGCCTTACCTAGACATAAAAGAGTGAGTAGAGCAACAGGTATACAGTATTATCACAATTTGTTGAGGAACAGAAGCAACTAGAAAGAGAAGAGCTTGAGTTCCACGTAATAAATCTTCTATAATTTTATTCATCAGTCTTGAGATGCTTGTTACATGACATCTTGCTGCAAAAGAAACCACAGGTTATTATTTTAGGAACATGTTTTTGTCTGCTATCAGGTAACCACAAAATTAAGCGTTTACATATTTATTCGACGCATAGTTACGACCAGATGTTACCGATTTCAAGTCAGGATACATTATTACTTGAATCCTTGACTGAAACAAACACTAGCAAATGCGGTCTTGACAGATTTCGTTGCTGTCCGAGGAAGTACCAGTAGTGCTCGACGACCTACAAGTAACTTTCAAAAAAAGACTCGTATGTGGCGGTTATACATCACGACTTGAATAAATTTATAATTGCTGCCTTTTACCTATCACTGACTCAGATTACGTAGACTTTGAACAGTTCTAACACAACTTGAATCTCATACAATAATAGTTGGTGGTAGTTAAACCAACCCCCGATACTTTGGTAAACTCATGTTTAAAATCGGTGGTAGGCATAGAACGTCGTCCGAAATCGTACTAAATCCTTTCTCCGAAAATTATTTTGTACACTTAATTTAGGTGCCCGCTCGTAGTGTAAATGGATGCGAAAACACACTCGGCTTCTCGCAACACTGAAGCGCCAAAGAAACTGGAATAGGCAAGCGTATTCAAGTAGAGAGATACGTAAACAGGCAGGATACGCTACTGCGGTCGGCAACGCCTATATACTCATAATACAACAAGTGTCTGGCGCAACTGTTACATCGGTTACTGCTGCTACAATGGCAGGTTTCAAGATTTAAGTGAGTCTAAACGTGGTGTATTAGTCGGCGCACGAGCGACGAGACACAACATCTCCGAGGTAGCGATAATGTGGGGATTTTCCCGTACGACCACTTCATCAGTGTACCGTGAATATCAGGAATCCGATAAAACATCAAGTCTCCGACATCGCTGCGACCGGAAAAAGATCGTGCAAGAGCGGGGCCAACGACGACTGGACGACTGACGAGACTCGTTCAATGTGACAGAAGTGGAACCCCTCAACACATTGTTGCAGATTTCAATGCTGGGCCATCAACAAGTGTCAGCGTGCGAACCATTCCACGAAATATAATCGATGTGGGCTTTGTAGTGGGACGAAATTAAGCGTCACCCATCCACCAAAGTCAGCCCAGTTTGCAGGTGACTATAAGTTTAATTTAGTTTTGCTTATGTGTTTTCTTATTATTTATAATAGATGTGAATTATCTAAAAGTTTTGTATTTTTTTATGTGTTTCATGTACGGAGAGATCGGCGCAACGAACGGGGACAGCATCTTCGTTGCCGCGATCAGAGAGGAAATTGCTGGCCGCTATACGTCGCGGGTCGACAGCCAAGGAGCAACAGAAGATCCTGGAACCGAGTTGTTGCGTCGTGTTTCTAAAAAATTAAAAATGAATTTTTATACTCTTTTTGTACAACAATGACATCAAATAGATCTTAGTCTTATTGGAATGTTAGTCACTGTCAGTCAACGCTCAAGTTCACATCTGTATGTGGAGGAAGCTAATAAAATAGTGTATGCTACTAAAGTTGAAACACGTGTCTTGAAGATTTATTTATGAAGAGTTATGTGAACAGATTAATAATATATTTGACAAGATTATTGATTCAGATAGCGTTGGCCGAAACTTTGAATCTAAAAAGTTTATTTAATGTGTGATTCTGATATCGATTAGATCAAGATAACGTGTGTCGATATAATTTTCTGAGGAGAAACAAACGAAATTTAAATTCGGAAAAAGTTACAAAAACCAATTGGCCCAAGTGATGTAATTTTCTGCACACGACTCAACTGATGTTTTACAGTTTCGTTCAAGAACCATTCTATGACAATTTAAAAAGAATATGAATCATTTTTGAAGTGGGTTGTAACTGACGTAGGTGACGAAGTCTGCACATGGTCATATATCAAACGAAAACCTAATAAAACGTCGTTACACCGCACCGTGGCGACCTTAGAAACAGGACTTGTGTGCAACTAAGGCACACAGGTACGAAACAAGAAATCAAGAGTCCTTCGGAAGTCAACGCGAGTTTTCGTGGAGCCTTCACCAGCCAGCGGCGACTTCGTGGGTGTGGGCATCTGACGGAGCCGCAGCCAAGCAGTACGGTCACGCAGTTGTTCCACGAGAAGGCGCATCTGTTGGGCAGCAGCTGAACGCTGCAAAACCCCGACAACCTTTTTTCTCCCTAAACTAATAGGCCCAGTACGTCAGCTGCGGGGCGTTCCTCCGGCTGGTATTAGAGGTGTTGCTGAGGGCTTCGCCTGTCTACGGCGGTGCCGGGCGTGGTTGCAGCTAGCGACGTTTCCGGGGTTCGACTCAGCGTCCTGCCGGTGGCGGAAGCGGGGTCGCAGCATCTCAGCGGCTGCATCGACGGCTGTTACATCTGCAGCCCATAGCAGCACACTGATCATCGAGAACTACAAATTACAATATTAGTGTCCGGTGAGTTTGTTTCAAGTTGGAAGTGGAGTGTTGTACATAGGAAGTGTGCTTTTACAGGATGGTTGATTACAAGTTTGCGTGTGTAAATAGTTAATATTTTACAATAATGTCGGGAAGTGAAATGTCAGACGAAGAGCAATCTATGTCCGATAGGAGCATGAGATCCCTTTTTAGGGCGATCGCTAAATTGAAACAATCTAACGAAGAATCTACTGCTAGATTAAAAGAGGAATTAAAACAGGCTAACGAGGAATCTACTGCTAGATTGAAACAGGAATTAAGACAATCTAACGAGGAATCTACTGCTAGATTAAAAGAGGAACTAAAACAGGAATTAAAACAGTCTAACGAGAACATTTCAGGTAGCAGAGGTAATAACATAATCAGAGACAACAGTCGCATCGAATTTGCTAGCACGGATGGCAACAATATGAATAAGGCAGTCACGGCAAGCCAATCCGATGCAACTCCGTCTCTGCAATCTAAACAA
Organism: Schistocerca piceifrons; assembly: GCF_021461385.2. Lineage (NCBI taxonomy): Eukaryota > Metazoa > Arthropoda > Insecta > Orthoptera > Acrididae > Schistocerca > Schistocerca piceifrons. The sequence goes on from NC_060139.1 coordinate 171,146,746, forward strand.
AATCGGACTATTTCTCTCGCAGAATGTCTGGATGACATAACGACAAATTCAAATGTAGCAAGTCGATTTCCTGTATTCAAACCAGGAGGCGAACTTCATCCTATAATCTTTATAAAAGCTTTTGAAACATCATTATCTCCTAAATGGAGTAATGAAAAACGCATTCAATTTGTAATAGGACATTTAGAAGCAGAAGCTGCGGAATGGGCAGTACTGCATAGAACTGAATTCAGGGATTGGGATGATTTTGTTAAGCAGTTTAAACAAAATTATTGGTCAAGACGAAAACAACAACACTTAACTTTAGAGTTGTTAGCCCCTCCTCCATATTCTAAACGGTGGAGAGGTTATAGGAATTATTTTGAATGGAATTTAAACCGTGCTAAATTAATTGAAAGTCATGTAATACGAGTCCTAATTAGTGGATTACCGTATTATGTAAAGGAAAGAAAAATGTTATTCTACGAATTATACAAAACCTTAATAATGGGGACGAAACAGTTAACACCCGGGGTGTGTGGTTATATTTTAACGACTTGTTGTATTGGAAAGCACAGAGGGAACACCAGAGATGGAAAATCTGCATTCCGGAAACTGTTGTGGACGAGTTAATTACTTATATTCATGAAGGTTACGGGCATTTTGGAATTCATAAATGTATTAAACATCTAATGAAGTATTATTATTTCAAAAATATGTCACGTATTGTGAGAAGTATTATTAGGGCTTGTGAAACCTGTCAAAAGGTTAAAGTTAATAACAAATCCAAGCGTTATAAATTATATGCTGTAATTCCTCGAGGTTTGTGGGATCTACTATCATTAGATTTTTTCGGCCCTCTGCCTCGGAGTTCAGGAGGATTAACATATGTGTTTGTTGTAATGGAATGTTGGTCCAAACATGTGAAACTATATACTTTGAAACGAGCGAATACAGCAAGCGTTATACGCTGCCTCACCCGAAATTACTTTGTTAACTGGGGCATTCCTAAACGACTTATGTCTGACAACGGTAGTGCCTTTATTAGTCAAAGATTTCAAGATATGATAAGACAATATGGAATCAAACATATCTTAATCTCGAAATATCACCCTCAAAGTAATTTAGTAGAAAGAGTCATGAAAGAATTAGGACGATTATGTAGAACTTATTGTGCACATAAACATACTCGGTGGGCCAAACTAATGCCTGAATTCGAAAAGATATTAAATGAATTGCCTCACCTAACGACGGGATTATCACCTATAGAAATTTTAGGCAAACGAATTATCGGTGAGCCTTTACTAGCTGCTTTACCTTGGCCACCAGTAAATGAGATACAACAAGATATTCCAGACGAAAAAGTTTGCGAACAGATTGTAAAAAATGCCGAACGGAGAATTAAAAGTTATAATCAACAGGCTATAGAACCCTCATTTCAGGTAGGAGATCTTGTGTTAGTACGATCTCATCCTAAAAGTTCTAAGATCGATAAGGAATGTAGAAAATTCTTCTTTATCTTTGAAGGTCCATATGTTGTACATAAGATTGTACATCCCAAAGCATTACTTCTTATGGAACCTTCATCAGGTGTAATTAAAGGATTATATAGTGTTGATCAAATGAAACTCTTCATTCCTAAATAAGTTAATATTTAGTATATGTTACATACGGAAGAGCGTTCATAGTTTATTCATGTGAAGTTTTTCGTGATAGTTACGTATTATTTTAAAGAATAGAACAGAAAGCTTAAACAAGTGTTCTGCAATAATCTACTGGTACTTCAAAAAGAGAAAGATAACCAAAAAGGGGGATTTATATGGAGGAAACTTTGCTCTTAGGTCAAAAGGAATTTTGCATATTTTAAATTTACTCGGATAGTAGGAACCAAAGGGGATGGTTAATAGTTTTAGGGACCATGGGCGTCCAGAGCTATATGGCTCACGAGAACATAGCAGAGTGCCTTTAATAGAGGTTTGCAATAGTGTTAATATAGAACACACCAAACGGGGCTCTCTCGCTTGTTTCTCCTAAATAAATGGCCATTACCCAACAAGGTGTCCGAAGGTAAAGAAAGCCGTGCCGAGATTCTAAAGAGAGTTTTGCTTGATTTCTTCTTGACCTCAGGCATAAATAAGGCATTAGGGAAGAGAATGATGTAAAGTAAATAGTACTATTAGTTATTGTGAGAAACTTATTAGTAATATACATTCTTGAAAAGAATAACTCTAGTAAATAAATGAAACTGAAACTAATCTATCACAATTTGAACGCTCTGTCCTAATGTACAACGTTAAAGAACGTACTAAATTAGTATTTATTAGCAACTATTAACTGAAGAGGAGCAATCTCCCTATATTCGGCTACGAATTACCATAATAGCACAATTAAGAGTAAATGACAAATAGTCACAACGATATCGTATTAAAAGGATTAAATCTATCTAATAGCAAGGACTCTAGGTTACGTAAAATGTGAGGAAAATGTATTAACAGTTAAATATTGTATATTGAACAGTTTTAATTCCGGTTAAAACCTGACAAACTGAGCTTGTGGGTGGGGTATGTAGTGGGACGAAATTAAGCGTCACCCATCCACCAAAGTCAGCCCAGTTTGCAGGTGACTATAAGGTTAATTTAGTTTTGCTTATGTGTTATCTTATTATTTATAATAGATGTGAATTATCTAAAAGTTTTGTATTTTTTTTATGTGTTTCATGTACGGAGAGATCGGCGCAACGAACGGGGACAGCATCTTCGTTGCCGCGACCAGAGAGGAAATTGCTGGCCGCTATACGTCGCGGGTCGACAGCCAAGGAGCAACAGAAGATCCTGGAACCGAGTTGTTGCGTCGTGTTTCTAAAAAATTAAAAATGAATTTTTATACTCTTTTTGTACAACAATGACATCAAATAGATCTTAGTCTTATTGGAATGTTAGTCACTGTCTGTCAACGCTCAAGTTCACATCTGTATGTGGAGGAAGCTAATAAAATAGTGTATGCTACTAAAGTTGAAACACGTGTCTTGAAGATTTATTTATGAAGAGTTATGTGAACAGATTAATAATATATTTGACAAGATTATTGATTCAGATAGCGTTGGCCGAAACCTTGAATCTAAAAAGTTTATTTAATGTGTGATTCTGATATCGATTAGATCAAGATAACGTGTGTCGATATAATTTTCTGAGGAGAAACAAACGAAATTTAAATTCGGAAAAAGTTACAAAAACCAATTGGCCCAAGTGATGTAATTTTCTGCACACGACTCAACTGATGTTTTACAGTTTCGTTCAAGAACCATTCTATGACAATTTAAAAAGAATATGAATCATTTTTGAAGTGGGTTGTAACTGACGTAGGTGACGAAGTCTGCACATGGTCATATATCAAACGAAAACCTAATAAAACGTCGTTACACCGCACCGTGGCGACCTTAGAAACAGGACTTGTGTGCAACTAAGGCACACAGGTACGAAACAAGAAATCAAGAGTCCTTCGGAAGTCAACGCGAGTTTTCGTGGAGCCTTCACCAGCCAGCGGCGACTTCGTGGGTGTGGGCATCTGACGGAGCCGCAGCCAAGCAGTACGGTCACGCAGTTGTTCCACGAGAAGGCGCATCTGTTGGGCAGCAGCTGAACGCTGCAAAACCCCGACAACCTTTTTTCTCCCTAAACTAATAGGCCCAGTACGTCAGCTGCGGGGCGTTCCTCCGGCTGGTATTAGAGGTGTTGCTGAGGGCTTCGCCTGTCTACGGCGGTGCCGGGCGTGGTTGCAGCTAGCGACGTTTCCGGGGTTCGACTCAGCGTCCTGCCGGTGGCGGAAGCGGGGTCGCAGCATCTCAGCGGCTGCATCGACGGCTGTTACATCTGCAGCCCATAGCAGCACACTGATCATCGAGAACTACAAATTACAATATTAGTGTCCGGTGAGTTTGTTTCAAGTTGGAAGTGGAGTGTTGTACATAGGAAGTGTGCTTTTACAGGATGGTTGATTACAAGTTTGCGTGTGTAAATAGTTAATATTTTACAATAATGTCGGGAAGTGAAATGTCAGACGAAGAGCAATCTATGTCCGATAGGAGCATGAGATCCCTTTTTAGGACGATCGCTAAATTGAAACAATCTAACGAAGAATCTACTGCTAGATTAAAAGAGGAATTAAAACAGGCTAACGAGGAATCTACTGCTAGATTGAAACAGGAATTAAGACAATCTAACGAGGAATCTACTGCTAGATTAAAAGAGGAACTAAAACAGGAATTAAAACAGTCTAACGAAGAATCTACTGCTAGATTAAAACAGTCTAACGAAGAATCTATGGCTAGATTAAAACAGTCTAACGAAGAATCTATGGCTAGATTAAAACAGTCTAACGAGGGATCTACTGCTAGATTGAAACAGGAACTAAAACAGGAATTAAAACAGTCTAACGAGGAATCTACTGCTAGACTTAAAGGGGAGCTAACAAAATCAACAGACAGGTTGCAGGAATATCTTAATGAAACCAGTCGAGAATTAAGTGATAAAATAGAGTCTTCTAAAGTTAAAATGCAGGAAAAATTAGTGGGACTTAGTAATAAGATTGCTGATAATTGTAAAAGGTTAGAAGAACATATCCAGGAATCGCGCGAGGAAAAAGCTCGCATGCGACACGATATTACTGACTTATCCGAGAGACTAGATAGTGTCAATATCTTAGTTGTAAATGAAATACAGAAAAATAACGATATGTTACGAGATGAATTTTCTATGCAAACAGAAACTGTTCGCAGAGAATTATGGAAATCTATTAAAGAGGTCTCTACCAAACCTGTAGAGATTTCTTCAATAGATAATGTAGAATTAGAAACATTAACTCATCAAGTAGAAAAGGACCATACCGAAATCGAAAACATGAAATTTTTAATTACTGAGATATGCAGTAATCTTGAGACTGCCAAAGATAATAATATTGACGAAGGTACAGAGCGTTCACATCGTGAACACAGTGAAGAATCGATATTAGCTAATCGCGTATCCAATACAGAAATGCGGATACAGGAAATTACGAAACGGTTATCGGAATTAGATAATAACGAGAACATTTCAGGTAGCAGAGGTAATAACATAATCAGAGACAACAGTCGCATCGAATTTGCTAGCACGGATGGCAACAATATGAATAAGGCAGTCACGGCAAGCCAATCCGATGCAACTCCGTCTCTGCAATCTAAACAAAATCGGACTATTTCTCTCGCAGAATGTCTGGATGACATAACGACAAATTCAAATGTAGCAAGTCGATTTCCTGTATTCAAACCAGGAGGCGAACTTCATCCTATAATCTTTATAAAAGCTTTTGAAACATCATTATCTCCTAAATGGAGTAATGAAAAACGCATTCAATTTGTAATAGGACATTTAGAAGCAGAAGCTGCGGAATGGGCAGTACTGCATAGAACTGAATTCAGGGATTGGGATGATTTTGTTAAGCAGTTTAAACAAAATTATTGGTCAAGACGAAAACAACAACACTTAACTTTAGAGTTGTTAGCCCCTCCTCCATATTCTAAACGGTGGAGAGGTTATAGGAATTATTTTGAATGGAATTTAAACCGTGCTAAATTAATTGAAAGTCATGTAATACGAGTCCTAATTAGTGGATTACCGTATTATGTAAAGGAAAGAAAAATGTTATTCTACGAATTATACAAAACCTTAATAATGGGGACGAAACAGTTAACACCCGGGGTGTGTGGTTATATTTTAACGACTTGTTGTATTGGAAAGCACAGAGGGAACACCAGAGATGGAAAATCTGCATTCCGGAAACTGTTGTGGACGAGTTAATTACTTATATTCATGAAGGTTACGGGCATTTTGGAATTCATAAATGTATTAAACATCTAATGAAGTATTATTATTTCAAAAATATGTCACGTATTGTGAGAAGTATTATTAGGGCTTGTGAAACCTGTCAAAAGGTTAAAGTTAATAACAAATCCAAGCGTTATAAATTATATGCTGTAATTCCTCGAGGTTTGTGGGATCTACTATCATTAGATTTTTTCGGCCCTCTGCCTCGGAGTTCAGGAGGATTAACATATGTGTTTGTTGTAATGGAATGTTGGTCCAAACATGTGAAACTATATACTTTGAAACGAGCGAATACAGCAAGCGTTATACGCTGCCTCACCCGAAATTACTTTGTTAACTGGGGCATTCCTAAACGACTTATGTCTGACAACGGTAGTGCCTTTATTAGTCAAAGATTTCAAGATATGATAAGACAATATGGAATCAAACATATCTTAATCTCGAAATATCACCCTCAAAGTAATTTAGTAGAAAGAGTCATGAAAGAATTAGGACGATTATGTAGAACTTATTGTGCACATAAACATACTCGGTGGGCCAAACTAATGCCTGAATTCGAAAAGATATTAAATGAATTGCCTCACCTAACGACGGGATTATCACCTATAGAAATTTTAGGCAAACGAATTATCGGTGAGCCTTTACTAGCTGCTTTACCTTGGCCACCAGTAAATGAGATACAACAAGATATTCCAGACGAAAAAGTTTGCGAACAGATTGTAAAAAATGCCGAACGGAGAATTAAAAGTTATAATCAACAGGCTATAGAACCCTCATTTCAGGTAGGAGATCTTGTGTTAGTACGATCTCATCCTAAAAGTTCTAAGATCGATAAGGAATGTAGAAAATTCTTCTTTATCTTTGAAGGTCCATATGTTGTACATAAGATTGTACATCCCAAAGCATTACTTCTTATGGAACCTTCATCAGGTGTAATTAAAGGATTATATAGTGTTGATCAAATGAAACTCTTCATTCCTAAATAAGTTAATATTTAGTATATGTTACATACGGAAGAGCGTTCATAGTTTATTCATGTGAAGTTTTTCGTGATAGTTACGTATTATTTTAAAGAATAGAACAGAAAGCTTAAACAAGTGTTCTGCAATAATCTACTGGTACTTCAAAAAGAGAAAGATAACCAAAAAGGGGGATTTATATGGAGGAAACTTTGCTCTTAGGTCAAAAGGAATTTTGCATATTTTAAATTTACTCGGATAGTAGGAACCAAAGGGGATGGTTAATAGTTTTAGGGACCATGGGCGTCCAGAGCTATATGGCTCACGAGAACATAGCAGAGTGCCTTTAATAGAGGTTTGCAATAGTGTTAATATAGAACACACCAAACGGGGCTCTCTCGCTTGTTTCTCCTAAATAAATGGCCATTACCCAACAAGGTGTCCGAAGGTAAAGAAAGCCGTGCCGAGATTCTAAAGAGAGTTTTGCTTGGTTTCTTCTTGACCTCAGGCATAAATAAGGCATTAGGGAAGAGAATGATGTAAAGTAAATAGTACTATTAGTTATTGTGAGAAACTTATTAGTAATATACATTCTTGAAAAGAATAACTCTAGTAAATAAATGAAACTGAAACTAATCTATCACAATTTGAACGCTCTGTCCTAATGTACAACGTTAAAGAACGTACTAAATTAGTATTTATTAGCAACTATTAACTGAAGAGGAGCAATCTCCCTATATTCGGCTACGAATTACCATAATAGCACAATTAAGAGTAAATGACAAATAGTCACAACGATATCGTATTAAAAGGATTAAATCTATCTAATAGCAAGGACTCTAGGTTACGTAAAATGTGAGGAAAATGTATTAACAGTTAAATATTGTATATTGAACAGTTTTAATTCCGGTTAAAACCTGACAAACTGAGCTTGTGGGTGGGGTATGTAATGGGACGAAATTAAGCGTCACCCATCCACCAAAGTCAGCCCAGTTTGCAGGTGACTATAAGTTTAATTTAGTTTTCCTTATGTGTTTTCTTATTATTTATAATAGATGTGAATTATCTAAAAGTTTTGCATTTTTTTTATGTGTTTCATGTACGGAGAGATCGGCGCAACGAACGGGGACAGCATCTTCGTTGCCGCGACCAGAGAGGAAATTGCTGGCCACTATACGTCGCGGGTCGACAGCCAAGGAGCAACAGAAGATCCTGGAACCGAGTTGTTGCGTCGTGTTTCTAAAAAATTAAAAATGAATTTTTATACTCTTTTTGTACAACAATGACATCAAATAGATCTTAGTCTTATTGGAATGTTAGTCACTGTCTGTCAACGCTCAAGTTCACATCTGTATGTGGAGGAAGCTAATAAAATAGTGTATGCTACTATAGTTGAAACACGTGTCTTGAAGATTTATTTATGAAGAGTTATGTGAACAGATTAATAATATATTTGACAAGATTATTGATTCAGATAGCGTTGGCCGAAACTTTGAATCTAAAAAGTTTATTTAATGTGTGATTCTGATATCGATTAGATCAAGATAACGTGTGTCGATATAATTTTCTGAGGAGAAACAAACGAAATTTAAATTCGGAAAAAGTTACAAAAACCAATTGGCCCAAGTGATGTAATTTTCTGCACACGACTCAACTGATGTTTTACAGTTTCGTTCAAGAACCATTCTATGACAATTTAAAAAGAATATGAATCATTTTTGAAGTGGGTTGTAACTGACGTAGGTGACGAAGTCTGCACATGGTCATATATCAAACGAAAACCTAATAAAACGTCGTTACACCGCAGCTTTCGGAACCGAGGGCCCACTCGTAGACCGGTGATGACTGCACAGCACAAAGCTATACTTTGCAAAAACAGACTTAATGTCTGATGGGATATCGCAATCAATGGTTATATAATATTACTTATAATCCGTCTTGATTGCAAAAATGTTTATTCACATGAACGGTTTCGATTCCTCTAGAATCATCTTCAGATCTGCAATTTCGGTTACAGAAGTAACCCGTCCACATACACCAACCTTCATATGCTGCGTTTATCATGTTATTATAAGTAACAAAGCTACACGCCTCGCGTGGGCCCGTCAACATTGACATTGGACTGTTGAAGACAAAACATGTTGCGTAGCAGACGAGTCTCCTTTCCAGTTGTGTCGAGTGGTTGGACGTGTACGGGTGTGGAGACAACCTCGTGAATCCATGGTCCTTGCATATCAGCAGTGGACTGTTGAAGCTATTGGTGGCTCTATAATGCTATCGGGAGTGTGCAGCTGGAGTGATATTGGACTCCTGATACGTCTAGGTACGACTCTTGACAGGTGATACGTACGTAAACATCCTGTCTGATCCCCTGCATCCATTCATGTCCATTGTGCATTCCTACGGACTTGGGCAATTGCAGCAGGAGACTGCTAGAGAGTGGCTCCAGGAATACTCTTCTGAATTTAAGCACTTCCGCTGGCCAACACACTCCGCAGACATGAACATTATTGACCATGTCTCGGATGGCTTGCAACGTGCTGTACAGAAGAGATCTCCTTTCCCTCGTACTCTTACTGATATATGGGTATCCCCTCAGGATTCATTGTGTCAGTTTCCTCCAGCACTACTTTAGACGTTAGTCGAGTCCATGCCACCTCGTGTTACGGCCCTTTGCGTGCTCGAGGAGACTCTACACGATATTAGTTTCTTTGTCTCCTCATTGTATATAAACGATTTAGGAGACAATCAGAGCAGGTCTGTTGTTAGCAGATTACACTGTCATTTGCCGTTCAGTAAAGTGCACAGGAGATCAGCTCAATTGGAAAATGACTTAAATTCGATATATCTATTCTGCGGAAAGTGACTATTAACCCTAAAGAAGGGAATGTGTGAAATCATCCATATTAGTACTAAAATAAGTCCGTTAAATTTCGGTTACACGATGAATCACACAAATCTGAACGCTGTTAAGTTAAATTTCTAGGAATTACATTTACGAACAACTAAAATTGAAACGATAAGAAAGATACTGTTTGCGGGAAAAGGCGAACCCAACACCATTTCATTGGCTTAGAAGATTCAACTGACGTACTAAAGGGACTGCCTACTCTAAGCTTGTCCGTAGTGCGGTGGTATTCTTACCTTATAGGATTGGCGAAGGGCACAGAAAAAATCCAAAGGATGGTAGCCCTTTTTGTACTATCACGAAGTAATGGTGACAGTGTCACGGAATACGACAAGCAAGTTGGTGTGGCAATCGTTAAAACAAAGGCGTTTTCGTTCATATAATTTTGACCCCCGACTTCCTCCTCTCAAAGTGAAGATTTTTTTGACACCAACCTACGTACAGAGAAATGTTCATAGTAATAAAATAATAGAAGTCAGAGGACCTAAGAAATGATTTACGCATTCATTTTTCCGATGTGCTGCTCGGCTGTGGAACGGTAGAGACAGATGGCTAGATGAAATCTGAACCAGGCACTTAGGTGTGAATTGCAGAGAAATCATGTAGATGTAGCTGCAGACAATTACTACTACCAATATCCAGCTGACATTGAGGTAGCCCCGCTGAAATGTTACTACAGTCACGTCACATATATTAGCATAAGCGGTGAGTTTTCATCATGCTGTAGGTCATGTAATATACATCACAAATACAGTAGAAGTTAAATGAAGCAATGGAATAAGGAACTAATTCACAGAGTGAAAGTGAGGTTGAGAGAGTGATTACATGAATTCTGCAGTGAACATAGTAACGGCGAGCGAGGCTCGAAATCAGAAACTGGAAAGACGCAATGTAACTTCCTAGGTTACTGCTAACGGATTCGCGATAGCAGACATCAGCGTGGAATTTCGCGAAAAAGCACGTAATTAACCACCGTAGTGGCACCAAGTTCACAGTCGGTACCCATGATACTCGATAACAATAGCACGTTACACGAGGCTGCTTCCAGTCTCATAGACAGTCAAACTTGACCTAAAAATACGATGCAAGCGACTCTCGCGGTACGTAAGGTACAGCACCTTCAAGCAACTGCTTACGACAAGGTCTCGAATATTCTCTCGCAGGACTTTTGTTATCACGGGAACCTATGAACAGTGCATTGCCACGATAAACGAAAACTTATTTGCAATTTACGTCCTCAATTACTTCATGGTTGTATTCCAAACTCTGTTTTCCTCTACAGCCTTTACGCTCCACAGCTCCCTGTAGTAACATGGAAGTCATTCCCTGATGTGTTATCAGATGTCCTACCACCCTGTCCCTTCCTCTTGTCAGTGTTTACCACACATTCGTTCCTACCCGAGTCTCCGGAGAACCTCCACAGTCCATACCTTATTAGTTCACTTCATTTTCGACATTCTTCCGCATCACTACTTCGCAAATGTTTCGAGTCTCTTCCATTTCGGTTTTCCCAGGGTCAGTATTTCACTACGATTCAGTGCTGTGGTAAAAACGTACATTCTCAGAAATTTCTTCCTCAAACTAAGCCCTATGATTGATAGTAGTAGGCTTATCCTAGCCAGGAATGTCCTTTATGCGAGGGCTAGTCTGCTTTTGATGACCTCCCTGCGATGTTCACCACGGATTATTTTGCTACTACGTGGCAGAATTCCTTAACTTCATCTGCTTTCTGATCACCAAAGCTTCTCGCTGTTCTCATTTCTGCTACTTCTCACTATTTTCGTCCTTCTTCGTTTTACTCTCAGTCCATATCCTGTACTCATCAGATTGTTCATTCCATTTAGCAGATCATGTAATTCTTCTTCACTTTCACTCGGGATAGCAATGTCATCAGCGAATCGTATAATTGATATCCTTTCGCCTCGAATTTTAATTCCACTCCTGAACCTTTCTTTTATTTCCATGATTGCTTCTTCGCTGTACAGATGGAACATTATGATCGAAAGACTACATCTAATCCGAGCACTTTGTTCTTGGTCGTCCACTCTTATTATTCCCTCTTGCCTATTGTACATATTGTATTTTAGTTGCTCTCTCTATAGTTTATCCCAATCTTACTCAGAATTTCGAGTATCTTGCACCATTTTACTCTGTCGAACGCTTTGTTTCAAGTCAAAAAATCCTATGATCGTATCTTGACCTTTTTTTCTTCCATTATCAACCCCTACGTCAGAGTTTCCCCTCTGGTGCCCTTCCCTTTCCTAAAACCAAACCTATCCTCATCTAATACATCCTCAATTTTCTTTTCGATAGTCAACGTAACTGGAGGGGAAGAGCTTCAGTTCCCGTGACCCGGACTGGAGCTGTAGTATGTCCGTTACTCAGCTGAGAGGTCCATGCTCGGTATCAAGTCGTCATCCCGCCAGCAATGTGAATCTCTAATCGAATTCTCTGAAGTAATTGTACATCATTCTCTCTCTCTCTCTTTGGCTGCGGCACTGGAAAGGGCAATATTTATGACTTTGCCATGTACTGTGTCTCCCAACGAAAATTCTACGGTTTACGTGTGGGTTAATTACTTACATTACATCCGACAACATTAAACTGAGTATTGCGGATACTTATAACTGAAGAGTAACTACTCTCGGAGGTCATTGTGGGCTTTAATTGCCGTATAGCAGCGAAACTAGGTAGACGTTCTAAGCGGTAATGCGGGACTCATTTACGACGCAAACATTATTTCCAATGCTGGCCACCAGGTGCAAATGTTGCGCTGCGAACGCAAGACAGACGTACATAAATATTTCCATATGTAATGGCTTCGGAACGAGATGTGGGCAGAAAAGAACAAACAAATGAAAATTTCATAATGTTAATTTTATTACTAACCATCTTGCATGAAAACAGTGGTTTCCACACAATTGTGCTCTTACAAAGCAGGAATCATATGTCGTACAAGAGGCATTCCGGATAATGGGCGCCTGCTTAGTACACCGGCGGCTAGCGTACCGGGTAGTGGTGTGTTGTTGTCAGGCTTCGCTGCGTAAACAAACCAACCGGCTCGCTACGGTAACAGTTGGAGCTTTGAATAGGGATTCAGCTGACACGAGACCAAGTTCAAGTGCAAACTGCGTGCAACAAGAACCCAACTGGGAATTGCCGTGCCTTTTTGTGCGTACTGGAGGACGTGCTACATGTTTAGTACGTCGACAGTCTGTTACACCAAAAAGTATAACATTCCAAACATTTCCAGCGTTCTCGTATAACAGTGTGCAGTGAGATGAGCGTATGAAGTTAACTGCGAAGTTAAAAGAATCCATCAACAGTGACGTAAGCTCGGTTATCTCGATTGATCTTACATCAACTGTTAATAATATTCAAGCTGCATTACAGTATAATTTACCTGGAACTACGACCCTTCTCCACTGAACAATTTGTGAAGAAGTTCACTACTGCAAGTTCTCAAGATAAATGTCCAGTAACCATGTGCTCTATAATGCATTCCTTAAGAGCTATGAACATTTATTCATCTTTGCTACTTTGAAACACACATCTTCTGGAGATCAAGTGATCGTCACTTTTAAGTATGCGTTTTGGAGCACATGTTTGCTGGAGATTTTTTCCTTATTATGGTCCATACTACCACTTCCCAAATTATGGAAAGCAAATATCTTGCAGTAGAAGAGATTTGTTTTACAGTGTCGAAGATGAAAAACTGCTCGTAGTTCTGAAGGTATTCATTTTCGACCCTACGTTCACTTCTAGTATCGTGTACTTTCAACTGTATGCGTTTACGCCATTAGTTATGATACACCCTGTATATTCCATAAACACACAATAAATATGTGACTCTTCAGGCTTTCCCGGCGGATGTGTTGTAAATAGTCTTCACGGGTATTCCGCCGGATGACGTTGTGCAAATCCCACAATATTTCCTCGGAGCAACTGTCCGACATCATCAGGTGGTTGAACTTCGCTGGTGGTTAGGTACCACTGACAAGTTCCACATTTTTTTTCTTTATTGAGTTTCAATTCCCCCCCGAAGGGGGCGGGCTGGCAGCAGCTTACTATGCTGCTCTACTGCCTACAGACTTTTTTTAAATAAAGGAAGAAGAAAGAAACAAGGAAAAACAAGCGATAAAACGTTGATTTAAAGTGTAAAATGGCGTAAAATTGCGGAAAGTAAGATCCACATGTCGACGCCGCTGTATATAGAGCACGCGCGTGAAGATTGCGCATGCGCGGGAACCACGCATGCGCAAAAATTTACAGATAGATTGCGCCAGACTCAAAACGCCCTCTGCCGGGAAACGCAGAGCGGCCGTTCTGCGCGTGCGCTGACGCTGTGTTTCCTAACATGCAGCCACAGTTTTGACGGGTCTGTTATCGAAAGCTCTTTGCTTTCTCGTCCTGATTTAACAGCAGCCAATGCAGGGTTCCCGGCTATACTCAATTGAAATGCCGCATCCCTGTTGATAAGGTTATCAGCTGTACGGATATGTATTGCTTCCTTAATGACGCAATCCCAGAAAGAGGTTGCTGGGGATAAAACTTCCGTCTTTTCATGGCAACGTTCTTGTACTGTGCGATATGTCTGACCTATATGTGCCGCCCCACACTGACGAGGCATACCGGCGGCATACCCGTGAAGACGATTTACAACATATCTGCCGGGAAAGGCTGAAGAGTCACATCTCGTACCTTTACGGGGAGGAGAAGGCAAGAAACGTATGTGAATTTGACAAGTTACGTCTCAAAAGAGGTAGACTGCTAATTACCCTCGCATTTTTACTGAGATGCCGTGACAAGCAAACCATCCCTGAGTTTGCTAAATTTAAACACCATATAAACTCTGAGGCTGCCGTTAGAATCAAACGACGGGCGAGTGCAGTACTTGTGAGAGAAAGGGTACGCTATACTCGTCAGGAATTATGCTTGGTGTCCAGACGATTACTATCACTCCATCTAAAAATCTCAGCGAACGTTCCAGCGGTATCCTGGAACTGTGTAGACAGCGCCACTTGGGCGCTAGCTGATTGGACTGAACAGCAAGCCAAGGTTCGTCAGATGGCAAAATACGATAGACTCGAAGCCCGAACGCAATAAAACATGCCAAGAAGACGCACCGTGTTTAACCTCACGGAAAAGACGCTGGACGACACTTCAGTTTCGGTGCTAGAAAAAGGTCTGAATTTTGCTCCTACACTTGGGACCATCCCTATCCGATATGTGATTAGTGGAATAGAACAGGCTGTTTTGAAATTTCCTAAGGAAGCTGCCGAAGAGACTAGGCGTGATTCATGCTCATCACGACTGACTCGGGCGCCACCTTAGAAGACCAGCTTTAACATTACCGCAGCTGAAAGGACTGCACTACAAGATCTGGGAAGAGACCAAGACATCGTCATCTTACCTTCTGACAAAGGAAACGCTACTGTTCTCCTCTCACGCACAGAATATAACAGCAAGATGCACAAACTGCTCGACAATCCTGCATACAGTAAATTAAAAAGTGATCCGATGGGTAGGATCCAGAGGAAGACTTTGGAACTCATCAGGAAGGGCTTGATCGCAGAGCAAGTCGCTAAGGGTTTACGTCAACAAGCTGCAGTTCCTCCTAGACTCTATGGCCTACCCAAGGTCCATAAGAATGGGCTGCCTCTGCGCCTTATCGTGAGCAACATTGGAGCACCTACATCTTTTGTTGCCAAATATCTGACGTCACTATTGGGACCTCTCGTAGTCAAGTGCGACCATCATATTCGCAACTCTGAGGATTTCAGAGGTCGCTTGAAAACTCTTAGACTGCAATCATCGGATCTCCTAGTATGTTTCGATGTTGTGTCTTTATTTACAAAGGTGCCCTCGCAGGACTCTTTAGAGCTCATTAGTAACAAGTTTGAGGAGGACATAGTGGCACTATTTAAACATGTGCTTACTTCAACATACTTCTTATTTCAAGAGCAATATTTTGAACAAGTGGACGGTCTCGCCATGGGTACCCCTTTTCCCCTGTGGTGGGCAGTTATTTTATGGAGGACTTTGAAGACAAAGCACTGCAGTCAGCCACTCTCAAACCGTCCTGTTTTCTGCGGTATGTTGACGATACGTTTGTGGTGTGGCCACGCGGACTCTACCTACGTTTCTTCAACATTTAAATTCGCTTTATCCGAATATTAACTTCACTATGGAAGTGGAAAAAGATGGCACTTTACCTTTTCTTGATGTTTTGGTACGAAGGAAAGCAGATGGAACCTTGGGACACAGCGTATACCGCAAGCCAACGCTTTTTTTTTTTCGGTCATCAGTCTACTGACTGGTTTGATGCGGCCCGCCAAGAATTCCTTTCCTGTGCTATCCTCTTCATCTCAGAGTAGCACTTGCAACCTACGTCCTCAATTATTTGCTTGACGTATTCCAATCTCTGTCTTCCTCTACAGTTTTTGCCCTCTACAGCTCCCTCTAGTACCATGGAAGTCATTCCCTCATGTCTTAGCAGATGTCCTATCATCCTGTCCCATCTCCTTAGCAGTGTTTTCCACATATTCCTTTCCTCTCCGAATCTGCGTAGAACTTCCTCATTCCTTATCTTATCAGTCCACCTAATTTTCAACATTCGTCTATAGCACCACATCTCAAATGCTTCGATTCTCTTCTGTTCCGGTTTTCCCACAGTCCATGTTTCACTACCATACAATGCTGTACTCCAGACGTACATTCTCAGAAATTTCTTCCTCAAATTAAGGCCGGTATTTGATATTAGTAGACTTCTCTTGGCCAGAAATGCCTTTTTTGCCATAGCGAGTCTGCTTTTGATGTCCTCCTTGCTCCGTCCGTCATTGGTTATTTTACTGCCTAGGTAGCAGAATTCCTAACTTCATTGACTTCGTGGCCATCAATCCTGATGTTAAGTTTCTCGCTGTTCTCATTTCCACTACTTCTCATTACCTTCGTCTTTCTCCGATTTACTCTCAAACCACACTGTGTACTCATTAGACTGTTCATTCCGTTCAGCAAATCATTTAATTCTTCTTCACTTTCACTCAGGATAGCAACGTCATCAGCGGATCGTATCATTGATATCCTTTCACCATGTATTTTAATTCCACTCCTGAACCTTACTTTTATTTCCATCATTGCTTCCTCGATGTACAGATTGAAGAGTAGGGGCGAAAGGTTACAGCCTTGTCTTACACCCTTCTTAATACGAGCACTTCGTTCTTGATCGTCCACTCTTATTATTCCCTCTTGGTTGTTGTACATATTGTATATGACCCGTCTCTCCCTATAGCTTACCCCTACTTTTTCAGAATCTCCAACAGCTTGCAACATTTTATATTGTCGAATGCTTTTTCCAGGTCGACAAATCCTATGAAAGTGTGTTGATTTTCCTTTAGCCTTGCTTCCATTGTTAGCCGTAACGTCAGAATTGCCTCTCTCGTCCCTTTACTTTTCCTAAAGCCAAGCTGATCGTCACCTAGCGCATTCTCATTTTTCTTTTCCATTCTTCTGTATATTATTCTTGTAAGCAGCTTCGATGCATGAGCTGTTAAGCTGAATGTTCGATAAGTCTCGCACTTGTCAGCTCTTGCCGTCTTCGGTAGTGTGTGGATGATGCTTTTCCGAAAGTCAGATGGTATATCGCCAGACTCATATATTCTACACATCAACGTGAATAGTCTTTTCGTTGCCACTTCCCCCAATGATTTTAGAAATTCTGATGGAATGTTATCTATCCCTTCTGCATTATTTGACCGTAAGTCTTCCAAAGCTCTTTCAAATTCCGATTCTAATACTGGATCCCCTATCTCTTCTAAATCGACTCCTGTTTCTTCTTCTACCACATCAGACAAATCTTCACACTCATAGAGGCTTTCAATGTATTCTTTCCACCTATCTGCTCTCTCCTCTGCATTTAACAGTGGAATTCCCGTTGCACTCTTAATGTTACCACCGTTGCTTTTAATGTCACCAAAGGTTGTTTTGACTTTCCTGTATGTTGAGTCTGTCCTTCCGACAATCATATCTTTTTCGATGTCTTCACATTTTTCCTGCAGCCATTTCGTCTTAGCTTCCCTGCATATCCTATTTATTTCATTCCTCAGCGACTTGTATTTCTGTATTCCTGAGTTTCCCGGAACATGTTTGTACTTCCTCCTTCTTCAATCAACTGAAGTATTTTTTCTGTTACCCGTGGTTTCTTCGCAGCTACCTTCTTTGTACCTATGTTTTCCTTCCCAACTTCTGTGATGGCCCTTTTTAGAGATGTCCATTCCTCTTCAACTGTACTGCCTACTGCGCTATTCCTTATTGCTGTATCTATAGCGTTAGAGAACTTCAAACGTATCTCGCCACTCCTTAGTACTTCCGTATCCCACTTCTTTGCGTATTGATTCTTCCTGACTAATGTCTTGAACTTCGGCCTACTCTTCATCACTACTATATTGTGATCTGAGTCTATATCTGCTCCTGGGTACGCCTTACAATCCAGTATCTGATTTCGGAATCTCTGTCTGACCATGATGTAATCTAATTGAAATCTTCCCGTATCTCCCGGCTTTTTCCAAGTATACCTCCTCCTCTTGTGATTCTTGAACAGGGTTTTCGCTATTACTAGCTGAAACTTGTTACAGAACTCAATTAGTCTTTCTCCTCTTTCATTCCTTGTCCCAAGCCCTTATTCTCCTGTAACCTTATCTTCTACTCCTTCCCCTACAACTGCATTCCAGTCGCCCATGACTATTAGATTTTCGTCCTCCTTTACATACTGCATTACCCTTTCTATATCCTCATACTCTTTCTCTATCTGTTCATCTTCAGCTCGCGACGTCAGCATATATACCCGAACTATTGTTGTCGGTGTTGGTCTGCTGTCGATTCTGATTAGAACAACCCGGTCGCTGAACTGTTCACAGTAACACACCCTTTGCCCTACCTTCCTATTCATAACGAATCCTACACCTGTTATACCATTTTCTGCTGCTGTTGATATTACCCGATACTCATCTGACCAGAAATCCTTGTCTTCCTTCCACTTCACTTCACTGACCCCTACTATATCTAGATTGAGCCTTTGCATTTCCCTTTTCAGATTTTCCAGTTTCCCTACCACTTTCAAGCTTCTGACATTCCACGCCCCGACTCGTAGAACGTTATCCTTTCGTTGATTATTCAATCTTTTTCTCATGGTAACCTCCCCCTTGGCAGTCCCCTCCCGGACATCCGAATGGGGGACTATTCCGGAATCTTTTGCCAATGGAGAGATCATCATGACACTTCTTCAATTTCAGGCCACATGTTCTGTGGATACACGTTACGTGTCTTTAACGCAGTGGTTTCCATTGCCTTCTGCATCCTCATGTCGTTGATCATTGCTGATTGTTCCGCCTTTAGGGGCAACTTCCCACCCCTAGGACAAGAGAGTGCCCTGAACCCCTATCCACTCCTCCGCCCTCTTTGACAAGGCCGTTGGCAGAATGAGGCTGACTTTTTATGCAGGAAGCCTTCGGCCGCCAATGCTGATTATTTATCAAAAATTAGGCTGTGGCGGGGATCGAACCCGGGACCGAAGACGTTTTGATTATGAATCAAAGACGCTACCCCCTTACACATTGCAAATACATACTAAGTTATATATACATGAAGTTATTTAAACAAAGCGGTTTGATCATTTCAATTGCGCTGACATTAAGGAAAGACAACAGAAGATTGCGTTACTGACTAAATCACCAGAAAGAATTAAATTAAACATATATACTTGAGAATGGCGGAAAGGAGATATATAATAAAGTTGACTAGCCTTCCAACTACACTTTCTGGACATTAATTGAATCTAAGTATTTGAAGTGATCAGATCTATATAATCAGTCCTTCACTGCAAAAATGAACAGGGCAATGTGCCAGCCGTTGAATATTACATTTATCGGATAGAATCTTATGGTTTTAACCAATCCATTAGGAGATTTCTATAAAAACTCTCTATTTCTAAATTTCTAGTATAAGCCAATAATGCACCTTTCATGTTTTGTGTTTGGCACTATTAGACAAACAATCCCAATGTCATATAAGTTCTGTACATTAGCTTATAAATTTCAAAAAACTACTCTCTGAAGTAGAGAAAGCACACATCATAAGTATATTGTAAAATTTTAAATACACTCCTGGAAATGGAAAAAAGAACACATTGACACCGGTGTGTCAGACCCACCATACTTGCTCCGGACACTGCGAGAGGGCTGTACAAGCAATGATCACACGCACGGCACAGCGGACACACCAGGAACCGCGGTGTTGGCCGTCGAATGACGATAGCTGCGCAGCATTTGTGCACCGCCGCCGTCAGTGTCAGCCAGTTTGCCGTGGCATACGGAGCTCCATCGCAGTCTTTAACACTGGTAGCATGCCGCGACAGCGTGGACGTGAACCGTATGTGCAGTTGACAGACTTTGAGCGAGGGCGTATAGTGGGCATGCGGGAGGCCGGGTGGACGTACCGCCGAATTGCTCAACACGTGGGGCGTGAGGTCTCCACAGTACATCGATGTTGTCGCCAGTGGTCGGCGGAAGGTGCACGTGCCCGTCGACCTGGGACCGGACCGCAGCGACGCACGGATGCACGCCAAGACCGTAGGATCCTACGCAGTGCCGTAGGGGACCGCACCGCCAAATCCCAGCAAATTATGGACACTGTTGCTCCTGGGGTATCGGCGAGGACCATTCGCAACCGTCTCCATGAAGCTGGGCTACGGTCCCGCACACCGTTAGGCCGTCTTCCGCTCACGCCCCAACATCGTGCAGCCCGCCTCCAGTGGTGTCGCGACAGGCGTGAATGGAGGGACGAATGGAGACGTGTCGTCTTCAGGGATGAGAGTCGCTTCTGCCTTGGTGCCAATGATGGTCGTATGCGTGTTTGGCGCCGTGCAGGTGAGCGCCATAATAAGGACTGCATACGACCGAGGCACACAGGGCCAACACCCGGCATCATGGTGTGGGGAGCGATCTCCTACACTGGCCGTACACCACTGGTGATCGTCGAGGGGACACTGAATAGTGCACGGTACATCCAAACCGTCATCGAACCCATCGTTCTACCATTCCTAGACCGGCAAGGGAACTTGCTGTTCCAACAGGACAACGTACGTCCGCATGTATCCCGTGCCATCCAACGTGCTCTAGAAGGTGTAAGTCAACTACCCTGGCCAGCAAGATCTCCGGATCTGTCCCCCATTGAGCATGTTTGGGACTGGATGAAGCGTCGTCTCACGCGGTCTGCACGTCCAGCACGAACGCTGGTCCAACTGAGGCGCCAGGTGGAAATGGCATGGCAAGCCGTTCCACAGGACTACATCCAGCATCTCTACGATCGTCTCCATGGGAGAATAGCAGCCTGCATTGCTGCGAAAGGTGGATATACACTGTACTAGTGCCGACATTGTGCATGCTCTGTTGCCTGTGTCTATGTGCCTGTGGTTCTGTCAGTGTGATCATGTGATGTATCTGACCCCAGGAATGTGTCAATAAAGTTTCCCCTTCCTGGGACAATGAATTCACGGTGTTCTTATTTCAATTTCCAGGAGTGTAGTATCCTTAAGGTAACTACAATACATCACTGTCAACACAGTCTTCTTTTTTATATTAACCAATGCCCATTCTTTCAAATACAATTTTTAGCATATTACCGAACTTTTTCTTGTGATTCGAATAGCTTCTAATTTTGTGGACCTCACACAGCATGTGTACCTTGAACTCTATGATGCTATCGGATCCTAATTTGTTAAGGACGTAGTTAACAAAATTTCCCAGCAACCAGTACACAGCGTTATTTTTTGCTTCTGGTAAATAGCGTGCTTCAGGCCTGTGTATCAATGACAGCGATATATACTCAGGGGATGTTCTTGTAATCAGAGCTATTTGCTCCCGGATCCACTTCCAACTATGGATGTGACCACTGCAAGTATATCGGTGAATTACTGTGTCAACTAGATGGCATTGTTGACATAAATTTGTTTCACAGAGTCCGATTGCGTGCAGTCTTTCATTGGTGCTAACTATGTTGTTAACTGTCTTGTACCATGACGTTTTTATATTACACGTGAGCACATTAGAACTAATGTTTTTCCAAATTTCAGTCCACTCAATGTTTGGAAACTGTCGTTCTATTTTGTTTCTTCCTTCGCTTTTCTTTCGTTCCCGCATTATGGCTCTCGATGTTAAGTGTCGGGACTGCCTGAGTTCGACACTGACATAACTAAACTCAACATTGAAAATCCTCATGTGCTGTAAGCGACTGTTGATATTCTGCACGTCAATCGGGGGAAGCAGGCTTGGAGGTTTAATGATCTCGAAAAGTTGGCTGGTTATGCTTTCTCGCGAGTCTCTTATTAAATTAACTTGCCTTTTGATAAAAAGAGCAGAGGCTTTATCCGTTATATCAGTTAATCCTGGTCCACAATTTTTAGGATCTAAAGTGCCTACTTTAGCAGGTACTTTGAACACTTCACCTCTCCACAAAAACTTTGTGATTTTGGACATTATTCTCCTCGCTATCATTCTCGGTATTGGAAACAGCTGGGCAGTGTAATAAGCCTTAGCAAGGATGCATGAGTTGATATACTGTGTTCTTTGAACTTGGTTCATATATCGAGTTAAATTCTCTACAATGGCTCCTTGCACTTTATCTGCTGCAACTTTCCAATTTAAAGCCGTCATTTTCATAGGGCATGCTGTCAGGGTGATCACAAGTGATTTATGTTGACGGACTAGTTTTGCCCACTCGACGTTGATATTTTCAAAACCTCTGAGCTTTAACATCTTACTTTTTTTTCCGTTTGTATTGGATCCAGATGCTCTACAGTACGAATCAATCACTGTTGCTAGCGTGGTTACCTCGTCATTATTCCTTATAATGACCCCTATATCGTCAGCATAGGCTCTTATAACTGTTTTGTTTCCTGATAATGTTAAGCCTTTTAATGTAGCATGGACATGTCGGAGGAAAAGTTCCAGCGAAATTGCGAAGAGCGACATGGACAGAGGACTTCCTTGAGGAACACCTCGTTGTATTTGCATCGGCCTGGATTGTTGACAATTCACCGCTATTTTAGCATTTATTCCAGTTGCTATGTTCTTAATCAACTGTATAACCCTATCGTTGAAACCTATTTTCTTCAATGTCTGTAGAAGATATTCATGGTTTACTACATCGAACGCCTTATAAAAATCTAAAAACAATGAAGCACACTTTATGTTTGTTACAGTTATTGCAATGATATCCCTGAATTCCGCTAGATTTTGAAAAATGGTTCTGCCTTGCGCACAGTTCTGATGTTGACTAATAATTTTATCTGTAAGGCATGAAATTCTCTTGTTTATTATTCTAGCTATTAATTTATAATCAGAATTCAGCAGTGAAATTGGACGAAAATTATTTAAATCTTTGTTTCCATTATTTTTTGGCACCATAACAATTTTACTCTCCTTAAACTCAGCCGGAATCATGTTACCCTGAATAACCTCATTTACAATGTCCGTGATTTTCGCACCTACTATTGGCCAGTAACGGATGTAAAACTCTGCTGGCAGACCATCCGGTCCTGGGAATTTTTTTGGTGGCGAGGCGCACAGAGTCTCATACACGTCTTCTTCACTGACAACCTTGAGAAAATTTTCGTTGTCATCTTCTGTCAGCTGTGGGGCTAGGATGTCATGGAATTCTTCCAAGGAAACATCACTACTTTGATGTACAGAATATAGCTCGCAATAATAGCGATAAATCTCGTCCATGATATCCTGCTGGGTTCTGAGAATCGTGCCGTGTTTTGTTCGAATTTCTTCAATAAAAGTCCTTCTCCCGTTTTTCGTATGCTTCACTAAATGATATAGGGAAGTAGTTTCATCTGCTGACACCGAATTTGCCTTCGATTTTATTTTCAACCCTTCCATTTGACTTCTCTTGATATTAAGTAACTTGGCTTTGACTTTTTTTATGTCATCCATCCGAAGTGAGGTACCTGCTAAGACTTGATCATATATATCTCTCAAAACGGCATAGTAATACTATATAGTGCATTTCATTTCCCTTGCGCTCTGGGCACTGTATTGAATAAGAACTTTCCTCAACTTTGGCTTTGCCATTTTAACCCACCAGTCAATAGCAGTGGCATATCTACTACGGGCTCGCAGGCATATTGCCCACGTTTCTTTAATCAGATCTTCTAAATCATGATTAACTAACAAGGAAGTGTTCAAATTCCACTGATTCTTGAATCGGCGAACCGGCTGTCTTGTTAGATTTATGCAAGCTAAGACACTTGAATGGTCTGAAAAGTACGTAGGAACGGTTTCTACTTTTGTCACGTAAGTTACAAGATTTTTAGAAATATATAGTCTATCAATCCTGCTACGTGATGTTGCCGTGACATAAGTGAACTCAACAGTGAAGGGAATTTGATTTCCCATAAATCCTTTAATTCTAAACCAGTAACTAATTGTTTTAGTTCACTTGAGCAATTAAAATTAGGTAACTGATCTTTCCGATTTAAAACACAATTAAAATCACCTCCAAGTAATAACTGTCTTGGTGATTTCCTTAACAAGTATATCAAGTCATCTTTGAAGAAACGTACCCTGTCAGTTCGATGAGAACTTCCTGAAGGGGCGTACAAGTTGATGATAGTCACATCATAGATGTTTAGTCCTATTCCCCTTCCGGATTCCAGTCGTTCCACCTCGCTTACTGTAATTCCTTCCCTTACAAAAATAGCTGTTCCAACACTTGTTTCGGGAGACTCAAATAAGTAACTGACAAAACCGGGAATTACCAAATCCGAAATTAGAACTTCTTGTAACAGGGCAATATCAGTCGCGGATTCGTACAAAAATTCCTTAAGGGCCGATAATTTCAAACCGGTCGTGATTTTATTTATGTTTATAGTGGTTACAGAATAAGATTGCGTGATTGTGCTGTCTCTGTGTAGTTGTTTTGTTGAACTAATTTTCCCCTTGACCACGAGTACAGATCTGTATTTGCAGGCCACAAGCTGCCATCATCAAGCACAATGCGGTAGTGCATTACGTACGGTAGTTCATACAGCGCGTGTGGAATCTGACTCTGAAAGTCTGCCGAATGAGATGCAACATTTGAAGACAGTCTTCCGTCAAAACGGTTATTCTGAGAGACACATACGTAATGCATTCAGCCCCAAGGGAGTTCAATACATGGAGCAAAATGAAGATACCCACCACCTTGGCCTTCTTGCCGTACTTTGGTGCCATGTCGTCAAGAATCGGAAGAGTCATCGAGAGATATGACATCAAGTGTGTTTTCCGACCATCTGCAAAACTGAGGAACCTGTCAGGTTCGGTTACGAATGATCTCGGTCTGAGGAAACGTGGTGTATACAATATTCCTTGTCAGTGTGGGGTGGCATATATAGGTCTGACATGTCGCACAGTACAAGAACGTTGCGATGAACATCAGCGTCATACACGCCTACGCCAACCGGAGAAGTCGGCAATTGCAGAACACTGTCTGAACACAGGACATCACATGATTTATGAAAAGAAGGAAGTTTTATCCCCAGCATCCTCTTTCTGGGATGGCGTCATTAAGGAAGCAATACCATATCCGTACAGTTAATAAGCTTATTAACAGGGATGCGGGATTTCAATTGAGTACAGCCTGAAACCCTGCATTGGGTGATGTTAAATCAGGACGAGAAAGCAAAGAGCTTTCGATAACAGACCCGTCATAACATTGGCAGCATCTTAGTAAACACAGCGTCAGCACACGCGCAGAACGGTCGCTCTGTGTTTCCCGGCAGAGGGCGTTTTGAGTCTGGCGCCATCTACCTGCAAATTTTTGCGCATGCGTGGTTCCCGCGCCTGCGCAATCTTCACGCACGTGCTCTATACACAGCGGCGTCGACATGCGGATCTTGTCAGTCGTACCTAGCCACCAGCGAGGTTCAATCACCTTATGATGTCTGACATTTGCTCCGAGGAAGTATTGTGGGATTGGCACCACGTCATCCGGCGACTTACCCGTGAAGACTATTTACAACACACTAAATAATTACAATACGACAGGACTCTACCACAACACAAACGTTTCATCATTAGGTCCCTGCCTATTTACCTCTGAACATATTACCTAAATACCAGAAGACAGCCAGCAAATAGAACCTGTGGTTATATCGGAGTGCACAGACACTCGCTTCGATATATACTCCTTGCCCGTATCTCGAGACCATCCAAAACAGGCAGACCTCATTAACACACATTACCACTGTTCAATAAGTTGTGCACCAATGGTCAATACGAAAGATAACATGGGCATCCAAACAGTGGGAGATCCGTTAACTGCAAATAGCACGAAATTCAATATACATCTACACAGAGGGACTTTAAGAATGTGAATAATTCCCACCGTTTGATTCTGTAGCGTATCCGGTTGCAGGCTGATGCATTCGAAGGCCGCTTTCACATGTTAACATCTTTTAGCAGCACAGACGAGACCATCGCCCTCTTACTAGACGCAGCACACACTCGGCGACCGCACGCACGTCTCCGTCCGCAGCCCCACTGCCCACGTGACAGAAAAAGGCAGAGCGTACGCAAAGAGCAACCGCTGACAACTCGACTGCATGCTGGAGCGCAAACCACCCGACCAAAACCAACCCTTAACCCACAGCGTCGTGTGCTTAAATATCCGAAAAGCGACCTAAGAGGAACACCGCGGCCATGCGATACAGAGTGGATCCCAGAGATGTTAAATGAAGTACAGTTGCGACTGACGCCAACGGTACCACGTATCAGACAGTTAATGTGGCGTAATGTCATACATTTTCCTAGTGTCAAGCGATTCGCAGCTGACAATAATGATGACCTTGCTGCGTCATTGGTTCAGTCTGTCGATAATTTGGATCCAGCTTTCGGAAAACGATTCGAGGATTTCAGTTTCAATTTTCTGAATACTCAACGGCTGAAGGCCTGAATTACAAGTAAGGAAGGTAGCTGCATGTTAAAATACTAAAACCTTTTTAAAACAATCTTAACGAACTGTATCAGGCTATAGTGATGGCTGCAGGCCTTATGAAAAGAAAATGGAAAATAATTTGTCGGCTGAATGCCACAACCAGTGTTACAAACAATCAACAGCTGAAGGCCGGAATTGCAAGTGGGGAAGGCAATAACATGTTAAAACATTAGGGTAAATTTTAAACACTTATGACAACTTGTCCACAGACACTGCTTCGTGGATCGACCTGAGGAAGGTGACTACAGCTGTGTAAGCGGTGAGACAGGCAGCCAAGAGTTGTACTCACGTAACAGGATGGCAACTCACATTAGGGGTAGCTTAAGCGCCGGCCGACCGACTAACCAATCCGCCTAACGTCCGATCACCGGAACAACGATGGAATATTTTTAGGCAAGGACGAAGAGGCAGATGGCACCACGTCTTCAGAAAGACACCCAAGGCCGGAAAAAACACTAGAACCAAGGTAGACCTCCCTGAAACATATGCACAGTACAATTCAAGAGACTGTGGAACTACACGCTGCCGGCCGGTGTGGCCGAGCGGTTCTAGGCGCTTCAGTCCGAAACCGTGCTGCTGTTACGGTCGCAGGTTCGCAGCCTGCCTCGGGCTTGGATATGTGTGATGTTCTTAGGTTAGTTAGGTTTAAGTAGTTCTAAGTTCTAGGGGACTGATGACCTCAGATATTAAGTCCCATAGTGCTCAGAGCCATTTGAACCAATTTTGAACTACACGCCTTGTCGGACAGCATCAACATGACAAGGTAAGGTACACTGCCAGAAAAGTACGCTAACCTATAGGGCAGTTACCTAGGACGTTAACGGCCACAAGGCAGAAAATACCGCTGGTTGCGTTTCGCTAATGAGAATAATACTAAATCCAAACTAACATCAAGGATTAAAAGGCGGCTAATAGCTTGCGCCAACCTGACAGACTCCACTTGTTGTGGATGGTCTCACCGACCCTGGAAGCAGCAAAACGCACCTCAAACAGTGGCGGTTTCGGTACTGTACACGGTTCGCTCAACTTCAAGCGTCGAGGTTTCAGTCGTCGGCTACAGCCCCTCGGTTCGACAGTGCCCGCGCGCCGCCAGTGGCACCGGCCTGCCCTCGCTGCTGTCTGACACACACGACGATCGGGAATACTAGCCACGGCACCAAAGACAGTACCACAGTACTAGCTATCGATAACCGCTGCTGCTGTGGACAAAAAATACTAGCAACTCAGTGGTACCATTAACACAAGAAGGAATCGAGACGCCACTGCCGTTATTACACGATTTTAAGTTATGAACGGCAACAACGCGAGCCGCACATGGCTCAAACTTCTCTCAGCCTTATTGTTCTGCAGATATAAACATAGACCACAAATGGCAGACACCCATCCGAGGGCGTTTCTTCGGTTGCACATCACAAGTTATAATTGTCCGCACATCCCGTCTCTCACAGAAAAACATGGCAAATACGGACCACAATGTATATAAATGTATTGTAACAATCACTGCATTTTTATAAGTGATGTATTTACATAGTGCAAGTAATTCACTGAAGAGCCAAAAAATTTGAACACCTGCCTGGCATGGTGTATAAGCCCCGCGAGCACGCAATTGCAGCACACGACGTGGCATGGACTCAACTAATGTCTGAAGTAGTGCTAGAGGGAATTGACAGCATGAATCCCGCCAGATTGTCAATAAATCCGTTAGAGTACGAGGCGGTGAAGATCTCTTCTGAGTAGCATGTTGCAAGGCATCCCAGATATGCTCATTAATTTTCATGTCTGGGTAGTTTCGTGGCCAGCGGAGGTGTTTAAACTGAGAACAATGTTCCTGGAGCCACTCTCTAGCAATTCTGGACGTTTGTGGTGTTGCATTGGCCTGTTGGAATTGCCAAAGTATCGGAGTGCACAATGAACATGAATGGACGCAGGTGATCAGAAAGAATGCTTACGTACGTGTCACCTGTCAGAGTCGTATCCAGACGTACAGAGATATGAGGGGTCGCATATCACTCCAACTGAACCCCCCCCCCCCACTCCCAACAGACACACACACACACACACACACACACACACACACACACACACACACACACACAAACACACACCATTAAAGTGCCTCCACAAGCTTGAACAGTACCGTGCTGATATGCAGGGTTCATGGATCCATGAGGTTGTCTCCATACCCGTACACGTATTCGATATAATTTGAAACTACGCTCTTGCGACCAGGCAACATGTTTCCAGCCATCAACAGTCCAATTTCGGTGTTGACGAGCGCAGGCGAAGTGTAAAGCTTTCTGTCGTGCAGTTATCTAGAGCACACGAGTGGGCCTACGCCTCCAGAAATCCTCACAAACGAGATTTCTTTGAATCGGTCGTAGGCTGACAGTTGTTGATGACGAAGCATTGAAATCTGCAGCAATTCTCCGAAGCGTTGCACTTCTGCCACGTAGAACGATTCTCTTCAGTAGCCGTTGGTCCCGTTCTTCCAGGATATTCTTGCGCTCGCAGTGATGTCGGAGATTTGATGTTTTACCCGATTCCTGATATTCACGTTACACTCGTGAAATTGTCGTACGGTAAAATCCCCACTTTATCGCTACCTCGGAGATGCTGTGCAACGTTGCTTGTGTGCCGAGTATAACACTACGTCCAAACTCATTCAAATCTCAATAATCTGCGATTGTAGCAGTAATAACCTATGAAAAAACTGTGCCAGACACTTGTTGTCTTATATAGGCGTTTACGACAGCAGCGTCATATTCTGCCTATTTACGTGCGTCTGTATTTGAAAACACATGCCTATACCAGTTCCTTTGACACTGCTGCTAAACCTGCTGCCAATGAATCCTTATCTCTGCAGGGTTGTATTTTACGTCTACAGTGCGTTTAACCTAATGGAACCTAGAACGGCACACTCATATTCTCCAGAGAGGACTCAAACCTCCAGCCGCACTATCCACACGCCCCGTAACGCGCGGCGACGGCGGCCGGCCGTTCTCCCACTGCGTCTCCCTTGAGCGTGACGTGCCTGCTGGTCAACAACGCTGTCACGTCACGTCTATCCGGCTGCACCGGGCTAGGGCAAACGGATGCCCAGCTGACCACGTCTGCCGTGCAGACAGGTCCAGATAACATGTAGACGTGACGGCACAACTGGCAGGCCCTCTGGGTACTTTCTCTTCGAAGAAGAACGGGCCGAGAATAAAATCCCCAATCCCCAACCACATAGCCAGTTCAATGGCTCGTAGTGCACAACATGCGGTTAACTGCCGAATTCGACAGTTCTGTGTATTCAGTGCTCCTTTTAGTGTTAGATGGGCCTACCCATCGCGCAGAATACTTGCCAGCCGCACGTCTTCTACTTCGAACCGTGCCAGAAACCGAAGGGCAAATTCATTATGTTGCTGCAGATTATGAGTTTTCAGTTGCTGCACCGATGGGATCTCGTACGGGTACCAGTTTAGTATACCCGCAAAACTTTCCGTTCTGCTAACCGTGGGATGGGCAATTGCCTGACACGCCCGAGCACTATCACTAGCCTGGCCGCATGCTCCATGGTCAGTTGCAACCACAGCAACCTCGTCACAACTTCCACTGAGACAGGACGCCTTTCTCTTCAAGCTCACCAGTCTTTTCGAACTTCATTATCATGTTCTCTAGTCCATCAATAGACATCAGGCCTCTCCTTACACTTTTCAGTCGGCGATACTCTCTGAAAGCAGCACTGCAATTGCTTTCGTTCTCAGTTTCACCAACAGCGCACTGTCTCTCATACTGCTCTCCCACACTTACGCCTTGCAAAATGACAGCGTGGATGTCATACCGTCATATAAACAAAGTACAGCGCCAGATTTGCACCTGTTGGTCAAAATTGGAACTAATGTTTTTCCAGGCTAAATCGGTTCGGCATTAATGCATACGATAATTGCAGCCCACACTTGATCTCCATGAGTAGCTGCACCTGAATTATATCCATCCGTTACCTATACGGAATATATTAATTGTTATGCAATCATATTACAATCGTGCCGTTGAAACCTCCCATCTGTATCGTAACCCTCCCTCCATAGTCGCTCTTTTTTCTATACACCATTCCTTCCCGTAACCCCTCAACTCGTTTTAAAATAAATGTAAAATGTATGTCTCATAACGGATAGCTTTGTAACGATCAAACGAATGATAAACATAAGTCTGTTAATTAGTTTTAGAGAACTACAGAGTAACTAAAGAGTAATTAGTTTTATCGATCTCCTAATTTGATTATTTTTATAGTTCTGAAGGTCATCATGTGTACCAAAAGCAACTGTAAGTAACGTATACCCATGGCGACAAATAATTAGTTAAACACTGTTCCGTAAATTATTTTCCAAACAGCTGTGATACCTCACAACAAGGGTTGGGATAATTTTAAAGAAAAACACATGGATGGTGGACCCAAATATTCCGTCATTTGTCTTTTAATGGAACACACTTTATTCGCTAACAACAATTATTACCATTACAAATTAAAAACCTTGTCAAAAATGAATAATAACACAATAATTTAAAGAATCTGAACACAATTAATTCATTCATAAAAAACTTGAACACATTATAACATTGAGAACAGGGCTTCAAACCATAAATATACATAAGTTCCAAAATACAAGTAAGAAACCACACCAACTAAATGTCACTGCAAGCTGGTTCAATATACTGAATTTTACCAGTAAAATGAATTACACAGTACTTCTACTAAAAGCACTAACAATTACCAAGTATTTTGTAATCGTTAATACAATCTCTTAAACAAATACACAATACCCAACATTTAAGAAAAGATCGGGAGACATACAATTGAAATGTGGGTCCCAGCTGGTATACATCAGCAGAAACATTAATAATCACCCTCAAATAAATATACAGTACCTCAAAATACAAGAAATAGTGGCAAATTACAGCGGACGACTATCACAGCCAGCAGGCAACAAGCAGGCCAGTTTCACAATGAATGGGATTAGTTAATGACTGTACAGAGAAGAAAAGACTCAAACGTTCATACTCAGATATAAAGGGCTTTATAACTTAACACGCTCCAGAACTAGTCATAAGAGTGTAAGGTTTATACAAATTGTTAAACACTAAATATAGTGCCAAAAGGCATCACACTTGCAGAACACACTTCAAAGCTTATGTGATTGCTGAGGCGGTTCATAGAGGTGCCCGACTGCGGGCCAACATAGACGTCGTGCAACACGACGGAAGAGCCGCTACAGCAGAAAGAAAATGACTTTGCTGCTGCCGCAGGAGACAGGAATGCGTCGTCCGCTGCCAGAACTATCCTACCAACACACATCAGAAGGGAATAGTTACCTGGCCAAATAAGGATACAAATGAGAACGTCTATGATGTAGGCAATATTAACTTATTCCAGAAGTGACTACACATACACGTTGCAAGCTTAACACTCCTTGTAATTCATTGAAAATTAATAAGGAGAAATATCAGCGCCTGCAAATCCAATTACTACGGCACACTCGTCTATACAAAGTGACTTGCTTTCTACACAGGCTATGTGGCAATTCCAATTTTATTAGTTCAGTTTACAACAGAGAATGCTTCTACACTTGCATGAGATAGGCCTAGAACAACAAATTATGATCAGCTACATTGGCCGATGAGCACCCACACAATCAATCGGTGGTGCGTTAAAATGACAGGTCTGCTTCCACATTAACTCAGACGTGGTCCAACGATAACAAGTACCTATAGAAAACAATACTGAACTCCACTCAGTTGTGAAGGAGTCATGATTTGCAGGATTCCAAGCAGGGGTGTTATTGCCTCCATTCCATGCAGTTGCTATTCAAAGTGTCGTAAAATTAGGGCTTGCACTGTTAGCCCCGAACTTGCTGACCAGTTTGCACGTGGCGTCCACTGATCTTCCCGCAACTCTCCGCTATCAATCTTTAATCAAGCCGGTAGAGCTTGCCTCAGACCGATTTAGCCACTTGCAGCTTTTCAAGGCCCTTACCGGACAGCAGGAGTCCCCCAAATACAACAACTTGCCAGTCACTGGCCCTCCATTTAACTGTCTGTACCAGGTCCGCCTTGACTATGGTGGACTCTAAGGGTCTTGCTCGTGGCTAAATCGGTGACCAGCAAATTGACGATAGAACAAAGACTGATAAAGCGGGGGTTGCACTTACAAAGTCTAACGCTGGCGTTGTTTCTAACAAAAAAAATTTCCCGTACCTTACCCTTAAAGAGACGTCTACCCTGGTTAGCCCACTGCCAATTTTACTGAAGGGTATCAGGAGTGATAGGTATGGGCAGAAGGTATTTAATACTCCACAAGTGAGATAGTGAAGAATTGAGGGGATACGAGAACATAAGGGCGACAGGAACAGCTGTCGATGCTTCGTGTTGAGCAGAATTAAACCAAAAGTTAGTACGAGCGATAGAAGTTCCCTATTTACTTTGGGACTTATCATGGCTTATAACAAAGACTGACTTAAGATTACAGTTCACTCTTTCGGCAAAGAGCATCTGAGGATAATACGACGTGTCAGTGACATTTTTATTGGCATTGCGAAAACAAACCTATTGAAATTGCTTAGAAACGAACGCCGGAGCGTTATAGATCACCAGTTCCTTAGGAAGGTCAAACAAGGAGAAGATGTTGGTTAGGTGTCTGGCAGTAATAGCGACAGTAGTCCCTCGGCCAGAATGAGACAAAGAAATCGCCAGAACGCCTCAGTGATCATAGAGCTATAAGGGTTTCCATCCTTAGCATGGGGAAGGGTTCTTACAATATCAAAAATTTTTTCCATAGGATACTGAAGCACTCGAACTGCAGTAACCCACTCGGCTGGCTGTTGTTAGGTTTCCTCTCCTATAACAGTCATACTCACCAACCAAAACCCGAATATCCCCGTATAACGGTGGCCAAGTGAGGTGAGCTCATATCGCTTTCCAAGGCATTGTACAGACCTAAATGCCCACCCACCAACGAACTGTGGAGGTAAGGAAACCAGGAGGGTATCCAACTCAAGAGGCAAGCAAATCCTGAATTTTCCAGCTTCTCCCACGTGTTTACACAGCATAGCATTCTTCAGCGAAACCTCGGCCCCTCCTTCCTGGACATCCATTGTCTCGTAATCCATCTCCACCATGGGTCCTGGTCCCGCGTAATTTTAAGATCGGCAAGTAACTGGGGCACTTCCCTCAGAACAGTACAAGCAAGATCACAGAGCCATTGGGTCGATCTCACTCAGTGGTATCTTCCTGCTC
The DNA here is from genome assembly GCF_021461385.2 of Schistocerca piceifrons. Taxonomy (NCBI): domain Eukaryota; kingdom Metazoa; phylum Arthropoda; class Insecta; order Orthoptera; family Acrididae; genus Schistocerca; species Schistocerca piceifrons. Next base: position 171,180,759 of record NC_060139.1, read on the forward strand.
CAAAATACGACTGAGCTGATCGGCTACCTGGTTGTCGGAACTTTTAATGTGGGGTACCTTAAAATTAAAAGACAAAAGCAAGACTACACACCTCAAGATCCTACCAGTTTTTCTACGTGTCACCAGGACTCAAATTAATGCCTAATTGATGGTCTCTAAATCGATCTCTCTATGTTCCAGATAGAGCTGGAAAATTTCTAGGGCGAAGAGAACGGCTAAGACCTCACATTCAGTCATGGAATAATTCAACTCTGGGCTGGACATCCTCCTTGACGCCGAAGCTGAAGGACGTCTTTGAGATTGATCCTACTGAAGGAGGGCCTCAGCAATCCCTGCATTGGACGTGTCGGTCTGTACAATAATTCTCTTGCCGATGTCGGTCACAGCCAACACCGGAGGGTTCGTGATGGCGGTCTTAACAGCTTCACAGGCACAATGCTGGCTTCCGCACCGTACAAATTTTCTCTCTCCCTGCGCAGATTATTAAGAGGGACAGCATGCTGATCAAAATTGGAAATGAACCTGCAGAAATAGTTGGCCATTACAATAACTCTAGCTACCTCCTTACTAGATGTAGGTTGAAGGAAACTCTTCAAGTCTTTCGTTCTCTCTCGCTACTAATGCTACCCCCACAAACCAAATGAACCAAAAATGAAACCTGACGCCTGGCGGTATCGGTCTTAGACGGCTTGACGCTTAACGCAGCATTGCGAAGCTTGTTAACACCTGTCTAACATGGGAAAGATGTTCGTCAAATGAGACACTATAAATGATCACGACATCCAGGTAATTAATCCCACAGGCGAATTTCAGATCTTCCAAGATATGACCAAACAAAGAGAGAACAGCAGCTCCGGTGGCCAACCCAAATGGCACCCTATAGAACTCGTAATTCCAGCCAGTGCAAAAGGCCGTGAAGCACTTAGATTTTTGGTATGCTTGAGACAAGTCAAGTACAGTGAAGCACTTAGCCTCATTGTACGACAACCCTTTTATTCAGCAGCCTATAGTCAATGACCGGCCTTTAGTTCTGATCCTGGGGCTTGGAGACAAGAAAAATCGGCGAGGAATAAGGAGAAGTAAAAGGCCTCATCACATCATCCCGCAGCATATTAGTCAGCTGCCGCCTCAGGATATTCATTTTCAGAGGTAAAAACCGATAAGGAGACTGCCGAACAGGACCATCATCAATCACACGTATATCATCTTGTATCATCCTAGTCACGTCTAACTTCTTAGACGAAACATCAGGAAACTCCCCCAACTGACTCAACAAATACGTAGCCTACTCCGAGTGAAGACGAGCCACATAAAAAAAAACAGTTTCACAACTTACAGACATAATATTACTCGGACGGCGGCAAGAACAGAGAACTACCTGTCCCGGTTCATTGGATAAAATCTCAAGCCGAGCAACACATTAACTGCTAGGTCCTTTAGAACAAGAAGTGTAACTGGCCACTAGAAGTTACGAATGGATAAGCTACCAAACACATCTCCATCCAGAGGCAACTCTTGCCCATTGACCACATGACATTTCTTTGGGCTAGGGCGCACGGCAGATAATTTGCACAAATGGCCAAATTCGAAATACCACTTATAGTCGAGTAACGAGACGGAACTAGCAGAGTCCAAATATGTGCATTTGTCCGACACCAGCACAAACATAAGGGAGGTACGAAATTGTTGCAGCATGGATACGTGTACACCAAGGGGTTGACCCTCTCTGATATGTGCGAACCCTCCCTCTCCCATGGCGTCAACTGTTAGGCCTGGGGCTGGCCAGTGTGGACGAGCGGTTCTTGGCACCTCAGTCTGGAACCGCGTGACCGCTACGGTCGAAGGTTGACACGGGCATGGATGTGTTTCATGCCCTTAGGTTAGTTAAGTTTAAGTAGTTCTAAGTTCTAGGGGACTGATGACCTCAGATGTTAAGTCCCATAGTGCTCAGGGCCATTTGAACCATTCAATTTGTTAGGCCTGGGGGCCTGCACAATAGGGCACTCGCGTGCAAGATGGTCGCACACGCTAAAACGAAACCAAAGCCTGCGCGCGAGTGAATCAAACTTGAGAGTGAGTTTGTCACCCACGATTTAGAAAGGATAACTGAACAGTGCAAAAGTTGACAATTGGCCCTAAATAATGAGAGGTGTGAGGTCATCCCCAAGAGTGCTAAAAGGAATCCGCTAAATTTTTGTTACACGAGAAATCAGTCGAATCTAAAGGCTATAAATGAACTGAATAATTAGGAATTACAATTACGCACAATTTAAGTTGGGAAGAAAAGTTAGAAAATGTTGCGGGGGACGCAACCAAAGACTGTGTTTATTGTCAGAACACTTAGAAAATGTTACAGGTCTAGTAAAGAGACTGCCTACAGTAAGCTTCTCCGTCCTCTTTTGGAGTACTTCTGCGCGGTCTGGGATACTTAAAAGGTAAGATTAACGGAATACCTCTAGAAAGTTCAAAGAAGAGCAACGCGTTTTGTATCATCGTGAAACAGGCGAGAGAGTGTCACGGATATGAAACATGATGTGGGATGGACACCATTAAAACAAAGTCGTTTTTCGTTGCGGCGGAAGCTCCTCACGAAATATCAATCACCAGCTTTGAGAGAAACGATCATAATAGAAAATAAGGGAAATTAGAGCTCTCGCGGAAAGATATAGGTGTTAAATTTTTCCTCGCGCTGTTTGAGATTGGAATAATAGAGAATTATTGTGAAGGCGGTTCGATGAACCGTCAGCAAGACATTTAAGTGTTACTTTCAGAATATCGATACAGATGAAGATACAGACACAGAGACTGAAGGAATCCGTGTTAAACCTCCATCTAACATAGGGTGCTGATCAGGAAAGATGAGGGCCTCTATAGAACGACTAATACGGGAAATTCACCAAAGTTGTGGGGCGGCGAGCAAACACCAAACGTGGACGATCCTCGAGGGGCATGCCCTTTGCCCTACTGGAAATGCTGTCAGGCTTGGTAGCAGGCATGCCAACGGCTAGCACGGCCGTGCGCATTCGCTCCACATATTAGCTCAATGTCTCTCACCATGCCTGAACTTGCCAATAATACTTCTGCTCAAGCTCACTGCACATACATGCTGAAAACTTTCCGTCTGTAATAAGAGCCCTGAGATGCCCTATAGAATACTAATGTCTCAAAGTTTCCGAAACCAAAGTACCCACCGTCCCTTTAGCTAAAGGATATAGCGTGGACATGTGTGGTATGCATAAGGCATCAAAGCGCACAAGCAGCCATATATTTACTACAATTGATTCAAACTATCAAAGGACAATTCTGAAATACCGATCAGGAGGCACATAAACGGACCCGGTAACTTAGCAAATGGATAGGAGGGACAACTACCTAGACCGTGGATCTAGGAGTGCTTACCGTCACTGGGTTGATTACGGCTTAAAATATCCTGCCCTGAGCTTAAATCCTCGCTGTCTAAACTCAGAGATTCCGCTCTAACTGGCAAGTACCTTGCCTGATCACTCAACTATCTCTCATGATCGTTATGACAAGTACATCAAGCTTTCCCCCAGAAAGAAGAGATATCACTGCAGCCCATCTAACGTAGCTGATACGTTATGAAGAGAGGCACCTAACTCCCCAAGGATATATGCCGAAAAACTAAGCGGGCAGTCCAGCGCAGCACACATACAGGTTACCAGTTCTGGGACACTACCTTCGGTAGGTAGCTGACCTGTTTTCAGCTCATACTGCAAGAACTCCTTTTTTAGATGCATAATTCGGGAACAGCCCCTGGAATCGATGATAAGTAATGGCCCCCTGAGAACAATAACAAAGTATCACTACAATAACTTTAAAAAGAGAAATATATTAACACAATAATCACAAGAAACATCAAATGAGGTCAAGGGGTAGACCACTCTAACCCCCTTGCGAAACATAACGTAACCACACTCTGTTACCAATTGATACCTCACGGGAAGTGTTGGGATAATTTTAAGGAAAAACACATGTAAGGTGAATCTACATATTTCGTCATTTGGCATTTCATGGAGTATACTTTATAGCCTAAGCAAAATTATTACGCTGAGAGTGATAAAACCTGTTAAAAAAGAAATAACGGAACTCACAATAATTAATAAAAACCTTTATCCATTTATAACATTGGGAACAGAGGTTGAAACCAAGAATATACATAAATCCCAAAAAACTAGTATGAAATTATGTCAGCTAGATGTGACTGCAAGCTCCTTCGACAAACTGTGTTTTACCAGTAAAATGAATTACAAATGACTGCCACTAATTCCCAAGCATGGAGAAAAACAAGAAAATGGACAAAGCCTATCCAGAATACAGAAAGGATATTAAGTCATGCCACTGATTTTGGGTGTTATAAATCCCTTAACAAATATAACCTTATTAACATATCTTAAGGAATAAAATACACAACCCCCAAAACACAAGAGAAGATTGGAAGACATTCAATTTAAATGTAACTCCAAGCTGGTACAAACCAGAAGAAATATTAATAATGACCTTTAAATCATTATACAATACCTCAAAATACTAGAGAAAGTGAAATATTACAGCGGACAGCTATAGCAGCCAACAATCAACAAGCAAGCTAGTTTCACTATTATTGCAGCTAGTTAATGACTGTGGACAAAAAAAAGAAGTACTAACAGTTCATACTCTGAAGTAAGGGTCTTTAAAATTTAACACGCTCCATAACTACCAATTAGGGTGCTAGATTTTATAAAGTAGTAAAAAAGTAAATATAGTGACAAGCATCACTGGTCTTACAGAACACGCTTTAAAACTTATGTGCTTCCTGAATTCATAATATTGAATGAATCTAGATTTCTGGAATTAATTTGTGATACTCCGCTGTGGCACGTATCAAACCATCAAATTTATTACTCTGAGCCAACACGAGGCAGCTGGTAGACGTGCATGCTTGCGGGCCAACCAAGACGTCTTACGACAACGGAAGTGCCACTGCGGTAGAACGAAATCACGTCTCTGCTCTGGGCTCAGCATACAGGAACGTGTTGTCCACTGCCAGAACTATCAGACCAACACAGATCAGAAGAGAACAGTTGTCTGCTCTAATAAGGCTACAAACGAGAACGTCTAGGTTGTACGCAATATTCGCTTATTCTGGAAGTGACTACACATACAACTTACAAGCTTAAAACTGCTTGAAATTACTTGAAAATTAATAAGGTAACATATTAGCACGTGTAAATCCAATTACTAGAGCATATTCGTCTATAAACTGTGCCTTGCCTTCGACACAGACTATGTGGCAATTTCAAATTCATTAGTTCAATTTGTGACAAAGAATGTCTGGACACTTGCATGAAATATGGCCAGGAACAACTAATTATTGTCAGTTGCACTGATCGATGGAGCCGGCCGCGGTGGTCTAGCGGTTCTAGGCGCTCAGTCCGGAACCGCGCGACTGCTACGGTCGCAGGTTCGAATCCTGCCTCGGGCATGAATGTGTGTGATATCCTTAGGTTAGTTAGGTTTAAGTAGTTCTACGTTCTAGGGGACTGATGACCACAGATGTTAAGACCCATAGTGCTCAGAGCCATTGAACCATTTGAACTGATCGGTGGCCCTCCAAACAATCACTAGGAGTTGCGTTAATGTGACAGGTCAATTCCACAGTAACATGGCCTTACGATAACAAGCGCCAATAATAACAACACTTAACTCCACTCAGGTGTGAAAGAGCCGTGACTTTCAGGATTCCCAGCAGAGGTGTTGTTGCCTCCACTCCGTACAGGTGATCACTGAGGTGCCGTAAAATTTAAGATTGCAGAGTGAGCCTGGAACTTGCTGACCAGGTTGCACGTGGCGTCCGCAGCTCTTCCCGCAACTCTCTGCTGTCAGTTCTTAACCCAGCCCTCAAAGCTTGCCTCCGACCGATTTAACCACTCACGGCATCTCGAGGCCCGTACCGGATGGCAGGGGTCCGCCAAACCCAACAACATGCCAGCTACGTTCCGCCCATTTACATGTGAGTACTATGTCCGCCAAAAACCAAACACACATCCCTCTACCAGAGACCTTTGCCCCCGACAAATGATGAGGATCGATATCAGCAGGCCAAGTAGGTAAAGGCTCTAGTTAATGGCGCGTGCGGTGTGCGATGCCCTCCCAAATTAGAGCCGCCACTGCTCAAACTGTTATGAATGATAGGAAAGCTTCTCGATGTAGAGCTGAATCTAGTTTTGAACTGACGTTTTATTAATTTCCAGACGGTAAATATCCAAAAGCCTGCAGTATTTTAAAACTCTTCTGTGTAGCTCTTCCGAATTTTCTCGTCTTTCCATAGCATATTTAACTCGCTGCAGTGGTTCCTCAAGGAACGTTATGGTCGACTTGACGACATAACATAATTAAATCATCTGTAAAAAGATACGCAGAAACACAACAGTTAAATATATTTACAACCAAATAATGATTAAAAAAATAGGACTCCCGACATTAAAACGTGTTAAAATATTTTTTTTTCCCAAATTTAAGTGATCAGTGTTCTGACTGGTTTGACACAGCCGTCTGAAGTTCCTCTGTTGTACCAAACTCTTCACTTAGACCGCAGCTCGCTTCGTATGCCTACAGTTGTCTTTTTGATCTATTTCAATTTCTGCCTTCGAGTACAGATTTTAACCTATGGTTGGACTACATCTACACCTACGTGATTACTCAGCTTTCACAATTAAGTGCCTGGCAGAGGGTTCAATGAACCACCTTCAAGCTGTTTCTCTACCTTTCTACTCTCGAACGGCCCGCGGAAAACTCGAGCACTTAAATTTTTCCGTGCGAGCCATTCTTTTACCGTGATGATCATATCTCCCTATGTAGGTGGGTGCCCAACAGAATGTTTTCGCAATCGGAGGAGAAAACTGGTGGTTGAAATTTCCGAGAAAATCCCATCGCAATTAAAAATACCTTTGTTTTAATGATTGCTACTCCAATTCACGTATCATGTCTGTGGCACTCTCTCCCCTATTTCGCGATAATACAATACTAGCCGCCCTTCTTTGAACTTTTGCAATATCATCCGTCAGTCCCACCTCATACGGATCCCACACCGCACAGCAGTACTCCAGAATAGGGCGGACAAGTGTAGTGTAAGTAGTCTCTTTAGTCGATCTGTTGCACCTTCTAAGTGTTCTGCCAATGAATCGCAGTCTCTGATTTGCTCTACCTACAACATTATCTACGTGATCGTTCCCTCTATTACTACGAACTGTGACCTTTCCGACAGGAAATCATGAATGCAGTTGCAGAACTGAGGCGTTATTCCTCTACATCTACATTGATACTCCGCAAGCCACCCAACGGTGTGTGGCGGAGGGCACTTTATGTGCCACTGTCATTACCTCCCTTTCCTGTTCCAGTCGAGTATGGTTCGCGGGAAGAACGACTGTCTGAAAGCCTCCGTGCGCGCTCTAATCTCTCTAATTTTACATTCGTGATCTCCTCGGGAGGTATAAGTAGGGGGAAGCAATATATTCGATACCTCATCCAGAAACGCACCCTCTCGAAACCTGGCGAGCAAGCTACACCGCGATGCCGAGCGCCTCTCTTGCAGAGTCTGCCACTTGAGTTTATTAAACATCTCCGTAACGCTATCACGGTTACCAAATAAGCCTGTGACGAAACGCGCCGCTCTTCTTTGGATCTTCTCTATCTCCTCCGTCAGACCGATCTGGTACGGATCCCACACTGATGAGCAATACTCAAGTATAGGTCGAACGAGTGTTTTGTAAGCCACCTCCTTTGTTGATGGACTACATTTTCTAAGCACTCTCCCAATGAATCTCAACCTGGCACCCGCCTTACCAACAATTAATTTTATATGATCATTCCACTTCAAATCGTTCCGCACGCATACTCCCAGATATTTTACAGAAGTAACTGCTACCAGTGTTTGTTCCGCTATCATATAATCATACAATAAAGGATCCTTCTTTCTATGTATTCGCAATACATTACATTTGTCTATGTTAAGGGTCAGTTGCCACTCCCTGCACCAAGTGCCTATCCGCTGCAGATCTTCCTGCATTTCGCTACAATTTTCTAATGCTGCAACTTCTCTGTATACTACAGCATCATCCGCGAAAAGCCGCATGGAACTTCCGACACTATCTACTAGGTCATTAATATATATTGTGAAAAGCAATGGTCCCATAACACTCCCCTGTGGCACGCCAGAAGTTACTTTAACATCTGTAGACGTCTCTCCATTGATAACAACATGCTGTGTTCTGTTTGCTAAAAACTCTTCAATCCAGCCACACAGCCGGTCTGATATTCCGTAGGCTCTTACTTTGTTTATCAGGCGACAGTGTGGAACTGTATCGAACGCCTTCCGGAAGTCAAGAAAAATAGCATCTACCTGGGAGCCTGTATCTAATATTTTCTGGGTCTCATGAACAAATAAAGCGAGTTGGGTCTCACACGATCGCTGTTTCCGGAATCCATGTTGATTCCTACATAGTAGATTCTGGGTTTCCAGAAATGACATGATACGCGAGCAAAAAACATGTTCTAAAATTCTACAAGAGATCGACGTCAGAGATATAGGGTCTATAGTTTTGCGCATCTGCTCGACGACCCTTCTTGAAGACTGGGACTACCTGTGCTCTTTTCCAATCATTTGGAACCCTCCGTTCCTCTAGAGACTTGCGGTACACGGCTGTTAGAAGGGGGGCAAGTTCTTTCGCGTACTCTGTGTAGAATCGAATTGGTATCCCATCAGGTCCAGTGGACTTTCCTCTATTGAGTGATTCCAGTTGCTTTTCTATTCCTTGGACACTTATTTCGATGTCAGCCATTTTTTCGTTTGTGCGAGGATTTAGAGAAGGAACTGCAGTGCGGTCTTCCTCTGTGAAACAGCTTTGGAAAAAGGTGTTTAGTATTTCAGCTTTACGCGTGTCATCCTCTGTTTCAATGCCATCATCATCCCGTAGTGTCTGGCTATGCTGTTTCGAGCCACTTACTGATTTAACGTAAGACCAGAACTTCCTAGGATTTTCTGTCAAGTCGGTACATAGAATTTTACTTTCGAATTCAATGAACGCTTCACGCATAGCCCTCCTTACGCTAACTTTGACATCGTTTAGCTTCTGTTTGTCTGAGAGGTTTTGGCTGCGTTTAAACTTGGAGTGGAGCTCTCTTTGCTTTTGCAGTAGTTTCCTAACTTTGTTGTTGTACCACGGTGGGTTTTTCCCGTCCCTCACAGTTTTACTCGGCACGTACCTGTCTAAAACGCATTTTACGATTGCCTTGAACTTTTTCCATAAACACTCAACATTGTCAGTGTCGGAACAGAAATTTTCGTTTTGATCTGTTAGGTAGTCTGAAATCTGCCTTCTATTACTCTTGCTAAACAGATAAACCTTCCTCCCTTTTTTTATATTCCTATTAACTTCCATATTCAGGGATGCTGCAACGGCCATATGATCACTGATTCCCTGTTCTGTACATACAGAGTCGAAAAGTTCGGGTCTGATTGTTATCAGTAGGTCCAAGATGTTATCTCCACGAGTCGGTTCTCTGTTTAATTGCTCGAGGTAATTTTCGGAAAGTGCACTCAGTATAACGTCACTCGATGCTCTGTCCCTACCACCCGTCCTAAACATCTGAGTGTCCCAGTCTATATCTGGTAAATTGAAATCTCCACCTAAGACTATAACATGCTGAGAAAATTTATGTGAAATGTATTCCAAATTTTCTCTCAGTTGTTCTGCCACTAATGCTGCTGAGTCGGGAGGTCGGTAAAAGGAGCCAATTATTAACCTAGTTCGGTTGTTTAGTGTAACCTCCACCCATAATAATTCACAGGAACTATCCACTTCTACTTCACTACAGGATAAACTACTACTAACAGCGACGAACACTCCACCACCGGTTGCATGCACCCTATCCTTTCTAAACACCGTCTGTACCTTTGTAAAAATTTCGGCAGAATTTATCTCTGGCTTAAGCCAGCTTTCTGTATCTACAACGATTTCTGCTTCGGTGCTTTCTATCAGCGCTTGAAGTTCCGGTACTTTACCAACGCAGCTTCGACAGTTGACAATTACAATACCGATTGCTGCTTGGTCCCCGCATGTCCTGACTTTGCCCCGCACCCGTTGAGGCTGTTGCCCTTTCTGTACTTGCCCAAGGCCATCTAACCTAAAAAACCGCCCAGCCCACGCCACACAACCCCTGCTACCCGTGTAGCCGCTTGTTGCGTGTAGTGGACTCCCGACCTATCCAGCGGAACCCGAAACCCCACCACCCTATGGCGCAAGTCGAGGAATCTGCAGACCACACGGTCGCAGAACCGTCTCAGCCTTTGATTCAGACCCTCCACTCGGCTCTGTACCAAAGGTCCGCAGTCAGTCCTGTCGACGATGCTGCAGATGGTGAGCTCTGCTTTCATCCCGCTAGCGAGACTGGCAGTCTTCACCAAATCAGATAGCCGCCGGAAGCCAGAGAGGATTTCCTCCGATCCATAGCGACACACATCATTGGTGCTGACATGAGCGACCACCTGCAGATGGGTGCACCCTGTACCCTTCATGGATCCGGAAGGACCCTTTCCACATCTGGAATGACTCCCCCCGGTATGCACACGGAGTGCACATTGGTTTTCTTCCCCTCTCTTGCTGCCATTTCCATAAGGGGCCCCATTACGCGCCTGACGTTGGAGCTCCCAACTACCAGTAAGCCCACCCTCTGCAACTGCCCGGATCTTGCAGACTGAGGGGCAACCTCTGGAACAGGACAAGCAGCCATGTCAGGCCGAAGACCAGTATCAGCCTGAGACAGAGCCTGAAACCGGTTCGTCAGACAAACTGGAGAGGCTTTCTGTTCAGCCCTCCGGAATGTCTTTCGCCCCCTGCCACACCTTGAAACGACCTCCCACTCTACCACAGGTGAGGGATCAGCCTCAATGCGGGCAGTATCCCGGGCAACCACAGTCGTAGTCCGATCAGGGGATGCGTGGGACGAGCTGGCCGTCCCCGACAAACCCCCATCCGGACCCCCACAGTGATGCCCATTGGCAACAGCCTCAAGCTGTGTGACCGAAGCCAACACTGCCTGAAGCTGGGAGCGAAGGGATGCCAACTCAGCCAGCATCCGAACACAGCAGTTGCAGTCCCTATCCATGCTAAAAACTGTTTCTCAAAAAACTTCTGAACTAATCTACAGAGAACGCAAACAAATCGACAAAATTTAAACGGTTATTAAAATACAAGATTGCCTAGTAAATGCAGTAATGCTGCTACTTGCACACTGCTGACACTGCTCGGCGGCGGAAGGAGACTAATCGAAATTACACTATTCAGGTACTAAAACGCGATGCTACAACTCTCAAATACTGCGTAGGCACGCAGTTTGTTTAGAAGACATTTGTGAGGAACGGTGTCGAAAGCCTTCTGAAAATCTAAAATTATAGAGTCAATTTGACATCCCCTGTCGATAGCACTCATTACTTCATGAGTATAAAGAGCTAATGGTGTTCCGCAAGAACGATGTTTTCTGAACCCGTGCTGACTATGTGTCAGTAAAACATTTTCTCGAGGTACTCCTTAATGTTCGAATACAGTATATGTTCCAAAACCTTACTGCAAATCGACGTTAGTAACATGGGCCAGTAATTTAGCTGATTACTCCTATTTCCCTTTCTTTGGGTATTGGTGCGACATGAGCAACTTTCCAGTCTTTAGGTACGGATCTTTCTGTGAGTGAGCGGTTGTATATAATTGCTAAATGGTATATAATTGCTAAATGTGGAGCTATTGCATCTGCATACCCTGAAAGAAACCTGACTGGTATACCATCCGGACCGGAAGCCTTGCCTTTATTAAGTGATTTAAGCTGCTTTGCTACATCGAGAATATCTACTTCTATTTTTCTCGTATTCGAAGTTGTTCTTGACTGGAATTCGGGAATATTTACTTAGACTTCTTCGGTGAAGGAATTTCGGAAAACCGTGTAATAACTCTGCTGTAGTGGCACTGTCGTCTGCGACTTCACCGATGTCATCGGGCAGTGGAGGTATTGATTGCGTCCTGCCACTAGTGTGCTTTATATATGACCAGAATCTCTTTGGGTTTTCTGCCAGATTCCGAGACAAAGTTTCGTTGTGAAAATTATTAAAAGCATCTCGCATTGAAGCACGCGCTAAATTTCGAACTTCTACAAATCTTTGCCTATCTTTGGGATTTTACGTTCTTTTAAATTTGGCATGCCTTTCTCGTTGATGGTTTGTGGAAATCGACGAAAAACTGGGCGCAGTTTACATTGCTCACAGCAGCTCCTGAAATGGTGTCTCTAATCTCAGAAAAACTGACATAATAGTATTATGTTTAGTCTATAAATCATACGTACTCGTTTCGCCAGACAAACAATTCAAACAAATCGTTTTAATGAGTTTTATTACAAAATGAAAAGACACAATACTTTGACAACTACACAGATCTGTCGCAAGCAAAAGGCGACACACAAAATAATGGATCTTCTGCAGTATAGACAATCCTAAGTCGCTGCTATGCAAGTGCTTAATCCTGAAGCTGCTATTCAACTGAGGCGTCGCCATTCGGTCGAGGCGCTCATGTCCTCTTCACATAGGGGCCGCTGCTGTCGCGTTGTCCTCCTGGAGAGGGTTTGGTCAGCCTCCGATTGGCTGACATTTTGTCACAGCCGTCTCTTCTCTATCGTTCCCGACTAGCGAGCCGGCGCTTTGCTTTTCGCCGTAACAAATAGTCCTTCTGGGTATGGAAACCAGATGTGTTTTGACTACCTTTCCTGAGTAATGGGGCGATTTGTTTCATTCGTCTCCTGTCTGGTACGCCATCCAGTTTCCATACTTTGATCCCGTTAGGTGCAGTCCATACGCTGTCATTTAAAATTTCAGTAAATGTAGTCCCAATGATGTCCCAGAATTTGTGATAAAATTCTTTGGAGTTCCGTCTGGTCGTGGAGCTTTTTCAGCTGTTAACTTAACGATTAATTCGAATACCTCACTCACAAAAAAGTCTGCTAAATATTTTCTATCTTCATTTTCGTTGATTTCTCTGTTTAGCGGTCGTAGGACCTCAGCTATCACAGAGTAGTGATTCCGATAATGCTGTTGTATTTCGTTCACCATCTCGTTATTGTGAGTGAGTATATTCTCATCCTCTGTTAGCAGTTAACCAACGATTGTGCGTCTTCATTTTATTTACTGTCTGACGATTTGAAACGTGGAATTTTTCTCGACCTTTACTATGGATGTTATTCCGAAACTGATCACAAGACCATCCAGTATTTGTTGCAGGTTTTCGTTTGTAGAGTTGAGTTTTTCGTACGGTTCTCCAAGGATGATGAAGCTAAATTCAATCTTTTTCTTCACATTATTAATTTTTGGTCTTCCTTGAGTTGTTAGGTACGTCATTAAGCGTCTTTTAGCAAGTCTGATCTTCTCCTCTGCTTATGACGTGAAATTGAGGAGTGACCGTATGGAGTTGGTCGATGTTGTTTTGGAAGCATATCGTTCAGTCTTCGTCATCTATAGGAATGGAAGGGGAAATGCATAAATTTTGAGGTAAGAGACACTGTTCCGGAAACGACCGGGTTTAGTGGTATAAGAGGAAATCGTTGTGATACCTCTGACATTGGTGTTGCTAAGATTGTAGGGTAAACAATTTGCCAAGGTGATAGTATGGAACAAATCACGAAAGATATCTAGTAAAAATACGTTATAAAATGCTATGAGCCATTAGCACTTGTTGATCCTCGAATGGTTCATTCACCCTTTCCCTTAATCACTGAAAGTTTGTAACGTCATCACGGAATCACCGTGCAGGTTCGAGATCGTTGACATCCAATGGCCTCAATGACATTTTGTGAGCTCTCTGTCAGAGATAACGCTCAGTGATCGGAAAAAACAATGCGGTTGACATTTGTAGTCAGCATTCTTTGAATAATATTCTCTATTAAGTACATTATAACAATTCGACTTGCCGAAGTCGACTGCATGAAAGTATATATCGCAATGTGGGACAGTTTAATGCTGGAGGTCCGCTAGAGCAGGGGTACAATCTTATGTTAATGATATTGCTATATTGCTTTCCTTTTGTAACACACTATTCAGCTGCATGGCCAGTTAGGTGATTTAAATCACGTCTCAAGTGCAGTGATATAGTTTACAGATGCAATAATTGTTTTTTTGATCACGCCTTACCCACATGAAATTTATGATATATGTGTTTAAGGCAACAATGAGAAAATAATTATCTGTGATCAGTTGCAGATAATTTTTCACTTTTGGAAAATGAAATAAAATAAGAATTTGACATTAACACAGAACAGTAAACTGTCATTACTATAGTAGGATGACGTCATGAATTTTTTGCATGACTACGATTTTGTTGGCACTAAAGCAGTGCACCCAGGAGCTATCTACGTGTCTCCGTGGATGAAACTCTCACATCACTTTCAAAATGAACATTGCCTTCATAACTAAAATTAAATCTCTGAAATTACGTAGTAAGCTCCAATGATATTCTGAATACAGAATTCACAGAGCTTTGCTAATTTTGAAACACACAGCTGTGGCACTCTTGTGGAGAACCATCTAGTCTACGGAATGTGCTGTTAATAATCTGCATTTCCGCAATGTGCCCATATAGGTCACTAGAGGCAGTTTAATATCGATTATCGCCTGCTCGCATCGGCTAATAATTAGCTTGCAACGGTCTCGATAGTGCGTATTGCACGCATACTGCATCTCCCCTCGTTGTCATCAAACGACTCCAATCCTCATTAACATATGCCAAATTACCATTCTTATGGCTGCTATCATATGTAGTTAAGATTGCAATAGTAATGCAATTGCTGTAATACCGCATATGACCCATAATATTTTTCTGCTTTACGTTTATCTCTCGCAGGTATCACCCCAACGATCACAATAAGCTATGTCATGCATTCACTTAAATCGCCATCTCTCTGTGGTGTATCTAGCTAAAATAATCTGTACTGCAATTTTTACCTTCTTCTTTCCCTTGTGTACATAGTAATCTCAAAGTTGTCGATAAACGATGCTGTACGTTCACGTACAGTTCTTCTCTCCATTGATAGTGAATTCTAACTGAGGTGTTATTAAAACCTTCAGTACTTTATTTGGACGATACGAAGTACACATATGTATTATTTGCTGACTGGGATACGCTGTCCCTGAGTATCCTTTCTAATCAAGGTCTAAGCCAATAAAGGGACACATGCAACCTATAAAGGAGGAAGTCGTCTGCGTCGACATCTAAATACAACCTCCGCAAGTTCCCAAACGTTACATAACGGAGGGTACCTTCTACTACTAAACCTTTGCTGTTCCACTCGCAAACAGAACGATGGAAAAATGACTATCTATATGCCTCCATATGAGCCTTTATTTCTCTTACCTTTTATTCGCAGTCCTTACGTGAGATGGGCGTTGGCATTCAGCCCCCAGTGCCGGTTCTATGAAGCTTCTTAGAGTTTTTCTCGAAACTAGCTTCTTCTTCCATCCAGAGAGCCTCTGTAGTTGAGACTCAAAAATACATTTTCATTTGTGTCGAAGTTTTTGTTCGAAAGTCAAAAAAAAGAAAAAACGGTTGTAGCTGGCTTACTCTGAGGAAATTGATAATTAACTTGCAGCGATGGAATTGGCAGAAAAAGGAGGACATAGTTTTCAAAAAATTTGATAGGACTTAATGTATTGTATCATTAAATGGAAGTCTAATATTTACTTCATGGGGATAGTGGTAAGCGGTTAATTGAAATAAGGTAAGAGGGAGTAAGAGACTCATTTAGGGTTTCGTGTCACGTCGAGGAAGAGGGCGTTGGAGACACAAGTGTGCGCAAGGGCGGGCAAGAAGAGACACTTCCCCCCTCCCGTCTGGGTAAGTGACTCATATCCATCAAGACAGAGAAGTTCAGAACTAGGAAATCGGCCATACCCTTTCAGTCGACAAATTCCGACATTTGCATTAAGTGATTTAAGCGAACCATGGGGACCTTGCGGCTGACATCGGTACCGCCCTCTACATATTAAATGTCTACGTCCGGACGCGGATGTGAGGAGCTGTCATCTTCTACCTCACTCGGTAGAAATGAAATACGAGTCGTGTAAAGGGATTGATACCCTTGGTCTAGTTTGAGCCCCGATTTGCAGGTACTGGAAGCTTTTCGGTTTACTATTGGCCCTCGCAACGTCTTGTCTAATTTGTTTGTGGGTAGGCTATCCAAGTTTCGGTAGATGTCAATGAGCAAACGGCTTCCGAAATTACCATCCGTAGAGGCTTTCCTCTTGGAAGCCCGCTTTCAGTATGATTGTTTTTGTTCTATCAGTTGAGCTCCTTCTTCTAAGAATCGTCGCTCAGTTACAAGGATGCACACTCTTGGGCAAGATGATCTTGATGCGCACATGCGAGGACGATGTGACGGTGCTACTCAGTTCTTCGGCTGAGGTCACGTTGAATGCCTTTTATCTCGCATCTGGTGTCCACATCAACGAAGGCTAATGTCGACTGAAGGAATTACGGAGGTCTGATAATGCTATCATTTCATGGGTGACTTGGTCAACAAATCTTTGGGAGTCATTACAGATCGTTCTCTTCGATTAACTGGAAGTCGGTTACCGAGAAGATACAAGGAGCAGTCCTGGAGCATGAACGGCGTTCCGTTAACCCAATTCAAAAAATTCGGATCCTACATACTTTCGTCTTGTGCAAAGTATGTTATATCGCTGAGATCTCCCCCCGCAATGATGACTAGGAACATAAAACAGCTGTCTAGTCGTTTCTTTTTACGAAAGCATCACAATTTTCAAATGTGATACAAGGCGTTTCGAGGCGGTTGCGCTTTCTCTCAGGACCTTCGGACTTTCCCATTATCAAAGGAAATCCTCTTTGTAATTTGTCCGGTGCATCGTGCTATTTCTCACGCAATCCACACATTGACGTCTCGGTTATTTTATTGTCTGCAGCCTGCCACTCTTGACCCGCCTTACGATATTTGTCGCGTAAATGTACGATTAAAATATGTCTGTGACTTTTATAGTACTTTTACTTATGTTCTACAGAGGCCGCATCTCACAACTGAATGGCTGTTCGGCGCCTGTTGAACGGGCATCGCTGCAAACTTTGTGGAAGACGGTGTGGTTTCATCTTAGCCTTCCTGTTCTACCAATGGTGGTGGCAATGAGCACTTTTTTCGTATTTGCATTAGTGTCGCAGTTCAGTGTTGTCACTGTCCCGCCATAGACACGTACAACGTAAGTTTACCTTTAATTGTCACTAAGAGAGCTGATATCGGCTTAAGAAACAATCAGACTTTCCAGCTTGATCCAATCAGGCTGCCTTTTCGCCTGATATACCGTTGCGTCTAAATCATATATAATAGCGTGGTTCTACGCCAACAGGTTTATTGCATTGCATCTGGAAGGAAGGAGGGGGGGAGGGGAGGCACTGGCCCTCCACCAACATATGGCACGGCATATTGAAAGCTTTTTCGCTTGCGAAGGCATCGCGACCTATTTATTAGTATGTTGAACTTTGTATTTTGCCGTCGAGCTATCGATTCAATTAAACGGTCATTGTGGTGTTCGCGACAGGTGTAGCGTGTTTGAACGGTAATCGAAACGTCCTCACTCCCGACTTCAAACCCCGCCATTGTTTAAACTTTGAATAAAAATCGTCAGCAATGGGCGAAATAATTCACACGGAGTCTGCGAACGGCCTTGTCAGAGAGAACGTAGAAGCGGATAAAGGTTCAGGACACTTTCCTGCGCTTGGGTTGGGAAACTATCCCTAAAGGAGAAATAATCAGCTGGGAACCACTGCATTAAAGATACATAATATGTATCCAGAGGATATGTGACCTGTGACAGAACGTTCATAACGATGTGTCTATTGCCTAAGGATTCCAGACTAGCTCCAGAATCGGATCACCTGAAGGGGACTGCCAAGGTGAAGTGACCATTAGAAAAAGATTGAATGACCAACGAAAGGATAACATGCCATAAGTCATTACGTGGAATTTCAGATACGTGTACTGAAAAGGGAAATGAAAAGGCTGTGTCTAGATATGGTGGGGGGGGGGGGGGGGCTGGGAGGTGGGGGACACGCAGTGAAGAGGAATGGAAGAAGGACCTGGATGTCCGGTCAGACGAGTGTATCGTAATACTAACATCAGCTTCCAATGGTATAATGGCAGTAAGATTCATTATGCATAGCAAAGAAGGCTAGAGAGTGATTACTCTCAACATTTCAGTGAGGTTTATGCTCACTAGTAACGACAGCGTACCAAGGCCGACAACAGTAGCTCATAATCTGAAGATGGAAAAACTGAATGAAGTTATTGAACGGGTAATTTAGTTCGTTAATGGAGATTAAAATCTAATAGTCACGGCGGACTGGAATGCGGTTGTAGCAGATGGAGTAGAAGAAATGGTCTCGGCAGAACATGGGACTGTTAGTGAGAATCAGAAGAAGAAAAACTGATTGAGTCCTCCAATAAATTTCAGCTTTTAACAGCGCATATTCTGAGCAAGAATCATAAGTGGAAATATATATGGTAATGTTCGGTAGACGAAGAAAGATTCCAGTTTCATTTCATCCTTGTCAGGCAGAGATTCCGAAATCAGATACTGAATTATAAGACGTAACCAGCAGCAGAAAAACATCCAGATCAATCTATAGTAAAGATGATTACTACGCTGAAGTTTAAGAGACAAGTCAGACAGAATCAACACGCAAAGAAGTGAAATGCGGAAATACAAGCACTATGAACTGGAGGGATGCGCTTGAAGTTCTCTGGGGCTAGAGATACTGTGGTAATTAATACTTAAGTAGGCAGTTCAGTTGAAGAGGAATGGACATCTCTAAGAAGAACAATCACAGAAGTTGGAAAGGAAAGGATATACACAAGTAAGGCAAATCCGAAGAAACCACAGACATTAGAAGATGTACAGCTCATCAACTAAAAAAGCATATACAAAAATCTTCACGAAATTCAGTTATGAAGAAATACAAATCATTTAGGAATGAAATAAATGGGAAGTGTATGGAAGCTAAGACAAAGAAACTAAAAGGAAAAGCTGTAACGTTAAGAGTGCAAAGGAAGTTTCGCTGATAAATGGATTGGAGGAGTGCGTTGAAGGCCTCTATGAGGTGGACGAATTGTCTGATGAGGTGATAGAAGACGAAAACGAAGTCCATAGGGATGAGATAGCGGGTACAGTATTAGTATCTGAATTTAGAAGATGTTCGAAATACTTAACATCAAATAATATTCCATCGGAAGTTCTAAGCCCTTTGGGGAAAGTTGCATCAGAACGACTATTTACGCAGGTGTATGGAATGTTTGAGACTGCTAATATACCATCATAATTTCGGAAAAACATCGTCCACACAACACAATTCCGAAGACTGCAAGAGCCGACCAGCGTTAGAACTGCCGCATCATAGGCTTAACGGCTCAGGCATAGAAACTGCTGCCAAAGGTAATATGCCGAAGAACGGAAAATAAAGTTGAGGAAATTGAAAAAGGTACTCCGTTGTGCCCTGTACTACATTTAAAATGTATTTCCACCTCCCTCTGGCATGTGTGTGTGTGTGTGTGTGTGTGTGTGTGTGTGTGTGTGTGTGTGTGTGTGTGTGTTTTGTTCTTAGCATAAGTTAGTTTAAGTAGTGTGTAAGTCTAGGACCGATGATCTCAGCAGTTTGGTCCCTCAGGATTTCACACACATTTGAACATTTTGTGATTTCCACTGTTTAGTATGTGTCCAGCATATGTAAACAGATGTGCTATTGTGTGCCGTATTTGTATCACGTAACAAGCGTCTGTGAACAATATGTATATAGACGTGGCCTTCTCGATAAGGTGCTGTATGTTTATAAATATTTTAGCGATAACAAATGTTTTATCCAATTGACAT
The DNA here is from genome assembly GCF_021461385.2 of Schistocerca piceifrons. Taxonomy (NCBI): domain Eukaryota; kingdom Metazoa; phylum Arthropoda; class Insecta; order Orthoptera; family Acrididae; genus Schistocerca; species Schistocerca piceifrons. Next base: position 171,200,716 of record NC_060139.1, read on the forward strand.
CTTTTGTGCCAGGTTCAGTGGAAAAAGAACATGTTTTACTAAAAAAAATGTTTAAGACAGCTATGACTGTTGAAATCAGTTGCCTTGAACAAAAAATATTTTCTGCGAACTTGGGTTCTGAATGGTTTTAACCATTAAAACATTGGGAAAATTCATGCTGTACTAAACACTACATCCTTCGATTTTGTCAGTCTTCTATATTATCTTTAGTTTCAGTCTATAAGTACTTTTTCGCTTGTGTATGGGCAGTCTTTGGTCTCTTTTTCCCATCTTGCTGCACCTTTGCTTGCTCTTTCATTTTGTTCATCTCCACTTTAGAACAAACTGTAATTCTCTACATATTTGTTACCTCTCATTTTCATTTTCATTTCCATTGTTGCTACAGCATTCATACCTTTTAGTGTATTACCAAGTTCTAATTATTTTTGGGTAATTCCTCTGATGTACCAGGTTGGTACTTCTATATATCCGTTGAACCATTTTCTTTTGTCCTTCAGCACAGCCTTGTAATCCTGTTTCCTAGGCTCCCTGGGGTATGTAGGAGTAGTGTGTGCCTTAAGAAATTTGGTTAACAGCCATCTGCACAACCCACTTACCAAGAGGACCAGGATTTTCTTTCAAGTTTATCTCCCTTAGCTGACATGATCTGGTAATTTAAAGGCGCCGGAAAACTCGTCTTTTATCCTCTCCCGTTGACTACACAACACATAGCGATTGTGCGCAATACATTCCCCATGGGTCATGCGAGTCATGTGCTCTTGGACGTGGTAGTAGAGTACGTTGGCAGAGTTGCCTTTAGCTCTTCGACGTCACATTTATTTATCAAATTTCAGCAGACGTTTCTCAGATTTTGATTCTGAGCAGTTCAATAGCTTGAACAGACTCCAACGTTTGACTGCTGAAAGAACATGGAAATAAAAGACACCATCGGGCCTCGAAACTCAGTACCGCTGGAGTCGAAAGAAGCAATAACTGACCAATGGAGGCCTACAGGGAAGAGAAAAGTGACACAAGTACGTGGAAGAAATAACATCCTTGGATAAGGTTCAAAAATGGCTCTGAGCGCTATGGGACTTAACATCCTAGGTCATCAGTCCCCTAGAACTTATAACTACATAAACCTAACTAACCTAAGGACATCGTACACATCCATGCCCGAGGCAGGATTCGAACCTGCGACCGTAGCAGTCGTGCGGTTTCAGACTGAAGCGCCTAGAACCGCTCGGCCACACCGACCGGCCTTGGATAAGGGCCCATATGGTTACCACCCACATACTCCCAAGAAGGTAGGCTTCTGGGAGGACTATATTTCGTCTAGAATCTCACCATTTGATCACTCTGGTATGGGTGACCACAGAAGAAGCATTGCTCCCGCCAGCGTAGCTCAGTGTACCATTGAGACACAAAAAACTTATTACTAACGTTATATAAAAAAGTTTAATGATATTCAGACTTACATGAAGTCATGGTTAGATACATGGTCTATTTTCGGCCGAGCGGTTTTAGGCCCTTCAGTCTGGAACCGCGCGACCACTACGGTCGCAGGTTCGAATCCTACCTGTCCTTAGGTTAGTTAGGTTAAAGTAGTTCTAAGTTCTTGGGGGCTGATGACCTCAGATGTTAAGTCGCATAGTGCTCAGAGCCATTTGAATCATATCGTCTATCAATGAAAATAAGGTGTGTTCGCTTGTAACAACCTACTGTGAACGTCATCAGAGACACCATTCTCTAAGTAGCTGAACACTACACGCTACGGCATGCTGTCTAATAAATACTTGAAAATTTTTAGCTTTTCTTTTACTCCGGTGTTATTATCGTTGTGGCTGGTTTGAAGCAACCCACCGCTACTTCCACGCCTGTGCCAGCTCCATCATCTCAGAGTAACACGTAAATCCTTAGTCCTACATTATCTGCGGAACATATTCGATCTATGTCTGACTCCTCGGATGTGCACACTGTGTGGCTGTCTAGGGTCAAGAAATCTGTCCCCTATTCATGTCATGAGCTACCGCGTTATTTATTCCTCTCCGATTCTGCAGAAGACCAAATTTCCATTTTTCTTCTATTGTTTTATTTTAATTTATGTATTTTTTGTTTATTTACGTGTTTACATCGCAAATGTTTCTAGTTTGTTCCTTTTGGATTTACCCACAGTCCACGATTCACATGCACTTTCCCAGAAACTTTAGTTTAAGGCCTTCGTTTGGCCTACGTAGATTTCTTTTAGCGAGTACTTTCCTTGCAGTGGTCTTCTTGCATCCTCCTCGCTTCGCTTACCAAGCGGTATTTTGCTATGAGAGCCCCATTCATTGCATCCAGCTTTCATTAGTTAACTATGATCACATTGCGTGTTCGTTAGATCGTGCATTCTGTAAAATTTTAAATAGTATCCTTAAGGTAACTACAATACATCACTGTCAACACAGTCTTCTTTTTTATATTAACCAATGCCCATTCTTTCAAATACAATTTTTAGCATATTACCGAACTTTTTCTTGTGATTCGAATAGCTTCTAATTTTGTGGAACTCACACAGCATGTGTACCCTGAACTCTATGATGCTATCGGATCCTAATTTGTTAAGAACGTAATTAACAAAATTTCCCAGCAACCAGTACACAGCGTTATTTTTTGCTTCTGGGAAATAGCGTGCTTCAGGCCTGTGTATCAATGACAGCGATATATACTCAGGGGATGTTCTTGTAATCAGAGCTATTTGCTCCCGGATCCACTTCCAACTATGCATGTGACCGCTGCAAGTATATCGATGAATTACTGTGTCAACTAGATGGCATTGTTGACATAAATTTGTTTCACAGAGTCCGATTGCGTGCAGTCTTTCATGGGTGCTAACTATGTTGTTAACTGTCTTGTACCATGACGTTTTTATATTACACGTGAGCACTTTAGAACTAATGTTTCTCCAAATTTCAGATCACTCAATGTTTGGAAACTGTCGTTCTATTTTGTTTCTTCCTTCGCTTTTCTTTCGTTCCCGCATTATGGCTCTCGATGTTAAGTGTCGGGACTGCCTGAGTTCGACACTGACATAACTAAACTCAACATAGAAAATCCTCACGTGCTGTAAGCGACTGTTGATATTCTGCACGTCAATCGGGGGAAGCAGGCTTGGAGGTTTAATGATCTCGAAAAGTTGGCTGGTTATGCTTTCTCGCGAGTCTCTTATTAAATTAACTTGCCTTTTGATAAAAAGAGCAGAGGCTTTATCAGTTATATCAGTTAATCCTAGTCCACCATTTTTAGGATCTAAAGTGGCTACTTTAGCAGGTACTCTGAACACTTCACCTCTCCACAAAAATTTTGTGATTTTGGACATTATTCTCCTCGCTATCATTTTCGGTATTGGAAACAGCTGGGCAATATAATAAACCTTAGCAAGGATGCATTAGTTGATATACTGTGTTCTTTGAACTTGATTCATATATCGAGTTAAATTCTCTACAATGGCTCCTTGCACTTTATCTGCTGCAACTTTCCAATTTAAAGCCGTCATTTTCATAGGGCATGCTGTCAGGGTGATCCCAAGTGTTTTATGTTGTCGGACTAATTTTGCCCACTCGACGTTGATATTATAAAAACCTCTGAGATTTAACATCTTCCTTTTTTTGCGTTTGCATTGGCTCCAGATGCTCTACAGTACGAATCAATCACTGTTGCTAGCGTGGTTACCTCGTCATTATCCCTTATAATGACCCCTATATCGTCAGCATAGGCTCTTATAACTGTTTTGTTTCCTGATAATGTTAAGCCTTTTAATGTAGCATGGACATGTCGAAGGAAAGGTTCCAGCGAAATTGCGCAGAGCGACATGGGCAGAGGACTTCCTTGAGGAACACCTCGTTGTATTTGCATCGGCCTGGATTGTTGACAATTCACCGCTATTTTAGCATTTGTTGTAGCTGCTATGTTTTTAATCAGCTGTGTAACCCTATCGTTAAAACCTATTTTCTTCAATGCCTGTAGAAGATTCTCATGGTTTACTACATCGAACACCTTATAAAAATCTAAAAACAATGAAGCACACTTTATGTTTGTTACAGAAGTTATTGCAATGATATCCCTGAATTCCGCTAGATTTTGAAAAATGGTTCTGCCTTGCGCACAGTTCTGATGTTGACTAATAATTTTATCTGTAAGGCATGAAATTCTCTTGTTTATTATTCTAGCTATTAATTTATAATCAGAATTCAGCAGTGAAATTGGACGAAAATTATTTAAATCTTTGTTTCCATTATTTTTTGGCACCAGAACAATTTTACTCTCCTTAAACTCAGCCGGAATCATTTTACCCTGAATAACCTCATTTACAATGTCCGTGATTTTCACACCTACTATTGGCCAGTAACGGATGTAAAACTCTGCTGGCAGACCATCCGGTCCTGGGGATTTTTTTTGGTGGCGAGGCGCACAGAGTCTCATACACGTCTTCTTCACTGACAACCTCGAGAAAATTTTCGTTGTCATCTTCTGTCAGCTGTGGGGCTAGGATGTCAAGGAATTCTTCTAAGGAAGCATCACTACTTTGATGTACAGAATATAGCTCGCAATAATAGCGATAAATCTCGTCCATGATATCCTGCTGGGTTCTGAGAATCGTGCCGTGTTTTGTTCGAATTTCTTCAATAAAAGTCCTTCTCCCGTTTTTCGTATGCTTCACTAAATGATATAGGGAAGTAGTTTCATCTGCTGACACCGAATTTGCCTTCGATTTTATTTTCAACCCTTCCATTTGACTTCTCTTGATATTAAGTAACTTGGCTTTGACTTTTTTTATGTCTGCTATCCGAAGTGAGGAACCTGCTGAGACTTGATCATATAGATCTCTCAAAACGGAATAGTAATACTCTACAGTGCATTTCATTTCCCTTGCGCTCTCGGCACTGTATTGAATAAGAACTTTCCTCAACTTTGGCTTTGCCATTTTAACCCACCAGTCAATAGCAGTGGCATATCTACTACGGGCTCGCAGGCATATTGCCCACGTTTCTTTAATCAGATCTTCTAAATCATGATTAACTAACAAGGAAGTGTTCAAATTCCACTGATTCTTGAATCGGCGAACCGGCTGTCTTGTTAGATTTATGCAAGCTAAGACACTTGAATGGTCTGAAAAGTACGTAGGAACGGTTTCTACTTTTGTCACGTAAGTTACAAGATTTTTAGAAATATATAGTCTATCAATCCTGCTACGTGATATTGCCGTGACATAAGTGAACTCAACAGTGCAGGGGTATTTGATTTCCCATATATCCTTTAATTCTAAACCAGTAACTAATTGTTTTAGTTCACTTGATAAATTAAAATTAGGTAACTGATTTTTCGATTTAAAACACAATTAAAATCACCTCCAAGTAATAACTGTCTTGGTGATTTCCTTAACAAGTATATCAAGTCATCTCTGAAGAAACGTGCCCTGTCAGCTCGATGAGAACTTCCTGAAGGGGCGTACAAGTTGATGGTAGTCACATCATAGATGTTTAGTCCTATTCCCCTTCCGGATTCCAGTCGTTCCACCTCGCTTACTGTAATCCCTTCCCTTACCAAAATAGCTGTTCCAACACTTGTTTCGGGAGACTCAAATATGTAACTGACAAAACCGGGAATTACCAAATCCGAAATTAGAACTTCTGGTAACAGGGCAATATCAGTCGCGGACTCGTACAAAAATTCCTTAAGGGCCGATAATTTCAAACCGGTCGTGATTTTATTTATGTTTATAGTGGTTACAGAATAAGATTGCGTGATTGTGCTGTCACTGTGTAGTTGTTTTGTTGAACTAATTTTCCCCTAGACCACGAGTACAGATCTGTATTTGCAGGCCACAAGCTGCCATCATCAAGCACAATGCGGTAGTGCATTACGTACGGTAGTTCATACAGCGCGTGTGGAATCTGACTCTGAAAGTCTGCCGAATGAGATGCAACATTTGAAGACAGTCTTCCGTCAAAACGGTTATTCTGAGAGACTGATACGTAATGCATTCAGGCCCAAGGGAGTTCAATACATGGAGCAGAATGAAGATACGAAGACACCCACCACCTTGGCCTTCTTGCCGTACTTTGGTGCCATGTCGTCAAGAATCGGAAGAGTCATCGAGAGATTTGACATCAAGTGTTTTTTCCGACCATCTGCAAAACTGAGGAACTTGTCAGGTTCGGTTACGAATGATCTCGGTCTGAGGAAACGTGGTGTATACAATATTCCTTGTCAGTGTGGGGTGGCATATATAGGTCTGACATGTCGCACAGTACAAGAACGTTGCGATGAACATCCGCGTCATACACGCCTACGACAACCGGAGAAGTCGGCAATTGCAGAACACTGTCTGAACACAGGACATCACATGATTTATGAAAAGAAGGAAGTTTTATCCCCAGCATCCTCTTTCTGGGATAGCGTCATTAAGGAAGCAATACCATATCCGTACAGTTAATAACCTTATTAACAGGGATGCGGGATTTCAATTGAGTACAGCCTGAAACCCTGCATTGGGTGATGTTAAATCAGGACGAGAAAGCAAAGAGCTTTCGATAAGAGACCCGTCATAACATTGGCAGCATGTTAGTAAACACAGCGTCAGCGCACGCGCAGAACGGGCGCTCTGCGTTTCCCGTCAGAGGGCGTTTTGAGTCTGGCGTCATCTACCTGCAAATTTTTGCGCATGCGTGGTTCCCGCGCCTGCGCAATCTTCACGCACGTGCTCTATACACAGCGGCGTCGACATGCGGATCTTGTCAGTCGCACCTAGCCACCAGCGAGGTTCAATCACCTTATGATGTCTGACATTTGCTCCGAGGAAATATTGTGGGATTGGCACCACGTCATCCGGCGGCTTACCCGTGAAGACAACACACTAAATAATTCATAGTATGAAGGCTTTCACGACCGGATGAAATATCTTCTGGTAAACCTTGCGGGAAGTAAGGTCGTGGTCCATGAAACTCTTCAGCTCCTAACGTTTCGTCGGCAAGACTCACCGGAGGAGAAACACCCCTCTGAAGATGTCCAGCGAAGCACTGGACGAAACGTTAGGAGCTGAAGAGTTTCATGGACCACGACATTACATCCCGCAAGGTTTACCAGAAGACACTAAATAATTACTATACGACAGGACGCTACCACAACACAAACGTTTCATCATTAGGTCCCTGCCTGTTTACCTCTGAACTTATTACCTAAATACCAGAAGACAGCCAGTAAATAGAACCTTTGGTTATTTCGGAGTGCACAGACACTCGCTTAGATATATACGCCTTGCCCGTATCTCGAGGCCATCCAAAACAGGCAGACCTCATTAACACACATTACCACTGTTCAATAAATTGTGCACCAATGGTCAATACGAAAGATAACATGGGCATCCAAACAGTGGGAGATCCTTTAACTGCAAACAGCACGAAATTCAATATACACTCCTGGAAATTGAAATAAGAACACCGTGAATTCATTGTCCCAGGAAGGGGAAACTTTATTGACACATTCCTGGGGTCAGATACATCACATGATCACACTGACAGAACCACAGGCACATAGACACAGGCAACAGAGCATGCACAATGTTGCCACTAGTACAGTGTATATCCACCTTTCGCAGCAATGCAGGCTGCTATTCTCCCATGGAGACGATCGTAGAGATGCTGGATGTAGTCCTGTGGAACGGCTTGCCATGCCATTTCCACCTGGCGCCTCCGTTGGACCAGCGTTCGTGCTGGACGTGCAGACCGCGTGAGACGACGCTTCATCCAGTCCCAAACATGCTCAATGGGGGACAGATCCGGAGATCTTGCTGGCCAGGGTAGTTGGCTTACACCTTCTAGAGCACGTTGGGTGGCACGGAATACATGGGGACGTGCATTGTCCTGTTGGAACAGCAAGTTCCCTTGCCGGTCTAGGAATGGTAGAACGATGGGTTCGATGACGGTTTGGATGTACCGTGCACTATTCAGTGTCCCCTCGACGATCACCAGTGGTGTACGGCCAGTGTAGGAGATCGCTCCCCACACCATGATGCCGGGTGTTCGCCCTGTGTGCCTCGGTCGTATGCAGTCCTGATTGTGGCGCTCACCTGCACGGCGCCAAACACGCATACGACCATCATTGGCACCAAGGCAGAAGCGACTCTCATCGCTGAAGACGATACGTCTCCATTCGTCCCTCCATTCACGCCTGTCGCGACACCACTGGAGGCGGGCTGCACGATGTTGGGGCTTGAGCGGAAGACGGCCTAACGGTGTGCAGGACCGTAGCCCAGCTTCATGGAGACGGTTGCGAATGGTCCTCGCCGATACCCCAGGAGCAACAGTGTCCCTAATTTGCTGGGAAGTGGCGGTGCGGTCCCCTACGGCACTGTGTAGGATCCTACGGTCTTGGCGTGCATCCGTGCGTCGCTGCGGTCCGGTCCCAGGTCGACGGGCACGTGCACCTTCCGCCGACCACTGGCGACAACATCGATGTACTGTGGAGACCTCACGCCCCACGTGTTGAGCAATTCGGCGGTACGTCCACCCGGCCTCCCGCATGCCCACTATACGCCCTCGCTCAAAGTCCGTCAACTGCACATACGGTTCACGTCCACGCTGTCGCGGCATGCTACCAGTGTTAAAGACTGCGATGGAGCTCCATATGCCACGGCAAACTGGCTGACACTGATGGCGGCGGTGCACAAATGCTGCGCAGCTAGCGCCATTCGACGGCAAACACCGCGGGTCCTGGTGTGTCCGCTGTGCCGTGCGTGTGATCATTGCTTGTACAGCCCTCTCGCAGTGTCCGGAGCAAGTATGGTGGGTCTGACACACCGGTGTCAATGTGTTCTTTTTTCCATTTCCACGAGTTTACATCTACTCAGAGGAACTTTAAGAATGTGAATAATTCCCACCGTTTGATTCTGTAGCGTATCCGGTCGCAGGCTGATGCATTCGAAGGCCGCTTTCACATGTTAACATCTTTTAGCGGCACAGACGAGACCATCGCCCTCTTACTAGACGCAGCACACACTCGGCGACCGCACGCACGTCTCCGTCCGCAGCCCCACTGCCCACGTGACAGAAAGAGGCAGAGCGTACGCAAAGAGCAACCGCTGACAACTCGACTGCATGCTGGAGCGCAAACCACCCGACCAAAACCAACCCTTAACCCACAGCGTCGTGTGCTTAAATATCCGAAAAGCGACCTAAGAGGAACACCGCGGCCATGCGATACAGAGTGGATCGCAGAGATATTAAATGAATACATAGTTGCGACCGATGCCAACGGTACCACGTATCAGACAGTTAATGTGGCGTAATGTCACACATTTTCCTAGTGTCAAGCGATTCGCCGCTGACAATAATGATGACCTTGCTGCGTCATTGCTTCAGTCTGTCGATAATTTTTATCCAGCTTTCGGAAAACGATTCGAGTATTTCAGTTTCAATTTTCTGAATACTCAACGGCTGAAGGCCTGAATTACAAGTAAGGAAGGTAGCTGCATGTTAAAATACTAAAACCTTTTCAAAATAATCTTAACGAACTGTATCAGGCTATAGTGATGGCTGCAGGCCTTATGAAAAGAAAATGGAAAACAATTTGTCGGCTGAATGCCACAACCAGTGTTACAAACTATCAACAGCTGAAGGCCGGAATAGCAAGTGGGGAAGGCAATAACATGTTAAAACATTAGGGTAAATTTTAAACACTTATGACAACTTGTCCACAGACACTGCTCCGTGGATCGACCTGAGGAAGGTGACTACAGCTGTGTAAGCGGTGAGACAGGCAGCCAAGAGTTGTACTCACGTAACAGGATGGCAACTCACATTAGGGGTAGCTTAAGCGCCGGCCGACCGACTAACCAATCCGCCTAACGTCCGATCACCGGAACAACGATGGAATATTTTTAGGCAAGGACGAAGAGGCAAATGGCACCACGTCTTCAGAAAGACACCCAAGGCCGGAAAAAACACTAGAACCAAGGTAGACCTCCCTGAAACATATGCACAGTACAATTCAAGAGACTGTGGAACTACACGCTGCCGGCCGGTGTGGCCGAGCGGTTCTAGGCGCTTCAGTCCGAAACCGTGCTGCTGTTACGGTCGCTGGTTCGCAGCCTGCCTCGGGCTTGGATATGTGTGATGTTCTTAGGTTAGTTAGGTTTAAGTAGTTCTAAGTTCTAGGGGACTGATGGCCTCAGATGTTAAGTCCCATAGTGCTCAGAGCTCAAACTTTTCTCAGCCTCATTGTTCTGCAGATATAAACATAGACAACAAATGGAAGACACTCATCTGAGGGCCTTTCTTCGGTTGCACATCACAAGTAATAATTGTCCGCACATTCCCTCTCTCACAGAAAAACATGGCAAATACGGATCACAATGTATATAAATGTATCGTAACAATCGCTGCATTTTTATAAGTGATGTATTTACATAGTGCAAGTAATTCACTGAAGAGCCAAAAAATTTGAACACCTGCCTGGCATGGTGTATAAGCCCCGCGAGCACGCAATTGCGGCACACGACGTGGCATGGACTCAACTAATGTCTGAAGTAGTGCTAGAGGGAATTGACAGCATGAATCCTGCCAGATTGTCAATAAATCCGTTAGAGTACGAGGCGGTGAAGATCTCTTCTGAGTAGCATGTTGCAAGGCATCCCAGATATGCTCATTAATTTTCATGTCTGGGTAGTTTCGTGGCCAGCGGAGGTGTTTAAACTAAGAACAATGTTCCTGGAGCCACTCTCTAGCAATTCTGGACGTTTGTGGTGTTGCATTGGCCTGTTGGAATTGCCAAAGTATCGGAGTGCACAATGAACATGAATGGACGCAGGTGATCAGAAAGAATGCTTACGTACGTGTCACCTGTCAGAGTCGTATCCAGACGTACAGAGATATGAGGGGTCCCATATCACTCCAACTAACCCCCCGCCCCCCCTCCGCACAGACTTACACAGACACACACACACACACACACACACACAGAAACACACACACACACACACACACACACACACACACAGACACCATTACAGTGCCTCCACAAGCTTGAACAGTACCGTGCTGATATGCAGGGTCCATGGATCCATGAGGTTGTCTCCATACCCGTACACGTATTCGATATAATTTGAAACTACGCTCTTGCGATCAGGCAACATGTTTCCAGTCATAAACAGTCCAATGTCGGTGTTGACGAGCGCAGGCGAAGTGTAAAGCTTTCTGTCGTGCAGTTATCAAGAGCACAAGAGTGGGCCTGCGCCTCCAGAAATCCTCACAGACGAGGTTTCTTTTAATGGGTCGTCGGCTGACAATTGTTGTTGGCGAAGCATTGAAATCTGCAGCAATTCTCCGAAGCGTTGCACTTCTGTCACGTTGAACGATTCTCTTCAGTAGCCGTTGGTCCCGTTCTTCCAGGACATTTTTGCGCTCGCAGTGATGTCGGAGATTCGATGTTTTACCCGATTCCTGATATTCACGTTACACTCGTGAAATTGTCGTATGGTAAAATCCCCACTTTATCGCTACCTCGGAGATGCTGTGCAACGTTGCTTGTGTGCCGACTATAACACTATGTCCTAACTCACTCAAATCGCAATAATTTGCGATTGTAGCAGTAATAACCTTTCTAAAAACTGTGCCAGACACTTGTTGTCTTATATAGACGTTTCCGACAGCAGCGTCATATTTTGCCTATTTACGTGCGTCTGTATTTGAAAACACATGCCTATACCAGTTCCTTTGGCACTGCTGCCAAAGCTGCTGCCGGTGAATCCTTAACTCTGCGGGGTTGTATTTTACGTCTACAGTGCGTTTAACCTAATAGAACCTAGAACGGCACACTCATACTCTCCAGAGAGGACTCAAACCTCCAGCCGCACTATCCACACGCCCCGTAACGCACGGCGACGGCGGCCGGCCGTTCTCCCACTGCGTCTCCCTTGAGCGTGACGTGCCTGCTGGTCAAGAACGCTGTCACGTCACGTCTATCCGGCTGCACCGGGCTAGGGCAAACGGATGCCCAGCTGACCACGTCTGCCGTGCAGACAGGTCCAGATAACATGTAGACGTGACGGCACAACTGGCAGGCCCTCTGGATACATTCTCTTCGAAGAAGAACGGGCCGAGAATAAAATCCCCAATCCCCAACCACATAGCCAGTTCAATGGCTCGTAGTGCACAACATGCGGTTAACTGCCGAATTCGACAGTTTTGTGTATTCAGTGCTCCTTTTAGTGTTAGATGGGCCTACCCATTGCGCAGAATACTTGCCAGCCGCACGTCATCTACTTCGAACCGTGCCAGAAACCGAAGGGCAAATTCAGTATGTTGCTGCAGATTATGAGTTTTCAGTTGCTGTACCGATGGGATCTCGTACGGGTACCACTTTAGTATACCCGCAAAACTTTCCGTTCTGCTAACCGTGGGATGGGCAATTGCCTGACACGCCCGAGCACTATCACTAGCCTGGCCGCATGCTCCATGGTCAGTTGCAACCACAGCAACCTCGTCACAACTTCCACTGAGACAGGACGCCTTTCTCTTCAAGCTCACCAGTGTTTTCGAACTTCATTATCATGTTCTCTAGTCCATCAATAGACATCAGGCCTCTCCTTACACTTTTCAGTCGGCGATACTCTCTGAAAGCAGCACTGCAATTGCTTTCGTTCTCAGTTTCACCAACAGCGCACTGTCTCTCATACTGCTCTCCCACACTTACGCCTTGCAAAATGACAGCGTGGATGTCATACCGTCATATAAACAATGTAAAGCGCCAGATTTGCACCTGTTGGTCAAAATTGGAACTAATGTTTTTCCAGGCTAAATCGGTTCGGCATTAATGCATACGATAATTGCAGCCCACACTTGATCTCCATGAGTAGCTGCACCTGAATTATATCCACCCGTTACCTATACGGAATATATTAATTGTTATGCAATTATATTACAATCGTGCCGTTGAAACCTCCCTTCTGTATCGTAACCCTCCCTCCATAGTCGCTCCCTTATCTATACACCACTCCTTCCCGTAACCCCTCAACTCGTTTTAAAATAAATGTAAAATGTATGTCTCATAACGGATAGATTTGTAACGATCAAACGAATGATAGACATAAGTCTGTTAATTAGTTTTAGAGAACTACAGAATAATTAAAGTGTAATTAGTTTTACCGATCGCCTAATTTGATTATTTTTATAGTTCTGAAAGTCATCATGTGTACCAAAAGCAACTGTAAGTAACGTATACCCATGGCGACAAATAATTAGTTAAACACTGTTTCGTAAATTATTTTTCAAACAGCTGTGATACCTCACAACAAGGGTTGGGATAATTTTAAAGAAAAACACATGGATGGTGGACCCAAATATTTCGTCATTTGTCTTTTAATGTAACACACTTTATTCCCTAACAACAATTATTACCATTACAAATTAAAAACCTTGTCAAAAATGATTAATAACACAATAATTTAAAGAATCTGAACACAATTAATTCATTAATAAAAAACTTGAACACATTATAACATTGAGAACAGGGCTTAAAATCATAAATATACATAAGTTCCAAAATACAAGTAAGAAACCACAGCAACTAAGTGTCACTGCAAGCTAGTTCAATATACTGAATTTTACCAGTAAAATGAATTACACAGTACTGCTACTAAAAGCACTAACAACTCCCAAGTATTTTGTAATCGTTAATACAATCTCTTAAACAAATACACAATACCCAACATTTAAGAAAAGATCGGGAGACATACAATTGAAATGTGGGTCCCAGCTGGTACACATTAGCAGAAACATCAATTATCACCCTTAAATAAGTATACAGTACCTCAAAATACAAGAAATAGTGGCAAATTACAGCGGACGACTATCACAGCCAGCAGGCAACAAGCAGGTCAGTTTCACAATGAATGGGATTAGTTAATGACTGTACAGAGAAGAAAAGACTCAAACGTTCATACTCAGATATAAAGGGTTTTATAACTTAAGACGCTCCAGAACTAGTCATAAGAGTGTAAGGTTTATACAAATTGTTAAACACTAAATATAGTGCCAAAAGACATCACACTTGCAGAACACACTTCAAAGCTTATGTGATTGCTGAGGCGGTTCATAGAGGTGCCCGACTGCGGGCCAACATAGACGTCGTGCAACACGACGGAAGCGCCGCTACAGCAGAGAGAAAATGACTTTGCTGCTGCCGCAGGAGACAGAAATGCGCCGTCCGCTGCCAGAACTATCCTGCCAACACACATCAGAAGGGAATAGTTACCTGGCCAAATAAGGATACAAATGAGAACGTCTATGATGTAGGCAATATTAACTTATTCCAGAAGTGACTACACATACACGTTGCAAGCTTAACACTCCTTGTAATTCATTGAAAATTAATAAGGAGAAATATCAGCGCCTTCAAATCCAATTACTACGGCGCACTCGTCTATACAAAGTGACTTGCTTTCGACACAGGCTATGTGGCAATTCCAATTTTATTAGTTCAATTTACAACAGAGAATGCTTCCACACTTGCATGAGATAGGCCTAGAACAACAAATTATGATCAGCTACATTGGCCGATGAGCACCCACACAATCAATCGGTGCTGTGTTAAAATGATAGATCTGCTTCCACATTAACTCAGACGTGGTCCAACGATAACAAGTACCAATAGAAAACAATACTGAACTCCACTCAGTTGTGAAGGAGTCATGATTTGCAGGATTCCAAGCAGGGGTGTTATTGCCTCCATTCCATGCAGTTGCTATTCAAAGTGTCGTAAAATTAGGGCTTGCACTGTTAGCCCCGAACTTGCTGACCAGTTTGTACGTGGCGTCCACTGATCTTCCCGAAACTCTCCGCTATCAATCTTTAATCCAGCCGGTAGAGCTTTCCTCCGACCGATTTAGCCACTTGCGGCTTTTCGAGGCCCTTACCGGACAGCAGGAGTCCCCCAAATACAACAACTTGCCAGTCACTGGCCCTCCAGTTAACTGTCTGTACCATGTCCGCCTTGACTATGGTGGACTCTAAGGGTCTTGCTCGTGGCTAAATCGGTGACCAGCAAATTGACTATGGAACACAGACTGATAAAGCGGGGGTTGCACTTACAAAGTCTAACGCTGGCGTTGTTTCTAACAATAATCTTATCCCCTACCTTACCCTTAAAGAAACGTCTACCCTGGTTAGCCCACTGCCAATTTTACTGAAGGGTATCAGGAGTGATAGATATGGGCAGAAGGTATTTAATATTCCACAAGTCAGATAGTGAAGAATTGAGGGGATACGAGAACATAAAGGCGACAGGAACAGCTGTCGATGCCTCGTGTTGAGCAGAATTAAACCAAAAGTTAGTACGAGCGATAGAAGTTCCCAATTTACTTTGGGACTTATCATGGCTTATAACAAAGACTGACTTAAGATTACAGTTCACTCTTTCGGCAAAGAGCATCTGAGGATAATACGACGTGGCAGTGACATTTTTATTGGCATTGCAAAAGCAGATCTATTGAAATTGCTTAGAAACGAACGCCGGAGCGTTATAGATCACCAGTTCCTTAGGAAGGTCAAACAAGGAGAAGATGTTGGTTAGGTGTCTGGCAGTAATAGCAACAGTAGTCCTCGGCTAGAAATGAGCCAAAGAAATCGCCAGAACGCCTCAGTGATAATAGAGTTATGAAGGTTTCCTTCCTTAGCATGGGGAAGGGTTCTTACAATATCAAAAATTTTTTCAATAGGATACTGTACGCACTCGAACTGCAGTAACCCACTCACCCGGCTGTTGTTAGGTTTCCTCTCCTATAACAGTCATACTCACCAACCAAAACCCGAATATCCCCGTATAACGGTGGCTGAGGGAGGTGAGCTCATATCGCTTTCCAAGCATTGTACAGACCTAAATGCCCACCCCCCAACGAGCTGTGGAGGTAAGGAAACCAGGAGGGTATCCAACTCAAGAGGCAAGCAAATCCTAAATTTTCCAGCTTCTCCCACGTGTTTACACAGTATAGCATTCTTCAGCGAAACCTTGGCACCTCCTTCCTGGACATCCATTGTCTCCTAATCCATCTCCACCATGGGTCCAGGTCCCGCGTAGCTTTAAGATCGGCAAGTAACTGGGGCACTTCCCCAAAACAGTACAAGCAAGATCACAGAGCCATTGGATCGATCTCACTCAGTGGTATCTTCCTGCCCCAAAATACGACTGAGCTGATCGGCTACCTGGTTGTCGGAACTTTTAATGTGGGGTACCTTAAAATTAAAAGACAAAAGCAAGACTACACACCTCGAGATCCTACCAGTTTTTCTACGTCTCACCAGGACCCAAATTAATGCCTAATTGATGGTCTCTAAATCGATCTCTCTATGTTCCAGATAGAGCTGGAAAATTTCTAGGGCGAAGAGAACGGCTAAGACCTCACATTCAGTCATGGAATAATTCAACTCTGGGCTGGACATCCTCCTTGACGCCGAAGCTGAAGGACGTCTTTGACATTGATCCTACTGAAGGAGGGCCACAACAATCCCTGCATTGGATGTGTCGGTCTGTACAATTAATCTCTTGCCGATGTCGGTCACAGCCAACACCGGAGGGTTCGCGATGGTAGTCTTAACAGCTTCACAGGCACAATGCTGGCTTCCGCACCGTACAAATTTTCTCTCTTTCTGCGCAGATTATTAAGAGGGACAGCAAGCTGATCAAAATTGGAAATGAACCTGCAGAAATAGTTGGCCATTAAAATAACTCTAGCTACCTCCTTACTAGATGTAGGTTGAAGGACACTCTTCAAGTCTTTCGTTCTCTCTCGCTACTAATGCTACCCCCACAAACCAAATGAACCAAAAATGAAACCTGACGCCTGGCGGTAGCGGTCTTAGACGGCTTGACGGTTAACGCAGCATTGCGAAGCTTGATAACACCTGTCTAACATGGGAAAGATGTTCCTCAAATGAGACACTATAAATGATCACGACATCCAGGTAATTAATCCCACAGGCGAATTTCAGATCTTCCAAGGTATGATCAGACAAAGAGAGAACAGCAGCTCCGGTGGCCAACCCAAATTGCACCCTATAGAACTCGTCATTCCAGCCAGTGCAAAAGGCCGTGAGGCACTTAGATTTTTGGTATGCTGGAGACAAGTCAAGTACAGTGAAGCACTTAGCCTCAGAGAACGACAACCCTTTTATTCAGCAGCCTGTAGTCAATGACCGGCCTTTAGTTCTGATCCTGAGGCTTGGAGACAAGAAAAATCGGCGAGGAATAAGGAGAAGTAAAAGGCCTGATCACATCATCCCGCAGCATATTAGGCAGCTGCCGCCTCAGGATATTCATTTTCAGAGGTAAAAACCGATAAGGAGACTGTCGAACAGGACCATCATCAATCACACGTATATCATCTTGTATCACCCTAGTCGCGTCTAACTTCTTAGACGAAACATCAGGAAACTCCCCCAACTGACTCAACAAATACGTAGCCTACTCCGACTGAAGACGAGCCACATGAAAAACTAGTTTCGCAACTTACAGATGTAATATTGCTCGGACGGCGGCAAGAACAGAGAGCTACCCGTCGCGGTTCATTAGATAAAATCTGAGCCGAGCAACACATTAACTGCTAGGTCCCTTAGAACAAGAAGTGCAACTGGCCACAAGAAGTTACGAATGGATAAGCTACCAAACACATCTCCATCCAGAGGCAACTCTTGCCCATTGACCACATGACATTTCTTTGGGCTAGGGCGCACGGCAGATAATTTGCACAAATGGCCAAATTCCAAATACCACTTACAGTTGAGTAACGAGACGGAACTACCAGAGCCCAAATATGTGCATTTGTCCGACACCAGCACAAACACAAGGGAGGTACGAAATTGTTGCAGTATGGATACGTGTACACCAAGGGGTTGACCTACTCTGATATGTGCGAACCCTCCCTCTCTCATGGCGTCAACTGTTAGGCCTGGGGCCGGCCAGTGTGGACGAGGGTTCTAGGCACCTTAGTCTGGAACCGAGCGACCGCTACGGTCGCAGGTTCGAATCATGCCTCGGACATGGATGTGTGGGTGACGTCCTTAGGTTAGTTAGGTTTAAATAGTTCTAAGTTCTAAGGGACTGATGACCTCAGATGTAAAGTTCCACAGTGTTTAGAGGCATTTGAACCATTCAGTTTGTTAGGCTTGGGGGCCTGCACAATAGGGCACTCGCGTGGAAGATGGTCGCGCACGCTAAAACGAAACCAAGGCCTGCGCGCGAGTAAATCAAACTTGAGAGTGAGTTTGTCACCCACGATTTAGAAAGGACATCTGAACAGTGCAAAAGTTGACAATTGACCCTAGATAATGAAAGGTGTGAGGTCATCCCCAACAGTGCTAAACGGAATCCGAAAAATTTTTGTTACACGAGAAATCAGTCGAATCTAAAGACTATAAATGAACTGAATACTTAGGAATTACAATTACGCACAATTTAAGTTGGAAAGAAAACATAGAAAATGTTGCGGGGGAGGCAACCAAAGACTGTGTTTATTGTCAGAACACTTAGAAAATGTTACAGGTCTAGTAAAGAGACTGCCTACAGTAAGCTTCTCCGTCCTCTTTTGGAGTACTTCTGCGCGGTCTGGGATACTTAAAAGGTAAGATTAACGGAATACATCTAGAAAGTTCAAAGAAGAGCAACGCGTTTTTTACTATCGCGAAACACGTGAGAGAGTGTCACGGATATGATACTTGATATGGGATGGACACAATTAAAATAAAGTCGTTTTTCGTTGTGGCGGAAGCTCCTCACGAAATAACAATAACCAGCTTTGAGAGAAACCATCAAAATGAGGTGATAACTTTTTCCTCGCGCTGTTTGAGATTGGAATAATAAAAAATTATTGTGAATGCGGTTCGACGAACCGTCAGCAAGGCATTTAAGTGTTACTTACAGAATATCGATGCAGATGAAGATACAGACACAGAGACTGAAGGAATCCGTGTTAAACCTCCATCTAACATAGGGAGCTGATCAGGAAAAGTGAGGACCTCAATAGAACGACTAATGCGGGAAATTCACCAAAGTTGTGGGGCGGCGAGCAAACACCAAACGTGGTCGATCCTCGAGGGGCATGCCCTTTGCCCTACTGGAAATGTTGTCAGGCTTGGTAGCAGGCATGCCAACGGCTAGCACGGCCGTGCGCATTCGCTCCACATATTGGCTCAATGACTCTGACGATGCCTGAACTTGCCAATAATACTTCTGCTCAAGCTCACTGCACATACATGCTGACAACTTTCCGTCTGTAATAAGAGCCCTGATATGCCCTATAGAATACTAATGCCTCAAAGTTTCCGAAACCAAAGTACCCACCGTCCTTTTAGCTAAAGGATATAGCGCGGACATGTGTGGTATGCATAAGGCATCAAAGCGCACAAACAGCCATTATCAAAGGACAATTCTGAAATACCGGTCAGGAGGCACATAAACGGACTCGGTAACTTAGTAAATGGATCGGAGGGCAAACTACCTAGACCGTGGACCTCGGAGTGCTTACCGTCACTGAGTTGATTACGGCTTAAAATTTCCTGCCCTGAGCTTACATCCTCGCTGTCTAAACTCATAAATTCCGCCCTAACTTGCAAGTACCTTGCCTGATCACTCAACTATCTCCTATGATCGTTATGACAAGTACATCAAGCTTTCCCCCAGAAAGAAGAGATTTCACTGCAGCCCATCTAACGTAGCTGATACGTTATGAAGAGAGGCACCTACCTCCCCAAGGATATATGCCGAAAAACTATGCGGGCAGTCCAGTGCAGCACACATCCTGGTTACCAGTTCTGGGACACTACCTTCGGTAGGAAATTGACCTATGTTCAGCTCATACTGCAAGAACTCCTTTTTTAGATGCATTAGTCGGGGACAGCCCCTGGAATCGATGATAAGTAATGGCCCCCTGAGAACAATAACAAAGTATCGCTACAATAACTTTGAAAGGAGAAATATATTAACACAATAATTTCAAGAAACAACAAATGAGGTCAAGGGGTAGACCACTCTAACCCCCTTGCGAAACAGAACGTAGCCACACTCTGTTACCAATTGATACCTCACGGCAAGTGTTGGGGTAATTTTAAGGAAAAACACATGTAAGATGAAGCTACATATTTCGTCATTTGGCATTTCATGGAGTATACTTTATAGCCTAAGCACAATTATTACGCTGAGAGTGATAAAACGTGTCAAAAAAGGAATAACGGAACTCACAATAATTAATAAAAACCTTTATCAATTTATAACATTGGGAACTGGGGTTGAAACCAAGATTATACATAAATCCCAAAAAACTAGTATGAAATTATATCAGCTAGATGTGACTGCAAGCTGCTTCGACAAACTGAGTTTTACCAGTAAAATCAACTACAAATGACTGCCACTAATTCCCAAGCATGGACAAAAACAAGAAAATGGACAAAGCCTATCCAGAATACAGAAAGGATATGAAGTCATGCCACTGATTTTGGGTGTTGGAAAGCCCTTAACAAATATAACCTTATTAACATACACTCCTGGAAATGGAAAAAAGAACACATTGACACCGGTGTGTCAGACCCACCATACTTGCTCCGGACACTGCGAGAGGGCTGTACAAGCAATGATCACAAGCACGGCACGGCGGACACACCAGGAACCGCGGTGTTGGCCGTCGAATGGCGCTAGCTGCGCAGCATTTGTGCACCGCCGCCGTCAGTGTCAGCCAGTTTGCCGTGCCATAGGGAGATCCATCGCAGTCTTTAACACTGGTAGCATGCCGCGTCAGCGTGGACGTGAACCGTATGTGCAGTTGACGGACTTTGAGCGAGGGCGTATAGTGGGCATGCGGGAGGCCGGGTGGACGTACCGCCGAATTGCTCAACACGTGGGGCGTGAGGTCTCCACAGTACATCGATGTTGTCGCCAGTGGTCGGCGGAAGGTGCACGTGCCCGTCGACCTGGGACCGGACCGCAGCGACGCACGGATGCACGCCAAGACCGTAGGATCCTACGCAGTGCCGTAGGGGACCGCACCGCCACTTCCCAGCAAATTAGGGACACTGTTGCTCCTGGGGTATCGGCGAGAACCATTCGCAACCGTCTCCGTGAAGCTGGGCTACGGTCCTGCACACTGTTAGGCCGTCTTCCGCTCATGACCCAACATCGTGCAGCCCGCCTCCAGTGGTGTCGCGACAGGCCTGAATGGAGGGACGAATGGAGACGTGTCGTCTTCAGCGATGAGAGTCGCTTCTGCCTTGGTACCAATGATGGTCGTATGCGTGTTTGGCGCCGTGCAGGTGAGTGCCACAATCAGGACTGCATACGACCGAGGCACACAGGGCCAACACCCGGCATCATGGTGTGCGGAGCGATCTCCTACACTGGCCGTACACCACTGGTGATCGTCGAGGGGACACTGAATAGTGCACGGTACATCCAAACCGTCATCGAACCCATCGTTCTACCATTCCTAGACCGGCAAGGGAACTTGCTGTTCCAACAGGACAATGCACGTCCGCATGTATCCCGTGCCACCCAACGTGCTCTAGAAGGTGTAAGTCAACTACCCTGGCCAGCAAGATCTCCGGATCTGTCCCCCATTGAGCATGTTTGGGACTGGATGAAGCGTCGTCTCACGCGGTCTGCACGTCCAGCACGAACGCTGGTCCAACTGAGGCGCCAGGTGGAAATGGCATGGCAAGCCGTTCCACAGGACTACATCCAGCATCTCTACGATCGTCTCCATGGGAGAATAGCAGCCTGCATTGCTGCGAAAGGTGGATATACAGTGTACTAGTGCCGACATTGTGCATGCTCTGTTGCCTGTGTCTATGTGTCTGTGGTTCTGTCAGTGTGATCATGTGATGTATCTGACCCCAGGAATGTGTCAATAAAGTTTCCCCTTCCTGGGACAATGAATTCACGGTGTTCTTATTTCAATTTCCAGGAGTGTATCTTAAGGAATAAAATACACAACCCCCCAAAACACAAGAGAAGATTGGAAGACATTCTATTTAAATGTGACTCCAAGCTGTTACAAACCAGAAGAAATATTAATAATGACCCTTAAATCATTATACAACACCTCAAAATACAAGAGAAAGTGAAATATTACAGCGGACAGCTATAGCAGCCAACAATCAACAAGCAAGCTAGTTTCACAATTATTGCAGCTAGTTAATGACTGTGGACAAAAAGAAGTACTAACAGTTCATACTCTGAAGTAAGGGTCTTTAAAATTTAACACGCTCCATAACTACCAATTAGGGTGCAAGATTTTAAAAAGTAGTAAAAAAGTAAATATAGTGACAAGCATCATTGGACTTACAGAACACGCTTTAAAACTTATGTGCCTCCTGAATTCATAATATTGAATGGATCGAGAATTCCGGAATTAATTTGTGACACTACGCCGTGGCACATATCAGACCATCAAATTTATTACTCTGAGCCAACACGAGGCAGCTGGTAGACGTGCATGCCTGCGGGCCAACCAAAACGTCGTACGACAACGGAAGTGCCACTGCGGTAGAACGAAATCACGTCTCTGCTCTGGGTTCAGCAAACAGGAACGTGTCGTCCACTGCCAGAACTATCAGATCAACACAGACCAGAAGAGAACAGTTGTCTGCTCAAATAAGGCTACAAACGAGAACGTCTAGGTTGTAGGCAATATTCACTTATTCTGGAAGTGACTACTCATACAACTTACAAGCTTAAAACTCCTTGAAATTACTTGAAAATTAATAAGGAAACATATTAGCATGTGTAAATCCAATTACTAGAGCATATTCGTCCATAAAATGTGCCTTGCCTTCGACACAGACTATGTGGCAATTTCAAATTCATTAGTTCAATTTGTGACAAAGAATGTCTGGATACTTGCATGAAATATGGCCAGGAACAACTAATAATTGTCAGTTACACTGATCGACGGCGCCGGCCGCGGTGGTCTAGCGGTTCTAGGCGCTCAGTCCGGAACCGCGCGACTGCTACGGTCGCAGGTTCGAATCCTGCCTCGGGCATGGATGTGTGTGATGTCCTTAGGTTAGTTAGGTTTAAGTAGTTCTACGTTCTAGGGGACTGATGACCACAGATGTTAAGTCCCATAGTGCTCAGAGCTATTTGAACCATTTGAACTGATCGATGGCCCTCCAAACAATCACTTGGAGTTGCGTTAATGCGACAGGTCTAATTCCACAGTAACATGGCCTTACGATAACAAGCGCCAATAATAACAACACTTAACTCCACTCAGGTGTGAAAGAGCCGTGACTTTCAGGATTCCAAGCTGAGGTGTTGTTGCTTCCACTCCGTACAGGTGATCACTGAGGTGCCGTAAAATTTAAGATTGCAGAGTGAGCCTGGAACTTGCTGACCCAACAACTTGCCAGCTACGTTCTGACTGGTTTGACGCAACCCGCCTGAAATTCCTCAGTTGTACCGAACTCTTCACTTAGAGCGCAGCTCGCTTCGTATGCCCTCAGTTGTCTTTTTGATCTATTTCAATTTCTGCCTTCGAGTACAGATTTTAACCTATGGTTGGAGTACATCTACATCTACGTGATTACTCAGCTTTCACAATTAAGTGCCTGGCAGAGGGTTCAATGAACCACCTTCAAGCTGTCTCTCTACCTTTCTACTCTCGAACGGCCCGCGGAAAACTCGAGCACTTAAATTTTTCCGTGCGAGCCCTGATTTCTCTTCTTTTACCGTGATGATCATATCTCCCTATGTAGGTGGGTGCCCAACAGAATGTTTTCGCAAACGGAGGAGAAAACTGGTGGTTGAAATTTCACGAGAAGATCCCGTCGCAATTAAAAATAGCTTTGTTTTAATGACTGCCGCTCCAATTCACGTATCATGTCTGTGGCACTCTCTCCCCTATTTTGCGATAATACAAAACGAGCCACCCTTCTTTGAACTTTTCCAATATCATCCGTCAGTCCCACCTCATACGGATTCCACACCGCACAGCAGTACTCCAGAATAGGGCGGACAAGTGTAGTGTAAGTAGTCTCTTTAGTAGATCTGTTGCACCTTCTAAGTGTTCTGCCAATGAATCGCAGTCTCTGGTTTGATCTACCCACAACATTATCTAAGTGATCGTTCCCATTTATGTTGTTTCTAATTGCAATCCCTAAGCATTTAGTTGAAAATACAGCTTTCAGATTTGTGTGACTTATCGCGTAATCCAAATTCAGTGAATTTCTTTTAGTACTCATGTGAATAACTTCACACGTCTCTTTATTCAGGGTCAATTGCCACTTTTTGCACCACACAGATATCTTGCCTAAATCATTATGCAATTCACTTTGGTCATCTGAAGTCTTTACAAGACGCTAAATGACAGCATCATCTGTAAATAGTGTAAGAAGGCTACTCAGATTGTCTCCTATGTCGTTAATATAGATCAGGAACAAAAGAGGGCCTATAACACTTCCCTGGGGAGCGGCGCATATTACTTTTGTTTTACCCGATGACTTTCCGTCTATTACTACGAACTGTGACCTTTCTGACAAGAAATCATGAATGCAGTTGCAGAACTGAGGCGTTATTCCGTAGGCACGCAGTTTGTTTAGAAGACATTTGTGAGGAACGGTGTCGAAAGCCTTCTGAAAATCTAAAATTATAGAGTCAATTTGACATCCCCTGTCGATGGCACTCATTACTTCATGAGTATAAAGAGCTAATGGTGTTCCGCAAGAACGATGTTTTCTGAACCCGTGCTGACTATGTGTCAGTAAAACATTTTCTCGAGGTACTCCATAATGTTCGAATACAGTATATGTTCCAAAATCTTACTGCAAATCGACGTTAGTAATATGGGCCTGTAATTTAGCTGATTACTCCTATTTCCCTTTCTTTGGGTATTGGTGCGACTTGAGCAACTTTCCAGTCCTTAGGTACGGAACTTTCTGTGAGCGAGCGGTTGTATATAATTGCTAAATGGTATATAATTGCTAAATGTGGAGCTATTGCATCTGCATACCCTGAAAGAAACCTGACTGGTATACCATCCGGACCGGAAGCCTTGCCTTTATTAAGTGATTTAAGCTGCTTTGCTACATCGAGAATATCTACTTCTATGTTTCTTGTATTCGAAGTTGTTCTTGATTGGAATTCGGGAATATTTACTTAGACTTCTTCGGTGAAGGAATTTCGGAAAACCGTGTAATAACTCTGCTATAGTGGCACTGTCATCAGTGACTTCACCGTTGCCATCGGGCAGTGAAGGTATTGATTGCGTCCTGCCACTAGTGTGCTTTATATATGACCAGAATCTCTTCGGGTTTCCTGCCAGATTCCGAGACAAGGTTTCGTTGTGAAAATTATTAAAAGCATCTCGCATTGAGGCACGCGCTAAATTTCGAACTTCTGCAAAACTTTGGCTATCTTTGGGATTTTACGTTCTTTTAAATTTGGCGTGCCTTTCTCGTTGATGGTTTGTGGAAATCGCCGAAAAACTGGGCGCAGTTTACATTGCTCACCTCAGCTACTGAAATGGTCTCTAATCTCAGAAATAACTGACATAATAGTATTATGTTGAGTCTATAAATCATACGTACTCGGTTCGCCAGACAAACAATTCAAACAAATCATTTTAATGAGTTTCATTACAAAATGAAAAGACACAATACTTTGACAACTACACAGATGTGTCGCAAGCAAAAGGCGACACACAAAATAATGGATCTTCTGCAGTATAGACAATCCTAAGTCGCTGCTATGCAAGTGCTTAATCCTGAAGCTGCTATTCAACTGAGGCGTCGCCAGTCGGTCGAGGCGCTCGTGTCCTCTTCACATAGGAGCCGCTGCTGTCGCGTTGTCCTCCTGGAGAGGGTTTGGTCAGCCTCCGATTGGCTGACATTTTATCACAGCCATCTCTTCTCTATCGTTCCCGACTAGCGAGCCGGCGCTTTGCTTTTCGCCGTAACAAATAGTCCTTCTGGGTATGGAAACCAGATGTGTTTTGACTACCTTTCCTGAGTAATGGGGCGATTTGTTTCATTCGTCTCCTGTCTGGTACGCCATCCAGTTTCCATACTTTGATCCCGTTAGGTGCAGTCCATACACTGTCATTTAAAATTTCAGTAAATGTAGTCCCAATGATGTCCCAGAATTTGTGATAAAATTCTTTGGAGCTCCGTCTGGTCGTGGAGCTTTTTCAGCTGGTAACTTAACGATTACTTCGAATACCTCACTCACACAAAAGTCAGC
Source organism: Schistocerca piceifrons (assembly GCF_021461385.2). NCBI lineage: Eukaryota > Metazoa > Arthropoda > Insecta > Orthoptera > Acrididae > Schistocerca > Schistocerca piceifrons. Next base: position 171,226,948 of record NC_060139.1, read on the forward strand.
TAAAAATTTTCTGTCTTCATTTACGTTGATTTCTCTGTTTAGCGGTCGTAGGACCTCAGCTATCATCTCCCTGTCGGCGGGACTCACAGAGTAGTGATTCCGATAATGCTGTTGTATTTCGTTCACCATCTCGTTATTGTGAGTGAGTATATTCTCATCCTCTGTTAGCAGTTAACCAACGATTGTGCGTCTTCATTTTATTTACTGTCTGACGAGTTGAAACATGGAATTTGTCTCGACTTTTACTATGGATGTTATTCCGAAACTGATCATGAGACCATCCTGTATTTGTAGCACGTTTTCGTTTGTAGAGTTGAGTTTTTCGTACGGTTCTCCAAGGATGATGAAGCTAAATTCAATCTTTTTCTTCAGATGATTAATTTTTTGTCTTCCTTGAGTTATTAGGTATGTCATTAAGCGTCTTTTAGCAAGTTTGATCTTCTCCTCTGCTTATGACGTGAAATTGAGGAGTGACCGTATGGAGTTGGTCGATGTTGTTTTGGAAGCATATCGTTCAGTCTTCGTCATCTATAGGAATGGAAGGGGAAATGCATAAATTTTGAGGTAAGAGACACTGTTCCGGAAACGACCGGGCTTAGTGGTATAAGAGAAAATCGTTGTGATACCTCTGACATTGGTGTTGCTAAGATTGTAGGGTAAACAACTTGCAAAGGTGATAGTATGGAACAAATCACGAAAGATATCTAGTAAAAATACGTTATAAAATGCTATGAGCTATGAGCACTTGTTGATCCTCGAATGGTTCATTCACCCTTGTCCTTAATCACTGAGAGTTTGTAACGTCATCAGGGAATCACCGTGCAGGTTCGAGATCGTTGACATCCAATGGCCTCAATGACATTTTGTGAGCTCTTTGTCAGAGATAACGCTCAGTGATCGGAAAATACAATGCGGTTGACATTTGTACTCAGCATTCTTTGAATAATATTCTCTATTAAGTACATTATATCAATTTGACTTGCCGAAGTCGACTGCATGAAAGTATATATCGCAAATGTGGGACAGTTTAATTCTGGAGGTCTGCTAGAGCAGGGGTACAATCTTATGTTAATGATATTGCTATATTGCTTTCCTTTTGTAACACACTATTCAGCTGCATGGCCAGTTAGGTGATCTAAATCACGTCTCAAGTGCAGTGATATAGTTTACAGATGCAATAATTTTTTTTTGATCACGCCTCACACACATGAAATTTATGATATATGTGTTTAAGCCAACAATGAGACAATAATTATCTGTGATCAGTTACAGATGATTTTTCACTTTCGGAAAATGAAATAAAATAAGAATTTTACATTAACACAGAACAGTAAACTGTCATTACTATAGTAGGATGACGTCATGAATGTTTTGCATGACTACTATTTTGTTGGCACTAAAGCATTGCACCCAGGAGCTATCTACGTGTCTCCGTGGATGAAACTCTCACATCACTTTCAAACTGAACATTGCCTTCATAACAAAAATTAAATCTCTGAAATTACGTAGTAAGCTCCAATGAAATTCTGAATTCAGAATTCACAGAGCTTTGGTAATTTTGAAACACACAGCTGTGACAGTCTGGTGGAGAACCATCTAGTCTACGGAAAGTGCTGTTAATAATTTGCATTTACGCAATGTGCCCATTTAGGTCACTAGAGGCAGTCCAATATCGATTATCGCCTGCACGCATTGGCTAATAATTAGCTTGCAACGCTCTCGATAGTGCGTATTGTACGCATACTGCATCTCCCCTCGTTGTCATCAAATGACTCCAACCCGCATTAACATATTCCAAATTACCATTCTTATGGCTGCTATCATATGTAGTTAAGATTGGAATAGTAATGCAATTGCTGTAACAACGCATATGACCCATAATGTTTTTCTGCTTTACGTTTATCTCTCACAGGTATCACGCCGACGATCACAATAAGCTAAGTCATGCATTCATTTAAATCGCCATCGCTCTGTGGTGTATCTAGCTAAAATAATCTGTACTGCAATTTTTACCATCTTCTTTCACTTGAATACATAGTAATCGCAAAGTTCTCGATAAGCGATGCTGTACGTTCACGTACACTTCCCCCTCTCCATTGATATTGAATTCTAACTGAGGTGTTAGTAGAAACCTTCAGTACTTTATTTGGACGATACGAAGTACACATATGTATTATTTGCAGTTAATTGAAGACTGGGATACGCTGTCCCTGAGTATCTGTTCTAATAATGGTCTAAGCCAATAAAGGGACACATGCAACCTGTCAGGGAGGAAGTCGTCTGCCTCTGTTTCTAAATACATCCTCCGCAAGTTCCCAAACGGTACATAACGGAGGGTACCTTCTACTACTATCCCATTGCTGTTCCATTCGCAAACAGAACGAGGGAAAAATGACTATCTATATGCCTCCATATGAGCCCTTATTTCTTTTACCTTTTATTCGCAGTCCTTACGTGAGATGGGCGTTGGCATTCAGCCCCCAGTGCCGGTTCTCTGAAGCTTCTCAGAGTATTTCTCGAAATGAACTTCTTCTTCCGTCCAGAGAGCCTCTTTAGTTGAAACTCAAAAATACATTTTCATTTGTGTCGAAGTTTTTGTTCGAATGTCAAAGAAAATACGTTTGTAGCTGGCTTACTCTGAGGAAATTAATAATTAAGTTGCAGCGAAGGAATCGGCAGAAAAAGGAGGACATAGTGTTCAAAAAAATATATAGGACTTACTGTATTGTGTCATTAAATGGAGGTCTAATATTTACTTCATGGGGATAGAGGTAAACGGTTAACTGAAATAAGGGAAAAAGAGTAAGAGACTCATTTAGGGTTTCGTGTCACGTCGAGGAAGAGGGCATTGGAGACATAAGTGTGCGCAAGGGCGGGCAAGAAGAGACACTTCCCCCCCTCCCGTCTGGGTAAGTGACTGATAGCCATGAAGACAGAGAAGTTCCGAACTAGGAAATCGGCCATACCCTTTCAGTCGGCAAATTCCGACATTTGCATTAAGTGATTCAGACAAACCACGGGGAACTTGCGGCTGACATCTGTACCGCCCTCTAGATATTAACTGTCTACGTCCGGACGCGGATGTGAGGAGCTGTCATCTTCTTCCTCGCTCGGTAGAAATGAAATACGAGTCGTGTAAAAGGATTGATACCCTTTGTCTAGTTTGAGCCCCGATTTGCAGGTACTGGAAGCTGTTCGGTTTACTATTGGCCCTTGCAAGGTCTTGTCTAATTTGTTTGTGGGTAGGCTATCCAAGTTTCCGAAGATGTCAATGGGCAAACGGCATCCCAAATTACCATCCGTAGGGGCTTTCCTCATGGAAGCCCGCTTTCAGTATGATTGTTTTTGTTCTATCAGTTGAGCTCCTTCTTCTAAGAATCGTAGCTCAGTTACAAGGATGCACACTCTTAGGCAAGATGATCTTGATGCGCACATGCGAGGACGATGTGACGGTGCTACTCCGTTCTCCCGCTGAGGTCACGTTGAATGCCTTTTATCTTGCATCTGGTGTCCACATCAACGAAGGCTAATGTCGACTGAAGGAATTACGGAGGTCTGATAATGCTATCATTTCATGGGTGACTTGGTCAACAAATCTTTGGGAGTCATTACAGATCGTTCTCTTCAATTAACTGGAAGTCGGTTACCGAGAAGATACAAGGAGCAGTCCTGGAGCATGAACGGCGTTCCGTTAACCCAATTCAAAAATTTCGGATCCTACATACCTTCGTCTTGTGCAAAGTATGTTATATCGCTCAAATCTCCCCCCGCAGTGATGACTAGGAACATAATGGAGCTGTCTAGTCGTTTTTTTACGAAGGCATCACAATTTTCAAATGTGATACGAGGCGTTTCGAGGCGGTTGCGCTTTCTCTCAGGAGCTTCGGACTTTCCCATTATCAAAGGAAAGCCTCTGTGTAATTTGTCCGGTGCATCATGCTGACTATTTCTCACGCAATCCACACATCCACGTCTCGGTTATTTTATTGTGTGCAGCCTGTCACTCTCGATCCGCCTTACCATATTCGTCGCGCAAATGTCCGATTAAAATACACTGCTGGCCACCGTAAATGCAACACCCTGAAGGAAGCATCCGAATCAAGTGAAATTTACACCATGGGTTTCCAGCGATGAGATATGCAACTGATAAGAATTTCAGCGCAGACGCACATCACGCGCGCCTGTGGCACCACCTCATAGCGCAATTTAAGGCTTGGCGAGTGTACGTTCGGCACGTGTGTTTACCTTGTGGTTGTTTCACAAGACGATCAGTTATGCCTCGTAGACAACAGCGAACATCTTTTGATCAAGTATCCGAGTTCGACAGAGGAAGGATAGTGGCTTACCTAGATTGTGAATTATCATACAGAGTAATCGCTAGTCGTGTTGGACGAAACCAAACAACTGTAATGCGGGTATGTGACCGTTGGATGCAGGAGGGTACGACGGACCGACGTGGTCGATCGCATTCACCTCGGTGCACCACTGCACGTGCTGATAGGCAAATTGTGCGCATGGCAGTGACGGATCGCTCAGTGACATCCCGAACCATAGCACAGCACATTGCGTCTGTAACGCATCATCCAGTGTCTAAGCGTACCATTCGACGCCGTTTACAGCAGGGTGGTCTGTCCGCAAGACGTCCATTGCTTCGTCTACCATTGACGCAGAACCACAGACGTCTCCGTCGCCAATGGTGTGATGACAGACGGATGTGGACGGCAGAATGGAATGATGTTGTCTTTACTGACGAGGCACGCTTCTGTCTACAGCACCACGATGGTCGGATTCGAGTGTGGAGACACCGTGGAGAGAGGATGCTGGACAGCTGCACCGCCACACTGGTCTCGCACCGGGTATTATGATATGGGGCGGTATTAGATATTACTCTCGCACGCCTCTAGTACGCATTGCCGGTACTTTAAATAGCCGGCGCTACATATCCGAGGTGCTGGAGCCAGTTGTCCTTCCTTACCTTCAGGGCTCGGCCACAGCCATATTTCAACAGGATAATGCGCGACCACACGTGGCACGCATTGTCCAAAGGTTCTTCGTCAATAACCAGACTGAATTGCTTCCCTGGCCGGCTCGTTCTCCGGATCTTTCGCCGATAGAAAACATGTGGTCCATGGTTGCTCAACGAGTGACCCAGATTACATCCCCAGCTGCCACACCAGATGATCTTTGGCAACGTGTGGAAGCTGCTTGGGCTGCTGTACCCCAGGAACACATCCACCGTCTCTTTGACTCAATGCCGAGACGTGTGGCAGCGGTGATCTCCAAAAATGGCGGCTACTCTGGCTACTGATTCTGGCAGGAACCACATGTCACAGACGTCTGTAAACGTAATCATTTGATACTTGGTCAACATGTTATCTACAAAATAAATCTTGTTGTGCTACCTCTTGTCTTTCTTGGTGTTGCATTTATGGTGGCCACCAGTGTATGTCTGTGACTCTTATAGTACTTTTACTTATGTTCTACAGAGGCCGCATCTCACAACTGATTGGCTGTTCGGCGCCTGTTGAACGGGCATCGCTGCAAACTTTGTGGAAGACGGTGTGGTTTCATCTTAGCCTTCCTGTTCTACCAATGGTGGTGGCAATGAGCACTTTTTTCGTATTTGCATTAGTGTCGCAGTTCAGTGTTGTCACTGTCCCGCCTTAGTCGCGTACAACATAAGTTTACCTTTAATTGTCACTAAGAGAGCTGATATCGGCTTAAAAAACAATCAGACTTTCCAGCTCGATCCACTCAGGCTGCCTTTTCGGCTGATATACCGTTGCGTCAAAATCATATATAATAGCGTGGTTCTACGCCAATAGGTTTATTGCCTTGCATCTGGAAGGAAGGAGGGGGGGGAGGGGAAGCGTTGGTCCTCCACCAATATATGGCACAGCATATTGAAAGCTTTTTCGCTTGCGAAGGCATCGCGACCTATTTATTAGTATGTTGAACTTTGTATTTTGCCGTCGAGCTATCGATTCAATTAAACGGTCATTGTGGTGTTCGCGACAGGTGTAGCGTGTTTGAACGGTAATCGAAACGTCCTCACTCCCGAGTTCAAACCCCGCCATTGTTTAAACTTTGAATAAAAATCGTCAGCAATGGGCGAAATAATTGACACGGAGTCTGCGAACGGCCTTGTCAGAGAGAACGTAGAAGCGGATAAAGGTTCAGGACACTTTCCTGCGCTTGGGTTGGGAAACTATCCCTAAAGGCGAAATAATCAGCAATGGTCAAATCAATGAGGAGGTAGAAGGCAATGGAACCACTGCATTAAAGATACATATTATGTATCCAGAGGATATGTGACCTGTGACAGAACGTTACTGACGATGTCTGTATTGCCTAAAGATTCCAGACTAGCTCCAGAATCGGATCTTCTGAAGGGGAATGCGAAGGTGGAGTGACCATTAGAAAAAGATTGAAAGACCAACGAAAGGATAACATGCCATAAGTCATGACGTGGAATTTCAGATATGTGTACTGAAAAAGGAAATGAAAAGGCTGAGTCTAGCTGGGAGGGGGACGGACGCAGTGAAGAGGAATGGAAGAAGGACATGGATTTCTGGTCAGACGAGCGTAGTGTAACATTAACATCAGCATCCAATGGTATAACGGCAGTAGGATTCGTTATGCATAGCAAAGATGGGTAGGGAGTGGGTTCCTCTGAACATTTCAGTGAGGTTTATGCTCACTAGTAACGACAGCGTACCAAGACCGGCAACAGTAGCTCATAATCTGAAGATGGAAAAACTGAATGAAGTTATTGAACGGGTAATTAAGTTCGTTAATGGAGATTAAGATCTAATAGTCATGGCGGACTGGAATGCGGTTGTAGCAGATGGAGTAGAAGAAATGGTCTCGGCAGATCGTGGGACTGTTAGTGAGAATCAGAAGAAGAAAAACTGATTGAGTCCTCCAATAAATTTCAGCTTTTAACAGCGCATATTCTGAGCAAGAATCATAAGTGGAGATATATATGGTAATGTTCGGTAGACGAAGAAAGATTCCAGTTTCATTTTATCATTATCAGGCAGAGATTTCGAAATCAGATACTGAATTATAAGACGTAACCAGTAGCAGAAAAACATCCAGGTCAATATATAGTAGAGATAATTACTAGGCTGAACTTTAAGAGACAAGTCAGAAAGAATCAACACGCAAAGAAGTGAAATGGGGAAATACAAGCACTATGAACTAGACGGATGCGCTTGAAGTTCTCTGGGGCTAGAGATACTGTGGTAATTAATACTTAAGTAGGCAGTTCAGTTGAAGAGGAATGGACATCTCTAAGAAGAACAATCACAGAAGTTGGAAAGGAAAGGATATACACAAGCAAGGCACATCCGAAGAAACCACAGACATTAGAAGTTGTACAGCTCATCAACTAAAAAAGCATATACAAAAATCTTCACGAAATTCAGTTATGAAGAAATACAAATCATTTAGGAATGAAATAAATGGGAAGTGTATGGAAGCTAAGACAAAGAAACTAAAAGGAAGAGCTGTAACGTTAAGAGTGCAAAGGAAGTTCCGCTGATTAATGTAGGGGAGAGAGCAGATGGATTGGAGGAGTGCGTTGAAGGCCTCTATGAGGTGGACGAATTGTCTGATGAGGTGATAGAAGAAGAAAACGAAGTCCATAGGGATGAGATAGCGGGTACAGTATTAGTATCTGAATTTAGAAGATGTTCGAAATACTTAACATCAAATAATATTCCATCGGAAGTCCTAAGCCCTTTGGGGAAAGTTTCATCAGAACGACTATTTACGCTGGTGTATAGAATGTTTGAGACTGCTAATATACCATAAGAATTTCAGAAAAACATCGTCCACACAACACAATTCCGAAGACTGCAAGAGCCGACAAGTGTTAGAACTGCCGCATCATAGGCTTAACGGCTCATGCATCGAAACTGCTGCCAAAGGTAATATGCCGAAGAACGGAAAATAAAGTTGAGGAAATGGAAAAAGGTACTCAGTTGTGCCCTGTACTACATTTAAAATGTATTTCCACCTCCCTCTGGCATGTGTGTGTGTGTGTGTGTGTGTGTGTGTGTGTGTGTGTGTGTGTGTGTGTGTGTTTTGTTCTTAGCATAAGTTAGTTTAAGTAGTGTGTAAGCCTAGGACCGATGACCTCAGCAGTTTGGTTCCTTAGGATTTCACACACATTTGAACATTTTGTGATTTCCACTGTTTAGTATGTGTCCAGCATATGTAAACAGATGTGCTATTGTGGGCCGTATTTGTATCACGTAACAAGCGTCGATGAACAATATGTATATGGATGTGGCCTTCTGGATAAGGTGCTGTATGTTTACAAATATTTTAGCGGTAACAAACGTTATATCCACTTGACATCTTTTGTGCCAGGTTCAGTGTAAAAAGAACATGTTGTACTAAAAAACTGTTTAAGACAGCTATGACTGTAGAAATCAGTTGTCTTGAACAAAAAATATTTTCTGCGATCTTGGGTTCTGAATGGTTTTTAACAATTACAACATTGGGAAAATTCATGCTATACTAAACACCACATCCTTCGATTTTGTCAGTCTATATTATCTTTAGTTTCAGTCTATAAGTACTTTTTCGCTTGTTTATGGGCAGTCTTTGGTCTCTTTTTCCCATCTTGCTGCACCTTTGCTTGCTCTTTCATTTTGTTCATCTCCACTTTAGAACAAACTGTAATTCTCTACATATTTGTTACCTCTCATTTTCATTTTCGTTTCCATTGTTGCTACAGCATTCATACCTTTTAGTGTATTACCAAGTTCTAATTATATTTGGGTAATTCCTCTGATGTACCAGGTTGGTACTTCTATATATCCGTTGAACCATTTTCTTTTGTCCTTTAGCACAGCCTTGTAATCCTGTTTCCTAGGCTTCCTGGGGTATTTAGGAGTAGTGTGTGCCTTAAGAAATTTGGTTATCAGCTATCTGCACAACCCCCTTACTAAGAGGACCAGGATTTTCTTTCAAGTTTATCTCCCTTAGCTGATATGATCTGGTCATTTAAAGGCGCCGGAAAACTCGCCTTTTATCCTCTCCCGTTGACTACACAACACATAGCGATTGTGCGCGATGCCTTCCCCATGGGTCATGCGACTCATGTGCTCTTGGACGTGGGAGTAGAGTATGTTGGCAGAGTTGCCTTTAGCTCTTCGACGTCACGTTTATTTATCAAATTTCAGCAGACGTTTCTCAGATTTTGATTCTGAGCAGTTCAATAGCTTGAACAGACTCCATGATCCTTCGCCAACGTTTGACTGCTGAAAGAACATGGAAATAAAAGACACCCTCGGGCCTCGAAACTCAGTACCGCTGGAGTCGAAAGAAGCAATAACTGACCAATGGAGGCCTACAAGCACGTGGAAGTAATATCAGCCTTGGATAAGGTTCAAAAATGGCTATGAGCACTATGGGACTTAACATCTTAGGTCATCAGTCCCCTAGACCTTAGAACTACTTAAACCTAACTAACCTAAGGACATCGTACACATCCATGCCCGAGGCAGGATTCGAACCTGCGACCGTAGCAGTCGCGCGGTTTCAGACTGAAGCGCCTAGAACCGCTCGGCCACACCGACCGGCCCTGGATAAGGGACTATATGGTTACCACCCACATATTCCCAAGAAGGGAGGCTTCTGGGAGGACTACATTTCGTCTAGAATCTCACCATATGATCACTCTGGTATGGGTAACCAAAGAAGAAGCACTACTCCCGCCAGCGTAGCTCAGTGTACCATTGAGACACAAGAAACTTATTACTAACGTTATATAAAAAAGTTTAATGATATTCAAACTTACATGAAATCATGGTTAGATACATCGTCTATCATCGGTCGGTGTTGCCCAGCGGTTCTAGGCGTTTCAGTCTGGAACCGCGCGACCACTACGGTCGCAGGTTCGAATCCTACCTGTCCTTAGGTTAGTTAGGTTAAAGTAGTTCTAAGTTATTGGGAACTGATGACCTCAGATGTAAAGTCCCATAGTGCTCAGAGCCATTTGAACCATATCGTCTATCAATGAAAATAAGGTGTGTTCGCTTGTAACAACCTACTGTGAACGTCATCAGAGACACCATTCTCTAAGTAGCTGAAGACTACACGCTACGGCATGCTGTCTAATAAATATTTGAAAATTTTTAGCTTTTCTTTTACTCCGATGTTATTATCGTTGTGGCTGGTTTGAAGCAACCCACCGCTACTTCCACGACTGTGCCAGCTCCATCATCTCAGAGTAGCACGTAAATCCTTAGTCCTACATTATCTGCGGAACATATTCCATCTATGTCTGACTCCTCGGATGTGCACACTGTGTGGCTGTCTAGTTTGTGGTTCAAATGGCTCTGAGCACTATGGGACTTAACTTCTGAGGTCATCAGTCCCCTAGAACTTAGAATTACTTAAACCTAACTAACCTAAGGACATCACACACATCCATGCCCGAAGCAGGATTCGAACCTGCGACCGTAGTGGTCGCGCGGTTCCAGACTGTAGCGCCTGGCTGTCTAGTGTCAAGAAATCTGTCCCCTATTCATGTCATGAGCTACTGAGTTATTTATTCCTCTCCGATTCTGCAGAAGAGCAAATTTCCATTTTGCTTCTATTGTTTTATTTTAATTTATGTATTTTTGTTCATTTACGTGTGTTTGAATCATCAGTCTTTTGACCGGTTTGATGCGGCCCGTCACGAACTCATCGCCTCATCATTGTAGAGTGGCACTTGCGTTCTACGTCCTTTCCAACTTAATTAGTCCATTTTCAGCATCCTTCTGTCCCACTACATCGCAAATGTTTCTAGTTTGTTCCTTTTGGATTTACCCACAGTCCACTATTCACATGCACTTTCCCAGAAACTTTAGTTTAAGGCCTTCGTTTGGCCTACGTAGATTTCTTTTAGCGAGTACTGTTTGCTTTGCTTGCAGTGGTCTTCTTGCATCCTCCTCACTTCGCTTACCAAGCGGTATTTTGCTATGAGAGCCCCATTCATTGCATCCAGCTTTCATTAGTTAACTATGACCACATTGCGTGTTCGTTAGATCGTGCATTCTGTTCAATAGATCCTGCAATACTTTCTTACATTCACGGATGATACCAAGGTAATCAGTAAACCTTATCTTGTGACCTTGAATTTTATTCCCACTCTCGAATCCTTCCTTTACATGCGGCTCTGCTTTTCGATGTACAGCATAAACAGTAGCGAAATAAATAATGCATTCATTACTTACACGTATTTTAATATAAGCACTTATCCATAGATATATGAATAATGTACAATTACAATCAAGGGCCTGGCAGACGGTTCATCGGAGTACTTTCAAGCTATTTCCCTATCGTTTTGGTCTGGAACTGCGCACGGCAAAAACAAACACTTAAATAATTCATTGTGAGCTCTGATTCCTCTTATCTTATAACGATAACAATTTTTCCCATTCGCGGCAGAAAGCTGGTGATTAAAATTTCGTGAGAAGTGTCCGTGCAATGAAGAACATCTTCGTGTTAAGGACTGCCAGCCCCCTATCTCCCCTATTTCGCTATAATATAATTTTTTTCAATATTCTCAGCCAGTCTTATCTGATACGGATCCCATACCACTCAGCAATACTGCAGAAGAGGTCGGACAGCCGTAATGCAAAGAAGTCTCTTTAGTAGACCCTGTCGCACCTCCTAAGGGTTCTGCCAATAAAATACAGTCTTTGGTTCGCTTTGCCAACCTATGTCATCGTTGTAGTATAAATTATTTGTAATTGTAGTCCATAAGTACTTGGCTGAGTTGATAGCGTTTCGGTTTGTGTGATTTATCGTGTAACCGAAATTTAACTGACTCCTTTGAGGAATAGCTTCACTAGACACTTTTGTCCCTTACAGATTTCTTGCCTAAATTATTTTACTAGTGGTTTTTGTCTTCTAATGACTTGGAAAATGACGGCATCAATTGCAAACAGTCTAAAAGGGCCGTTCAGATTATCTCCTAAATTGTTTGTATAGATTAGAAGCAGCAGTAGATGTTAAATCCTGCATAGTCGTCGAATATGGGACGTCTAGGAAATCTGCCTTCTTAGATTGCTAAACAACATTCAAACAAATCGTATCAATGAGTTTTATTACAAAAAAGTAAATGACAGTACTTAACTGTGAATACTACACAGATGTGTCGCATTCAAAGTGCGACAAACAACATAATCAATGTTCTTTAGTATACACAATCCCAAAGTCTGAACACAGACAGTTGAAGCGAAGTAATGAGCTTTGACGCTTCTATGCATCTCGCTTGTCTTCAGGCAGCTGTTCGACTGGGCTACGAACAATAGGGGACTGCGGTTATGTTTCTTCATATAGAGGCCGCTGCTGTCGCGTTGTTGTGCTGGAGAGGGGTCGGTCAGCGAGCTATTGGCTGACATCTTCTCACAGCCCTCTCTTCTCTATCGTTCCCGACTGGCGTGTGGGCGTTTGACTTCACGCCCTAATAGTAGATCTATAACACTTCCTTGGAGAGCATCTGATATCATTTTTGTTTGATTTGATAACTTTCTGTCAGTTACTACGAACAGTGATTTACTGACTGGAAATCACGAATCCTGTAGCACTACTGACAAGATAATTCATGAGTACAAATTTGTTTAGAAGTCGCTTGTGAGGAGCTTTCTGGAAAGCCGTTCAGAAACCTAGAAGTTTGGAATTAGGTTGAGATCCTTTGTCGACACCAGTCATTTTTCTACATCTACATTTACATCTATATCAATACTCTGCAATTCACAATTAAGTGCCTGACTAATGATTCATGGAACCACCTTTAAGCCATTTCTCTACCGTTCCACTCTCGAACACCGCTGGGGAAAAGCGAAGACGTATTAAATCTTTCTGTGCGAGCTCCACTTTCTCTTATTTTGTTTTATCTATTTACGTAGGTTCAAAAATGTTTCAAATGGCTCTGAGCACTATGGGACTTAACTTCTGAGGTCATCAGTCCCCTAGAACGTAGAACTACTTAAACCTAACTAACCTAAGGACACATCCATGCACGAGGCAGGATTCGAACCTGCGGCCGTAGCGCTCACTCGGTTCCAGACTGTAGCGCCTAGAACCGCTCGGCCACCATGGCCGGCCCTTACGTAGGTTCTGGGCCAAATAAGTATTTTCGCTCTGAGGAGAAAACTGGTGATTGATATTTCGCAAGAAAGTCCTACTGCAGTGAAGAACGACTGCGTTTTAACGACTGCACCAAAGTGTGTGGATCATACTTACGGCAATCTCTCCGCTATTTCGAGCTAGTACAATACGAGCTGTCCTTCCTTGAAGGTTTTCGTAGTCCTCCGCCAGTCCCATCTGATCCGGATCGCACAGTGCACAGCATTACTCCAGAAGAGGGCAGACAAGCGTAATGTAAGAAAACTCTTTCGTAGATCTGGTACACTTTCTAAGTGCTCTGACAATAAATTTCAATCTTCGGTTTGCCTTCCCCACAACAATATCTGTGCTATCGCTGCAATTTAAGTTACTCGTAATTATAATCTCTAAGTTTTAGCTGAGTCTGCAGCCCTTAGATGTGTATGATTTATCGTGTAACTGAAATTTTCCGAATTCTTTTTGGTGGTCATGTGGGTAGCTTCACACGTTTCGTGATTTAGATTCAGTTGCATCCTGACATCTTGTGTAAATCATTTAGAAATTGGTTTTCATTTTCTGACGTCTATACTAGACGGTAAATAACAAAATCATCCACAGACAGACCAAGAGGTTGCTCAGATTGTCACCTAAGTAGTTCACGTAGATTAGGAAGAACAGATGGTCTATGAAATTTCCTCGTGGAACGCCAGATATCACTACTGTTTCACTCAATAACTTTTTGTCTACGAACTGTGACCTTCTGACAAGAGATCACGGTTCCTGTAGCACAACCACACTTCTTGGGTACCCAACTGATTAGAAATCGTTTGTGAGGAGTACTGTCGAAAAGCTTCCAGAAACCTAGAAATAAGGACTCATTATAAAATCCCCTGTAGAAAACATTCGGCTTGTTTGAGGTAATTCATAATATTCAGAAACATAATGTGCCGAAACTTCACTACAAGTCTACGCTAGCGCTGTGGGTTTGAAATTCATGGGAGTACTATTTCCTTCCTTTGTTATTGGCGTGATAAGCGCCACATTCCCATCTTTACGTACAGATTTTTCGTCAAGCGAGCAGTTGCAACTATGTCGTGGGTACAGAGTTATTGTATCAGCTAATTCTGAAAGCAGCCGAACTGGTTTACAATGTAGACCAGAAGTTCCTTGGCTCTCTCGAGTCCGGCCACTGTGGCCGAGCGGTTCTAGGTGCTTCAGTCCGGAACCGCGCTGCTGCTACGGTCGCAGGTTCGAATCCTGCCTCGGGGATGGATGTGTGTGATGTCCTTAGGTTAGTTAGGTTTAAGTAGTTTTAAGTTCTAGGGAACTGATGACCTCAGATGTTAAGTCCCATAGTGCTTAGAGCCATTTGAACCAATTTTCAACCAAGCTCTGTCAAGAAAACCTACTTCTAAGTTAACTGTGTTGGCAACTGTTCTCGATTCGAAAACCAGAATATTTACAACGTCTTCTTTGGTGAATGAATTTTGGAACACCATGCTAGTAACTATGCGTCGGTGGCACTGCAATCGGTAACATTACCACTGCTACGACGTAATGAGATATTGATTGTGTCTTACCACCAGTATACTTTACATCTGACTAGAATGTCTTTGGATTTTCAGCCAGCTGATGAGACAGAGTTTCGCTGTCGAAACTATTAAAAGCAATTCACATTGAAATCCACGCTATAATTCGAACTTCAGTAAATCATCATCAATCTTGGAGATTTTGCTTTTAAATTTGGCATGATTTTTCCGTTGTACATTCTATAGTTCTCAGGAAAGTTTCTGTATAGTATGGGAGATCACTACCATTTCTTATTAATTTATCTGCCATATGTCTCTTGATTGAAGTCGATACTATATCTCTGAATTCATACCGCATCTGGTCTACGAATACAATGTTTTTCAGGTGTTGAGAATTTTTGGAAGGTGTAAAGTGAATTTTTATCTAGATTTAAACAGAAATACCTTGCTTTTATTTTTGGTGGATTTGAGTGTTGCGGTGTCCATTCCCGCTATGACAACCCTGTGGTCACTAATGCCTGAATCTATCGTGAGACTCCCTACTTCCTCAAAATTGAGTGTTGCTAACATGTGAGGTGTCAAGTATGCTTTCGAAACCATTTACACTTCGTGGGTTTCTGAACTATTTGCTCAAAAAATTTTTTGGAGAAAGCGTCCAGTACGATTTCGGGCTGTAAACACAAATTGTTGTCAGCGTGTCGAGGGTAGACTGAAATCAATTTTATGGGTGGGGTACGTATTTGAGATAAGCGCATTCTTTAAATTGTTCACCAGCTATACCCCCTTGGTCGGGGTTTATTTATTTATTTATTTACACGTCAAGTTCCGTAAGACCAAATAGAGGAGAGAATCTCCTTGGTCATGGAACATGTCGGTACATAAAATTACGTTCCGTAAGACCAAATAGAGGAGAGAATCTCCTTGGTCATGGAACATGTCGGTACATAAAATTACAACATAAAAGTAGTAACAGATAAAAATAAGATTTTTATGAATCTGAAGAAAGTCAGATCAGAAGTATAAGTAAATTCAATCAACAATACACCATGAATGAGCCTAATGTTTCATAGAACTCCTCGACAGAATCGAAGGCGTGACCCATGAGGAAACTCTTCAGTTTCAATTTGAAAACGCGTGGATTACTGCTAAGATTTTTGAATTCAAGTGATATCTTATTGAAAATGGATGCAGCAGTATGCTGCACACCTTCCTGCACAAGAGTGAAGGAAGTCTGTTCCAAATGCCGGTTTGTATCATCATCAAACTGAAATACTTTAGAGTTACCTGTAATACTAGAGGGCATACCATTTATATAGATAATGAACAGGAGTGGCCCCCAGCACTGATCCCTGGGGCACTCCCCACTGGACAATACCTATCTCAGACCCCACATCACATTTTGAATAATGACCTTTTGCCGCCTGTTGCTAAAGTAAGAGGTGAACCAGTTGCGAATTACTCCCTGTAATCCGTAATGATGTTTGCTGATGATACTAGTTTGGCAGTAAAGGATGTTGTGTGCAACACTGGCTCAGTTTCAAATAGTCCTGTTCATGACATAAGTTCATGGCATGTAGAAATTAAACTAACGCTAAATCATTGTAAGACTCAGCTTTTACAGTTTTTAACACACAGTTCAAAAAAACCTAACGTTTTAGTTTCACAGGTTGGGCACATGATTAGTGAAACTGAACAGTTCAAATTTATAGGTGTTCAGATACTAGGTAAACTGTCCTGAAACGCCCACGTTCAGGATCTTGCTCGAAGACTTAATGATGTCATTTTTACTATTGGATCGGTATCTGAAGTGAGTGATCGTTCGACACGAAAATTAGTCTACTTTGTTTATTTTCATTCACTTATGTGTTATGGTGTTATATTTTGGGGTAAATCTTCCCATTCTGTAAGGATATTTTTTGCTCACAAACGGGCAAATATTTTGTGATCAACACAATCAAACGCCTTAGTTAAATGAAAAAATAGGCCAAGCGTTCGAAACCTTTTGCTTAGTCGATCCAGTACCTAGCAGAGAAAAGCGAATATAGCATTTTCAGCTGTTAAACGACTTTGAAAACCGAACTATACATTTGACAGCAAATCGTGTGATCAGTGATCAATTATCCTTACATACACAGCCTTTTCGATAATTTAAGCAAATACTTATGGCATAGAAATAGGTCTAAAATTGTCTCCATTATCACTTTCTCCATTTTTATAAAGCGGCTTTACTACTGAGTACTTCAATCGTTCAGGAAACTCCTAAAGGAAAAATTACAAATATTGCTAAAAACAGGACTTAAATGTGCAGCACAGTACTTTAATATTCTGCAAGGCACTCCATCATATAGGCAATCCATCATATCCACGAGAGTCCCTAGTCTTCAGTGATTTAACTATTGACTCAATCTCCCCCTTGTCTGTAGCATAGAGGAGTATTTCAGACATCAATCTCTGAAAGGTATTTGCCAAGAAAGTTATAATTCCCATTTTGTTCTATGTGATATCCTTATCCCACCAGTCAGCCACCCAGGCTGCCTTTTACTGCTAGTATCGCGATTAGAACGTTCCAACGGAAGGCGACTCTCCAAGAGCATGGGAAATGTGTTAATGAAAGCAATATATTTGTCAACTTTGTTATCGGCACTATAAACATCCTGCCACTCTGGCTTCATGACGAGGTTTATAAAACTCTCTATTGCTGTTTGATTAACTTTCCTACGTAGTTTGTAATTGTATGTGACATTTGTTTGAGTGCAAAAGGCTTTTAGTGTTAAAATTTGTGTAACATGGCCTGAAAGGTGATTTCCCTTTTACTAATAGAATGCCCACCTAGTAATGAAGAAGGAATAAAAATATTGTCTATGGCTGTGCTACTGTTCACTTCACCATAGTAGGAAAAAGCACAGTCGGCATCAGATCATATGAATTTAGGATATCTACCAATATCCTTTTCCTTTCACCATCATATACAAAATATATATTGAAGTCATCACATTCAACTAATTTAAGGTACTTCCTATAAAGTGAATAAAGAACCGTCTCTAACTTGAGCAGAAATGATATGAAGTCAGAGTTAGGGGACCTATAAACAACAATTACAAGTTTAGTTTCACTAAATTCAACTTCCCCTGCACAATATTCATATATCTGTTCAGTGCGGTGCCGTGATACGTCTATGGACTCCAATGGAATACTGTTTTTTTACGTACATGGCTAGTCCCCCCCCCCCCCCCCCAAGGAACTGCTTAAAAAACAACCAGATAATCTGTATCCTGGTAAATGGAGCGTGTGAATTGTCAAATTATTTAAGTGGTGCTCCGATGTACCAGTAATTTCTGAGTCAACATTATTAACATTTCACTAACTATCTCTCTAATACCTCTTTTATTTTGATTAAATACGCTAATTCCTTCTCTACATGGAGACGTGACCTGATCCCTTAGTAAGAGGGATTTCCTTTACGGAGGCTGTAACACCAACTACTACAGAATTTTTTCCAAGACTGATCCCACCACCACCCACTACACTATCTATAAGCTTTGCCAGCCTCTCCTTCCCATACCTATTGAGGTGCAGGCCATGCCTAGTGAAACCCGATTTACTGATAGACCCAACTGGCACCACTGAAATGTGACCCATGCCCTCTGCCATTAGTGCCTTCTGCAGCCTCATGTTAACACGCCTAGCATCCGCATTAAGATGCTGCTCATGACACTGGAACAGTGGCTCGAAATGCACATTAGTACCAGCAGTTTCAGTACCTATCTTTACCGGGTCACTATCTACATCATATTCTCCGCCCCTATCAAATCTGTTCCCTTCTCCACCCACTACCCCTACCTGATCCTCCTCCGTAAAATTCCTACATAACTCACCTATGTTGTGAGTCATCTGAGCTAACCCTACACTACGCTTCACAATGCTGGTGACCTGATACTCATTCCCCGACACTTCCTACGACTGCTGGCCCACAACTATACTGTGCAAACTACGGGTATCTAGCAGCAGAACCTTCTTCTTTCTGTTAGACTTAGCAACTGACTTAGGCCTGCTAACTGTTGAGCACTGCTGCATGTTTCCTACACCTACACCTACAGTTACAAGAGTCTCCTCTCCCTCAACTCTGACAATTGGTCAAATCTGTTGCATACACGCAAAGTAAAACTGTCTGAATGCCTTTACCCTCCTCAACGTATGTAGTTCCTCCTTCGCGTGTTGTAGCTGCACCTCAAGGGCACAGATCGTAAGCTCCTGCTCCTCTGTAAACTTATTTCTACTACAGATTTCGAATTTCCAGGAGAGGATCTCGCTAGAATACCTACTGGTTTCCTCAGTGCACTCCCCCAGTGAAAAGGTACTTTGGACAAATCCCACATCGTAACCCACTACTCACAAACCTACAAACCTACGACAGAGCCCCACTTCTCACTCATGGTAAAATTTTACTGTAAATGAGAAAAACGTACTAAGTTCACTTACACCAGTAGAGCTATTTATAGAACTAACAATAGCGGTGGCGAAATTTTCTCTCTTATAAGGAAGCAGTTACTTGTATAAATACTACTAATCCACAAGTAATAGCAATACCACCAAAACTTCGCAAAATTGTTAGCGAAAACCAAAAATTCAAGCGGCCACTGGGACAATCAACGAAGTCAAAACACTGAATGACAATTTTACTGAAATATTTCATTAGAAACCATAAGAAACGTCAGCTGAAAACTAAAGCACGAAAAGAATCACTTATTAATTTATTCTGCTTCTGAAGCATAGGTCTTCTGTTCTTCACCTTTTCCTCTCAGTTCTTGTACAAACTGTATTTTACTAGGCCTTCCTTAGAGGTTACAGATATTGTACCGAGAACATCAAACATCCTCAACCATTTTACAGTGTGAAGCGCTTTTAGCAGATCGACAAATCCTACGTACTTAACACAATGGCACATGACGCGATGAGAGAATTATATATGCGCAGCAGACACGATTTGGGAACCATTCTAGCGACGGCAAGTGGAGCACGCGATTGTGAAAATCCGCCGACTTGAGCGACTTTGACAAATTTTTGTGGCCCGGTGCCTGAGAGCGAGCACCTCGGCACATCTGGTCGGCTGTTCGCGTGTTACTGTCGTGAGCAAGTATGGAAAGTGGTTGAGGTATGCTGAAACCACGAGAAGGCAACAATAAGTTGGACATCCATACCTCATTACAGCAGAGAGGGATCGGAGGCTTATCCACTCTCTAAATATGGTGTACTAGAATCCTGAATAAAAGCAACCTGCTCTCAGAAAAAAAATGTGTTGAATTACTTATTAAAAAACCCTTGTATATGGAAAATGCGCGTAGGCAATGTTTATTTTTTATTTATTTATTTATTGTTCCGTGGGACCAAATTAAGGAAAAGTCTCCATGATCATGGAATGAGGCAATACATCAAATTATAACACGACAGTAGAAACAGATAAAATGAAATATAAAAAAACATATTCAGACGACAAGTCATAAGTTTAAATAAAGAAAATCAACATTGTAACACTGGAATTTGCTTAATTCTTTAGCTCTTCCAGGAGCTCCTCGACAGAATAGAAGGAGTGAGCCATGAGGAAACCCTTCAGTTTAGACTTAAAAGAGTTTGGGCTACTCCTAAGATTTTTGAGTTCTTGTGGTAGCTTATTGAAAATGGATGCAGCGGAATACTGCACTCCTTTCTGCACAAGAGTCAAGGAAGTGTATTCCACATGCAGATTTGATTTCTTCCTCGTATTAACTGAGTGAAAGCTGATAACTCTTGGGAATAGGCTAATATTGCTAACAACAAACGACATTAAAGAAAATATATACTGTGAGGGCAATGTCAGAATTCCCAGACTGTTGAATAGGAGTCGACAAGAGGTTTTCGAACTTACACCACATATAGCTCGAACAGCCCGTTTTTGAGCCAAAAATCCCCTTTCTGAATCAGAAGAATTACCCCAAAAAATAATACCATACGACATAAGCGTATGAAAATATGAGAAGTAGACTACTTTTCGTGCTGAACTGTCACTTATTTCACATACTGTTCTAATGGTAAATAAAGCAGCATTTAGTTTCTGAACAAGACCCTGGACATGGGCTTACCACAACAACTTACTATCTATCCGAACGCCTAGGAACTTGAACTGTTCCGTCTCGCTTATAATATGCCCATTCTGTCTGATCAAAATATCGGTTCTTGTTGAATTGTGAGTTAGAAACTGTAAAAACTGAGTCTTACTGTAATTTAGCATCAAATTATTCCTCGTCCACTCTTAAAGCAATGGATCGATTTCAATCAATCTCGGCACACATACCACTTATTGTCTGGAAAGGGATGCTACGGCAACCTTCTGCTCGGGTCGGGACGGAAATGTGACCCATTAGAGGGACAGGGAGATGAGGAATGAGGAGATATACAGAGACATAGATGGACGGATAGAATTTGCAGAAGGAGACGTACGGAAAGAAAGGCGGAGGTGGAGATAGAGGGAGAGTGGTGCAGAAGATGTGCGAAATATTTGTGACATACGCGTACTCTGGCGAAAACGCTGGTAAATAGGTAGTTATCTATTAAGAGCGGTGCAGGCAGCTGACAATCGGTTAGCAACCGCCGAGTACGGAATCGGAGCTGTTTACCAATGGCTTGTGGGGTGGAAGAGGAATGGAGGGAGGACTATTGGGGGGGGGGGGGGGGAAGACACTTGAGGGCTTAGCTCTGTCCGAGCGGCCCTTAAATTATGAACGTGACGTGGGAGGGCGCACTTTCAATGCCGCAGCCGTGTGGAGGGCGTGCGTGACGCACTCGAAAAGCTTTACGCCTTCTACACCGCACTCGAAGCACAATGGTGCGGGTGCTCCCGAGGGCCCGGCTTGGGCATTATGAGGGCTCTGGCGTCTGACACACACGTGGAATCACGCTGCACGTGGCTAATCTCCAGTGCCGGCGCGCCAAAATAAAAGGAGCCTAAAATATTTACAGCTCGCACGAAAGCGAAACAAAGCGCGCCCGACACGCTAATGTATCACAGTGGGCGGAGGGAAAGAGGAATGGACCAAATAAGACTCTTCTTGCCTGTGTGTGTGCGATTGTGTGAGTGAGTGTACGCGCAGGCCCTGCAAGTGGTCAGTTGCCCCCTCTCACGGGGGTTAGCATCAAATGCACCAGACAGTACCACATCTAGACTGTAGCTTGCAGTTTCACAGCTGTGTGCATGTGCGTGACCGTAGCACAGTACCTTATTATTTATGATTTGTTTAGGTGTATAAGCGAGGAGCGGGCAAATGTTATGCACCGCTGTGTTTACAATGCAACATGCGGGACTCCGGAGTTGGAGCAGACCCGTCTTGTAGCTCTACATCGGCGTGCGTAGCACAATAGTGGCAATGTTGTGTGTTCGCTGTGCATACTCTATCAAGTGCGATATAAGAGTATTATATGTACGTAGTCTATTCCGTGGTACATATGCTCAACGGAGAAAGCCATTAAGAAAGAAAAAACGAAAAACTATGTCGTTACTGGAGAACTGTAGATGGTGTAAAGTTGGTACGAGGGATTCACGTCACCATGAACCGCTAAACTAGTCATGAATGGAAAGCGAGGGAACATTGTGGTGACGAAAGTTGTGGGATACATTCTAATATCGTGTCGAACAATGCTTTGCACGGCTTGGTACAACTCGTCGCCGTGGCAAGGACTCAAGTCTTTGGAAGCCCCTGCAGAAATAGTGATCCATGCTGCCTCTACAGCCGTCTGTAATTGGGCAAGTGTTGCCGGTGAAGGATTTCGTGTACGAACTGGCCTCTCGATTATGTCTCAGTAATGATCGATGGGATTCATGTCGGAAGATTTGGGTGGCCAAATCATTAGCTCGAATTGTCCAGAATGTTCCTTAAACCAATTGCGAGCAATTTTGGCCTGCTGACATGGCGCATTGTCATCCATCACAATTCGATCGTTGTCCATGAATAGCTGCAGATGATCTCCAAGTACCCTAACATAGGCAAAGGACCAAGTCCAGTCCATGTAAACGCAGCCGACACCATTACAGAGCCACCAACAGCTTGCATAGTGCTTTGTTGACAACTTGGATCCATGGCTACATAGGGCCTGCACCAAGCTCGCTCCCTACCATCAGCTCTTTTAACTGAAATCAGGACTCATCTGGCCAGGCTATAGTTTTCCAGTCGCCTTGAGTCCAGCCGATGTGTCATGAACCCAGGGTACCTTCAGGGATGTTTTGCTGTTAGCAAACCAACTCGCGTCTTTCGTCTGCAGCTGCCCGTTAACGCCATATTTCTCCGGACTGACCTAACGGATACGTTTGTCGTACGTCCCACATTAATTTCTTCAATTATTTCAGTCAGTGTTGCTTGTCAGTCAGCACTGTCAACTCTATGGAAACGCCGCTGCTCTCGGTCGTTAAGTGAAGGCCTTCGGCCTCTGCATTGTACGTGGTGGGAGATAATGAGAGAAATTTGGTACTCTCGGTACACTGTTGACACTGTAGATATCGAAATGCTGAATTCCCTAACGTATTCCGGAATGGATTGGCCCAGGCATCTAGCTTCAATTACCACTCGGCTTTCGCAGTCTGTTAGTTTCCATCGTGTGGACATTACCATGTAAGAATCTTTTACACGTGAACCACCCACCTGAGTACAAATAACTACTCCGCCAATGCATTGCTTTTTTTTTACCTTTTGTACGCGATACTGCCGCCATCTGTGTTTGTGAATATCGCTATCTCATGACTTCTGCCAAATGAGTGTATGTGTCTTTCGGTTGTGCAGAATAGGAGCAGTAAGACAGCTTGATGTAGAGACGTGACAGACTGACAGAAAGAAGATATACCCATGTCCACAGTTTCAGTGAAGTTGGCCGACATGTTGAGTGTATCATCGCGAAGAGTCCAATTTGGAGCTATGTAAGAACTGTGGTGGGAGCAGTGGGAAGTTCCGTACGAGAAACCAAAGTTGATTGGGTACCTCATTAGTTAATACAGCCATGAAAATAGACTAACATCGTTTAATGATGACTTTCTTTCATCTTGCTGGTGGCAGATTTGTATTATTATGATGATAACTATTATTTTAAAGCCTTCTAATAACAACTGAACAAAACAATTTTTTATTGCCATACAAGTTTTACGTCTGTCACTAGCAAGGCAAATTTTGTAAGTGCTGGTATACTTGAATTTTTCTGATATTTTACGACTGTCCTTCATCTGCTTTATGCTGTACGAAATTTCGCGTTCATAGCCCTCAAAAAGAGAAAATTTGCCGCTGTTTCAGTAGTCATTAGATGATTTTAAAGTTATAATTGACAGTTCAATATTACACGGATCTGAGAACGTCAGGACGATAAGCGATTGAAGATTTACAATAACTTACATGGGACGGAAAATATCAGAGGTTAGTTTCTTAGCTGAACCATCCTATGTTGGAACAAGCTAAATTGTAGGAAATGATAAGCTACGGCTCCACAAATTTTGCAAATGTGCCAGAGGAAACTCTGATGATTAGCGACTTATTGAAAACAATACGCTGTGGTGTGGAAGTAACAACACGTGTTCACGGCATATCTACATCTATACCAACATACATACACTGCAAGTCACTGCACAGTGCGTGGCGGAGGGTACTCCGCACCACTACTAGTAATTTTCTTTACTGATCCACTCGCAAACAGAGCCAAGGGAACGACTGTCTATATGCCTCCGCATGGGTCCTAATTTCTCAAATCTTATCTTTCTGGTACTTATGTGAAATATACGTTGACATCATTAGAATCGATCTCCACCCAGCTTGAAATGCCGGTCCCCTAAATTTTCTCAACAATGCTCCCCGATGAGACATTTGAGTACCCGAAGCATTTCCACAATACTCGCGTGTTATTTGAAATTATCGGTAACAAAACCAGCAATTCACCTCTAAGTTGCTTCTATTTCTTCCTTAAATCCGATCTGGTGTGGTTCCCATACACTCGATCAATACTCAAGAATATCTCGCACTAGCGAGAAGAACCGTATTTTCCAAAGATTATCCCAGTTACCCAAAGTCAACCATTCGCCTTCTCTACCGAAGTCCTCACATGCTCATTCCATTTCATATCGCTCTGCGGCCTCACACGCAGGCATTTAAACGACGTGACTGTCTCAAGCTGGACGCTCCTAATGCTATATCAAAACATTGCAACTTTGTTTTTCCATATATAAATTTTTCTATGTGCTTTTCTAACCTTCTACAGTCATTCAATTTCGACAACTGGCCGTACACCACAGTATGATCAGCAAGAAAGCGCCTATTCCTCTCCGCCAGATCATATATGTTTGAGCCTATATAGAAAATAAGAGCTGTCCTTTCACACTTCCCTGGTTCGCTCTTGACGACACTTTCGTCTCTGATGAACACTCGCAGAGCTGTCTTTTCACACTTCCCTGGGGATATCTTGACGACATTCTTGCCTCGATGAATCCTCGCCGTCGAGAACTGCATTCTGTATTGCATTACTTAAGAAGACTTTGAGCCACTCACATTTCTGGTAGTCTATTCCTTCTCTTCGTACCTTCCCTAATAGCGCTGTATCAAAAGCTTTTCGGAAATCTAGAAGTATGGAATGTACCTGTTGCTCTTCATCCACAGTTCGCAGTGTATCATGTGACTGAGAACACGTTCAATATTTCTTCAGCAAAGTAAGGATGTTGGTCTATATTATTTCAGGTCAGTTCTTTTGCCCTTCTATGCAGAAGTCACCTGCACTTTCTTTGCAGGCACTTGGGACTGGGTAAGAGATCAGCGATTAATGCAAACTAGATAAGAGAAATATCTCTAATCCCGAATTGGGATTCCATCACGGATGCTTGTTAGTATGTCGTCCACACGGGAGTATGTTTGTAAGATTCTCCTTCGTGAACTATTTCTTAAACACGAAATTTAAAACTTCGGCTTTCGTTTTGTTATCTTCGTCTGTCACACCTGGTTGGTCAACGAATGACTGGATGGAGGTCTTAGAACCTCCTGGTGATTTTCCCGGATTCTCTGCCGAATCTTTTGCTGAAGTTTGAAGGTGGTAGCTGTCGTACGCTCTGAGCATAGATCTTTCCACATCTCCACTAATCTTTGCCCGTTGTCGTTTGCGTTTTGTCTTTTGACGCGAGAGTGCAACAACCTGTGCTTCCATAGGATTATCCGAATTTCGTTGTTGAAGCGTAGTGGGTCTTTTTTCGAACTTAATCTATTTCCTGGTCACGTAGTTCTCCAGACCACGATTTACAGTACTTTTGCTACACTCTTCTCTAGCACGTCTTCTCAAAGGCTTCGATTCTCTTGCTTTCCGGCGTCTTAACAGTCCATATTTCCCCCAGACACTACTGTGCTCCAAACGTTCATTCTTCCTCACGTTAAGGCCTATGTTTGCCAATATTAGACTTCTCTCGGCCCGGAATAACATTTTTGCCACTACTAGTCTGCTTTTCTGCCCTCTTTGCTCCGTCCGTCATTTGTTATTTTGCTGCCTAGGTGGCGTAATTTCTTAACTTCATCTACTTCGTGATCACCAACCCTGACGTTAAGTTTCTCGCGGTTCTCATTTCTGCTGCTTCCCATTACTTTCGTCTTTCTTCGATTTATTCTCAGTCAGTATTCTGTACTAAGACTGTTCGTTCCATTCAACAGATCCCGTGATTATTCTTCACTTTCATTGAGGGTAGCAACGTCATCAGCGAATCTTATAATTATTGATATGTTTTCATTCTGAATTTTAATTCCAGCCCGCATCTCGTGGTCGTGCGGTAGCGTTCTCGCTTCCCACGCCCGGGTTCCCGGGTTCGATTCCCGGCGGGGTCAGGGATTTTCTCTGCCTCGTGATGGCTGGGTGTTGTGTGCTGTCCTTAGGTTAGTTAGGTTTAAGTAGTTCTAAGTTCTAGGGGACTGATGACCATAGATGTTAAGTCCCATAGTGCTCAGAGCCATTTGAACCATTTTTAATTCCATTCTTGAACATTTCTGTTATTCACATCATTACTTCTTTGGAGTATAGATTAAATAGTATGGTCGAAATACTACATCCCTGTCTTATTTCCTATTTCATCTGAGCACTTAGTTCTTGGTCATATTCTCTTATTATCCCGCCTTGGCCCTTGCACATGTTGTATATCACCCGTCGCTCACTAAAGCTTACTACTGTTTTCCTTAGAATTTCGAAGATCTTGCACCATTTGACCCTGTTGAAAACTTTTTCCGGATCGAAAAGTCCTAAGAAAGTGTCTTTCCTTGCTTTAGTCTTGCTTCAGTTATTAAACGCAACGTCAGACCTGCCTCTCTGGTTCCTTAACCTTTCCTAAAGCCAAACTGATGGTCATCTAACACATCCTCAGGGTTGTTTTCCATTCATCAGTACATTACTTTTGTCAACAAGCTGGGTACACAAGTGTTAAGTTGATTGTGCGATAATTCTCACTACAGTCGGTTCTTGCAGTTTTCGGAATTGTGTGGATAATGTTTTTCTGAAAGTCAGATGGGATATCGCCGGACTCATACATTCTATATACATCATCGTGAATAGTCTTTTGCAGCCATTTCCCCAAATGACTTTAGAAATGCTGATGGTGTTTTATATGTCCTTTAGCTCATTCGATCTTAAGTCTTCCAAAGCTCATTTAAGAGAGACAACTGCGTACATGCTCATTCAAGCTGAAACCCACTACTACCCTTCTTGACTGATTTATTAACTTTCACAGCAATAGTCCTATCATGATATCATGTTCACTAATCCCAGTCTCTATAAAGTCCAGGCTGTTTGTAGCTACAAGTTCTAAGATATTTCAATGGCCTGGGTTGCCAAACTACCTACTCAAGATACTTTTTGGGCAAGCTTATTCAAAAGGACTTCGCAAGGGTGAACGTCTTTTTATATTTCTAATATTTTCTCACAGGAGGTTTCTGTTCAGTACTTTTAATTTTACATAGCAACTCGTACCACGCGTTCTGAAATTCCGCCCTATGTATAAGTTGTATTACTGACCGTCTTTTCACACTTTAATTTATTTTGTAACGGTTCCCAGCCTTCGCCTGTTGGTACGTATTCGTGTTTCTCCCCTCACCCGCTAGCGGTTTATTTCCATAACTCTCATTCGCCACTTTTCTCTGACGCCCAAATGCAGTTTCATTTTATACAGTTTTATTACGGGGTCTTATTCGAATCTATATAGGTTCGAACCCGCGGCTCGCAGTGCTCTTGTACACTGTCTTCGCGTGTTACCCATTGGAATTTTTGCTGTTTTAGTTTGTGACCATCCAATTGAAGCTGTTCTAACAATTCCAATGCCATCTGAGAGTTGTGAGACAGCGTATCTTTAGTTATGCATTGTTAAATTAGGTATGTAAGTATTTCTTTCCTGAAATTACTGGTTTAACCGTCTTGGTTTTTTGCCCTTATTGTAGTAATTCTCATTGCATTTTCAAAGACGTAGACGGCTGAGGATGTGATTATATTATTGCGAATCCGGTCATGTATGAACATGTCACAAGGGAATTTCTAACTCTTAATGCGGCTACCAGAAGTATTTTAGATGATTTTAATAGTATTTTAAAATTTTTAACCTTTTCTTATTATGTGTCAAAGCTGTGGATTCCCAAACAGTAGAATGATAGTATTCTTTGAATGACTCTCGAACTGGCAATGTGGAATCGGGTGGTCAGTAAAAACATACAGCATTTAACTTGGTTTCAACTAGACCTGTTATATGCGACCAGATTTCTTCACTGTCACACTCAGCTTCGATTTCAATACAGTCAACATATTTGTCAACTGGAATGGAGACTCCCTCACCTATGACCTCTAATCTGTCTTTCCGATATACACTGAAGCGCCAAAAAACTAGTATAGGCATGCTTATCAAATAAAGAGAAATGTAAACAGGCAGAATATGGCGCTGCGGTCGGCAACACCCATAGAAGACAAAAAGTGTCTGGCGCAGCTGATAGATCGGTTACTGTTGCTACAGTAGCAGGTTATCAAGATTTAAGTGAGTTTGAACGTAGGGTTATAGTCGGCGCACGATCGATGGGCACAGAATCTCCGATGCAGCGATGAAGTGACAATTTTCCTGTACGACCATTTGACGAGTACGCCGTGAATATCAGGAATCCACTAAAACATCAAAACTCCGACTTCAATGAGGCAGGAAAAAGATCCTGCAAGAACAGCATCAACGGTGACTGAAGAGAATCGTTCAACGTGACGGAATGGATACTCTTCCTCACATTGCTGCAGACTTCAATGCTGGACCATCAACAAGAGTCAACCATTCAACGAAACACCATCGATATGGGCTTTCCGAGCCGTGTACGGGTATCCAGACAACATCATGTATCCATGGACCCTGCTTGTCAGCACGTGTAGGCTCTGTAATTCTGTGGGGCATGTGGAGTTGGAGTGATATGGGATCCCTGATACGACTTGATACGACTCTGTCAGGTGACACGTGGGTAAGCTTCCTGTCTGATCACCGGCATCCAATCACGTCAATTGTGCATTCCGACAGACTTGGGCAATTCCAGCAGGACAATGAGACACCCGACACGTCCAGAATTGCTACAGAGTGGCTCCAGGAACACTCTTCTGAGTTTAAACACTGCCACTGGCCACCAGACTCCCCCGACATGAACATTATTCAGCATATCTGGGATGCCTTGCAAAGGGTTGTTCAAGAGAGATCTCTGCCCCTCGTACTGTTACGGATTTATGTATAGCCCTGCAGGATTCATATTGTCGATTCCCTGGAGCACTACTTCAGACATTAGTCGAGTCCGTGCTACGTCTTGTTGCGGCACTTCTACGTGCCTGCAGGGGCCCTACACCATATTAGGCAGGTGTACCAGTTTCTCTGGTTCTTCAGTGTATGTTTCACGACTGTTTGGGTTCTCAGCCAGGTTTCGGTCGCAAGAATAATCTGAGGGTGGGAACTTTCCTGGAAGACAGTAAATGAGGGAACTTTGTTACGAATACTTCGACAGTTTACTGGTAAAATTTCAACTGTCGAAGTGTCTTTTCTCTCAATGCTGCCTGACATCGTTATAAGCTTGTCGACTGGCGAATGTTCATCATACTACCGCCTAGACTAAAGAACCCCAAGTCCACTCAACTCCATATCCACCGAAGGCATAAGGCAATCTGCAAAAAACCCCAGTGAGAAACAATGCTTTATTGACACCATATTTTTCATCAGAATATTCTAAAATCGCACACTTCTTGCAGCACGAATACCCTAGGAATTATTGTGAATCCTTAGGTACGCTATGTGATTAAAAGTATTCAGATATCCTCAAAAACTTACGGTTTTCTTATTAGGTGCATTGTGCTGCCACCTACTGCCAGGTACTCCATATCAGCGAAATCAGTAGTCATTAGACATTGTGAGGGAGCAGAATGGGGCGCTCCGCTGAACTCGCGTACTTCGAACATGTTCAGGTGATTGGGTGTCACTTGTGTCATACGTCTGTACGCGAGATTTCCACACTCCTAAACATCCCTAGGTCCACTGTTTCTGATGTGATAGTGAAGTGGAATGTTGAAGGGACATGAACAGCACAAAAGCGTACTGTCTGACTGTTGTGTACACAGTTCCGCGTAGTCAGCGCGTACACAACTTTCCCACTAGAGCGCGCCCCGCTAAGCACAACAGCGCAGGCGCAGCGCTCGTCCGTCTCCGCACTACGAGATGGCGCTGCCGTAGAGACGGACCAAATTCTGCTTCCACCGATCCGCATATTAATATGTAACGCAGGCAATGAGATTGCTGCTAACGTAGAACCTTTTCTCCATGCGGATCACACTCGCGCAGTGATACCTGAAAGCGTGAGGTATTATAACGAGTGTACAGACCTCCGATTACTCAGTATGCATTTGTCTGCACCAGTCTGAACCAGTCTGCATTAGTCTGTACCAGTCTATAGTCAAGTTTCAGTCTGCACCTAATAAGATTATCATATTCCTGTACATAGCCATGAAGAGAAATGTATAGACACTGTCAAGTATCAGAGATATGTGAGAATAAGATTAACGTACCAAGCCCAAAGGAACTTCATATTGTCAATTGTAAATAGCACCCAGAATCAAGGTACATAAGGTTTATGCTTGTTACTATTTTAATAAATGTGTGTGGAAATTAATCAAGTTCTGTTTAAAGTTGGTCACCGTCAATCTGCTACTCTAAGCGTGCTAGTGGCATTTCTATCGTCTTACCTAGCGGCAGAAGATAAACACGCCACGATAAGACCACGAGCCATATTACTGATACCCGCCTACTTCGTTAGAGCGACAGGTAAAATAAGCTGATTTCGTGTGTACCGAAGGTCGTACAGTACGCACACCACACTCACCTTGTCTGGTGAATGATAGCAACCGCCAACAGTTGAAGAGGGTCGTAATGTGTAATAGGTAGACATCTATCCAGACACAGGAATTTCAAAGTGCATCAGGCTCCGCTGCAAGTACTATGACAGTTAGGCGGGAGGTGAGGAAACTGGGATGTCATGGTCGAGCGGCTGCTTATAAGCTACACATCACGCCGGTAAATGCCGAACGACGCCTCGTTTGGTGAAAGGAGCGTAAACATTGGAAGGCTGGACAGTGGAAAAACGTTGTGTGGAGTGACGAATCACGGTACACAATGTGCCGATCCGATGGCAGGGTGTGGGTGTGGCGAATGCCCGGTGAACGTCATCTGCCAGTGTGTATAGTGCCAACAGTAAAATTCGGAGGCGGTGGTGTTATCGTGTGGTCGAGTTTTTCATGGAGGGGGCTTGCACCCCTTTTTGGTTTGCGTGGCACTACCACAGCACAGGCCTACATTGACGTTTTAAGCACATTGCTGGTTCCCACTTTTGAAGAGCAAATTCGGGGACGGCTATTGCATCTTTCAGCACGATCAAGCACCTATTGATAATGCAGGGCCTGTGGAGGAGTGGTAACACGACAATACCATCCCTGTTGCGGACTGCCTGCACAAAGTCCTGACCTGAATCCTATAGAACATCTTTGATATATTTTGGAACGCCGACTTCGTGCCAGGCCTCACCGACCGACATCGATACTTTTCCTCAGTGGGCACTCCGTGAAGAATGAGCTGTGATTCCCCAAGAAACGTTCCACCACCTGATTTAACGTATGCCTGCGAGAGTGGAAGTTGTCATCAAGGCCAAGGGTGGGCCGACACCATTTTGAATTCCAGCATTACCGATGGAGGGTGCCACGAACTTGTAAGGCATTTTCAGCCAGGTGTCCGGATACTTTTGATCAGTTTGTGTAATTGGCATATCTACAGTGAGGATGTACTAACAATGACAAAAATCTAGGAAAAATATCAACATTCATAAATTTTTCTCTCACGCGGGATTCTAGTAATATGCGGACATACATTGCAAATTCTCACGCAGGTTTCACGCGATCGATATTAGATTAAGTAAGACACTGACTTGTCACACATCGCTAAGTGACATATGTGGTGTCACCGCCAGACACCACACTTGCTAGGTAGTAGCCTTTAAATCAGCCGCGGTCCATTAGTATACGCCGGACCCGCGTGTCGCCACTGTCAGTGATGGCAGACCGAGCGCCACCACACGGCAGGTCTAAAGAGACGTACTGGCACTCGCCCCAGTTGTACAGCCGACTTTGCAAGGAAAGGTTCACTGACAAATACGCTCTCATTTGCCGAGATGATAGTTAGCATAGCCTTCAGCTACAATTGCTACGACCTAGCAAGGCGCCGTATTCAATTGATATTGAGATTTTATTAATGTATCATCAAGAGCGATGTTCTACAAATGTGGATTAAAGTTAAGTATTCCAGAAGCTACGTACTTTTCTTTATATCATTCATTACGTATCCTGTTTCAGACCTCACGCCAGCCTGCGTGAGTTTAAGCGCGTGACTTTCGGCTTCCTCTCATTGTGTCTAGGCTGTCTTGCCTAGACACAACAACATATATAATCATTTTATGTTTTATTCTCGTAAACTTCATGAATGAAAGAGCAGGAGCTATGAATTCTGACGTTTTAACTCGCGTTTTACCGTCTTACCGGAATGTGGTGAGAATGGCCAGTTGCAAGCTGTAGGCGTTGGGTAGACAATAACGGATATCTGGGATGTTTCCCACCCGAATCTCCCACGGGCAGTGGGCACGCAAGTAAACCAATTTGGTTGTCCCGTAAGCCAGCATATTTAAAAAGCGCTGTCAAAGCAGTGCAAGCAACGTGAGTCCCCGTGAAAAAGCAGTGCAAGCTACGTGAATTCCCGGGAGAACTGCAGAAAAGTCCACAGGTTTTCTTAGAAGTGGATGAAAAGAAAGAGCCAATGCCAAACGGCATAGGAAGCGATTTGCATTTTTTACGCACAGACGTCTTTCCACCGATCACAAGGCAGGGGACGGCACCCTGTCAAACCCTTAGTTTGGTTACAAGGAACAGGACAAGCTCCGGAAGAGTAAACTCTGCAGGCTTTCCTTGCATGCA
The DNA here is from genome assembly GCF_021461385.2 of Schistocerca piceifrons. Classification (NCBI taxonomy): domain Eukaryota; kingdom Metazoa; phylum Arthropoda; class Insecta; order Orthoptera; family Acrididae; genus Schistocerca; species Schistocerca piceifrons. The sequence goes on from NC_060139.1 coordinate 171,260,121, forward strand.
CGAAGAGGGAGGACAATTTTCAGGTTTGGCAAAATTCGAAATTTCCTGTCCTCCTACGGTAAGTTTGAAGAATGTGTGAGAGAACAGAGTTCGTCAGTAGTCGTTTCTGGGGCGAGTACGCGGTAGCTGTTCATACAGGGTGTTTCAAAAATGACCGGTATATTTGAAAGGGCAATAAAAACTAAACGAGCAGCGATAGAAATACACCGTTTGTTGCAATATGCTTGGGACAAAAGTACATTTTCAGGCAGACAAACTTTCGAAATTACAGTAGTTACAATATTCAACAACAGATGGCGCTGCGGTCTGGGAAACTCTATAGTACGATATTTTCCACATATCCACCATGCGTAGCAATAATATGGCGTAGTCTCTGAATGAAATTACCCGAAACCTTTGACAACGTGTCTGGCGAAATGGCTTCACATGCAGATGAGATGTACTGCTTCAGCTGTTCAATTGTTTCTGGATTCCGGCGGTACACCTGGTCTTTCAAGTGTCCCCACAGAAAGAAGTCACAGGGGTTCATGTTTGGCGAATAGGGAGACCAATCCACGCCGCCTCCTGTATGTTTCGGATAGCCCAAAGCAATCACACGATCATCGAAATATTCATTCAGGAAATTAAAGACGTCGGCCGTGCGATGTTGCCGGGCACCATCTTGCATAAACCACGAGGTGTTCGCAGTGTCGTCTAAGGCAGTTTGTACCGCCACAAATTCACGAAGAATGTCCAGAAAGCGTGATGCAGTAATCGTTTCGGATCTGAAAAATGGGCCAATGATTCCTTTGGAAGAAATGGCGGCCCAGACCAGTACTTTTCGAGGATGCAGGGACGATGGGACTGCAGCATGGGGCTTTTCGGTTCCCCATAAGCGCCAGTTATGTTTATTTACGAAGCCGTCCAGGTAAAAATAAACTTCGTCAGTAAACCAAATGCTGCCCACATGCATATCGCCGTCATCAATCCTGTGCACTATATCGTTAGCGAATGTCTCTCGTGCAGCAATCGTAGCGGCGCTGAGGGGTTGCCACGTTTGAATTTTGTATGGATAGAGGTGTAAACTCTGGCGCATGAGACGATACGTGGACGTTGGCGTCATTTGGACCGCAGCTGCAACACGGCGAACGGAAACCCGAGGCCGCTGTTGGATCACCTGCTGCACTAGCTGCGCGTAGCCCTCTGTGGTTGTCGTACGCGGTCGCCCTACCTTTCCAGCACGTTCATCCGTCACGTTCCCAGTCCGTTGAAATTTTTCAAACAGATCCTTTATGGTATCGCTTTTCGGTCCTTTGGTTACATTAAACCTCCGTTGAAAACTTCGTCTTGTTGCAACAACACTGTGTTCTAGGCGGTGGAATTCCAACACCAGAAAAATCCTCTGTTCTAAGGAATAAACCATGTTGTCTACAGCACACTTGCACGTTGTGAACAGCACACGCATACAGCAGAAACACGACGTACAGAATGGCGCACCCACAGACTGCGTTGTCTTCTATATCTTTCACATCACTTGCAGCGCCATCTGTTGTTGAAAATTGTAACTACTGTAATTTCGAAAGTTTGTCCGCCTGAAAATGTACTGTTGTCCCAAGCATATTGCAACAAACGGTGTATTTCTATCGCTGCTCGTTTAGTTTTTATTGCCGTTTCAAATATGCCGGTCATTTTTGAAACTCCCTGTATCTTGCCAATGGAGAGTTCGGCTTGGTGCTTCCTTAGCTGTTTCGGAGTATGTGTAGGGTGTAGCGTTAGCGTTGGCTTTGCGCTGTGTAGCTCACAATTTGCGAGTCTGTTCCATAACTTGTGATTGCTTTCCATCAGCAGTCTTTTTTTTACCATGCTACGACCAAGTCTTGATGGTATCCAGTGTAAGTGCCTTTTGTGAGTTACGCAGACTTTGGAAACTGATTTGCATTTCAAGTTACAGCATTCCAGACAGCGTTTACTTGCCTTCTGGTCAGATACATTATTCCTGAAGTTGATAGTTACGACGCTGGTGATCAAAACAAAAATCTTGACACTGTACGCTTATTGATGTTTACCTTTTTTATGACAGTAATTTTAAATTAATCCAACCTCTATATGAACAACATTAACTGAAGATGGCGGCCACTGAGTGACGCGAGTTTCTTTGGCTCGCGAGTTTTTCCGCTCATTGAAGGTGTTACAGAGAAGTGCGGCAGTCCACAACGTGTGCATCCGACTAAACAAGCGCTACTTGCCGTGGTGTGTTCTTCTCCGTTGATTACCACAAGTGATAAGTGAGTGAAAAATGGGAAGAGCACGAGTAAGTGGCAGCAGGCGAGGCTACAGGGGCGCAGGCAGCGCGGGCGCCCGGTCTCCGGCGGCAGGTGAGGCCTCGCTTCCCGACATCGGGGAGCTCGTCCGGTCCCAGGTGAGTGCGGCGCTGCACAGTAAAAACACGCTAGACGTAATCGTGCAATCCATCACGGACTCTGTGACGGCCGCGGTCATGGACAAACTGCAAGAGTCTGTCGGGCTCAACAGCACCGAAATCCAGTCTCTTAGAAAGTCCCTGACCGCACAAGAGAAAAAAACCGCCGACCTAGAAGCTAAACTGTCTGCGGCCACCGATGAAATTGAGCAGTATCAGCGAAGGAACAGCTTGCGCTTGTTCGGGGTAGCTGAAAACGATCGTGAAAACACCGACGACCTGGCCATTAGCCTCGTGCGTGAAAAACTTGGCGTGCAGATCGACGTGGCCGATATTGACAGAAGCCACCGTGTTGGGCGCAGAATACCAGGTGCCATGAAACCCAGGCCCATAATAATTAAATTTGTGTCATACCGGAAAAGAGCTGAAGTGTTTGCTCAGAAAAGAAAACTCGCCAAGAGTGGGGTTACCGTGAGGAAGGATCTGACGCGCGAAAGACTAAAAGTTTTGAACGCTGCGATCACACAGTTCGGCCTTCAAAATGTATGGACCCAGGATGGCAGGATCGTAGTCAAGACGGAAGGAGGGAGGAAAACGGTGACGAATATGTCCGAACTGAAAGACTGAGCGAAATCTCGCGAGACACAAACTCTGATATTGAACTCTGTCTAATATAAGTTAATTTTTATCCTTTCTTTTCATTTTTTAACGTAAATATTGCTTCGTTATTTCTATAAGTACCATAAGTACTCTATTTAAAATCAGTCAATTGTTTCATATAAATATTGCTTCTTCGTCTATCATAAGTGCTCATGTATATTCATATTGTCAGTCAAACGGGAATTAACATTCCCCATTAACAGGAATCTCCTTAAAACCGCCTTTCTATATATGTTATTTTCATCCTCGTCACTACCACTACTGGTACTATTATCTTTTACGTAACCACTACTGCCACTTTCCATCTTTCTTTTCGCTCCCTTCTCCGATACCTCCAGCCTGTCTTTCACCTTTAGCCCACAGACGCTTGAGTCAGTCACGACCTTGGGCACAGCTGTAAATATGTCTTCCCCCGCGAAATCCAGCTTTTGTCCCTCTTTCGGCCAGCAGGTAAACGGAGCACGCTCAGTCCTACAGTTCGCAGGTTTTAAGCTCATGTGTCCTACAGGCGGCCACAATGGGACGGACCGGCTCTTTGTGGCCCTCGCGAACGCGCAGTCCCTAACGGCTCACTTCGACGAGTTCTGTGACCTGTTCTGCCAATCGCTGTTCCATATTATCCTCGTCTCTGAAACTTGGTTGAAACCTAACATTTCTTCCGACGCTATCCGAGTCATTGGTTACTCTCTCCTAAGGCAGATCATGAAACACGATGCGGGGGTGGTGTGGGTGCCTATGTTCGCTCTGATCTGAGACCTACTATACTATGCACATCGGATGCAAAGGGCGAAGGAGAAGCAGAGTTCTTGTTTTTCGAAATGAATAAATCAAATCAGAAACTGCTGACTGGAGTAATCTATAAACCTCCAAACGTCGGTGCTATGTCCTCCTTTCAGTCTGCCCTGTCCCCGCTGGTGACAGAGTATGAACACATAATCATTATGGGCGACACAAACATCGACTTACAGTCAAAATCTCCCTCTGAAGAAAAACTAAGGAGACTGTTCCACTCCAATGATATGAGGTTAACATTGCTGGACCCAACTCATCACACGCCACACAGCCACACACTCATAGATATAACAGCAACAAAGCGACCAGATAAAATAATTCGCGCCATTCAGACATCCGCTCCGGGACTCTCTGCACATGATGTGATATTCTTAAATTACTCAGTGCATACTACCAAAAAAAAATCTCACCTGGTAACCTACAGAAACCTAAAAAATGTTAACCATGACGCTCTTCAAAAGGATTGCTCAGACATCCCTTTGCAGATATAAGCAAAGAACCGACTTCAGACGGAAAAATTCGGGAATTATGTTGCAAAATTATTGCACTGTATGATAAGCATGCTCCTCAACGCACTGTCAAGGTAAAGAGAGCTCCCGCTCCGTGGCTCACCACTGCATTACGCCAGTTAATGAATAAACGTGATGCTGCACATACGGCCTTCAAGCGTAACTCAACTCCCGAGGCGTACGAAGCTTATAGGAAACTCCGAAACAGAACCAAGCAAAGCGTGAGGAATGCCAAAATCAGACATGCCCGCTCTGTCGTATGCGGCATATCAAAACCTGCTGCACTGTGGAAAAATCTGCGCAGTTTCGGTATAGGGAAGCGAAGATCTGATGCCGTTTATCAAGCGTCGGCAGAAGAATTAAACGATTTCTTCTCAATAGCTGTAAACTGCCAAGCAGCGACAAATTACCAGCCCCAAGATATCAATCGCTCGAGAGACAAGTTTTTCCTAAAACATGTCGCTACCGGCACAGTACACAAGGCAATTATGAGAATCTCTTCCGAGGCAGTAGGAAATGATGGAGTGAGCATTGGCATGATTAAGAACGTCGCAGACACTATTACTCCAGTTATCACAGACATCTTCAACCTGTCTCTTGTCAGTAGTACATATCCTACTGAGTGGAAGCAAAGTTTAATTCAACCTATACCCAAGACTGACAACCCTAACGTCAGGTGAGTACAGGCCGATCAGCATACTACCTGCAATATCTAAAGCCCTAGAATACATCGTCCACGAACAGCTAACGGATTACCTCAAAACTCATAACGTCCACGACAAATATCAGGCAGGCTTTCGCAAGCACCATAGTACAGCAACTGCATTAATCAAAGTAACTGATGACATTAAACATGCTATAATCAGACGTGAAGCTACCATCACTGCTTGAATTTAGCAAGGCTTTTGATACAGTTGACTTTATATATTACTAATTAAAATGAAACAGCTGAATTTCTCAAACAGCGCAATACACTGGTTCGGCAGCTACCTCAAAAACAGAAGTCAACAAGTCATTTGTGGGTCGGAAAAGTCATCGTGGAAAAACGTGCGCTCTGGAGTTCCCCAAGGCTCCGTCCTTGGTCCATTACTCTGCACACTGTACATTAATGATATTTCTTCAGTGATTCACTCCTGCAACTACCATCTATATGCCGACGACAACCAACTGTACATAAGTGCAAGACCCAAGAACATTGCTGACGCAGTAGCGAGTATGAGCGCAGATCTTTGCTCTGTTTCTCGATGGGCACAGAACCTAGGTCTGAAAATAAACCCCAAGAAATCCCAGGTCATACTTATATCTCATCCAAAGTTAATCAGTCGGTACTTTCGCGAAACAGTCCCTCAAATACTCCTCAATGGTACCCAACTACCATACCAAAAAACAGTAAAAGACCTTGGAATAATCTTGGATGAACACCTAAACTGGGAAGAACAAACAGTCACAGCTTGCCGGAAATCGCTCTCCTCCCTACATGCAGTTCAAAAATTTAGAAAAATATTTCCAACCCATGTTAAACAAAAATTAGTCCAAACGCTAGTCTTGCCTAATCTTTACTACTGCGATGTAGTTCAACAAGGCACAAATAGTGAAAATTCGAGATGCCTCGAGCGAGTGATGAATGCTTGCGTTAGATACGTGTGCAATATACGGTTGTATGATCATATCAGTCCTTCATACTCCGAGCTAGGTTTGATACGCCCACATAAGGCTCATGATCTCCACACGATGTGCTTACTTCATCGATTTCTTAGCCACTGGTGCCCCCAATACTTATCTTCTCACATTAAACACCTATCATCATTCCACAACCGCAATACCAGATCGGATACGTCTAGCATCTTGGCTGTACCTTTACATAACACAAAATCTTTCTCCGCGTCATTCTCCATTTCAGCCATACGACTATGGAACGCGCTCCCCTGTGATCTGCGTCTTATCCAGAACCATTCAACATTCAAGAGGGAACTCAAAACTTACATATTAGGGACGGTATAGCCACCATTGTTGTGCCCCTCTCATCTCTTTCTTTCTCCTCTCCATCATAGCTTCGAATTTTACCATTCTATTTCTCTTCCTCTAACCTATCTACCTCTTCTATATCTCTTTCACCCAATTCTATCGTCTTATGTCTCTGCTCGATAAGAATAATTCACAAGCTGCAAGTATATAACGAGAAAATTCCCATCTAGCAATAGGACTGACATTCATAAAAGAAAAATATGCTTACTTTCATATACATAGTCATTACTATTATTATTATTATTCTTGATTGTTATAATTATTTTTTGACTGTTATAATTATCATTGTACTACTGTTATAATCTCTATTTTTTTCTTTAATATTAATACTGTATAACATGTTACATGTCCTTAATGTTCAGTAGAAACTGAAATTTGTTCAATCTGAGTATGCCTGGTTAGGTGTAAGAGAGGGCCTGAAGGCCCTCATCTTGCCAGGTAAAATAAATGCATAAATAAATAAAAATAAAATAAATAAATTGATTAGTAATATTTTTGAGATAAATTTTTCTCACTATATTATTTCCTCACACAACATTCTAATCAGGCGTCCGTTTTCAATAAAATCAGTATCGTCAGAGGATTCTAGCTGATTGAATTGCAGTTCCACTGTGACAGTGTTTCCAAATAACACAGGAGCCATTAAAAGAGACTTATTACTTTCTTTTAATATGGAAAGTTGGGTGGGTCCTTTTCTTTGTAAAATTTTGGTTAAATTTGATTTTGTTGACGATGGAACGTAAGTTGCGTTAGCACTTAGCAGCTTGAATAACTATCATTGTAACAGTTATGCAATTGTGTTGTATTCTATCAAACCACAGAATTACCTGTTTCGCCGAGTTCGCGAGAGTGACAAGCAGCTTGCACGATAGACTGCTGAACCCTGATCGACTCACAAACCGCACGATAAAAAATGTATAGAGAAGACCAAAACGTTTCAGTCAACAATATTTCATATTTTTTCCTGTCTGAATTTCAGAGGAACTGTTCGTAATGAGTTGAACTGTCATTGTCCTGGACTTACCAACCATTAAGGAAGTATAGATATCTGGCACGGTTTTCTGTCCGTCGTTAATTTCGACAGTAATGTGAACAAACAGCACGCTTTGTGACTGGTCGTCGACTGCAGAGTACCTACAAAAGATGTTGTGAGGCAACTGGAGATAGGCGTTATTTATGCGTCGGTGAATTCGTTGTTATTTTAGCGTGAATCACAAAATGAAGCACGGTAATGAACAGAAAATCTTCACTTTCTTTGCCGGTCAATGTGTTAAATTTTTAATTCAAGTAATTCTTGTTTCGAAACGCATTTCACAGTCGCTTTCTCTGTCCCACCTGTCGTCCTCATGTACTCCTGTCGTTCATAAGCGCTGTGAAAATGAAAGAATTTACTGTGTGTTCTCTAGTTAAACTTACAAATGGAAAACCGTTGAAAGATAAGCGAGAGAGAGACTGTCCATATTTGAGAATCAAAAGCTGGGTTTATCAAAGTTTCTGTGTGAGTGAACTAGGTCGTCGTAAAAGGGAAAAGGGCAATAGGTGAACTATCTATTCATAGCAAGATAAGACATGGACATGCGTGTGTCAGAAAAAAGATTTTGCTATAACTTCGGCGCATGTATGTGAAATGGGTGGTTTCAAGAGCGTGATCAGATAACAACCTTAGTTGTAAAATATATTTGCGGAATTCTAATACGGCTGGAGTTGAGAGACTACCTGGTTAGAGTGATTATAATACGAGTTAGATCATATCCAATTCCGCTAAAGAGTCATTGAAACCAGTCAAGAAGTTTCACTATGCCATATTCTGCTATCTATCTAATGCAATAATATTCATTCATAATGTAATACAGCCAGAGGCAATGAGAGAAAATACGTTTGGTTCTAGAAATGTTTTTCGAGTAATGGTCTCTAAATTGAAGACCTCACAGTCGTATTCACGGTATAACGGAATCATTTCACATGCTATTCGCGGAACATATTGCAGCGTTACAATAAAAATATCACATGATTTCGATGTAGAACTTCATGCACATTTTCGAGAGTAAAATTTCCTTTGATATTTTTGTTTCCATTTCTCCAAAAAACACAAATATCATGAGTTTAAACTGAAAGAAGAGAGTGATTATTATACGAGTTAGATCATATCCAGTTCCGCTAAAGAGTCATTGCAACTAGTCAGGAAGTTTCACTGTGCCATACTCTGGTTTGCCTCAACCTACTTTAAAAGAGTACAGGATATAGGAAAATGCGTGTTATTACGTTTTAGCAACTCTCATAAACGCTGCGTTGTGGTATAAACTCTTTTATTTGGCGGAAGGTAATACTAAATTAAATTCATGGCACGGCAAAGCTGACCGTTATGGTGGGTGGCAGGTGCGATGCAGCTATTCGGATATCCGCCATACAAGCAGCAGATAACACGGCCACATCTAACTGGCGCGGAATGAAAAGCATAATTACCGGCGCCATATACCCAAACTAATTCCTTCTGGCCAGTAATGCCTGTAACATAACGGCTCGGAACGCAGAAAAAACGTGTCGTTAAAGCCATAATTTGAGCGGGCGACGTCCACTGCTTAACGAAGTGGACAGGCGTTTGTGGTTATCAAAGTAAGGGAACTTTTTCCCAGTACCTAATATGTAAAAAAATATTTCGCTGCCTGTCGTCACGTAACAAAAGTAAGACGACAATTGGCTGTACGGATTTATGTACAAAACAGCTAACAATTGTGTGGAATATACACCTAAGTAAGCGTGCTTGTTGTGAACTTATTTCTGACCCCTGTGAGTCAGTGTAGCCTTTAGGCGCTGTGACGACGAACTACAGCAAATATTTCCTCTTGTAATGCTAGTACTCCCACGTGATACGAACCACTTTCAAGCATGTTCAGTTTTTTACAGGGAGAGCAGGATCGTCTTTTGCCAGATGGAGACATCATTCGAAACATTTTTGTGAATACACATTGTCGGTGTACATATATTCTATTGGTGAAACTAGTAACGGAGAGCTTCATACCGCTTGAGCAGTGAAATAATAGATAACAGTTAACAGTTTGAATACCTGCAGTTTCTGTCCAGACGGCATTCTTTCTTAATTATCAACGTCTTTCGCATTAAACCACCGCTGCTACGGCATGACAGAGACATGTAGTGGTACCCTGAGGTACTGTTACAAATATAGTAAATTGAAGCAGTCAATTACAACTTTTAAAGCAACAGTTTGCGCGGAGAATATTATATGTAATACTAAGTGGTCGTGAAATGTGTTTTTTTAATGAGCATGTTGAGAAAATCATTGACAGTGAAATTAAGTATATCTAATGTTAGTGTAGCGTAAATTTGCGTCTGTACTACTGCTGTTACGACTGCTTTAGAAATGCAACCACTACAGCACTACACACTTCCGACATACATTTATTGGCTCTTTGGCTAATCTTTGCTTGTTATTTAGGATTATAATATTCACGGAAATTTCGAAACTTGGGATCGCGCAAGGGAAAAACGTAAAATTGTTTTCAAATATGTGTCTTGAAATGACGGGTGTTTCCAAACGGTGTGTCCCGGTGGTTCCAAAGTGAAACCATAATTATAAGAAATTGATAGCGAGCTTGAGGGCCCGAGTTTCTATCGATTCCGCCCCTCGTTGACGATCATTCTTTGGATAACTTTGGAGGTACGTCGGTGCCGCCATCGGTGGGGACAAGAGCCATGAAACAGAAAGGTTTTGGCAGCGATGTTTACTGAGCGAGTCACCGGGGTGCGAGAGGTTCGGAACTTTGGATGATACAAGAGAGAACGATTCGGGTCATGTGAAGGCGCCGAGCCTAGTTTAGACTCACGGTTATCATCTGCACTGGGAAGCGGTTTCCGTGAGTGGGCATGTTTAGCAAACTCAAGTGGCAGACTCTGCAAGAGAGGCGCTCTGCATCCAGGTTTCTAGAGGGTGATTTTCTGGATGAGGTATCGAATATATTGCTTCCCCCTACTTCTACCTCCCGAGGCAATCACGAATGTAAAATTAGATTCGAGCGCCCACGGAGGCTTTCCGGCAGTCGTTCTTCCCGCGAACCATACGCGACTGGAACAGGAAAGGGAGGTAATGACAGTGGCATGTAAAGTGCCCTCCGCCACACACCGGTGGGTGGCTTGCAGAGTACAAATGTAGATATAGATGTAGGTATTTTTATGATTCTTAGCCCGTAGAAACAGCTTGATGGGATGTGAAAGCAATCGGGCAGACAGGGCAGCCGCCCCTCGTCGAGACAGGACACCAGCAGAACAAGCCGCGGCCGCCTGCCGAGGCGCCAGCAAAAGCCTAGGCTGGGGCGACAGTCTAAACGAACACATATACACAGTGTAGTCGTAAGCCGGGCATTGTGTCCAGAGCCATGCATAATAAAAATTCACAAGTTTTCGTGTTTGCCGATAGTGCAAATAGGCCAGTGACCAATATCCCCGGCCGCCTCGGTTGTATAAGGAAAATCTGGCGTCTGAGAAGCTTTTGGAGACAGAATCTTAGGACTAACAAGCTCCAAGGCACAGGCGATTTAGATAAAGATGTTTGAGATCGTATCTGTTCGCCTGTTACCATGGGAAGAGACACGATTTCGCACAGTCCGCTCTTCCCCATCTGCGAAAACTTAAAAAAGCTAGTAAAAGGTGATTTTTCTTTTTTTTTTCCAGGTACAGCTTGTGTTGTCGTGTGGGAGATTTATCGCCTTTAGAGCCCTGTGATTGGCTCAAGGTGGTGTGAAAGCGGTGTCGCTTGTGCACTTAGCGTGAAAACTTTATATTTTTTTTCAGACGTATGAAGCACTCAGGTGCGGACTTTGGTCTGGTAAGCACTTGTGGTCGAAGCCCTGTCATGTGTGGTTGCTACCTGGGACCTGTCCTGAGTCTTCACTTGCAAATAGTTTAGACTGCGGAGCCTGGGGTGAAGTTCTTACGGTACCGACAGTGTCACTTCAAATGTCTCGGACTACTCGTTTGCCAAGGACACACTTATTCGTTTTTGGTTTACCAGCCTTGACGTTTGGTATCCTTGTGTGATGTGTCGTGTAAGTGAGCCAAATTGGTATTTGGTACAACCAGTGAACGGGTGTTCACACACTGAAAGCTAACTTGATTTCACGGCTCTGGTTGTGAGTAAATTGCGATCCGTCTGCCTGATCGCTAGACCGTGACATTTATGCACTTCTTTCGCTGCCGCGTTCGATTCACAGGTGCCGCCTCCACTTCCCACCTCCGCCGCACACATCTCGCGAGCTGCAAGTTACATCGATGCACGAAGTAAACAGGGTACCGTACTGCAACTCGAGCATTGTCAGGGCGTACAGATCTGAATCGTTACTTTCCCTCAGCTGCACCTATGTAGAGAAACTTGAGTAGATTTGATCAATCAAAGTCTGCTCAGCGTCAGATCAATTCAGCTTGCATTATCCGCATTTTTAGGGCAAGAGTACTTGACTCGCTGTTCACCTAGATAAACTGTCTCTCCCAACCAGGATCCACCCAATGTAGTCTTAAATCACCTATTAGTTGTTTACGGTATTCAATTAATAACTTGTTTAGTAGAATTCATGTCTGTTTCTCGGAAAATAAATGTTGTTAGCACACTAAAGTTTGCCTGCATTCTCAGTCACTTAAATTGTTTTTAAATCTAGAAGTTCTCTTTCATTGCTTGATTGTTAATTCGTATCTCGAATTTGGTAACTTATGTACAATGTTTCCTTTGTGACCCCCATCTGAGAGATGTTGTAGTCAATGGACAAGAGTAACCTCTGGTAGAGGAATTTCAGGGCAGTTTAGACATATTGTATTTTACATGGCCTGTTAACTTTTTGTTGCTAGGAATTTGTTTGTTAACTTGACAGCGGGCTGTGATTTCATTGAGTGTACTGGTTTGATTCTTAATTTTCGAGTTCGTGCCTTTTGTTTCATCTTTTTCCCTAATGAAAGGATGCCATTGTGATCGTTCTGGCGGTCTCAACCGATCAGTAATGCGCAGCTGAGGTCGTCTGAATTTGCTACTAATCGTTTGAAACCTGGTGAGGCTAGGTAACTGTGAGCGTGTAATACCCGTTTACCGATGTCCTCACGAATAAATTAGGCGCCACTAGCAAGATCCTATATAAGGTTCCCTTGGTTGACGATATTCCGGTTAGTCAGGCGCCTTATAGATTATCCCCACTCAAGATGAAGAATTTGTGTGCGCTAACTAATAACGTGCTCCGGGATGGTGTTATTAGAACTACGGCTTCTCCCTGGGCTCCAACCATTCTCGTGTTCCTAGAGCACGAACTGTCGGTTATCGACCAGTCGTCGATTATAGGGCACTCGGTCAGGAGGTGGTCTTGGCATCAGTTCAGTTGCCCGACCTCCCCAATTGAAGACATGCGTGGAAAAACGGGCAACCCCACATTGTTTAGAAATGCATAAAAATGGGGTTGTGAAAATGAGACTGGGAAAATTATATCAAACAATTTCATTCGTATTTTTTTTAGCGGATCTGTCGTATCTTTATATTGGAAGGTAACACGAAAAATAATAATTAATAAAGAAGAACTGTTATATGTGAAGATTTGTTTTGTACATTATCAAATATCCACAACCACAAATTTACGATTTACGCCGGTAAAAAGTCTTGTAAAAGGAAAACCCGGAGATAACACATCGCCGGCCGGTGTGGCCGAGCGGTTCTAGACGCTACAGTGTGGAACCGCGCGACTGCTACGATCGCAGGTTCGAATCCTGCCTCGGGCATGGATGTGTATGATGTCCTTATGTTAGTTAAGTTTAAGTAGTTCTAAGTTCTAGGGGACTGATGACCTAAGAAGTTAAGTCCCATAGTGCTCTGAGCCATTTGATCATTTGATAACCATCACGTATGGCACAAACAGATCAAGCCAATTGACACTTGTATAGTCTGATGTCACAAAAAAGTCATCCATTGATAAAAGCAATGACCATTACAGAATTATAAGTTCCTGAATATTCTGAGGTCGTTTTCAGATTTTCGTAGGCAGTACTAGCCTGTTTAACGCGGAAGTTCAATTTTGCTTCCAGTTCTTTCTTTTTCTGATCGTTTTTCTCGCGCGAAATTTGTATGTTAAGGTAAACTTCAAACTGGACAGTTGCTACTAAAGTGGTTATGCAGAGCCAATAATGGAAACCTGATAAAATATTTTACAATACCTATCAACGCTAACAGGTATCTTATTATCATGATAAAGACTGTACATCTTGCTACTGTTTAGATCTGCACAGAGGTACGTCGTATTGGGATTCTTTTTTCCTGGAGTGGTGAGTTGACTGCGTATTTGCTCGTACTTGTGTCCATGTAAATTCCTCGTCCTCCTAACTGCATTTATTTGGGTGATTGTTACGCCTACCCTACTCATCTACCTTAAATAAAATATTTAGCTTTTAATGTCATGTTACACGTAAATCTATCACTGTGAATGTACGTATAGTGTTTCGTTGCCTAATGAAGCACATAAACTAACTCCAGCAGTTCCAGATACTTCATTTTGTTGATTCACACGGGATAGGCTTCCATTGTTTATACCGAAGTTTGCTAGAAAAGCTTTCTTACAGATCCGAGCGTCTACTTCAAATATAGTAAGGTTATAGATGTTGGTTGTCTGCCGCATATTCCTCTCTGGATTATCAGCATATCTCCGCTTGACAAGATTCATATTCACACACCCAAATATATAAGAATTTTGAAGATCATTGTTACTTAGATTTCGGAACTCACAAACCAATTTCTCCGGTGTACCTACAGGTACAACATCGAAGCATTTTCTGGCTTAGGCTCAATCTGAATCTTCTGATTTTGCCATTCTCACTACATCCTTATAATTACTGTACTCTTTACCACAGTTTCGCTTCTTCTTTTCACCTTCTTGCGCCAGTTCTGTGCATCACGCTTCCACTGATTTTTCACACTTTCGTCAACGTTCCCCATTTCTATATCCGCCATGTTCACTTTTTTTATTCTGTACTTAATGAGCCGACTGAACACTTCAAACACTCTAAACTAGGTTCATAACGTCATTAGTATTACATGTTACACGAGGTTTATATTTCGTATTTACATTTTTATTAATTCAAGTACAAGCTATCTCAGCCCCCAAATTTTCTCAAATAGCAGTTGATCATCTGTTGTGTGTATATAACATGGCACAGTATTAGCTTTCCTGCTGCTCAGCTATTCAGCTTCATTCCGCTGGAGAAACCAGTAGTATAGCGGAAAGTTAGCCCCTGTTTGACATTACAGAAATCATAACTAGCGAAACGCAAGAAATTCTCTGCATTGTATTACGTCCTAATGTGATATTTAGAGATGAGACGAATGTTGGTTTTTATATTTACTGTTTCCAGAAACAGATGGCAGCACTTATCTCTAATTTTTTACATTTGGGTGTTAGACCGTTTTTTCCGTGCATGTCTTCAATTGCTTCACCCGGTTCACGGACGCCCCTTGGTTTTGTACTGGACATCAATCAAGCCTATCATCAGATACCCCTGAATGCACATTCCAAACCAGTAACTGGCTTTTGTAGTGACTAGAACCTTTATGAGTTTAATCGGGTTCCTTTCCTAATGTCTACGATCGCGGCCGTGTTGTCTCGTCGTTTGGATCATGTTTTGGGAGATCTTACGTTCAAATCCATTGATAACTCTGCTCATAATATGGTGATTTACAGCGCCACGTTCGCGGACCTTTCGAATCGCCTCGAAGAAGTTTTGTTACGCCTTACAGAGGATGAGCTTGTTACCAAGCCTTCTAAGGTTACCTTGACTCGCCCTTGTGTAGCCTGTTTGCTTCACCTGGTTTCGGCTCAAGCGGTCAGCATCGATCAGAAGCGGACACTTTCCTTGCACAACTTGCCCCCCCCCCCCCCACCTCCTTACGAACAAGAAGGGAATGGCCAGATTTATTGAAAGAGGAACTTCATTCGGTAGTTAGTTCCTAATTTCACCCAATTAGCGGCGCCCTTGAATAACTTGCCCTAGAAAGGTGAGCCCTAACTTTGTGGGGGGAAGTCATCAAGCTTCTTTTGATGCAATTAATGCCGCCCTTAGCAACCCTCTTATGTTAGTTACCTTGGATTTCGGCGAGCTCTTTATTGTCCAGACCGAAGCATCCAGTTGTGAGATAGCAGAGGTACTCCTTGAAGAACATCAGGAAGAGCAGCGTTCCGTCGCCTACGCATCGCTCTACTTATTTCACACTGAGTGGGAAGCTTCAGCGGCTCTCTTCTCCTTGGAGGAGTTTAAATTCTACCAAGAGCATAGGGAATTAGTACTCGAAACTGATAATCAGGCGTTGTGTTCGGTATTGCCCCGTCCTAGAAAAACTGATCGTTGGGCAGTCCGCATCTCCGCATTTCGTTTTAAAGTTCATCATATCAAGGGTCCAGGCAGCAGCCTGGCCAACTTTTAAAGTCGCATGTTTGGAGACTGCGACTTCCCACAATATTCGGAGGACGGTGCCCAACTTTCCTTGGGCGCCTCTGTATTAACTGAAGTTCCTTAAGTCTTTTGCGAGCTCAAGGGGAGACAGTAAGAAGATTCTCGTATTTTCCAAATAAAAAGAGGTGTTAAATGGTGAGCACGTAACGGGTACGTTCTTAATAAAAGTGCCGTGCGTCAAAAGGGAAAGGGCGACAGCATTTTTTAATTGTTTGCCTCAGGTATTGATTCCCGCTGTTTTTAGGTATTTTCGTAGCTCCTTGGTGGGAGATCATCTAGGTTTGTGATTTGGCCGTCTCTGTCAAAGGATATACGTCGGTTAATGGGGGCGGGGGTGGGAGGAGTGTCAGTTACCCAATTCTAACTCACACAAGGGTCTTCTAGAGGAGTACTTGTGAGAGAAGATCCATGGACCGTCTCTTTGTGGGCTACATATGACCCACGTACTCGATGAGGGCGGGGGGGGGGGGAGGGGGTGGAGGCGTTATGTTTGGTGGTGGTGGACGTTTTTTCCCATTTCAGCTGGTTACTGGTTAATTCCCAATCATGGAGTACGAGTGGCCACGCACAGCATCTTACCAAGATCTTTGCAGTGTACAACCTTTGAGCACTCTACTAAGTGATAATGCTCTGTCATTTGCATCCAGGGAATTCCGGACATTTTATATCGATCATGGTGATAAATTTGTTACCACTACTCCCTACTGCCCACAACCATCCTTTACCGAGCGCGTGAATAGGAACTTGATAGTTAGGTTGATAATGTTTCATGCCATGCCCTAAAAACGCTGGGAGCTTTCTATACCGTGCTTTAACGCTCACTTTCAGTGCAATGTGATTGAGCTGTGTGGACTAGGCCTTCTATCGATTTCATCCCTCACTGAAGATCGTTGTCTGGATAACTCTGGAGGTCCGCCTGTGGCGCTATCGGTGGGTACGAAAGCCACGAAGCAGGAAGGTTTCTGGAGTGAGACTGTAGTGTGCAGAGCGAGACTGCTGGGAGTGCGAGAGGTTTGGAGATCTGGATGGCACACGAGATAACGAATAGGCTCCTGTGAAGGCGCCGAGTGTGGTTTTGACTGTCGGTTATCACCTCCGCTGTGAAGTGGTTTCCATGAGCGGGCACGATATATTCGAAAACACACCTTCGATTTGGAGGTTATTTGACCGGTTCGACGCCAGTGAAGGTGGTACAGTCTCTTGCAGGCCTAAGTAGTGGAAGGAGGCTGTCATCCAGTCCAAGTTAAGTAACTTCCGTCTGTGTCCTTACTTCTCACTCTCACACTACCCTCCCCCCTCCCCTCCCATCCGGTGGCGTTTACGCAACGACCACTCGTAATTAATAGCTGTCGTTAAAAAGTCGCTTGGCTAAAACACAGATCAGTGAAGTTTGGCTAACTGCAACTGTCTATTCATTGACTATTAATTGCCTTAAAATTCTGTACCTTGGTTGTGTTCTGAATGACAGTGGGTTCATAGTAAATGGTCTCTCTTTGCAAGTCATTTGCTAAAAATATGATCAGTGAATTTTGGCTAAGTGTAGCTGCATATTCGGTGACTGGCAATCGTTTATAAAATTCTGTATCTTGTGTGTGTACTGAATAGCTGTGGATCCATAATTGATAGCAGCTGTTTGAAGTAATTTGCTTGAATTTGATCAGTGAAATTTTGCTAACTATAGCTGCATATTCTGTGATAGTTAATGGTTTTTTTAAAAATATTGTGTTTTACTGTTTACTGCATGGCTGTGAGTTCATAATCAAAGCAGCTGTGTAAAGGTAATTTGCTTAAAATCTGAGCAATGAATTTTGGTGACTGTAGCTCCCTATTCACTGACTGTTATTTTTAAAAAAAAAATCTGTGTCAGACGTCTACCGATTGATAGTGGGTTCATAATAAATAACACCTGTTTAAAAATAATTTGCTTGAAATGTGATCATGGAATTTTTGTTAACTGTAGCTAACTAATTAGTGACTGTTATTTTCTTTTGAAATATTGTTTCTTTGCTGTCTACTGAGTAACAGGGGTTCATAATTAATGGCAGCTATTTGAAGGTCATTTAGTTAATCAACAACTCAGTAAACTTTAATGCTGACGGTTTTCAAAACTCGTCTGGCTTTAATAAAGGCAAATTATGTTTTAAAGATGATGAACGCTGAGGGAGTTATTTGAGGACCCCAATCCTTCCCACAGGTTGATCCGATCGCAGATGTTCCCACCCGAATTCCTAGTTATTAGACTGTTTACTTTTTGCTAGTTTGCCCTTCTGTTTGTTGCTTGTTGTGATAATAAAAGTTGATTTTGTGAAAAATTTTAACAATATAATCCTGAGAGAAACCACGTACTTAAAATAATTGATTGTTTACTTTTTGCCAATTTATTCTTGTACTGGTTGCTTACTTTGATTCCAGATTCAGTTTTGTGAAAAATCAATTATTTTTATATATTGTTGGAACTCAAAGGGTTAACAGTGGTAAATTTGAATCTGCATACGGGGCGTTTGCGAGATAACTGCAACTTTGTAGTTACAGGAAACCGCTGACTTCAATATGAGTTATTGTTGCACTTGTCGATTATAACTAAAGTGCAATTAATCACAGAGATCCAATGTGGGTTGCAATTATCGTATGGCAGCGAAACTTGGTAGATATTATTATGTGTTAATTTGGAGTTCCAATTATCGCCACCAGGTGCAAATGGTGCTGAGAATGCAGGAAAGGCGTATGGAACTGTTTGCAAATGTAATGGATTAGGAATGGGAAGTGGAAAGAAAAGGTCAAACGAGCGGGAAAGGCATAGTTCTGATTTTATGATTAACTACCACTTAAACAATTTGATCAATACGAACAACGGAGACGTCGACGATCTGCTGTACAGCGCCAGATTTGCACTTGGAGGACGAAACTGGATAACTTTTTTCAAGCGTAAATCGTTTCTGCATTAGCGCATTAGAACATCTACTAAGTTTCTTTACCCACACTGGACCTGCGTGGTAGTTGGACTTTAATTATAAACATCTGGTACATTATACGTAAACCTTTAGATCAAGAAACTATCTAATTAGGATCAAATGGCTCCCGTGATCTAGCTTAGCACCGAATAAAATGCGACTTCAGCACATTACATTTTAGTTCATTGTACGCTCGTACCTGCTGAAGATGGTATGCAGCGTTGTCATCACATGTGGATACAAAGTTAAGCTGGTCTCTGCCCTGAGTTACTAACATGTGAGTTTGGACACCCCACGACCATCTCGTAAGTCTTGACAAAACTATTTAGTTCGCTGCTGCAGCGTTGTGACTTCACTACTGAAAAGACGCCAGACAAGAAGATCAAGAGATCGGAGGTCAGGTGATACTGGAGGACAAGGTAAACGCCCTGCTCGACCGATCAACATCGGACCTTATTGGAGCGTGAGATATCCCCACAAATGAGCATTAAAATATGCCCGTTATCCGCCATGCACGTACTACGTTGTCCAACAGAGGTCTTGGATGAAATTCGATCTCAGTACATGAAGACTTCATCGAAAACTTTTAAAATGTATTTCTACTAACTAAGGCAATATTTCAAACTAAAGTCAATGGAAAGGAGAAGCAGCAACTTGTGGATTGAGAATGAAGCTGTGGTGTAGGGGAGGACGTCGCCGTTAACTTGAGAGGCACCCACATGCCTTGCTCATATTGTGGCATCAAGCAGTCTGGCCTGCAAGATGAGTGGTCTGCCAAGCGAGTGGATTCATTCTTATTTATCGAGTAACATGAACTCTAGTACTCACACTTAAGTTACAAGTTATCCTCCTATATGATTAATACGCAACGGAAACACGCATCTGACTATCAGTAATTTACAGAACTCTGACTGTACACTACGCACTGGCAGTACCACATTTTCTTTTTGTCTTTTATTTAACGGCTTTTGTCAACACGTGGCCACCGCACGCATTATAAATTCGGGACATTATGACAACATACAATTCGAAGGAAAAGTCCACCAATCTTTTTCTTTTCGCTATCTTATTTATTCCGATTAATTCTGTAACCTAAACACACAAATTCTACAACCTACAACAATAACACATGAGAAATTCCGCCAAGTGGGCATGGCTTTACAATGTTGAATCTCTATATTATGGCCTCGTAATTATTTTTAACGCTACAGTGCACTTTCTGGATAGGATGGTGGATCTTTTATTATACCTCACACTTCGACTCTCACAATCATCATCACTAAACTTTCCTCTAGACCGAGCGGTACTGAAGGAACAAGCATAACCCACTAATCTTTTGAAACTACTTCGCGACTCTCCCATGCAAACCACACATACCCAAATTACATGACATACACCACACTAAAACATGAAATACTACACAGAGAATAGTCACAACATTATCACTTTCAGCTTTCCCACTTCAATTAATATTTATCCCAGTTTCACACGACACTGCCCCACTTCATAAGTCTACTTTCCTACTATGAACTCTGGAGATATTTGCACGTCTTCCTGTGCAATGCAAGCCAAGTGGCGTTGCTGGATAGACGGCCGACTCACCTTGCTTCTCTCTCAGAGTTTGAATCTAGCGTCACACGGAATTATATCACGCAAGGTAATATTAAGAACGTATTCATCACACACGCGAGTCCTGAACTGATACCATGGACGAGTACTTCTCTTTACCCTTTGTCTCATACACACATTGAGACTCACACAGTACTCACCATGTGGAAGTACTCGTCTCTAATTTCAAGTCCTGCACACGCCATTTATTAAATATTTCAACTTACGGTACACACGCTATTTCTTAAATATTTTAACTTATTGTACACACGCTAGTAATTCAGCTTAACTTAAGCACACGGAAGTATTTCAACTTATTGCTACACGTGGTTTCATATGACCGTTGGTCACTTCCGAAGATTACTACAATCCCTTTAATATTACCTGCCTGACATTTAATTCTCCTCACAAAAGTTCCTGAAATAGAGAAATTATTATTTCAAGCTACTCTTAAATATTCCACATGCATACCATGTCTCCACTCTTTCATCATTACGGCGCACAACTAAAACAGGTCTTAACAGCACAAGATCCAGCGGCAGAGTGCTGAAACATGGCCGTTCTTGAGGTTCTCTCCCACCTCTGTCGAAGTGGGGGAGCACCTTTCTACCGCATTGGTCAGCCACATTTCAGGCGCTCAAAGCTCAGGCAAATTTCATCTCTTTGGTCCCACCAAAGGTGGCCAAAGGATCGACTCAAAGATGATCATATATTCACATTCACTATCTGCAGTTAGCAGACGACCATACATTCATTCATTTCACCGATCTCACCAAACTGGATGTAGGGATTTACTTTTGGGAGTGCACATGTGATCAATTAAATAAATAAATTGTCATTCTTTCCCACACTGGTATCGCTGTATTAATTGAAATTGAGTTATTTTACAAAAAAAAGTGTTCTTCTGACAAAAATAATGAAGTATGTTGTACCCATTTTCAATGTCGGGCGGTACTGTACCCTTTCAAACTGACTGATGATTGGTGCAAGATGACTTGGACATATTTTCTAGTCGGTGTGACGAATGACGGCTTCCACTAAATGTAGAAAAATGTAAGTTAATGCAGATGACTAGGTAATACAGTCATGTAACGTTCGAATACAGCGTTAGTAGTATGTTGCGTGACACATTCTCATCAATTAAACATCTAGGCGTAATGGTGCCAAGCGATATGGAACGAAACGATCAGGTAAGGAAGATAGTAGTGAAGGTAAATGGCCGACTTCGGTTTCATGCTAGAGTTGTAGACAATGTAGCATACGTATAGAGGAGAACGCGTACAGAACACAAACGCGACCCATTCCTGAGTACTGCTCGAGTGTGACCGATTGCCACCAGGTCGGATTAAAGGAAGACATACAAACAATTCAGAAGCGCGCTTCTGTATACAATACTGGTCATTAAAATTGCTACACCACGAAGACGACGTGCTACAGATGCGAAATTTAACCGACATGAAGAAGTTGCTGTGATATGAAAATGATTAGCTTTTCAGAGCATTCACACAAGGTTGGCGCCAGTGGCGACACCTACAACTGACATGAGAAAAGTTTCCAATCGATTTCTCATACACAAACAGCAGTTGACCGGAGTTGCCTGGTGAAACGTTGTTGTGTTACCTCGTGTAAGGAGGAGAAATGCATACCATCACGTTTCCGACTTTGATAAAGGTCGGATTGTACCCTATCGCGATTGCGGTTTATCGTAATCGCGACATTGCTGCTCGCGTTTTGGTCGAGATCCAATGACTGTAAGCTGAATATGGAACCGGTGGGTGCAGAAGGGTAATACGGAATGCCGTGCTGGGTCCCAAAGGCCTCGTATCACTAACAGTCGAGATGACAGGTGTCTTGTCCGCATGGCTGTAATGGATCGTGCGGCCACGTCTCAATCCCTGAGTGAACAGATGGGGACGTTTGCAAGACAACAACCATCTCCACGAACAGTTCGTCGACGTTTGCGCAACACGGGTGATCAGCTCGGAGACCATGGCTGCGGTTACCCTTGACGCTGCATCACAGACAGGAGCGTCTGCGATGGTATACTCAACGACGAACCTGGGTGCACGAATGGCAGACGTCATTTTTTCCGATGAATCCAGGTTCTGTCTACAGCATTATGATAGTCGCATCAGTGTTTGGCGACATCGCGGTGAACGCACATTCGAAGCGTGTATTCGTCATCGCCATACTGGCGTATCACCCGGCGTGATGGTATGGGGTGCCATTGGTTACACGTCTCGGTCACCTCTTGTTCGCATTGACGGCACTTTGAACAGTGGACGTTACATTTTAGATGTGTTACGACCCGTGGCACTACTCTTCATTCGATCCCTGCGAAACCCTACATTTCAGCAGGATAATGCACGACCGCATGTTGCAGGTCCTGTACGGGCCTTTCTGGATACAGAAAATGTTTGACTGTTGCCGTGGACAGCTTCTCACTAATTGAAAACGTCTGGTCAATGGTGGCCGAGCAACTGTTTCGTCACAATACGCCAGTCACTACTCCTGATGAACTGTGGTATCGTGTTGGAGCTGCATGGGCAGCTGTACCTGTACACGCCATAAACAAGCACTGTTTGACTCAATGCCCAGGCGTATCAAGACCGTTATTACGGCAAGAAGTGGTTGTTCTGGGTACTGATTTCTCAGGAACTATGCACGGCCTGGCCGTCTCGATCACCCGATCTTAAGACTTCTGCCTGTGGGGCTATCTGAAAGATGTCGTGCTCAGTGTTTCGATTGAAAACTTAGCTGCATTGAAGGCACGCATTACGTAACACATTCTCGACGTGGCCGAGGAAACACTTCGATCAGTTGTCGAACATGCTGTTTCTCGATTTCAGCTTGTTGCATAGAATGGTGGGCAGCTTATTGAACATGTTTTGCACCTGTCACACGGAAATTAATAATCCGATTTGATTTTGATTGATGCTTTTTATGCGGTTTTTGGCCGCAGGACAATTAAACCCCGATGTGATTGATGATTTTTATGCAATTTTTGGCCTCAGGACAGTTAAGAAACGATTTTTCCGATGTGATACGACCTTGCAGTGGTGGATTGACTTACGTAACAGTATCACACCTGGACACCCATGCACACTGAGAAGTACAGTTTGCTTAACGTCAAACACACACCTTAGGCACTGTTGTATGTCATTTGTAGTTGACCACTATTAAATTATTATGCTTACAGCAGCATCTGTTGCTGTTACTTATAACTATTTATTTTTCTTGTGCCATACGTTTTTCCCCTTCCGTTGCAATTTGACGTCATTCTGACCAGTGGTGTTAGTTCTACAGCGGTTTGAAAGTTTAATCATAATCGCCCTGCACATTTCGTGTAAGGACCACGAAGACAAGGGAAATTTGGGTATGTGAATATTCGCTTTCCCTTGCTGAATTTGCGAGTGGAGCCCGAAGGATAATGACTAGTGCAAGGTACACTCAGCCGTGCACCGTGGCTAGCTTGTGGGGTATGTATGAGGATATTTATGTGCAATGTTCGTTCGTAACCATGTATTTGCCGTCATACCACTAACTTAAAATTTCGAGGGCTTCCGCGGCCAGAGTGACTTGATTTCTTCTGGGTCTATTGGTCACCAGCACAAGTATGCTACTATAACCGTTGCCGAAACGTTTCTCACTTTATGGCGCGGCACCGGGGCTAAATTTTTGTGAGCAAGGTGGAATGTGGATAGAGGCAGTTGGTTCTCCACGTTTCTGTCAGTCTTTGGTGCTTCGAAAGCAGTATATTTCTACTATGTATATCACATTACTACGTCACTTCTTACTATGCGAAGTTCACTGTACTTAGAGGACTTACACATTTCTTCACAATTCTTCTCAGCCTATGTTTTCCATTTTATATTTGCAAGTATTCCGGTCTATTTTTCTCCATATTCACTTATTTTTATGTAACACGCTGTAGTCTGCTAGTACTGAGAACGAATGTAGATCCCTCAGTCCTCGTGCAGTGATCAGAGTATCATGCAAGCAGCGTTCTATTCACGAACACCTAAAGGCTTTATGGCGAGATACGAAATACAAGTTCTTAATTTATCTTTACGCATCACTGATCCGTTACTGGAATTTAGAAGATCTATCTTGCGATCTGTTTCGCTGTAGACACGTAGATCCTTGCTGAATGGTACCTGCTGATAAGCAACATTTTTAGATTAAGGTGCTAATCTCTTTTTAGTAAATATCCTCACTTAGAAGTGTTTACTGATCTTCCACCGCCGGTGGTACCTTTACACTTACACTGAACTGGAATCTTTTTTAGGTAAACGAACTAACAGGTAAGGCGTAGGAAAAATGCAGTTTAGCTGCACTATTATATTTCAGAATCATTCTGGCGCAAACGATTCATATCGGCGGGAGCAAATTCGTGGGTGCCAAAGCGCCAGCGAGTCGTCACGGCGACAGTGATCATGGGGCCTGGAATTCCAGCGCACGCCACTGGATCGCAGCCGACGAGGTCGAACAGGATTGTGTTCATCGTGATTAATGATTCGCGACATGCAACGGCCTCGCGTTAACACCGACCAGCTGTAAGCGCGCGGCCGGCCGATTCGTTTTGCCCCATTTATTTCGATTACAGGGACATTCATTGCGGCGCGCATCGCACGCTCACACGCACAAATCCAGAGTGCGAGACGACCTGCCGTGACACACAGTGGCCACATTCTCTTCCCACATCTTTCAGCGTCGACTACTAATTCTTTCTTTTTTTGTACAGGCCGACCACGAACTCCAGCGCAAAACTTTCGGAGGTTATTCGAGTTATCCGAGTATTTTGGTGTAAAGGACCCGTGGCTCTTTGCTAAGTACAAATTCGATTATGATTTATTAGGTCTGTTCCCAAATTCCTGTGAAAACACCATAGAAACAGTGAAAAGTTTGTAATATGCATTCACCAAAACGTGCAACAGAAAACACAGGGCAGTGTGAGAACTCGTATAAGACAGATACATACAGTGATATGGTTACTGTGGCCGCTCACTACAACACTACTGTATCGCTCTTCCATTGTTTTCACGAGTTGTACATCGGGTAACTCTTCTTCGGTAAGGGTATCCATAGTGCTGAGTTCCACTGTTAAGCGAACAGATAACACTACAGAATGTACGTTTGGAGAATACGATTGTACGGTAGTGAAATATGGACGTGGGAAAACCGGAATAGGGGAGAATCGAAGCATCTGAGAAGTGGGGCTACAGATGAAAGTGGGGAAAATTAGGTTGACTTATTAGGTAAGGAAGGAGGAGTTACTGCGTAGAATCGGAGAAGAAAGGAATATCGGGAAAACATTGATGAGGAGAAGGGACAGGATGATAGGTCATCAGATGAGACATCGGGGAATGACTTTCATGGTACTGGAGGGATCTGTAGAGGGCAAAGCCTGTAGAGGAAAGTAGAGACTGGAATACACACGGCAAATAATTGAGGACGTAAATTGCACGTACTACTGTGAGTTGAAGAGGTTGGCGCAGAAGGGGAACTCGTGGCGGTCCGTATGAAACCAAATCAGAAGACTGATAACTCAAAAAAGAAAAAAAAATGGATAAAGAAAAGAAGATAAAGCACTTCAGAAAACCAGAAGGGTAAGCTTTGATGTACTCAAGGACATACTTTCTGTTTTAAGTGCTGACGAAACGATGGTAAGGAAACTGTTCATATTTTGTGTGCCGTCAGCATTCCTGAACGATGGTTTTAATGTGTTCTACGCTTTACAAGGCACTGGCCATGCGAAACTCAACTAATCCTCTAATCCTTTGCTCACATACTATCCTACGAACCATGCATCAAGTGCACATGGTGTAGTGTTGGCAGAAGAGCCAACACTGTTCTTCTTGAGGAGGCCGAAATGCACGCGTTTAATTACACGCTGACTGGCGTGAGGTCTGGAACAGGACAATATCTAGAGGATTGTAAATAAAGTACGTAGATGATGTAATACTTAACTTTAATCCACAATTGTAGAACATCTCTCGTTACGGTACATGCTTCATAATATTAATTATCAATTGAATACGGCACCTTGCTAGGTCGTAGCAAATGTAGCTGAAGGCTATGCTAACTATCGTCTCGGCAATTAAGAGCGTATTGGTCAGTGAACTGTAGGTAGCTACGTCGGCTGTACAACTGGGCGAGTGCTAGGAAGGCTCTCTAGACCTGCCGTGTGGTGGCGCTCGGTCTGCTATCACTGACAGTGGCGACACGCGGGTCCGACGTATACTACCGGACCGCGGCCGATTTAAACGCTACCACCTAGCAAGTGTGGTGTCTGGCGGTGACACCACATTCCTCCACCGCAAATCGGCGTACGGTTGTGTTATAAGGCTTCCGCCCGCCGTGGGGAGGACCCCATGTTGACGTATACGACGAGGTGGGGAGCCTAATAACAGGCGAGGCTGTGCCACCCGCACCCGGCCATTCGGTCCGAGGGGAGCTAGGAAACGCCTGAAAACCTAGTCCAGGGTGCACGCCAACATGCGGTGTATGCGCCCGTAAAGAGACAGGAGGGGCCGAAGATTCGACCTCCATCGGGGCGGGGCAGCCGACGGGCGAAGACGGCATCTGGTCCGGAGCGGGCAAGAGGTCCATGTCGGAGGACAGCTGGTCACGGGAAGCGATCGGTGGCGCGTGACCCAGGGAGGCGCTTGGCGGCCGCAGCGAAGCGTCCACTGCGGGCGGCGCCGGCGGGAGAACAGGCGGCGGCGGCGGCGGCGGCGGCGGCGGATGAGGCGAGCCAGTAGATGGGTCCCCAGGGCGCTGACCGGACGGCACCGTCGCTGAAAGCAGACGGGGAGCGGCAGAACCCGTGCGACGACAGAGGCGCAGCTGATTGAGATGCCGACGCACCTCACCACAGGCCCCCAAAACCAAATACATAGCGCGGCCGAGGCAGCGAAGAATGCGCCCTGCGAGCCAACGCCGTAAACCGCAATAGTTGCGATAGTATACAACGTCGCCTGGAGCAAATGCAGGAGGCTGCCGCTGCACAGGAACCTGATGCGGCGGATGCAGCAAAGACATCAAAGTTCGATGAGGACGACCGTGGAGCAACTCAGCCGGCGAGCGACCATCTCGGGGATGAGAGCGATACGAAGACAAGAAGGGCAATAACGCATCCTCCCGAGAATGCGATTCTTTCAACTTCAACATCTGTGACTTGAAAGTACGGACCAATCGTTCAGCGGCACCGTTTGACTGAGGCGAGAACGGCGCGGATGTCAGATGTTGAATACCATTGGCCTTGCAGAATGACTCAAATTCTGAGGACATGAATTGTGGGCCATTGTCGGAAACAATAGTCTGTGGAAGACCTTCAATACAAAAGATAGCGGATAACGCTTGGATGGTGGCAGATGACGTCGTGGAAGACATCCTGACAACAAAAGGAAAATTACTGAAAGAATCGACCACAACCAACCATCGAGCTTTCCAGAATGGACCAGCAAAATCGATGTGCAAGCGTTGCCAAGGGGAAGTGGCTTTCGGGAATGCAAAGAATTGCCGCGGCGGTGCGGATTGTTGTTCGGCACACGCCATGCAAGAAGAGCTCATATTCGTAATCGCAGCATCGATTCCGAGCCAAGTACAGTGCTGACGAGCAAGTTGTTTCGTTCGCACTATACCCCAATGTCCTTGGTGGAGAAGCCGTAAGACAGAGGACTGTAACGAACGTGGGACCACGACCCTGGACTGATCATTATCAGAACGCAACAGCAAAACACCACGTCGAACAAAAAGTCTCTCCTTGTGAGCAAAAAATCGGCGAACCAACGGATCCTCGATCCGTGACTTTGACAAGGGCCATTGCGTAGCAACAAAACGCAAAACGGTAGCAAGGACAGGGTCAGCAGCTGTGGCTGTAGCTACACGACGAAAATCAATCGGAAACGATTCGACCACGTCATCGGTTTCCGCATCAATGAACATGCAAGCAAGTTCGGAAGAATCGAATGCTCTATCCTCAGCAACAAGCAAACGGGACAATGCATCGGCGTTTCCGTGCTTAGCAGTGGACCGATACAAGATATCGTAGCGGTACTGCGAGAGGAAAATAGACCAGCGGATGAATTTCTGCGCTGTACGTGGAGGTACAGGCTTGTTCCGATGAAAAAGCGATGTCAAAGGTTTGTGGTCGGTGATGATGGTAAAGTGACGACCATACAAGAAATCATGAAACTTAGTAACACCAAAGACGAGAGCCAAAGCTCCTTTCTCTATCTGTGAATAATTTCTTTGCGCAGACGAGAGCAATTTGGACGCAAAGGCAATAGGGCGATCATGCGAACCATCTTTGTGCGCAAGCACAGCACCGATCCCGAAATCCGATGCATCTACCATCAACAAAAGGGGTTTCTAGGGATCGAATGGCGTAAGGCAAGTACTGGAAAGCAACGCCGATTTCAACTGGCGAAAGGCGCGTTCGCATTCCGTCGTCCAGACGAACGGAACACCTTTACGGCGTAAGCGATGAAGCGGAGCTGAAATGGAAGAGGTGTTGCGCACATAATTCTTATAGTAATGGATTTTTCCCAGTACACTCTGTAACTGCTGCAAATTCTGCGGCGAAGGCAAGTCTTGTATGGCACGGAGGTGCTCTGGACTGGGATGTATGCCGTGGGCATTGATTACATGTCCCAAATATGGTAAGTCACGAGCAAAAATCATACATTTGTCCTTCCGCAAGCGAGGACCATTTTGTCGCAAGACCTGAAATAATGTTCTGAGATTGGCTAAATGTTCTTCTTCTGTCTTTCCGGAGATCACAATATCGTCCAGATAGTTTGCTGCAGTAGGGGCCGAGGCACAAACAGTTTGCAGATATTGCTGGAACAATGCAGGGGCGGATGCACACCCGAATGGCAGTCTTTTGAATCGATACAAACCAAGATGCGTGTTAACCACCAAGACGTGCTGGGATTCGTCGTCGACTGGTATTTGCAAGTACGCATCTGCTAGGTCTAACTTCGAAAACTATTTACCCGGGCACAGTTTGTCAAAAAGATCTTCCGGGCAGGGTAAAGGATAAGTTGCAATCACTAGTTGTGGATTCACCGTTGCCTTGAAGTCCACACAAAGTCTCAATTTTCCGGTAGGTTTTAGCAAAATTACTAAGGGTGATGCCCAGAGAGAAGCCTGCACACGTTCAATCACACCTTGTGATTCCAAATCGTGTAATGTTCTTGCGACCTCATCACACAATGTGTGGGGAACATTGCGCGCTCTGAAAAATTTGGGTTGCGCACTGACTTTCAGTTCCAAATGTGCTTTATAGTTCTTAGCGCAACCGAGGCCCGGTGCAAAAATGTCTGCAAATTCGTCACATAGACTAGAAACACTGGCTGAAGGCACAGTCCGGTTCACTGATAGGGCCTGATTGACTATAGACAAGTGAAACAACTGAAATAAATCTAAACCAAACAAGTTCACTGCAGAAGAAGAACGAAGAACATAAAATGACACAAGTTTTGTTTGTCCCTTGTATGTTGCAAGAAGGCTGCACTGTCCTAACACAGGGATATTCTGACCGGAATAACCATTTAACTTAACATTTGCGGCATGCAACGGAGGTTTGCCCAGTTGTTTGTACGTGTCGTGATTGATCAATGAAACTGCAGCTCTGGTATCGAGCTGGAATGGTATCACGTGGCCATGAAAGTCTAAATCTCCAAAAGTTTATTGTCCCGCTGACGACAAGAGCGACTGTCTCTTGCAATGTGAACAGACACGGGTACAGAATCACTTGCTAATTGATGTGATTTCTGGCGACGTCGACGCACACTATTTTTTTGTGGGACGCACACAGTCACTTTTAGAGAGAGTGGCACTGGGCGGAGTGGTATCCATGGGCGAAGGTTCACAAGCCTGAGTATTCTTGGTTCGATTCCAATTCCGGCGCGAAGCAAAGGGCCTGGAATGGGTGTGAGTGTCCGTTCTGAGCTTTTTCTGGCAAACACTTTGAAAATGTCCTCGTTTATTACAGAAAAAGCAAATAGCTTGTTGTGATGGGCAATTCTCACGCGAATGTCTGGTTGCACACTGCGGGCATGATTTTAGCACTGCATTTGCCTGCTGCTTCGGGACACGTGGTTGAGAGCTTGGCGGCAGCTGCGCGGACGAGCGCGAGGGCTGTTTACTGTTCCGTGCAGCTCCCCCGTCGGGCCGGTTAATGTGACACACGGCTGGCGAAGTTTCAAATGATTCCTGAGCAAAGTGAAGTGTGTCTTGCCTATCCAATATGTCTATCACTTGTTGAAGGGAGTGATTGACTAGTTTCAAAATTTGCTCCCGGATTCTAACATCAGAAACATTCTGTGCAATTGCATCACACACCATAGTATCTGAATAAGGGAGTCCACATTCACAATCAAAAGCACAATCCCTTGTAAGGCCTTGCAAAGTTGCAACCCACTCCCGATTAGTTTGACCGGCCGTACATTTTGTACAAAAGAACGTATACCGTTTTGCAACTACATTGACTCATTCCTTGAAATATGCATCTAATGCAGACAAAATTTCGTCGTAGGACAGAGTTGCTACATCGCGTCAGGGAAACAATTTCACTATCACTCGGTACGTGTGGACGCCGACACACGACAATAAGTGAGGCTGCCGCTCATTACCTTGAATTCAGTAGGCGGCGAGATGGAATCCAAATTGGCATGACCACTCCGTCCAGCTTTCCAGTGCCTCATCGAAATGACGAAAAGGTGGTGCAACTGCGTGTTGTGGCTGCGGTAGCGGTGGAGCGGCGGCTGCCGCATCGGTTTGCATTGCACGTTGACCCTGGACGAGCTGTCCAAGGCCATCCAATAACGCCTGCATCTGCTGATTCTGCAAGCGATAAAATTCGGACAGTACATCTGGAGATTGTGGCGAAGCCATGACACAAGTAAATTAAGCAAGTAGGAAAAAGAAGACCCTTTTGAGACTCGTCGCCAATTTTGTAGTGTTGGCAGAGGAGCCAACACTGTTTTTCTTGAGGAGGCCGAAATGCACGCGTTTAATTACACGCTGACTGGCGTGAGGTCTGGAACAGGACAATATCTAGAGAAATGTAAATAAAGTACGTAGATGATGTAATACTTAACTTTAATCCACAATTGTAGAACATCTCTCGTTACGGTACATGCTTCATAATATTAATTATCAATTGAATACGGCGCCTTGCTAGGTCGTAGCAAATGTAGCTGAAGGCTATGCTAACTATCGTCTCGGCAATTAAGAGCGTATTGGTCAGTGAACTGTAGGTAGCTACGTCGGCTGTACAACTGGGCGAGTGCTAGGAAGGCTCTCTAGACCTGCCGTGTGGTGGCGCTCGGTCTGCTATCACTGACAGTGGCGACACGCGGGTCCGACGTATACTACCGGACCGCGGCCGATTTAAACGCTACCACCTAGCAAGTGTGGTGTCTGGCGGTGACACCACTCAAGGTGTCCCCCCTTCACCAGTCTCTCCCCCCCCCCCCCCCCCCTGCAGACTCATAACAAAGGTCTGAGCATATGTATTAGGTTCCCAGATATGTAAGTAGCTCAAAGACATATTAAGTAATAGAATCCAGTACGCTGTCTTCGACGGCGAGTTTTCTTCAGAGGCAAGGATATTATCGTGAGTGCAAATGGTTTGACAAACAGGGTGAGCAGCAAGAGCAGCAATGCGCGTCTGTTTGGCGATGACGTTGTGGTGTGCGGTTTGGTAAAGTCGTTGAGCTACTGTAGGAGGATACAAGATGACACAGACAAAATAGTTGGTGTATGAATGGCAGCTAGCTGTAAATGCAGAAAACTGTATACTAATGCAGACAAAT
Organism: Schistocerca piceifrons; assembly: GCF_021461385.2. Lineage (NCBI taxonomy): Eukaryota > Metazoa > Arthropoda > Insecta > Orthoptera > Acrididae > Schistocerca > Schistocerca piceifrons. The sequence goes on from NC_060139.1 coordinate 171,292,375, forward strand.
AAAAAAAATGTAATATTCGAATACGGATACAGAACTAGTGGGGTGTAACTTGCCACAGCTATGTCGATTTAGTATGTAGGCGTTACGCTGCAAAGTGATGAGAAATGGAAGACGCGTGCAAGGACGAAAGGCGAATTGTCGACTTCGATTTATTGGGAGAATTTTAGGAATGTGTAGCTCATTCATAGAGTAGACTGCCTGTACAACACTATTGCAACCCTTTCTTGGGCGCTGCTCTAGAGTTTGGGATTCCAATGTGGCCGTATTAGAGGAAGACGTAGAAGCAATTCAGGAGCGTGGTGCTATTTTTGTTGCCTGTAGGTTCGATCAACACCCACGTATTATGGAGGCACTTCGTCAACTCAAAACGGGAATCCTTCGGCGTTCTTTTCACGTAACACTAATGGGAACGTTTGGCAGACTACAGGAAAAATCTAGTGTTGCCAATTTCGCGCAAAGGCCACTATGGCAAGATAAGAGAATTTATAGCTCGTTCGGAGTCATGTAGAAAGTCGTTACTCCCTCACTTCATTTTCGAGAGGAACAGAAAAAGAAATGACTGGTAGCGGTACCCTCCTCCATGTACCATACCAAGGACTGCGGAGTTGATGCGGTCGTATGGTTTTCGGTTCGTACTTCCGCTATGCATAAATGCGACCGTACCGATTTCTGGCGTCATTGCACCTTTACGCAAAGAAAAACTGTTCTGTGGTCAGAGATTCCAGGCATGGATAGCAGTTTTAAACGGGCGGCGGGCGAGCCTGTGGTGTGACTGGTGCAGTGGACGACAGAGGGTGGGTTGAGGCATGTAGCCAGAGCCGGGTGCATGCCAGGTTGTGGACTGCATGCGCTGGAAGTGCTAAGGCGTCGTCCGCGGGTTGCTGTTTAGGCGGCGGATGGCGGGGAGCGCATCACATCGGAACTAATGCTTCACACTCCTACTCACTTTGGTGAGCGTCGGAATTTTTTTGGAATTTCAACTAAGTTATTAGTTTTGGCCGTAACAGTAATTCTTCGGTCTGTGATCGACTCTGGTTGCGTGCAGGTTCAAACAAAATGGTTCAAATGGCTCTGAGCACTATGGGACTTAACTGCTGAAATCATCAGTCCCCCTAGAACTTAGAACTACTTAAACCTAACTAACCTAAGGACATCACACACATTCATGCCCGAGGCAGGATTCGACTCTGCGACCGTAGCGGTCGCGCGGTTCCAGACTGTAGCGCCTAGAACCGCTCGGCCACCCCGGCCGGCTCGTGCAGGTTCATCCTGTGAATTAAACTGTTCTCAGTTAGCAAGTCTCGGGATTGTTTATCTTGTTTCCTCTGGGACACATCTCATTGGATGTAGCACCGAAGAGCAAGTTGGGCTTGTTATTTACTATAAACGCTTCCAGAACAGGCCATGAAGGCTAAATGGTACCGACCGGCCGCCGAGTCATTCTCAGCCCACTGGACACGGATATGGAGAGGCAGGGGGCATGTGGTCAGCACAGCGCTCTCCCCGCCGTATGTCAGTTTACGAGAACGGAGCCGCTACTTCCCAATTAAGTCCCTCCTCAGCTCGCCTCACAAGGGGTGAGTGCAGCCCGCTTCCCAAAAGCGCTCGGCAGACCGGATGGTCACCCATCAAAGTGCTAGCCCAGCCCGACAGCGCTTAACTTCGGTGATCTGACGGGAACCGGTGTTACCACTGCGGCAAGGCGGTTGGCTTTTATTGACTATAGTGTCACGAAACTTTATCCTGGCAGAGGTCTGAAAATTTCCATGTATGTGTGGCTAATCGGATGCCTTTCTGCTGTAAGCATTACCGGGTGTGTAATTCATATTTAACTGAGAAGTGATGTCTGCTTCAGAGCACTTTCTGATTGGGGATATATATTCTCAGGTTCCACTGGCCGAAATTTGCATGTAAGGGAGTTAATTAATTTCTGTGATCACAAAGCTGTCAATGAATCACACAAAAAGTTTAACTGTATTATTCCAAATTGCCTCATGTTCAAGAGGCAGAGTGAACGAGAAAGTTGGTTAAGACTGATAGTGACAATTTGTCGTTTACACAGTTTGTTCTTTGCCTGGCACTATAGCAAGGTGAGCCATGTACTGATGCATTTGATACTACGAAAGGTTGATTTGTGTGCGGCCACATTAACAGATGTTATGCTCTATTGAATTGTAATTAAATTTTGCCGTTGGTTCTTTTGTATCTATTGAACGTTGGCTTTGTCACAGTCGAATAGGCTAATCTGGCGTTAAGTCATTCATTTATCAGTATCCCTGTGGCCAGTTACAGTGCACTAATATTAAAGTGTTTCTTGTTTAGTTTAGAAAGAATACCTTGGATGATTTTAATTTTTTAAAGTCTTTGGCTTTGATGTTTAAAGAAAAAGAAAACTTCAGCACTCTAGAACTTCTTTGATTATTCTATATGTGGTGTCACCGCCAGACACCACACTTGCTAGGTGGTAGCCTTTAAATCGGCCGCGGTCCGTTAGTATACGTCGGACCCGCGTGTCGCCACTATCAGTGATTGCAGACCGAGCGCCGCCACACGGCAGGTCTAGAGAGACTTCCTAGCACTCGCCCCACTTGTACAACCGACTTTGCTAGCGATGGTTCACTGCCTACCTACGCTCTCATTTGCCAAGACGATACTTTAGCATAGCCTTCAGCTGCGTTATTTGCTACGACCTAGCAAGGCGCCATGTTCAGTTACTATTGATATTGTGAATCATATACCGTCAAGAGCGACGTTCACCATTAATGGATTAAAGTTAAGTATTCCACCAGCTACGTCCGTTTTTCTAAATTCTAATTTCCTTGTCCTGTTCCAGACCTCACGCCAGCGTGCGTGAGCTAAAACGCGTGCCTTTCGGCCTCCTCTAGTAACACGGTGTTGGCTCTCCTGCCAACCACAACACTATATACCTGGAATCACTGTAATGTTTTAAAGGTTATTGGTGCTAATGTTAAAGGAAAAGAAGTTCTGGGTTAATTAGAATTTCAGTAATTACCTTCAATTACTTTGAAAACTTTTGCCTTCTACAAAAATTTTGCGTAATATTGATGTTTTAAGGATTTTTTTATTGTTTTAAGAAAGTATGAACTGTCTGTATACCTGTGTACGCCAGTGTAAACTAAACCAATAAATTTTCAGCTACTGTGTTCAGCCGCTTACCACACCAGAACCATTGTGTTCCAGCTTGACCAGCTCCAAAGGTTACATTCCCTTTCTAGTCCTTAAGGAAAATTATCAGGAGAATATATGCAGATTCAGATGTAGATCCTCCTATTTCCTTGATCAACCAACCATCTTAATGCTATGAACAGTTCTGCCAATACTTTTAAAATATAACTGCGGTATGTATAGAGCTACGGGAAAATGTATGTGAAACGTTTTATGGCTATGGTTGTGGTTATTTGGATATTACTTGTCGTTTAAGCAAGTGTGACTGCCCATACACCATTACAACGATACTGAGAAAGGGTGCTGATGACCACGCTGTTTAGCGCCCAATAATTTTAAATCCATCCGGAACTGAGCACTACTGGATGCGTATTTAAGGTTAGAGCGTAACGTGAAATTTAATGTTATCAGAAGCAAGTGCCATTAGTGAATGGAAGAACTTTATTGCAGTACACACAGCACATATTGTCGACATTCTGAATCCACATCTACGCTCCCCAAGCTATTTTACAGGGTGAAGCGGAGTCTGTTTTGTAAATACTTTCATTTACCACTGTTTTAGTTCCAGTCGCGAATGGTCCTTGAGAAGAACGACTGTTGGTAAGTATTCACGTGAGCTCAAAGTTCTGTGAATTTACATGCGTCGTCTTTTCGAGAGATATGCAGGGGCGGAAGTAAATTTGTGGTTGACACTTCTGGGAATGTGCGCTCTCGGGATTTTAGCATTAAACCACACCGTTTTGTAGAACACTTTTCTGAAGCTACCGCCATTAAAGTTGACTGAGAAACTCTGACGCTTTTCCCTCTTGCTACAGGAACCTGTATACAAGTGTGGTGCTCTTTTTTGGGCCTTCATATTTCCTTTATATTTTATGGAGCCCAGACTGAAAAGCAGAATTCAACTACTGGCCGAACGAGAGTTTTATAAGCTACACTGAAGCGTCAAAGAAACTGGTATTGGCATGCGTATTCAAATACAGAGATATGTAAACAGGCAGAATACGGCGCAGCGATCGGCAACGTCTATATAAGACAAAAAGCATCTCACGCAGTTGTTAGATCGGTTACTGCTACTACAATGGCAGGTTATCAAGATTTAAGTGAGTCTGAATGTGGTGTTACAGCCGGCGATGATACACAGCATCTCCGAGGTAGCGATGAAGAGGGGATTTTCCCGTACGACCATTCCACGAGTGTATCGAGAATATCAGGAATCCAGAAAAACATCAAATCTCCAACATCGCTGCGGAAAAACATGCTGCAAGAACGGGACAAACGACGACTGGACAGAATCTGTCAGCGTGACAGAAGTGCAACCATTCCGCAAATTTCTGCAGATTTCAATGTTGGGCCATCAACAAGTGTCAGCGCCTGAAAAATTCAACGAAACACCATCGATATGGGCTTTCGGAGCCGAAGGCCTACTCGTGTACCCTTGATGACTGCACGAAACAAGGCCTTACGCCTCTCGCTGGCCCGTCAATAACGACAATGGACTGCTGATGACCGGAAACATGTTGCCTGGTCAGACGAATCTCGTTTAAAATTGTTTCGAGCAGATGGACGTGTACGGGTATGGAGACAACCTCATGAATCCATGTACCCTGCGTGTCAGCACGGACTGTTCAAGTTGATGGGGGCCCTGTAATCGTGTGAGCGTGTTCTGTTGGAGTGATATGGGATCCCTGATACGTCTAGATACGACTTGACTGGTGACACCTACGTAAGCATCCTGTCTGGTAACCTGCATCCATTGATGTGCTTTGTGCATTCCGGCGGACTTGGGAAATTTCATCAAGACAATGCGACACCCCACACGTCCATAATTGCTACAGAGCAACTCCAGGAACACCCTTATAAATTTAAACAATTCGGCTGGCCACCAAACTTCCCTGCCATGAACATTATTGAGCATGTCTGGGACGCCTTGTAACGAGCTGTGCAGAAGAGTTCTCCATCCTCTCGTCGTCTTACGGATTTATGGACAGTCCTGTAAGGATTAATGGTGTCACTTTCCTCCAGCACTACTTCAGATATTAGTCGAGTCCATGCCACGTCGTGTTGCCGCTCTTCTACGTGCTTGCGGGGCCCTACACGATATTTAGCAGGTGCACCAGTTTCTTTGCTGTTAAATGTTTTTCCTGTGTGGATGGTCTGCACACCACACCTTTATTGTGCTATTGTTTAGAGAGACAACAAGACGTCGTACCTATCACCAAGTTTAGCAAAGCTTTTAATGAGGCACGTGTAATAATTCAGCTTGAACGTTTCACACTTCCTTTTAAGAGTTTACACCACAACAAATTTGAACTACTTCGGTGAACTGGTGAAGTTAACTTTTTGCAAGCTCGAAAGAAGACAGAGGCAAAAATTCAGTCATTTACATTCGATAAGTTTCATAAGTGTTCCGTGGCTTCTCAAAGTTGAGGTAATGTTAATTTCACCACAGATCCTGCAAGCGAGACATCATTTTGACGTCACGTACAATATCGACGACTGCATGATATGCTATCGACTTCTTGAAAAGGAAGAATATGAATGCTATTCCTTCTCGTTTTACTCATAGCAGTTTAAGCTGTCTTCTTATGTTCCTGTTTAACCAACACGCGGAAGTCGCTAAATAGTTATGACATCTTCCGTTGTCTAATCAGATGGAAAAGTAAATAACATCGAATTTTGCAGAATACACTTGTATACGTTTATAATAAATTCCCAGAATATGTTAATAACATTAACAAGCAAAACACTGCATGTGGCGAGATGCGAACTTACATCCTTTGAATCCACAACCCATGAAGTTTTCCATAACGCTGCTAATCTATCATCTGGTATTTGTCCCCTCTCTTGGTTATCATAATATCTGTTGAAGGCTTATGCTGTTGAACGGTTATGAACCAACATTTAATGATAATGGTGACTTGTTTGTGATAAATTTTCAATGATCATTGCCATAAAACGGCATACTACAAATTATAGAACAGGCGTGTTCCGTGCTTAATTTGTACATTTTTGATGATAACAACTCACTCCTGAGAGACACCATTACATAAAGGCACTGAACGTCGATAATTCATTATTTGACGTTCAATTGTAACAATAATTATAATAAATCGTTCCAAGAAGGACGTAGTTTGATAAATCTCCGATACGCGTGCATGAAATCTTGTGAGAGGCCAGTATTGAACGCTAACGAAATTCAAAAGGAGTTCCTGCCATCGCCGATATTGCGAGTGAAGTCAAAAAGACGTCACGTTTGCAGGAAGTGTCGTGAGTTGACAGTCGATGGTTGGAGAGACGACAGCACAGTTATAGCTAGTCTGCGTAAATCAGTTATGTTGGCCGGTGATGCATCTTTTATATCGATCGTGATAACTTCTTCAAGATTAACTAAGGCCTGAAGATGGTGCACTGAAGCACCGAAACTGGTAGCTACACAATAAATGATATCTTAAGGTCGGCTGTAGGTGTTTCCTGTTCTTACAATAGCGAAAGGCCGTAGTTCTCCAGATCTCCAAACACAAGGGTTGACATACAAAAACGGCTTACGAAATTCGAACAGGATAATAGGCGCGTTCGTTCAGATTGATCAATTAGTCTCTGCGGTTCTATATCTCTTTAGTCACTAACCTTCCGATGCAGTCACCACCAGCACTTCAATTCCGCAACAGTCAGTCAGTTTACAGGATTTATCGTTCGTTCGGTCTATTTTTTGAGAACTTTTCCAGTTCTTTCTCTCTGAAGATCCATACTTAAATGCTCTCATTCTCACGTCATGAGTATTTGAGACTTGTTTGTTCTGAGCAATTACTGAAGCCACAACAATAAATATACCTAATTTTTAACCCGTGTTTCATTGCAGTAGTAGATAGCCCTCATTACTACTTAGTAATTGTTAACGTTTAAGCAGGGTACACAACTGCAGTCTACGTCTTGGGGCCAATCCTTTGCTTCCGTTTCTGTGTGCGTAATTCCTTTACTTACACCAGGAACGTTGCGGTGGATGCAGCACTTGTATCTTGAGAGAGGAGACTCAGTGCATGTCAGTGGCAAAACAGGTCGACAGGAGTTTTGAACCAGTGGCGCCTTGCAGGGATTCAGTCCTGGTCTGGCTCAGCTGCCTGCCTCGCAAGCTACTGTGCTGCGTGCTTTTCGCTATAAGAGCGTGTTGCTCTGTATGCATCCTATTGGATTTTTAATAGACGCGACTGCTTCCAGTGTTAGTTTTGTAGACGTCGATTCATACAATCAATGTTCTGTCTCCTTAATCATGTGCAATATGTTACATAAGTTTATGTTGAAGACCAACTGCTAATCCCTGTTCCAAGCATCGACCTCCTGCAGGTCTTGCTGCACCTCAAGCGTTACGGCTTTTCTTTGCACAGCGACATCATCCGCGAATTGCTGGTATATTCAGTATTCACTAAGTTACACGATCTAGTCTTCAGCAGTCTTCTGTAGTACCCCATTTCTAAAGTCTTATTCTGTTCTTGTCTTAACGGTTTATCGTCCATGTTTCACTTCCATGCATGGCTACGTTCCAGACAAATACCTTCAGCACACTTCTTAACACTTAAATCTATATACAATGTCAATAAATTTCTTTTCTTCAGAAACCGTTTTCCTGTCAGTGCCAATCCACATTTTACATACTCTCTACTTCGGCCACCATCAATTATTTTTTTGTCCAGTTAGCGAAATTCATCTATTACTCTTAGTGTTTTGTTTCCTAATCCAATTCCCTCTGCGTCACGTGATTTAATTAGACGTCGTTCCACTACCCTTGGTTGTTGATGTTGATCATACATCAATATCACGTTATTTCCATTCCGTTCAACAGCTCTTCGAAGTCCTTTGTTGTCTCTGAAAGAATTGCAATGTCAGCAAACCTCGAAATTTTTATTTCTTCCCCATGCACTTTACTTCATACTCCAAATTTATCGTGTGGCTTCCTTTACTAATTACTCGCAGTATAGTTTGGATAACGTAGCGGATAGGAAACAAACTTGTCTTACTCCCTTCCCGACTACTGCTACCCTTCCATTCCCCTCGACTCTCTTACCTGCATTTTGATTTCTGTACAAGCTGTAAACAGCCTTTCGCTCTCGTATTTTATCCCTGCTCCTTTCAGAATTTCAAATAGAGTATTTGGGCCAACACTGTCAAAATCTTTCTCTATGCTATTAAACCGTGATTTTCTTTCAAAGAATATACTTAAGAATTTATTTTATTTACTAGCGATTCATCAAAAACACTAACACATTTAACCACACTATGTAAGCATGGAAGTAGGTGACAGGGACTAACTGATGAAATCATAACCAAATTCCTTTTAACAAATGGGAATTTTATTCACTATGATAGTGCCTAAAAGATTTTTTTTAAGAAACAGATTGAAAATTACAATCAGAAAGCACCCTCCAAGTATCAAAGTTACAATTTATTCAGAGGCAGGAAGAAACAAGTTTTGACTGTATGAGCTTTCGGGCAGAGAACCTTGCCGCTCCCTTTTGACACGGCCGTCATTACGACCGCTCACAACAGCCTCACTTAACTTCTAATAATCTGCGATTTCTCGAGAATACCTGGCGTAGCACCCCCAGATCGCTCTCCAGAACCGTCCGCAGTCAGCCACTTCAACGGACGCAGGAAGGCGCGCCGACCTTCCGTCTCACGGCGTCGCAGCTCGCACCGGCCAGACTGATGTCGTGGGTTGACTCTTGTTGCTCTCGTGTCGACCGCGAAGTCGCTACCTTTCGCTGTACGTCGCGACCCACTGGACTCACGTGGCGACATCACATGAGCCGACGCTCAAGACGGACAAGTCATCTTGTGTCTCAGTGCGCGACCGACCACCCGATCGATCCTACCGCCAATGACCATTGCCTGAGCAAACTCGAGCATACTCAGATGCAGGAACTAAGCCCCGATCGGGCCACCACTCGCTGAGTTTACTTACTGGCGGAGTGGAAAGACTCTCATTTTGCTGGCTTCCCCGAACGACAGACATACTAGCACTCCGAACGTCAGACACACACTTACTGCCTAACAAATGCGGACTAGAGACAGACTAGCAATCTGGGAACGAGAGACTGACCCAGATTGACCGACTGGCGAGCTCATATCGCCCCTTAAATGCACGTGAACAGGCAACCTTTCCCACCAGAGGGAGACACCAAATCTGCGATTGCTGCAACGGCGCCAGCGCCAGAAACGGAGGGTGACTGCTTGACACTCCACGTTGCGGCCTGCTCTTCAAAACAGCAATTTTTACCACGGCTCAGCTATAAACGTACGTTTGTCTTTCCTTAACTTACCTTCTGAGATATGTCAGAGGGACAGTATTGCCTTGCATTCTCCTACGATCCATACCTCACATTAAGTGGGTCACAAACGTAGTGGTTTGTCAAAACATTATCAGACGGAAGTGTAGCAGCAAGAAATGATACCAGGAAGAGAAATAAGTGTTTTAATGCATTAGAAACAAGGAACACGACACCACCAAAGAATCTACACCAAACGCTGTAGAACGTGTAGAGATATAGAGCTGTCAGTATACACAATCAATGGCGTCTTGCAAAAAAGAAAGTTATGAAAAGTTCCACTCAGGATAGCGCACAAATTGCCGAAACACGTTTGGGTAATAACAAAACAAACACGAAACTTGTTAACCAGTGTACTTTATGAATCAACTATCTCACTGTCTTTCCAAGAACATTTGATTCACATTTCACAACTACCTTTATTTATCTGGGCAAAGATTTTTGTCATAAACACTATATGAGGCATAATAAACCAGTCTGGTACGTGACATTAATGGGATTCTCATGCGTCCACTGAAGTTCTGAAGTAAAGCCTTGTTAATAGACAAAACTTCCAGAATGAGATTTTCACTCTGCAGCGGAGTGTGCGCTGATATGAAACTTCCTGGCAGATTAAAACTGTGTGCCCGACCGAGACTCGAACTCGGGACCTTTGCCTTTCGCGGGCAGGTGCTCTACCATCTGAGCTACCGAAGCACGACTCACGGCTGGCCCTCACAGCTTCATTTCAGCCAGTATCTCGTCTCCTACCTTCCAAACTTTACAGAAGCTCTCCTGCGAATCTGGCAGAACTAGCACTCCTGAAAGAAAGGATACTGCGGAGACATGGCTTAGCCACAGCCTGGGGGATGTTTCCAGAATGAGATTTGAAAGGTCAGAGACGAGATACTGGCAGAAGTAAAGCTGTGAGGGGCGGGCGTGAGTCGTGCTTCGGTAGCTCAGATGGTAGAGCACTTGCCCGCGAACGTCAGAGGTCTCGAGATCGAGTCTCGGTCGGGCACACAGTTTTAATCTGCCAGGAAGTTTCAGACAAAACTTCACTATTAACTTACGTATTGCATTATTTCTGAAACCAGGTGCTTAATCTACACTTTAGTGGCACTTATTTATAGCCCTGACATAATCAGAAGCTCTTGTAGCGTAAAAGATAAGTGGTGATACAAAGGCCACAAGTTGAGCAATATTTTGTAGGAAATACAGAACGTATTGTCTTGGCTAGCTGAAATGACCGTTCTTCATTTACGTGTGACGCACCCTTAAGCACGGGAATAGCATTTATGTAATTCTTCTTCTTCTAGAAGGCCTTCATCGCATCATTCTAGTTACTATTCCGCTGTTTGGGGCTAAATTTTGTCTGCTGAAGTAGCGCGATTTTATTTCTGCACTGCATGTCCAGAGTTCAATTTCCCGTGCTGTGAATGTAAACACTTCAATAAATATACAGTGCACGGACAGCAGCTGTGAAATCAGCAACGAACAGCAAAGCAAAACAAGTCTAACATCAAATTCTGTTAAATAAATAATCATCACACACTGAAACATTACAATCATTAGTGCAACTGACATTCTGCCTGTGGGGAAAATGCTAGGCACGCCACCGTTTGTAATAAATGTCATCGAAGCTCGATTACTATCAACTTTGTAGATTATTAAGGTATGGATACTGACGTATTTGCCGGTGTCAGGGCGACTGCATTCTACTTGAGAATGCCGGAATGAGAATGGGAAAGAACGAAGCCAAGAATCATATAGATATCTTGATGATACCACGAATATGACATCCCCATCATTATTTGAGGGGAGCATCCAGGGAGCAAAGATGAAGAAATCCTCTTTAGTCGTTTCAGCAGAAATGAGGTACTGTATTGACCACGTGGGCAGCTATAAGTTTGGATGGAAACAGATAGGGATTTGTCTTACGTAGTGAAGCCCTTTGGATGGAAATAAATTGGGATTTGTTTAACTTAGTGAACCCACATTATATTTTTTCTGAACACATGCAGAGGAATAAAGATAAATTTAGCCACCACAGCATTAATTAGACATGAGCATCATTGAAAGATGAAGGATAAAGAGATGGAATAATGATGTTGAAAATTTAGCTTCGTTGCTGTACAGTGATGAGTAACAAACATTTTGAGACAAGGTATGGTTTCAAATATTGGCAAGTGCGAAATTTTTCTTGAATCAACACTTTTACTACCCTTCAGTGTTAATATGTAATTTTTGGTAAATATATAGTGATTTCTAGATTAGATAGCTTTGAATAACCTTCTTTCTCGTCATAGTGATTTATAACAATGTGTAGAAGTTGGTGAGTAACATAAACATTTTGAGACAAGGTATGGTTTTAAGTAATGGCATTTGCGATATTTTTCTTGAATCGACACTTCTGCTGCCATTCAGTGTTAATATGTAATTTGAGGTAAATAATTAGTGATTTCTAGATTACATAGCTTTGAATAACCTTCTTTCTCCTCATAGTGGTTTATAATTTTAATGTGTAGAAGTTGGCGCGCCACCATGTCAATCTGTGTGTATATGTGGTTTGAGAATGTTTTGGTCGGCCGCGGTGGCCGAGCGGTTCTAGGCGGTTCAGTCCGGAAACGCGCGACTGCTACGGTCGTAGGTTCGAATCCTGCCTCGGGCATGGATGTGTGTGATGTCCGTAGGTTACTTAGGTTTAAGTATTTATAAGTTCTAGGGGACTGATGACCTCAGATGTTAAGTCCCATAGTGCTCAGAGCCATTTGAACCATTTGAGAATGTTTTGATGATGGTTATTTGTGTGTGCTTGATTTTCTGGTGTTTTGATGCCTAATTTAACCGAGTTTATCCCGTACGTTGTTGCCAGTGCTTCTTTTTCATTGTACTTATCCGGCTCCAGGAATCTGTTTATGAAATGGATCTACTATAGTTGCAGAGGATATGGCCAGGAACTCTGTGTATTACAGTTTGGAACAAGGAACTTTTTGTATTGTTTATGTTGGGGAGCAAATTATTTTATGTATTCTAGATGATATGTTGGTATTGGTACAGTAATTTCGGTGAGAATGGTGATTCTCATTGTGTATAAGGTTTCAGTTTGTTTTGATTATTGGGTCACTGTCCATAGTATCATTTGGTTTGTGTGATATTGTAAGGTTGTTCCATTCTTGCGTCGTTTATTTATCATCTACTCATCTGCTGACACATATAACACAACGACACTTCGTCAGGCAATTATAGCGTTAAAACTTGGAGGTTGCTGAGGGTAGCAGCAATCTGAAACAGACAACAAAGAGCATCAGATACTTGAGGGCCAGTGGCCAACCTATCGCACTCTTACCATAGCTATCCTACTGAGCGCTCGTAACATACTACCTTATGCAGTTTACCAGTTAATAAGGAGATGAGTGGATATGGCGCCAGAACTGCCATTCCACAATGTCAGTCTTGGGTCTTGAACAAAGACGATTGACGATAACTAGCTTAGTAGGTTGGCTATGATGTGTTCTCCTGATCACTCTACAGAAGTCATTGAAAGTCTGCTCTCATTTTACAGTGGAGTTTGATGAAAGTTACCTGCTATAGCTATTAACTTTCAAGTTATCATGTTTTCGTGTCTGTTGCTCAAGGACAGTCTTTGCTCTGATATCTGTGCCCATTAATCTAGATGTTTGTAATCGCTCCTGACTCAACTTACCCGGTTTGCCTTTATTATGTCTTTAGTGGGAATTGGTACCTACCCAGTAAGAACTGAAAGCAGCTGATCAGGCAGTATAGAATGTAAATTTAAACACGAACAAAGAGTCCTATTCTGTTCTGGCTTCTGTTCTGTTCGGTTCTTGTGCGTGTGTTGTGGCAACTGCTAAGAATTATAGAGAAAAGAATCGTAAATGTTACGTGAATGTAATCTTGATTCGTATCAGAGACCTTATAACGAGAATTGAGAAGAGCATTTCTCTGTGGACGAGCACTGGAAAACAAGGTAATATATCAAAATTAGTAAAATACAGTCTCGATCGCACACTTGTTTTTTAAAAGTATGACCGGTTTTGGCATCCATTAGAAGGCCATCTTCAGGTAATTCACCACCCGGCACAAGATGACGAAGCTTAGAATACCAGTGCTGATCCAAGTTGGATAACTGTTTTGCTGTTCCAAGCGTCATCAACATTGGCCAGATGGTATATTATCTACAGGCAGAAACCGTTCATATTTTAAATAAATGACTGTGCGATGGAGACTGTTTTTACCAGTTTTATTAAACTGACAAATAACTGTTTCCGAATAATGTTGTCTAAAAGTATGGTAGTTATTGTAACGCTGCAGATGAGTGCTTGATGATCCGTATTGATGGGAGCGCTTTTTGTTCATGCTGAAACATTGTAACATAGTGGAACTTGCAGTTGTGGGGAACTTCTTGAACTCTCTATATAGTGCACTTGATCTGCAGCAAAACTGATTAAATACGTTCTTTATTCACCGTTCTTTATGTTTTCGTTAGTTTAATGAACACTTCGCAAATTAAGTGTTTGTACTACCATAGCGTAATTACCACGTGCTTTTGAAACATTGATTATACCTATTGATGTGAAACGATAGTACCTTTGGTTTCCAATAATTATCCAGTGTTATGAAATCTCTTGCATGGGACACTGCACCTCATTAAACTGAAAAAATATATTTATCTATTGGGTATTATTGAAGTGCCCTATGGGCATGGACATAGAATTAATTCAATGATGTGATCTTAATGTGATGTTTTGCCTTCATACCGGTTGTCTACACAATGAAATTCATTTTGAACATTTTCACATCTAGGTAGTATGAATTCTCTAAGAACATTTCATTAGATTTGCTCCAGGTTCCAAAGGTAATTTTCTATCGAAATCTTCGGATCAGTACATCTTCTATACAATATATGAGAATATTTGATATTTTCAGATTCTTTGTAGAAAACTGTTGTGAATTGCAGTGTGAGCGAGGCACGATCATTGTGCAAGTTTCATTAGTAAGGTAGGAAATATGGAAGTATTTGCAGGATAAAGGGTTAGTTCGTTTGAAGAGAAACTTAATTACTTCAGAAAATTAGGTAATCTAGAAGCCTGATTTCATAGAGATAAGCGGTAATTCCATCAGACCAATTTTCTGTGGGATTTCAGTGTCCACCAAATTAAATTCAAAGCAGCTTGAATTGATTATAACAGTTGGCTTTCTGTGTAGTATCCTGCCCACTTGTCTAATATAGGGTGTCAGGAAGGTATTTTCTCGGGTCACTAGACAACAATTCAAGCAAATCGTATTAAGGGAGTTTATTACAGTAAGTTAGATTGATAATACCTAATTTTGCGTGTTCATTTTCTTGGCTACCTCATTTATATCTTTCTCTTAGCATTTACGAAGGACATGTGTCTCGATAACCTTCTAAGAATATGCTGCTAAATTGTCAATATATATGTCTGCTACCGCGGCTGCCAGACTATTGTCCATAGATAAACCGTCTAGAGCTAGTGTCCTTCATTTTTAATCAAAATATCCTGGATTCCTGGTTTGAACATCCCCACTTTTTAGATTTTCACGAAAAATAGTGAGCAAAGACGCTAGAGGACTTACGGCATAGGTCCTGTCAAAGAGGGCACAGGAGCGAACAGAGATTTAGGGCACTTTCTTGTCCTATGGTAGAAAACTGCCTCTAAAATGTGGAAGAATCTGCAATGATTAACGGTATGAGGCTGCAGAAGGCCATGGGACAACTGCATTAAAGACCCACAATGTGTATCCAACGGAAATGTTGGCTGTAATTAAAAAAGTTTCATCACAATTTCCCCATAGGCAAGACATGTCTGCTATACTCCCCTTCTGATCTCTGGGAGTGGACTGCCAAGGAGAGGAGACACTGAGGAAACGACTGAATATCCAACGAAAAGGTAATGTGCTATGGGTCGGGGTGTGGAATGTCAGATATTTGAACTTGATACGAAACCCTAAAAATCTGAAAAGATGAATCCTAAGACTCAGTTTTAGGCATATGCAGGAGCAGATACAGACTTAGCTCGCAATTTAGTAATGATGAAGAATAGGTTGACTTTAAATTGACTAACAATGAAGAATCAGTGAGCAGAGAAATGCAATACAAAAATACTAAGGAATAAAGAGATATGCCGAGGCTATAAATACTGCGACAATGAACTGCTAAGTACGTAGTGCAGTTGAAGAGAAATAAACATCTCAAAAAAGGGCAATAACGAAAGCTGGAAAGAAAAACACAGGTACCACATAGGTTACTGGGAACGAATAGTGGGTAACAGGACAAATACTTCAGCTTATCGATGAAACAAGGAAGTAGAAAAGTTCATGGAAATTCAGGAATAGGGAAATGTAAGTCATTTCGGAATGAAATATATAGGAAGTGCGGGATAGCTATGGAGAAATGGCTACAAGAAATCAAAAAAGAAATGGTTGTTGGAAGGGTGGACTCAGCATATAAAAAAGTAAAATCAGCCTTCGGTAAAATTAAAAGGAAGGGCGGTAACATTAAGAGCGCATTGGGAATTAGATTTTTAAATTTTGAGGAGAGCGCAGATAGGTGGGAAGATTATACTGAAGGTCTCTATGAAGGGATAACTTGTCTGATGACGTGATAGAACAACAAAAAAATAGCAGGCCTCAACATGGAAAAGATAGCTGATCAAGAAACAAAACCGGAATTTTCAAAAGCTTAGTACAACCCATGATCAAATAAGACAGACAGGATGGGTAACATTCCATCCAAATTTTTAAGATCATTGGGGAAAGTGGCAACAAGGCGAATATTCATGTTGGTCTCCAGAATGTATGAGACTGGCGGCACACTGTCGGGGAAACATCATTCACACAATTCTGAAAATACGAAGAGCCGACAAGTGCTCGAACTTACACGTTGGTGACAAGAATAACATACAGAAGAACGGAAAGAAAATTGAGAATCCGTAAGATGACGATCAATTTGACTTTAAGAAATATAAAAGCACCTCAGAGGTAATTTTGACGTAGCATTTGATAATTAAAGCAAGACTGAAGTAAAATCGACACATGATCATAGGGCTTGAAGACCTGGAAAAAGTGTTCGACCTTGTCAAATGTGCATAATGTTCGAAATTTTGAGGAAAGTAGGGATACCCTATAGGAAAACACAGGTAGTATACAATATCTAATAGAAAAAGAGAAGACAAAAAGACTGGAGGACCAAGAATTAATGAACAAATTAAAAAGGGCGGAATAAAAAGGAAGTAGAACAGTTATGGTCTTTTTGCCCCTATTTTTCAGTCGATATGTCGAAGGAGCAAGGAGGGAAATAAAACAGTGGTTCAAGAGTGGAATTAATGTTCAGGGTGAAACGATATCAATGATAGGACTCACTGATGACATCTTCATCCTCAGTGAAACTGAAGCAGAATTATAGGATATTTTGAGGAGAATGAATAGTCTAATTAGTACAGAACAGATTGAGAGTAAATCGAAGGAAGTAGTCAAAACCTGAGCAGCGAGAAACATAACTTCAGAATAGATGATCACGTAGTAGAAGAAGTTACAAAATTTTCCTACCTAGGCAGCAAAAAACCCATGATGGATGTCTTATGGAGGACATAAAAAGCAAACTATCACTGGCAAAATGGGTATTTCTGGGCAACACAAGCCTTAATTTAAGGAAGAAAATTGCGAGAACATACGTGTGGAGAACAGTATTGGATGTTAGTGAAACGTGGACTGCGGGAAAACCGGAAAAAAGGGAATCAAAGCAGCTGAGATGTGGTGCTACAGATGTTGAAATTACGTTGTCTGATAGTTAAGAGTTGGGGAAGTTGACCGCAGAATCGACGAAAGGAATCTGTGGAAATCACTGACAAGAAGGGACAGAACGATAGGGCATGTTTTAAAACGCCAGGGAAAAACTTCCATGGTACTAGAGGTATACGTAGAGGGAAAATATCTAGAGGAACGTGGAGACTGGAAAATATCCAGCAAATAACTGAGGAGGTAGAACGCAAATGCCACTCTAGGATGAAAAAGTTGGTATAGGAGAATTTGCTTTAGTAGATCGTGCTTATTAACACCTAGAACGTCTTTAATAGGAATGTTGCTACACGTAGTTTCTACCAAAATGATACAAAAACAAAGTTATTCAGGATTTTTACATCACTGATTATGTGAACGAGAGCAGAATTGCTTCTAAATTTATACAGATTTTGAGCAATGAAATTCTCTTTTCACTTCTTGTGCAATTCGCGATTGTTACATACCTAAAGAAACTTCTGTAGAGTGCACATCATCTGCAATAAAATCTCAGTTACGTGGTACTGGTATCTACCATCAAATATACTATAGTAGAAGTTAGTCAGTTACAGATATTTGCATGAGTTCCGTGAAAATGATGTGGAAAATGCGTGCAAGGATGCAGTAGCTTTGTCTTACTAAAAATTAAAATACTAGTGCTCTTAAACCTATGAATGTCGCACAACTCGTTTAACATTGTTCTGTGCAGCCTTGATCATTGACTGAAGACCATGCAGTCAGAACCCTTCAGTATTAGTACATCCCTGCTTGACTCACTGCTTTGATGTAATCAGTAATGCCGATCAGCCACTATCAGTGTCCGGCTGTAATAGGGTGAGACGACCTTTGCGTCAACGCCTGTGGCGCTCTCTGCAAACCACTCTGTACCTCGTCTGAAGGGTCAGATATTCATGCTTTCAATTACATTTGCATACTATGGAAGCGGTGCTGTCACAGAGATGTAAATCGGGAACGTAGTGTGCTGCAAGAGACTCTCTACGTCACTAACGAGTCGCCAGATGGCCACGGAAACTGTCTTTGTCACGAGTCAATAGAACTTGCGTGTTTCTAGTACAGCCAAACTAGACATTTCCGTCTGGGTTAGGAAATTTGTTATTATCGCAGCTAAACTATCAGTTCGCAGAGACTCAAGAACGGATTTTTCTTTATACCCTATATGTGATGAGTTCGGATCCAGCTTGTCATTTTAATGTAATTGTTAAACCGATGTCAGACGGGAGATTGGTATCCATTTTGTCTACATTTTACGGTCTGTTTACACAGGAACCCAAACAAAGCCGAAAAATCCCACAATTCATTTCAGATGTTGGCATAGATCATCAAAGGAACGGTTTGGAAGCTGTTACGTTCGCCCTGGCGGAGGGGTGAGAGGGGACTGAGAACTATAGGATCAGCTACTAACCTATTTTCACCACGCTCCCTCATGGTTGTGGTTTTTGAGGTTTTCGTTAATGTTAATTTACGGAAGTAAACTTCCCTACAATCCACAGCACTGCATTAGAATATACAGGGTGTTACGAAAAGGTACGGCCGAACTTTCAGGAAACATTCCTCACGCACAAATAAAGAAAAGATGTTATGTGGACATGTGTCCGGAAACGCTTAATTTCCATGTTAGAGCTGATTTTAGTTTCGTCAGTATGTACTGTACCTCCTCGATTCACCGCCATGATTTCATACGCGATACTCTACCTGTGCTGCTAGAACATGTGCCTTTACAAGTACGACCCAACATGTGGTTCATGCACAATGGAGCTCCTGCACATTTCAGTCGAAGTGTTCGTACGCTTCTCAACAACAGATTCGGTGACCCGATGGATTGGTAGAGGCGGACCAATTCCATAGCCTCCACGCTCTCCTGACCTCAAACCTCTTGACTTTCATTTATGGGGGCATTTGAAAGCTCTTGTCAACGCAACCCCGGTACCAAATGTAGAGACTCTTCGTGCACGTATTGTGGGCGGCTGTGATACAATACGCCGTTCTCCAGGGCTGCATCAGTGCATCAGGGATTCCATGCGACGGAGGGTGGATGCATGTATCCTCGCTAACGGAGGACATTTTGAACATTTCGTGTAACAAAGTGTTTGAAGTGACACTGGTATGTTCTGTTGCTGGGTGTTTCCATTCCATGATTAATGTAATTTGAAGACAAGTAATAAAATGAGCTCTAACATGGAAAGTAAGCGTTTCCGGACACATGTCCACACAATATATTTCCTTTCTTTGTGTGTGAGGAATGTTTCCTGAAAGTTTGGCCGTACCTTCTTGTAACACCCTGTATACTGTATCGTAAGAGTGCTTTTCGGCGAAGAAGTAAATCTGAAGTGAAAAAGCGACGTAAGTTTCACACTTTGACCAGAAAACATCACGCCAGAGCATAAGAAAGAACATAAGCAAATGTAATAATTTTCATTAAAAATGTTTTGTTAGGAGTGAAACGGTCAGCTCTATAGGCGGCAAAAGCCTTTTTATGAGTTACTTGAAAATTGTAAAGAAAACAGCAAAGAAAGGAAATAATAAAAGGTGTTTATGTCCCAGAAGGCATAAAATATGACACACAGCTAATACTTCTTACCTGGAATTGCATGTGATGTATTCAAGATTTTGTGTACGTGCATACTGTTACTTTGTTTCTTGCATGCTCCAATGACGTAACAGCAGTGGATTTGGACACCATTTGATAACAACGTATCCTCATACAAGGAGAAACCACAATGTTCCTCTGGGATCACGAGGCACAGTCACCAAACAGAGTCCAAAGAAAATTCAAGACAGCATACCACAGACAACTACTAAACGTTAAGAGTATCAAGATGTGAGATGCGATGTTTAAGGAAACAGGGAGCGTCTTTGTGCTCCCTAGCACATGCAAGCCTGGACCAATTTAGACAATGAGAGACGCTTTCGTGGGACGTTCCAAGATGTCAGTCATCGCATCCAACGTAAACAACACCTTTTCCATATCTACCAAGTCCAGATCATTCAGTCCCTCCAACCAACAGATTACAGTGCATTTGATGACCTTGCTGTTGTCATGTTGGCTGAGACTGTTGAATATGATGACGAACTGAAATGTGTCCTTTTCTCAGATGATGCCACATTTCATTTGAATGTTGTTGTTGACGGACACATTTCTATGATCTGGGGGTCTGAGAAACCTCACACCATGTTTTAGACCGTTAGGTCAGCAATAAGCTGATTGTGTATGTAGGCTGTTTAGGTTTTTATGTTAGTAACGTCACGTAGCGCTCTGTATGAAAATCACTGGCTGTGCTGTGTGCAGTCTGTGGCTGGTGGGCATTGTTGGAATATTCGCTATTGTAGTGTTGGGCAGTTGGATGTAAACAGCGCGTAGCGTTGCGTAGTTGGAGGTGAGCCGCCAGCAGTGGTGGATGTGGGAAGGGAGATGGCAGAGTTTTGAGAGCGGTCGATCTGGACGTGTGTCCGTCAGAGAAACGAAATTTGTAAGACTGGATGTCACGAACTGATATATATATTATGACTTTTGAGCACTATTAAGGTATATACATTGTTTGTTCTCTATCAAAATCGTTCATTTGCTAACTGTGCCTATCAGTAGTTAGTGCATTCAGTAGTTAGAATCCTTTATTTAGTTGGCAGTATTGGCGCTCGCTGTATTGCAGTAGTTCGAGTAACGAAGATTTTTGTGAGGTAAGTGAAACATGAAAGGTATAGGTTATTGTTAGTCACGGCCATTCTTTTGTAAGAATTATTGAAAGCCAGATTGCGATGCGCTAAAGATATTGTGTGTCAGTTTAGTGATGATCAGAATAAGTAAAGAGAGAAATGTTTGAGTACGTTCAGTTTTGCTCAGCTGTTTGAAAATCAAATAACGTAAGGGATTTACCAACACCGTTATTCATAAATTTTTCTATGGGGAGGTTTCAAATGTGTGGTGCGTTCTTATACACAATAAAATCGTAAGACAATTTTTCTTCAGTGAAACGAGAATCACAGCCAATAACTATCTTAATATATCGCTGTTATTTGTTGTGCCTCAGATTGAGGACATTCCAGACTTAATTTTCCGACGAGATGGTGTGCCAGCATATTGGAAGGTTATATTTGGTGCCTATTTGGATATAACATTTCTGGGAAGACGGACTGGGCGCGTATCAATGCAGTGTGCAAAGTCGGCTACTATTGCTCCAGTAGTTGTAAAGTCCATCCACGATAAATTTATGGACGAAATACCCTAATTTTGTGATGCTCCTATCAATTTTAGGGAAGTAAGATCAATATTTAGTACATACAAGCAACAGTTATTCCAGAAACGCTGCACTGCAATTAAAAATGAAGAAGTGGATTTGGCTGATGTACTGCAACCTATGTTATTGTAGATGTGTAAAACTGTATCAGCGTAAATCGTGTGTATTTTCTTACTTCATGACTCTCTCATTACAATGTAGCTATTGTAGGTCAGTTAGAAAGGTGATTACACTATAATGACTATACATATTATTATTATTATTGTTGTTACAATTGTTAACAATATCGTATGACAAGACCTAATACTTTGAGAACCGGCACTCTAGTAACACCCCTTTGACGTCTGTACATGGAAAGATTGGGAGGGTCAATCGCTTTCGTTATCTTAGTGAATGGGTCCACCCCAATGGTAGATACGACACCTCCAGCGTAACAAACTGAACGCAGCATACTATCTGTTGCACAATCTGTACAAAGAATGCTAGGATCTGTCTTTACAGAACTGCTGTCAGAACACAGTGTCTGTATGCCGGACAGAACTCCTTGACGAACAGAAAAGGCATGATGGATGACCTGAAGAAAGCCGACAGACGTATTCTAAGAAAATTTCATGACCCAACATTGCTCTCAGATGGATCCTACAGATTGAAGTTTAATTATTAACTGTATCAACAGTTAGAATCAGCCAATACCAGTATGCGACGTAGGAGCCTCAAGCTCTATGGGCACCTACAACGAATGAACAACAATAGGCTTACCAAGAAGATCTTCTAATTCGTTAAAAGCTACAAGACAGGAAGCCTGTGGCTTAATGGAGCACTAAAGGACTTGGATCTCTAATCTTGAGGTAGAAGATCGTTCCAAATTTTGTGCTATGGTAGAGTCTTGGACCCCACCACCTAGAGTCCCTAAATGTCGGAAGCCCATTTCACAGGAGAGAAAGGAGAAATTATCAGCAGGACTCAAGAGTTATTGGGAACGGAAGAGAACGTCGAAGAAGAACCAGTCATAAGTGCTCCTTAGTGGGCTTAAATCAATAATAATAATTACAGGCGTTTCTGTTTGTGTAAAAGACAATTGTTCGCCAATACCTGATGTAATTGGTATCATGGCAGGGTAGGTCAAGCATCCTCATCGAAAGGACTTTATTGCAAGCGACTGGTCCTGTGATGGCATAGAAGACCAGAAGGAAAATAAGAATGGGATACTCTTTCTTGATAATACAGAAGCTATAATTATGGGTCCACTCAACCGCAGCAAGACGAATTTTCTCATATCAGTGCTAACACATCCAGGTGTAGTATGCATTGAACATGTATGTGTATTTTCTAAAACGCCGTTTCAGCCCAAGTACCAAATATTACAGGAGACCTTGGAAGGTATCGATGGTGTGACTTACACGACATTCAGTGAAAACAATTATATCCTTCCAACTAAAAAGGTAAGCGAAAACATTGCGTTCATATTCGATGATGTTACCGTGGCAATCAAGGATCAATTTCGAAGATATTTCTGTTTTATTCGCCATATGGCTGTTGACGTATTTGAATTGCGCCCAGAATCCCAAAGCAGTTCGTTAGGGATAACGCAAACTTCATGATAGCCTGCAAACAAAACAGTTTGAATTTATAGCCCATTTAACGAGTACATGTAGGAACTGATACGTCATTCAATGAATTTGTAAATTTATATGGAGATTGCTGGGATCACACACAGTACAGGTTTCTGGTTTTTAATAAAGCAAGAAAACTGTATAACAGGAGGTACAGACCAAACAACCAAGAGTTTCTGTATCTGAAAAGAGGTGAGTAAATCACTACACATCATACTGTGGACGAATTTTCCTCCATGTGGAGCACTCAACTTGTTCGTACATGTACGCAGAAATTCAGATTCTCGAACGTGAAGTTAGGGATGTATGCAAGGAACCAGTGATTTACTTTCAGGCTCATCTGAGATCAAGCAACATGATGGAGTAAATGTAATTGAAAAGAAAGTAAACAGCTTAACAATAAAGGCTGATGCAACCGAAAAGAAGGTGGAGAATAATGTATATAAGATGTACTTGCACAAAACTCTGCTTAGTATATAACAACATGTCAACTAAGCATAAAGACATTGAGGCATAGGAGGCTGTTTGAGAGAAATTATGGCTGTTAAGGTAAGACACTTAAAGAGGGAGAAAACACTAAGAGAAACCTTTACGCCGGTTACTGAGTCTTTGTAAAATTGTGTGATGACAACAGTGTCATTACCAATTTTACTAACCGTCACAACGATGCTAGGAATGACAGAATATACAGTGTCAGTAGATGAAACCATTCGTGCTGGGCACATGTCCTATAACTTTAACCAAGTGTCTTACGCAGACTGGTGACAGGGAATTTCAAAGAACACCTGATCTACTGAACCTTATTTTTCTAAGACCTGCAAAAACAGTAAATTGTTCACTAAAGATCGGGAAATGTATGTTGAATTATTACTTAAGAAAGCAAATGGAATATCAAAAAGCCAAAGCATCACAAAATATAAAACCATAATAAAGCTGATGCTGGGTGCATATCGTAGCAGTTAAGATAGTACTGACATTCAACATAAAAAACTGAACAACGGATTCCCACAGTTATATATTACGACGATCCCAATGATCTACTAGATTGGCTACAACTGCTCTTGGCATCAGCTGCCACTGGTAATACAGCTCATTTGAATGAGGTTGTTTAAACAATTTCAGAGCTTAAAGAGTGAGATATCATCGAATAAGTTTGGAGACAGTAGTTAAAGAACTACCCAAACCAGCATGCATAAATACCTTCATAGAGAAGCTGTAATAAAAGGTTTAGATGACTTATTGCGAGTGGATCTTGTAGATATGCAGAATTATTCACACGTGAATAATGGTTATAAATACATTTTAATGTCCATTGATACGCACTGTAAATTTGCCTGGTCATTATCGCTCGAAATGTCAAAACAGGGAGGGATGTTGCAAATGTTTTTCAACAACTGCTGCTGACAGGTATAAACTGATGTCCACACAACCTTCAAACACATCACGATGGAGGATTTTACAATAGATATTTAAAAACTCTGATGGAGCAGTGTGGAGTACACAACTTCTCGGCTTTCACGACCTTGAAGGAAAGTATCATGGATCGTCTAAATAGAACAGTGAAAACTCAAGTGTGGATGTGCATTAATCTTTGAGGTTCATACAAATAAACAGATGTCCTCCCGCAAATAACTGCACAGTATGATCGAACCAAACATCGCAAAATAAAAATTAGACCAGATACCGTATACAGTCGTATTAAAGTGGTGAATTCACACAAATAGAAATTTAATGTAGGTGATTCGTATGTATTTCAAAACACGAGAGCACTATTTGAAATTCATACCTACCAAACAGGTCAATGAGGTGTTTACAGTTTCCAAAATCCGAAAATTGAATCCCGGAACTTCTATTGCAAACGATAATGGCAGCACTGAAATGGCAGTATGCTTTTACACAGAGGAAATGCAGAAGAGCTTAGAACTGTGTGGGTTTCCCATAGAGAGGGACACAAGATGCTGAGGGTGTAGAGCACTAGTTAAATGGTTCTCTTTTTCTGCAGCACAAAACAGCGTATTGATGCCAACGCTTCGCTGTATAATAGAGGGCCGACCGAAATCACCACAATAATATGACTGCATGATATATGAGACGCACTGGAAGAGACGGTGATATTTTCAACAAACTACCGGTCGAATTACACATACCCAGATATAGCTATAGTGGACCTGTAACAAAACTACAAATACGGTACGTGTGTCGTGGTAAGTGGATTAATCTGCATGACAAGGCTTGTGTGAATCGCGACATTTCATATGCGACTAATAAAGTTCTCCCAGGACGTCATGCTACAGATCGCACTTTAGCTGACACAAACAAGACAGTAAATTTGAGAAGGGATGTTGATATCAGACAGTGCAGTGCCGCATTTGCAGTTATCACCATATATAACGAAATTAAGTTGGGTGTGGAAGTGAATTTCAACCAAGGTATGAACGCCCCCATTGTGCACTAAAGAAAAGGAAAGAAAATTATGATGATGATGACGAAGAAGAGGAAGTAGATGAGCAACTGCGAATCCCGTCAGTGATGTATGGAGCTAAAAGTGCTCTGAAGCTGAAAAGAACGAGAAGACTGATTAAAGCAACCATCGTCTTGCCAGTACCCAAGACACAAAATGGAACTATTCCCTTCCTCATTTCAGCCCTTGCAAATGTCTCAGCAGTGGATTCACCGGCTGGCGGTGCTGTAGTTATTGCTAGGACAGTCAAGAACATACAGATCTTCCAGGAGTAAGTAGAGGAAGAAAGAAGACGTAACCGTATGATGAAAGCAGTAGCCATGAGGAAAAGACTGTACTTGAAACCACACAAGTAGGGATTAGGTCTCTTCAAAAACGAAAAAGCCCCTCACCCACCCCACTAGATAGAAGGCTTATCAACAAGGATCTGCTTAGGTTCGTTAGAAATAATTTCAACATTCCTAGATTCAGTGGTGTGTTTTTGCGAAATCCATTACTGAAGACTACGTGAAAATACCAGGAAAGTCTAACTGTTGATTTAGATGTTGGTTGAGGATCTGGAACCCACTGGGTTGCTTATGTAATAATAATAACAATAAAGAATGACACATGGTATGTCGACTCATTTGGTGACCTGCAACCTCCAGATGAATTAGAATAATTACTTCACCAGCGGAAGACATGTATTCTACAATTTTCAACGCTATCAAGACAAATATTTACCTGTTTGGTCATCTACGTGTCACGTTCTTTTTGTCATTTACGAAAAAGGGTATATAAGGTGGTGCATTAAGGTTCACGATTGAGGTTCCAATTCAATGTCGTATACTACAACCTTAAAAGAATGATCCTCAGTATTACATGCGAACTACCTCCCGCCGGTTGATTTAAGCGATGGAGATTATAGTATCGCGCTGATTACGCTGGATACGTACAACAGCATTCTAAATATCACAGAGACTAACATTAAACTGTCTCTGACAACTAATGCTGAAAAAAAAATTGTGGAAATAGATCACAGGCATATGATGTTGATGGTTTAAACCAAGTCTTAAAACAATCTGGAAATGGGATTGAGCTAAGTGCAAACATCAATACACTTAAATCCAAAATAATAACTACGAATGCAACAGTTGACTTTAACCAGAAAGGTTCACAAAGAGGCAGGTATTGAAGACCAATCTTAGTAAATTTTTCAGGTCTGATCACACTGAATATACTCTCCGTCAGTGCAATCCGCATCGAATGCAACACTGTAACGAACTCCAATTACAACGATAGATTTGATCATTCCATTTACGTATTCTTTCCCTCCGTTGAATTGGCGTATGAGAGTGTTGAGACTCCCACCAACTATGTATATATATGTGTGGTGTCACCGCCAGACACCACACTTGCTAGGTGGTAGCCTTTAAATCGGCCGCGGTCCGTTAGTATACGTCGGACCCGCGTGTCGCCACTATCAGTGATTGCAGACCGAGCGCCGCCACACGGCAGGTCTAGAGAGACTTCCTAGCACTCGCCCCAGCTGTACAGCCGACTTTGCTAGCGATGGTTCACTGACAAATTACGCTCTCATTTGCCGAGACGATAATTAGCATAGCCTTCAGCTACGTCATTTGCTACGAACTAGCAAGGCGCCGTTACCAGTTACTATTGATGCTGTAAAACATGTACCGTCAAGAGTGATGTTCACCAATTATGGATTAAAGTTAAGTATTCCAGCAGCTACGTACGTTTTTTGCTAGTCTAATTTCCTTGACCTTTTCTAGACCTCACGCCAGCCTGTGTGAGCTAAAACGCGTGCCTTTCGGCTTCCTCTCATAGTGGGTTGGCGCTCTTGCCAATCCACAACAATATGTCCTAGTGTCAGTTCAGACACTGTACTATCTGGAGCTGTGGGTCATGTACCAGAGTAATGAACTTGCTGACTTGCGTGGTGTGGAAATCATACTACGACTACATCTAACTCATCGTAGGCATTTTATAAAACCAGTGCTCACGAGTCACAGCATTGCGCCTCACGACAGAAGGGCAAAGTGATAACACTTTCGACCTATGAGCTTAAATCATTAGGCCTGAAACCTTGCAATGACGTCACTCAGTATAACTGTCGCCGTAGAATATGAAGAGGAAACCACATGCTAGGAACACTTCCCACATAAATCTTATGCTTCAACCACATTTAATAAGAATAATGAAATTAGGATTCTCATCCAGCACCAAGACGTTTTAACCATTCAATACAAGTGTTCCCACAGAATTAATTGGAGCTTTTAGGAAAAGGGATGGTTCCCTACAGTGGAATTGAAACTTAGAAAATATTCTTTTGCGTTCCTGTTTCAGAAGATGCAACATAAACTTAACGGGGTTAGATTAACAATACATGTAAAGTAGGTATAGCATTACCCCTTAAAACATATTTCACTGCGTTGTCCTCGGATTTAAAAGATGCAGAATGGTTCATAGATGAGTAAGTTTGTAGAACAGCAGAAGATTACAAGCAATTTACTGCAACATTCCACTAAAGCTGCATATTGGGTGTTTGAGGACATGTGTTGAGTTATTATGAATGATTAACCGGAACTTATTCTGAAAAGATGTGACTTACAACAACTTATGCATTCAAGGAGTCGAAAAGAAGACCGAGACAAATAAAGTAATATGAATGCCCATATCACTGCAGTAGACAAGGAGCGTTTGATGCTTTTAGAAGTTCTGAATACTTGTGCATGTTTGCCATTAACATTTTGAATACCCAGTGTTACTGCCATCAACCAGACAAAAGTGACCTAGCAAAACTTCCGTTCAGTTGGAGACACGCAGATTCACCATATCTGCATGATAGACCGAAGGAAGGGGATATAACAAACAATTTCATTGCATTTGGCAATTGCCAGTTAACTAAAGACAGAGTCTACTGGAACTCAGATTTCCATCCATCTGACAATTTACTACTATAGTGGGGAACAAAACGTAACCGAGCGAGGTGGCGCAGTGGTTAGCACACTGGACTCGCGTTCGGGAGGAGGACGGTTCAATCCCGTCTCCAACCATCCTGATTTAGGTTTTCCGTGATTTCCCTAAATCGTTTCAGGCAAATGCCGGGATGGTTCCTTTGAAAGGGCACGGCCGCTTTCCTTCCCAATCCTTCCCTAACCCGAGCTTGCGCTCCGTCTCTAATACCCTCGTTGTCGGCGGGACGTTAAACACTAACCACCAACCAACCAACAAAACGTATGCAGTTTAGCATTTGACGTACAGGGTGGTCCATTGATGTTGTCCAGGCAAAATGTCTCACGAAATAAGCATCAAACGAAAGAACTACATAGAACGAAACTCGTCTAGCTTGAAGAGGGAAACCAGATGGCGCTATGGTTGGCCCGCTAGATGGCGCTGCCAATGGTCAAACGAATATCAACTGCGTTTTTCAAAATAGGAACCCCCATTTTTTATTACATATTCGTGTAGTACGTAAAGAAATATGAATGTTTTAGTTGGACCACTATTTTGGCTTTGTTATAGATGGCGCTGTAATAGGCACAAAAGTATAAGTACGTGGTATGGCGTAAAATTCCGCCAGTGAGGACGGTATTTGCTTCGTGATACATTACCGGTGTTAAAATGGAACGTTTACCAATAGCGGAAAAGCTCGATATCGTGTTGATATATGGCTATTGTGATAAAAATGCCCAACGGGCATGTGCTATGTGTGCTGCTCTGCATCCTGGACGACATTATCCAAGGAAATAGGAAGTGTTCAGCCACGTGTGAAACGTCAACCACGACCTGCAACAAATGATGATGCCTAAGTAGGTGGTTCAGCAGCTGTCGCGGCTAATCCACACACCAGTAACACACAAATTGTGCGAGCATAGGGAATCTCGGAAACGTCGGTGTTGAGAATACTACATCAACATCGATTGCACCCGCACCATATTTCTATGCACCAGGAATTGCATGGGGACGACTTTGAACGTCGTGTACAGTTCTGCCACTGGGCACAAGAGAAATTACGGGACGATGAGAGTTTTTTTTTTTTGTACGCATTCTATTTGGCGACGAAGCGTCTTTCACCAACAGCGATAACGTAAACCGGCATAATATGCACTGTTGGGCAACGGAAAAAGCACGTTGGCTGCGACAAATAGAACATCAGTGAACTTGGCGGGTTAATGTATGGTGCGGTATTATGGGAGGAAGGATAATTGGCTCCCATTTTATCGATGGCAATCTAAATGGTGCCATGTATGCTGATTTCCTACGTATTGTTCTACCGATGTTACTACAAGATGTTTCACTGCATGACAGAATGGCGATGTACTTCCAACATGGTGGATGTCCGTCACATAGATCGCGTGCGGTTGAAGCGGTATTGAATAGCATATTTCATCACAGGTGGATTGGTCGTCGATGCACCATATCATGGCCCGCACGTTCACCGGATCTGACGTCTCCGGATTTCTTTCTGTGGGGAAAGTTGAAGAATATTTGCTACATTGATCCACTGACAACGCCTGAGAACATATGTCAGCGCATTGTCAATGCATGTGCGAACATTACGGAAGGTGAACTACACGCTGTTAAGAGGAATGTCGTTAAACGTATTGCCAAATGCATTGAGGTTGACGGACATCATTTTGAGCATGCATTGCTTTGTGGTATTTACAGGTAACCACGCTGTAACAGCATGCGTTCTCAGAAATGATAAGTACAGAAAGGCGCATGTATCACAATGGAACAACCGAAATAAAATGTTCAGACGTACCTACGTTCTGTATTTTAATTTAAAAAACCTACCTCTTACCAACTGTTCGTCTGAAATTGTGATTCATATGTTTGTGACTATTACAGCGCCATCTATGACAAAGCGAAAAAAGTGGTCCAACTAAAACATTCATATTTCTTTACGTACTACTTGAATATGTAATAAAAATGGGGGTTCCTATTTTGAAAAAACGCAGTTGATATCCGCTTGAACTATGGCAGGGTCATCTAGAGGGCCAACCATAGCGCCATCTGGTTTCCCCCTTCAAGCTAGACGTGTTTCGTTCTTTGTAGTTTTTTCGTTTGCCACTTATTTTGTGAGGAGGTTGCACCACATAATAGGCTGCTCAAGGCAGAACCAGACAATAGAACTGGGACCAGTTATGATGACTGGCATTTGAATCTTCAGCGAATTTTTCATGATGGACTGCAGTTTGCGCTGTAGGTCCACATGACCATGTGATTAACTGCTACCCGCTCACCAGTGTTGTACAGTGGGCTGTACAAATAACAGGACTTGTGTAATACGCACAGCATTTCACATTACTATGCAGATAGTCAAGTATTCTGTGCTGGTGAATGCAGAACCTACATATTTAAAGGTCTTGCGTTTGTAACATTCACAGGAAATGCCAGTATAATAGAGACCTTCTCAACAAGCATTACACTGCCGAAGCCTTTCAAGGACGTGACGCGTGCTACAACATGGAGGTATGCAAAATGGTTAACATGTTTCTTCCATGGAATTCTGTTGTGTACATAGTTCCGCGTAGTCAGCGCGTACACAACTTTCCCACTAGAGCGCGCCCCACTAAGCACAACAGCGCATGCGCAGCGCTCGTCCGTCTCTGCACTACGAGATGGCGCTGTCTTAGAGACGGACCAAATTCTGCTTCCGCTGATCCGCGTATTAATATGTAACGAAGCCAATGAGATTGCTGCTAACGTAGAACCTTTTCTCCTCGCGGATCACACTCACGCAGTGATACCTGAACGCGTGAGGTATTATAATGAGTGTATAGACCTCTGATTAGTCAGTCTGCATTAGTCTGCATTTGTACCTGTCTATAGTCAAGTTTCAGCCTGCGCCAAATAACATTACCATATTCCCGTACATAGCCATGAAGATAAATGAATAGACACTTTGTCAAGTATCAGAGATATGAGAGGATAAGGTTAACCGTACCAAGACCAAAGGAACTTCAGATTGTCAATTGTAAACAGCATTCAGAATCAAGTTACGTAATGTCTATGTTTTTTATTATTTTAATAAATGTGTGTGAAAATTAATCAAGTTCTGTTTAAAGTTGGTCACCGTCAATCTGCTACTCTAAGCGTGCAAGTGGCACTTGTATCGTCTGACCTAACGGCAGAAGATAAAAACGCCATGATAAGACCACAAGACTTATTGCTGACACTCGCCTACTTCGTTAGAGCGACAAGTCAAATAATGTGATGGTGTGTGTACCGAAGATCTTACTGTACGCACACCACAAATTCACTCGGTCAACCCTGGTGTATCCTATAAGGAAATGCTGCACAGATACCATCTTCTACATCAAAGGCAAGGAGAAGATCACATGGGTGTGTCGAATCTACAAGTCTGAAGATCTACTCTCCATCGGCTCATGAAGATGGATGGATATAAGCAAAATAGTGTCAGGTTCTATAAATGTAAAATTACTTTTAACAGTAATAGGAAAAGGATAGTTGCTGCTCACCATACATCGAAAACTGAGGCAAAACAAAAAGACAGAAAGCGAGCTTTTGGCCAACAAGGCATTCACAAGAGATACAGAAGATACACACACACTCAAGCAAGCACAATTCACACACACACATGACCACAGTCTCTGGCTGCTGAGGCCAGAATATGGTCATGTCTGTGTTAGTTGCGTTCGCGCGTTTGTTTCTTTGTGTGTGTGTGTGTGTGTGTGTGTGTGTGTGTGTGTGTGTGTGTGTGTGTGTGTGTATGTATTCTCTACTTCCGATGATGGTCTTGTTGACCAAAAACTCACTTTCTGACTGTCTTTTTGTTGTGCCTATCTGCGACTCAGAATCCCCTCTATATGGTTACATTCCATTCAGAATTTTCAATTGTTTAAAATTACTTTTCAGCTTGTTGAAAAATAATTAAAATTCTTTTCCACATTCCATTTACATTTCAGTGATTTCACTCTGTTCTCACTTTGATACATATGTTTTTATACAAAATACAACTTTCATCTGGCACGCTCACGACTGAATACTAGTTTGTCACACCATACGCCGCACCATCGGTGGAGCACCATGACACCACTGTACAGTCACTGCAAACAGTCTTCAGTCGTGAGAGCCCTTAGTACCACCCTCTGCCCGCCTCCAATACGTGGTATGCATACTTCTTTAATCTGAGACCGATTATCTCCACAAACAGCAACCCATTTGGCTCGTCTTTCACAAGGGTGATAACCCTCTTATTCTGTGGAAGAATACAGTAAGGATTATCAGCCTTACACACAGATGTGTCGAATGCTTGCCTTGGCACCTCAATACTTCATACAGATCACAGCCTTTCACCCAATAGAAGATGCTATCTGTATCCATGTAAACTAGCTTTAGATCGGTAAAATAAGTTTTCGCAAATGTGTAATGAAATCGGTGTGCCATGAACTCTACTACAACGTTTGCCTTTTGCACAGTAACAATTTTCGTATGGAAGGTAGAGACCAATTTGAAAATTGTTCTGGCAAACACTTCCTTACGTCATTATACCCATCTTATGTTTTTCTAATAAGAATTTCGTGGCGTTTTCTCAAATATTCCATTATATTTCCAATAATTGCGTTATTCATCAATCTAAAAATAATCTTTTTCAGAATTAATCTTCATGGAAAACCTCATTTTTGTGTTTAAATCAGTATATTCTTTCAAGCAGGGCGATTGCTTGGATGAAACAGCACACTTGATTTCAGCCAGCTCCACCCCTAACATGAGACAGTGCTAGAGATTATGACAATGAAGAACGTATCTCTGCTTGTTACCCAGTATTGTCATCAGTTACGAGATAGAGCTTTCTAGTGGAACTAATTGTTCTGGACGAGCTGCTAACCAGTTGGGTGTTTGAGATCTGCCTTCACAACATATCGCAACACTATCGCTATTTCGACCTAATCTGTTGCATTCCTCTTTAGGCAGCCGTCAAATGTCACCAACTGGCAGTGATAGCGGTATGGCGTGCCTGTGTAAATTACTTACATCCATATACCTGACGTAGATCGAATCGACAGACGCGCTGAGCCTCTCACCCATTCATGAATTATTTTCCTTGGCGCACCTATGGACACATTGGCAAAGTCCACCGCAGATCTCGCACTCAGTAATAAGAAGCACATGAACACCAGTCAGTAGCTTGATACGACTTCCGTTTTCTTGAGCATAGCGTCCAAAGAAGTCAAGGTGCTGTGTAATAAAATGCTGGATTTAGAGTATATGTGTTCATGCACACAATCCGAAATTTTTCAGAAACATCAGCTAGCAAACCACCATACTTGACTATATAAAATTTTGCGTACTCCCGTAACATTGGGGTGTTGAACTCCTGCCAAACTTTCACAGCACGTTCATAATCTGCAGCCAATATGGCGTAGCGTGAGCCTGTAAGGTCATTGTTGAATCCAGTTACGTCGGGTAGTCTGGTTTCGTTGAATTTTTCCAAACAATGTACTTGCTTCTACGGGAAAGCCCCCTTCTTTCTCACATACTGAAACGTTAAGTCAGTAGAATACGAGTGATATGTATATTCTTCTGAGATAAACTTTCAGCAAGTTCCTGGAGTATTGCCTGCTTAAAGCGTAGTGAGTCTAGGAAGCAGAGCGTAATTCTTCTCATTTGGAGAATGGGAAATACTACTCAACACTCTCAGACAGGATATTGACCTGATCTTTCTCCATGCCGACATTGGCCAAATGCTGGACAAGTAGGTATAGCATTATATATGCTCAAACTAAGAAAGAAAACGGGTATGTGTCATGGAAATTTATACTTCATGTTGCATGTATTATGAGCAGCACTGAAGCACTACCCCATTAGGTGACCCTGATTCGTACAAGGAGATGCCGCTTATCTATCTAACAGCTGCAACAGATATGAAAGTCAGTTCCACTCTTGTACAAATCATCACTCTAATTCGACTAGGCCATGGGAATGTTTGTGCGTAAAGGCCCATCAACCTCTCACGAAAGTTATAGAGCTCAGTGAGCAGCTACATCGCAAGATTATTCATGACAAACAATTTATGCCTTTAAGACACGAATAGATGTGCCCGTGGTATAGGGATGCCGGCACGGTAGCTCAGCGTGTTCGGCCAGAGGGTAACGTGCCTTCTGCAATAAAAAATCTGAGTTATCAGATCAACAACGAACTTCAATGGATGTCTTACGACGTCCGCCCCCAACAGATGCAACGAACTTAAGCGAACAAAATGAAAATAAAAAAAGGGGGTAGCGTCTTTGATTCATAATCAAAAACGTCTTCGGTCCCGGGTTCCATCCCCGCCACTGCCTAAATTTTGATAATTAATCAGCACTGGCGGCCGAAGACTTCCGGCATAAGAAGTCAGCCTCATTCTGCCAACGGCCTTGTCAAAGAGGGCGGAGGAGCGGATAGAGGTTCAGGGCACTCTCTTGTCCTAGGGGTGGGAAATTGCCCCTAAAGGCGGAAGAATCAGCAATGATCAACGACATGTGGATGCAGAAGGCAATGGAAACCACTGCATTAAAGACACGTAACGTGTATCCACAGGACATGTGGCCTGTAATTGAAGAAGTGTCATGATGATCTCTCCATTGGCAAAAGATTCCGGAATGGTCCCCCATTCGGATCTCCGGGACGGGATTGCCAAGGGGGAGGTCACCATGAGAAAAAGATTGAATAATCAACGAAAGGATAACGTTCTACGAGTCGGAGCGTGGAATGTCAGAAGCTTGAAGGTGGTAGGGAAACTAGAAATTCTGAAAAGGGAAATGCAATGGCTCAATCTAGATGTAGTAGGGGTCAGTGAAGTAAAGTGCAAGGAAGACAAGGATTTCTGGCCAGATGAGTATCGGGTAATATCAACAGCAGCAGAAAATGGTGTAACAGGTGTAGGATTCGTTATGAATAGGAAGGTAGGGCAGAGGGTGTGTTTCTGTGAACAGTTCAGTGACCGGGTTGTTCTAATCAGAATCGACAGCAGACCAAAATCGACAACGATAGTTCAGGTATACATGCCGATGTCGCAAGCTGAAGATGAACAGATAGAGAAAGTTTATGAGGATATTGAAAGGGTAATGCAGTATGTCAAGGAAGACGAAAATCTAATAGTCATGGGCGACTGGAATGCAGTTGTAGGGGAAAGAGTAGAAGAAAAGGTTACACGAGAATATGGGCTTGGGACAAGGAATGAAAGAGGAGAAAGACTAATTGAGTTCTGTAACAAGTTTCAGCTAGTAATAGCGAATACCCTGTTCAAGAATCACAAGGGGAAGAGGTACACTTGGAAAAGGCCAGGAGATACGGGAAGATTTCAATTAGATTATATCATGGTCAGACAGAGATTCCGAAATCAGATACTGGATTGTAAGGCGTACCCAGGAGCAGATATAGACTCAGATCACAATATAGTAGTGATGAAGAGTGGGCTGAAGTTCAAGACATTAGTCAGGAAGAATCAATACGCAAAAAAGTGGGATACGGAAGTACTAAGGAATGACAAGATACGTTTGCAGTTCTCTAACGCTATAGATACAGCAATAAGGAGTAGCGCAGTAGGCAGTACAGTTGAAGAGGAATGGACATCTCTAAAAAGGGCCATCACAGAAGTTGGGAAGGAAAACACAGGTACAAAGAAGGTAGCTGCGAAGAAACCGTGGGTAACAGAAGAAGTACTTCAGTTGATTGATGAAAGGAGGAAGTACAAACATGTTCCGGGAAAATCAGGAATACAGAAATACAAGTCGCTGAGGAATGAAATAAACAGGAAGTGCAGGGAAGCTAAGACGAAATGGCTGCAGGAAAAATGTGAAGACATCGAAAAAGATATGATTGTCGGAAGGACAGACTCAGCATACAGGAAAGTCAAAACAACCTTTGGTGACATTAAAAGCAATGGTGGTAACATTAAGAGTGCAACGGGAATTCCACTGTTAAATGCAGAGGAGAGAGGAGATAGGTGGAAAGAATACATTGAAAGCCTCTATGAGGGTGAAGATTTGTCTGATGTGATAGAAGAAGAAACAGGATTCGATTTAGAAGAGATAGGGGATCCAGTATTAGAATCGGAATTTAAAAGAGCTTTGGAGGACATACGGTCAAATAAGGCTGAAGGAATTGATAACATTCCATCAGAATTTCTAAAATCATTGGGGGAACTGGCAACCAAACGACTATTCACGTTGGTGTGTTGAATATATGAGTCTGGCGATATACCATCTGACTTTCGGAAAAGCATCATCCACACAATTCCGAAGACGGCAAGAGCTGACAAGTGCGAGAATTATCGCACAATCAGTTTAACAGCTGATGCATCGAAGCTGCTTACAAGAATAATATACAGAAGAATGGAAAAGAAAATTGAGAATGCGCTAGGTGACGATCAGTTTGGCTTTAGGAAAAGTAAAGGGACGAGAGACGCAATTCTCGTTACAGCTAACAATGGAAGCAAGGCTAAAGAAAAATCAAGACACATTCATAGGATTTGTCGACCTGGAAAAAGCGTTCGACAGTATAAAATGGTGCAAGCTGTTTGAGATTCTGAAAAAAGTAGAGGTAAGCTATAGGGAGAGACGGGTCATATACAATATGTACAACAACCAAGAGGGAATAATAAGAGTAGACGATCAAGAACGAAGTGCTCGTATTAAGAAGGGTGTAAGACCAGGCTGTAGCCTTTCGCCCCTACTCTTCAATCTGTACATCGAGGAAGCAATGATGGAAATAAAAGTAAGGTTCAGGAGTGGAATTAAAATACAAGGTGAAAGGATATCAATGATACGATTCGCTGATGACATTCCTATCGTGAGTGAAAGTGAAGAAGAATTAAACTATCTGCTGAATGGAATGAACCGTCTAATGAGTACACAGTATGCTTTGAGAGTAAATCGGAGAAAGACGAAGGTAATGAGAAGTAGTAGAAATGAGAACAGCGAGAAAATTAACATCAGGATTGATGGTCACGAAGTCAATGAAGTTAAGGAATTCTGCTACCTAGGCAGTAAAATAACCAATGACGGACGGAGCAAGGAGGACATCAAAAGCAGACTCGCTATGGCAAAAAAGGCATTTCTGGCCCAGAGAAGTCTACTAATATCAAATACCGGCCTTAATTTGAGGAAGAAATTTCTGAGGATGTACGTCTGGAGTACAGCATTGTATGGTAGTGGAACATGGACTGTGGGAAAACCGGAACAGAAGAGAATCGATGCATTTGAGATGTGGTGCTATAGACGAATGTTGAAAATTAGGTGGACTGATAAGGTAAGGAATGAGGAGGTTCTACGTAGAATCGGAGAGGAAAGGAATACGTGGAAAACACTGATAAGGAGAAGGGACAGGATGATAGGACATCTGCTAAGACATGAGGGAATGACTTCCATGGTACTAGAGAGAGCTGTAGAGGGCAAAAACTGTAGAGGAAGACAGAGATTGGAATACGTCAAACAAATAACTGAGGACGTTGGTTGCAAGTGCTGAGATGAAGAGGTTAGCACAGGAAAGGAATTCGTGGCGGGCCGCATCAAACCAGTGACACGAATAGTACATTGGGAATGACAATACGCACTGGTTTCTTGGTAGAACAACCCACAAGATGTTATTAACTCGCTTGAGGGAAAGCCATTGATACAGCTAAGGCAAAAATGTCTTCTACTATTGTGGATACTCATTTGGGAGGTAAGGATTCGGCATATGTCATAAATACATAATGCTAATTGTCTCCTTTTGAGAATAGAACCAAATTTGTATGCAATTTATGGTGACTGGAAAATTCAGAGAAACGAAGAGGTCTGACTACATTGTTTGAAACCTTACCATCTTTATCTGGCTTGTTCTCTCCAAGGCCATAAATATAAGCGGAAATACCACTATTCCGCTCCTCAAATTTAGGAACGTCCTGGAGTTTAATGGGTAACTCGATTTATTTTCATTTACATGTCAAGTTCCGTAGCACCAAATTGAGGAGCAAATCTCCAAGGTCATGGAACGTGTCAGTACATGAAATTCAACATAAAAGTAATAACAGATAAAAATAAATGTTCATGGACCTGATAAGAGGCAGTCCATGAGTTTAAGTAAACGCTGTCAGCAATACAATAAGAAGCAGCTTAATTTTGCAAGGAACTCCTCGACAGAATAGAAGGGGTGACTCATGAGGAAATTCTTCAGTTTCCATTTGAAAGCGCGTGGATTACTGCTAAGATTTTTGAATTCGAGTGGCAGCTTATTGGAAATGGATGCAGCAGTATACTACGCACCTTTTTGCACAAGACTTAAGGAAGTCCGATTGAAATGCAGGTTTGATTTCTGCCGAGTAATAACCGAGTAAAAGCTGCCTATTCTTGGGAATAACCTAATATTGGTAACAAGAAACGACAATAAGGAATATACATATTGAGAGCTCAATGTCAAAATACCCAGACTCGTGAACAGAGGTCGACAAGAGTTTCATGAACTTACGCCACTTATTGCCCGAACCTCCCGTTTCTGAGCGAAAAATATCCATTTAGAATGGGAATAGTTACCCCAAAATATAATACCATAAGACATAAGCGAATGAAAATAATCAAACTAGAGTAATTTTCTTGTCGAGCGATCAGTCACTTCTGATACCGTTCGAGTAGTAAAAATGGCAGTATTAAGTCTTTGAACAAGATCCTGAACGTGGGCTTCCCATGACAGCTTACTTTCTATCTGAACACCGTGAAATTTGAACTGTTCAGTTTCACTAATCGTATGCCCATTCTGTGAAATTAAAAATTCAGGTTTTGTTGAATTGTGTGTTAGAAACTGTAAAAACTCCGATTCAGCGTTAGTTTATTTTCTACAGGCGATGAACGTACGTCATGTACTGCACTAATTGAAACCGAGCCGATGTTGCACCACACAACATCCTTTACTACCTAGCTAGTGTCATCACCAAATAGAAATATTTTAGAGTTACCGTAATACTAGAGGGCATATCATTTACATAAATAAGGAACAGGAGCGGCCCCAACACTGATCCCTGGAGCACCCCCCCCCCCCCCCCCCCCCCGCTTGATAGTGCCCCACTCATACCCCACATCACAGACTTTATCAAAATAGTGAATAATGAGCTTTTGCTGCCTGTTGCTAAAGTAAGAGGTGAACCAATTGTGAGCTACTCCCCGTATTCCGTAATGGTCCAACTTCTGGAGCAACATTTTGTGATCAACACAATCAAATGCCTTAGTTAAATCAAAGAATATGCCAAGCATTCGAAACCTTTTATTTAGCCCATCCAGTACCTCACAGATAAAAGAGAATATAGCGTTTTCAGTTGTTAAACGACATCTAAAGCTGAACTGTACATTTGATAGTAAATCGTGTGATATAAAATGATCAATTATCCTTACATACACGGCCTTTTCAATAACTTTTGCAAACACTGATGGCATAGAAATAGGTCTAAAATTATCAACATTATCCCTTTCTGCCTTCTTATATAGCGGCTTTACTACTGAGTACTTTAATCGCTCAGGAAACTGACCATTCTTAAAGGAAAAATTACAAATTTCGGTAAATACAGGACCAACATGTGCAGCACAGTACTTTAATACTCTGCTAGACACTCCATCATAACCATGAGAGTCCTTAGTCTTCAGTGATTTAATATTACTCAATCTCCCTCGTGTCTGTATCACAGAGGACTATTTCAGACATCAATCACGTAAAGGCATTTGCCAAGAGAGTTATATGATACCCTGTAGAAACTAAATTTTGATTTAATTCACGAGCAATGCTCAGAAAATGATAGTTACGTAATGTACATATATCTCTTTTATCAGTAACAGGCATATTTTTACCGCAAACTGACTTTATATCGTCGACCTTGTGCTGGTGACCAGACACTTCCTTCACAACTGACCATATGGTTTTAATTTTATAATGTGAATTAGCTATTCTATTTGCATACCACATACTCTTTGCTTTCCTAATATCATTTTAAGCACCTTACAATACTGTTTGTAATGGGCTACTGTACCTTGATTGTGACTACTCCTAACATTTCCATATAATTCCCGCTTTGTATTACATGATATTCTTAGCCCACTAGTCAGCCACCTGGGCTGCCCATTACTGCTAGTACCCCGTTTAGAATGTTCTAATGGAAAGCAACTCTCAAAGTTACAAAACCCTTAATGTCAGTATCTCAACTGTATCAAGATTCTAATTGTAAATAGCCTTGACTGACAATACAAAAGAAATATTGTCTATTTTATTTTGGACACTAGTACATACCATCTTGTGAGCAATATCCTCAGGAAGCAGTTATCAGATAATAGATATCTGTATGGATGTCACTGTATTGTACTCGGGTGAGTGCTTTACCTAAGTGTCTAACATCAGTCTCAGAAAACGTCGCGTGTATAGTATTCCAGGTAAATTGTGGAAACTACTTAGTGAGTCAGGTGCTCCACAATACCATGCGATTTTTACTCCACAAATACACAATACTCGTCTCCTCAACACCAGAGGTCTGTTATGAGGACTGCATGAGTTCGCAACATAGCACAGTGTTTCACTTTATGGCAGGATACCATCGATCATTGTTTTTAGGAGCTCTGATACCAGAACATGAGGGAACACTTTGAGAAATCAGGTCAGAACCCTGCTAGGTTCTCTATGTGAGAAAATGATACACAGTTCTCACATGCATCCTAAATTATCTTGTAGTTTAACTGCAGCATTTTGATAGTGCTTTGGTGTCCTTCACTAATAGGATGGTTGAGGAAACTATTACTAGCCATAGGGTCACTACTACTACTACTACCACCACTAGACGTTGGTGACCGACTCCATCCTGTTGCCAAAGCTGGCTGTGGAGTGGAACATGGATGTATACGTTGCAGTGCAGCCACCTTGTGACGTCGTTGGGTCAGACAAGGAGGAGGGCAAGTCATATCAGGCCAGAAAGAGCATCCAGGCTGCAGGGATGGCTGCCATGTCCCACCTGCATTGGTGACTCTCAGTCCTGATCGAGGAGGTGGTAGTGGAATCCTAGCAAACAAAGGGGTGGAAACCTTCAGGTTGTGTGTCAGCCATGGTCACCAGAGCAGTGCTGGAGGGAGAGGGGGTTTATTGTTCGTGGAGGCTGCGACGGTGGGAGCTGAAAGTGCGGGGAGCACCAGTGAGACAGTGTCTGTCACAGCTACGACCCTCATCCTAGCAGGTGAAGTGTGTGTGATGTGACCGCGGTTTGGTGATGCCATCTTCATCTTCCTTGACACCAGCACCACTGCATGTTGTGGGGAAGAAATAGTAGATTGCACCGCAGACGCTGTCGACTTTCTGACAGTAGATACAGAATAATCAATATAAGCTCACATGTTATGAACTTACCTGCGGCTGCTGCAAAGAAACTACACTGACTATGTATACTATATAAAATTACATGAATTACTGATATCACCCTCTGCACATTATGGCACCATATTCCGAAGGTCATCGAACATCGACTCCACCTTTTCCAGCATACTGAACACGAATTCATAAAGCCACAGCTTCTGCTCCTTTTCTTCTCCCAACTGCGGCATCTCCTCTTCCAAACCGTTGTGGAACCATTGGTCCAGCTCCTCTGCTGATGCTGTAACCCCATATTGATTTAAAAAGTATACATCAACACGAAATAAATTGATGGAAAGAATATGTACTTGTTGTCGTCTTCATTCCAGAGACTAGTTTGATGCAGCTCTCCATTCTATCATATCCTTCTTCATCTCCAAATACCTACTGCAACCTACATCCTTCGGAGTCTGCATAGAGTATTCATCTCTTGGTCTCACA
This sequence comes from Schistocerca piceifrons, assembly GCF_021461385.2. Taxonomy (NCBI): domain Eukaryota; kingdom Metazoa; phylum Arthropoda; class Insecta; order Orthoptera; family Acrididae; genus Schistocerca; species Schistocerca piceifrons. The sequence continues at coordinate 171,334,811 of NC_060139.1, forward strand.
CTACGATTTTTACCCTCCACGCTGCCCTCCAATATTAAATTGGTGATCCCCTGATTCGTCAGAACGTGTCCTATCAACCGATCCCTTCCTCTAGTCAAGTTGACCTACAAATTCCTCTTCAAACCAGTTTTACTCAGTACCTCCTCATTAGTTACATGATCTATCCATGTAATTGCACCGAGCGAGGTGGCGCAGTGGTAGCACACTGGACTCGCATTCGGGAGGACGATGGTTCAATCCCGCGTCCGGCCATCTTGATTTAGGTTATCCGTGATTTCCCTAAATCACTCCAGGCAAATGCTGGAATGGTTCCTTTGAAAGGGCACGGCCGACTTCCTTCCCCATCCATCCCTAATCCGATGAGACCGATGACCTCGATGTTTGGTCTCTTCCCCTAAACAACCCAACCAACCATCTAATCTTCAGCGTCCTTTTGTAGCACCACATTTCGAAAACCTCTATTCTCTTCTTGTCTAAACTATTTATCGTCGGTGTTTCACTTCCATACATGCTACACTCTATACAAATACTTTCAGATTAGACTGCCTGGCACTTAAATCAATACTCGATATTATCAAATTTCTCTTTTTCAGGAGCGCTATTCTTACCATTGCCAGTCTACACTTTTATATCCTGTCTACTTCAACCATCATCAATTATTTTGCACCCAAAGTAACAAAACCTATTTACTACTGGAGTAAAAATCTCTCGGTGTCCATGCCGCGTCAATTCAGGAGCACCAACGCCACCTGAAATACAGGTATTTGGAAAAATCAGCGGTGGCTGAACATAGCCTGCTTAACAAGCCTAGGATTTTATTCGAAGAAACCAGAGTAATAGCACACACATCGAATTACTGGGACTCTGTGATCCGGGAAGCAGTCGAAATTAGACTTAGCGATAATAACTTTAAGAGAGACAACGGCTATGCACTTAGCAACACTTGGAAGAGTGCACTGGATAAAGAAAAATCGCAGAGAAAAACTTCTCGCACTTTACCTCCTGATTCAAGGGATGGCGCTGCAAGCAACGCGGTATAGTAACTACATCTCTGGAAGTAGAGGGCACCACTTCACTACGCGCCATATCGCTGTTGCTATGACGTATTCCAGCCAATCAGAAGCCGTCCTTTGCATATAAAAGTGGGAACCTCGCTAGTTCACGACAGTCAGTTTTAGCCCTGACGACGACCATGGAGGTAGTGGTCGAAAGCTTGGAGTTTTATCCTGAATTGACGCGGCATGTACACCGAGAGATTTTTACTCAAGAAACACGTCGCGAAAGACTTTGTAGCCCTATTTACTACTGCAAGTGTCTGACTGCCTAATCTAATTTCCTCAGCATCACCTAATTTAATTCGACTGCATTCCATTACCCTCGTTTTGCTTTTGTTGATGTTTTCTTACATCCTCCTTTCAAGACACTGTACATTCCGTTCAAATGTTCTTCCACCTCCTTTCCTGTGTCTGACAGCATTACAATGTCACTGGCAAACCTGAAACTTTTTATTTCTTCTCCATGGATTTTAATTCTTACTCTAAATTTTTCTTTTGTTTCCATTACTGCTTGATCAGTATACAGATTGAATAACATTGGGGATAAGCTACAGCCGTGGTTCACTCCCTTCCCAACCACTGCTTTCTTTTCATGACCTCCGACTCTTATAACTGCCATCTTGTTTTTGTACAAATTGCAAATAGAATTTCGTTCCCTGTATTTTACCCCTGCCACCTTTAGAATTTGAAAGAGAATAATCCAGTCAACATTATCAAAAGCTTTCTCTAAGCCTACAAATGCTAGAAACGTAGGTCTGTCTTTACTAAATCTATCTTCTAAGATAAGTCATAGGGTCAGTATTACCCCACGTGTTCCACCATTTCTATGGAAAGAAACTGATCTACCCCAAGGTCAGCTTCTACAAGTTTTTCCATTCGTCTGTAAGGAATTTGTGTTACTATTTTGCAGCCGTGACTTATTAGACTGATAGTTAACTAATTTTTAGGCCTGTCAACACCAGCTTCCTTTGGGATTGTCATTATTACATTCTTCTTGAAGTCTGATGGTATTTCACCGGTCTCATACATCTTGCCCATCAGATAGTAGAGTTTTGTCAGGGTTGCCTCCCCCAAGGCTATCAGTAACTCTAACGGAATGTTGCCTCCTCCCAGGCTTTATTACGACTCAGGTTTTTCAATGCTCTGTCAGACTCATCACACACTATCATATCTCCAGTTTCATCTTCATCTACGTCTTCTTCCATTTCCATAATATTGCCCTCCAGTACGTCGCCCTTGTATAGACTCTCTATATACTCCTTCCACCTATTTGCTTTCCCTTCTTTGCCTAGGACTAGTTTTCCATTTGAGCTCTTGATATTCATTCAAGTGGTTCTGTTTCCTCCAAAGGTCTCTTTAATTTTCCTGTAGGCAGTATCAGTCTTACATCTAGTGACAAATGGCACTACATTGTTATATTTGTCGTCTAGCCATCGTTTCTTATCCGTTTTGCACTACCTGTAGATATCATGTTTGAGACTTTGAGACATTTGTACTCCTTTTCGCCTGCTTCATTTACTGCATCTTTATATTTTCTCCTTTCATCAATTAAATTGAATATTTCTTCTATTACGCAGGGATTTATACTAGCCCTAGTCTTTTTACCTACTTGATCCCCTGCTGCCTTCACTATTTCATCTCTTAAAGCTACCCATTCCTCTTCAGCTGTGTTTCTTTCCCCCATTCTTGTCAATCGTTCCCGGACTCTCTGCCTGGAACTAACCTCTGGTTCTATCAGTTTATCCGGGTCCTATCTCCTTAAATTCTTACCTTTTTGCAGTTTCTTCAGTTTTATTCTACAGTTCATAAGCTCTAGATTGTGGTCAGAGTCCACATCTGCACCTGAAAAGTCTTTCAGTTTAAAACCTGGTTCCTATATCTCTGACTTACCATTACACAGTCTGTCTGAAACCTTCCAGTGTGTCCAGGCATCTTCCACATGTACAACCTTCTTTCTTAAACCATGTTTTAGCTATGATTAAGTTGTGCTCTGTGCAAAATTCTACCAGGTGGCTCCCTGTTTCATTCCCTACCGCAATTCCGTATTCACTTATTACTTTTCCTTCTCTTCCTTTTCCTGCTATTGAATTCCAGTCACCCGTGACAACTAAATTTTAGTCTTCCCCTCACTATCTGAATGATTTCTTTTACCTCATCATATGTTTCTTTAATCTCTTCATCATTTGCGGAGCTAGTTGGCACATTAAGTTGTACTACTGTTGTAGGTGTGGGCTTCGTGTCCACCTTGGCTACAATAATTCGTTCACTATGCTGTTTGTAGTAGCTTACCCGCGCTCCTATTTTTTGATTCATCATTAAACCTACTCCTGTATTACCCCTATTTGATTTTGTACTTACAACCCTGTGTTCGCCTAATTAAATGTCTTGTTCCTCCTGCCACAGAAATTCAATAATTCCCGCTATATCTACCTTTCAACTATACATTTGCCTTTTTAAATTTTCTAACCTACTGCCCAATTAAGGCAAGAATCAAAAACTCATTTTATTTAATTTAAATCGACTGAAGGCCACATCGAAAATCCAAGGCACAAGACCTATGCAAGGAACTGAGGTACAGGAGTACTTTTGGAGGTTTCACTTTTTTAGAAAAATAATTTTATCTTCAATATAAATAGGTTGTAAGCCTGAGCTTAAATTTTTTCCATAGAACTCGGCTGAAGGCCTCACATTAATCAATAACAATGTTACGGCTTATGGCCGAGACAAAGATCTTAATATATAATCTAAATAAGCTGAAAACTCGGCTGAAGGCCGCATATCAACAAAACACTTTGACGGCTTAAGGCCTAGGAAGAAGAGCTTTCAATTTGTAAGGGCTTAAGGCCTTATCTTAAAATGTACGCGTAAAACTCTGCTGAAGGCCTCATACTAAAGAATAACAATCTTATGACTTAAGGGCAAAACAAGGATTTTGGTTCAAATGGCACTGAGTACTATGGGACTCAACATCTGAGGTCATCAGTCCCCTAGAACCTAGAACTACTTAAACCTAACTAACCTAAGGGCATCACACACATCCATGCCCGAGGCTGGATTCGAACCTGCGACCGCAGCAGTCGCGCGGGTCGGGACTGAAGCGCCTAGAACCGCTCGGCCACCGGGCGGCAAGGATTTTGAATTTTTAGCTTGAGAGAGATTAAAACTCGGCTGAAGGCCACACACCGTGCAGAAAACAATTTTACAACTTAGGGCCTAAAGGGAATAATTTCTAAATTTCAACTAAAGTCGGCTAAAGGCTTTATTCTAAAATGCTCCGCATAATATTCGGGTGAAGGGCACATACGAAACACAATCGATCTCACAGCTTAAAGCCCAGACAAAGAAGTTTCTAATTTTTAACTTAAGCTGGAAAACTCGGCTGAAAGCCACATACAAACTAGAAAATATTTCTAACAGCTTAAGACCTAGACAAAATTTTTAAACTTTTGATTTGAAAAGGCTGAAAACTCGGCTGAAGGCCACATACCAACTTGAAACAAATTTACGGCTTAATGCCTAGGCACAAGGAATTTTCAATTTTAATTTTGAAAGGCTGAAACTCGGCTAAAGCTCGCATACCAAACAAGAAATAAATATTTTTACGGCCTAAGGCCTAAGAAGAAAAGCCTTGCAATTTTAATAAGCTAAAACTCGGCTGAAGTTCACACAGAGTACTTAAGACTAAAAAGGAAATCACTATGCAAAACAGAAGGCGCTCAGAAGTTTCCAAGGATCGGCCTGGGAAGGTAACACTAACGCACGTGTATGTGAGACAGGCAGCCAGACCGACAACCTCTTAATCGGAAGGCCACCCAACCGAAGGCGGCAGACGAACCAACCAACAAGAGTAGTTCTGCTCCACTCGACCAGCGAAACAACAAGATGTCAACAGCACAACGTTCTGGATACTGGTGCCTAATCCAGCCAAGTCAGTATAAAAGCCCAAAACTACCAACAACACCTCAGCTGTCGAACTACACGTTGTGCTGGACAGCATCAACATGACGAGGAAACAACACTGCCGAAAACTACGTCAACAACCAGGGCAGGTCACTGGAACGTCAATGGCCACAAGGCAGAAGACACTACTGGTACACTTCATTAAAGAAGGAATAAATTAAATTAAGTTAAATACGACACAGGAAGATGGCTGCAATTCTAGCTGATTTCAATGTACACACGTTGTTGCTCATGGAAATCTCCCAGAAGGCGTCATTCAGGATCAAACGAAGTGATGTGATAGCAATTGAGGCTTGATGATAGATTAAGTGAGCACTCAAACTATAGCGTCCAGGATCGGTTCGCGACGAACTTCGTAACCCTCGCAAGAAGTGCCTCACAACTCCAACTGTGTGTGGACACCGCCAGTGGATCTGGCCTGACCACGCGCCACGGAGACTTCCTCGTCGCTCTGTACCTACCAACCGACTGCCTCACGCACAGAAACGGTCAAAAGACCAAACACACGTCGACCGATGAGACGACCGATCGTACGACCAACCAACGGTCATTCCCGCTCCAGTTTTCTTCGGTCGGACAATGCAGGGGTGACCAAGCGGTCGGCAAGTACTAACTGTCAGCGCCTCACTGGTGGTCCGTCCCCGACGCTGCTTTGTGCCTGACTGCACTGCTGGTCCATCTCCAACTGACGTAAACATACACGACGACCCAGAAATACTATCGGTCGGTCCAGAGATGGTACAACAGTGGACTATCGATACGCGCTGCTGCTGCCACTCTCGGACAAGTAAGGCAGGAAGCTACTGATGCCAGTAAATGGAATAAGAAAATGAGGCGGCAGTACCATAATAGAAGATAACAAACAATAAATGGCATGAACGTGAGTCGCTCACGGCTCACAAGCTTAGGGTGTGTTCTTAGTCAGGAAATAGAGGGGAAAGAACATCTTGTAGCCTACGCATGTAGGCAATTGAATGCAGCAGAGAGGAATTACTCAACAATAATTGTAAATTGTATCGAACACAGCCACAGTTTAATATATATGACAGTCTTTTTGTGCTGGGAAACGAAGTTAGGGCCAAGGGTAGTAGTGCCAGCGAAACTGAGAGATGAGGTTTTAAAGGAAGCACATGATCACGTGTTATCTGGTCATGGGGGTCCAGAGCGCCGAATAGGAGAGTGGCAGAGAGGTATTGGTGGAGAGGTAGGAAAGCAGATGTGGATCAGTATATCAAGAATTGATATGCAGATTCGAGTTCGAAACAGATACAGCTACGATTACTTGAAGCGACATGTCCATTTTCTTTGTTGGGGATTGATGTCTTAGGAGCTTTCAGACGAACATCATCTGGGAACAGATTCTTTGTGACAATAATAGACCATTTTTCAATGTATGTGGAGATGGTAGCTATGCCAAATCAACAGGCAGCAATGGTTGTGCAAGCGTTAGTAAGGAACTGGATTTAGAAGTTTGGTGTACCAGAGACAACAATTACTGACCAACGGATCAACTTCATGTCAGATTTAATGAAGGAAATGTGTAAATTGTTGAACGTAAAGAAGTTGGGGACGAGCGTGTTACATCCATAGGCCAACAGAAGGACAAAATGGTTCAAATGGCTCTGAGCACTGTGGGACTCAATTTCTGAGGTCATCAGTCCGCTAGAACTTAGAACTACTTAAACCTAACTAACCTAAAGATATCACACACATCCATGCCCGAGGATTCGAACCTGCGGCCGTAGCGGTCGCGCGGTTCCAGTATGTAGCACCTAAAATTGCTCGGCCACTGCGGCCGGCGCAACAGAAGGACACAACGAGTACACAGAACAATCGGGAAGATGCTGAGTTTTTATGTGGATTCACACCACCATCAGTGAGACGAGTATTTGATGCATATTGTATGTGAATATAATGCAAAAATCCATAAAAATACCCGTTTGTCTCCAAATGAGGTAGAGTACGGGCGAAAAATGCCTTCACCGCTTGATTTAGCGGAGCTACAGAAACGAAGGACCGGTGAATCTGTATGTCATTTCGCGAGAACATTTTGGGATGTTTGTCAACGGATACAAAAGGTCAATATGAAGGCCTTGGAAAGGCAGAAAGATGCAGTGAAGTGGAAAGGAAGTTTACTGCAGTATAGATTAGGACAATGGGTAATGCTGTCCAACCCCTATACGCAAAAAGGGAAAACGAAGAAGTTCCTCACAAGGTATCAAGGGCCATACCAAGTTGTTGAAACCACATCCCCCGTTAATGTTAAGCTTCAGCTGCCTACTATAACGACGATAGTACACATTGGGAGGTTACAGACATTTGAGGATTACCCGGATGTGATTCCAGGTGTGTCACAGGAAGGAAAGAGGAAGAGAGAAAGAGTGATGAGAGGTGCTAAGCACAGAGGAAACTGGGAAGATAGAGAACAGCATGAAGTACTCTATGCTTGGCGATCCAGGAAGTAATAGAGTATTTGTAGTTTTTTCTCTTGTTATGTATCGTTGGGTTTCCATAGATTAATTAGGCACTGTATTTTCATATATTGAAGTATAGCCTGCTGCGGACAGTAATCGTCTGGAAGATGGAGCGATGGTGACAGTGATCCCTGTCCTCAGGTCACTAAGAAGGGAGCATTGAGCGAGGGGTAGAAGTGGAAACTAAGGAGGTATTGCTGATCTAGGCAGTTAGCAGCTGGTATGCTGAGATGACAAGGAAGGAATTATGGAGCTGTCATAGAGGGAACGTAACGGTATGTCCATCCAGGATGGTAAGCACCAATATGGTCACATGCTCGGTGCAGTTATTTTTAGCGGGGAGGAAAGAAACAGACTGTACAAGGGACATCGTCTAGCCGAAATTGACCTTGCAATGGGTCAGGGTGTATTGGATCCTCTCCACCTATGAGAATTTGGTAGTAGTAGCAAATTGCTTGAGTGGGGAGTATTTCAAGAAGCGAAACGGTTAGAGCTCGAGGGAAGCGGAATTTCAATCAATGAACCCGAGTGTAACATAATAGGACCAACCTTCCATCTCCCAGCCTCAATTTCAGGAGTCACACAATTGAATGTTACACAGGCACAGCTGTACTGCCAAGGCAAAACCTGACTTTGTTAAATCAAACTCAGGAACCAGGTCTGTTGAGGTCCGTAAACCAGTTCATTTCAGAGCAAACGGGGCGCGTATCAGCCGAACAGCTTGTGCAACATGTCGGTCAGTATAGGGAAAGGCCACAGCAAATAACGATCATTTTGAGCACCTCCGTGCCAAGTATCTTCGCAGCCTTAACTTAGTTATGTGTTGCCTTCATTCTGATCAGGCGGAGAGCCAATTCCAGGAGGGAACTAAGAGTAGTCGAGGTCCCAGTGGATTGGATACAGAGAGCGTGAGACGAGTAGGTAAGGTGTTGATCGAGCAGTGGTCGTCCAGTAAGGAATTTTTACGTTTTGTTTCATGTCATGGTTTTAAGGGGCACTAGACCACATTTAAGTCTTATAATAATAAGGAAATATACCATAGGTGCCGACCCAAACAAGTTAAGAGTTTGTTAAAGGTCGACCTGGGAACCGGGTCTTTCTGGAGGGGGGAATAATGTAGCAACACTACAGTTTGGGATAGGAAAAGGGAGTTTTGGTGCAATATTTCTGAGCAAACAAGCTACAGCCAGGCACGGGCCTGTTTACAGTGGGTTAAGGTCACGAGCAGTTGCAAAGTATAATAGAGGCCACAGGGGCATAGAACCATCACAAAAAGTACACGCAGCCATTTGCATGGGGCAAGTCACAGGCAGAAGACGCCCACTGGCCAACCTAGGTGTTATGAGTACGTGACACGGAGTGGCACGTTTAGCAAAACAGAGGCCCACAGCCACTTATAAATAGGTGCCCGATTTCTCACAAGGCATTCAACTGTGCCAGCTCTCCTGGACGGCGGGAAGTGTCACACCACCGGCTACACACAGCAGCAGATGGGGCGCTAACGTTCCAGAACACGGCAGGGGGCTGGCTCGACCTCTGAGGCTGACGCGTGATCCGTAGCCAGCCAGCAGCAGGCCACTCTACGACTCGCTACCGTGGGCAGTCATCTTGGCTCCCAACACACGCTGGAGGCATCCCCAGGCGAGGGATGCAGATTCGGATGTCGGATCGCAGACGCTTATTGTCACCCACAGTCTGATCCATGACAGCGAAGAAGCCTGCAGTGGGGTGCCTAAAGCGAGCTGCCTGCAGCTCCCAGCGAGTGGCGCCGATACGGCAGGAGCGAAGACCGCTGAGTCAGTGTCGGCGCATCCTGATATTGCAGCTGCAAAAGGCCGAAACACAGCTGTGCGTCGCATGGGTCACTGAGGCAGCCATTCCGCGCCAATCCATTTTGCAGACAGCGAAGTGGTGTCCTCATCATTGGGGGACCCAGTGACGAAGACTGAGGAGAGTGCGGCACTGTAGTTGGAAACAATGAATCACATGGAAAGTTCGGATTAGTCTTAATACAGTGCCCTCTACCTCTTCCCGCACAACTTGGTGTTTCTGTTACATTCAGTGGCAGAAGTTCCTACTTCACTTATGTGATCTGGCTGTTCTGTAGAATGAATGAAATAAGCTTCCATTAAAAACCATGCAGGACCTGAATTGATTTATTTCTAGACTTCTGGAACGTGTTTCGAAAGCAAGTGGTTTTTTAGACACTATTAGGAGTGGAAGTGTGTTCCATTTGTGATGTTACCATATTTTGCCCACCCTCTGTGGAACGAATGTTACGCAGTACCTGAAACCAGTCTAGTTGGGTATCGAGCATTGAAACTCACTATGAGCTGCGGTATCTCTCGTAGACATTGTTTCTCCAGTTACCATAAATAGAGACTACCTTTTAAAACTCTTCTAACGTATTTGACTTGTTAATTTTGCTGAGATTTACTGTGATAATGTCAATTAAACCTGACCATGTGGCTAACTACGTGTCTCTTATACACTAAAGCGCCAAGGAAACTGATATAGGAATGCGTAATCAAATATAGAGATATGTAAACAGGCACAATACGGTGCTGCGCTCGGCAACGCCTATAGGAAACAACAGGGGTCTGGTGCAGCTGTTAGATTGGTTACTGCTGCTACAATGCCAGGTTATTAATATTTAAGTGAGTTCGAACGTGGTGTTATAGTCGGCGCATGAGCGATGGGGCACAGCATCTCCCAGGCAGCGATGAAGTGGGGATTTTTGCGTACGACCATTTCACGAGTGTACCGTGAATATCATGAATCCGGTAAAGCAACTCTCTAACATCACTGCAGTCGTAAAATGATCCTGCGAGAACGGGACCAACGACGATAGAAGAGAGTCGTGCAACATGATAGAAATGCAATCCTTCCGCAAATTGTTGCAAATGGCTCAAATGGCTCTGAGCACTACAGGACTTAACATCTATGGTCATCAGTCCCCTAGAACTTAGAACTACTTAAACCTAACTAACCTTTGGACATCACACAACACCCAGTCATCACGAGGCAGAAAAATCCTTAACCCCGCCGGGAATCGAACCCGGGAACCCGGGCGTGGGAAGCGAGAGCGCTACCGCACGACCACGAGCTGCGGACTAAATTGTTGCAGATTTCAATGCTGGGACATCAAGAAGTGTCAGCATGCTAACAGTTACGCTGTCGCCAAGGTAGCCCCTGTGGGCCGGCAACACATCTAATACCACACAGCACTGAGGTTGTCTATGCCCAAGGTGAAAGCAATGGTAAACATTTGCTGTTTTGGAAACAGACATTCCACATACTACTTCCTGCAGAGGGAGTTCGAGATGGCCTGCAGGATGTATTACTACACCAACATCTGATTGGCTGGCCAAGACTATTTAAAGGCTAGAACCAGCACCAGACGTCAGTTCACGCCGAATACCGACCTTAAGGACGTCTCCAAGGAAGACGTCGTCTTCGCCATAGGGATAGGACTTGGAATTAAGTGTATGATATGTGTTACCACAGACTATTGTGGGAAACTTAGAAGTTATCTTTTGTTGCCTCTAGTAGGAAATTCTTACTGGCTTTCTGAGTGTGAGTTTTCGTTGTTATTCAGTCATTTCCATGTAGACTCACGTAAATAAAAGTTGTGTTGTAAAAGCTCCCAAATTGTCACTTACAACACAAGTGGCGACGAGTCTGCGCCTGCATGTGACATCATCGAGGCGAAAATAGTGCTTCAGCAGCTGGTCCAAAGTGTGCATGACTTACTGCTTTCAGCGAGGAAACTGAAGACTGGGATACATATGAGAAGTGGCTCCTACAGCACTTTCACATCCTGCAGGATGTCCAAGAGGCTTGCTCGTCGTTCCTACTCTTTGTCCTGGAACCAGTCCAAAGTGCATGTTCTCTTGACGAAACTTCAACCTGACCTCCGATTCTTTTTCTCCATCCACCATCAAGTGGTGGCCATCAACAGGGTGCTACTCCATGTGGAACATGACACCAGTCCACGAGTCATTGTACCAACTTCCCTGCGGGGGTAATGGATTCTCAATGTCTTACATCAAGGTCACTGGCTTATTTCCCAGACGAAAACCCTCACACGTCGCCATGTATTCTGGGTTGGCATGACATCTGACATGTAGCGCATGGTCTGGGGTTATCAGCAGTGTACCCAGGCCCTTCCCGCTCCGTGCTGGTACTTCCAATCCTGGCCGGCCGCTTCCCTGACATTGGAATGCATCCATGTGGATTTTGTGGGACCCTTCCTCGGCGCTTACTGCTTGCTCATCACAGATGCCTACTTCCAGTTCCCTTTTGTTGTCTGATGCTCCTCTATCACCATGGAGACTACTATCATGGCCCTGTCCAAAATATTTTCCATTGAAGGCCTTCCCATCACCTTGGTCACTGATAACAGCCAGCAATTTCGCAGTCAAGAGTTCTCCAAATTCTGCCACGATAATGGTATCTACCATGTCTTTACCCCACCTTTTCATCCACAATCCAATGGCAGGGTAAAGTTCTTTGTTCACACATTTAAAACTCAGATGCAGAAGTACACGGAGGACCATTCTCCAGAAGATGCTCTTACATTATTCCTCAGTTGCTACAGGACCACACTGGTGGGTGACAAGAGTGCAGCAGAACTGCTCCATGGTCGTACACCTCGGACCCTCCTCCATCTCCTTCTGCCATGGGGGCACCTCACGCCCAGCCAGGTGCTTCCTGATATTCATCCAATTCCACAGTGTGGGCGAGCGGTTTCGGATCCTGGCCCTGCTGGCTACTTGGGGTCTTTCTCTGGCCCCGTGGTCGACAACAGCTCGACGTCCGCCTGGACGACAGGGTGGTTTCATGTCACAGCAACCGACTCCATCCTCGTTTTCTCGACCAGCCGCAGCCCCAAATGCTGGCTTCTCTCGCTGTTCCCCATTGCCAGCCCCTTCCGTGAGGCCTATGTTGCTGCCCGCTCCTCAGTTCAGGGGGTATCTTTCAGGAAATGAACAACAGCAGCCAGCTCCTTGCCCCGCGCCGCTGCCCCATCCTGTGGACCTGTGGCAACCCTGGGAACTTGCCCGGGATCCATTTGCTGGCCCCTCTCCGGCACTGCGCTGGTTGGACGACACGGACGTTCCCATGCCGTTTGCCCAGCCCACCGTCGCCTCGCTACCACCACCGCATCGACGTTCCCTTTGCATCATGTGGAAGGCAGCCAGTTTCCACCGCCTCCTTCAGGATGACTTAGCTGCCGATCGGCCTATGGCACTGGCCTATACTGGTGCTCTCTCCCCCGTGGTCGCCCATGGCGATCCGGCTCTTCCAATGGTGGAGGGGTGTTACGCCGTCGCCAAGGTAGCCCCTGCGAGCCGGCAACATCTAACACCACCCAGCACCGAGGTTGTCTATGCCCAAAGCGTAAGTAATGGTAAACATCGGCTGTTTTGGAAACAAGACATTCTGCGTACTACTTCCCGCAGAGGGAGTTTGAGATGGCCTGCAGGAAGTATTACTACATCAACATCTGATTGGCTGGCCAAGACTATTTAAAGGAACGAACCAGCGCCAGACGTCAGTTCACGCCGAATACCGACCTCAAGAAGGTCTCCAAGGAAGATTACGTCTTCGACATCGGAATAGGACTTGGAATTAAGTGTATGTGTGTTACCACGGACTCTTGTGGGAAACTTAGAAGTTATCTTTTGTTGCTCTAGTAGGAAAAACTTACTGGCTTTGTGATTGTGACTTTTCGTTGTTATCAAGTCATTTCCATGTAGTCTCACGTAAATAAAAGTTGTGTTGTAAAAACTTTCAAATTTTCATTTACAACACTAAATATTCAACGAAACACCATCGATATGGGCTTTCGGAGCCAAAGTTCCACTGGTGTACCATTGATGACTGCACGACACAAAGCTTTACGTCTCGCCTGAGCCCGTCAACGCCGACAGTGGACTGTTGACGACTGGAATAATGTTGCCTGGTCGGAGGAGTATCGTTTCAAATTGTATAGAGCGTATGGACGTGTGTGGGTATGGAGGAAACCGCATGTATCCATGGACCCTGCATGTCAGCAGGGGACTGTTAAGGCTGGTGGAGGCTCTGTAATGGTGTGGGGCGTGTGCAACTGAAGTGATTTCAGACCCTTGATACATCTAGATACGACTCTGATCGGTGACTCGTACGAAAGCATCCTGTCTGATCACGTATATCCATTCATGTCCATTGCGCAATCCGACGGACTTGCACAATTCCAGCAGGACAACGCAACAGCCCACACCTACAGCATTACTACAGAGTGACTCCAGGAACACTCTTCTGAGTTTAAACACTTCTGGAAACCAAAGTCCCCAAACATGAACATTATTGAGCATGTTTGGTATACCCTGCAATGTGCTGTTCAGAAGATATCTCCACGTCCTCCTATTCTTACGGATTTATGGATAGCCCTGCAGGATTAATGGTGTCTATTCCCTCCAGCACTACTTCAGACATTAGTCGAGTGCATTCCACGTCGTTTTGCGGCACTACTGCGTGCTTACGGGGGCCCTAGGTGTACCAGTTTCTTAGGCTCTTCGGTGTATTTCCAAAACAACTACAAAATGGTAAGTGACACTTTAAATAGCAACAGTACGAATGAATACTGATTCACTTTATACCCTTTCGGTACATAACACACAGCCTAATAATTCCTAGACTCAGCTACTCTAGAAAAGCAGTTTAGCTCATTTCACATTCTTTCTGAACTAACCATTACTGCATTGCATATCCACTGTCTACGGAAGTCGTCTCATATCTTTTGAAATATCGGTATTTCTGCCAACGAAAGTCACTGACCAACAACAAAGAAATTAATACAAACACCAAAAAAAGTTTTGCATCACCCCGGTTCCCAGAACTCATGAAGATAGACGTTGACTGTGGGTGTTGTATCACAGACACAGTCCCTTTGACTGTTCAGAGATGGCACTAAACCCGCCCATAGATGTAAACAACCATGCATGAGCAGCGCCTATTAGACGGAGGGGGTCCGACAGCCGATCAGTTCCAGTCGTTCCACCAGGAAGGAAGTTCACGGCTCGTGTTGTCCGTAGTTCAGCCATGCCCAGACGGTCAATGCCGTCCGTGTGCGTATTGATACTATGTGCCAGAAAGGGCTCTCAACAAGGGAAGTGTCCAGGCGTTCGGAGTGAACCAAAGCGATGTTGTTCGGACATGGAAGAGATACAGAGAGACAAGAACTGTCGACGACATTCCTCGCTCAGGCGGCCCACGGTCTACAACTGCAATGGATGACCGCTAACTACGGATTATGGCTCGTAGGAATCCTGACAACAATTCTACCAAGTTGAATAACGCTTTTCGTGCAGCCACAGGAGGTTCTGTTATGACTCGAACTGTGCGCAATAGTCTGCATGATGTGAAAATTCACTCCCACCGTCCATGGCGATGTCCAGCTTTGCAAACACCACAGCTTGCTGCGTTGTAGAGATGGGAAGAACAATATGCCGCATGGATCGCTCAGGAATGGCATCACGTTCTCTTTACCGATGAGTGCCGCATATGCCTTTAAGCAGACTACCGTCGGATACGTGTTTGGAGGCAACCCTGTCATGCTGAACGCCCTAGACACACTGTCCAGCGAGTCCAGCAAGGTGTAGGCTCCCTGCTGTTTTGAGGTGGCATTATGTGGGGCCGCCGTACACCGTTGGTGGTCATTGAAGGTGCCGTAACAGCTGTACGATACGTGTATACCACCCTCCGTCCGATAGTGCAACCATATCGGCAGCATATTGGCGAGGAATTCGTCTTCAGGGACGACAGTTAGCATCCACATCGTGCACATCTTGTGAATGACTTCCTCCAGGATAACGACATCACTCGACAAGTGTGACCAGCATGTTCTCCAGACATGAACCCTATCCATCATGCCTAAGATAGATTGAAAAGGGCTGTTTATGGACGACGAAAATCACCAACCACCTTGAGGGATCTTCGCCGAATCGCCGTTGAGGAGTGGGACAATCTTGGCCAACAGTGCCTCGATGAACTTGTGGCTAGTACGCCACGACGAATGCAGGCATGCATCAATGCAAGAGGACGTGCTACTGGGTATTAGAGGTACCGGTGTGTACAGCAATCTGGACCACCGCCTCTGAAGATCTCGCTATATGGTGGTGCAACATGCAATGTGGTGGTTTTCATGAGCAATAAAAAGCGTAGAAATGATGTTTATGCGGATCTCTATTCAAATTTTCTGTACATGTTCTAGAACTCTCGGAACCGAGGTGAGGCAAAACTTTTATTGGTATGTGTACGGTTGCATAGGCTTCCGCGGGCAAAGTCAATTGACATTAATCCTGAAACTTCCTGGCAGATTAAAACTGTGTGCCCGACTGAGACTCTAACCCGGGACGTTTGCCTTTTGCGGGCAAGTGCTCTACCATCTGAGCTACCGAAGCACGACTCAAGCCCGGTATTCACAGCTTTACTTCTGCCAGTATCTCGTCTCCTACCTTCCAAACTTTACAGAAGCTCTCCTGCGAACCTTGCAGAACTAGCACTCCTGAAAGAAAGGATATAGCGGAGACATGGCTTAGCCACAGCCTGGGGGATGTTTCCAGAATGGGATTTTCACTCTGCAGCGGAGTGTGCGCTGATATCAAAATTCCTGGCAGATTAAAACTGTGTGCCCGACCGCGACTCGAACTTGGGACCTTTGCCTTTCGCGGGCAAGTGCTCTACCATCTGAGCTACCGAAGCACGGCTCACGCCCGGTACTCACAGAATGTAGGAGACGAGATACTGGCAGAAGTAAAGCTGTGAGTACCGGACGGGAATTGTTGGTGTTAATAGTAGGACAGTGCACCCGTCACCTCGAAAGATTGAGAAACCAGAGATGAGTAAGGAGTACGATTTACTGCGTCGTAGTCCGAAAGATAGCAGTTCAAATGGTTCAGATGGTTCAAATGGCTCTGAGTACTATGGGACTTAACATCTGAGATCATCAGTCCCCTAGCACTTAGAACTACTTAAGCGTAACTAACCTAAGGACATCACACACATCCATGCTCGAGGCAGGATTCGAACCTGGGACCATAGCGGTCGCGCGGTTCCAGACTGAAGCGTCTAGAACCGCTCGGCCACAAAGACCGGCAAAGATAGTAGTATTTCTTACAATTTCGGATCACTGTTACAGCTTAGAGAACAGAATGGTTGCCTCTTCGAGTAAAATCATTTTCAAGGCATGAATTTTGGGGTGATTTGAGATAGCTGAAGAAGGTGAACGCACGCTTGTCAGAGTTTAGTCAGCGCTGTATGTGGCACAATACAGATTGGCCTATGAGGGTAAAATCTCGTTGACGTATTGGAGTACTAGCCGAAGAATGCAATATGTATAGAAGGATAGCCAGAAGCGATTGAAAATCGAAATTAATTTCAATAGAGATGACGGTTATAGCTCCCGGCACCAAAGTACAGGAAACACCCTGACAGGGTGCTCAAGGGATACAAACATTTACCAGGAAGCCCTCTCTGTGGCAGAAAAATAATATTTCGGTAAACAGTCCCCTTAATCCTGTTGTCGCTACATTTCATCTAATAAGCCCATTATTTCAGAAAAAGCGCAAGAAAACTTTCTTTCCTTATATGAACCCAACACTAGTCTTTGACTTTTTCAGCTAACTGGGTGCTCCAGAATATCCTGAAGAATAGGTAAGCAGAGTGGTCAAAACGAGGATTGAATTTGAGGATCATAATCCTACTAACAAACTAGGTGATAACAACGACCACGAACGTATGCAGGCTTAATAAATTGTCTTTCTTTTTTGCTATGTCCTCATGAATATGATTTCCGACTGTCAGACTCTTTCTCATACTTTTCAGTTGACGCTGCTAATTCTGTAGTGACGAAAATTAAAATACAAAAGAAAGTTCTTAAAAAGACTGCGGGATTACGACACGCTTGCTCTCCGGATGGTAGCAGTGAGTTTACACTTAGACAGTTGAGACTATCTTGCAAGGACTCCAAACACAAGTGTAAGTGTAGCAGAAGGCGTCGCAACTAACCTCTGCGCCCTTCTGATACGTCCCAACGCTGCCTGCGCCGCAGGGGAAGCTGCCCCCCCCCCCACCCCCTCCCCAACCACTGCCACCGGCAGCAAAGTGGCGGCCACGCAGGGCTGGTAATTGAGAAAAACGCGTCATCGGGAAACAAATGCAATTAATCACGCCTGCAGATGGGAGGCGCCGGGAAGCAATTTGCGCGGACACGATTCAATTTTCTGTGTCAATCACTCATACGCAGCACTTAGTGGGCGCGCCATCGATTGCGCGAAAAGCCGCCGTGTGACGTCCGCCGCCGCCGCTGCCGTGTGGGGCGCGCGCATTGCATGCCGGGACGCCGAGTCGGAAGAAATTATCTCCAATCGCTACGATTGTTATTCCGTCCGCAGGAGCCGGCCAAATGCGGACGCTTCTGGTTTATTCTAAACCTGCGGAGCGGACAGCGGCGTAATAGTTGGCGGTCGGTAATTGAAGTTGATGTCGTACAACATCCATATTTACCGCCGGACAAGTGAAAATTTTGAGAAATTTCAGTGAAGAAGATTTCTTTTTAAAACTGAAATAGCGTGCGCTTCACTGCCCCTCTTTTTCTGGCAGCGCTGAGTGAGATGTGACCAGCGTCGAGTCAGTATTCCACAGCTGTACTTCAGTTTTGTACAGCTGCTGCTATTGCACAGTATGTCAAAGATAAAAGCGACCCCACGTCAGTAACATGCACAGAAAACCGTGATTTGAAATTAAGATCCGAAAATTCTTTCAAATAGATATTAACAGCATTTAAAAATTACAATATCTCATACATGTGAGATTGCGCAGAACTGTAACATCGATTTTTCAATACTGCAGCATACGTTTCCCTCAGCCGATCCACTGTCTGAAGGATATTTTAGTACCCTTTCCTTTGAAATAAACAGAACGTGTGGTACACGAGTCCGTCTTCCTGGAAAAAGCTGTGTTACCTCACGTCAACCTTTAAATTAGAATAGTAATTCTCGACAATTTTACTGTGAACAATTGTGCCGACAGCGGTTTCAAACAACATTGAGCCGATAATTCGTTTGCCAGATATTACCCACCAAACAGATTTCTCTTTCCATGAGGAGGAGTTTGTTGCACTATGGGAGAGTCTTTGGTGGACCGGTTGCATCATAAACAGAATGGAAAAGGTATCTGCAAACTGAACGGCGCGACCGCTACGATCCCAGGTTCGAATCCTGCCTCGGGCGTGGATGTGTGTGATGTCCTTAGGTTAGTTAGGTTTAAGTAGTTCTAAGTTCTAGGGGATTGATGCCCTCAGCTGTTAAGTCCCATAGTGCTCAGAGCCATTTTTGAACTTCCAGAATTGGAAGGCATACGGTTGCGCTTAGAATCATAGATACTGATGCTGCTACTCAATTTCATTATTAACTTATTAATATTACTTCTTACAGATATACTTCAGTTCGGCAATTATTCATGAAAAATTCCCTAATCAAATTCTTACTATTGATCGCTTCAACTAAGAACTTCCTTTCGTTCACAGAATGCTGCATACATTACTTGAATGACTTAGAGTACGACTGAAAAGCACTCACCTCACTTTTATGAAGTATTTGAAGTAGTGCCGCTTGTATCATGACCACATTGCACATTGTATTACCACGAGCCGTTAACCATAAATCTTGAGGACATTCCATGTTGTGATGGAACATGCTGAGTATGCTGTTACGATCCCCTTTTTTAAACGAAAATTAGTTCCACCATGCAGGTACCCTTAGTATGTACACTGTATTGCTCTGTTTAACACTGAAACACTAGAACAACAGAAATTATTAAGATAGGAAATCAGGTCCAATCTGCCTGTCATTTTGGACGTGACACTTAGAATAGATTTCTGCCTCCCACCGTACATCCACCCCCCGCCCCCCTCGCAAATCATCCTGTTCAGACCCTATGCCCCTCCTGCACTCGTTGCCGTATCCTACGACTCTTGCCTTGTGGCCGTCTCCGCTGTTGGACTTGCCTGATGCACCTTCCCACCACCATCTACACCAGCCCTGTATTTGATAAAACGTATGTTAGCAAAGGGAGAGGCACCCGTGAAATGACCCATGCCATGTACCAGCTGTTATGTACGAGGACATGACGAAAAGTAATGCTCTGTTCTCGATATCAGTTGAAGCATTCCATGTCACACATACTACTGGGATGACTTCCCGACTTCGCTGACGCAAGTTGCAAAACCTCTACCACTAGAGGTCTCCATATTGTAGCGTGTAACATGGTGTTGTTAGGATAGACTAAACACTGTTGGCAGTGGCGTGTTTGTTGCTGTCAGAAGTAGTTTAACTTGTATCGAAATTGAAGTAGATACTTCCTGTGAGTTAGTATGGGCAGTGGTCATTATTGGCAACTGGAATACAGTAATAACTGGATCCTTTTACCGACCTCCCAATTCAGATGATACAATTGCTGAAAGGTTCAAAGAAAATTGTGTTTGATTTCAAACACTTACCTGACTCATACGATAATAGTTGGTGGTGACTAATTTTCCCTCGATATGTTGGCAAAAATACGTGTTTAATGCCGGACGTATGCATAAAATATCATCCGAAATTGTGCTAAACGCATACTCTGAAAATTATTTCGAGCAGTTAGTTCATGAGTTCACGCGAATAGTAAACGCTTGTGAAAACACACTTGACCACTTAGCAACAAATAATCTTGAGTTAATAACGAGCATCAAAACCGATTCAGGGATTAGTGAACACGGGGTTGTCGTAGTGAGATTGAATATTGTAATCCCCAAATCCTCTAAAAATAAGCGAAAAATATGCCTACTAAAAAAAGCAGATAAAAATCACTTGACGCCTTCTGAGAGACAATTTCCACTCATTCCAAATTAATAATATAAGTGTAGACCAGATGTGGGTTGGATTCAAAGAAATAGTATCGGCAGCAATTGAGAGATTTATACCAAATAAATTAACAAACGATGGTACACAAAACGGGTTAGAACACTGTTGCAGAAAAAACGAAACAAACATGCCAAATTTAAACAGATGCAAAATCTCCAAGATCAGCGATCTTTTACAGAAGTTCGAAATTTAGCGCGGACTTCAATACGTAATGCCTTAACGGTTTCTAAAACGAATCTTTGTCTCGAAACCTGGCAGAAAATCCCAGGAAATTCTGTTCGTATGTGAAGTATGTTAACAGCAAAAAACAAACAATGCCTTCTCAGCGCGATAGCAATGGAAATACAATCGAAGACAGTGCTGCCAAAGCAGAGTTACTAAACACAGCCTTCCGAAATGCCTTCACGAAAGAAGACGAAGTAAATATTCCAGAATTCGAATCGAGAACAGCTGCCAACATGAGTAACGTAGGATTAAATGTCCTAGGAGTAGGGAAGCAACTTAAGTTACTTAATAAAAGCAAGTCTTCTGGTCGAGACTGTATACCAATTAGGTTCCTTTCGGAGTATGCTGATACATTAGCTCCATAGTTAACTGTCATATACAACCGTTCGCTCGATGATAGTTCCGTATCCAAAACTGGAAAGTTGCATAGGTCACACCAATATTCAAGAAAGGTAGTATGAGTAATCCACTTAATTACAGGCCCATATAATTAACGTCGATACGCAGTAGGATTTTGGAACATATATTGTATTCGAACATTATAAATTACCTCGAAGACAACGGTCTATTGACACACAGTCATCATGGGTTTAGAAAACATCGTTCCTTTGAAACACTACTAGCTCTTTATTCACATGAAGTTTTGAGTGCTATTGACAAGGGATTTCAGATGGATTCCGTATTTCTGGATTTCCGAAAGGCTCTTGACACTGTACCACACAAGCGGCTCGTAGTGAAATTGCGTGCTTATGGAATATCGTCTCAGTTATGTGACTGGATTTGTGATTTCCTGTCTGAGAGGTCACAGTTCGCAGTAACCGACGGAAAGTCATCCAGTAAAACAAAAGTGATTTCTGACGTTCCCCGAGGTAGTGTTATAGGCCCTTTGCTGTTCCTTATCTATATAGACGATTTGGGCGACAATCTGAGCAGCCGTCTTCGGTTGTTTGCAGATGACGCTGTCGTTTATCGACTAATAAAGTCATCAGAAGGGCAAAACAAACTGAAAAACAATTTAGGAGATATATCTGAATGGTACGAAAAGTGGCAGTTGACCCTAAATAACGAAAAGTGTGAAGTCATTCACATGAATGCTAAAAGGAACTCGTTAAACTTCGGTTACACAATAAATCAGCCTAATCTAAAAGCCGTAAATTCAACAAATACCTAGGTATTACAATTACGAACAACTTAAGTTTGAAAGAATACATAGAAAATGTTGTGGGGAAGACTAACCGAACACTGTGTTTTATTGGCAGGACACTTAGAAAATGTAGCGGACCTACTAAGGAGAGTGGCTGCACTACGCTTGTCCGTTCTCTTTTAGAATACTGCTGCGCGGTGTGGGATCCTTACCAGATAGGACTGATTGAGTACATCGAAAAAGTTCAAAGAAAGGCAGCACGTTTCGTATTGTCACAAAATATGTGAGAGAGTGTCACAGAAATGATATGGGATTTGGGCTGGAAATCATTAAAAGAAAGGCGATTTTCGTTGCGATGGAATCTTCTCACGAAATTCCAAACACCAACTTTCTCCTCCGAATTCGAAAATATTTTGTTGACACCGACCTACATAAGGAGGAACGATCACCACGATAAAATAAGGGAAATCAGAGCTCGTACGGAAAGATATGGGTGTTTATTCTTTCCGCGCGCTATACAAGATTGGAAAAACAGAGAATTGTGAAGGTGGTACGATGAATCCTCTGCCAGGCACTTAATTGTAATTTGTAGAGAAATCCATGTAGATGTAGACATGTAGATGTATTAGACTTGAATAATAAACATGTTGGATGTAAACAAAATTTGTCTAATTTGTGTAACATGAGTATGCTGGTGTGTGAGAAAAGCATGTTTTAATCCCTCAGAAAACTGAAAGTACGAATTCGAAGAGTTCGTCCACACATGGAGAACCCCCTCCTTTAGCTTGAGAATTCTAACTACACGGGAGAGCTATGACAACTGCTACAAACAGACTCCTTGGGTTCACTGTCATCTATTATTCTCCATACATTCACAATCCAGTATTCATCTGTTTCCAAAACGTAAGGATCACCTCCAAGAACTTCACTTTGATGTGATGGTGACGATGTAGTGGAAGCGGAGCTCACGTGGCTCTGTCAACGAAGTCGAACGTTCTACAGTGAAGGTATCAACACGCTGGCTATCCTTGGGAGAAACTTGTTCGTCTCCACGGTGACTATGTTGAGAAATAAATACATAGACTTGAATAATAAATATGTTGGATGTAAATAAAATTTCTCTAATTTAAAAAGCTTTAAGAGTTTTCACAAAAAATTCGGAGCACTAGTTTTCAGCACGCCCTCTTAAATAACGTTCAGCCTTTTACATTGGTATGACTACCACAAAGGTTTCAGATAGGATCAATGGGCATAAAAGAGAAGGTGTACACAGGTAGCACAGAATATCCTGCTGTAGACCATGGTCTTCAACGTGACAGCCGTGACATCGCTACCTGTTTCACCACAGGTGTCATCTGGTTTCTCCCTTCTGGCCAGACGTGTCCGCAAGGGCATTTTCCTATTTCTGGAACCTGAGTACAGGATTTTTAACCACTACAGCGCAAATTATTAATACAGGTAATTAAGAAATATAAAACCAATATGGAGTAATGAGGGTACTTGCTGTTACTTTATCCTTGTTAATATCTATTACTATATTTATTTCATTAACAACAAGCAAATATGATAATAATATGAAGTAATGGTCTACACTATTTAACATTCTCGTACCTTTGAATGGGATGTGAACATATTATATTAGTTAGTCTACCTTTCTGTACCCCCCCCCCCCCCCTGAACCATGGACCTTGCCGTTGGTAGGGAGGCTTGCGTGCCTCAGCGATACAGAGATCCGTACCGTAGGTGCAACCAAAACGGAGGGGTATCTGTTGAGAGGCCAGACAAACGTGTGGTTCCTGAAGAGGGTCAGCAGCCTTTTCAGTAGTTGCAGGGGCAACAGTCTGGATGATTGACTGATCCAGCCTTGTAACACTAACCAAAACGGCCTTGCTGTGCTGGTACTGCGAACGGCTGAAAGCAAGGGGAAACTATAGCCGTAATTTTTCCCGAGGGAATGCAGCTTTACTGTATGGTTAAATGATGATGGCATCCTCTTGGGTAAAATATTCCGGAGGTAAAATAGTCCCCCATTCGGATCTCCGGGCGGGGACTGCTCAAGAGGATGTCAGTAATCAGGAGAAAGAAGACTGGCGATCTAGGGTTCGGAGCGTGGAATGTCAGATCCCTTAATCGGACAGGTAGGTTAGAAAATTTAAAAAGGGAAATGGATAGGTTATAGTTAAATATAGTGGGAATTAGTGAAGTTCGGTGGCAGAAGGAACAAGACTTCCGGTCAGGTGACTACAGGGTTATAAACACAAAATCCAATAGGGGTAATGCACGAGTAGATTTAATAATGAATAGGAAAATAGGAATGCGGGTAAGCTACTACAATCAGCATAGTGAATGCACTATTGTGGCCAAGATAGATACGAAGCCCACGCCTACCACAGTAGTACAAGTTTCTATGCCAACTAGCTCTGCAGATGACGAAGTAATTGGAGAAATGTATGACGAAATAAAAGAAATTATTCAGGTAGTGAAGGGAGACGAAAATTAAATAGTCATGGGTGACTGGAATTCGAGAGTAGGAAAATGGAGTGAAGAAAATGTAGTAGGTGAATATGGATTGGGGGTAAGAAACGAATGAGGAAGCCGCCTGGTAGAATTTTGCACAGAGCACAACTTAATCATGGCTAACACTTGGTTCAAGAATCATAAAAGAAGGTTGTATACATGGACGAAGCCTGGAGATACTGACAGTTTTTCAGATAGATTATATAATGGTGAAACAGAGATTTAGGAACCAGGTTTTAAATTGTAAGACATTTCCAGGAGTAGATGTGGACTCTGACGACAATCTATTGGTTATGAACTGTAGATTAAAACTGAAGAAACTGCAAAAAGATGGGAATGTAAGGAGATGGGACCTAGATAAACTGAAAGAACCAGAGGTAGTAGAGAGTTTCAGGAAGAGCATAAGGGAACAATTGACAAGAATGGGGGAAAGGAATACAGTAGAAGAAGAATGTGTAACATTGAGGGATGAAATAGTGAAGGCAGTAGAAGATCAAGTAGGTGAAAACACTAGGGCTAGTAGAAATCATTGGGTAACAGAAGAAATATTGAAATTAATTGATGAAAGGAGAAAATATTCCAATGCAGTAAATGAAGCAGGCCAAAACGAATACAAACGTCTCAAAAATGAGATCGACAGGAAGTGCAAAATGGCTAAGCAGGGACGGCTAGAGCACAAATGTAAGGATCTAGAGGCTTATCTCACTAGGGGTAAGATAGATACTGCCTACAGGAAAATTAAAGAGATTTTTGGAGAAAAGAGAACCACTTGTTTGAATATCAAGAACTCAGATGAAAACCCAGTTCTAAGCAAAGAAGGGAAAGCAGAAAGGTGGAAGGTGTATGTAGAGGGTCTATGCATGGACGATGTACTTGAGGACAATATTATGGAAATGGAAGAGGATGTAGATGAAGATGAATTGGGAGATATGATACTGCGTGAACTGTTTGACAGAGTACAGATAGACCTGAGTCCAAACAAAGCCCCGAGAGTGGACAACATTCCATTAGAACTACTGACGGCCTTGGGAGAGCCAGTCCTGACAAAACTCTACAATCTGGTAAGCAAGATGTATGAGACAGGCGAAATACCCTCAGACTTCAAGAAGAATATAATAATTCCAATCCCAAAGAAATCAGGTGTTGACAGATGTGAAAATTACCGAACACTCAGTTTAATAAGTCGCGGATGCAAAATACTAACGCGAATTCTTTACAGACGAGTGGAAAAACTGGTAGAGGCCGATCTCGGGGAAGATCAATTTGGGTTTCGTAGAAATATTGCAACACGTGAGACAATACTGACCCTACGACTTATCTTAGAAGCTAGATTAAGGAAAGGCAAACCTACGTTTCTAGCATTCGTAGACTTAGGGGAAGCGTTTGACAATGTTGACTGGAATACTCTCTTTCAACTTCTGAAAGTGGAAGGGATAAAATACAGGGAGCGAAAGGCTATTTACAATTTGTACAGAAACTGGATGGCAGTTATAAGAGTCGAGGGGCATGAAAGGGAAGCAGTGGTTGGGAAGGGAGCGAGACAGGGTTGTAGCCTCTCCCCAATGTTGTTCAATCTGTATATTGAGCAAGCAGTAAAGGAAACAAAAGAAAAATTCGGAGTAGGTATTAAAATCCATGGAGCAGAAATAAAATCTCTGAGGTTCGCCGATGACATTGTAATTCTGTCAGAGTCAGCAAAGGACTTGGAAGAGCAGTTGAACGGAATGGACAGCGTAATGTAAGGAGGGTATAAGATGAACATCAACAAAAGCAAACCGTGTATAATGGAATATAGTCGAATTAAGTCGGGTGATGCTGAGGGAAATGAGACACTTAAAGTAGTAAATGAGTGTTGCTATTTGGGGAGCAAAAGAACTGAAGATGGTCGAAGTAGAGAGGATATCAAATGTAGACTGGCAACGAAACCGTTTCGGAAGAAGAGACATTTGTTAACATCGAGTATAGATTTAAGTGTCAGGAAGCCATTTCTGAAAGTATTTGTATGGAGCGTAGCCATGTATGGAAGTGAAACAAGGACGATAAATATTTTTTACAAGAAGAGAATAGAATCTTTTGAAATGTGGTGCTACGGAAGAATGTTGAAGATTAGATGGGTAGATCACATAACTAATGAGGAGGTACTGAATAGGATTGGGGAGAAGAGACGTTTGTGGCACAACTTGACTAGAAGAAGGGATCGGATGGTAGGACATCTTCTGAGGTATCAAGGGATCACCAGTTTAGTATTGGAGGGCAGCGCGGAGGGTAAAAATCGTAGAGGGAGACCAAGAGATGACTACACTAAGAAGATTCAGAAGGATGTAGGTTGCAGTAGGTACTGGGAGATGAAGAAGCTTGCACAGCATAGAGTAGCATGGAGAGCTGCATCAAACCAGTCTCAGGCCTGAAGACCACAATAACACCTTTCTGTAATATATTTAGATGAACAACTGCCAAAAATGTAGTTTTAGCAGTCTTACGGTTATATCGCCAAAAAATTTCACCTAGGATAACCGCGTATAATGTGAGGAAAAGGATAAAGAATAGTTGGATAAACAGTAAAAATTACGAAGTTACATTTTCCTTCATGGAATCTCCTTGGAAGGTGATGACATCCGAAATCCAAAGTGCAACATACTTTTGCAACTCCTTATCGTACTATATGACTGTGACACGCGCCTTTATTTATCTTTCCCAAGTATCAGTCCCCAACAGAAAAACAATGTTCATTTACAGGTTGTTAGGAATGGAAGTATAAATGTATTTATTGTTAACTGAGGAAGTGCACTGAACAAAATTAAATCAGGATTTACTTCATCTGAAGACTTATAATTATAGCTATTTCGAGTAGTATGTTTTTAGGTTGGTTAGGACATCCAAGTATATGTGGAATGAGGAAGCCGGTAATGTTTGTTTTCCTGTGTGCAGCAGGTGAAGTTTTGAAGAGTGGATGTGTTGATACCAAAAGGATAGTGTATAGTGACAGGAATAGTCCACTTACGTAAGCAGTTAAGACCGTGCAGAAAGCATTAGACAGTACAGTGTCTGACGTGTTCGCGGGTAGACTGTTAGATGCAGAAGAAAACCAACAAACACATTGAAGTGCGTACATATAAGATACCAATGATCACGATATATGTACTATGTTACGTTTCTTGCAAGTAAGGAGGTACACAAACATATTTCAAAATTTTTGCCTAAGCTGTACTTCCAGCTATATATATATAGAAATACTTTTACAACTTTAATGTCGCACTGACCGATACAAAACGAGCTTCCCTTCTGAGACAACAGTCTCAAGATGCGCGCTTTATTCAGTTTAATTTCAGTTAATTCAGTTAATTCTTTATCCTGAGTTCATGGAAAATTGCTCACGAAATGCCGACTGGGAGTTACCGGTTTTCCTTTTTGCATGCATGATAGGATCCTTTGAATAAAGTTAATATGACGATGACCGAAGCAGTCTTATTTGGAACTGCCAGGATGTACAAGCTTTGTAACTCCACGTATCAGAGGTAGTGCCTTAATATTCTTTCCCCTTATTGGAACCTCCTTGTAGATCTCACTCGCGATAATGATGTGTTACTCAGTAATCCCATAAGGATACTGTGTTAATGGGTCTATATCTGCTCATTCGTGTATCAGACTAGTGTGGTTTTGTAAAATTAATTTGTTCCTCTGCGAATCAAGTAACATATCATTTTACCCTGAATATGAACGCCGCTGTTCAGTCTTTCGTTTATTTCCTTCATTGCTCTTTTGATGCATAGATTGAATCGTAGGATCTAAAGACTGTGCCACACTCCTACATTCTTTTTAATCCTTGCATGTCGCTCTTGTTCTTTCATAACTATCATTCCCTCCTCGTTCTTGTGCATATGATATATTACCCCTCTTTCCCCTATAACTTACTCCGTTTTTTCTCATACTTTCGAATATGATGCACTGTATTGCATTGTCGAACACTTTTTAAAGGTCGCCGAGTAGTAAGATGGTATTTCGAATTTCGTAAATCTTGCTTTCACGAGACTTCAGAACAGCCTGTATAGTGCCATTATGTTCCCGAAACACAAACTGAACGCCACCTAACCCACCCTAAATTTCGTGTCCCATTCTTCTATATTCTGGACTTCGAGGACGGCATATTTTCTAAATTTTGCCTATGTCTCCAATTCCACATATTCTAGACGCTAACTTACGTGATCGTTTATTGTAACTTCTACTAATGCTTTTAGAAATTTCGATGGTACTTTATAAATCCCATATGCTTTATGTGATCGCAGGTCTTACAAAGCTCTGTTAAACTCTAATGCATTCCCTTTCCCATCCTTATTGACGCTCATACATGCATCTGAGAGCTCCTGTTTCTCGTAGAGGCCTTCAGTGCAAACTTCCACACTGCTCTCTCTTCTGCGCTTAAAAATGGAATTTCCATTGCACTCTTCATGTTGACACCGTTGCTTTTAAATTCATCGAATTTGATCTGACTTTCCTACTAGAGTGTATCTGTTGCTATCCACGGTGTCTTCGAGTTTCCTTCATTGTCCTACATTCGTCGGTCCAACTTCTGTGATTCCCATTTTTAGGTATCTCTGATAGTCCGTGACAGGCAGGGGACATCGGCTGGTATATGCTTTTCAATGTCAATAAACTGCACCAACAGTCGTATACTTTAAGATATTTTATATTATTCTGAAGGCAACCAGTCCCGGCAGTTCTCTTTGCCATCTTCAAGCCCCTGCATAATAAAAGAGTATACAAGTAGTATATTAGGGTGTACAAAGCAAGCTTACTGAAAGTGACGGGTAAACACAGTACCGCTTAATCTTAAAAATGAAAGTAGTGGCGTTAAATGATATCTTGTGTACATCCAGCACAATAGATCACAACATGTGTACGTATTTGTTAGTGTCGTTAAAACAAATCTCAGCGTACATCCAGCACAATAGACTAAAACATGTGCACATATTTGTTAGTCATAAAAGTATTTCACACCACAGGTTTACAAGGGAACGTGTAAATGCATTAAAAACATCAGCCCCAGTCAGTGTAGAATCAAGAATTTAGTTGAAATAAAGCACGCCCTCGGTTTTATTTTTTCATTATTTTTTACACATATACAAAATCCCATAAAATTCTTTCAGACGAGGAGCCGCCTAGTGTACATGAGTACCAACCTTCATTCGGAGTAAAATGTCACACAGTAAGCCGTGAAATACAACAGTATGTATACTTGAAGCCTAGGCAATATCACTGATGGTAAGACAAGTAGTTGTAACGTCATTAAAAAAAAGTGACTAAAAATCCAGCGGCACTCCGCATATTAAGAGAAAATAACATGCACAGCGAACGCTAAGAATATTCACTACTATCTTGTGGCCTACATTATACAGAATATCAAATAAAAAGATACGATCTGGTTTCCTTTATATCACTTAATAGGTATGCATTACCACAGTGGAACAAACCAACAAGAATGTCAAATCCTACTTAAGCAATGCAGGTCCACGAAGTTCACAGCCGACAACATCATAGTTTCACTGCGAGTAGAAGGCACTACCTAAAATGACCTGTCTATGGATGACAAACCCTGTAAATAAAAAGACATAGCAGGTTCTGCCGCTACAGGAAACGTGTGTACGGGAAAAATAAAAGGTGAATGTCTTTGCAAAGACCACCATATCGTCGAAGTTGAAGCCCAGAAAGCGCGTAACATCATGTATCTCCACGAACACCAAAGCTCTTCTCTAGTAAGGACTTGATAACATTCACCCTAAGCTGTATGGGGAATAAAGGACAACACTGACATGCTGATAAACTTACCGGGTCCTAATCATACTCATAAAGTGTAGTCAAGACGTACCGAATTACCAAAAGTGAATTGCGGTATGTGTCAATTTGGGCCTAAAATTGCAGCTTGCTAAAAGGTGGTAGTTAACGATAGGTAACACCATTTTCCATTATAAGGAAGC
Organism: Schistocerca piceifrons; assembly: GCF_021461385.2. Lineage (NCBI taxonomy): Eukaryota > Metazoa > Arthropoda > Insecta > Orthoptera > Acrididae > Schistocerca > Schistocerca piceifrons. The sequence goes on from NC_060139.1 coordinate 171,365,105, forward strand.
AGTAAAATGCTTTATTGTTCTAAGTAAAAATGTAGCATACAAGTTACCAATAAACCGTAAACATGGTCACTAATAAACACATACTGCCTACAAAGGGAGTAGATTACTATAAAGCAGATACAAAGAGTTGTAGGAAACAAAATCTGTGAGCTCATGTAGTTGTTGTTGTGGTCTTCAGTCCTGAGACTGGTTTGATGCAGCTCTCCATGCTACTCTATCCTGTGCAAGCTTCTTCATCTCCCAGTACCTACTGCAACCTACATCCTTCTGAATCTGTTTAGTGTATTCATCTCTTGGTCTCCCTCTACGATTTTTACCCTCCAATACTAAATCTGTGATCCCTTGATGCTTCAAAACATGTCCTACCAACAGATCCCCTCTTCTAGTCAAGTTGTGCCACAAACTTCTCTTCTCCCCAATCCTATTCAATAAATCCTCATTAGTTACGTGATCTACCCACCTTATCTTCAGCATTCTTCTGTAGCACCACATTTCGAAAGCTTCTATTCTCTTCTTGTCCAAACTGGTTATCGTCCATGTTTCACTTCCATACATGGCTACACTCCTTACAAATACTTTCAGAAACGACTTCCTGACACTTAAACCTATACTCGATGTTAACAAATGTCTCTTCTTCAGAAACGATTTCCTTGCCATTGCCAGTCTACATTTTATATCCTCTCTACTTCGACCATCATCAGTTATTTTACTCCCTAAATAGCAAAACTCCTTTACTACTTTAAGTGTCTCATTTCCTAATCTAATCCCCTCAGCATCACCCGATTTAATTTGACTACATTCCACTATCCTCGTTTTGCTTTTGTTGATGTTCACCTTATATCCTCCTTTCAAGACACTGTCCATTCCGTTCAACTGCTCTTCCAAGTCCTTTGCTGTCTCTGACAGAATTACAATGTCATCGGCGAACCTCAAAGTTTTTACTTCTTCTCCATGGATTTTAATACCTACTCCGAATTTTTCTTTTGTTTCCTTTACTGCTTGCTCAATATACAGATTGAATAACATCGGGGAAAGGCTACAACCCTGTCTCACTCCTTTCCCAACCACTGCTACCCTTTCATGCCCCTCGACTCTTATAACTGCCATCTAGTTTGTGTACAGATTGTAAACAGCCTTTCGCTCCCTGTATTTTACCCCTGCCACCTTCAGAATTTGAAAGAGAGTATTCCAGTTAACGTTGTCAAAAGCTTTCTCTAATTCTACAAATGCTAGAAACGTAGGTTTGCCTTTTCTTAATCTTTCTTCTAAGATAAGTCGTAAGGTTAGTATTGCCCCACGTGTTCCAACATTTCTGCGGAATCCAAACTAATCTCCCCCGAGGTCCGCTTCTACCAGTTTTTCCATTCGTCTGTAAAGAATTCGCGTTAGTATTTTGCAGCTGTGACTTTTTAAACTGATAGTTCAGTAATTTTCACATCTGTCAACACCTGCTTTATTTCTGATTGGAATTATTATATTCTTCTTGAAGTCTGTGGGTATTTCGCCTGTCTCATACATCTTGCTCACCAGATGGTAGAGTTTTGTCATGACTGGCTCTCCCAAGGCCATCAGTAGTTCTAATGGAATGTTGTCTACTCCCGGGGCCTTGTATCGACTCAGGTCTTTCAGCGCTCTGTCAAACTCTTCACGCAGTATCGTATCTCCCATTTCATCTTCATCTACATCCTTTTCCATTTCCATAATATTGTCCTCAAGTGCATCGCCCTTGTATAAACCCTCTATATACTCCTTCTACCTTTCTGCCTTCCCTTCTTTGCTTAGAACTAGGTTGCCATCTGAGCTCTTGATATTCATACAAGTGGTTCTCTTCTCTCCAAAGGTCTCTTTAATTTTCCAGTAGGCAGTAACTATCTTACCCCTAGTGAGACAAGCCTCTACATCCTTACATTTGTCCTCTAGCCATCCCTGCTTAGCCATTTTGCACTTCCTGTCGATCTCATTTTTGAGACGTTTGTATTCCTTTTTGCCTGCTTCATTTACTGCATTTTTATATTTTCTCCTTCCATCAATTAAATTCAATATTTCTTCTGTTACCCAAGGATTTCTATTAGCCCTCGTCTTTTTACCTACTAGATCCTCTGCTGCCTTCACTACTTCATCCCTCAGAGCTACCCATTCTTCTTCTACTGTATTTCTTTCCCCCATTCCTGTCAGTTGTTCCCTTATGCTCTCCCTGAAACTCTCTACAACCTCTGGTTCTTTCAGTTTATCCAGGTCCCATCTCCTTAAATTCCCACCTTTTTGCAGTTTCTTCAGTTTCAATCTGCAGTTCATAACCGATAGCCTGTGGTCAGAATCCACATCTGCCCCTGGAAAGTCTTACAATTTAAAACCTGGTTCCTAAATCTCTGTCTTACCATTATGTAATCTATCTGATACCTTTTAGTATCTCCAGGATTCTTCCATGTATACTACCTTCTTTCATGATTCTTAAACCAAGTGTTAGCTATGATTAAGTTATGCTCTGTGCAAAATTCTACAAGGCGGCTTCCTTTCTTCCCCCCAATCCATATTCACTTACTATGTTTCCTTCTCTCCCTTTTCCTACTGACGAATTCCAATCACCCATGACTATTAAATTTTCGTCTCCCTTCACTACCTGAATAATTTCTTTTATCTCATCATACATTTCATCAATTTCTTCATCATCTGCAGAGCTAGTTGGCATATAAACTTGTACTACTGTAGTAGGCATGGGCTTTGTGTCTATCTTGGCCGCAATAATGCGTTCACTATGCTGTTTGTAGTATCTAACCCGCACTCCTATTTTTTTATTCATTATTAAACCTAATCCTGCATTACTCCTATTTGATTTTGTATTTATAACCCTGTAATCACCTGACCAAAAGTCTTGTTCCTCCTGCCACCGAACTTCACTAATTCCCACTATATCTAACTTTAACCTATCCATTTCCCTTTTTAAATTTTCTAACCTACCTGCCCGATTAAGGGATCTGACATTCCACGCTCCGATCCGTAGAATGCCAGTTTTCTTTCTCCTGATAACGACGTCCTCTTGAGTAGTCCCCGCCCGGAGATCCAAATGGTGGACTATTTTACCTCCGGTATACTTTACCTAAAAGGACGCCATCATCATTTAATCATACAGTAGTTTCCCCTTGCTTTCAGCCGTTCGCAGTACCAGCACAGCAAGGCCGTTTTGGTTAATGTTACATTTAGTTTCCCCTTGCTTTCAGCCGTTCGCAGTACCAGCACAGCAAGGCCGTTTTGGTTAATGTTACAAGTCCAGATCAGTCAATCATCCAGACTGTTGCCCCTGCAGCTACTGAAAAGGCTGCTGACCCTCTTCAGGAACCACATGTTTGTCTGGCCTCTCAACAGATACCCCTCCGTTGTGGTTGCACCTACGGTACGACCATCTGTATCGCTGAGGCACGCAAGCCTCCCCACCAACGGCAAGGTCCATGGTTCATGGGGGGGGGGGGGGGGGGGGGTGAGCTCATATGAAGGTGAAATATTGTATGTCTCAGCTAAACAATCATTGCGTCATAGTAAGGTTGAAAAATTACATTCATAAGAAGATTCTTCGACAAGAAAATATACAAGAAGAACAGTATATTGTCGGAAACATAATGGTGAAACATACAAAGCTTTAAATAATGTGGACGTACATAAATGTTGCTGAGAAAAAGTAACACCTATCATCCAAAGAAAAGCCCCCAAAAATAACAGTATTAAATTTTGTAAAATAAATCCAAAAAATATGGTATGCCAAAATGATTTTGGTTTATTCTAGCTAAAACGGTACTATAGTTATGACCGAGATCGCCCCACCAGAGTACAACGATTCGCTAGCAAACTACATGTCCCACTCACAGAACCGACCATATCAGGGTGAAACTACTCTAAAGCCTGGAATCTTCAAAGAAAAGATGGAATGGTAAACAGTGACAGCTCCGTAGGTTTTTACAACCAAAATCATGGCCCTAACCTATTTCGACTTCAAGTCAAGACGACTTCAACACAGGAAATACGCTAATTCTCACTATATTTGTCCATTGTATGCAATAAAAATCCCAAAAGTGCTCCACTCTTACTGAAGTTGGCCCATGAAAACATATAATCATCAGAATACGGTAACACCACCGTTGACAGGTAACACCACTGTTGGCATCGAAGGTAAAAAGGAAGTTCAGTAAAAGCTAACAGCCGGCCACGGTAGCCGAGCGGTTCTAGGCATTCCAGTCCGGAACCGCGCTGCTGCCACGGTCGCAGGTTCGAATCCTGCCTCGGGCATGGATGTGTGTGATGTCCTTAGGTTTAAGTAGTTCTAAGTCTAGGGGACTGATGACCTAAGATGTTGAGTCCCATAGTGCTCAGAACCATTTTGAAAAGCTAACAATAACACTTCAGCTGTCGTCCTATGCCATTTAACAAGAGCTAAAATAGCAGTGTTAACACGTATTACATCTAGATGGCGTGCTCTCTATGAAAAGAAAGTGAACGATTGTAATGTAAAAACTATGTCACACATCTTACAGTAAAATCGGTAGCGAACTCAGACAGTAAAAGCACTGTAACTATTCTACTAAAAGGTGTATCAAGTGATGTATCATTAAGGAATCTTATCCTAGTCAAGACGTGTTCACTAATAACGTAAGTACGATACCTCAGCCTAGCCATAACACTACAGTGAGCCCACAATGGCGCAAGGCTACTGCAGTCCCATTATCCATTTCGTCATATGAATAGCTACTACGGAGTATAAATTACTCACCGTACGCTATTATCCAAACAAACGAACTTATCGTATAGCGCCATAAAACACTGGGTATCGTGAAGACCTATCTAAAAACACAAAGCTGTGAAGCTTATAGTAAAGGTTCAAGATGAACATCAAATCCATACGTACTGCTTGTCTACTTACCGGTATACAAATGCTTCGTACGAAGACGTAACAGCAACCGAGCCCATCTACAGTCCATGAACGCGGTCAGAGATAGTCCCACCAAGTCAAAAGATAAAAGAAGACAGTCGATGGCAAGGAATGACACATCACAAAATCGTAGACATGTAGAACGCATACGATAAGCAAACGCAACGAGAGCCAGACAGCGGAAAGAACTAATACGCACAGGTGCTATCCATATAATCTCCTTTCTAGACACCAGTCTTCAATTCGCAACAGTTCGTCAAAACTTTTACCCATCTGAAAGATTCCCATGTTCTTTCTCCGCATGGACATAGATTTTAATATCTTCAAGAACATCCATTGTCCCACCTTCATCCATGACGTGTAATATCTCTAGATTGTCATCAACACCTATAATATTATGTTTTGTCGTTCGAAGGTGTTCCTTAAGGGTAAAATGCTTGACTGTATGCAGAGCTGTATGCTCTCGAAATCTCTTTTAAAATTCTAAAGGTTTGCCCAATATACAGTACATCACAGTCACTATATTTAATTTTGTAGATCACGGACCTCAAAAAAGGATCGTGCCTCTCGATGGAATGAGTACATCCTTAGCTAATGTATTTTTACTAGTAAAACCAATTTCAAAGTTGATTAAACGGAATGCTGGTGCTACTCTATAGGAAATAGGACCTATTAACTCCATATTTGAGTGCGTTTTTTTAATGGATTCTACATGAGTGAAAGTAATTTCTTCCGCAAATTATAGTTCTATCTGCCTACTTCATTGTGAATTAAGTCGATAACCTCAGGTTGGAGATTTGTGTTGAAATGGTCTTGACCTGAGGTCGAAACAGTTTTCCCATAGCACTGTACATTTATTTGTCAACATATGACTTTCTTATAGCTCGGACTGTAACGTCGCACCTTTATACACGGCTGCAGAGTTTTGCAGTAAGTTTTATTCCATTAGGTCAAGCTGTATTGGAGGTTGGCAATGATGCCTCCAGCCCCGGCCATTGCGTGGCCGGCTGCTGGCGTCATACTGCCATCTGTCGTGGTGTGCGGACAGTGAGAACTGCGCTGTGTGGAGCGTACTATCACCACTTATTCATCTCACGTAAGAAACTAAATAACTATAATAAATATGATCATTTTGTTTTCAAATTTGGCATAGAAACTTTTATAATTTAGAAGACCAGTGCGTAAAATTTCCGTGTGGATAACCTTAATAGTTTTGGAAACATTAAAAAAACATATAAAAAAGTACTTAACCGACACTTAGTAAAGTAAATTCAGATAGGAATCATGGCAGTTTAAGTTTCTTTGTTATTTGAAAACAATAACAGCACTCTCATTGAGCACAAGTTAATTTTAAGGAAATTTGATTCTAAGCTTTTAATAATTTTGTTTCCGTAATGGAAATAATAGTTTGAAAGTTGATATTTATATTTTTTGTTAGGGTCGGAGTTGATGAGAGTGAATGTGAGTGTGTATGTGGGGACATACGTCAAATTTCAATTTTAAAATGTATTACACCATCCGTAACTAGCAACTGTTACGTAACCAGGATGTCCTGAAAAAGGTGAATCCCCCAAACTGGTGGATGACGTATGTCTAGGAGCGTCTGCTTTTCTGCTTTTTTAATAAGGCGGCCAGAAATATATTAGAGGATACTTAGTTCTAAAGTATATTTCACACATAGTTTTCTTTTAATTTTGATTTCGTTTGGTTTTGTGGAACTTTTTGTGAATTTTTGCAATATGAAATGACGTAGACGCATCTGCGAATTTCGATTGGACTAAAGCGGTTTGCGCGTGAAATTCATCATGAAAGGTTAATCTGACTGGATGATCGTTTTGATTAACCAATGAGAGAAGAGTCTTTCCCGAGTAATTGAATGAGCTATATGCTCTGTGAGTGACGACATTCAGTCAGTCGTGGATTGGCTGTCAGACGAGTAGGTCATGTTAAATGTGTCAGAAAAAAATATCTGTAAGATGAAGAAATGATTGTTAAATCGCGATCGGTTTATATCCCCGTTAGCAGATGCAATTACGGACATTTCGGTGAAGTTTTGAGAGGTTTTGGAATGTTGGTTGCAGAATAAACTTCGTGTGAAACCATCGGCCTAGTGAATATTCTGGGTGGAGTGTTCCGTGTGCATGTACAGAACATTTTGGTGAACATCTTCTCTCGAAGAATCAACTGAAAACGACCGAATGTGAACTCATTTTCTAACGGAGTATTGCCTGAGTGAATCTCGTTATATTTCGGGTTGGACTTAGCACATTTCTGGCTGTCTTACGTGTGATATAAGCTGTACGAACTAGTAGAAGATGTACTACCAACGTAAATGTGGGCTTGGAGACACTTTAAATGGAAAGGACCGTAATAAAACAGCAGTATTTACAAACAAATAAACATTTTCAGTGAAGGGAGGAAGCACCCACTTTGCCCGTTATTAATAGAGATCTACAGGTTTATCTTGTTGCTTGAGTTACGAGGACTTTGTAATCGTAAGTATGGATGTTGATTTTCTTCAAGGCTGCTTTACTCATCGTCTGCATAGTACCTACGAATGCAGAGCAACGGGTAGTGAATGGTCACTATACTGACGTAGGTGGACATCAATAATTAAATCATAACGCAGCGCACCAACCGCGCCCCACCGCAGGACCAGATGGTCCTTCACATGATTGTCTTTGTCATTGCTCCTCCTATCGGTAGTCCAGCGGGACTGTGTTACAGAAGTGCTTGTCATACAAGAGATCGATTTGACCAATATTTGGGAGCGATGGGGTCATGGTTTTGCTTGTGAATACGTAGACAGTTGTCACTGTTTCCGCATCCAACATTTCTTTGACGATACATGTTTGCCGATTATAGGCTTTCGAGTTCCACCCTGATATGGTAGTGAGAAATGTAGTTTGTTAGCGACTCATTGTACTCCATTGGGGCGATGTCTGTCATAAATATAATATTTTTTTAGCTAGATTAAACCCAAAGTTGTTTTGCCATATCAGGATTTAGTCATACCTTTTTATAGGGAATTATTTTAGTAAATTTTATATCGTTATTATTGGGGGCTTTTCTTTGGCTGATAGGTGTTACTTTTCCTCAGCAGCATTTATGTACCTCAACATTTAAGCCCTTATATGTTTCACCATATTGTCTCCGTCAACATACAGTTCCTCTCCTATATTTTCTTGTCTACGAATCTTCGTATGCATCTAATTTTTCAACATTACTGTAACGCACTGTTTGTTTATCCGAGGCATACAATATGTCACCTTCATATGAGGTCGTAGATTCTTTTTCTACAATTCTTTGTATCCGCTTTATAGCAATCTGTTCCCTTGGTAGGCAGTACTTGTTTCTTAGTAACCATGTCTTCGGTTTATTGGTATCTTATATGCTATGCACCTTTTAGCCAGCTGAATTGTTAGACCCAAACTGACATATTCCCCAGTTCACTTAGTGACAATGTAAACTAAAATAAGTGGAAGATATGAATTGAAGTTTGTGCTGGTGAAGGCACTCATTTTGGGTAGTTTGTGCAGCAATGTTGACTATTGTACTGCGGTGGTGTAATGATTAGCATTTCTGCCTAACAAACAAAAAGACCTGGGTTCGAATTTTGATTCATATCTTCTGCTTCAATCATTATCACTTGTGGGAATTCGGTACGTCTTGGCTACACCTCATGGGTATGACTAGGACCCGGTTACTTTATCAGCGTGTAAGTGTTGCCCTTACTTCCCCATACTGCTTAGGAAGAATGCTATGATGTTCTTACTAGAGACAAGTTTTGGTGTTCATGGAGATAAATAATGTTACTCGCTTTACGGGCTTCAACTTCGACAATGTGGTGGTCTTCTCATACTCACTTACCTTTTATTTTTCCGTACCCAGGTTCCCTATCGCGATACGACTTGCTATGTCTTATTATTTAGATGATTTGCCGTCTATAGACAGGTCGTTTTAGGTAGTGCCTCATACTCACAGTGAAATTGTATGATGTTGTCGGCTGTGAACTTAGAGGATTCGATCGCCTTGCCTAAGTAGGATTTGACGTTCTTGTTGGTTTATTTTACTTTGATAATGCCAGCCTGTTAAATAATATGTTGTTGTTGTTGTGGTCTTCAGTCCTGAGACTGTTTTGATGCAGCTCTCCATGCTACTCTATCCTGTGCAGGCTTCTTCATCTTCCAGTACCTACTGAAACCTACATCCTTCTGAATCTGTTTAGTGTATTCATTTCTTGGTCTCCCTCTATGATTTTTGCCCTCCACGCTGCCCTCCAATACTAAATTGGTGATCCATTGATGCCTCAGAAGATGTCCAATCAACCGATCCTTTCTTCTAGTCAGGTTGTGCCACAAACTTCTCTTCTCCCCATTCCTATTCAATAACTCCTAATTAGTTATATGATCTACCCATCTAATCTTCAGCATTCTTCTGTAGCACCACATTTCGAAAGATTCTATTCTCTTCTTGTCCAAACCAGTTATCGCCCATGTTTCACTTCCATACATGGCTACGCTCCATATAAATACACTCCTGGAAATGGAAAAAAGAACACATTGACACCAGTGTGTCAGACCCACCATACTTGCTCTGGACACTGCGAGAGGGCTGTACAAGCAATGATCACACGCACGGCACAGCGGACACACGAGGAACCGCGGTGTTGGCCGTCGAATAGCGCTAGCTGCGCAGCATTTGTGCACCGCCGCCGTCAGTGTCAGCCAGTTTGCCGTGGCATACGGAGCTCCATCGCAGTCTTTAACACTGGTAGCATGCCGCGACAGCGTGGACCTGAACCGTATGTGCAGTTGACGGACTTTGAGCGAGGGTGTATAGTGGGCATGCGGGAGGCCGGGTGGACGTACCGCCGAATTGCTCAACACGTGGGGCGTGAGGTCTCCACAGCACATCGATGTTGTCGCCAGTGGTCGGCGGAAGGTGCACGTGCCCGTCGACCTGGAACCGGACCGCAGCGACGCACGGATGCACGCCAAGACCGTAGGATCCTACGCAGTGCCGTAGGGGACCGCACCGCCACTTCCCAGCAAATTAGGGACACTGTTGCTCCTGGGGTATCGGCGAGGACCATTCGCAACCGTCTCCATGAAGCTGGGCTACGGTCCCGCACACCGTTAGGCCGTCTTCCGCTCACGCCCCAACATCGTGCAGCCCGCCTCCAGTGGTGTCGCGACAGGCGTGAATGGAGGGACGAATGGAGACGTGTCGTCTTCAGCGATGAGAGTCGCTTCTGCCTTGGTGCCAATGATGGTCGTATGCGTGTTTGGCGCCGTGCAGGTGAGCGCCACAATCAGGACTGCATACGACCGAGGCACACAGGGCCAACACCCGGCATCATGGTGTGGGGTGCGATCTCCTACACTGGCCGTACACCACTGGTGATCGTCGAGGGGACACTGAATAGTGCACGGTACATCCAAACCGTCATCGAACCCATCGTTCTACCATTCCTAGACCGGCAAGGGAACTTGCTGTTCCAACAGGACAATGCACGTCCGCATGTATCCCGTGCCACCCAACGTGCTCTAGAAGGTGTAAGTCAACTACCCTGGCCAGCAAGATCTCCGGATCTGTCCCCCATTGAGCATGTTTGGGACTGGATGGAGCGTCGTCTCACGCGGTCTGCACGTCCAGCACGAACGCTGGTCCAACTGAGGCGCCAGGTGGAAATGGCATGGCAAGCCGTTCCACAGGACTACATCCAGCATCTCTACGATCGTCTCCATGGGAGAATAGCAGCCTGCATTGCTGCGAAAGGTGGACATACACTGTACTAGTGCCGACATTGTGCGTGCTCTGTTGCCTGTGTCTATGTGCCTGTGGTTCTGTCAGTGTGATCATGTGATGTATCTGACCCCAGGAATGTGTCAATAAAGTTTCCCCTTCCTGGGACAATGAATTCACGGTGTTCTTATTTCAATTTCCAGGAGTGTACTTACAGAAACGACTTCCTGACACTTAAATCTATACTCGATGTTAACAAATGTCTCTTCTTCAGAAACGCTTTCGTTGCCAGTCTACATTTGATATCCTCTCTACTTCGACCATTATCAGTTATTTTGCTCCCCAAATAGCAACACACCTTTACTATTTTAAGTGTCTCATTTCCTAATCAAATTCCCTCAGCATCACCAGACTTAATTCGACTGTATTCCACTATTCTCGTTTTGCTATTGTTGATGTTCATCTTATACCCTCCTTTCATTACACTGTCCATTCTGTTCAACTGCTCTTCCAAGTCCTTTGCTGTCTCTGACAGAATTACAATGTCATCGGCGAACCTTAAAGTTTTTATTTCTTCTCCATGGATTTTAATACCTACTCCGAATTTTTCTTTTGTTTCCTTTACTGCTTGCTCAATATACAGATTGAACAACATTAGGGAGAGGCTACAACCCTGTCTCACTCCCTTCCAAACCACTGCTTCCCTTTCATGCCCCTCGACTCTTATAACTGCCATCTGGTTTCTGTACAAATTGTAAATAGCCTTTCGCTCCCTGTATTTTATCCCTGCCACCTTCAGAATTTAAAAGAGAGTATTCCAGTCAACATTGTCAAACGCTTCCCCTAAGTCTACGAATGCTTGAAACGTAGGTTTGCCTATCCTTAATCTAGCTTCTAAGATAAGTCGTAGGGTCAGTATTGCCTCACGTGTTGCAATATTTCTACGAAATCCAAACTGATCTTCCCCGAGGTCGGCTTCTACCAGTTTTTCCATTCGTCTGTAACGAATTCGCGTTAGTATTTTGCATCCGTGACTTTTTAAACAGATTGTTCGGTAATTTTCTCATATGTCGGCACCTGCTTTCTTTGGGATTGGAATTATTATATTCTTCTTGAATTCTGAGGGTATTTCGCCTGTCTCATACATCTTGCTCACCAGATGGAAGTGTTCTTTCAGGACTGGCTCTCCCAAGGCCGCCAGTACTTCTAATGGAATGTTGTCTGTTCCCGGAGCCTTGTTTCGACTCAGGTCTTTCAGTGCCCTGTCAAACTCTTCACGCAGTATCGTATCTCCCATTTCATCTTCATCTACATCCTCTTCCATTTCCATAATATTGGCCTCAAGTACATTGCCCTTGTATAGACACACTACATACTCCCACCTTTCTGCTTTCCCTTCTTTGCTTAGAACTGGGTTTTCATCTGAGCTCTTGATATTCAAACAAGTGGTTCTCTGTTCTCCAAAGGTCTCTTTAAGTTTCCTGTAGGCAGTATCTATCTTACCCCTAGTGAGATAAGCCTCTAGATCCTTACATTTGTGCTCTAGCCGTCCCTGCTTAGCCATTTTGCACTTCCTGTCGATCTCATTTTTGAGACGTTTGTATTCGTTTTGGCCTGCTTCATTTACTGCATTTGTATATTTTCTCCTTTCATCAATTAAATTCAATATTTCTTCTGTTACCCAAGGACTTTTACTAGCCCTAGTGTTTTTACCTACTAGATCCTCTGCTGCCTTCACTACTTCATCTCTCAAAGCTACACATTCTTCTTCTACTGTAGTTCTTTCCCCCATTCTTGTCAATTGTTCCCTTATGCTCTCCATGAAACTCTGTACAACCTCTGGTTTAGTCAGTTTTCCAAGGTCCCATTGCCTTAAATTCCCACCGTTTTGCAGTTTCTTCAGCTTTAATGTATTGTTAAATGATATAAAGCAAACCGAATCATGTCTTTTTATGCCGATTGGCTGTGTAACCTAGGCCACACCGTAGTTGTGAAGATTCTTTGCGTTCACTATGCATGTTATCTTCTCTTAATAGGTCACAGCCGTTGGGTTTTTGCGTCAAGTTATTTTTGATGCTGTGACACGTACTAGTGTTACCATCCAGGATATTTCCTAGGGTTTTAATATGCATACTATTCCATTTAATACCTTACTCTGTGACATTTTACTTTAATCGAACATTGTTACTCATACATACCAGGCGGTCCCTCATCTGAATGAATTTATTGAATTTTATACATATATAACAAGTAATAAAAATAATAAATAATGAAAGACAAGTTTTATTTCAATTGATTTCTTGATAGTACACTGTCTAGTACTGATATCTGTAGTGTCTTTACATGTTACCTTGTAAATCTGCGGTGTTAAATAGTTTTATCACTAACAAATATGTACACATGTTTTAATCTGTTATGCTGGATGTATTTAAGCTTAAGCGCTGCTATGATTACCTGTCACTTTCTGTAAGCTTGCATTGTACACCCTTATTCACTACACGTATGCTCTCTTATTATGCAGGGGCTTGAAGATTGCAAAATGAATTGCCGAAACTGGTTGCTTTCAGAATAAAATAAAATATCTTAAAGTATACGGCTCTTGGTTTATTGACAATGAATAATTTTTTTTTTTTAGATATGTCTAGTCTTCTTCAACTGAACTGGCTTCTTTGCTGTTCATTACCGCTATATCTATGGCATTAGAGTCCTTCACAAGCATCTCATCATTCCTCACTCCTTCAGTATCCTATTTCTTTCCACGCTGATTCTGCCAGACGATTGTCTTTAAAGTCTTCCCGTGTCTCCTAGCTTTTCTGTTACACCCCTTGGTGTTCTGAATTTCGGACATTATTTTTGTTATTACTTGTTGAAATTTATTGAAAAAATTCTTATTCTTCTGTCGTCATGGACTCGGCCATTGGCCTGTTCCGTCTTTTAAGTGCTCAGCCAGTTTTTCTTGTCTTCTTGTGGATCTCGTACCTAACAGTCTAAAATTTAATTCTTGTTTTGGTAATTTTGTACACGTTATGGTCGTCTTTGTCGATTAGTCTTGATCTACATCTATATCTACATCATACTCCGAAATTCACCTAATGGTTTGTGGCGGAGGGTACTTTCGACGGTACCACTATCTCATCCCTCCAACCCTATTCCACTCGCGAATTGTCCGCGGGGAAGAACGATTGTCGGTATGCCTCTGTATTGGCTCTACTTTCTCTAATTTTCTCCTCGTGGCCAATATGCGAGATGTATGTGGGGGAAGTATATGTGGAAGTAATATGTTGTCCGACTCCTCCTGAAGAGTGCTGTCCCGAAATTCAAGAGTAAATTTCTCCGCGACGCACAACGTCTCTCTTGTAACGTCTGCCATTGGAGTTTATTTAGCATCTCTGTAACGCTCTCACGCCAGCTAAACGATCCCGTGATGAAAAGCGCCTCTCTTCGTTGGATTTTCTCTATCTCCTCTATCAGTCCTACCTAATAGCGATCCTAGATAGATGAACAATACTCCAGAATCGGGCAAACAAAGCACCTCATAAGCCACTTTTATCGTGGATGAGTTACATTTCCTGAAGATTCTTCCGATGACTCTGAGTCTGATGTCTGCTTTTCTCACTATCTGTTTTATATGATCATTTCACTTAAAGTTGCTCCGGATAATTACACCTGGATATTTTACGGCATACGCTGTCTCCAGCTGTTTGTCTTCAATAGTGTAGCTGTACAGTAGTGGATTGCTTTTCCTATGTATGCGGAGTATATTACAGTTACTTACGTTCATGGTCAACTGCCAAAGTCTGTACCATTCATCAGTTCTCTGCAGGTCGTCCTCCAAATTCTTACTACCTTCTGGAGTTGCTACTTTGGTATAGATAACTGCATCATTTGCGAATAGCCTTTAAGAGCATCCGATGCTTTCTACTAGATCATTTATACATATCGTGAACAGCAACGGTCCTATCACAATTCCCTGTGGCACTCTGGATATTACCTTTAAATCTGTCGATTTAGCTCCGTAAACAGCGACGTGTTGAGTTTTATCTGCAAGAAAGTCTTGAATCCAATCGCTGGTCTGCTCCGATATTCCGTAAGCTCGTATGTTTTTCATTAAATGGCAATGCGTGACGGTGTCAAATGCCTTACTGAAATCAAGGAACACGGCATCAACCTGAGCGCCGTTGTCCACTGCGCTGTGGATCTCATGGAGGAACAGAAATCTATAGTTGTGTGGATCTGTCTTACGGCCTTTCTTAAAAACGTGAATGGCCTGTGCTTTTTTCCAGTCATTAGGTACCTTTCGTTGCTCAAGCGATCTATAAATAAATTACTGCTAGAAGGGAAGCAAGTTCTTTCGCATAATCTGTATGGAATCTTATAGGTATGTTATCTGGTCCTGAAACCTTTCCACTACTTAGCGATTGTAGCTGCTTTTCAATTCCGCGATAGGTTATCTCAACATCTGCCCATCCGACGGTCGCACGACGAGTGAAAGGAGGGACAGTGTTATGATCTTCCGCGGTAAAACAACTTCGGAAGGCCGAATTCAGTATTTCGGCCTTCTCTCTGTTATCTTCCGTTTCGGTGCCGGTATGGTCGCTGAGAGAATGAATAGATGATTTTTACCCACTTACTAATTTTACATAAGACCAAAATCTCTTAGTGTTTTTACTCAGGTCGGTTGACAACGTCTTACTTTCAAAATCACTGAACGCATCTCTCATTCCTCTCCTTACGCTCATTTTCGCTTCTTTCAGCTTTTGTTTGTCAGCTAAGTTCTTACTTCTCGTGAATCTGAGATGAAGTGCTCCTTGTTTACTTAGCGCTTTTCTAACACGGATATTAAACCATGGTGGATCTTTCCCATCCCATAAAACCTTACTTGACACATACTTGTCTAGGGCATATTTCAGGATGCTTTTGAATTTTTTCCATTTATTCTCCACACCCTCATCACCGATTATTTGATGCTTACTGTTGAGATATTCTGAAATTCGTATGCTGTCACCCTTGCTGAGCAAATTTATCTTCCTACCTTTCTTAACATTCCTTGTAGGATCCGTCGTCATAGATGCTGTCACTACCTTATGATCAAAATTTTCCAAATGGCGCTGAGCACCATAGGACTAAACATCCGAGGTCATCAGTCCCCTATAACTTAGAACTGCTTAAACCTAACTAACCTCAGGACATCGCACACATCCTTGCCCGAGGCACGAACCTGCGATGGTAATGGTCGCGTGATTCCAGACTTAAGCGCCTAGAACCGCTCGGCCACTCCAGCCAGCACCTTATGATCACTGATACCTTCCTCCACGTTAACTGATTCGATAAGTTCAGGTCTGTTTGTTGCCAGGAGGCCTAAGACGTTAACCTCACGAATTGGCTCTCTAACTATCTGTTCAAGGTAATTTTCGGACAAGACATCCTGTATAATACCACACGATTCCCTGTCTCTGACTCCAGTTTTGATGGCACAACACTCCCAATCTATACCTGGCAGGTTGAAGTGACCCCCTATTACAGCGGCACGATCGGGAAAATTACTAATGATATTCTGCAAGCTCTGTCTGAAGCGCTCTACAACTACAGATCCTTACCCAGGTGGTCTATGAAAGCATCCAATCTCCATTTTTGACCGGTCCTTGATACCGAGTTTCACCCATATTAATTCACATTCGGATTCTGTGATAACCCCTTAGATTTTATCGGATATTTTACTGCAATAAACACGCCACCACCTTTGGCGACTAACCTATCCTTACGATAAACATTCCATTCAGAACTTAGGATTTCTTTGTCATTGACGTCTGGCTTCAACCAACTTTCTGTTCCCAATACTATCGGTGTATTATAACCTTCAATAAACGATACTGATTCTGGTACCTTTCCTTGGATGCACCTGCAGTTTACTAAAATCATATTAATCTTTTCCATCTCTGATCTGCCAGAACTCAGACTGTCTGAGGTCACTGTGGCTGATTTAACAGGCAAATCGTGTTTGCTTCCCAGTGTGGGGTCCTCTAACCTAAAAAAGCCCCATGTGCACGCCACACGTACTCCGCTACACTAGTAGTAGCTTCCTGCATGTAGTGCACGCCTGACCTATTAAAGGGAACCCTACAATTCTGCACCAGATAGCGGAGGTGGAGAAATTGGCATCCCATACTGTCGCAGAGCCGCCTGAGCCTCTGGTTTAGACATTCCACTCTGCTCCTAACCAGAGGAGCGCGATCAACCCTAGGTATGATGTTAGAAATAGACAACTTAGCCTGAACTCCACGTGCATTGCTAGTAGCCTTCACCAAATCAGCCAGTTACCGAAAGGAGCCGAGAATGGCCTCAGAACCCATGCGACAGGCGTCATTCGTGCCGATATGTGCCACTACATGCAGCCGGTTGCACCCATTGCGCTCGATAACCGCCGACAGGGCCTCCTCCATATCACGGATAAGACCTCTCTTCAAACATACCGAATGAACACTGGAATTCTTTCACACCTTGCCTGCTATCTCCCTGATGGGCTCTATCACCCGCCTAACATTGGAGCTCCCAATAACAAACATGCCCACCCTCTGTATTTGTCCGGACTGGGCAGGAAAATCGGCCGCGGGCCCGACAGGAGAGGCATCCCCTGCTGGCTCAGAGTTATCATCAACACTAGGAAGCACCTCGTACCTGATGTTAACACGTAGCGAGCCAGCCGCACCTCCTGCTTCCACTTTCGCATTCCGCCCAGTGGCATGCGAACCCACCACTGTCTGCCACCCACTCTGGAGTGAGGACGGACCGGTCAGATGTTGTGTATCGGAAGCCGCAGTGACGTCCGGGCCACCAGGGGATTCCAGTGGCACCAAAGGTGTAGCAGGTCTCGTCACTGGCGCCCCGACTTCACCGCAACATCGAGCGTTAGCTAGAGGCTTGTCGACGGTAGCCAACGCAGCTTTCAGCAGTTTGCAGGCAGCAGCTAACTCTCCTTGTGTCCGCTCACAACAAGCACAGTCCCTAGTCATATCGTATTGTGTATAAAATGGATATATAGTCTCAAAATGGCTCCACTGAGTGTGAAAATATACCAAAGGAGAATAAAGTAACATTAAAAGTTGGTGTGCAGATTTCTCACCGAACTCTCAGACCGCAAGCTATTAAACACGAATAAATTTCACTACACGGAAAAATTATACTAGGAAGCCGCCCTACACAAGGATATTAACAAGACTTACGCAAAAACAAAAACTACTATTAATTTTCTAATCACTAGTCTACACAGTAAAATACACAGGTATAGTTCACTTGTTTGCTGGAGCACGTGAACAAAGAACAAACTAAGGCTAAATTAATTTACAGTTTATCACACAAGTGCTGCTGCTGCTCTGCTGCATATCCTCTCACTCGGCGGCTGCCACTTGAGCCGTGGTAAAAAAATTGCTGTTTGAAGAGCGCGCCGCAGCGCGTAGTGTGAAGCAGTTGCCCTCCGTTTCTGGCGGTGGCGCCGCTGTGGCAATCGCAGCTTTGGTGTCTCCATCTGGTGGGAAAGGGGAAAGGTTGCCTGTTCACGTGCATTTAAGGGGAGTTATGAGCTCTCCAGTTGGTCAGCTGGAGTCAGTCTGGAGTCAGTCTGGGGTCAGTCTCTCGTCCCCAGCTTGCTAATCTGTCTCTCGTCCGCATTTGTTAGGCAGTTAATGTCTGTCTGTCGTCTGGAGTGCTAGTATGTCACTTCGTTCGGATCAATCTTTAAAGCCGGATAAATGAGAGTCTTTCCACTCCGCCAGTAAGAGAACTCAGCAAGTGGTCGCCCGTTCGGCATTTAGTTCCTGTCTGCGCGTTATGCCGCCAGTTTGCTCGAGTTGCTCAGGCAGTGGTCATTGGCAACTGGATCGATCGGTTGGTCGGTCGCGCAATGCGACACAAAATGTATTGTCGCGCCTTGAGCGTCGGCGCATGTGAGGTCGCCACGTGAGTCCAGTGTGCCGCGCCGTATAGATAGGGGTAGTGACTTCGCGGTCGACACGAGAGCAAGAGGAGTCAACCTACGACATCAGTCTGGTCGGTGCGAGCTGCGACGCCGTGGTGTAACTGGCTCTCCAAGCGCTCCTGGGCCCCTTCAGTTACCATCTTGTGGAGCTTGGCTCGGTCCTTTCCTGGTGCAGGGATGTCGTTTTGCCAGTGGGCGTGTTTCCTCTGCATGGTTGGGTCCGAGCTAGTATTTCCGCCGTCGTGTCTCTGGAAGTGAGTGCGAGACGCACCAGCAGTGCAGTCGCGACGGAGCAGCAGTCGCGAACGGAGCAGCGGGCAGTCGGTCGGACCAGGAAAGACGGGAGATCAACGCGCATTCCTGCGTCCGTTGAAGCGGCTGGCAGCGGACGGTTCGGGATAGCGATTTGGGGGTGCTGCGCCAGGTTTTCTCGAGAAATGGCAGTTTTGGTGATATATTGTGTGATTTACTCTTGTTAAATTTTACTTGTTTTCTAGGTCAGTCTTTCGTCCCCAGCTTGCTCGGCTGTCTCTCGTCCGCAGATGTTAGGCAGTTAGTGTCTGTCCGACGTTCGGAGCTGCCTCTGTCATGTTTGTCAGATTTGGCGTGTTAACGAAGAGCATGTTAACTTGTCTGGCCAACTTCGTATGATTTTATATAAGATTCCATTTCATGGGATTTTATTTAAATGGTCATTTTAGTATATAAAGTTGCCACCCTTTCTCTGCAAGACTTTGCTTAGAAGTTAAAATCAAGTTGCACCTGCGGTGGCAAAGCTGATGTTTTAATTTTAGTGTTTGGTACTATTTCCATCCCTTCTACGGGGTGCACAGTTTGTTTGCTTGTGTGAATTGTTAAAACTTTTAGTTTAAGGTAATCTGGTGTGTTGCAGATTTGCACCAGTGTAGTCTTTCAGAGGTTGTTGTGAGCGGTCGTAACTACGGCCGTGTCGAAAGGGAGCGGCAAGGTTCTCAGCACAAAAGCTCATACAGTCAAATATTTGATGCTTTCTGCCTCTGAATAAATTGTAAGTTGGTATTTAGAGGGTGCTTTCTGATTATAATTTTAAATCTGTTTCTTTTAAAAAAAGTTTTAGGCACCATTAAAGTGAATAAATTCCCATTTGTTAAAAAGGAATTGATTATGATTTCATCAGTTACTCCCTGGCAAGTACTTTCACGCTTAGATAGTGTCATTAAATGTGTTAATGTTCTTGATGAATCGCTAGTAAATAAAATAAATTCTTAAGAATATTCTTTGAAAATAAATCAACGGTTCACCGCTATACTTCATTTATAGCATTTATACCAAATTGTGCTCGTATGTCTTCGTTTCTTAGTCTATATAATCTTCTGGAGTTCTTCACTGTTCTTAGAGATTTCGTTTCTGCTGTTAGGATTCTACTTTCCTGCTTTTTAGTAGCTGTCCAAGTTTCCTTTACATATAGCTATATGTGGGTGATCATTACCTTATGAAACTATAGTGTTTGTCTCCTCTCGGTTTATCTTCCAATGTTCTATTGACGTTTCCGCATATCGTCTGAAATGGCAAGTCATGAGGCCAGAAGGTGGCAGCTCCACCACATGTCTCGCTTGGCTGCATGGTGAACTCCCATGCTGGCGACTTCAATTTTACTCACGTTCTTTAAAGAAATGCAGTTAACCTTTCTCCTCTCTCATTCATACTATTAGTCCTATATTGTCCCGTATAGCCGTCATTTATACCTTCCTGGCACAATCACATTCTAGTCACTCACACCCAGTTTCATCTCCCTTTACATTCCTAATTGCTCGTTCAATACCCTCGTATGCATTTGCTTTATTTTTATCTTCTTCTTGTAAAGCCAGTCTGTATACCTGAATTATGGTTGTTACCATTGGTTTGCTGTCGAATCTCATGAGAGAAATTCTATCAGTGTTACGTTCACAGTAACTCTCTTTCGTTCCTTCTTGTTCATAATGCATAATACCGCTTGCATTTCCTGCTGCTGTTGATATTACTCATACTTGTCTCACCAGAACTCCTTATCTCCTTTCCACTCATTCATTGACTTCCATTGCAACTAAACTAACCTTGGTATTTCCATTTTCAGGTGTTATATTTTTCCTAAAACTTTCAGACTTCTGAAATTTGATTCTCCTACTTATATTATGTTGCCTATTCGTTGGTTATTCAGATCTTTGCTCATGATTACCTTCCCGTTGGCAGATCTCTTCCAGAGATCCGAATGAGTGAAAAACTCGGTTTAGATTGCCTTCTCTATCCTGATGCTATTGATCTTTGCTAATTCTTCCGGCTTTTAGGGGTGGTTTCACATCCTTAAGGCAAAAGGCCGTCCCGAGTATTAGTCCACTCAAGTGACCCCTTTGACAAGGCTGTGGGCAGAGCGAGTGTGTCTCCCTATACCAGATGTCTTCTGCTTAAATAAAAAAAGCCTTTGGAATTGTCAAAACTGGAGATCTTATGTAGAATGGATGAGCGATAAACATTTGCAAAAGTCAGTTTACAGCAAGGATCTATACTGCTAGAGGATTCCTCAGAGTGGGCTGACCGAAAGGATCATAGGAAAATTAACTTCGCAACCGATCGATAGACCCATTGTATTAATATATTTCCACACACAGATAGTCATTAGCTATCTAGCAGTGAAAATATTATTTTGTTGGTTTCACAAGATTTTCCCCGAGGGCATGCAGCTCTACGGGCGGGACTACTCAGTAGGAACAAAACTGGCGTTTTACGGATCACGGAATGTTAGATAACCTATTCGTGCGGGTAGGTTAGAAAATTTAGAAAGTTATAATAGGAATTAGTGAAGTTCGGCGGGAACATGACTACTGGTGAGGTCAATACAGTGTTATAAATACTAAGTCACGTATGGGCACTGCACGAGAGGGTTTAACAATAAGTATGGAAATAGGAATACGAGTAAGCTAGTATATCAGCATAGTGAAAGTATTATCTTAGCCAAGATAGACACAAAGCCAACATCCACCATAGTAGCACAAGCTTATATACCAACTAGCTTCACAGATGATGAAGAGAATGAAGAAATGTATAATGAGGTAAAAGAAACGAGTCTGATAGTTAAAGGAGACGAAAATTTCATTGTCATGGGCCCTGGAGTTCGATAGTAGGAAAACGAAGAGAAGGAACAATTGCAGATGAATGTGCACTGAAGGAAAGCAATGAGAAAGGAAGGCACCTGTGGGAATTTTGTACAGACCTCAGTTTATTCATTGCTAACACTTAGTTTAATAATTATGAAAGGTGACACTCAAAGTATTCAGACTGATTATATATTGGTAAGAAAGAGATATCAGAAAAATATTTTAAATTGTAAAACGTTTCCAGGGGCAGGTGTGCACTCTAACCACAATTTATTGGTTACATACTGAAGATTGAAACTTATAAAATTGCGAGATGGGAAAGGGATAAATTCCAAGAACCAGAGGTTGTTGAGGTTTTCAGACTGAGCATTACGTAGCGGTTGACTTTAACAGGTTTTAGCAATACAGTAGAAGACGAATGGGTAGCTTTAAGAGATGAAATCGTGAAGGCAGCAGAGGTTCAAATAGTTAAAAAGACAACACTGGTAAAAATACTTGGATAACACATGAGAGATTGAATTTAACTGATAAAAGGAGAAAATATTAAAATGTAGGAAATGAAGCAGGCGAAAGGGAATACGAACGTCTAAAGGTGAGACTGACCGGAAATGAAAACTGGCTAAGCATGGATGGCAAGAGAACAAATGTAGGGCTTAGAATCATATTTCGGTATCACCTACAGAAAAATTAAAGCGGTCATTGGAGAAAAGAGTAGCAGCTGCATGAACATCAAGTGTTTCGATGTAAAATCATCATAAGCAAAGAAGGGAAAGCTGAAAAGTGGAAAGAGTATTTAGACGGTCGGTACAAGGGAGATGAAGACAGTATTATAGAAGTGGAAGAAGACGTAGATCAACAAGAGATGGGAGACAGATACTGCGAGAAGAATTAGGAAGAGTACCAAAAGACCTAAGATGACTCAGGGCCCCGGGGATAGACGTCATTCCGTCAGACCTGCTGGTGTCGTTGGGAGAGTCGCCATGACAAAACTCCTCCATCTGGTGTGTGGAGTATATGAGACACGCGCAATACCCTCAGACTTGAAGAAGAATGTAATAATTAGGATTCTAAAGAAAGCAGGTCCTATCAGGTGTGAATATTAGCGAACTATCAGTTCAGTGAGATATTGCTGCAGAATGCTAACAAGAATTCCATACAGAAAGATGAACTGCTGATAGAGGCTGACCTCGGATAACATAAGTTTGGCCTCCGGAGAAATATAGGAATATGTGAAGCAATACTGACTCTACGATTTCCGTTGTACGCAATATATGTTAAGGAAAGGCAGACCTCTGTTTGTAACATTTGTAGACGTAGAGAAAGCTTATGACGATATTGATTGGGATACAGCCTCTGAAATTCTGAAAATAGCAGAGATAAAATTCAGGGAGCGAAACAACCTGTAAAGAAACCAAGCGGCAGTTGTTATTGTCGAGGAGCATGAAAGGAAAAGTGTGATTGGGAAGGGAGTGAGACAGGGTTGTAGACCTTCGCCGATGTTATTCAACCTGCGCATTGAATAGCTAGTAAAAGAAACCAATGAAAATTTGCAATATGAATTAAAGGTCAATGGAAAGAAATACCAATTTTGAGATTTTTGCAGTGACGTTGTAATTGTATCAGAGATAACAAAGGACTTGGAAGAACAGCTGTACAGAGTGAATGACAAAATCGATAGAAGACTAACGGAAATAAGTCCAAGTACACTGAAGAGCCTAAGAAATTGGTACACCTACCTAATATAGTGTAGGGTCCCCGCGAGCACACAGAAGTGCTACATCACGACGTGGCATGGATACGACTAATGTCTGGAGCAGTGCTGGAGGGAACTGACACCTTGAATCCTACAGGGCTATCCACAAATCTATAAGAGTACGGAGGGTGGAGATCTCTTCTGAACAGTACGTTGCAAGATATTGCAGATATGCTAAAAAATGTTCTCGTCTATGGAGTTTGGTGGCCAGTGGAAGTGTTTAAACTCAGAAGAGAGTTTCTGGAGCAACTCTGTAGCAATTCTGGATGTGTGCCCAAGTCCATCGGAATGCACAATGAACACGAATGGATGCAGGTGATCAGACAGGATGCTTATGTACGTTTCATCTGTCACAGTCGTATCTAGACGTATCATCATCATCAGTTACCTGCTATATTAGCAGGTCCTTTGCCTCTCCATTTTCTGCGATCCATTGCTTCCTTCTTAAGGCTGCTGTATGTTGTACCGTCCATCATGTCATCCAGTATCTGGAATCTCTTCCTTCCTCGCTTCCTTTTCCCTTCTACATAACCTTCTAAAACTGTTTTTATCAGTCAGTCATTCTTTCTTAATATATGCCCAATCCAATTTCTTCTTCTTCTCTTTATTACATCTAGACGTATCAGGAGTCCCATATCACTCCAACTGCACCCGCCCCTCAGCATTAAGAGCCTCCACCAGCTTGAACAGTCCTCTGCTGACAGATGTGTGTGTGAATTCCTAAGGGACATCGGTCCCTAGACTTACACACTACTCTACTTAAACTAACTTAACGCTAAGGACAACACTCACACCCATGCCAGAGGGAGGACTCAACCTCCAGCAGGAGGGGCCGCACGATTACTTGCGTGGCGCCTCTAACCGCGCAGCCACTCCGCGCTGCCTCTGCTGACATGAACGGTCCGTGGGTTCATGAATTTGTCTCCATACCAGTACACGTCCATCAGCTCGATACCATTTGAAAAGGGACTCGTCCGACCAGACAACTTGTTTCCAGTCATCAGCAGTCCAATGTCGGTGTTGACTGGCCCAGGCGAGGGGTAAAGCTTTGCGTCGTATGCTGAGCGCAGTGCCGTATTCTACCTGTTTGCATATCACTGTATTTGAATACGTATGCCTATACGTATGGCCCTTCAGCTCAAATTAGATGCTGCTGAGGAAACTTGATTAAGGAACAAGATGCTTAAAGAAGTATACGAGTTTTGTTATTTGGGTAACAAAGTAAATGGTGATGCCCGAAGAATAGAGTATACAAAATGTGGATTGACAATGGAAAGAAAAACGTTTTTGAAGAAGGGAAATTCGTTAACATTAGTATAGATTTAATTGTTAGAAAGTCTCTCATGAAAGCATTTGTATGGAGTGTAGCCATGCATGGAAGTGAAACATCTATGATACACAGTTTACATAAGAAGAAATGTTTTTGAAATGTGGTGCTACAAAAGAATACTGAAGGTTAAATGGGTGGATCATATAAGGAATGATGAAGTACTGATTAGAATTGGGGAGAAAAGAAATTTGTGGGCAACCTGTATCGGTTGATAGGATATCAAGTGTCTCAAGTTCATTAGTGGAGGAAAATGTGTCTCTGTGTCTGTATGTCGGAGGAGGGGGGAGGTCGTGGGAGAAAAGCTCTAGAGGGGGACCAAGACATGAATACAGTAAGCAGAATCAGGAGGATATCAGTTGCAGTAGTTGTTAGGAGAAGAAGATACTTGCACAGGATAGAGGGGAATAGAGAGATTCATGAGACCAATCTTCAGACAGATGACCACAACAGCAACAGTGATGTAAATGCAGATATTTTTACTGGTGATTAAGGACAGTGCACTGAATAACATTACATCAGTATTTACTTCATTTGCATGAGGAGTAATATATTTTAGTTTAGTTAATATCTCCAAACTCTAGTGGCAAGATGAAGCCATTAGTGCTTCTATTCCTTTGGGCAGCAGGTCAGGTGTTGAAGCTTGGACCCACGTAAGCACGTCTATACTGCCAGACGTAGTCCAGTCAGTGGTGCCGTTAAGACCCTGCAGGTAGTAAATTACGTGACGTGATTGTGACAAGATTGTTAGACGCAAAGAAAAGAAAAACAACATACTGAAGTTAGTACATATTAAGGTACCAATAACCACAATATCAGCACTTACACCCGTAACACCCTGTATATTCACTATGGAGTGCTGTGGAATTTACGAAGGCAACAGCTGTGTTGTCTGAGTGTGCATCCGGAGAAATAGAGGCAGAGCAACACACACACAGCCTTTACATTCAATGCGTATGTAATTCTCAGAGTACATGACAATTGAGAATAAATCGCTGTAGTCTAGAAGAGAGTTTCATATTGAAGATAGTATAACTAGAAACAAATGTTTCCTGATCGGTGTCTCTATCTAGAGGGATTTCAGAGTCACGTGACGGAATGCACGCTAGAGCGTGGTACAAGCAATTTTGAGCATTCTATACTGTTTTACTTGTTGTGTGACGTAAGGTTGTGTTTTGTACAATACTTGTAAATATTACAGTTTATATGCTTTGAAAGACGATATAATATATTAAATGTCTTTAGAAGATACAGTTAATTCTTGGTGTACAGACTTCTGTGGTGATTAAAATTCTATAAATTTCTGTAGCTTATCATGCAACCTTCGTCTGTCGTGCACTGTCCTGTACGCTTAAACAACAGAAAGTCTTCTACCATGGAACAAGTGATACTTGCAACTGAAGTGCACTTCTTAAATGTTTTAACAATTTAACCTGTGTCGAAAATGGAAATTTATGTTAGTTGAGAATAGTTTCCATTTCAGAATGCATTTAACTTGAAACTGTATTTTCGTAATATGTCTACTTCATCTGAGTTCACTCACTGACGATTCATTTACTGAAGATTGATGTCTAACAGAGGATTAGTATAAGAGATATACTATTAAATACAGTATTGGCCACATTTTATCGACTGCAATACTATTAAATTTGAATGAAATATATGCTCTTAGATACAAGACCATGTTGTACCTCGTAACATTCTCTCATATTTGTGAAAACCTCACCTTTCCCGAGCAACTTATGTGATTGTAGAATAAATCTGCGTCCCACTAAAAGAAGGCAATATTTGAAAATGGAATTAGAAACTAACTTATATTCCGAGGTCGGTTAGAGGCTGAGGTCCAGAATTGTGTTAAGGTACAACGCTACCACAAAGTTATTATTTCAGTCATTATTGAAACATAAACGGAATTTCAAAAATCATCGTTTATACTCGATGAAATTTAATGTGTTTCAGCGATATGATAATCTACGTTGTAAGTAGCCAGTTTGTATGTTGACAGCACTATAGACTGTGTTAATATCGCTGACAGCGCTCTGTACCCTCGGCAAGAGATTCTGTGGTTGGACGGACTACCAGTTAGCGAGTGGATAGGAGAGTGTATGATATTTCTTTTTGCTAATCATAAGCCTTCTAGTAGTTATAGTCTATAGTAGTTAGAATCTTTTTACTGAGCTGGTTGGTAGTTCGTGTTATGAAGATTTTCTGTGAGGTAAGTGACTTAAGAAAAAGATTGGGGTTTGCCCTATAGGGATTCGTCATTGAAATGAGTTAAGGTAATTAACAAATTTGGAGTTAGTTTCATATTTATTTAACTTCATATTTTTTTGAATTTGTATTATTTTTTGGATTCCTGCAATTCAGGGCCATTATTTTGTGTTAATTATTGAAAGTTAGGTTGTCAATGTATAGCAGAGAGATTGCGTTGGGCTTTTACGTTGTTGGTAATAAATGAATAGGTTAAGTTTGAGTTGTCGCTGTCAGGGAAAATTCCGTAGGTCAGTGTTTAATAAAACAATAATAATAATAATAATAATAATAATTAAAGAGGTAGTTTCAACGTGTATATAAGGGACAGCCAAATGTCAACAAAACACCTGGGAAAAAGTAAGAAAAATCGTTTATTATTTCAAAAGCAAGCATCATAACTGTTAACACATTCATCTCACTGTGATACAAGATAGTGAGTGCCTTCATGGAAAAACTTTTGCGGTTGCCTACGGAATCGCGACACGACACAGACCTGGGCAAATTCGTCCGAAGCAAATCGACGAACACGAATATCTTTCTTCAGATCTCCAAAAATATGAGAATCTCAAGGGGAGAGATCGGGATTGTATGGAAAATTTCTAAGGGTTACCCGGAGGAACGTCTGCAGCATAGGAAACAAAATTGGTAACATGGGGAGGGACCGTAAGCAGCTGCAAACCTTTCCCTATGAATGCATTGACCGTCTTATCTCCCAGTGGTCTAAATATATTACCAGTTGTGGTGATTACTTACTTCTTCCATCTGTCTCGTTTTCATTTCATAGCTCCTTGTAGATCTATTAACACAGAGAATACTCTATTAACTAGCTATAACGTTCGGTTTCAGAACATTGGTGAACATGACATACGGTGTAATGGGCCCTACTTGTGAGAGCTCTGTGTATTTTCGGCAGAATGCGCCTGAAGATGGCCGAAAGACTCTGCACTTAAATATCGCTGCAAAAAGGTACCAACATATAGCAGTTGGCCCAAAATTTCATGGAGGAATGACATATCTGCTTCTCCAGATCACGCTCTTTTCTAGTGCTGAAATCCTCTCGCGAATAATAGTCATTAGATTTCGCTGTTGATAATATGTTTGATGAATTTTTAGATCTCATTGTGATTCTAGGTCTATATTACCATACGAGATTGGGAATTAGCAGCGGTCTTGGGAGACACGTAACGCCAGCATGTCGCACCCGCTACACAGTGAGGTCTCTCGCCAATTAACTCGATAATCTATGTCTGAGACGGAACGCATCTGGCAGCGCAGCTCCACACCTGTTGCAGCGAGATTGCCCGCAGATTGTTTACCAATATGTCTACGGCGCAGACAGTTACTGCCTATTCCCACAGTAGTAATATCGCTGTCACCTATCTCAGCGCATACCATCAAGTGTACGCGGAAGGGCCACAGTCCCCTCTCATTACCATCCGCTTATATAACTTGGACTGCAGCGACTCAACATTTAGTTTAACGTTTGTCCTTGAAGCCCTTCTGCTTTGAAACTATCGTGAATGCAAAAATCGGAAATTTTGCTGCATGACTGGATTTGAAGATTGAAGGAACAGCAACCTATATCGTCAAAAATTTGTTACTTAAGAGAAAAGCATCGCAGAAGTGCTCATTTAACTCTAATGGCAAACGATGCAAGAGAGGCGATTGTATCACTGTGTGGTTTACTGTTAAAATTACGAGAACACTACTGAAGAGTCAATCAAAATTTTGTGTTCCTTCCTACCCAGTGGCTGCTCCTCACATACCTTTAGTTAATGCTTAATACGTTAATGTTTAATGTTTAATACGTACGAGTGCATGTATGTATAGTTAATACTCTCGTCTATTTTTGCTCTGAGAATTCAATGACTTCTCTAGCCGGCCGAGAGATGACATGGCCAGAGAAGACGACAAAAGGGGGAAACTGCATTAGGAGGCTGTTTGATACCGATTTTTTGGGATTTTTTTGGGTGGGAAGAATTAATTGCAATTTAAACAAATTTTTACTTCATTACATTCATATTTCGAACAGTTTTTGTGAACTTTTTTGAATAATTTCGGCAAAAACGCTGTGATGTCCATTGAAGGTTGCGAATATAGTTCTCCAATTGCGTACAGTGTAGCCATTCCGATTTTCATCTGATACCAAAAAGGTTTTGATTTTACGTTAATAAGTTATTTTTTTGAGAGTATGAACTTCAATGTAGGTGGAAATAATGAAAATTAAAAATTTTCCATTCGTTGCAAAAATTTACTTCGATTTTCATGATTTTTTCTTTAATTATGCAACTAAAAATACCCCTAAAATCATGGTATCATCTCTCAAATTCGTTCATATAATTCGTAATTTTATAACGAATGATACTATCAATTTTCATACTATCAATTTCCGTAATGATCGGTTCGATACTTTTTGAGTTATACTGCACGCAAATGTGAAGAAAGTCATATCGAGATAAACGTATTTGAAAAATAAATTCTCGTAAACTAGAAATTCAAAGAAGTTAACAATAATGTAAAATGCTTACCGGTTAATCTCTGATTCCAGCGCCATATAATAATCCTTCTCGTTCGTCATACTGTTCGTTTTGCGCTTGCAGCAGTGCTTTCTGAGCTTTCCATCCTTCCTTTGATTCCAATGAACTACGTCGATTCTGCCAGCTCACGCGCTGATTATCCAATCTTTCGGCATAATTGAAGCTTTGCGTGCCTACTACAATTTCTGCCTCGTTCATGACCATCAGAAGGGATGAATTTCCTTCTTTGAATAAGCCCGCTGCTAAATATGCAGTCAATTCAAAGACTTTTTGTCCGGAGTGCAAGTGCTAATCGCCAAATAGTGGAATTAAACCTCTCATTCGCATTTTGTGTGTGGCCACCTAAACATCTCGCCAGTAATTCGTCCGTCGATAAATCTTCATATATTGGAAGAATTTCCTTTTTTTCACTCTGTTCTATGCTCATAAAATCTAAATGAATGCGAATTTCGCTTGGAAATTTTGACAGCGTATTAGTGAATAGTGAAACCAACGATTTATGCAACCTCCTAATGTGGTTTCCCCCTAAGCGTCTATTCTGAGGAGGGGAAAGTTGCCGATTGTAGTGACCATGACAGTTTCCGTCGCGGCTGCTTGATGGTCACAAAACCAAGAGTCTGCTTGGCCGGTGATTCTGTGTAAGGCCGCCGCTGTGGTTGTATCTCAGGTCGCGTGGTGGACTTTGACCAACAGTGGTGTTGAATTTCAACTGGCTCCGGTGATACGGAATTGTCTCTTAGAAAAGAAGGCAGCCAAGACGTATTTCTGTAACGAACTTGGACTGGTTATCACCGAGAAAAGGTTACATGGTATGTTATTTCTGAACCTTGTAGTCCCTGTGTTGTCGAAGGTGTTTAACGAGACTTGTAGTATTCGGCGTGTCGGACATTTGTGGCTGCCGTCACCGGAATGACAGATTATCGAGTGGATAAAGTGCTAAAACAAAAAATAATACTGCAGTTCGGCGGTCCTGATAGGACAGCTTTCTTCATGGACGAGTTAATAAAACTTAGGATCACTAACTTGATGTATGTGCTAGCTTGGATTTTCATCTTAAGTCTACAGAATTTATGATGTATATTTAAAGCTTGTGTTTAATTGTTTCGCCACTTGTAGTACTGGTCACTGTTGTCAGGCCTGTATTTTGGGGCTTTGCTGGCCGACCATTCAAGCCCAGTTATTCAGAAGTGAGCGAGTAAGCTCGAGAAAAGCTATTGGCTGATAGTCATGTAGTTCACCATAAATTCGGAACTGTCACCAATTAGCGGAACCCAACTACGCTGACTGGATTTGCAGTTGAAATAAAATTAATTTCACTCATCGCCCTAGTTTACGTAAGGCATGTAACATTCAGTCTGATAAAGCTCGGCGTTTCAGCAAACGTGGTATTTCAGTTTTATTCCTTATGTTCAAAACATAGTTAACTAACGCTGTAAGTTGCTTTTTGCGCAATTTCAGTAATGTCGCATTTCAGCGAAATTGCCTTGTATTTATATTTCCTTTAAAATAGTATACCTTACAGAATTGTAACTGAATAACGCTGCCTTCCATTTAATTAAAAGTCCTCAGCTGATCAGTGCTTGGGTTTTCTTGGCCTTTGTGTTTTTTATTACGGACGTACTTCCACTAAAAGCTTTGTACCTGAA
The DNA here is from genome assembly GCF_021461385.2 of Schistocerca piceifrons. Classification (NCBI taxonomy): domain Eukaryota; kingdom Metazoa; phylum Arthropoda; class Insecta; order Orthoptera; family Acrididae; genus Schistocerca; species Schistocerca piceifrons. The sequence goes on from NC_060139.1 coordinate 171,396,369, forward strand.
TTATTCTCTCATTAAGTCGCCTTGTGCGCAGTCTCGGGATATACTGATTGTTATCTAACGCTCATTTTATCGCCTTCTACGAATTCTGTTGTCCTGTTTTAACTTTCTTCGATAATTTTAGAACGGTTGTCTACTGAGGTTCTGATTTTTTTGTTTTGTTTTGAAATGTGTGTTTTAAAACACCTTCTGCGTTTCCTTTCATCGTATTTTCTTCAATAATTTGAAGAGGGTTATCTACCGATCTTTAAGAAACTTTTTGTACTATGCATTAAAACGTCTTCAGCAATTTGAAGAATGTTATCTATTTCTTTATTTTTGTATCTGTATTAATAAAATTTTGTGCGATATTCCTGGCAAATAAATTTCTCCCTCGAGGTTTCCACTCCTTCCGCTCCCCCCCCCCTCCCCTCCCAAACCCCCCTCCTCCTGCGGCAGCGCGGTTCCTTTCGTTCTTTACCAGCACCTACCTGTGAACTCGTTGCAGCAGTTCGCCGGTAGGAAAGTCGAGCAGAAACTTACCGTAGTGCACCAGGCTGCATACAATGTAACTATTCCAAGAATCCATAAATGGTCTCAATTTTGAATGAAAGGTAGAAATACTAGCAAAACGTCGGTATATTCTGAACCTTGATAATGTACACTTTCACTGCCAAGCTAGTGCTAATCTTAACACAATTACGCACGAACGCTTTCATTCACGTTAGCAAGTTTATGGTAACGTATTTCCGGAAATCTTAAAAGCTACTAAGTGCGGATTGTTATTTAATGAAAATTCTGGCCATACTATTAAGTTTATCGGTGTCTAGTGCACTTCAGTTTTTAGTCACCGATCTGCTAATACACAAAATTACTTAAAAATCCGTACGCTCTAAAATACACACCGGAATAATTATACCTCCACTTCAAAATACTTTTGAAACATGTAGTACATCTAAAACCGGCAAATTATAACTTCCTTCGCAGCTCATACTACACACGACCGTACCACTGAAAGGATGGGCTCCGACTACTTTGACTTCTGTAAGCATTCTACATCTCCAAGCGGAAAGACGCTCGAAGAATACGGCGTTCTGATTTGTCAATTTTCTTTAAGACCAATAGAAAAACATTATTCTCCCGCCTTAGTCAGCGCTTTTTATTACTACCAGATCAACAAGTAACAAACATTCGATCTGTACTTTTTCCCGAATTAAATATTTAACATTCTGAGATTTTGTTTATAGTTTTATTAACTATTTTCATTTGCACTCGAATTGACGTTCCTTCTACCATAAACTTACTTAACATATTATGATGCAAAATTCTCCGTCGTCTGCATTCACACTATCTCAAAACTTTCTCACACTAATTCGTACAACGTTCATAAGTAGAACAATGATCTACATATTTACTTAGACCACATTCGCGCATCATTCACACTGCTAAGAGCATATACAAAACTGTACGAACATAAATAAACAAAAAAAAACTTCTAGTAATAAACAGAATATTTCACAAAAGCATTCGCTTGACCTGTTTCTTGAATGTCTCTGTGCACTACTGTCCTCTAGCAGATGAAAATTAGAACTACGTACTCGACAGAACCCGCTTCAGACCATCTGTCACTGTGCACGCATGAGTCATTCTCCCGATACAAAGACACTAGACAGGAGCGATATAACGCGCCACGCCTCAACCCCTTATCTGCCTATGTCTTCCTTTCTGTTTCCCATTCAGACGTTAATTTGCTCCATCTCTCATAACCATCATTCTTTGTAATTCGGTATCACATTTCTATTTCAGTACCTCAGACTGCTAATGCAATCTGTGTACACTGCTGTTGCATCTAAGAAAGTAGGTCTATATCTGTCTTGGAGTTGCCTCCATAGCCCAGTGGCCAGCGCGTCTTCATGCGTAAGTAATGCGTTCCCATACTGCCAAAGAATTATGTGGTTGGGAGGACTGGAAATCGGTTCACTAAGCCTCTCAAGGTGAATTGAGGAACGACTTGACTTAGCAGTAGCAGATCTGATGTCTGGAAAGCCAACAATGGTCCCGCAGCGCATCCGAGTGACGTCACTTGGAAGGGAACGACAGGGCGACCAGTCGGCATCGTGCAGCTCTCTGGGCCTAATCGCGTAGGTTTCTTTCCTTTTTTTAGAATACGTCTGGGGAACCAATTGTAATCCTATGGCATATTCTGGGGTTAAATTGTTTTCTGTTCAAATAGAGAAGCATATCATGTCGTATGTAAAACCTGAACTCCACTCTGTTCCGAAGAGGAAAATAGAGCAAGAACGTAATTTCGCCTTTGGGTACCTGACTGTACTATGTAACTCACCTATACTCTATGATGCATGCCAAGTTTTCTTGTAATACGTTTACCTCAGGATGATCTGCTGTTTGTGGAAACAATCAAATATGAAAATTAATACTTATCGATATAATATACGAGAGAGGATCGAAAAGTAGCGCACAATAATTTTTGCAGCTGGATATGTTGAAATTTCTGGACGATATAGTTTGACGTTCGCGTTACAGAGGATACTTTTTTTCAAGTGCATCTCTAACGAGCAAGCCTGAACTAAGAAACAAACATGGTGTGCATGTTATTGTCGTCACTTGTGAAGTGCTGCGAAATGTAGTTGGACAGTTCTGGGCGAAAGGGCAGAAACTGAGTGAAATTACAGGTACGTGCAAGCCGAGTACGGGGACGACTGTACGGATCGTCGCAATGTCTCTTAAGTGGTGTGCATTCTTCCGAGAGGGCCGTGTGAACCTCAGTGATTCGCCACACTACGGACAGCTGGTAGACATGCAACTCGGCAGAATGTCGGAGCGACTGAGGCAGCAAATTTGAACGACCGGCGAGTGCAACTGCTAACCTTATCGCAGCAGTTCAACATTTTCTATGGTGCGGTGGACAGTACAATTATGACATGTTGAAGTTTCGTAAAGTTAGTGCTCGCTGGGTGCGTAAGATTCTGACGGATAACCACAAGGATCAGCGAATGATGACAAGCTTGGACCACTTAACGTGGTACGATGCAGAAGGGCATAACTTCCTCAAAGGAATCGTCACTGGTGATGAGTCGTGGGCATACTACTACACGCCCGAAACCAAGCAAGTCTCTATGGCGTGGAAACATGTTGGTTCCCCAGTACGATAAAAATTCAAAGTAACTTTGTTAGCAAAATGTTTGTGACAGTATTCATGGATATGCATGGCTTGTTATCGATAAACTTTGACGAACACAAGACAACTGTGAACGCTACAGCTTACATTACAACTTCGGCTAAGTTGCGTCGTGGCAAACGCCATAACATCAATGCAGATGTTGTCCAACTTCTTCATGACAATGTTGCTGCTTCCGTTCGCGAGAAAATCATAAAATTTGGGTGGGAGGTGCTCCCGTATTCACCATACGGTCCCGACATTTCACCGTCCGGCTCTCATCTATTTGTTCCCATGAAGACGTTCCAGGCCGTCCATGCCTTTCCGACAGATGCAGAAGTGAAATCAGCAGTCCAAAGATGGATATCCATCAGACTTCTGCGAACAGGGCATGTTGAAACTAACACCACTGTGGGAGAAATGTGCTGAAAACGTTGTTAACTATGTAGAAAAACTAGCAAATAATTATTTGCAACTTTTGTTTTGTTTTGTTAGCTGTTTATCTTTCTGGTAGTAAAATTATTTGCGACACTTTCCGATTTTCCCTCGGAGATAGTTACAACCTGTTTTTTATCGGACGATTGTCCGTTACTATGTACAACAACAATCTAAATGCAAGGAATAGTAATAAATTCAAATCTCACTGCAGTTAGCCGCAATTTTGAGTGCCAGAGTTTAGTTTAAATGTATTCAGATTTCAGAATAAAACGGTTGCCAGCTATACAGGGTGTTACAAAAAGGTACGGCCAAACTTTCAGGAAACATTCCTCACACACAGATAAAGAAAAGATGTTATGTGGACATGTGTCCGGAAACGCTTTATTTCCATGTTAGAGCTGATTTTAGTTTCGTTAGTATGTACTGTACTTCCTCGATTCACCGCCATGATTTCATACGGGATTCTCTACCTGTGCTGCTAGAACATGTGCCTTTACAAGTACGACACAACATGTGGTTCATGCACGATGGAGCTCCTGCACATTTCACTCGAAGTGTTCGTACGCTTCTCAACAACAGATTCGGTGAACGATGGATTGACAGAGGCGGACCAATTCCATGACCTCCACGCTCTCCTGACCTCAACCCTCTTGACTTTCATTTATGGGGGCATTTGAAAACTCTTGTCTATGCAACCCCGGTACCAAATGTAGAGACTCTTCGTGCTCGTATTGTGGACGGCTGTGATACAATACGCCATTCTCCAGGGCTGCATCAGCGGATTCCATGCGACGGGGGGTGGATGCATGTATCCTCGCTAACGGAGGATATTTTGAACATTTGAAGTCACGCTGCGTGTTTCCATTCCATGATTAATGTGATTTGAAGAGAAGTAATAAACATACTATAATGTTTCCATGAACCATGGACCTTGCCGTTGGTGCGGAGGCTTGCGTGCCTCAGTGATACAGATGGCCGTACCGTAGGTGCAAGCACAACGGAGGGGTATCTGTTGAGAGGCCAGACAAACATGTGATTCCTGAAGAGGGGCAGCAGCCTTTTCAGTAGTTGCAGTGGCAACGGTCAGGATGATTGACTGATCTGGCCTTGTAACATTAACCAAAACGGCCTTGCTGTGCTGGTACTGCGAACGGCTGAAGGCAAGGGTAAAGTACAGCCGTGATTTTTCCCGAGGACATACAGCTTTACTGTATGATTAAATGATGATGGCGTCCTCTCGGGTAAAATATTCCGGAGGTAAAATAATCCCCCATTCCGATCTCCGGGCGGGGACTACCCAAGAGGACGTCGTTATCAGGAGAAAGAAAACTGGCGTTCTAAGGATCGGAGCGTAGAATATCAGATCCCTTAATCGGGCAGGTAGGTTAGGAAATTTAAAAAGGGAAATGGATAGGTTAAAGTTAGACATAGTGGGAGTTAGTGAAGTTCGGTGGCAGGAGGAACAAGACTTTTGGTCAGGTGATTACAGGGTTATAAATACAAAATCAAATAGAGGTAATGCAGGGGTAGGTTTAATAATGAATAAAAAATAGGAGTGCGGGTTAGCTACTACAAACAGCATAGTGAACGCATTATTGTGGCCAAGATAGACACGAAGCCCATGCCTACTACAGTAGTACAAGTTTATATGCCAACTAGCTCTGCAGATGATGAGGAAATTGATGAAATGTATGACGAGATAAAATAAATTATTCAGGTAGTGAAGGGAGACGAAAATATAATAGTCATGGGTGACTGGAATTCGTCAGTAGGAAAAGAGAGAGAAGGAAACATAGTAGGCGAATATGGATTGGGGGGAAGAAATGAAAGAGGAGGCCGCCTTGTAGAATTTTGCACAGAGCATAACTTAATCATAGCTAACACTTGGTTCAAGAATCATAAAAGAAGGTTGTATACCTGGAAGTATCCTGAAGATACTAAAAGGTATCAGATAGATTATATAATGGTAAGACAGAGATATAGGAACCAGGTTTTAAACTGTAAGACATTTCCAGGGGCAGATGTGGATTCTGACAACAATCTATTGGTTATGAACTGCAGATTGAAACTGAAGAAACTGAAAAAAGGTGTGAATTTAATGAGATGGGACCTGGATAAACTGATAGAACCAGAGGGTGTACAGAGTTAAAGGGAGAGCGTAAGGGAACAATTGACAGGAATGGGGGAAAGAAATACAGTATAGGAAGAATGGGTAGCTCTGAGGGATCAAGTAGTGAAGGCAGCAGACGATCAAGTAGGTAAAAAGACGAGGGCTAATAGAAATCCTTGGGTAACAGAAGAAATATTGAATTTAATTGATGAAAGGAGAAAATATAAAAATGCAATGAATGAAGCAGGGAAAAAGGAATACAAACGTCTCAAAAATGAGATCGACAGGAAGTGCAAAATGATTAAGCAGGGATGGCTAGAGGACAAATGTAAGGATGTAGAGGCTTGTCTCACTAGGGGTAAGATAGATACTCCCTACAGGAAAATTAAAGAGACCTTTGGAGAGAAGAGAACCACTTGTATGAATATCAAGAGCTCAGATGGCAACCCAGTTCTAAGCAAACAAGGGAAAGCAGAAAGGTGGAAGGAGTATATAGAGGGTTTATACAAGGGCGATGTACTTGTGGACAATATTATGGAAATGGAAGAGGATGTAGATGAAGATGAAATGGGAGATATGATACTGCGTGAAGAGTTTGACGGAGCACTGAAAGACCTGAGTCGAAACAAGGCCCCGGGAGTAGACAACATTCCATTAGAACTACTGGTGGCATTGGGAGTGCCAGTCATGACAAAACTCTACCATCTGGTGAGCAAGATGTATGAGACAGGCGAAATACCCTCAGACTTCAAGAAGAATATAGTAATTCCAATCCCAAAGCAAGCAGGTGTTGACAGATGTGAAAATTACCGAACTATCGGTTTAATAAGTCACAGCTGCAAAATACTAACGCGAATTCTTTACAGACGAATGGAAAAACTGGTAGAAGCGGACCTCGGGGAAGGTCAGTTTGGATTCCGTAGAAGTGTTGGAACACGTGAGGCAATACTAACCTTACGACTCATCTTAGAAGAAAGATTAATAAAAGGCAAACCTACGTTTCTAGCATTTGTAGACTTAGAGAAAGCTTTTGACAATGTTAACTGGAATACTCTCTTTCAAATTCTGATGGTGGCAGGGGTAAAATACAAGGAGCGAAAGGGTATTTACAATTTGTACAGAAACCAGATGGCAGTTATAAGAGTCGAGGGGCATGAAGGGGAAGCAGTGGTTGGGAAAGGGATGCGACAGTGTTGTAGCCTCTCCCCGATCTTATTCAATCTGTATATTGAGCAAGCAGTAAAGGAAACAAAAGAAAAATTCGGAGTAGGTATTAAAATTCAAGGAGAAGAAATAAAAACTTTGAGGTTCGCCGATGACATTGTAATTCTGTCAGAGACAGCAAAGGACTTGGAAGAACAGTTGAACGGAATGGACAGTGTCTTGAAAGGAGGATATAAGATGAACATCAACAAAAGCAAATCGAGGATTATGGAATGTAGTCAAATGAAATCGGGTGATGCTGAGGGAATTAGATTAGGAAATGAGACACTTAAAGCAGCAAAGGAGTTTTGCCATTTAGGGAGTAAAATAACTGATGATGGTCGAAGTAGAGAGGATATAAAATGTAGACTGGCAATGGCAAGGACATCGTTTCTGAAGAAGAGAAATTTGTTAACATCGAGTATAGATATAAGTGTCAGGAAGTCGTTTCTGAATGTATTTGTATGGAGTGTAAACATGTATGGAAGTGAAACATGGACGATAACTAGTTTGGAAAAGAAAAGAATAGAAGCTTTCGAAATTTGGTGCTACAGAAGAATGCTGAAGATAAGGCGGGTAGATCACGTAACTAATGAGGAGGTATTGAATAGAATTGGGAAGAAGAGAAGTTCGTGGCACAACTTGACTAGAAGAAGGGATCGGTTGGTAGGACATGTTTTGAGGCACCAAGGGATCACCAATTTTGTATTGGAGGGCAGCGTGGAGGGTAAAAATGGTAGAGGGAGACGAAGAGATGAATACACTAAGCAGATTCAGAAGGATGTAGGTTGCAGTAGGTACTGGGAGATGAAGAAGCTTGCACAGGATAGGGTAGCATGGAGAGCTACATGAAACCAGTCTCAGGACTGAAGACCACAACAACAACAACAACAATGTTTCTAAAAGTTACTGAGACACTGGTACGCATATGGCACGACTAAAAAATACTGCCTGGATGTTCCTTTGCGATGAGTTGCCTGTGGCGCAACACATGAGTAGTGCTTGTTATGAGATCCAATTTTAGCAATAGGGTGCTCTTAATTAGCGAACAGCTTGAAAAAATCTTGGACACTCACTGTTCTTCATTACTTCCAAAATCTTGTTGTTATCATATACTGTGCCCACATACTTGTTCACCGGTTTATAATTTGCTTGGCCACATATTACAACATTTTCGACGAAAAACACTCTGTCATTTGTCTGCCAAGGCATATGTCTGTTCCACACCATAGACGCTTCGCAGCTATTTCTTTGGCCTCAACTACATGCACTCGCACCGACGGTTTTATTTTTACACGAAAGACAGTGTCTTTACCTTATACAATATAAACTTCCCTGAAACGACCAGCGTGTTTACTGCAATAATTTGGCAGATATAGTTCTTTCTTATCTTATCAACATACATTACATTTTCATAAACGCTTATTACTGACGAAATTCATTAATAGGTATATTTACAAAAACTGATTACAAATTCGAGACTTCAAGTAGATGAAAAATATATGAGGAACGGGGTTGTAGTGTTACAACTACGGATAGGTAAAATTAGTCTCTTGAAGAAATATTCCAATATTCCATAACTCTACGACCCGGTTTGAGTTACCAAGGCTCATTTTCAGACGAAGCTATCAGAACTTTTAGGTTGCGATATTTAAAACGTCCTGCTGGGCCTTGTTACGAAAGAGTATGTGAATATAATGCACTGAGTTTTATTTATAATACAAATAATGTATTGAATTTATTTAGTTATGGAGAAGGCAATGATGCCTTTAATGCTAATGTCTCAATAAGCTTACCCACAGAGGAAACAGCTGCACACTATTACTGAATAATTCTTTTTACTTTTATATGATCGATTAGCCACATGTACCAGTTAGTCTCGCCATCTGTGACCTCAGCAAGCAACGTGATGCTCACCGTCTTTTTCGATGGCCGAAGTCCAATACTCAACGAATTCCTCAAACACGGAAGAACCATTAAAAGTGAAATGTATTGTGACACATTCAGTGGCGTGCTCAAGTCCATCAAGAGTAAACGGTCTGGGTTGTTCACGGAGGAAGTGAGATATAATGCGCGCTCAAACGTCTCCAAGGTCACACGAAGTGTAAGGGCCAAGCTAAAGTGGGAGCCGCTTGAGCCCCACAACCAGGAGATGCCCTGTGGCATCCATGTGTTTGTTCTGCTGAAAAAACATCAAAGGGAAATGCTTCAACTCAGACGACGAACTGAAGGACACAGTGGAGAAGTGGTTGCTGTCACAGGAACAGGGACTTGTTCAATTCCTGAAACAGTTGCTTAGCTGTGATCTGTCCTCTGGAGACAACTTTCTATTCACAGTAGTGTTTCGTACATTTTGTTTTGAACAGTCCTCAAATACATACAGGCAGGCGTATTCAAATACAGATCTATGTAAACAGACGAAGTACGGCGCTGCGGTCGGCTACGCCCATGTAAGCCAACAAGTGTCTGGCGCAGTTGTTAGATCGGTTACTGTCTGCTGCAATGGTAGTTTTCAAGATTGAAGTGAGTTTGAACGTGGTGTTATAGTCGGGGCACGACCGATGGGACACAGCATTTTCGAGATAGCGTTGAAGTGGAGATTTTCTCTGCGACCTTTTAAAGAGTGGACTGTGAATATCTGGAATTCGGTAAAACATAAAATCTCCGACGTCGCTGCGGCCGGAGAAAAGATCCTGTAAGAGCGGGACCAACGACGACTGAAGAGAATCGTTCAACGTGACGGAGATGCAGCTCTTCCGCAAATTGCTGCAGATTTCAGTGCTGTACCATCAACAAGTGTCAGCATGCGAACGATTCAACGAAATCTCATCGATATGGGCTTTCGGATCCAAAGGCCCACCAGTGTACCCTTGATGACTGCACGACACAAAGCTTTTCGCCTCGCCTGGGCCCATCAACACCAATAATGGACTGTTGATGACTGGAAACGCGTTGCCTGATCGGACGAGTATCGTTTCAGATTGTATCGATCGGATGGATGTGCACGAATATGGAGACAACCTCATCAATCCATGGACCCTGGATCTCAGCAGGGGACTGTTCAAGCTGGTGGAGGCTCTGTAATGGTGTGGGGCGTCTGCGGTTGGAGTGATATGGAACTCCTGATACATCTAGACACGACTCTGATAAGTGACACGTACGTAACCATCCTGCCTGATCACCTGCATCCATTCACGTCCATTGTGCATTTCGACGGACTTAGCAGTTTCAGCAGGATCCAACGTCCAGCAGGACCACACTTCCAGAAATGCTACAGCGTGGCTCCCGGAACACTCTTCTGAGTTTAGATACTTCCGTTGGCCACCATACTCCCCAGGTATGAACATTATTGCGCGTATCTGGGATGTCTTGCTACATGTTGTTCAGAAGAGATCTCAACCCCCTCGTACTCTTACGGATTTATGGAGAGCCCTGCGGGATTCATGGTGTCAGTTGCCTCCTGCACTACTTCAGATATTGGTTGAGTCCATGGCACGTCGTGTTGCGGCACTTCTGCTTGTCCGTGGGGGCCTTATACAATATTAGGCAGGTGTTCCAGGTTCTTTAGCTCTTCAGTGTATATAGTATCCGTAATTAGAGTTCCAGTTTCAAAACGCTATATAAGGAGAACCGCTGCTCAGAGTGACGTCACATCTGAGCAGCATGTTATAAACGCAAGGGAAACTTCAAAGGAAAAAACAACTAACGAAAATTTTACCAATAGATAGCGCTGTAAGCGTCTCAACGAAAATGGCGACAACTATAAACGACAAGTGAATCACAAAACGACGTCTTTGGATTGAGTTGTATATAACACCATTTGTACTTTTCAATGTGTACGACAGTATATAGTCGGCAGTCTACAGTTGTGCAATGCCCATCCACCACGGCAAGGTCATGCCACATCGGATTGGAGAAATCGGTTTTTAATTGTTGTGGGGCTACAAAAAGTATAAAAAGCAAAGTTAGGTCGGTTTCAAATTGCCGTGAGACTAGAGCAAGACACTTTCAACATGCTGTCTACTGTTTCCTGCCACAAGCTGGAATCGAGAAACAGCACTATCCACAGCAAGACTGGGTGTCTCGTTGGTCATGTTCAGAATGTGTTGCGCAATGCATGCCTTCAATTCTGTTACGATCGTAATTGGAGATCAGAATAGAAAATCTTTCAGATAACCCAACAACCAGAAGTCATTAGGATTAAGAGCAGGTGATATGTACGGCCAGAGTGCAGGGAAGCGATGGCTGATAATTCTAGCACTGGAAATGCCGTGTGGCTAGGGCCTCCTGGCGGGTAGACCGTTCTCCGGGTGCAAGTCTTTCGATTTGACGTCACTTCGGCGATTTGCGTGTCGATGGGGATGAAATGACAATGATAAGGACAACGCAACACCCAGTCCTTGAGCGGAGGAAATCTCCGACCCAGCCGGGAGTCGTACCTGGGCCGTTAGGTGTGACATATCGTCACGCTGACCACTCAGCTACCAGAGGCGGACATTCTAGCATTTCCGAAATGCCACAGGAGCTGCCGCTTCTCTGGCTGTGCAATATGTGGAGGTTCGCCATCTTGCAGAGAAAATGGTCCGACCCACACATCCTCGCTGTTGAAGGATAGGAATGACGTTGGTGCCCAAAAGAATTTCATTGTATTTACCAGTGACGGTACAGATAACAGGACCTACTGAACTCATCTCGAAAAATAAGGCCCTTCGGTAACGATGCTGTCAGCCACCACCATACAGTCACCTCTGCAGAATGAAGTGGAACCGGTTGAGGCAAGTGCGGATTTTCCATTGTCTACCTTTGGAGAAAAGAGAGCCACTTGTATGAATATCAAGAGCTCAGATGGAAACCCAGTTCTTAGCAAAGAAGGGAAAGCAGAATGGTGGAAGTAGTATATAGAGGGTCTATACAAGGGCGATGTACTTGAGGACAATATTATAGAAATGGAAGAGGATGTAGATGAAGATGATCTGGGAAATACGATATTGGGTGAAGAGTTTGACAGAGCACTGAAGACCTGAGTCGAAACAAGGCCCCGGGAGTAGACAACATTCCATTGGAACTAATGAAGGCCTTGGGAGAGCCAGTCCTGACAAAACTCTATCATCTGGTGAGCAAGATGTATGAGACCGGTGAAATACCTTCAGACTTCAAGAAGAATATAATAATTCCAACCCCAAAGAAAGCAGGTGTTGACAGATGTGAAAATTACCGAACTATCAGTTTAATAAGTCACAGCTGCAAAATACTAACGCGAATTCTTTACAGACGAATGGAAAACTGATAGAAGCCGACCTCGAGGAAGATCAATTTGGATTCCGTAGAAATGTTGGAACACGTGAGGCAATACTGACCCTACGACTTACCTTAGAAAATAGATTAAGGAAAGGCAAACCTACGTTTCTAGCATTTGTAGACTTAGAGAAAGCTTTCCACAATGTTGACTGGAATACTCTCTTTCAAATTCTGAAGGTGGCAGGGGAAAAATACAGTGAGCGAAAGGCTATTTACAATTTGTAAAGAAACCAGATGGCAGTTTTAAGAGTCGAGGGGCATGAAAGGGAAGCAGCGGTTGGGAAGGGAGTGAGACACGGTTGTAGCCTGTCCCCGATGTTATTCAATTTGTATATTGAGCAAGCAGTGAAGGAAACAAAAGAAAAATTCGGAGTAGGTATTAAAATCCATAGAGAAGAAATAAAAACTTTGAGGTTCGCCGATGACATTGTAATTCTGTCAGAGACAGCAAAGGACTTGGAAGAGCAGTTGAATGGAATGGACAGTGTCTTGAAAGGAGGATATAAGATGAACATCAACAAAAGCAAAACGAGGATAATGAAATGTAGTCGAATTAAGTCGGGTGATGCTAAGGGAATTAGATTAGGAAATGAGACAATTAAAGTAGTAAAGGAGTTTTGCTATTTGGGGAGCAAAATAACTGACGATGGTCGAAGTAGAGAGGATGTAGAATGTAGACTGGCAATGTCAAGGAAAGCGTTTCTGAAGAAGAGAAATTTGTTAACATCGAGTATACATTTAAGTGTTTCTGAAAGTATTTGTATAGAGTGAAGCCATGTATGAAAGTGAAATATGGACGATAAATAGTTTAGACAAGAAGAGAATAGAAGCTTTCTAAATGTAGTGCTACAGAAGAATGCTGAAGATTAGATGGGTAGATCACATAACTAATGAGGAGGTATTGAATAGGATTGGGAGAAGAGGAGTTTGTGGCACAACTTGACAAGAAGAAGGGACCGGTTGGTAGGACATGTTCTGAGGCATCAAGGGATCACAAATTTAGCAATGGAGTGCAGTGTGGAGGGTAAAAGTCGTAGAGGGCGACCAAGAGATGAATACACTAAACAGATTCAGATGGATGTAGGTTGCAGCAAGTACTAGGAGATGAAGAAGCTTGCACAGGATAGAGTAGCATGGAGCGCTGCATCAAACCAGTTTCAGGACTGAAGACAACAACAACAACAACAACAACATATTCTACAACAGTGCATATTGATCAGTCCTGGGAGATGGAAGTGGGCTTCGTCTGCCCACGAAATTTTCCGTGGCTGTTCATTTTCCACTTCCATGCGAGCAAGAAATTTCAGAGCGAACAATTTGTCTTGCTGTCAGATCAACAGGAGGTAGCTCCTCATCATGGGTGGTTTCTTATGGGTAGCAATGCAGATGTTTCGTAGGATCGTATATACCATGTTAGTAGGCATGTCCAACGTTCAGGCAATTCCCCGAGCACTGCGTGTTTGGGCACCATCGCCCCACGTCCCCTGCATATTGGACAGAAGTCGGATCAACTGCTTTCCCCTCTCTGCCGTATTTCACTTGAAAACAACATGTACTTTCGAATTTTCTCCAAACCCTTAGCAGACATCGGATCCATGCCACTTTTCATACGCAATAGTGTCTGGAAATTCTGCTAGGCTACTCGCACACAATCACCATTCTTCTATAAGATTGTTTCGAGCAGTGCACTATTCTTCATGCACACAGTCATGTTGCGTGTCTCGGACACAGACTGAGCAACAGTTGTGTGTCGCGCGTCTCTTGGAGTTTTATTCCCTATGTCGATAATATACTGTTAAAATTTTACATCTTCTTAGTAGTGATTCTCTTTCTACAACTTTTTGAAACTGGAACTTTCATCATGGACGACCTGTGTATGATAGGGATGCCAAATGGAGACTCCAATTTATCGATTCCGATTTATAATTCTGAGTCTTTTCGTCCGCCCCAGCTGACGCCTCGTGCCACTGACACGGTGGAATTCTGCTGACTCTTCTTGTCAGCTCGACTGGGCTACTTGACAAGATTACTACAGAAGCAGTACGGCTGAAGTCTTTCGAGATGCCGTCTGGCAGTCTGCAAGCGAAGCCATCTACATCTACAGGGTGAAAAGTATTTAAACCGACAAACTCTGGGAGGTTGTAGGGGACATCAAATGAAATATTTTTCCCTAATGTCATTTTATCCTATGAGGAGTATTTAAACCGGCATAGGAAGATTTCTCTGGCGGCAAATTAATTAAACCAACAAACACTTTTCCATTTTTTTTATGACCAAGAGACAACACATTAACACGACCCAATTTCAATTACAGTAGATTTTCAAAAATGCCGAATCATCGGTCCAAGAATCGACGCACATGACAACTGAAATGTGCCGGAGCCCCGTCATGTTGGAACCACATGCATTGCCTTGTAGGGAGCGGGAGGCTTTCCAGCAATTCTGCCAATACTCTGGCGAGGAAATTGTAATAGTGTCCGCCATTTAATGGCCTAGGTATCAGATACGGCCCAATTAAACAGTCCCCCAACAACACTGACCCACACATTAATGAAGAATCGCACTTGATGAGCGCGAGTAAATGTGGTTATCCTCACTCCAAACATGTGAAATGTGCATGTTGAAGACTCCATCACGCTTGAGCGTTGCTTCATCGGTAAACAACACAGTGGATGGAAATGTAGGTTGCATTTCACACTGTTCTAGGTACCACTGCGAAAACTGTGCTCTGGGTGGATAATAAACTGGTTCCAGGTCGTGGACACGCTGTAAGTGAAATGGACGTAACAATTGCTCTCGTTCGTACGTTCGTCTGATTCGTCCCCATGTTACGTGCAATTGCACAAGTGCCGATTGAAGGATCCCGCTCCACATGCTGCAAGATAGCTTCCTCAAATTGCAGCGTTCTTACGGTGCGATGGCGTCCCTGTCCAGGTAACCTGCTAAATGACCTGGTCTCACGCAGACGTTGGTACACAGCAGCAAAGGTCGTATGATGCGGGATACGGTGATTAGGATATTGTTGTTGATAAACCCGCTGTGCAGCTCTTCCGTTGCTACGTAGTACGCACCAACCATACCAGTGTACTCACTCCAGATGTATCGCTCCATTAGTAAACAGAGACAATGCACTACTACACCGGTGGACAGCAGTTGCCTACAACTGAAGATCGTATTACGGCCTCCACCGGTTTAAATACTCCTCATAGGAAAAAATGACATTAGGGAAAAATATTTGTTTTAATGTCCCCTACAACCTCCCAGAGTTTGTCGGTTTCAATACTTTTCACCCTGTATATTTATACTCCGCAAGCCACCCAACGGTGTGTGACGAAGGGCCATAGGGAGAGAGTATGCACCACCCTGTTACAGCATCCTCGAACCTGTTCCTGAAGACGACGGTGACCCGCTATTACCCATTGGAATACACCGTTCTGTTGGAAGTCACGTAGTCGAATGATAACGGCCATGGCCGGAAAGGTAGTAACTGGCATCTGGAAGAGTCTGCAGCGATTATCAGGAACATAGTTACCGCTTGGCTCTCTCACCCAGATATGGTAAGCACACCAGGCCGTACAGTTGTTGGGAACTCTCACTGTCCCCATTCTACCACTATTTACTACATCGGTTGATAAAAGCCTGAACATAAATGACATTTCCTATGGCCTGCAAGCTGATCGGAAGCTGTTTGATTCAAAAGAAGAAGCAAAATCAGTCACACTTAAGTATGACTGATGGCCTCGGTTAATCTTTATTCAAGTGACATAGAATTTACTGAACACCGAAATGGTATCCAGATATATTCGATTACTACATATTCATTTTATCAGTATCCAAACACATGAAGAAAACTAAACACGGCGATCGTCATCGTTCAAAAATAAGAAGAAATACATGGAGTATTAAAATGTCTCAGTTACAAGTAAAGCAAGTGTGCTGAGTCCGCAAGCTAGCGGGGAATACAGTGTAAAAATGGTTCAAATGGCTCTGAGCACAATGTGACTTAACATCTAAGGTCATCAGTCCCCTAGAACTTAGAAATACTTAAACCTAACTAGCCTATGAACATCACACACATCCATGCCCGAGGCAGGATTCGAACCTGCGATAGTAGCAGTCGCGCGGTTCCGGACAGAAGCCGCTAGAACCGCTCGGCCACCACGGCCGGCTGAACACAGTGTAAAAGAGGTGTTACTTCTACAGATCGCGACTGAGTCGCCTTTAAATGATGTGGCAGCAATACTTGCGTTACTCATGGTGTTAAAGAGAGATTAGACGTGCACCAGAAGTAGTAAGTGTACCGAGCAAGTAAGTGATGATGGTCGAAGTAGAAAGGATATAAAATGTAGACCGGCAACGGCAAGGAAAGCGTTTCTGAAGAAGAGAAATTTGTTAACATCGAGTATTGATTTAAGTGTCAGGAAGTCGTTTCTGAAAGTATTTGTATAGTGTGTAGCCATGTATGGAAGTGAAACATGGACGAGAAATAGTTTGGACAAGAAGAGAATACAAGCTTTCGAAACGCGGTCCTACAGAAGAATGCTGAAGATTAGATGGGTAGATCACATAACTAATGAGGAGGTACTGAATAGGATTGGGGAGAAGAGGAATTTGTGGCACAACTTGGCTAGAAGAAGGTTTTGTTTTTTGTTTTTTTTTGGGGGGGGGGGGAAGGAGACCAGACAGCGTGGTCATCGGTCTCATCGAATTAGGGAAGGATGGGGAAGGAAGTCGCCCGTGCCCTTCCAGAGGAACCATCCCGGCATTTGCCTGGAGTGATTTAGGGAAATCACGGAAACCTAAATTAGGATGGCCGGACGCGGGATTGAACCGTCGTCCTCCCGAATGCGAGTCCAGTGTCTAACCACTGCGCCACCTCGCTCGGTCTAGAAGAAGGGTTCCGTCGGCAGGACATGTTCTGAGGCATCAGGGGCTCACCAATTTAGTATTGGAGGGCAGCGTGGAGGGTAAAAATCGTAGAGAGAGGCCAAGAGATGAATACGCTAAGCAGATTCAGAAGGATGTAGGTTGCAGTATGTACTGGGAGATGAAGAAGCTTGCAAAGGATAGAGTAGCATGGAGAGCTGCAACAAACCAGTCTCAGGAGTGAAGACCACAACAACAACAACAACAACCGAGCAAGTCGACAAGCAATTCAATGGTGGCTCAAGGTTCACTGTAACAAACGTTGAGTCCCTAATTACGGAAAAATTGAAATGAAAAATTTAAAATAATGAGTACGACTATGAACGAACCTAACTAGATATAGCAATTTTCTCATTCACTTAGCGGGTTGTTCAGTAAGTTTTATTACAACAGCAAAACAACTTTAGATCAAGCACCATTATTTGTTTGATCTATTGCAGGGTTCCTAAATTTCACCCGATGTTAACCACAATTAACATGTAGCACTGGAACACTCACCATTCTGGCTGCCACCTAGGATCTCGCGCGAAGACCGCCTGCTCTCAGTCGATATCATGTAACAGTTCTGTCACTAAATGTAACTGGGTTTTCTCTTTTGTTGCTAGTCAATTGTCAGGATGAGCATTACTGCAAGGGGCATTTGATTCTAAAGCATTATGTCAGGGTGAAAATACTAAATAAATTAATTTTCCTCTCTTAACAACATGTGGGCAGGGTGGGTTCTTCCTTGGCTCGGGTATGAGGTAGAATGAAACAGCATTTTTACATAAGATAACTTTTATTGAATATTTGTACAACTGTTTCCTTACTCGATGTTCTGGCTCGGAGAGCGGCAGCTGTGTCGTTTGCGAAACCTTCTGCTGCAGCAGCGGCGGCGTCTGATACGCGTAACGGTGTGTATCTCGTGTCGCCGTCTCGCCCAGTTGACTAGAGACGCGCATCGTGCTGTGGCCCATTTAATTATTGATAGCGAAGTCGTGCATCGGATGGTGATATCTTGGATGTGGCGTCCCAGTGTTTCTCTTCACTAAGCGACCGCGTGTGTTGTGCGTCGGCCAGCGGAGCGGCGCGGCGGGGAAAGGCCAGTGTCCCGGACTCGAACAATGGACTCCCGCTTGCCAGTCTTCGGCTGTCAGATCTTCATCCCAGCTCACAGGTGACTGCTGATGTGAGGCCGTCTCCTTCCCGTCCTCACGAGTCACCCGGGTACGTAAAAATCAGACTTCAAATACCTTTTAACTTCTGTCTTCTGGCGCCGAGGCTGCTGCTTGCTATTCCATTACAGCGGCGGACTTGGTGCGTCTGTGTACGATGTAGTCTCTTCTTGCATGACGGTCTTCAGCACCGAAACTGACTGAAAACTACTGCTACTCTCTTCTCTTTTCTTCTTTCGTCTGCGGGCCCACTGCGGCCCGCGTATTTATTCACTTCAGTTTACTGGAGGTGGACGACTTCACGGTCATTACCTCTTCTGTCACGTTGAAAAGCTTCTCGAAGAATCTTCTTAACGTCGGTCATTGGCTCTTGGAATGTAGGAGAGGGCCTATGCTCACATGTGGCAACTGAGAAACACGTGAGCCGGTCGGGCGATGCCCTGAAGGCTGAATCGACAGCGTCAGCTTATGTGGAACTTGCTGACTTCACGGTCATTGTCTCTTCTGCTCTGTTGTTCTGCCTGCTGTTTGCCGTTATGTAACTCTCTAAACTAAACCTAGTTTTTCATTTATATTCTAATTTCCACTTCACTTTGGTTTCACTAATTTATTTACTTAAGGGCCACTCAACAATCAAAAAGAAAAACCCGCTGTTTTCGCCGTTCTTTGAATCAGAATCTTCTCTCTACCGCTCTCAGGAACAGGAAGTTCCCTCTGCTGATCTCCGCAACCGAATCTTCTCTCTCTCGATTACCATCCGGAACAGAATGTTCTTTCAACTCTTTTGTTTCTCTAATTCTGGTGACTGAACAAAATAATTCCGCCAAACCCCGTGTCGGTCAACTAGAGCTCGTGCTTATTTGTTTCACCTATAGGAATAGGGAAAATTTTCCGGAAACCCCCCCCCCTCACCCCTTCGCCTTATGAGTTCAGGAAGATTGACGCCACATATTGGCTGCCAATGTGGGCTCTAGTGTTGGCGTTAGCCTATGACACACGAAAATATTTGTTCCTACCCGTACCATCCTGAATATTTTTCGTAAGTGTCGCAACTCGTAATCTGGCAGAAAACCAAAAGAAATTCTGGTTATACATAAAGCACACTAGTGGCAAGACGCAATCAATACTTTCATTGCATGATAACAAGGGTGAAGTCACTGATGACAGTGCCACTTCACTGAAGAATACGAAGTAAATATTCCTGAATTCCAATCAAGAGCCACTGCCAATATGAGAAACATATTAGAAAAGCAGCTTAAACCACTTTATAAAGGCAAAGTCTCTGGCCCAGATTCTGTACCAGTTAGGTTTCTTTCAGAGTATGCTGATAGAATAGCTCCATATTTAGCTATTATATGCTACAACTCGCTCACAGAAAGATCCGTACCTAAAGACTGGAAAATTGCTCAAGTCACACCAATACCTAAAAAGAGAAGTAGGAGTAGTCCGTTGAATTACAGGCCCATATCACTAACGTCGATCTGCAGTAGGGTTTTCGAACATATACTGTGTTCAAACATTACGAATTACCTCGAAGAAAACGATTTGTTGACACACAGTCAACACGGATTCAGAAAATATCGTTCTTGTGAAACAAAACTAGCTCTCTATACCCATGAAGGAATGAGTGCTCTTGGAAGGAGATGTCAACTGATTCCATATTTTCAGATTTCCAGAAGGCTTCCGACACCGTTCCTCACAAGCGTCTTCAAACTGCGAGCCTATGGAATACCACCTCACTTGTGCGACTGGATTCGTCATTTCCTTCCAGAAAGGTCACTAGTAATAGACGGAAAGTCTTCGAGTAAAATAGGAATAACATTCGGCGTTCCCCAAGGAGGTCTTATAGGCTCTCTATTGTTCCTGATCTATATTAACGGTGTAGGAGACAATCTGAGCAGCCCTCTTAGATTGTTTGCAGATGATGCTGTCATTTACCTTCTTGTTAAGTCATCAGATGACCAAAATATATTGCAGAATCGTTTAGATAAGACATCTGTATGGTGCGAAAAGTGGCAATTGACCCTAAATAAAGAAAAGTGTGAAGTTATTCACATGATTACTAAAAGAAATCCGCTAAATTTCCATTACGCGATAAGTCACACACATCTGAAGGCTGTAAATGTGACTAAATACTTAGGGATTACAATCACAAATAACCTAAATTGGAGCGATCAAATAGATGATGTTGTGAGTAGAGCAAACTAAAGACTGCGATTCATTGGCAGAACACTTAGAAGGTGCAAAGGTCTACTGAAGAGATTGCTTACACCAAGATTGTCCGCCATATTCTGGAGTACTGCTGCGCTGTGTGGGACCCGCATCAGGTGGAACTGACGGATGACGTTGAAAAAGTACGAAGAAGGGCAGGTTGTTTTGTATTATCGCGAAATAGTGGAGATGGTGCTACAGACATCATACGTGAATTAGAGTGGCAAATACAGGATTTGGGGTGGAGATCATTAAAACAAAGGCGGTTTTCGTTCCGACGGGATCTTCTATTGAAATTTTAATCACCAGTTTACTCCTCCGATTGCGAAAACATTCTGTTGGGACTCACCTACATAGGGGGGAAAGATTATCACTATAAAATAAGAGGAATCAGGGCTCGCGCAGAAAAAATTAAGAGCTCCTTTCCCGCTCGCTGTTCGAGAGTGCAACGGTAGAGAGGCAGCTTGAAGGTGGTTCATTGAACCGTCTGCCAGGCACTTTATTGCGAACAGCGGAGTAATCACGTAGATGTAGATGTAGAATGAGTTACGAAAAGTTGCTGTGTTGTCAAAGCGACCCAAAGAAGGCCTCCGTTTCTAATACGCACTCGT
This sequence comes from Schistocerca piceifrons, assembly GCF_021461385.2. NCBI lineage: Eukaryota > Metazoa > Arthropoda > Insecta > Orthoptera > Acrididae > Schistocerca > Schistocerca piceifrons. The sequence continues at coordinate 171,417,474 of NC_060139.1, forward strand.
CTTCCGTGTGAAACTCGGTCATCCGAGTTTTATCTGAAACGTATGAAGAACTATTATTTCAGTAAGATCTGACTTGCTTTTTCCTCGATCTGTTAAGAGGAGAATAAAATGGTCTACCTAAATTCTATTAAAAGAAGCTAATTATGAGGGTGACCGCAATTGTTTCTGCTCTGTTCACATTGAAACTACTGGTGGAAATTTAACTGACATTTAATAGCAGCAGGCGGATGTCTCGATAGAAGTGAAAGTGATGAGACACACTCCAACATCTTCCCATGTTCCTTTTATTAATCTACCTGTTTGTCGTTCGTTATCAGTTTGGATTCTCACATTAGTGGGATGAAGAAGGAAGATAGGACTTTGGACCCCGATTATAATGAATAAACATGTAAACTTAAGCAAAGTAATGGCACACTTTTTTCCGAGAGTGTACTTATATTTACGAACATTTAGCAAGTGCCAAAATCTAATGGAGAGTTTACAAAAGTAAAAAGGTGTGAGATCTCTCTCAGTTCCTAAAAACTCACGAACGCAGATACACACATACACACACACACACACACACACACACACACACACACACACACACACACGTACGCACGCACGCACACACACACACACACACACACACACACACACACACACATACACACCTTTCAAAGTGTATAAACGCATTAAAGAAAAAAAGTATGGATACGTACAATCGAATATTCCGTCAAAGCATTGGTCTGCACAGTTAAAGGGAATAAAAAGAATTTTAAGTTCCATAAGCAGCATGAGATTCAACCCTAGCCAAACCAACGAATTTTCATAACGCCCATTACCAAAGGAGAAGCCAGCTGTACAAAAATGAAAATGAGTTCATTAACTGTTGCCGACTTATATTAGCAACATAGTTTTTAAACAGGTACTGATTTGTTAGTAGCGTACAGAACATGAAACTACCTTTTGGGACACTCTTAACAACTTCAACACACTTTCAGTAACGTGTAATACCATGGAGGAAGAATGTACTTTATGCTCACCCCAGAAGAATTTTAAAGATGCGGATTTCCTTGATTCTTAGTGACTCTTACTCACAACGTACATTTTAAAGAGGTACTGATGTGCAAGAAAGGTCCCGAAATATTGAATATGGCGTTCAATGGGGAAAGCTGCATCTAATACTGAGACTTAAATTTTTCGGTTAAATTTAAATGAAAAATTTAAAACAGTTGTGGAATCAGGTACAAGATTTTATTAGAAACAATAATTTTTGGGAAATATACAATAACTTACTACAATATTTTCAAAAGGTGGCCGTGCAGTATTCTCCTTCCTCCATTTGTAATGCGAGGGTTAACCACCTATGACCCCCCAGATATCCTCACGGAAATTACAAGTAAAACAGTCCCTGCTCTGAATGTGATAGAGTAAGAGCAGCAGATATGAATCGCTTTTTCTTCGCTGTATGCGAAACTGACAATTTTTTTTAAGCAATTGAGTTGATACTATCAACAATTACTCACTAATACGAAAATACCTCTTTATACATTAATGTTCGAAATAATTACTAAATTTTTGAGTATCCTATGAAGTCTTAGATGATTTCTAAGCCCGAGGTGGTTACTTGGTCTGGCAGGCTAAGGAAAACACGTAAAAGTTTGATAATATGGTCTTACATTTAAAAAAAAATGCTAAAAGAATGTTCGTTTTTTAAATGTTTTTCTCTACGTTTGACAGTAAAATCACATTCATACTAGATGTTTTGAGTCTGCAGTAAGTACACAGGACACATAAGCAGATCGCGAACACGCTGATTGTGGGTTTCGCAGCTGCAAAGAGAAGACGCTTTTTCCACCCGCATGGCAAGAGATCACATAATTATGATATCGACTGCGGGCGTAATTCCATGCACGCGAGCATAGTTCCGTTTTTGGTTATGCATTCAGCACTCCAACTACACGAGTATCTAGGCACCACGTAATGTTATTTGAAATGTAAGCTCATCAAATACGTCACTTCCTTTTTTTACATTTTGTGAATTAGGGCATATTATTTTGATTGGTCATATTAAGTGTGACCATTGAAGGTAAAAGCAGAAATGAGCACCTAACTACAATCAGTCAGTTCGCTGATAAATTCTAAAAGTTTTAGCGCAAATTCCAGCGGACGACGTAACGCAGTCGTTCAGGCACCACTGTCATTACGTGTGAACCACTGTATCATGCATATTGTTTTGTCATTTACGTTTTACGTTTATCGTGAAGCATTCAGTGAATTGCGGCTAAGTATCGTTAGAGGGACGCATACGTGGGCTGGTGATAACGTTTTTGAATAGTATTCGAAACGTTCTGAGTCCCAGGTTCAAAGCTGGCTCCTGCTTAAATTTTGATTAATAATCAGAATTAGTTGCTGATGACTTCCGGCATAAGAAGTGACACTCATTTTGCCAAAGGCCTTGTCGAAGGGGGCGGAGGAGCGGACGGAGATTCAGGGCACACTCGTGCCTTTGGGGATGGGGAGCTGCCCCCAAAGGCGGGAGTTTCAGCAATGGTCAAGGGCATGAAGATGCAAAGGTAATGGAAATTACTGCATTAAAGACACATAACGTGCATCTGCAGGACATGTGGCCTGTAACTGAAAAACTGTGATGATGATTTCTACATTGCCAAAAGATTTCGGAATAGTCACCCAATTGTATCTCAGGGAGGGGACCATGAGAAGGAGATTGTATAACCAAAGAAAGTATAACGTTCTACGAGTCGGGGCGTGGAATGTCAGAAACCTGAACGCGGTAGGGAAGGTATAAATTGTGAAAAAGAAAAGGCAAAGGCTAGCTCTAGATATAGTATTGGTTAGTGAAATGAAGTGGAGAGAAGATAAGGATTTCTGGTTAGTTGAGTATAGGGTAATATCAACAACAGCAGAAATTAGTATAACCAGACTAGGATTCGTTATGAATAGGATGGTCGAGCCGAGAGAGTAGTACAGTGAAGAGTTCAGTGATAGGATCGTTCTTACCAGAATTGACAGCAAACCAGCACTAACAACAATAGTTCAGGTATACATGCCGATGTTGCAAGCTGAAGATGAAATGAAGAGACATGGAAAGTATATGAAGATATTGAAAGGCTAATAAAGTACGTAAAGGGAGATGAAAATCTAAAAGTAATGGGGAACTGGAATATAATTGCAGGTGAAGGAGTAGAAGGAAACGTTGTAGGGGAATATGGGTTTGGGATAAGGAATGAGAGAGGAGAAAGCGTAACTAAGTTCTGTAATAAATTTCAGATATTAGTAGTGAATACTCTGTTCAAGAATCACAAGAGGCAGAGCTACGCTAGGAAACCGCCAAGTGATACGGGAAGATTTCAATTAGATTACATCATGGTCAGACAGCAGTTCAGAAATCAGATATTGTATTGTAAGGCATGCCCAGATATTTACTAAGGTCACAACGTAGTAGTGATGAAGAGTAGGCTGCAGTTTAAGAGATTAAACAGGAAGAATCAATACGAAAAGAAGTGGGATACGGAAGTACTAAGGTATAACGAGATACGCTTCAAGTTCTCTAAGGCTATAGATACAGCAATAAGAAATAGCTCAGTAGGCGGTACATTTAAAGAGAAATGGACATTTATAATCAGGGTAACCACGGAAGTGGGAAAAAAAGCATCGGTATAAAGAAGGGCACTGCAGAGAAACTATGGGCAACAGAAGAAATACTTCAGTTGATTGATGGAAGAAGGAAGCACAACAATTTTCAGGGAAATTCACGAATTCATAAGTACAAGTCGCTGAGGAATGAAGTAAATAGGAAGTACAGGGAAGCTAAGACGAAATGGCTGCATGAAAAATGCGAAGAAATCGAAAAAGCAAAGATTGTAAGAAGGACTGAATCAGAGTATAGGAAAATAAAAACAATCTTCTGGGAAATTAAAAGCAAGGGTGGTAGCATTAAGAGTGCTAAATGCAGAGGTGAGACCGCGTAGGTGGAAAGAGTAAATAGAAAGTCTCCATGAGGGGAAAGTTTTGGCTGATGTGATAGAAGAAGAAACAGGAGTCGATTAAGGACATGTAGGGGATCTGGTATTGAATTAGAATTTAAGAGATCTTTGAAGGATTTAAAATCAAATAAGGCAGAAGGGATGAGTAATATTCCATCAGAATTTTCAGAATCATTGGGGAAAGTGGCAAGAAAATTACTATTCAATTTGGTGTGCCGAATGTAAGAGACTGGTGATAAACCATCTGACCTTTGGAAACATATCACCCACACAATTCCGAAGACTGCAAGAGCTGAGAAGTGCGAGAATTACCACACAATCACCTTAACAACCATGCGTTTAAGTTGCTGACAAGAATAATATACCGAAGAATGGAAAAGAAAATTGCGGATGTGTGAGCTGATGATCAGTTTGGCTTGAGGAAAGGTAAAGGCACCAGAGAGGCAATTCTGACATAGCTGTGGATAATGGAAGGAAGACTAAAGAAAAATCAAGACACGTTCATAGGATTTGTCGACCTGGAGAAAGCGTTACGCAGTGTAAAATGGTTCAAGATTTTCGAAATTTTGAGAAAAATAGGGGTAAGCTGTAGGGAGCGACGGGTAATATACAATAAGTACAAGAGCCCAGAAGGAATAAGAAGAGTGAACGACTGCAAACGAAGTGCTCCGATTACAAAGGGTGTAAGACAGGGATGCAGTTTTTCACCCCAACTCTTCATTCACTACATCGAAGAAGCAATGACAAATATAAAAGGAAGGTTCAGGCGTGGAACTGAAATTCAAGATGAAATCATATCAGTGATACGATTCGATGATGAAGTTGCTATCCTGAGTAAAAGTGAAAAAGAATTATATGATCTGCTGAATGGCATGCATATACTCCTGAGTACAGGATATGAATTAAAAGTAAATCGGAGAAAGACGAAAGTAATGAGTAGTGGCAAAAATGAGAACAACGAGAAACTTAACATCAGGATAATAACCAACGACAGACGGAGCAAGATGGACATCAAAACTAGACTAGCACTGGCAAAAAGGGCATTCCTGGCCAAGATAAGTCTACTACTACGAAACATAGGACTGTTGGAAAAGCAGAAAAGAAGAGAATAGAAGCTTCGGAAATGTGGTGTTACAGACGAATGTTGAAAATTAGATGGACTAGTAAGGTAAGGAATGAGGAACTTCTGCGCAGAATCGGACAGGTAATGGTAATGAATATGTGGAAAACACTCACAGGGAGAAGGGACAGGAGGAGAGGACATCTGTTATCGGTTAAGACATCAGGGAATAGCTTCCATGGTACTAGAGGGAGCTGTATTCGGCAAAAACTGTAGAGGAGTATAGAGATTGGAACACATTATCAAATAATTGAGGACCCTGGTTGCAATTGATATGACTTATGACTAAAAAAAAAGAACACACAAAAATCGTCACAACGCGGAAGAAATGAAACAAATATGAATGAAAAGGCCGCGTGCAGTATCGCGATTTGAAGGGATCTTGGTGCTCTATTGCTGTCTGACCTAGGAATATGGAGTAAGGGGTGTTTGGTTTAGCCCGTACCAGCGGCCATTGTATAGCCATTCGAACATTTGTCTTAATCTACTTACGTTTTAGTATACTAAGCAAGCTTTCAGCAGCAAACTGGAGGTGCGCATTGATAAATTCCTTTTGCAAAACATTTTAGTGCAGTAATTAATGTTCAGCTAATGACACAATTAGTATGTGGACCATTCGCCTTTTACGTACAAAACAAGTCACCCTCGTTAGGATTTAACGTGGAAAAACATCATTAAATCACTCCGGACTGGAGAGAGACCGATGGTTCCAGTTTAGTCCAGAAATGTATCAGATCTCGGTCTGAGTTTCAATAGTTTGAAAACGTCTTGCTTCGATTGGATTTTATGTGCATAAAACACATTTTCAGGTAAGTTTTTGAAGCGCGCCACTTGTACTTTAAACTTGTAAAAATCGGTTCATATTTTGTACGAAGACAGATAAATGGATAAAGGAAAAAAGTAATTTTTTATCCTATAATCTTTATCCGTTGTCGCGATATGATGGGATAAAGTTGAGTTAAATGTAGCACATAAAATTCTTTCTTACGTGAATCGGATGCGCAAGAACTATTTTAAATGAATCAAATAAATAAAAATGCATTCGTACGATAAAACTGAAACTCGTCTTCGGAAAACAAGCTTCATTCAAAATTTACCTGTGTTTCATTCTTGTGCGAATTGGTTCAAGTTTTATAAGAAGGAAGAAAATAGCATGTAATTAATGGTCGACCTGTCCTGCCAAAGCCTTAACCGTTGCCACGACATAACGGTATAAAGTTCCACGTTACATGCACGAAACATCCGGTTTCACGCGAATCGCAAGTGCTGAGATGTTTTAAAGTGATACAGACAACAGAAAAAATAAGATCATACGATAATTATAGGAAGCGTTTCCTAAAATGTTTTATCGTTGGGGGTTTCACGTGCGAAAAACCAGACGTCTGCACATGAAACTTTGTTTCGTAGAAATGTGTTGGATTTTAAGCGCTGCATTTGGATATAATTAAAATACGGGTTATTACTCATAATTATCGTTTTGTTGTTTGTACGTTAAGCACTTTGTTCACCAGTGGCTTAAATTTACGGAAAAATCTGTGGATGTACAAGCCAACGTGTGTACCACACCATAATTCTACCCAGTCCTGAACAAAATGATACAAGATTTGACCGAGCGTTATCCTATTTATAAAAAAAAAAAATGCTGTATTTCCTTCAAAAACTGTTATGCCACCTAGTAGAAAATTTCTTTTCGGTCATAATTTTCGTACGGGATTGGGAAGTTCAAACTATTTTGTCGTACTTAGATTGTTTCGCAGATCTTCTGTGTATTTCAGTCAACCATACTCGTACTTAATTCGGACTGGTTGTTGCAACATTTCGCGACAAAATTATTCACCTGAGTTTTTCTAGCAGTGGTTTCTTAATTTTTATTTATTATTACCGCATACATTAAATAAACAATGACATAAACATTAAGATAACAGAAAGTAACAAGGTGTATGCTTTTAAATATTTTATTATCTGTTGCGCAAATGTTTAGCTTGCGATATGGTAATATTTTAAGAAATTTTATGTGTGTAATATGGTCGAATCATAAGTTTATCGTCCGCAGCTCGTGGTCGCGCGGTAGCGTTCCCGCTTCGCGCGCCCGGGTTCCCGGGTTCGATTCCCGGCGGAGTCAGGGATTTTCTCTGCCTCGTGATGACTGGGTGTTGTGTGATGTCCTTAGGTTAGTTAGGTTTAAATAGTTCTAAGTTCTAGGGGACTGATGACCATAGATGTTAAGTCCCATAGTGCTCAGAGCCATTTGAACCATCATAAGTTTATCTACGTAATATAAACTATTTACATTAGTAATTGTCATGAACTTGGTACAGTATTTAATATTTCGTTCGCTATGGTATTAACGATTCCTGTTATTTTGTGCACTGCGTAACGTATTTATGGTTTTTCTCAAATACTTCGTATACAGTCTCATGCATGCCATATGAAAAAAATGTGTGTAACCATAAAATAAAAATTAAAAAATTAAAAATTGAACAAAATTTAAAATATAAAACAAAATAACCACAAACAAAAAATTTGAAGGGTATTTAAAAAATAAAACAAAGACCTCTCACGTGCATGTAATCTTGACGTGGTGTTGAGGTTTGTATGCTCTTAGGACTCAGTGGGCTACACTGGACTGGTTTAATCATACCAGGCAGATAACCGTAGAGGAGCCAAACTAACAAAGCCAAGCACTTCCAACATGGTTCGAAAGACAATGAAAAAGCTTATACCGGATTAGTCGTCTCCCGAGTTAACAAAAATCTATACCAGAATGAGATTTTCACTCTGCAGCGGAGTGTGCACTGATATGAAACTTCCTGGCAGATTAAAACTGTGTGCCGGACCGAGACTCGAACTCGGGACCTTTGCCTTTCGCGGGAAAGTGCTCTACTCTTCCTGTGTTCGAGTCTCGGTCCGGCACATAGTTTTAATATGCCAGGAAGTTCATATCAGCGCACACTCCGACTCCGCTGCAGAGTGAAAATCTTATTCTGGAGACACGCCACAGTTTGTGGCTAAGTCATGTTTCCGCAATAACCTTTCTTCCAGGAGTGCTAATTCTGCAAGGCTTTGCTGGAAAGCTTCTGTGAAGTTTGGAAGGTAGGAGACAAAGCACTGGCAGAAGTAAAGCTGTGAGAAGAGGGCGTGACTCGTGCTTGGGTACCTCGATGGTAGAGCTCTTGCCCGCCAAAGGGAAAGGGTTCGAGTCTCGGTCCGGCACACAGTTTTAATCTGCTAGGAAGTTTCAAAAATCTATATCGGCTGCAAAGCTGTGGCGGTCGAAAGTCAAATTACGGTAGAGTAAATGCTGGGAACCACAATGAAAAATACTCCTGTCACGTCTTTTTTCGCAATGTTTCCACTTCTGTTGACTTTACGTTCCAACAGCGAAACATGGCGGATGTTCGATGATGATTTAGGTAGTCATATCGTGGTATTCCATACTCCACATTGCTTACGTGTCCATTTTTGCTGATCGTGTTCATCCAGTGGTACAATATTGATCTCTCAATGGTGATACCGTGTTCCCAGATGACGGGGTTCCTTTTCAGCTAGTTCTCAGGGCCCAGGACTGGTTTTGCCAGCACTTCTTCTCTTACTTGATTCTCACAGTCAGCAAGTCTCATTAATATTGAGCCTATCTATTACTCTTTGGAGACAAGGGTGCATGGTCGCTATTCACATCCATTATCACTACCAGAACTTGCCACTTTGTGCAGGACAAAGCTACTTAGAAAGCCAGCACTGTATTAGGCAAGGTAATGTGTTGTGTCTTCCGTGTTTCTATATTTTTGCTCATCCCCTGTACTTTTACCAGTAACGCGGCATCTTCAAGCAAAGGACCGGATGTTCAAAAGAGATTCACCCTTAGTTCAGAATATCTTTAACATGTAAACTCAGAGTAGATTTACAGTTACGCATCGAGACTAACAGTCTACCTCGGCGGCAGTTGCAAGATGTCGGTTCATGTGGTTCCCTGCAGGGGTCTCCTGCACAGCTAACTGGCCCACTCACTCGTATATTATTCAACATGCATTCAGTCGAGATGCATACAACATCGTTGCAGGAACATATCGAAAATTTCATTTTTCAACAAGACGAAGTAACAATTAACTGGCGTTAATGAGATATTTCACATTTGTGGAAAATTACGGTCGCCAGTCCTATGGATAACATCTATAATAACTGAGAAAGAAAGTTTAATGCACACATAATTGGCACTACAAGCGTGGCAACTAAAGTTTGACACGTGTTGTGTGAAAACTGAATGTTTGTCAGAAGTAATAAATTTCGCTACATTCTGACCTACTTTAGCAAAAGAATTAATAAAACTGGAAAATTGGAAGTTAATTTAGTGACTGAAATTAATAGTGAACTTTGCTTCTGAAGCACTACGAAATTAAATAAAATAAGGTTAGTCTTGGGCTACCTCAACTATTATCTCAAAAGCTACTTGAATCTACGCCATTTAGAAATAAGAGCCTTAACCTTGAACAATTAACAATAGAAAAATTTAGTACGTACCAAGCTGAGCTGTAGTCACAGGTAAGCTAAAATATGGTAACAAAACTCGCACTCTTAATTTGTACTTGTGTAATCTAAATATTGCAGCCATCTATGAATACTTTAACTAAACTTTGAAATTAAAGCAGTGAAATGGAACGATATTACTTTAATGCTGGCGTCTGAATATCAACAACACACGGGTTCATTTCGGAAAAGGAAGGGACCCTGCTTGGTAATGCAATTGGGACAATGAGCAACAAAGGTTCATGCTAAGTTGCTGTATTTTAGTGATGCAAATAGAACAGTTTGGAAAGCTGAGGTCTGCCATACAGCTCTAAAACCTTACGTGCTTTCAGTCTTCCTTGTTGGTTGATTGAAGGTTTGAAGTCGTCGTTCGAGGAGGTGGCGACAGTCACTTATTGTCGGCCGTCGCTGTTGCAGCAGCTGGATGTTGGTGCGCCTTCTTCTCGACACGGTCTCCAGACGGGCTCTTGATGCGTGCCAGCTAATGTCTCCCGTCCGCGACACCGTGTCAGAAACTATCATAGCAAGTCGAGCGCAATTACATGCTGCCAAACCCCGAAAGCGCGGCACCAAGCGGGAGCGTCACACAACACACTTCTCCACCGCCCTACTCCAGACAGACTCTGCTCTGCCCGCGCTCCACGCGGCAGAGTTAACACTACCAAAGATCCTAAACACTTTGCTTCTCCACACGACCTATCGATGTAATCATTCGATAGCGTATTTTTCCTAGGCAAGACCCAGCTAGTATTTACAAAACAAACCAATTATACATCGACATAAATGCATAAATATACATAAACAAATTTTAAAACAATTACAATATATAAAGACACAGAAATATCATATCTTCAGGTAACAAAATAAGGAAAGAATTTATAGTACAGTAGATGGAAATAGGAGGATATGCATTTCCGGCGTTAAAAGTGGACGTCATATAGAATATCTGTGAAAGAAAAATGAAAGCCTTTGTCCTAAACATAATTTTAAGAAGTACGGTACCCGTACGTTGTCCTTCGTTGCATTTCAAGACACCTGGAAAACGTACGGTTCTTAAATACTTTGTAGACCTATGAGTTAATTACAATTAACCGTAAGTTTATACATTCATGCACAAGACTTCTGAAATAGAATTGATCGATTTGAAACTCCCTGTGTTATAGAATGCATGCATCTGCCAAGGGAAATATAGAATATTCCTTCAGCTTTTAGATTCCCTATGAAGGAGGCCTCACAGCAATGAATTATTTTTGTTAAGGGCGTCTCCGTCACAAAATATCAATGAAACTACATGTGAGCTCAAAAATAAAAAATAAAAATGAAAAAAAAATGAGTGACTTCCTAAGGTACCACACACTACTTAAACTAACTTATGCTAAGAACAACACACGCACCCATGCCCGAGGAAGGGCTCGAACCTCCGGTGGGACGTGCCACGCAAACCGTGACATGGCGCCTCAAACCGCGCGGCCACTCCACGCGGCAACGTGTGAGCTGCAGAGCATTTCGAGGAGTTGAAGAGGAATCTCTTATAGAAACGAGACATCTTTCATACAGATTCTCCCGGATAAATGTAGAGCAGCGGTATCTGAGAAAACTTTCCAGTAGTTCTCTTGTGTACATCGTACATCCCGCACAGACGCTAAAGAGATCAGGTACAATGGAGACACTCGACAATAAAGGTTCTCTATAAAGGTAGAGGAGACCCAATTGACCCAAACAAGTACAGAGGCATAGCCCTGGAAAATACTCAATTCAAGATGTTTTCAAAGATAATTACACAAAAAATCCAAGCCTCTGTGGACAGTCATCTCCCAGAACGACAAATGGGTTTCAGATCTGGAAGATCAACACTTACGGCAGTCAGGTTTCTTCTAAACAACATCGATGATGCGCTACAAAAGAAACAAATGTTCTACACAGTGTTCATAGACCTTACCAAAGCCTTTGACCTATTGGAAAGAGAGCTCATAGTCCGAAAACTGGAAAACACAATGGGAGAAGATAGCGTATGGGCAAGAATAATCAAGTCAATCCTCGAATACAACTTAATTACAATATCAGACAACCTCTCTTTTTCGAACCCGATTCTGCAATCGAACGGACTCTTACAGGGTGACCCAATGAGCCCTTTGCTGTACATTCTTGCCACTGAAGAAGCACTCCGAATTGGAGAAAATGAAGGAGATGTGTATGTATATGCATACGCTGACGACATAGCCGTAGGTTCAACAGATACCCAGAAGCTGCAGAGAATCATTGAGAAAATAGACAGATGGTGCAGTGAACACAACCTACACATAAACATAACAAAGACAAAAATGGTAATTTTCAGAAAAAGAGGCAAAACACCCAAGAATGCAGAAATTAGCCTCAGAGGACTAAAAATAAAAATCTCATCAGACTTTAAATACCTAGGACTGACATTGCAACCAATAGCCAAATGCCTCACAACACATACATCAGAACGTGCAGCCCAAGCAATAATAGCAATACAGGACATCAAAAACATCCGCCTACTCAGTCTAGAAACAGCCATGAAATTATTCAACACAAAAATCTTTCCAATCCTGGCCTATGGGATGGAGGTTATATGGGACCACCTGACAGAAAAACATCTAGAAACACTAGAGAAGGTAAAATCGACCTATCTAAGAAGAGCACTAGGTCTCTCAAAGACAACAAGATCTAGACTAGTGTACCTGCTAGCGAGAGAGACATTCCTAATCGAAGACATGAGACTTCGATATATGATGCCACACACCAGGGCTTCCAGAAAGCAACTGAAGATCATGGAGGAGAAACGAGAAAAAATATGGCCGGAGTTCTATGGCACCGAAGCAATGACGAACCGCTCATGGACAGCACCAAACTTCGAACAGCGACATTTCGTAACCAGACTTTATATTCACGTCTTTCCTCATCTAATCTGCAAAAACGAAACTTATCACGACCCAACCACAACATGTGTATGTGAACTGTGTAACGAAGCCTGTGAATGGTATCACATATAACAGTGCAGTAAAAGAGTGAAATCGATAAATGAATATGCAAAAATGTAAAATGTAAATGTAAAATGTTAAGCAAAGTAACTGTATATGGCTATTTGGCTGCAATTTTATTAAATTAAAATTTACACTCGTATGAAATCGGACCGAAAGAGATTAGCATCGAAATTAACTTTTTTTTTACTTCGCTCTGGGCATTGGGTTTCTGAGTACCCTTATGGATGTAGAGGTAGATACAGAGGATTTTCGTCATTTACCCTTGGGTAAATCTCTGACTAATTGACAATAGCAAGTAATTAGAATTCTGGGCTGGCCTCTGCAAATGGGAGCATCATATTGTTGACGAAGAAAGTATTTTGAGTTTAAACTATGTATCTCGAGCAGACTGTACCTTCCAACATCTTCTTAGCCTCTAGACACCCTTTCTGGGACATTGGCCTCTACCAGAGACTACTAAGTCGTTCTTCGCTGGGTGGTCTGAATGCAATTTTTTGCCAGATGTATCTCCATGTCGCCAGAGGACGCCACTTCATTAGGAATTTGGTCCATTTGAAGCTCTTCCTGGGCAACACCAACTCAGTCTTGCTAATTTCTCGACAACATGGACCCCCGTTATATCTTCGTTCTTGATCATCTCACACTCACTGTTGCCTTCTCTCTCTGTTTCCCTTTAAAAGGCCCGGAGACGATTTGCGTCGTTTCATCATTATTTCGAGCCCATATGTTGTTAGTGGTGGGATAATGTGTTATACATCTTCCTTTTCAATTTTTAGGAGTATTCGTTTTTCTAAAATGTAACAATCATCTTTTCCTACTTTATTTTATGTCTCGAATAAATAAGCATTATTTTCGAGGGAGACGCAACAAACGGAGCTCATAACTTGCTTTGAGGCCTACATCTCTGAAAGCATCTGTAAGGTCCCTGATCATTCATGCTAAAGAGGATGACAACAACTGCAAAGCGAAAACGGACATTTTCGATCTGTGTTGATACTTTTCTGATCCCAGGATCAGAGCTAAGCTCAATAATTTAAGTGAAACTGTTCTCCATGTTTGATGGCTTCTCTAAAGGATACTTTCTTTCTTTCTTTCATTCATTTTTCTCATGTTCGGAGGTACTTCCGTGAATGTAGCGTGTTAACGTGGTGTAGTTTTAGTCATCGCGGTCTCTGTTCATTGCCTTTATTACTGCTCAGGTTTCTGTAGTGTCGAATATCTTCTAATAGTCAATAATGGCCTTGTGAAGTGGGATACTGTATTCCGTATCTATCTGTATCAGTGGGTACCGCTTCGACATGGCCAGTCATAATAAGACTTTTTTTTCTGAAACCAGCCTGTTGAACTGGCTGATGAAAGTCAAATTTATTAATTCAGGAAGCTCATAATGATTTGTGTCAGTAGCTTGTAAGAGATAAATAAAAGCTCTCACGTGAAACCCATTTTTTACTACACCACATCCTCAAATCCATGTGTTACGGTGCCCGCTTTTTTCCAAGTCCGTATCGATCCTAGTGCAGAGTTTTCACTCAGATGGCGCTTTGGCGTTAGGCGGCTGTTTCCGTGTGTGATCGCTGGCCGGGGCTTAGCTAGAGGCGTGTGAGGAGGGAAGAGGTGGCTGCCTTGGCTTGAAGACAGTTCGGCTCGGTTGGGGTTGTTTGCGTCTGGACGCCGAGTGGGGCCCGATGGGGAGACCGGACCGTGATTTTACGGTTAATAGTGTGGACAGCGGCGTTGATTCGCAAGGGGAGCAAAATCTCGCCTGTTGTAGTTTGTCGAGCCTGAGTTTGAAATACCTTCTATGTGCGGCGGTATGTCATTTCGTCCTCCTGTCTCTCCGTTGCTGGGATTGCTATCCTCGTTTACCGTCTATGGATGTATATCGGTGGGCTACGCTGCTCTCCGTACTCTACTAGACGCTGGTGATGGAAGTGCGTCGTTCAGCGGCACGTTCGTCTGGGTGCTTTATGTTAGATCTTCAAGTGCATAGTCTTCAAGTGGCACTCCTTATAGTTTGCCTTGCGCAGTTAGATTGGAGTTTATTTTGTCTTGTGGTGCTTCCGCTTTCCGTCAACGAAGGTTATGCTTGATTCGGCACTGCGTACGACGCTTGGCACCTCAGCAAGCGGGTCGGAGCCACCTTCGCGACTAAACGGAAGCCTTTGGACTGAGAGGTCTTGTGTTTTGCATATTGTTCATAAATTGTTGTTTTGGTATTAAGTTGGCTGAGGTTTCTTATGGATTTCCCGGGATTTGGTCTGTTGTCCAGCCCTTGCTAGGTCTCGTTATTTTATAGGTCGGTCCTTGTTATGGCTTAGTACGATTTTAGTTTACTGCCTGGTGGTTCCGGTAGTACGCCGGATCGCTGTGGTTGTGTTGCATTTTGTATGGGGCTGTGTGCTCGGAGTCGTGGAGTACCATTTGTGTGAACTGCTTTACTGGGGAGTACTGATCGGGCCATTCTTGGTCCTCTTTTGTACGAAATAATTTTGTTATTATTTTAAAGTAACATTATCACTTAAATGATTTAATTCTTTTGCGTTAATTGCATCTTGGGTACTGAGAAATTTAGTAGTGGCACATGCCCCTTTACCTGTTTCATAATCTGTTAATTACCGAAAGACCTTAAGCTCATACTCATATGATGTGAGTTTCTTAAATTATAGTAGTTTTGTGTCATGTTATTGTTTTTTTTTTTTTGATTTGCTGATCACTGGTGTACTGTTCCAAGTATTAAAATGATTCAGGTAGCTATTACTTGGGTGGAACGCGCGGAACCGCAACGGAGAGAGTAGTCGCGTGCCTTACGTGTCCGTTGTTGGCGCGGCCTGGTGTCCGTTGTTTGTTTTGGGGCACCTGAGTTAAGTACTGTGTTGCCTCCTCCCTTGAAGCCCCGTCGTGTTCTTCTCATAAATATTTCCTTCGAGACATTTTAGTTAATTTTATGCTAGTATTATTTTAATTTCTTACATAGGTCAAATTGTGCGGCCTTCATTATGCACACTGTTTGTCATAGCGGAGTTGATGTGCCATTGTAATTTCTTAAACTCCATTGTGTGTGCCCTTCCTGATACGTATTGTGTGTCATAGATTTGACTATGACAATTATAATGTCTCATATATCATGATGTGCGTATGTAATGGTGCAATAAATGGATGATTGTTATTTCTGGCCGGCCAGAGTGGCCGAGCGGTTCTAGGCGCTACTGTCTGGAGCCGCGCGACCGCTACGGTCGCAGGTTCGAATCCTGCCTCGGGCATGGATGTGTGTGATGACCTTAGGTTAGTTACGTTTAAGTAGTTCTAAGTTCTAGGGGACTGATGACCCCAGCAGTTAAGTCCCATAGTGCTCCGAGCCATTTGAACCATTTTTTGTTATTTCTGTTCTGGCGCCCTTCATGCCTCCTTTCTTGTCTCCCCATTGGTACGCTAATCCTTGTACTTGTGTTGGTAGCCCACATCACCATGGATCACTGCAACCGCATGGATGCAGAAATCTTTTACTTCGAAAAAGTACTTTGACACGGTATAATACCAAATCTAATTAACGGATATAACGGTATAAACTTAACTGTTGAGATTTTCTTGGCGGCAAGGTTTCAGTATGTTGTCTAGGAATCAGAGTCATCGATTGAGGTAGAAGTAACTTCGTGTTGGCACCTGCTGCGAATTCCAGAAGCAAGGAGACACCGACTACGTAGACGAGCGCATACGTGCCGGGTACTCAGGCAGTACTAAATTAATGTTGACGTCCTAAGAGGGGAGGACAGATGAAGAAATACGTTATACTTATGTCATACGTTACACGAATAGATCACAGATAAACACCCATCCATTAATTTAGGATATAAACAAACACAGGACATAACCCAGC
The DNA here is from genome assembly GCF_021461385.2 of Schistocerca piceifrons. Taxonomy (NCBI): domain Eukaryota; kingdom Metazoa; phylum Arthropoda; class Insecta; order Orthoptera; family Acrididae; genus Schistocerca; species Schistocerca piceifrons. The sequence goes on from NC_060139.1 coordinate 171,433,986, forward strand.
AGTTATTCAGTACTTGAAGACAATCGTCAGATAATCATTAAGATTGGTCTCTAGACTCATCAGCAATAGCCGCCTAGAATAACAAGAAGAAATATTATGCAAGTGATGCTAGCCATTGTAATATTTCTGGCTTATTCAGCCATCATATTACGCTCCAGGAAGCTATTCCAAGGACAGTGGAGATGTAAGAGGCATAGAGATGACGCAATATGGGATGAGGTACGGGTGACAGATGTAAGATTCGGTACCATTCGCGTGAGAAAGACCGCCTGCATGATGCTGCTGCTCTGTGATGGGCTGCTGTGTTCGGTGGTAGGGCGCCAAAACGTTAAACTGTAGTTGCTATTATTAATTAAACCTGTCATCCCAATTACTTCATTTTTTAAATAAACATCTCTCAACAACCAGCTATCAATCAGTCATTTCAAAATTATTAAAATCAAAATATTACTAAAACAAAAGACTGACGATATTGCTGCCGATGCACTTCGGTGGCGTTCGGGTCACGCCTTGCTGGCTTGGCGCGCGAAGTGTCTCGGGCAGTCCGGCTCTCCTGTTCTGACCGTTCTAGTAAACAGACATGTCTGTTATAGCAGTATTTGTTTCAAGCAATTTAATTTACTACAGTTCCGACCGTCGCTAGGTACAGACATGTTGTCTGTAATAGTAGTATTTGGTTCATGTAATTTTATTCTCCAGTTCTGACGGTTCCAGTAGACAGACATGTTATCTGTGGCAGGGTATATTTCCTGTTATTTTAGCCAGATATAATGACTGTGCAAAGATATGTTCAATACGTTGTGATCAAGAATAGTTTCTCGTGTCTATATCAATAAAAACGCGAGTGGCATCCCAAATGAGTTATAATTTATTCGTAGCAGCAGTTCCCTGAGAACTTAGTTTCAGCTCCAAGAAAAAGAATACATGACCTGCGTGCTGTTTTCTGCACTGGGGACATCATCATCATGAAGACAGCAGGTTAGTGAAGTGTACAAGAACTTATGTAATCCACACAGGGCAGTGGAAACAACTAGGCACCTCACGTGTACTCCATGCACAGTACAAATGTGCTCAGTGACACGTCATCTGCAGTAATGCAGAGGAGGCAAAGAAGGATGAAAGTATTAACACTATCTCACTTTTATTCCTTTTTCTTGCAGCACCATCGTGCACAGGATCTAGGACTGTAACAGTATTTAATGACAGAGTAGTGGGAGTGAAAATTGATCTACATTGTGCTATATGACTGCTCGTTGGCTGTATGCTGATTCTTTATATATATATTGACTCTATGTGACCATCTCCTCGCGTTACCTCAGAGAATTGTACTCGAATTTGCGTCCTGGCTGCTAATATACCAGGCCCATAAGAAATGGTGTCTGTTGTGACTTGGCAAGACAGGGACACTAGGAGAGGAAGCCGAAAGGCACGCGTTTATGCTCAGACAGGCTGGCGTGAGGTCTGGAACAGGTAAGGGAATTTGTAGTAGCAAAGAACGTAAGTAACTACTGGAATACTTAACTTTAATTCATAATTGGTGAACATCGGTCTGACGGTACATGTATCACAAGATAAATAGCAAATGATAATGGCGCCTTGCTAGGTCGTAGCAAATGACGTAGCTGGAGCCTATGCTAACTTTCGTCTCGGCAAATGAGAGCGTAATTTGTCAGTGAACCCTCGCTAGCAAAGCCGGCTGTACAACTGGGGCGAGTGCTAGGACGTCTCTCTAGACCTGCCGTGTGGCGGCGCTCGGTCTGCAATCACTGACAGTGGCGACACGCGGGTCGGACGTATACTAACGGACCGCAGCCGATTTAAAGGCTACCACCTAGCAAGTGTGGTGTCTGGCGGTGACACCACAGTGTCTATATTGTGACCCTTATTTGAATAACCTGATAAACAAATTAATTATTTTTGAAATGTGCGCAATGGAAACTGGTGCGAGATTCTCTTAGATAACACGTTCTGGGGTAGCCTATCTAAATTCACATTGCAAATTATTTCTGTCTTTCATTAACTTTAGAAAATCGAACTGAATAAGATACATCACACCCATTTCATGTGTCTGGTGACTGGGGGAATATTTCTTAACTGAAATGCTGACTCTCATTTAATAGATTTATTTTCTACTTTGATGAAAACTTTAGAAGCTGACACATTATAATTTTTATTTAGTTACAAAAATTATGTCTGAATCAGTGTTACCTCTAATGGATAGGACAACGACAAAACAAAAACACTACACGAATAATTCCATATATGACACAAAATTTCATTAACACAAAAAATATATGACACATAATTTCATAATATCACAAAAAATACATAAGTGGGCCACACCGTCTTTAGCGGGAAAATCGTCATTCATTCTTTAAGACTCACTTATCGTCATGCGTGAATTACACCACTAGAAATTTAAGGTAGGCCACTGCTGGAGGTAGATAACCTCTATCAGAGAAAATTTTCTGGGCAAAAATGATGTACTACTGGCGCCAAAATGAAGTGCGAACTTAACTCACAAAGAAAGTACCAAAAATAATTAAATTTCGCGACAGAAATTTCTCGATCTACCATCCGATACGCAATCTGCACTCATTGAGCTAGAAGTGAAGCTTATAACTCGGGAAATAGCTACATGAACTGATGTTCCTGTTGCATGCTCACTACCACAAAGCAAAATTTCACAAACACATTTCAGAGAAAACTATTGCAAGTAAATTAAAACCGTAACCTGTACCGACGAAGGTATGTTGAATGCGTGCTATGAGCATACCCTGTCGTGAATTTTTAGCCACATTAGGTCACTTTTATCTCACCAAATCTGCGAGCTGCTGTGCTCCCACGTCCTGTGCGTCTCATGGCTAGCCCCACAGTGCTCTCCACGGGCCAGAATCCGAGCAACGTTCCTATTCAAACGCGGCGGTGGGGAGACTCACCTCACCCCCGCACCAGCTTTGTAACCTACCTCGTGCCTGTTTTCATCTTTGTTTGCTGCTCTGGCCTACCTTCCGTTATTCTTGTAATGACTGCTATTCCCTTAAACTGTTCCCTTTGGTCCATTCTCCCGCTACATTTGACTTCCATTCATACCCATGCACACTCATACAGGATGGAACAAGGCGTGTGACCTCTTTGTGAAATGATGAAAAGAAATAAACAAGTGCGATAAATATTCCTTTCACCCAGCGAAGTATTGAAGCTGCTAGCAATGAAAGAAAAACTTATATCTCTTATATACTTCCTACTGTAACCTGAGGCAAAACGAAAGTAACGCCTCAATTACCACATACACTCTTCGTACTCCGATTCAGTATTATAAAACGTGTATGAAAAATTCGTTGAAAATTGTTACAACCTGATTTGCCACATTTTCGCCAAAAGTGTTGCATAGTCGTAGTCGGTGCTGTGACGGAACTATATACACGGTCCAATCACCACCACCTATGCTCGACGTTTACGTGCAATAACCACTCACAGACTGCAGGTGGCGGCGGCACGATCAATAGGGGCTTTAAGAAGGGTGTCGGGAGGACACAGAAACAGTGCAGTCGTTGTCGTAAAACAGAAATAGAGTGATTTAGCCGACGTCGAAAAGGGCATGATCACTGGCTTTCAGGTCAAGAGAGGAAGCGTTTCTGAAACGACTGTCTGTAAACTGTTTGCATGCCATGGTGGTTAATGTGCACCGCGCACGGCAAATTGGCGCTATCTACAGTCGGCACCGAGGCAACTGTGGTGCAACCGACTACCTAGAAGAACCAAAGGGCTGGCAGCGGTGTCTTCTCATCGAACGCTCAGGAAACGTTGCTCCTTATGGCCTCTGCAGCAGGTGCCTAGACCATGTGTACTGCTGTTCATTGGCCACGAAGGCTGGAATTTGCACGCAGTTTCCGTAACTGGACGTCCACCGAGGAGGCGTTTTGAGATGAGTTACTTTATAAGCTCCACCAGACAGCTGGCCGTTGGCGTGGACGGCGAGAAACGTCTGAAAGCAAACACCCTGTAACAATCATCGCAAGAGTCCAGGCCGGACGAGGGAGCATTAGTATCTGGGAAATGTTTTCATGCCAGTCACTGGGTGATCTCGTTCGTCTAGACGGCACAACGGATCAGCACAAATATCCATATGTCCTTGAAGACTGCCCCTAGACGTGGTCTAGTATCTACCAGCTGGATAACGCAAAGCGTCACACAGCTGTAAGTGTACGTGCGTGATCGAACAGCACCACGATGAGTTTACCGTGCTCCCCTGGCCGTCAAACTTGCCGCATTGAAAACCAACGTAAAATCTGTGGGACCAACTCGACCGGGCTGTTCGCACCATACGTCCTCAATCGGGAAACCTAACGCAGCTGGTCACGGCCCTGGAGTCGGCATGGCTCCAGATCCCCGGCGGTACCGTCTACAGTTGCGGCTATTCATGTTTTTCACAGTTGGTCACATTAATGTGACTTAACAGTGTACTTGCGGCAAGCAAACGAACCACTTCATAACAACTGCTACGGTAGTGTCTCTCCTGCATTATACATTGAAGGATTACTTAGCTAAAACGGAGTAGTGGTTTGACAAAAATGTTATACAAATAAATAATAATAATAATGATTATAAAATATCCAAAATTCCACATAACACCTTCACTTTACGTTTTTTTCCATCTGTTTTTTCCTTTCTAGAAATACTTACCCCCAAGCTATGCATGGCACAATACTAACACCTCTTCCTCTTTCGAAGCTCAACATGTAACTCATTTTTGAGGACAGCAAATGGGAAATTGCGGTACAGAAAATGGCCCAGAAATCACCATTATGTGTGTGTGTGTGTGTGTGTGTGTGTGTGTGTGTGTTTTTGTGTGTATGAGTGAAGTGTTATGAAACAATGTGTGTTTTGTGACGGCTCCCTAACCCGAGGTCCTCGGTGGTACCTTTGGGGCAGCCACCACAAATTGTATAAAGCGTGTATAGTGACCAGGATGTAGCTATGTCTGTTGGCCGAAAAACAATTAATGACGAGAATTGCGCCAGCTAGAATGAAGAGGTAACTTATCTTTATTTCTGACGAAACGTGCACCAGCAATACAAGTCCAAGTAATATCCAAGAGTAATCCGTGTACTGAGCCTAGTCGAATACAATAGCAAATATCACACTGCAATGGCTCCGCTATAAACTCCACGAAAGGCTAGTAATAGACAATCGACAATAGACTCGGGGTCAGCGTTCCTCCTTATATGCAATAGGCAGAGGGCGCTGCGGACCCGAGTTCAGCCATGGCGCGACCTCTTCCGTAGGCGGTAACCCCCTGAGACGCCGACGGCCGCGACAGTAACTGTGGCCAGCGATGTCACCGTCAGGGCGCGCGTGCGCGAGTTGGTTGGTTGGTTGGGTCCGTGGATACAACAGTGTGTATAGTGTGTGCAGTGACTGATAGTGAGATATGAGTGAACAATTATTTAGTAAGTTATTCGCAAAAAGTTTTGTATACCAGGAGTAAATCTAATAATTGTCTCTAACTAGAAGTCTGTAAGTATATGTGTATACGAATTACCTTATTTTGAATTAATCTGAATTTGTAAATACTTTGACATGTCCTATATCATTGTATAAAGATATCTACGGATGAATAAATCTACTACTACTACTACTACTACTACTACTACTACTATTTATACCTTTGACCCCAAGATCATTTGCTGAACACCAGATGACCGTTGCTGTTCATTATTAAGCTCCGGCGTTTCTTGAGCGGTTATCTTCTTTCGATATCTCTCGCTAAATTAAAGCTCTGATTACTAGACGAACTCTGGCATTGCTAGTTTTAAAATATAGAAAATATAGACAGAGTGAAAACGGAGAGCGACTAGTTCCATGCGGGGAGAAGAGGTATCCCCTGTGCTGTGTGTTGTGTCCCGTGCATCGTATTAACCGACCACAGTATTTTTCCTCTTGACCTCCTGCGGTCATTACCGAAATACATCTTGACGTTACAGTAAACATGTAAATTGATTACTAAGCAAAGCCGATCGCAATGAGAAAGATTTCAAGACAGTTGTGCTTGAACAATGAAGCGGGTCAATGCGTCCTCGTTAAGTTTGACGATAAAAACTCGCGATAAACCGACCGAAGCGCATTAAGCTGTAGTGTGTCACCTTCGTGTCTACTCTTCAGTGCAGTGTTTAATTGAGTGGTAAGTGTTGTGCGTCTTTTTTTTTTAATCTCTTGCCAACAGAAACCAGACTGTCGCTGTGTTTTTGTCCGTCTACTAAGTTCCTAGCATTTGTAGACTTCGAGAAAGCTTTTGACAATGTTGACTGGCATACTCTCTTTCAAATTCTGAAGGTGGCAGGGGTAAAATACAGGGAGCGAAAGGCTATTTACAATTTGTACAGAAACCAGATAGCAGTTATAAGAGTCGAGGGACATGAAAGGGAAGCAGTGGTTGGGAAGGGAATGAGACAGGGTTGTACCCTCTCCCCGATGTTATTCAATCTGTATATATAGCAAGCAGTAAAGGAAACAAAAGAAAAATTCGGAGTAGGTATTAATATCCATGGAGAAGAAATAAAAACTCTTAGGTTCGCCGATGATATTGTAATTCTGTCAGAGACAGCAAAGGACTTGGAAGAGCAGTTGAACGGAATGGATAGTGTCTTGAAAGGAGGATATAAGATGAACATCAACAAAAGCATAACGAGGATAATGGAATGTAGTCGAATTAAGTCGGATGATGCTGAGGGAATTGGATTAGGAAATGATACACTCAAAGTAGTGAAGGAGTTTTGCTATTTGGGGAGCAAAATAACTGATGATGGTCGAAGTAGACTGTCAATGGCAAGGAAAGCGTTTTTGAAGAAGAGAAAGTTGTTAACATCGAGTATGGATTTAAGAGTCAGGAAGTCGTTTCTGAAAGTATTTGTATCGAGTGTAGCCATGTATGGAAGTGAAACGTGGACGATAAATAGTTTGGACAAGAGGAGAATAGAAGCTTTCGAAATCTGGTGCTACAGAAAAATGCTGAAGATTAGATGGGTAGATCACATAAATAATGAGGAGGTACTGAATAGGATTGGGGAGAAGAGAAGTTTGTGGCACAACTTGACTAGAAGAAGGGATCGGTTGGTAGGACATGTTCTGAGGCATCAAGGGATCACCAATTTAGTATTGGAGGGCAGCGTGGAGAGTAAAAGTCGTAGACCAAGAGATGAATACACTAAGCAGTTTCAGAAGGATGTAGGTTGCAGTAAGTACTGGGAGATGAAGAAGCCTGCACAGGATAGAATCGCATGGAGAGCTGCATCAAGCCAGTCTCACGACTGAAGACCACAACAACAACATCCATTCTACGTGTCTACTTACTGTGTTTCTTAATTAGCATCGTCAACCCTTTGTTTTTGTATTTTAACTTCCACAACTTTTCGCCATTTTACAATTCTATAAACGTCACCGTTCTAATCGCCTATGTTTATTGTTTGTTATGTTCTTATTATGTTTTTAAATATTCTGTAGGCTGAAGAGCGGCGTACTAAGCTGCTGCCACCCCGCCCTCCTCTGGCGGGAATGGAAACTCAATAAAGGGGAAAAAATACGAAGCGCCCCCACTCCCAGGGACGGTAATAATGTGGTCAACTAACATGTGCCGGTGTTGGCTTCGGCCAAACTGAACAAAGTACGCAGTGTGACAGTGTCTGAAATCGGTGCGTGGTAGTCCGGCTGAATTCCAAAGTGTGAATCGCGCTTTCAGCAATTGCAGTTGTTGTTTGTTTCCTGTTGGATTCACTGTTCCAGTTATTGCCGATTGTGTGATACTATATGGAACGCAGTCAGCTTTGGATAAGTCTCAAAGTGTGGATAATGTCTATGGAAATGGATGTATATCACTGCCGATAAAGGACGCCGTGAGAGAAAGCGGCTCCCTGCTCTAAAGGTACGTGTTAACGTCAAAGTGTGTGTGGTTCTCCATCCTGGTAACCAGACACAGATTTAGTTTCAGTGGCCACGTAGTAACGTGATGGAAAGACCTTTCCTTAAATTTAAAGAGGGCACTACGGTATTTAAATCTGTTACTTGATTTTGCTAATAAATCCATCTAGCTCCTTGTCTTGTTAGGTAATAAACTCCCTTGGAAAAATTTACGAAATGTGCAAAGTATTATTTATATATAACGCTCTATGTTTTCTAAATCTTAGCTTTCTTATAATTGAATTTTTATAATGCAGTACTATGTGTTACTTAACTTTATTCAATTATTACAATGACTAATGTAAAATATTTACAAATTTGTAGATGTCACACTCCAATGTCATACTGAAAATTAGTTTCTACATTTGTTTCGTTACACTCATATACTAGACGTAAGTCTGAACTTGAATGTACACAATAAGATACTGTAATACAATATGACGGCTTATTTGACTTTCACGGGATTTTTTGGCATGGGGTGTGCTACAAAAATTGTTAGTATCATAGTATATTTGTGCAAAAACGCACAAAAAGGATGAAACTAATGTATAGAAGACTGAAGTGAAAACCCATAACTAATATTAGTCATTATTTGTATTGTCAGTGAGCACACTCAACAAAATTCAATACTCATCACAGATCACCCTTTTACAATGTTGGCAAAACATTTTTGTTTTTCTGTTTCTTTTTATTGCACATAGCGAATTTTTCATTTTCGCTTTGATGGTTAGAGGATCTGGCAATTTCCAATATTTCTTCCGGAGTTCTCTTCTAATTTTTTTGTGGTATAGGTATCATCAACCCAGGTTTTAAGTGTGGCGCAACTAAGTTCCATGCCAGTTCTGAACAAATATTCGTCATGGCCTCTTTGCTTCAGTACTGGAAAGGGTAAACAGAATTGTGGCGTTAATCCAACTTTTATCCAAGATGCCACATAAAACCCCACGCGCCATTATTGCCGCACGTACAATGGTGTAAGTTTTAAACAGTTCGTCAAACGTGTCAGTACCACCATTTGTTTTATTATATCAAATTATCATATTAGGTTTTCCATTTGTTTCGTCGACGTCGTCTGAGTAGGTCGAAGTAGAGAGCAAGAGTAAAACTTTATTCTTATCTGTAACATTTAAGAGTAGTGTCTTTCTGGCTTCAAAGGCACATTGTGTTTTCCCGTTATTCTGAGGAGGTAATAATGGTTGTTGTGTTTCAGGAATATTTTTTCTTAAATTTCCCAACATTTTCAAACCAAATTTTTCATTGTCTGATAAACAGGAATCGACGAAAACCAATTGTCAACAGTCAGGTTTGTGTTAGTGCCATGAGTGGGTTCCGATAACTTTCTCACATACTAAGATGGGACAGCTTCATTTTTTTATTACTACCTTGCGAATACAATGAAAATCATTTAGCATCTAATAAGTCTTGGAATCACAAACATCAAAATCTTGCTTCCCATTTGTTCGACACTGTACACATATATATTCTGAAAGGGCAGTTGCCACGGAAATCGATTAACTGCTCTTCTGCTGTATAGTATCCGAAAGTAGTGTATAGGGATTTGCTTATCAATAAATGTAGTCCAGTTTCCTGAATGGCTGCAAATTGGTCTGCATGCTTTCTTTGCATGCAGGTTGCTTTGACATCAGATCTTAGACAACTAGTCAAAAACTCGAATCACCTTTGCGACACGGCAGTGCGAAACGGGGAATTCCTAATTTCGGACACCTGAGTTCTTCTAAATTCGTGTAAGCATCTTTGTTTACTGCGCAGAGGTACAAGGGACCAATGACAACTCATATCTCAACAATATTTGTAGTACTACGGTAACTTTGGGGAGTTTCCGAATGAAGAACATTTGCAAGTAATTTCTTCGTTGACAATCATGTCTACCATCTCAACAGATATGTTTCAATTAGAGTAGAAATAGACCTTGCTTATCCATTTGGTCTTGGGAGGTGAGAAATTAGATACCTAGATCTCACATTATTATTATTATAATTTTGAAGAACTACTATGACTATCATCATCACCTTCTCCACTCTTTTCCATACCTGATGGTTCCTTCATTTCAACAAAAACAGGATCTTCATCTTAATCTGGGCCTCCAAATGAATCATCTTTCGGTCCAACTCGTCCATAAGTGCATCAAATGTATCTTCATTAGTTCTGAGTCATTTACTCAACGAGCTCAAAAACAAAATAAAATATGTAGGGCTACACTGAAAAAAAAACAGTTATAAACTACAGTCTATTTTAGCTGAAAAAGTATAGTTTACCATAGAATTCTTAGGCACAAATTTGCAAATACGGCATATATTCACATCTGATGCAGAAACTGTGTATACATTTCAGTGTTGTATTACTTACTAAATTATAAATTTTCAATGCATCATAATGGGGACATCAAGACCCGTTAATATTCAACAGTCTTTTCAATTTGACACTATCGCAACAACAAAGCAAATGTTTGAGCTAAGATCGCATACAAATAAGTACTATTGTCAGCATAATGTACACTAAGTTTCAATAAACTGTAGCCAACTTTCTCCTTGCGACTTTCAATAACAAATACACTGGGATTCCTAGGACCCCGGTATGAGGTGGGACGGTTAAATATTCAGAAACCTGAATATCACATAGTACAATCACTTAGTATTCTACGGTTACAATACCAGTGAGTGACCACTGGAATCATTCATCTCATAAAATAGCTGGTTGTGACAATTTTCGGAGTGTGAAAATGATCATTACTGGGTTCAGTCGTGACATAGTGGTACTTTTCTATTCATTTGTAGGATACAGTCAATTTATGAAGAATACTGTATTTAAAAGAATCGTGTGACCAATACTAGAATATTGCTCAAGTGTGTGGCGCACATACCAAACACGACTATCATGAATTATGGTCAGAGGTTTAACTGCTTGACGAGAGTGTGTCACTGAGATACTGAAAAACCTGAAATGGAAGACGCCAACTACCTTTCCGGAAGTCTAAATTTCAAGAAACCATCTAAGTAAGTAATATGGGAATAGATTACAGCCCCAAAGTATAGTGCACAAAGATATTTAAGCAGTCGTTTTTCCAGTGGTTCCTAAATGAACTGAACGGGATGAAACTTTACCGCAAAATGCGTAGTATTCATTGTCATGCTTTCCACCGAAGTTTGATGAGTAAAGACGTAGATCAACATACAATATTGACGCATCGTACCTCTGAAACATTGGCCATGTCACTGCCATTATCAGTGGTTATTAGAGCTATTAGGTACATGTTGATAATTTTTACTTCCTTGAACCGGCAATACACAGCCTTCACGATATGCTTCCCAAAACCGCTATTATTTTTCTTTTCCTCCTGTTTCGTTTAGTATTCGTAATATTCAGTGCTATTTTCAAACGTATCAGATTATTCCACTCAGTCGCAAAGGAAAATGAAGTGGTTCAAAATGGTTCTGAGCACTACGGGACTTAATATCTGAGGGTATCCGTCCCCTAGAACTTAGAACTACTTAAAACTAACTAAACTAAGGACATCACACACATCCATGCCCGAGGGAGGATTCGAACCTGCGACCGTAGCGGACGCGCAGTTCCAGACTGAAGCGCCTAGAACCGCTCGGCCACTCCGGCCGGCTAAAAATGAACTAACATAGCTGATACATACTGAGGTTTCGAGTAAGTGCATGTTTTCCAGGAAATGAGAAAAGAGTGTGGAGGAGTAACAATACAAAACTGAGCATCACAAGAACGTAACTGACGTGCAGTAAATATGCAGCGCGCGCTCTAAAGGGTATTTATTCTTCCGGCTCTTGAATAATAATACTTTCATAACAGAATGGAGGCTAAATAAAAAAGTATGGAAGAAACGGACGCAGTCTTCCGGGCGAGTGCCACACGTTTCCACAAACTGCAGCACGCTACTCCATGTTTGTATTTCTCTTCCTCTTTATTTCTCGCGGATGGTATTTTTCAACCTGGTATTCGCAGAAGTGACAGAGATATAAACCATTACATTACACTGGCGTGTTTTTGTTGTTTCAGTTAGGCGGTCTGTTAACTGAATTACCTTTGCACTTATTTTGTGTACAGGTTAGAGTGGAAGCTGTTGGTTGTACATTTTAACGCGAACCCAATTTAGTTAGTATTCCTCATAGAGCAATATGGATGACCCTCCTCTCGTTGATCGTGCCACTTGGAAAGAGTGGGGAACTCGTTCATAGAACGCGGTATTTTACACCGAATTAAATACTGCCATTTACACAGCAGAATACGATAAATATTTACTACTACCATTTTTAGAGCCAACTTGAAACATTAAGCGATTATAAAGCGTTTGCCCTACGTTATTTTACCCGATGCACTACAGTGTTACAGATAGCGTGACCTACTCAGCACGAAAAATCACGGACATTAGGTGCTTCACTTCTCTTTAAGAACAGGAGCGAAACAGAAAAGCACTGTAACCGTCAATTAATCAAACTTCTGCTAACAATTAACAGATACGTGTTAAAGAATTCAGATGACAGACTATTTTACTTCTGTCTGTTACATGTAACACTGTTCACTTTGTCATAATTCTCACTGGTGATATACGGTATGCCAAATTATTATATACATGTCAGGGTACTACACTACTGGCCATTAAAATTGCTACACCAAGAAGAAATGCAGCTGATAAACGGGTATTCATTGGACAAATATATTATACTAGAACTGACATGTGATTACATTTTCACGCAATTTGGGTGCATAGATCCTGAGAAATCAGTACCCAGAACAACCACCTCTGGCCGTAATAACGGCCTTGATACGCCTGGGCATTGAGTCAAACAGAGCTTGGATGGCGTGTACAGGTACTGGCGCCATGTGATGAGCCAGTTGCTCGGCCACCATTGACCAGACGTTTTCAATTGGTGAGAGATCTGGAGAATGTGCTGGCCAGGACAGCAGTCTAACGTTTTCTGTATCCAGAAAGGCCCGTACAGGACCTGCAACATGCAGTCGTGCGTTATCCTGCTGAAATGTAGGGTTTCGCAGGGATCGAATGAAGGGTAGAGCCACGGGTTGTAACACATCTTAAATGTAACGCCCACTGTTCAAAGTGCCGTCAATGCGAACAAGAGGTGACCGAGACGTGTAACCAATGGCACGCCATACCATCACGCCGGTTGATACGCCAGTTTGGCGAAGACGAATGCACGCCTCCAATGTGTGTTCACCGCAATGTCGCCAAACACTGATGCGACCATCATGATGCTGTAAACAGAACCTGGATACATCCGAAAAAATGACGTTTTGCCATTCGTGCACCCAGGTTCGTCGTTGAGTACACCATCGCAGGCGCTCCTGTCTGTGATCCAGCGTCAAGGGTAACCGCAGCTATGGTCACCTAGCTGATAGTCCATGCTGCCGCAAACGTCATCGAACTGTTTGTGCAGATGGTTGTTGTCTTGCAAACGTCCCCATCTGTTGACTTAGGGATCGAGACGTGGCTGCACGATCCGTTACAGCCATGCGTATAAGATGGCTGTCATCTCGACTGCTAGTGATTCGAGGCCGTTGGGATCCAGCACCGCGTTCCGTATTACCCTCCTGAACCCACCGATTCCATATTCTGCTAACAGTCTCTGGATCTAGACCAACGAAAGTAGCAACGTCGCGATACGATAAACCACAATCGCGTTAGGCTACAATCCGAACTTTATCAAAGGCGGGAACGTGATGGTACGCATTTCTTCTCCTTACAAGAGGCATCACAACAACGTTTCACCAGGCAACGTCGTTCAACTGCTGTTTATGTACACTCCTGGAAATGGAAAAAAGAACACATTGACACCGGTGTGTCAGACCCACCATACTTGCTCCGCACACTGCGAGAGGGCTGTACAAGCAATGATCACACGCACGGCACAGCGGACACACCAGGAACCGCGGTGTTGGCCGTCGAATGGCGCTAGCTGCGCAGCATTTGTGCACCGCCGCCGTCAGTGTCAGCCAGTTTGCCGTGGCATACGGAGCTCCATCGCAGTCTTTAACACTGGTAGCATGCCGCGACAGCGTGGACGTGAACCGTATGTGCAGTTGACGGACTTTGAGCGAGGGCGTATAGTGGGCATGCGGGAGGCCGGGTGGACGTACCGCCGAATTGCTCAGCACGTGGAGCGTGAGGTCTCCACAGTACATCGATGTTGTCGCCAGTGGTCGGCGGAAGGTGCACGTGCCCGTCGACCTGGGACCGGACCGCAGCGACACACGGATGCACGCCAAGACCGTAGGATCCTACGCAGTGCCGTAGGGGACCGCACCGAAACTTCCCAGCAAATTAGGGACACTGATGCTCCTGGGGTATCGGCGAGGATCATTCGCAACCGTCTCCATGAAGCTGGGCTACGGTCCCGCACACCGTTAGGCCGTCTTCCGCTCACGCCCCAACATCGTGCAGCCCGCCTCCAGTGGTGTCGCGACAGGCGTGAATGGAGGGACGAATGGAGACGTGTCGTCTTCAGCGATGAGAGTCGCTTCTGCCTTGGTGCCAATGATGGTCGTATGCGTGTTTGGCGCCGTGCAGGTGATCGCCACAATCAGGACTGCATACGACCGAGGCACACAGGGCCAACACCCGGCATCATGGTGTGGGGAGCGATCTCCTACACTGGCCGTACACCACTGGTGATCGTCGAGGGGACACTGAATAGTGCACGGTACATCCAAACCGTCATCGAACCCATCGTTCTACCATTCCTAGACCGGCAAGGGAACTTGCTGTTCCAACAGGACAATGCACGTCCGCATGTATCCCGTGCCACCCAACGTGCTCTAGAAGGTGTAAGTCAACTACCCTGGCCAGCAAGATCTCCGGATCTGTCCCCCATTGAGCATGTTTGGGACTGGATGAAGCGTCGTTTCACGCGGTCTGCACGTCCAGCACGAACGCTGGTCCAACTGAGGCGCCGGGTGGAAATGGCATGGCAAGCCGTTCCACAGGACTACATCCAGCATCTCTACGATCGTCTCCATGGGAGAATAGCAGCCTGCATTGCTGCGAAAGGTGGATATACACTGTACTAGTGCCGACATTGTGCATGCTCTGTTGCCTGTGTCTATGTGCTTGTGGTTCTGTCAGTGTGATCATGTGATGTATCTGACCCCAGGAATGTGTCAATAAAGTTTCCCCTTCCTGGGACAATGAATTCTCGGTGTTCTTATTTCAATTTCCAGGAGTGTATGAGAAATCGGTTGGAAACTTTCCTCATGTCAGCACGTTGTAGGTATCGCCTCCGGAGCCAACCTTGTGTGGATGCTCTGAAAAACTAATCATGCTCTGAAAAGCTAATCATTTGCATATCACAGCATCTTCTTCCTGTCGGTTAAATTTCGCGACTGTAGCACGTCATCTTCATGTTGTAGCAATTTTAACGGCCAGTAGTGTATTTACACCCCTCATCGCCTTTTTAGAATTTCAAACTCTGTCTTCTTCTGTAATTTTTACCGTTAGACATTCCAATAAAGCAATGATATCCTAAGAAACATCCTACAGTCTTGTACCCTCTATCAGTGGTTTTTCCATAGATTCAAATCCTTGACGATTCTGCGAGGAATTCATCACTTCTCATCAATCCACGTAATTTGGAAGAGCCCGCCGTAAGAGCTTCCTCAAACTCTTCTGTCCTCTAAGTCTTCGGTTTCATATAGCCCATGATTCCCTTCCTTACAACGCTGTCTGCTCCAGGTGTACAATCTCAGAAACTTCTTCCTCGCTCTAAGGGCTCAATTTTATTGAGAAACACTCCATTTCCGTGTTTTAGTTTCTTATGTCATTCTTGCTTCGTCGGTCTTGGCTTATTTTACCTGAGAATTCATTAACCTCTTCACCTATATTAACCAAAATTTTGATCTTAAGTTAATCGATAATCGTATTTCTTGAGTTCCTCAGTACTTTCGCCTCTGATTCACTCTCAGCCCACATTCTGTGCTCAGTCGACATTTATTCCAAACAACAGAGACGGTATTTCTTTCTAGGATAGTAACATCATCAGCAAATCGTACAATTAATATCAATTCACCCTGAATGTTAATTCGACTCATGATAGCTAAATTTTTTTGTGTTGTTGTCAGTTTACACACCATGCAAGGTCTTAAAAACTCGCACATTTTAAACGGTAACTTTTCTTCCCCTTTTATCTACAGCGGAATAGATTCTAATTGCTGATTTTATCCATTCATACACTTCACTTCTGAGTAGCTTTTACACGTGACGACTCAACCTCTTCGTGTAACTCACTTACTTAGTCTTTCTTGTCTTCCTTGATCTGGCCCAGGGGATCGCTCGATTCTGACCGGAGGCCGTCTCATCCTCTGCCAGATGACGTCATTAGATTGTTTTAATGTCAGCACAATGCTCTCCCAGCCTTTGTCATCTTCCCAGACCTTTTCATTTTAGTGGCTACTCAGTGCGAGACAAAGCTGAGTGCACACATTTCATTCGCACCGGCAAGAAAAAATATCTGGTAGGCCGGGAATCTAACCTAGGTCCTCCGCTGTAGTATCTGACGGGCTGACCGTTCAGATGTGGAGGTGGACGACACACACACATTCCCACACATACCTTTGATTATTAAAAACATAAACTTAACGAAGAGAAATTTCGTGCCATATTTTGATGAAAACGTGAGTTTCATTACAATCGTCTGTACAGTATCTGATCTAAAGTAAACGAACTTCAGTTACTGGACATTAATGTGGGGCGTGTCCACCATTCACCAGTATGATCGCTCGAACTTTGCTGGGGACACTTTCAGTGACTGAATTTGTGGTGGAATAGCACTCACTCTTCCACTAAGAGCCGAAAGCAGAGAAGGTACCGACGTCAGATGCAGGGGTCTGGAGCGAAGTGAATTTTCTATCTGAAGGCACAGATGATCCATAGGATTTTTGTCTAGACTGGACAGGCAAGTCTGTTTCAAGGATTTTACGGTCCACAAACAATTGCCCCACAAATGCTGCTTTATGACAGGGTGCGTTGTCATGCTGACACAATGAATCATCGTCTCCATCCGTTGGTCTGCCGTACTAAGTACACGATAATATAGAATGTGTTCATACCCTAACCAGGGAAAACACACCGTACCATAACACATCTCCTAAGTGCTTCACTGCTTGGGCTACACATGATAACATGTAACGTTGTCTAGTCACTCGGCCACCACAAAACGATGCCACCAAATTGTCACACGGTGTAGCATGATTTGTTTCTCTACATCACTTGGTTCCTCTCCTCTACTTTGCAGGGGTGCTCCTCTCTATAGCACTTCAAGCGTCACTTCGCTTACTACAGAAATGTGTGACTTAGAAGAGGAGCTCGGTTATTGTACCCCTTGCTTTTTAGCTCCCTATGCTCAGTTACCAGGAGAAAGCAAACTGGCGTTCTACGGATCGGAGCGTGGAATGTCAGATCCATTGATCGGGCAGGTAGGTCACAAAATTTAAAAAGGGAAATGGGTAGGTTTAAGTTAGATATAGTGGGAATTAGTGAAGTTCGGTGGCAGGAGGAACAAGACATTTGGTCAGGTGAATACAGGGTTATAAATACGAAACGAAATAGGGGTATTGCAGGAGTAGGTTTAACAATGAATAAAAAAATAGGAATGCGGGTAAGATACAACAAGCAGCATAGTGAACGCATTATTGTGGCCAAGATAGACACGAAGCCCACGCCTACTACAGTAGGACAAGTTTATATGCCAACTAGATCTGCAGATGATGAAGAAATTATTCAGGTAGTGAAGGGAGACGAAAACTTAATAGTCGTGGGGTGACTGGAATTCGATTGTAGGAAAAGGGAGACAAGGAAACATAGTAGGTGAATATGGATTGGGGGTAATAAATGAAACAGGAAGCCGCCTGGTACAATTTTGCACAGAACAAAAAATTAATCAAAGTTAACACTTGGTTCAAGAATCATAAAAGAAGGTTGTATACATGAAAGAAGCCTGGAGATACTAGAAGATATCAGATAGATTATATAATGGTAAGACATAGATTTAGGAACCAGGTATTAAATTTTAAGACATTTCCAGAGGCAGATGTGGACTCCCACCACAATCTATTGATTATGAACTGTAGATAAAACTGAAGAAATTGCAAAAAGATGGGAATTTAAGGAGATGGGAACTGCATAAACTGACTAAACCAGAGGTTGTACAGAGTTTCAGGGAGAGCATAAGGAAACAATTGACAGGAATGGGGGAAAGAAATACAGTAGAAGAAGAATGGGTAGCTTTGAGGGATGAAGTAGTGAAGGTAGCAGAGGATCAAGTAGGTAAAAAGACGAAGGCTAGTTGAAATCCTTGGGTAACAGAAGAAATATAGAATTTAATTGATGAATGGAGAAACTATAGAAAGGCAGTAAATGAAGCAGGCAAAAAGGAATACAAACGCCTCAAAAATGAGATCGACAAAAAGTGAAAAATAGCTAAGCAGGCATGGCTAGAGGACACATGTAAAGATATAGAGGCATATCGCACTAGGAGTAAGATAGATATTGCCTACAGGAAAATTAAACAGACCTTTGGAGAAAAGAGAGCCACTTGTATGAATATCAAGAGCTCAGATGGAAAATCATTTCTAAGAAAAGAAGCGAAAGCAGGAAGGTGGAAGGAGTATACAGACGGTCTATATAAGAACGATGTACTGGAGGACAATATTATGGAAATGGAAGAAGATGTAGATGAAGATGAAATGGGAGATACGATACTGCGTGAAGAGTTTGACAGAGCACTGAAAGACCTGAGTCGAAACAAGGTCCCGGGAGTAGACAGCATTCCATTGGAACTACTGACGGCCTTGGGAGAGCCAGTCCTGACAAAACTTTACCATCTGGTGAGCAACAAGTACGAAAAAGGCGAAATACCCTCAGACTTCAAGAAGAATATAATAATTCCAATCTCAAAGAAAGCAGGTGTTGACAGATGTGAAAATTACGTAAATATCCGTTAAATAAGTCACAGCTGCAAAATACTAACGCGAATTCTTTACAGACGAATGGAAAAACTGGTAGAAGTTGACCTCGGGGAAGATAAGTTTGGATTCCGAAGAAATATTGGAACACGTGAGGCAATACTGACCTTACGACTTATCTTAGAAGAAAGATTAAGGAAAGGCAAACCTACGATCCTAGCATTTGTAGACTCAGAGAAAGCTTTTAACAATGTTGACTGGAATACTCTCTTTCAAATTCTCAAGGTAGCAGGGGTAAAATACAGGGAGGGAAAGGCTATTTACAATTTGTACAGAAACCTGATGGCAGTTATAAGAGTCGAGGGACAGTGGTTGGGAAGGGAGTGAGACAGGGTTGTAGCCTCTCCCCGATGTTATTCAATCTGTATATTGAGCAAGCAGTAAAGGAAACAAAAGAAAAATTCGGAGTAGGTATTAAAATCCATGGAGAAGAAATAATAACTTTGAGTTCCGCCGATGACATTGTAATTCTGTCAGAGACAGCAAAGGACTTGGAAGAGCAGCTGAACGGAATGGTCACTGTCTTGAAAGGAGGATATAAGATGAACATCAACAACAGCAAAACGAGGATAATGCAATGGAGTTGAATTAAGTCGGGTGATACTGAAGGACTTAGGAAATGAGACACTTAAAGTAGTAAAGGAGTTTTGCTACTCCGGGAGCAAGATAACTGATGATGGTCGAAGTAGAGAAGATATAAAATGTAGACTGGCAATGGCAAGGAAAGCATTTCTGAAGAAGAGAAATTTGTTAACATCGAGTATAGAGTTAAATGTCAGGAAGTCGTTTCTGAAAGTATTTATATGGAGTGTCGCCATGTGTGGAAGTGAGACGTGGACGATAACTAGTTTAGAAAAGAAGAGAATCGTAGCATTCGAAATGTGGTGCTACAGAAGAATGCTGAAGATTAGATGGGTAGATCGCATAGCTAATGAGGAAGTATTGAATAGTTTTGGGGAGAAGAGAAATTTATGGCACAACTCGACTAGAGGAAGGGATTGGTTGGTAGGACATGTTCCGAGGCTTCAAGGGGTCACCAATTTAGTACTGGAGGGGAGCGTGGAGGGTAAAAATCGTAGAGGGAGACGAAGAGATGAATACACTAAGCAGATTCAGAAGGATGTAGGTTGCAGTAGGTACGGGGAGATGAACTATATTGTACAGGATAGAGCAGCATGGAGAGCTGCATCAAACCAATCTCAGGACCGTAGACCACAACAACAACACGCACATTGTTTCAGGTAGTTGGTCTACTTGTAGACTTTTGGAGCTCACTAGTGAATCCTTTCCTTCCGTTGATTTATTGCGGTTTGGTACAAGTACACAGTGCTGTTCTCGACAGTCCCTCTCTGTTAGTCAATGAAACCTGGGTGGCTTTGTTTAACTGTGGTTTGGCTGAGGCTCAGATGGGGTTGAGGAGGGAGACGTGCTAGGGTAGTCCATGCCGTTATGCAAAGCCACTGTGTCGGGGCAACGCAGTGATTAGAGTATCTGCCTAGTGAGCAGGAGACGTAAGTTCGAATACTGGCATTGTTATAAATTTTCATTCTTCGAATCAGTCTGCATATATAAATCAGACGAATATTTTAAACACAGCAGTGCTTTAATAGGCATGGTCTAGTTGGAATCTCGTTGCCTTCCTCCCACCTTTGAAATGACATACCCAGCCATTTGTAGGGTTCCGAACTACAGCGCAACTCGATGTTTTTCACATCTATAAACATTGTCAGAGGTGAAAGAAGCGAAAGTGCAGGTAAAACTCTCGGACTGGCCGGGGATTCATCCAGAGATCTTAGGATGTGTAGTTTGGCGTCCCACTACTGTGCCACCGAGCCACACCAACAATTACACCCGAGGTACTAAATAGAGCTATATTTTGTAATACGAAGACGACCTGTAACAACAATGAAGTAAGTATTGGGATTATTGAAAGTCAATATCAGATCATACTAATATAATTTAGTTTTAACGTCAGTTCCCTTGATAACCAATTTTTGCACATTTAAATATGTTTCTGAGGTTCCTATGATGTATGACTTGACAACCTATTATATAAACTTTTATGTTGACTTTATCGATACTGTTGCTTGTACAGAACACTTACCATTCATCCATAAATGGAATTCAGAAACAGTTGTCGTTAGCTATCATCGTCGGTCTTCAGTAACCACAATTACAAACCGAGAACGATACCGTTGTACCACAGCTATTTCGGTCTTCAGTAATCGTAACATATTTCTCGAGCGCATTACGTAGACCACCAAGCCGAATCCGAAGCCCAAATTATGCGGTTTCTACGGAGCGAACAATCGGCCAGCAAGTGTTTGGTCTGTAATATTGTAAAGCTGCAGTGCCAACCGCTGCATTATCAAGTCACCTGACAATGAAGTCGTATACAGGTGCTTGGAACGCCATCTGCACGCCAGTGACTGATTATAATACGTCTCGGTGCTGGAGCAGTGGCGCAGGCGTGTCGTGAAGCACTCGATCCGTTACGTCAGCAGTATCTTCGACGTATCACCTCAGACCGGAGTCTTCTCTCAACTTAGAAGAATTAATAAAAGTCCACTATGAAAATGAAAAACGTCTCAAATGATCACAAAAACAGTTTTATTGAAAATCCTGGAAAACTGTAATTTATATGAAATGGTTATTGCAGCAGTGAATCACGTTACCTGGAGTGGTGCGTATTTTTCAACTACTCTATACTAACACACACTTGTAAAAAATTAAGTCTAGACTAAAACGACATTTCGCCCAACAATTTGGAAAAATATGCTTACTGGAGCAATTGTGGTTCAGCGAATAATATAAGAATTCAATTTACAACAACGAGTATAGACTAAAAAAACATTTCGACCAGCAATCTGGAAAAATATGCTTAAAGAAGCAATTGTGCTTGTTACTGATATAAGAACTCATGCGTGACAAGAAATGGAGTCATAACACATTAGCGCTTATCTGTTCTCACACACGAAGATATGCAAAAGATGGCCAGAATACTGCACTCCAAGCCAACACAGACAAGTACAGTGTGGCCATAAAACATGAAAGATGTAATTCTTTAATTGAAATATAATATTTCGGTAGTATTAGGATCAAAATCATGTAATAGTTAAGGAATATTATCCCGGATAACAATACGGGAGAATGAGAAGACAACTACAAACTATAATTGTAACATCAAATGCATTGAAATTAATTCATCAACACGACACAAATATTCCGTTTAAAATTGAAACTAATGAGCACTCAGTCACTATTATTTTTAGTCTTATTGACCAAGTTCCAACACTTCTAAGAGGACGTTCAACAGAATTAAAACAATTAAAATGACCTATAATATAGTTACAACTTTATACGAAAAGACATTTTGTACATAAAAAGTGTAAGTACTGACTAACAATAAAAGACAGAGGCAGTACTTACATGTCACATATAAAATAATCAACAGGCCAGAAGGGCTTTAGTCACGAAATATATAAAAAAGAATGCGTGAAGGCGACCAGTATGGGCTGATCGTACCTGTACAGCCACAGGTTGCAACGGACTGAGGCGCCCGCGTTAACGCTCATTTGTTTCAATTTTAATTTAGAAATGGTCACTGAACCAAGCAGCCATGTTTAAAAAATATTCCGTTTAAATCTCTGGTCATGATGATATGGCTGAGTTGACCGACACTGTGGCACTCGGTAGTTTGTTAATATCTTTCTATAGCAACATTTGACTGGTTGCAGCCCATGGAGTTTCACAGTAGTGAATAAACACAATTTTGTAAAATGATCGTTCATATTCACTAACGAACACTTTTCTGTTTCGTCATTATGGTCAAAAGTACAGAGAAGCCTATGAATTTCTCATTCTCCTGATACCACATTACACTTGTACGAAATTTATTTGTTTATTGCTAGTTGTTTGACATCAGCCGCATTAGGTAAAGAATGTACTACCTCTTAGTGTCTCGAACCCGAACTTTCCGCTTGTCGAAAGCGGTCACCTTAACACTTTGACTATGTCTGCACGCTCCCTGGTCCGATCCAATCCTCCATATGCCACTTGTCTATATCCTCTATTGCTGCCAACATTACTCCGCATCCCACAATAGTTACAATGAGACAACAATGTGTTTTATGTTATTACTATCGTCGTCTTTCCAAAAAATGGTTCAAATGGCTCTGAATACTATGGGACTTAACTTCTAAGGTCATCAGTCCCCTAGAACTTAGAACTAATTAAACCTAACTAACCTAAGGACGTCACACACATCCATGCCCGAGGCAGGATTCGAACCTGCGACCGTAGCGGTCGCGTGGTTCCTGTCTGTAGCGCCTAGAACCGCTCGGCCTCCCCCGCCGGCTCGTCTTTCCCTCTAGGCAAGTATCACAGAATTTATTTTGTAATTCTAATCCTTCAGTGGCTTCTCCGTCCTTCAAATGGATAATACTAGTCTTCTTGTAAGTCTTCATAGTAAAACAAATCCTTCCTGGTGACCGAATTTTTTTCTGGAATTAAATCCTTCAACTTCTCGTGAAGGCCTCTTGAAGACCAGCTTGTTAATTAAACAGAAGTATTATCTTTCCGTAACTAACGAAGGGACTTGACGCTCACAATTGTTAATTCAGTTAAATAATAATGGAGAGTGTCTTAAAAGATAAAAAAACGGTCAAGTAAATCAAAATCTTGTCGTTCAAGTGATTAAAGGAAGGTACGTTTCTTAAGTAAATAAATGAAATATCTCTCATTTCCCCCCCATACGAAGGATCCTTCTCAGAAGGCAATTAATTGAGTTGCTACAAGTAATTCGTTTTTTAATCCATGCTGTTATCGGACGATTCAATGAGTAAGATCCAATATGTGTTCTCCTTTAGCTCCTAAACCCTTAAGCTGACCCGTCGTTTACCGAAGTAAATTACATGGACTACAGAACTTTATATGAGGGAGAGTTGTGTCGAGGTAGTTTTGTACCCATTCTGTGTACCTACCATTTTGTTTCAGGCAAAACAAAAAACTGCTTGTAGTCTAGTTAAAAATGAGATTCCTTTTTCTACTGAGTGGAGGATCACAAGATAAAGCTTTTGAAGAAGACGGGTGGCTCAAAAATTTGTTGGAGTCTTAATGTAACTTGTTTTTCTTCGCGAGATATATGTGGAAAGAGCAATCAAACCACTGGCAGACTGAGTGTTTTTGTACAGCGTTCGATGGTCATGTCTTGTTCCGTGGGAAGGAAAAATGCGGGATGCATGATTCAGCAAGAAAACTGCGACACAAGCAAGTGCTCATGGAAGTGTTCGTTCAGGAACGAAGACGAGAGCAGAGTACTGTGGGCTGCCATCTACACCTCGAGCAGCCAATCAGGAGTTAGAGTTCGTATCAGAGAGGAGTCACAACAGCAATGCTCTGCCTGCCTCATACTGATAATTGACGGTGAGCATTATTAGCAGCATTAAAACGTTACGACAACCTTTGGTCAGAATTTAGTCAGATCATTGCAGTTATCCGTCTAACGTCCAGCACTGCATTGCTAGTTGCATGCGTTTCTCAGTCTGTCAGGCCCAAAATCACTGTGTAGAATGCCAGTCGCGTCAATAGGGCACGGTCTCAAGATTTCCCAGTTACTCAGAAAACCAGCAGGTCCACATGGCATCATCCCTGTAGTGTAGCTCTTTCATATTAACCAAGATTGTTAGTCAAATTCATTTCATGTTTGTGTTTCCATTGAATACATTAATGTGTCCATTTAAAACTTGTTTCTGTTAACATACTGAATTAACTCGTTTTAATATTATAGAATTTTCCACCTTGGGATTTGCAGCTAGGACTACAAATTGTTGTTCGCTAATTTGTCTGCGCAGAGTAATTGAGATCGGGTCTTAACGGCGTGGCGGCTCCAGGTCAAGGTAACAAGGTGTTTTCGATAAGTGTATCCTGTGTCGTTTCCCTTAGTTGGTAAGGTACATAGTTAACCAACTTTTACCAAATTGCCGCCACATTGGATTGTAAGAGTGGATTGTTAATATTTTTCAACACCATTTTAAATTCTATATGCGGGTGTTTTTGTTCTGGGGTTGCGGGGTCTGTTTTTGATGAGTTCCGTGTAGACGTTTTTCGCGGAGCTTCGAAGTGTTGAGATCTGTAGGTGACTATTTTCAAAATAAAATTGTCGTACATAGGCCTAATGCAAGTATCCTTAGTTGGTATGGTACATACTCAACAAACTTTTACCAAATCGCCACCACATTGGATTGTAAGAGTGGATTGTTAAAATTCTTAAACAGCCTTTTAAATTCGATATGCGACTGTTTTTGTTCGATAGGGTTGCGGGGTCTGTTTTTGATGAGTTCTGTGTAGACGTTTTTCGTGGAGCTTTGACGTGTTAAGATCTGTTGGTAACTAGATTCCAAATAAAATTATCGTACATAATACACATCTCGGTGTATGAGCCCAACATCGATTGGTGGTACGCAATTTGGAGGTTTTAGTTCGCTGAAGAGGCATTGTGTAAAGGCGTTATTACCGCTGTGTGAAGTTTTGCGGGATTCCTTTACGAATAATGCCGCAAGTTTGTGATCCCGCACATTTTTACGCCGATCCACCTTCGATTGTTTCAGGTGATATTACGTTTTAAGGCTACTGCCGCGCCACACGAAAGCAACCAGCAGTACTTTAAACTTTCTTGAGTATTATCGCTAGTGAAGGCAGTATTGCAGCCAAGTAGCTTATTTTGCTGAGGGTGTGTTTATCTCAAAATTTTGTCCTTTGGATTCGATTTAATATTCGTTGACTGTGTTCTTGAAGAGTTCCCCGTAAAACGTTAAGTTTGTGGATCCAGTTGTTGGCGCACATCTCTCAGTAATTTTTAACCCCAACTGCACTCAGCCCTCCGTTGTCATGATCTAGTTTTGTTGTAAGGCTCTGGCTGACCTCTGATCGTTCATTTTTGTCTTGAAGTTCCGAGGCAGTTGTTCAGTCTCTGTCTGGCTGTTATATTTTAACTAGTTTTTAAGAGTGAAACTGTTATCATCCGCGTACTTCTGGCAAACGGTTTTGGTATCAAAAATTTGGAAACCCGACAACTTTATGAGTAGTGTTCTAAGCAGTAGCTCGACACTTAAGGCATGCAAGGTCGCTGGTAACACCCATCACTTCTCAATTAGCGTCCTATCGAAACAGTAGCTATTAAGTGACTTTGGAGAAAGGGCAATTGATTATTTGTTGTTCACGGAACTGGCTACAGATTTATAGTAATCCTATCACAGACTTTGTCGTAGTCTTAAAAAATTCATGGGTCGCTGAGTTGGGCAAATCACAGATACATAAGGAGTGCCTCTATATTCGGCTAATAAACTTTCCATGTTGCGCCCTGGTCTTACATTTACGCGGAATGGACCCAATATTTTAATTAAGCAAAAGTAGTGTTTGAGAGACGCAGATAGATTTTACAGTTAGAGCTTCATAAGGTTATGGGTGGATACTAGTTCCGAATAAGTGTTCACCACTCGGAGTGGCCGCTTGGTTTGAGGCGTCATGTCACGGTTGTCCGGGCCCTCCCGCCGGAGGTTCGAGTCCCCCCTTGGGCGTGGGTGAGTGTGTTGTTCTTAGCGTAAGTTATTTTAAGTAGTATGTAAGTCTAGGGACTGATGACCTCAGCAGTTTGGTCCCTTAGGAATTCACACACATCTGAACATTTGAATAAGTATCCTTTTGCCTTTACGAATTATAATCACAAATTCCTCGCTGAAATCTCGCTGCAGATTGAAATCCGTGACCAAATCTGTGTTCATCTTAGTCAGTTCAATGCGTATCGTGTCTGTTGTTAAGACATTGAATTGAGGGGGTAGCCCGTCTGTTCCCGATGCTTTGTATTTTGGAGCTCTGTTAACCGTCTCTCTTACCTCTTGTTCAGTGAAAGAGGGTAAGAGAATCTCCCCTCTTCTGGATTAAGGCGATGAAGTATCTCGCTTTCCTGCACAGCGCTGGTTGTTGTCTTTGTATACAATTATGAAAAATATATTGGTGCCTGATTCTTTACGCTCGTCTGTGTCTCATAGGAGACCGCTAGTTTATAATTTAAGTGCGAAAATAATTTCGCTTGGTGCGTTTGTGTACTTGTGTTATTCGAAAAAGAGTGGCTTACTCGTCATCTACTTCATGTACTTTGCGATCTCTTACTCTTCTGTCCAGCAAAGTCTGCCTTGTGTCCTCGGAGTATTTCGCGACGGCATACATGGATAAAACGTTTTCGGTTGTCAAGTCTCGTCAATTCGAATAAAATCCGCGAGCTTTAGATGACCATCTCCGACATCGTCGTCAGGAGTTCACTGACTGCCAGGGCTTCTACGGTTTCTGGCTTGTATAAGCATGATGACATCATCAACAGCCGATCAGAGAGACCCAATATGGCGCGCGCGCGCGTAAGTCGACCCGGCCAGGTAGAGGAGCTATTTCCCGTGGCAGCACCGGTGACGTCAGGTGGCGCCAGGGGCAGGCGCCATGTTGCAGGCGCCATGTTTGAAACTGCCGCTCCCGAGTCCCGCATCTGTCTTTGCTTTCTTTCGATGTCCAACGACCGCCGCCATGCCCTGCTAAGTGTGTACTCCTGGTCTCTGTTGAAATTGTTGTTGTTTAAATGAATCTCGGCCGCTTCCTTTATAACAGATTCCCAATATGTAGATGCATGAGCCAACACTTTTGTATTTTCGAACTGTATTTTATGTCCATTTTCTGGACAATGCTCCACTATGGCCGACTTGTCAAGCTTCCTTTGTTTTACATGGCGCTTGTGCTAAGTACAACGCTCCGCAACCGTGCGAATTGTCTGTACGATATACATGCTGCCCCATTCACAGGGTACACCATATACCCCGGAAACTAGAAGAGCAATGTCGTCTTTAACAGGGCACAACATATCTCCTATCTCGGAGACGGGTCGGAACACTGGTCTTAGCCCATGTTTCTGCAGCAGACGTCCTAACTTGCTGCTAGTTGTTCCACAGCATGGCAGGAATGCAGTCTGTTTGGACTCTTCTACTGATTCACCAGGTGTCTTTCGTCGGCGGCCCTTTTACTGTATCCGTTTTCCCCGGAAACACGTTTTAAGTTCTGCAATTCGGACTGTAGGTGGTCGTCCTTAGAGATAATCTTGACTCTATGAACCAACGTGTTTAGGACCGCTTTCTTGTGTACAGCGTAGTGGAAACTATTGTCGTTCAAGTATCGATCAGTGTGTATTGGTTTCCGGTACATTGAATGACCAAGCTGGCCTCCTGCCTTCCGCTCAACCAAAACATCCCAGAATGGTAGCTTTCCATGCTTCCCCATCTCGACAGTAAATTTAATGTTGGGATGGATACCATTCATGTGATCGACGAACTGCTGTAGCATATCTTCACCATGAGGCCATATCGGGAAGGTGTCATCAACGTATCGTAGAAAACAAGACGGCCGTAATGTCAGAGTTTGCAGAGCCTGACCCTCAAAGTGCTCCATGAAGAAATTTGCGACTGGTGGAGACAGTTGTGATCCCATGCCTGTGCCGTCCGTCACCTCATAACATTCATCGCAGTACAAAAAGTAATTTGTCGTTAGGACGTGACGGAACAACTTAATGATTCGAGATGGAAAATGTTGGGCCAAAAGATCCACCCAACAAATTTCTGCTAGTTGACAACATGGTGTTCACAATGTCCCAATTTTGGTGCTAATAATCATGCCAGATGTTATGCAAGTCTGTAGGTGGGCGCACTGATTGCACTAACAATGGGCCTCAGAGGAACACTTTCATTATGTACTTTGGTCATCCATAAAGCGTGGGCGGTCTGGCGGCACGAGGCGTTTGTTAATTTCTTCACCATTTCATCTGGTAAACTAGAATCCCTTAATAACTTCCCTGTCTTTCTGAGATGTGAGATGTGTGAGATCACGACTAAGCTTGCGGTACGTGGCGTCTTCTAATAAATGCAGCATCTTCAGGTGTTAATCTGCAGAGTTCAGAACTACGGTGGCATCCCCTTTGTCAGCTGGCAAGCCAACCAAGTCTTCATTCTCACGTAATAACCGTAAGCAACGTCGTTCCTCCTGGCTAATGTTAGATTTTCGCTGCTTAGCTTTCGCCAGGATATGGCTAGTAGTTAGCCTGACGTCCTCAGCTGCATCGTGCGAAAGATTCATAATGCACTGCCCTATTCAACTAATAATATCCAATATGGGCAGACGTTGTGGAGCTGGAAAAAAGTTGAGTCCTTTACTTAGCGCTGATATAGAGCCGTCGTCCAGTTCTTGTTTGGAAAGATTAACAACCGTTCTATGGCCGCTATCGGATTTCACAACAGTTCTTCCGTGATTCAGTCTGTCGAACTTGGCACATCGCTTCGACGTTGCCTTGGATAAACTTGCATCTTGTTGTGCTGCCGTCGCTACATCCACCAGCTCCCAATCGAATGGTGACAATGTTGATGACAAAGACAGATGACACTCAAATAGGTTCCTGGCATTATGATCAAGCTCGTCTGTAGTATCCGCTGACTCACTATGGCGAGACTGGTCCTCTTCAAAATTCTGTCCACTGCGGCAGTTCGAATGTGGTGCTTGACGACTGCAAAGAGAGGAATTACCTTACCTGCCTTATGAGGAGGTAAGGTCATTCTCCGCAAGTGGTCGTAGTCTGCGTATAGCTCCGAAGATACATGCCTCCACTGCACACTGCTTTGCTGAAACATGTTGTTTTATGATGAACGCAGTTGTCTGGAAATCATACCGGCCAAATCTAGGATTAACTAACGTGAAAGCCGTGTCGTTGGGTAGCGATACTGACCGCGTATCTTCCACGCCCATTGATTTTCCAAGTAATTTGGACCTTCGTCATAACTGCAATTTGAGACTTGTACCCATCTGCATTTAATTGAAATTTTCTTCTAAAATATTTCCTCGCTGTTGGGATGCTACAAGCGGAACAACCTCTTCTCGGAAAAATTGTTCTCCACACATTCTATCATTGGTGGCTGATATTAATTAACAACACCTCTTGTAAGCGTACTGTATTCCTTTCCCGTCTCTCATTTGGAATTGAATTCCGTATTTAAAAAGTATGTCCGTGCCTCCCGACTGTTCTATGTTAATTACAGCTTCGTACCTACATGTTTCGTTTAAGTTCAAAAATGGTTCAAATGGCTTCTGAGGTCATCAGTCCCCTAGAACTTAGAACTACTTAAACCTAACTAACCTAAGGACATCACACACATCCATACCCGAGGCAGGATTCTAACCTGCGACCGTAGCAGTCGCGTGGTACCAGACTGTAGCGCCTAAAACCGCTCGGCCACTACGGCCGGCTTCGTTTAAGTGTGCGGTCACTACCTCTTGTAAGAGAATGGTGTCTGTGTCTCCTGAGAATAAAGTCCTGCAAAAACTTTGAGTACGGACGGGTTTACTCAGGTGTTGAGAGATCCTGGTTTGTGATCCAGCACTTTTATTTGTTATGGTGTGTGTTAATTTACTATCTAAACCTCTACTTCCTCGGACCCCAAAATTTGCGAGTAAGTCATTTGAAGATGAGAAGTTTCCTTTGCCTCATGGAGATGGATGGCTCCCTCTGTCTTGGATGGTCTTTCTATAATCCTCGCACTTTTCTATGACGTGTATTACACTCTCTTCACAGTTTCCTGGTGCATATTAGTTTCTTTTCTACGTTCTGTATTTTCTCATCTGACAGGTTTCATGTTTTCTCCCTAGCTTTTTGTCTTTCTTCGCAGCGTGTCCGATGTGAGTCCATGTCAACATCCATAACCTGAGAGTCTGTCGTTGTCTTGTATGAACGATCTTTGACTGTTATGGTAACTCTTCATCTGCTGCTGCGCTGTATGTAACTGATGTCTCTATTTGTTGTGAAATTTCTGTCGAATGGTTATTTTCTGCTGGAATGGTATATTTCCGTTTTGCCTTTGGAGACCTGCACATAAGTTACAAAGACTTCAACATTTTAGGGATCCTTGTACAAGCTACTAGAGTTTATACTGTCTTAAAATGTACAGCAGAACCATGCTATGCATGTGTTCCCAGTTGTCCCTCACAATTAAGACCCAGAAGCCATGCATCGTTATAGGCGAGGGTATGTGTTGTTTGAAGTCTATTCAGACCGCCTTTACGCCTTGTCTATATTGAAGACTCTATTAATTGACCATTTCTCGTACTGAACATTTAACGCTGTACAATATTGTGAAAGTACTTGTACTGGTTGGTACTTCAAAGGGTAGATCATACATTCTGACTAGTCTCAAGCCTCATCCAGCAGAGGAAACATTCATCTTAATTATTTCGCCTTGGATGACTGGAAAACTCCTGTCACCCTTTGCTCGTACGATTCTGAAACAATTTTTTCTGTCATTCTTTAAAGTGGCATAAAACCACGTTCGATAAGAAACCATACTGAAAGCCTGGCACGTCGTCATCTTGTTGTTCTATCTCTGTGACTCCTGGCCTTTGACTCCCGAAAGGGAACAAAAATTTCTTAGAGGATTTCCTCACTTCTTGCTCTAAAGCGCTGGTTGTGTGCGTACTAACAGTTCTCAGCAACAACATCTAACCGAAAACCCATGTTTATCTCCGCCTTCTGCAACGGCCGGAGCCGAGCTGTGCCACTTCCGCTATCTGTTCACGCTCCCCGGACCGACCGAAACCTCAATATGCCACATTACATGAAATGTTCGCGCAGTTGCCAGTATGGACAATTATCGGCAACAACGAAAATTTTTGCCAGACCGGAACTCGGACTCGTATTTACCGCTTTTCGTGAGCATGCATATCCATAAGAACATAGCACTGTAACTCGGAATAAC
This sequence comes from Schistocerca piceifrons, assembly GCF_021461385.2. Lineage (NCBI taxonomy): Eukaryota > Metazoa > Arthropoda > Insecta > Orthoptera > Acrididae > Schistocerca > Schistocerca piceifrons. The sequence continues at coordinate 171,465,788 of NC_060139.1, forward strand.
ACAGCCACTGCAGATATTTATCTACTGACACCGGGAAAGTGACTTTCAGATACAATGTCTCCCCTGTACGAGAATATATAAAATGAATCTGAGTACAGGGCTGTAGACACATGGTTGACGACAAATGGAAGTTTGGATGAGGCCCTGAGTCGTGCACGGATGGCCTAATTGTGCATCCCCCGGTTTCTGTAGGACACATTTCACCGGCACTCGCCCACATCAGAGAGTTCTTGATTGATTTCAGCTACTTACGGCCAGACCTTCCGACGACACGGATGCCCAGCACGAAAGGCTGTTATCGCCTCTATCAATAGCAGCATCCTATCAATACGGTCGCGCATCCTGAAGTTGCCTGGAACATGGTGTGGCAAGCGGTACCACGCCTTTTCGCCCGCCGCGGTGGCCGAGCGTTTCTAGGCGCTTCAGTCCGAAACCGTGCGACTGCTACGGTCGCTGGTTCGAATCCTACCTCGGGCACGGATATGTGTGATGCCCTTAGGTTAGTTAGGTTTACGTAGTTCTCAGTTCTAGGGGACTGATGACCTCAGATGTTAAGTCCCATAGTGTTCAGAGCCATTTCAACCAGTTGAACTCGCCTTGCCTTTTCTACCTACGACGGTGCGTTCATAGTGGTACGTGGTTGTGAATGGGAAGTTCGGTACTCGTCACAGGCTACATTCCATTCATCTGACGGGCGACCCCTTATGTCCGACATGTTCAGTCGTTGAATCGGATGCAAACCCCCTGACACGTGCAGCGACCAGCGAGTGTTGGCTACTCACGCAGGGCGTTCTGGCATTATTCTTGCGGCGATTGCCGGAGTCTCTCTCCCCTGACGAAGTATTGCGCCCCGACGGCATATACTTTCCATCGACCAGGACGGACGCCATTAACTGGCTAAAAGGCATGGCCCTTTACTACATATTCTGCGATGCCCACAAAGGTACACTCGACTGTTGGTCCCTTCTGATGACGACACATGCAGCTTTCAGCCGCCACTCGAAATACAGAACCCGTTTCGCAAATTATTTAGGTTCATTATTTGCTGATCCTCCTGCTCGCTGGGGCGTTCCGGGTATGAGACGCTGAAAACGAAGAAGAGTGCTCGAGCTTATTGACCCTCTACGGACGGAATAGGGGGAAACCCCTCCCAACAGGAGAAAAGACGACTTGGACGCTCTGCTACGGCAGTTGTAGGGTCTTTTTTTTTTTTTTAATGAAACAAAAATTAATCCATAAATACAGCACAAAATAAAAATAAAAAAATTATAAAAATTAAACAAATAAATAAATAAAACAACACACAGACAATCCCGCTACATCCTCTCCCTGATCCTTCGATCCTAGAACACGTTTCTTGGGCATGACTTCGGAATGGTCAGGTCTCGGGTGTCGACCCCTGCCCTACCCGTCGTCCTGCCTTGCAGCTGTTCATTAAAAATAAAATAAAATAAAAAAACTCGCGAGAAATCGGAAAATCGTAAATATGGGTTCGATTCCCAGTCCGGCACAAATTTTCATTGTCGTCATCATTCCGTCATACAGCCGATGATTGTCCACATTCGCAACTGTGAATACGTTTCATGTACTTCATAACGGCTATAGTGACCGCACTGCCTCTTTCTTTGGACGTGCACACATTTCCAAAGGAACATGGTATCGTAATTCCGAATAACACAGGCGCTGGAATATCGTGTATATGCCCCATTGTCTCCATCCGCTAATGCTCGTAATGTTATATACATCCCTGCAATAGGAAGAATGAGACAACTACGTGTTCACCGTCATTATTCTGCTTGGTTTGCCCGTCTAGTAACATATAATATCGCTTATTTTACAATGTCTGTTCCTTCAAAATAATCTTTTCATTACACTTTGTCCTCAGCTGTTTCAATTTGAAGAACTGCAAATAAAATTTTCGTTTCTCACTCAGCATAGGAAAATTACAATAAATATTATTTAAAGTATGTTTTACATATAATTTAAACACATACAAGTTATGGAAATATATTTGTGCAACATAAAAAGCGAAGAAAGGGCAAGTTATGTTATAAGCTTCATGCTATTTTCCTCTGAAGAAGTTCTGTTTTCTGTAGTGTAACAGCCGAATACACGAGATACGTTTTTGGAATTAAATGACATTGAAAATATATTTGTGCAACATAAAAAGCGAAGAAAGGGCAAGTTATGTTATGAGCTTCATGCTAATGTCCTCTGAAGAAGTTCTGTTTTCTGTAGTGTAACAGCCGAATACACGAGATACTGTTTTGGAATTAAATGACATTTCGTAGATTATGTAACTAATGTCATACGCGAAGAAGGTGTGTTGTCTTGGGTGTCATTGGATCTAGTGGCCAAACTGCAATATTAGGCAGTGAAATTACAATAAACGGTGACAATTACTTTCCGGAGTTTGTTGAGTGCCATATAGAACGTTATCGTATTGCTAAAGGTGTACTACAAAATAAGTGTTTACAGTCAGCAGGGCTGTAAAATTTTTGTCTGTACGACGTAAATCTCATAGTCCCTTAAATATCGACCACCCTACAGGAAATTTCACGTGTGGCTATCTCGTTTACGGTATTCGTGCAACAATGAATAATGCTGAACAATAAATCCACAGCTCAATAAATTCGACCGTATCTTTGTATAAATAGCTTGTTGTCGAGATCTAAATAAGGGTATTTCTTTTTATTCACTGGTGATGAATTCTTCACAGTAATTCAACAATCACAGCAGCTGGAGTTCACGGAGCAACACATCTAGCTTTTTAGCTTTCATATCTAGCTTTTAGCTTTCATATAATTTTGACGTGTGAAACCTATTGAATATTTAATTTAAGTTAGGTACAGAATTACATATAGCTAAGGCAATGATGACCAGTGTGTTTCTAAAACCTTACAAAGGAATGAGATACAGAAATATAGTTCAGTTATAGTATTCTAATACTTGGGACAACATCACGCAGTAGATAAACAAGGAATTTGAAAGTTTCTTTTGTTTCCTTGCATACTGAAAGACGGACGCTGTTGCAATAAGAGTGGCATTTTCCCAAATATGACTCCGTGGAAAGAAGTACGTAGTGAGCTGTTTATTGGAGCTGCAGCGTACATCTAGTGACTCGAGAGGTTGTTCACATTTACATTGTCGGACTGTTATATCATATCATTCGCATTATGTGACAGTGTGAAAATTAATGTACGTATCAAAATTGATCTGTTCGTGTACCTTAACACTGAGCACGCTACTTTGCGAGCCAGGGGGATGACCTAGCCGCGGATCAAATCCGCGCAGCAGATTTGCGACCGTGGTCTGGTACATTGGCCAGCCTAAGTGTGAATTTTAGGCTGTTTCCCACGCTCGTTTAGCTAAATTCTGTTATAGCCCCCAAAGTCTCAGTAAACACGAAACACTAATGGTTAAAATACAGTTACACAAAAAAACAATTTAGACGACAGGCCGACAACTAGCACATAGAATTTCTCACCCTTAGGATAGCTCGCACCTCGCCTGTGGCGGCAGGAAGGGCTCCCCACTACAAAGTTAAATAACAATATTTGCCTAATTCTGATAAACTGGACACCGAGTTAGAAGGGATAAATGCCATGGAAAGAAAGATTGCACATATGAAAATGATTTGCTAATTATAGGGGCTAGTTAATGTGAAATTATTATAAGGACCATCTCTTTAATTATCTTCGTCGTACCTCTCAAGAGACCTGATGAACATTCAGATTCACTGCACTTCGTTCGGGCGCTCTAAAATGTAACACTCCATCTCTTACTTCCACTGAATGTGGCGTAAGATTCAGGTTGTAACTGACTCCATTATTTAATGGTGATCCTAAAAGACACATAATAATGAATGTATTTAATCAAGAGTAGCTTTACCACAGAATATTTTATCTAGATTGAATATATCAAATCTTTCACTAGATAAATATCCTGCCGGTTTAGAAAACATAACCCAGAAATAAATAACAAAAAGGAGCATTGTTCCCATTCATCTCCCTATCTAAGGAATACCTTTAGTCATTTCAGCAAACACCGTCGGTGTTAGGCCTCGATAACAACCCTTATTTGTACGTCTCATAAACCTCCAGAAGTAATAGAACTTTTATTACTGTCTCTGTCTATCTATCTGTCTACTCCAATTTCAGTGACTATAAATCTAATCACGTTATCCTCACTGTCACTCACTACTTTTTGTGTGACACTCTGCGTAACAGTTCTTTTATGTGTGCATAATATGAATGTATATTCGATATAAAAGATTTGAATTTTAGACGGACCCTGTGGTTGAGCGGTTCTAGGCACTTCGGTCTGGAACCGCGCGAGTGCTACGGTCGCAGGTTCGAATCCTGCCTCGAGCATGGATGTATGTGATGCCCTTAGGTTAGTTAGGTTTAAGTAGTTCTAAGTTCTAGGGGACTGATGACCCCAGATGTTAAGTCGCATAGTGCTCAGAGCCATTTGAACCATTTGAGTTTTAGACTGGAATTAGAACTCGCAATACTCTTTTGCGGGCAGTTCATTAGAGATTGCTACATACAAGCACCTCTCGTGGGTGCAAGTAAAACTCCTTCGTTTTTCTACTGAACTCTGCAGAAGATCTCTCATGGGACTTCAAGGCTAGCGCCGTCGTGTTATTGGATGTAGCGGATAATATGGCGTTTCCACGATCGGAGTCATTGCTGAGAATGAATTTTAAGTAGAGCAAAGGATGAAAGCCGAAGACAATTTGAAGCTTTGCGTCGGTTCGTAAATCAAGTCCGTTTGCGAATGACAAGGATCCGAGATGAAATTCTGTTACAGTTTTACGTGTCACATACCATCACAATTAGCCGCATTTCACTGCTCATGCAAAAAAGAAAACTTTCAAAATAAACCATGATATAATGCATAAAAGTACTCAAGTCACCATCAGCTTTATTCTATACACTTTCATGCGTCAGTTATGTGCCAATTCACGCTGACGAATACTTTTATTTTATTTTCTTGCTGCAATATTTTTTTCCTGTAATAGCTACTGTCCACCTTTACAGATCTCAGTATAAGCAGACATAGCTTTTATGTGTAGTCGAATCACACCATTCCTATAACGATTTTTCCTTTCTATTTAAATTAAATCATTTCCTCCATTTTCCTAAGTTTTATTTTTTATTTATTGCACTATCGTGATTTGGGCTGTAGAGCCATTTTCCAGTGAAAGGTAAGTAGGTGTCTGAATGAAATGTCTCGTCGAAATAATACAAAATATAACAAAAAATATGTAGATAGACAATTATACAAGTCGTCACGTCACATCTCACGGTGAGACGACTGGTACATACGTTCACATTTGTTTTGTAATACTATATATATATTTGGACAACGACATGTCATTCAGTCATGTCAGATACTTACTGATATTTTTGTCACCTTCCACTTGAAACATGGCTCGAGAGCCAAAATCGCGGTGCTGAAATAAGTAAACACCAAAAAAATTCTGTAATGGATATTCCATTTAAGTAATTAAGGAATGTAATTATCATTCCCTTCAGAGCCCAAAAGTAAACAACTTAATATCATAAGTTATTCTTAAACTAAATTGTTATTAAATTAATGAAAATGGTTATTTTACTGCCTTCCTTTTTATAAACATCTGTCGTTTAATATCATCTGTTAACAAGCTTACTTTGAATCCACTTTTTACGTTGTTTCCACTTTTTAATACCGTATCTTACCGACTATAAGAGGCTAAGGACTATGAGACGCACCTTAACTTTAAAGCATTTTTTTATAAATAAGTTTCACCGTTTTTATTATTAGACTGAAGAGGCAGACTAAAAAAATTCTTAGTTTATAAAACTGAATTGACCCTTAAATTACCTGAAAAGCGTCGTTACAACTTTCTTCTTCTCCTTCTTCTTCTTCTTCTTCCTCTTCGTCATCGTCGTTGTCCTCGTCCTATATAAGAATCTCTTCAGTGCCAACGAGAGCGTTACTTATGCCGCACTTCTTGAAGGGTTTAACAGTTATTTTTTTGACACTCTAAACCACGACTATTCTATGCATTGATACACTTGTTTGATTGCAGGTCGTTTCAAAGCTCCCTTCGGCGTAAAAACATCTTGAGTTTCAGCCATCTTTCATTTGTTCAATTCCTTTCTGATATACACTTTACGTGGCTTATATATCGAGACATCAAGAGATTGCAATTATGAAGTAAATCCCCCGAAATAGCAGAAAAATAGCTCAGTTCATCTTTCACAGAATTTTTCAAATTACTACTAAACTGATCTAGCACAGGAAGGGAACTCTTCTTCAATGAAGCATCTTTCCTTCTCTCGTACACTCTGTAAATCCATAATTTCATACCAGCCTCGTCCATCCAGCCCTTGTCATATGCGTGAACAACACCATCTGGTCGTATTTCAGAAGATTTTGGCATCGTTTGGCGCTTGAAAATGGTCATTGGATTGAATTTAGTACCGTCAACACAACATGAAAGGACAACAGCGTAGCGCATTTTTTCATGTCGACTTGTTTTTATGCTTTTAGCATCTTTCATAGAAGCAGTTCTGTTACTCGGAACATCAAATGTCACTATTTGACTAAGTCCACACTGGTTTTGTTTCGATGTTGACAAATGAAGAGATGTTATGACAATATTTTCTCTTCATATTCCTATGGCATATCCATGACGCTTCGTAAACCTTAAAGTCAGTTATGTTCCATGTAGCCCTATCTTACGAACGTGTACCGTGTTTGAATCATTTTTGTATTAATTCCGATGCCAATTTGACGGTGTTCTTGAATGCATTTAAGTATGTCATCTTCTACTTTTGGCTATTTTGCATTCATTCCTCTATTTGTACATTTTTTCAGTTCTTCTTAGTAGCACGCCAATCGAGAATAGTTTTTTTCTGTTTGTAGAAGGCCTAAATGTTGCTCATCTGCTCTGTTTTGATGTTCTAAATATGCTAACTTTGAAATTATAGTCCGCATCATATGCAGACTTTTAATTATTTTTGCATTACGGAATTGTATACTAATAAAAATCAATTTCAGTTCAAGTTCACTGGCACCGTAGACTGCAATGACACATCATAGGCTAGACAGTTTTATGGGTTTGTGATGGCGGGGCGGGAGAAAGACAGTGTTAACAAATTTGTGGATCCCTGCAACTCATGTTCGTCGAATCGGTGTACTGCTGCTGCCGGCCGTAGTGGCCGTGCGGTTCTAGGCGCTACAGTCTGGAACCGGCCGACCGCTACGGTCGCATGTTCGAATCCTGCCTCGGGCATGGATGTGTGTGATGTTCTTAGATTAGTTAGGTTTACTTAGTTCTAAGTGCTAGGCGACTGATGACCTCAGAAGTTAAGTCGCATAGTGCTCAGCCATTTGAACCATTTTTTGCACTGCTGCTGTCAATTGAATCCAGTGTTACCAGATAGAGATAGGTTTCCCATGGCATCGAGTAAATGGCCTTTTTTAAGCCTGACTGGGATGTTAAATGAAACATTGGGCATTTTTATACTAATATCGAGTATAAGACGCAGCGGAACTTTTGAGGAAATTTTTAGAGGATAAAACTGCGTCTGATAGTCAGTAAAATACAGTGCTCTCTGGCACAGTCAAGTTTTGTTCTTCGTGTTGCCATGACAACTTCTTATTTCTTGCAGATTATGTCTCCTTTCAATTGATTTTAAAGACCATCTAATTTCCTTCTATACTTTCGTTCACTATGTGCACATCTGTTAGCAATTTCCATAACGGGAAGCAATAAAATGTTGTAATTCCATATTAGTTCAGCAACATAAATCACTTGTGTTAATTGTGGACGATATTTGTTCTTAATTTAGTCATTTTCGAATAATTACTCTTCGGTTATGTTTTAATTGAGTATGTAAGGAGCGGAGTCATACAAATTTACTGAAGCTATGTATAAAAAATGCGTTCCCCCTAACACACTTAAATACGGGGGAACATTTGTGTATGGAAAATAATAGTTTCGATCTCGTAATTGACGGCTTGTCTTAAGAGTCGCCACCTTTTGCTGTCATAAAGAGTGTGTGGTTAACAACCTCTTTTATTAACAATTAACGGATTTAATCTCCGCTGCAATGCATTTTCATATATGGCAAACACAAAGTACAGTTTTTCTCCTATTTTGATGCTAGAAACTAAAAGTATGAACTACATTTTAAGAGTTTCTCATAAAATGGCATTAACAATGAAACAGATGTACTAACTATTCTGATCCCTTCTCTTTCGAGTCACTTTTAATTACTGTCTGAGGTAAATGTCCTTTTAAGCTCTCCTCAGGTTTAATGAGGTCTTGCAAAGCCTTACGACTCCTTGAAGGAATAATTCCTGTTTTGTAGTACCAAAAGGATTTAACGCTTAGTAACAAAGAGTTCTTATCCAGTTACTACAAGCGACAATAGGTACACAAAACTCTTAAGGAATCCCTGGGAGCACATATTACCGTTAAAAGGATTACAGTTCCCTCGGTGAGAGGTTAAGTTTAAATGGTCGTCTTAACGACTGAAACAGAAAGAGGTCGTACTGTAAAAGGAATTATTCTATACGAAACTGTGTATCATAAGTTATTTCAACACATTCACAAACAACATCATTTTCTCAATTTAAAAATTCCCATTGAAGGGCAGAATTAAAGCACTTTCTTTCCTAACTTACACAGAGCTACCAGTCTTATACATAGTTTGGCGTTGTTTCAAATCCACCTACTATCTGTGGCGAGCTAAAAATATACTTAAGACTACGCATAGGATTAAGCCACGCGTATCCTGTGGACTGCTGTTTCCATTAAACCTCACGAACATGACCAAGGCAGCTTCCCATAACAATTAGCTGGAACTATCTCTTGCAATCCAAAAATAATCTGGTACACTATACCAGGATCAACACAGTGTTTACTGCCAATATAGTAAAAGAATGTCAGTCAATTCTTAGGCAGCGATAGAACCCAATACCCTGCTGTGTCAATTATCTCTGATTCTAACATAAAACCAACAGGAAACGATGTCGTCATAAATTACGTTGACACCAATTAATTTTAAATTAGTTACTTATTTTAGAAAATGTTCTAAGTTATAGAGATAACGGTTCTGTGGCAGGGTGAATCCAATAATCCGATCTGAGATGTACTCAAGTATTGGCCGTCACCGTGATTATTGAAAGCACGATAGTGTGACGGGTCATTGATAGCGCATTTCATTGTGGCTGCGCAACGAGTAGGATGTTGTTGTTGTGATCTTCAATACAGAGTCTGGTTTGATGCAGCCCTCCATGCTACTCTATCCTGAGCAAGCGCCTACTTCTTCAAGTAACTACTGTAACCTACATCCTTCGGAATCTGCTTAGTGTATTCATCTCTAGGTCTCTGAGCCGTGGTAAAAAATTGCTGTTTTGAAGAGCGCGCCGCAGCGCGTTGTGTGAAGCAGTCGCCCTTCGTTTCTGGCGGTGGCGCCTCTGTGGTAATCGCAGCTTTTGGTGTCTCCCTCTGGTGGGAAAGCGGAAAGGTTGCCTGTTCACGTGCATTTAAGGGGCGCTATCAGCTCGGCAGTTGGTCAGTCGGAGTGAGGCTAGGTCAGTCTCGCTTCACCAGTTGCTGGTCTGTCTCTCGTTTGCAGTTGTGCGGCAGTTAATGTCTGTCTGTCGTCGGAGTGCTAGTATGTCTGTCCTTTGGATCAACTTTAAAGCCAGAAAATGAGTCTTGCCACTCCCCAGTAACAGAACTCAGCTAGTGGTCGCCCGGTTGGGGCTGAGTTTCTGCATCTGAGTCTGCGCGTTAGGCCGCCACTGTGCTCGAGTTGCTGGGGCAACGGTCATTGGCGGTTGGATCGGTCGGTTGGTCGGTTGCACACTGAGACACGAGATAACTTGTCCGGCTTCAGCGTCGGCACATGTGAGGTCCCCACGGTAGTCCAGTGGGCAGTGCCGCATAGAAAGGGGTAGTGGCTTTGCGGTTGACACGAGAGCAACAGGAGCGAAACCACGACATCGGGCTGACCGGGGAGAGCTGCGACGCCTTGAGACGGGAGATCGGCGCGCCTTCCTGCATCCGTTGAAGCGGCTAGCAGCGGACGGTTCGGGAGAGCGTTGGGGGTGCTACGCCAGGTCTTCGAAAGAAATCGCAGTTCATTAGAAGTTAAGTGGTTGGAGATATGTTGTTTCATTTACTTGTTAAATTCTACTTGTTTTCTTGGTGAGGTCACCAGCCGCTTTGTTTTGGGGTCGTCCCACCATTCTTCTTCGTTTGCCCACCCGCGGGAAGGTGTTTATTTGTGAAGTGGGTGGTCCGTTTTATCTTGTGGAATTGGGGAGGGTTAGAGCAATCTGCGTTTCGGATTGTTTACTAAACCCCCCGTCAATCTGCCGTACGTTAATAGCTGCCTCTGTCATGTTTGTCGGATTCGGTGTTAACGAATTCATAGAATTAAGGTAAAGGCCGAATTCCTGAAATCTTTCTATCTTTCCTACCATCTTGCGAGGCAGTATATGTGTAATGTAGAGCATGTTGTACATTTTATGTAAGTCTGAATTTCATGGGTTTTATTTAGTCATTTTTATAAAGTTGCCACCCTTCTACCGTAAGAGCCATTTTAAAAACAAATTGCACGTTTGTTGGCAAATAATTTCTTCGTGTGAGTGTTTTTATCATTTCCATCCCTCACACGGGCTGCATAATTAATGTGTTTTTGTGAGTTGTTAAAATTTTTAGTCTAAAGTAAAGGTCGCTGTGAGCGGTCGTGACTACGGCCGTGTTGAAAGGGAGCCCGAAGGCTCCTACTGAAAAAAAATGTTATTCTGCCTCTGAATAATTGTAACTTGATATTTAGAGGGTGCTTTCTGACTGTAATTTTAAATCTGTTTTTAAAAGGCTTTTAGGAATAAAATTCACATTTGTTAAAGGTAATTTCATCAGTTACTGGAAAATCCTTCCACGCTTAAATGTGTTAATGTTCTTGATGAATCGCTAGTAAATAAAGTAAATTCTTTAAGAAAAGATTTTGAAAATAAAATTACGGTTCAGTTTCCCTCTACGCTTTTACCCTCCACGCATCCCTCCAATACTAAATTGGCGATCCCTTGATGCCTCAGAACATGTCCTACCAAAGGATCCCTTCTTCTAGTGAAGTTGTGCCACAAATTCCTCTTCTCCCCAATTCCATCCTCTTGAATAATTACGTGATCTACCCATCTAAACTACAGCATTCTTCTGTAGCACACCCTTTAGAAACCTTCTATTCTGCTCTTGTCTAAATTATTGATCGTCCATGTTTCACTTCCATACATGGCTACATTCAATACAAATACTTTTAGAAAATACTTCCAGACAAATCTACACTCGATGTCAACAAATTTCTCTTCTTCAGAAACGCTTTCCTTGCCATTGCCAGTCTACATTTTATGTCCTCCCTACTTCGACCATCATCAGTTATTTTGCTCCCCAAATGGCAAAACTCATATACTACTTTGTTGTTGTTGTTGTTGTCGTCTTCAGTCGTGAGACTGGCCAGCTCTCCATGCTACTCTACCCTGTGCAAGCTTCTTCATATCCCAGTACGTACTGCAACCGCATCCTTCTGAATCTGCTTAGTGTATTCATCTGTTGGTGTCCCTCTCCGATTTTTACCCTCCACGCTGCACTCCAGTACTAAATTGGTGATCCCTTGATGCCTCAGAACAGGTCCTACCAATCGATCCCTTCCTCTAGTCAAATTGTTCCACAAACTTCTCCCCAATCCTATTCAATACCACCTCATTAGTTATGCGATCTACCCATCTAATCTTCAGCATTTTTCTGTAGCACCACATTTGAAGGATTCTATTCTCATCTTGTCTAAACTACTTATCGTCCATGATTCACTTCCATACATGGCTACACTCCATACAAATACTTCCAGAAATGACTTCCTGACACTTAAATCTATACTTGATGTTAACAAATTTCTCTTCTTCAGAAACGCTTTCCTTGTCATTGCCAGTCTAGATTTTATATCCTCTCTACTTCGACCATCATCAGTTACTTTGCTCCCCAAATAGCATAAGACCTTTACTACTTTAAGTGTCTCATTTCCTAATCTAATACCCTCAGCGTCACGCGACATAATTCGACCACATTCCATTATCCTCGTTTGGTTTTGTTGATGTTCATCTTATATCCTCCTTTCATGACACTATCCATTCCGTTCAACTGCTCTTCCAAGTCCTTTGCAGTTTCTGACAGAATTACAATGTCATTGGCGAACCTCAAAATTTTTATTTCTTCTCCATGGATTTTAATACCTACTCCGAACTTTTCTTTCGTTTCCTTTACAGCTTGCTCAATATACAAATTGAATATCATCGGGGAAAGGCTACAACCCTGTCTCACTCCATTCTCAACCACTACTTCCCTTTCATGTCCCTCGACTCTTATATCTGCCATCTGGTTTCTGTAGAAAATGTAAATAGCCTTTCGCTCCCTTTTTTTTACCCTTGCCACCTTCAGAATTTGAAAGAGAGTGTTCCATTCAACATTGTTAAAGCTTTCTCTAAGTCTACAAATGCTAGAAACGTAGGTTTGCCTTTCCTTAATCTTTCTTCTAAGATAAGTCGTAGGGTCAGTACTGCCTCACGTGTTCCAATATTTCTACTGAATCCAAACTGATTTTCCCCTGAGGTCGGCTTCTACTAGTTTTTCCATTCGTCTGTAAGGAATTAGCGTTAGTATTTTGCAGCTGTGACTTATTAAACTGATAGTTCGATAGTTTTCACACCAGTCAACACCTGCTTTCTTTGGGATTGGAATTATTATATTCTTCTTGAAGTCTGAGGGTATTTCGCCTGTTTCATACATCTTGCTCAACAGATGGTAGAGTTTTGTCAGGACTGGCTCTCCCAAGGCTGTCAGTAGTTCTAATGGAATGATATCTACTCCCGGGTCCTTGTTTCCACTCAGGACTTTCGGTGCTCTGTCAAACTCTTAACGCAGTATCATATCTCCCATTTCATCTTCATCTACATCCTCTTCCATTTCCATAATATTGTCCTCAAGTACATCGCCCTTGTATAGACCCTCTATATACTCCTTCCACCTTTCTGCTTTCCCTTCTTTACTTAGAACTGGGTTTCCATCTGAGCTCTTGATATTCATACAAGTGGTTGTCCTTTCTCCTAAGGTCTCTTTAATTTTCCTGTAGGCAGTATCTATCTTATCCTTACATTTGTCCTCTAGCCATCCCTGTTTGGCCATTTTGCACTTCCTGTCGATCTCATTTTTGAGACGTTTGTATTCCTTTTTGCAAGGTTCATTTACTGCAATTTTATATTTTCTCCTTTCGTCAATTAAATTCAATATTTCTTCTGTTACCCTAGAATTTCTACTAGCCCTGGTCTTTTTACCTATTTGATCCTCTGCTGCCTTCAATACTTCATCGCGCAAAGCTACGCATCCTTCTTCTGCTGTATTTCTTTCCCCCATTCCCGTCAATTGTTCCCTTATGCTCTCCCTGAAACTCTGTACAACCTCTGCTTTAGTTTATCCAGGTCCTATCTCCTTAAATTCCGACCTTTTTGCAGTTTCTTCAGTTTTAATCTACAATTCATTAGCAATTGGTTATGAACTACTACTTTAAGTGTCTCAGCATCACCCGATTTAATACGACTTCATTCCACTACCCCGTTTTCCATTTGTTGATGTTCATCTTATATCCTCTTTTCAACACAGCGACCATTCCGTTCAGATGCTGTTCCAGATCCTTTTCTTTTTCTGACAGGACTACAATATCACCGGCAAACCTCAAAGTTCTAATATTTTCTCCGTGGATTTTAATTCCTACTCTAAAATTTTCTTTTGTTTCCAATACTTCTTGCTCTATATACAGATTGAATAACATCGGGGAGAGGCTAGAACCCTGTCTCACTCCCTTCCCAACCACTGCTTCCCGTTCATGTCCCTCGATTCTTATATTTGCCGTCTGATATCAGTACAAATTGTAAATAGCCTTTAGCTCCATGTATTTGATACCTGTCAACTTCATAATTTGAAAGAGAGTACTCCAGTCAACATTGTCAAAAGCCTTCTCTAAGTCTACAAATGTTAGAAACGCAAGTTTACTTTTCATCAATCTTTCTTCTAAGATAAGTCATAGGGTCAGTATTGCCTCACGTGTTCCAACAATTCTACGGAATCCAAACTGATCTCCCCGAGGTCGGCTTCTACGAGTTCTTCCATTCGTCTGTAAAGAATTCTTGTTAGTATTTTGCAGCTGTGACTTATTAAACTGATAGTTCGGTAATTTTCACACCTGTCTACATTTAATTTTTTTAAATTGGAATTATTATATTCTTCTCAAAGTCTGAGGGTATTCCGCCTGTCTCATATACGTCTTGCTCACCAGATGGTAGTGTTTTCTCAAGGCTATCAGCAGTTCTAATGGAATGTTGTCTGTTCCCGGGGCCTTGTTTCGGCTTAAGGTTGTCAGTGCTCTGTCAAATCCTTCACACAGTATCATATTTCAAATTTCACCTTCATTTACGTCCTCTTTCATCTCCGTAATATTGCCCTCAATTACATCGCCATTGAATAGACCCTCTATACACTCTTTCCATTTTTCTGCTTTCCAATCTTTTCTTAGAAACGGTTTTTCATCTAAGCTCTTGATATTGATACAAGTGTTTCTCTTTTCTCCAAAGGTCTCTTTAATTTTCCTGTTGGTAGTACCTATTTTACCCTTAGTGATATATGCCTCTACATCCTTACATTTGTCCTTTAGCCATCTATGCTTACCCATTTTGCACTCCCTCTCGATCTTATTTCTGAGACGCTTCTATTCCTTTTTCCTACTTCATTTACTGCGTTTCTATATTTCCCCCTTTCATCAGTTAAGTTAAATATCTCTTCTGTTACCCAAGAATTTCTACTAGCACTCGTCTTTTTACCTACTTGATCCTCTGCTGCCTTCACTATTTTACCTCTCAAAGCTACCCATTCTTCTTCTACTGTATTTCTTTCTCCCGTTCCTGTGAATCGTTCCATAATGCTCTCTTTGAAACTCTCTACAGCCTCTGATTCTTTGTTTATCCAGATCCCATCTCCTTAAATTCCCACGTTTCCACCGTTTCGTCTGTTTTAATCTACAGTTCAAAACCAGGAGATTGTGGTCAGTCCACATCTGCCCCTGGAAATCCCTTACAATTTAAAACCAGTTCCCTAAGTATCTGTTTTACCATTATATAATCTATCTGAAACCTTCCAGTGTCTCCAGCCCCTTTCACGTATATAGCCTTCTTCCATGATTTTTAAACCAGTAGGATACACCATCATAAAGGATGCGCCAAGTTGTCAACAATGTACAAAAGTTGGCACGTTGCCTTAAATCTGGGCATTCTGTTATTGCTCTCCAAATGCGAATGTAAACGGAAATAACCTAAATACGTAGTACAGTGAGGAAGCTGTTGTGTGCTACCTGTAGTCACCCAAAGTCGAATATCGCGGATTAAAATGGCGGATACAATAATTTGCGGCAAAATACTGGGGAATTCAGAGTTGGAAAGTAGCGCTTGGCGAGATTTCATACAACCCAAAATTGTTTGCTCTCTGCGGTGTACTAAAAGTCATTAAACACAGAGCTTAGCATAGGCGAGGCCGCTACGACGTTGGACGCTAAACCATGAAAATAGTTCGCATAGATTTATGAGCAAGGACACACTTAGTCACACTGATGACGGGTCTAGTTCGCACAATAATGCACCGGCCAGTCAGTCGGTGAATGTGATCTCGTGTGAGAGAAGTTTATACAGGAACGACGTCGTGCATACCCTTTAGTTCGTTGGTAACACTTATTAGGCGTTCTGAACCTGCAGCACAGTAGTACCCCGTCGCGTCGTATCTGTACCACACTCCCCGACAAGTTTATGTTTGTGTGGCACCCACATCAATGGCTCTAACGCTGTTGAGCCAAAAATGAGATCTTCCCGGCTCCAGCTCTAGCCTTCGCGAATCGTCGTCGGTCATTGACCGCTATAGCCTGCCGGGGTTGCAGAGCGGTTCTAGGCGCTACAATTTGGAGCCGCGGGACTGCTACGGTCGCAGGTTCGAATCCTGCCTCGGGCATGGATGTGTGTGATGTCCTTAGGTTAGTTAGGTTTAAGTAGTTCTACGTTCTGGGGCACTGATGACCTCAGAAGTCAAGTCCCATAGTGCTCAGAGCCATTTTGAAATCTGACCGCTGTAGATCAGAAACCACACATGGCTTTTGGTTCAAAAAATGGTTCAAATGGCTCTGAGCACTATGGGACTTAACATCTGTGGTCATCAGTCCCCTAGAACTTAGAACTACTTAAACCTAACTAACCTAAGGACATCACACACATCCATGCCCGAGGCAGGATTCGAACCTGCGACCGTAGCGGGCACGCGGTTCCAGACTGAAGCGCCTTTAACCGCACGGCCACACCGGCCGGCTTGGCTTTTGGTGCCTTGACGACTCCATGCCAAAAGGCGATCTGGCTACAAGCCTCTAACTCAGAAGCTCATGAGAATGTTACAAAACACGGCTAGAAACAGCTTGATTTGTGGAGTGGTTTCTTTTATAACAATTGTTACAGTCGTTGTGTGAGCAGAACGAGATCAGAGTCACAAAAGCACATCAATCCAGCACTACCCCAATAATTCCCAACCAGGGAAGCTCCAGTTTATCCTATGAGAAACCTGACGTCTTTACCAGAACGGGATGAAAGAGGAAATAGGGAAGATCCAAAGAAGAGCTCCCCTTTCATCACATGATTCTTTAGTAAACGTTGTAGCGTATATGCAACAAACATGCCACGTAGCTACGACAGATGTTGCCTATGTTCGCGCCGCGCGGAGAGGCGCGACATTAGAGGCGCCACGTCACGGATTGAGCGGCCACATCCCCCGGAGGTTCGAGTCCTCCCACGGGGATGGGTGTGTGTGTTGTTTATAGCATAAGTTAGTTTGTTATTTTAAGTGGTGTGTAAGTCTAGAGACCGATGTGCTGAGCAGTTTTCTCCCTTAGGAAATTGACACACACACTCGCCTACGTTCGTCTGTGAAAATGGACACGATAAGCAACCTGAGCTATCAGTAATCGGAATCTAACCTGCATAACACTGTGTGAGTGTTGTATGAGTATCAGTTTCACTGTCCTTTAAGACCTCAACAGACCGTTACATGAAAAACTTAAAACTAAATTTTGGATGAGCTACCTGACTGCGTATTTGAACATGAATTGATAAGTGATATAGAACCTGCGTTGTGCACCGGAATTTATTGGAGTAGAATACATGACATATTGTGGTCTCTCAGTGTATCTGCTTTGGCCCTAAGTTTTGCACTCCTCACCTCTTTTAGATTACCGCCGTTTTGTATGTGGTTTACAGCAATTCGCTGCAGCATGAAGCAGCAGCGGCTAAAGCTTTTTGTTACTAAGAATTAATTTAATAAAAAGGAGTTTGTTTGGGTTCTGTTAACTACTAAAAAACTTGCAAGAAGGGATTTCATGTAATAAGTCTATTTAAAACTGCAGAATCATTATGATTAAGTATTAATAATAATTACATAGATATCAATAATGGCTGAATCCAGATTAAAAATATTATTTCAGTTTCAAAGTTACATTAACGTTTAATAACCACAGCAATTAATAATTAATTAGACGTGGCGTATTGTTGTTGTTGTGGTCTTCAGTCCTGAGACTGGTTTGATGCAGCTCTCCATGCACATACAGTAAAGCTGCATGTCCTCGGGAAAAATTACGGCTGTAGTTTCCCCTTGCTTTCAGCCGTTCGCAGTACCAGCACAGCAAGGCCGTTTTGGTTAACGTTACAAGGCCAGATCAGTCAATCATCCAGACTGTTGCCCCTGCAACTACTGAAAAGGCTGCTGCCCCTCTTCAGGAACCACATGTTTGTCTGGCCTCTCAACAGATACCCCTCCGTTGTGGTTGCACCTACGGTACGGCCATCTGTATCGCTGAGGCACGCAAGCCTCCCCACCAACAGCAAGGTCCATGGTTCATGGGGGGGGGGGGGGGTGGACGTGGCGTATAATTATTATTATTTGGAGGATAAGGAGGCTTCTTTAACTGACAGGCAAAACATGGGATTATTGTAAACTCGGACTAACAATCATGAGCCTAACCCTGCAATTGCTTTGGCGCTATGTTTGCGAATTTCACGTTGAATTCCATCTTCAATGGTAACTAAGCCACCTAAATCTCTCCTGGCTATATAAATGAAATCAGGCTTTGAGTGTGGTAAGATCTACCATCACCGACGTGAGGGCAATGTGATACGTCTTCTCTTTCCGAGCTCTCGACCGACACCACTACTCCCACTCTTGCAGACAGACCTCGTCTCACAACAGTGCTTAGAATCGCGCTCCCATGTTTCACCCTCAGGTTGCTACTACCGACATCTGAATTCTTACACAATGCAGAGAATAGCGTTATGTTGGCTATATTGTTTTCAGTATAATGGAGATTCTGGCATACATTTTACAACGTCAAAGGCCATCCAACTTCTGTAGAAGACGCTACAATAGAGTTGTTTTCCATGACGATATTGTTTATTATTGAGATTCCGACATATTATGTTCCTAGAAGAATCAACTTATGCTGCGCTATTCAAAAAGAAGCAACATATTTCAAACATTTATTGCTTCCAAACTAAAAAAAGATAGAACACAAATCCAAAGCGAGAAGTTCAAATTTTCAAGTGTCAATGTGAGCACTACGTGTTACACGACAAATATCAAAACTGGGGCTCATATTGTGCCACACATGAAGCAGCTGGTCTCTCGTTATCGTATCCACAGTTTGAACAATGCGATTTCGCAGACATTCACGAGTGTCAGGCATAAGGGGGTAGGAATGCGGTCTTTTCCGTAATCACACAGATAAAGCTCACAAGATGTGATATCTGGAGACCTGGCGGGCCACGGGCAGTAAAGTTCATCTTCTGCTCCTTCTCGGTCTCCAGAATACACACCTTGTGACTTTCGTCCATGCGATTACGAAAAAGAGTGCTTTCTGATCCCCTCTGTGCCTGTCACTCTTGGGCGTCTGTGACATCGCATTTTTGAACATGTGAATTCGATAACGATAGGCCAGTTGCTTCGTGTCTGACAGGAAATGAGCCACCGCTTTGGTATTTGTCGTGTAACACATGGTGCTCACATTGAATGCACAAAAATTCGAAACTTTCTCTTCCCATGAACGTTGAAATTGTTTCTATCTTTTGTAGTTTGGAAGCAATAAACGTTTGAGAACTGTTGCTTCTTTTTGAATAGTCCTCCCCAAGAACACTACGCGTAAATAACATGAATATAAGTTTGGAGGTAACAAAACATTCGCTTTTCCTGTACACCATTCGCAACTGGAACAGGAGGTGAACCCAGTGATAGTGGTACATGACGTTCACTCCGCTACACACCATGTGGTGGCTTGCGAAGTATAACGTAGTTTTAGGTGTTTTAAAGAACAAAGATACGTATGAAAATCTAGTATGCTAAAATGCTGCAGAAGAGTAGTGTGTTCCACCATGTTAAGAAGTTCTGGTGAAATGTAAATTTCAATGCCGGAAATGTCGCATTACAAAATTAGAGTTCGTTGTGCAGAATATAATTCTTGGAGAAGCCCAAGATTTCGGCTCCATTTGCAGAGGACATCTTCAAGAACAGCTTAATGATAACTTGGATAGCACACAGCACTCGCACTCGAAGGGATAAGGTTCAAACCTGCGTCCAGACATCTGGATTTAAGTATTCGATTTCCCTAAGTCGCTACAAGCAATTGCCGTGGTGGTTCCTTCGAAAAGGACACGGCCGATTTCCTTCCCAATCCTTGAGACAATCCGAGCCGGTGCTCCGTCACTAATGTCCTCGATGTCAACGGGATGATAACAGCAATCTTCCTTCTTTCTTCCGCAGAAATGAACAAAACGTTCCGTTTCTCAAAGAAATGGATTCAATGCCATCGGAAGAGCGAGGAAATTTTAATAACTACCCAGCACGAATCCACTTTCAGTTCACCTCAGCTTTTGTTGTTGTTGTAGTCTTCAGTCCTGATACGGGTTTGATGCCGCTCTCCATGCTACTCTATCCTGTGCAAGCTTCATCTCCCATAACCTACATCCTTCTGAATCTGTTTAGTATATTCATCTCTTGGTCTCCCTCTACGATTTTTACTCTCTGCACTGCCCTCCAGTACTAAATTGGCGATCCCTCGATGCTTCAGAACATGTCCTACCAACCGATCCCTTCTTCTAGTCACGTTGTGCCACAAACTTCTCTTCTACCCAATCCTATTCAATACCTCCTCATTAGTTATATGATCTACCCATCTAATCTTCAGCATTCTTCTGTATCACCACATTTCGAAAGCTTCAATTCTCTTCTTGTCCAAACTATTGATCGTCCATGTTTCACTTCCATACATGGCTACACTCCATACAAATATTTTCAGAAATGACTTCCTGACACTTAAATCTATACTCGATGTTAACAAATTCCTCTTCTTCAGAAATGCTTTCCTTGCAATTCCCAGTCTACGTTTTATATCTTCTCTACTTCGACCATCATCAGTTATTTTGCTCCCCAAATAGCAAAACTCATTTACTACTTTAAGTGTCTCATTTCCTAATCTAATTCCCTCAGCATCACCCGACTTAATTCGACTACATTTCATTATCCTCGTTTTGCTTTTGTTGATGTTCATCTTATACCCTCCTTTCATGCAACTGTCCATTCCGTTCAACTGCTCTTCCAAGTCCTTTGCTGTCTCTGACAGAATTACAGTGTCATTGGCGTACCTTAAAGTTTTTATTTCTTCTCCATGGATTTTAATACCTACTCTGAATTTTTCTTTTGTTTCCTTCACTGCTTGCTCAATTTACAGATTGAATAACATCGGGGAGAGGCTACAACCCTGTTTCACTCCCTTCCCAACCACTGCTTCCCTTTCATGCCCCTCGACTCCTGTAACTTCCATCTGGTTTCTGTTCAAATTGTAAATAGCCTTTCGCTCCCTGTATTTTACCCCTGCCACCTTCAGAATTTGAAAGAGAGTATTCCAGTCAAAATTGTCAAAGCTTTCTCTAAGTCTACAAATGCTAGAAACATTGCTTTGCCTTTACGTAATCTAGCTTCTAAGATAAGTCGTAGGGTCGGTATTGCCTCACGTGTTTCAATATTTCTACAGAATCCAAACTGATCTTCCCCGAGGTCGGCTTCTACCAGTTTTTTCATTCGTCTGTAAAGAATTCTTGTTAGTATTTTGCATCTGTGACTTATTAAACTGATTGTTCGGTAATTTTCATATCTGTCAACACCTGCTTTCTTTGGGATCGGAATTATTATAAAGTCGGATGGTATTTCGCCTGTCTCACACATCTTGCTCACCAGATGGTAGAGTTTTGTCAGGACTGGCTCTCCCAAGGCTGTCAGTAGTTCCCATGGGATGTTGTCTATTCCCGGGGCCTTGTTTCGACTCAGGTCTTTCAGTGTTCTGTCAAACTCTTCACGCAGTATCGTATCTCCCATTTCATCTTCATCTACATCCTCTTCCATTTCCATAATATTGTCCTCAAGTACATTGCCCTTGTATAGACCCTCTATCTACTCCTTCCACCTGTCTGCCTTCTTTACTTAGAACTGGGTTTCCGTCTGAGCTCTTGAAATTCATACTAGTGGTTCTCTTTTCTTCAAAGGTCTCTTTAATTTTCCTGTAGGCAGTATCTATCTTACCCCTAGTGAGATAAGCCTCAACATCCTTACATTTGTCCTCTAGCCGTCCATGCTTAGCCATTTTGCACTTCGTGTCGATCTCATTTTTGAGACGTTTGTATTCCTTTTTGCCTGCTTCATTTCCTGCATTTTTATATTTTCTCCTTACTGAAATTAAATTCAATATTTCTTCTGTTACCTTAGGATTTCTACTAGCCCTCGTCTTTTTACCTACTAGATCTTTGCTGCCATCACTATTTCATCCAACAAAGCTACCCATTCTTCTTCTACTGTATTTCTTTCCCCCATTCCTGTCAGTTTCTCCCTTATGCTCGCCCTGAAACTCTATAACACCTCTGGTTCTGTCAGTTTATCCAGGTCCCATCTCCTTAAATTCCCACCTTTTTGCAGTTTCTTCAGTTTTAATCCACAGGTCATAACCAATAGGTTGTGGTCAGAGTCCACATCTGCCCCTGGAAATGTCTTACAATTTAAAACCTAGCTCCTAAATCTCTGTCTTACCATTATATAATACACTCCTGGAAATTGAAATAAGAACACCTTGAATTCATTGTCCCAGGAAGGGGAAACTTTATTGACACATTCCTGGGGTCAGATACATCACATGATCACACTGACAGAACCACAGGCACATAGACACAGGCAACAGAGCATCCACAATGTCGGCACTAGTACAGTGTATATCTACCTTTCGCAGCAATGCAGGCTGCTATTCTCCCATGGAGACGATCGTAGAGATGCTGGATGTAGTCCTGTGGAACGGCTTGCCATGCCATTTCCACCTGGCACCTCAGTTGGACCAGCGTGCGTGCTGGACGTGCAGACCGCGTGAGACGACGCTTCATCCAGTCCCAAACATGCTCAATGGGGGACAGATCCGGAGATCTTGCTGGCCAGGGTAGTTGACTTACACCTTCTAGAGCACGTTGGGTGGCACGGGATACATGCGGACGTGCATTGTCCTGTTGGAACAGCAAGTTCCCTTGCCGGTCTAGGAATGGTAGAACGATGGTTTCGATGACGGTTTGGATGTACCGTGCACTATTCAGTGTCCCCTCGACGATCACCAGTGGTGTACGGCCAGTGTAGGAGATCGCTCCCCACACCATGATGCCGGGTGTTGGCCCTGTGTGCCTCGGTCGTATGCAGTCCTGATTGTGGCGCTCACCTGCACGGCGCCAAACACGCATACGACCATCATTGGCACCAAGGCAGAAGCGACTCTCATCGCTGAAGACGACACGTCTCCATTCGTCCCTCCATTCACGCCTGTCGCGACACCACTGGAGGCGGGCTGCACGATGTTGGGGCGTGAGCGGAAGACGGCCTAACGGTGTGCGGGACCGTAGCCCAGCTTCATGGAGACGGTTGCGAATGGTCCTCGCCGATACCCCAGGAGCAACAGTGTCCCTAATTTGCTGGGAAGTGGCGGTGCGGTCCCCTACGGCACTGCGTAGGATCCTACGGTCTTGGCGTGCATCCGTGCGTCGCTGCGGTCCGGTCCCAGGTCGACGGGCACGTGCACCTTCCGCCGACCACTGGCGACAACATCGATGTACTGTGGAGACCTCACGCCCCACGTGTTGAGCAATTCGGCGGTACGTCCACCCGGCCTCCCGCATGCCCACTATACGCCCTCGCTCAAAGTCCGTCAACTGCACATACGGTTCACGTCCACGCTGTCGCGGCATGCTACCAGTGTTAAAACCGAGCGAGGTGGCGCAGTGGTTAGACACTGGACTCGCATTCGGGAGGACGACGGTTCAATCCCACGTCCGGCCATCCTGATTTAGGTTTTCCGTGATTTCCCTAAATCACTTCAGGCAAATGCCGGGATGGTTCCCCTGGAAGGGCACGGCCGACTTCCTTCTCCATCCTTCCCTAATCCGATGAGACCGATGACCACGCTGTCTGGTCTCCTTCCCCAAAACAACCAACCAACCAACCAGTGTTAAAGACTGCGATGGAGCTCCGTATGCCACGGCAAACTGGCTGACACTGACGGCGGCGGTGCACAAATGCTGCGCAGCTAGCGCCATTCGACGGCCAACACCGCGGTTCCTGGTGTGTCCGCTGTGCCGTGCGTGTGATCATTGCTTGTACAGCCCTCTCGCAGTGTCCGGAGCAAGTATGGTGGGTCTGACACACCGGTGTCAATGTGTTCTTTTTTCCATTTCCAGGAGTGTATATCTGAATCCTGTCAGTATCTCCAGGCTTCATCCACGCATACAACCTTCTTTCATGATTCTTGAACCAAGTGTTAGCTATGATTAAGTAGTGCTCTGTGCAAAATTCTATCAGGCGGCTTCCTATTTCATTTCTTACCCCCAATCCATATTTACCTACTACATTTCCTTCTCTCCTTTCTCTTACTACGGAATTCCAGTCACCCATGACTATTAAATTTTCGTCTCCCTTCGCTATCTGAATAATTTCTTTTATTTCATCATACATTTCTTCTATTTCTTCGTCATCTGCAGAGCTAGTTGGCATATAAACTTGTACTACTCTAGTAGGCGTGGGCTTGGTGTCTATCTTGGCCACCATAATGCGTTCACTATGCTGTTTGTAGTAGCTTACCCGCACTTCTATTTTTTTATTCATAATTAAACCGACTCCTGCATTACCCCTATTTGATTTCGTATTTATAACCCTGTATTCGCCTGACCAAAAGTCTTGTTCCTCCAGCCACCGAACTCCACTAATTCCTACTATATCTAACTTTAACCTATCCCTTTCCCTTTTTAAATTTTCTAACCTACCTGCTCGATTAAGGGATCTGACATTCCACGCTCCGATCCGTAGTACGCCAGTTTTCTTTCTCCTGATAACGACGTCCTCCTGAGTAGTCCCCGCCCGGAGATCCGAATGGGGGACTATTTTACCTCCGGAATATATTACCCAAGAGGACGCCATCATCATTTAACCATACAGTAAAGCTGCATGCCCTCGGGTAAAATTACGGCTGTAGTTTCCCCTTGCTTTCAGCCGCTCGCAGTACCAGCACAGCAAGGCCGTTTTGGTTAGTGTTACAAGGCCATCTGGTATGATTTTTTTTTTAGTAATTTAATTGAAAGCTTTGTTGCTTTGGTAAAAATAAAATTGGTTCTTTTTGTCGTGACAGAATAAATTACTATTAATCACACCAGATTTGTCGGAGAACAGCAGCAACATGTGTAATTGATCCAGCTTTAAGAAATTCTATTACCTTTTAGTGGAAAATTCGTGCGGTACTCTCCGACGTTAGAAAAGTCGTGGTGTTCCGTTCGGAGCAGGAGGCGGCTGTCTTTTCTCATTCGCGATATAGAAAATTACTAAAAAATGAACAGACATTTTTTTTCGGAGGAAGATGGCGCGGAGAAAACAGACAGAAGTTACATGAAAGAAACCTAAGGGACCAACTAATTGGATTTGTACGAACTTATAAACGGAACTGAAAGAACTTGGAATAAATACTATAACGATGTCGTCACGACAGCCTCCTGTTCCGACAAAACACACGCTCGATCATAAGCTGCATAAATCTTTTAAACAGAAAAGATTATCACAAGTTTAATTAATGAAAATAAGGTTGAGAGATTTTCTTTGAAATTAAATAAACTTCAAGGCTTCTAGCATTATATTATGAAACGGAAACTTACATTGACATGGCCACCCATTGTGGCGGTGGAGCGAATTTTCATGATACACATTCTCGCTTGTTTGTGGCTACATATATTTTTAATCACTTAAACTCTTAAATTTACAATAAAATGATTATATCAGTATGGAGCACAATACTTTTGCGTCCGACTCGCAACACATTCACAGAAGAACAGCTAGAGAGCGGCGCGGCTCCCTGCAGAAGTAAAAATTGGCAATTGTTATTTTTTAAACATAGGTGCATCGTTTTTTTTTTTTTTTACTGATCGATAGCAGCGTATAACAGTTTATAGCTATCGTGATATTCTGCGTTTTTCAGGAGCGCGGCAAAGATATCTGGTTACCACATTCATTGGTATATGTTAAAAGTTCGCACATACTGACGCGAATACAGAAAAAAAAACTTTTACGTGTTAAAAATCGCAGTGATAAAGGCTGTAATGTCACAATGCGTCCCATGTGAGGCATGATGATTCCGGAAGGATCATCAGGACTCACATGTAGTTTCAAGACATTACTGTGTTTTATCATCTGTTTACTTTCGTTCTAACATAAAATTGGAATGAGTTTGTCATCTAGTTATTTTATGCTTCCAGTACAGTTATGAAAACAAATAGTCTTTCAGTGTCTTTTGTGCACTTTGGCACTTCTCTCGGTTCATTGTAAGGTGTCCTTGCACTGTTATCTTAATTGCTGTTACTGTGAAACAAAATATGACAAAAAAAAACAATCTTAAGTCTAACACACACAAAGATAAATGAATAATACTCTATATAGAAAACAAAACATGTCAGTAGACAAACGTACACAGATACATTGAAATAATTACTCAAACAGTCCTCTAAAATTGTCTGTGACCTGTTTGGTCTCGTAATGTTTTTTATCCGTTTCATTAGATTCTTTTAGAATGTCGTTGTTAATCAGGACGTTTCACTTGACACTACACTGTACACTTTTATTTGTCACGAGCTCACTTAACCGGAGTCTGCAACGTCTATTCTCGTTCGGTGAGCGGCGTCGTCCGAGAGGTCACGACCCTGGGTAGCGTCTTTTTTGTGTTCGCTCGTGTTGCCTCTCTAGTGTCTCGCATCAAGCGTCATGTCGTTTACATGCAAATAAACAGAAAGAAACCTGTGTTAGGTTCGTGCTATAATGTAGACTTACAGGTAAAGGTTTTACAGGATTCTGGACAGGATTGATAACCTTCCCTTCCAGTTAACGTTTCAGTGCTCAGTAATGCCTTGTCTTTATTTAACTATCTATCGCAAAATATCCGACGTGACTGAGTAAATGGAAATTAATTTGAAGCTAAGACTTCTCTTTTTACAGAATAAATAAAGTTCATAACTAAGTTTCACTGTGATAGCTTTAGCAATGTCTCTTACGTAGTTGTGAGACGGAAAACATTCTAAGGTCAATGACACGCCTCCACAGCGCGCGCGTCGGTTGTGTTTCAAATGTTAATTGTTGAGTCCAACTGCAAGCAGCTCCGCGCTGTTGCCGGTTACTAGTCCAGTGCAACACGCGCTCGTGTATGCTCGTATGAAGTTTAACGTGTATCACTCGCGCTCTGCTAAAATGAGAACACGCGGAAAACACACGTCTAGTGTCCTTTCTCCATCGTCGATCGGCGTTTCGAAAACTTGGGTAGAAAATACCACCGTCTGTTTCGAGGATTTCACACGAAAGTCCCTGCGACCTGCCATGCTGCTTACACACAGGTAAGTGAAGCCAACGTTTTACATATAGTTTGCAAAATGTTTTGCTGTGATCGCTGTCACTACCTGCACTTGCGTGTACACACGTCACTGCACACGTATTTTGTACACTTTATCACTCGCATTTTGTTTAGAACGTCTTAGGGTGTCTGCAAATTCACGTCTCCCATCTCACATTGCGATTTCAAAGTTCACAATTCAAGTTACTCACAGGTAAATACATTACAAGATTAAACAATGTCCATAAATTACATACATACATACATTTCTTAAGTTTGCTTACAGTCACAAAATTCTGTTAACCTTTTCAGTCACGCCACGCCGGATTAGCGTATTGAATACCACTACTTGTGCATCAAGGCACAATGATTTCGGTTATTCTCTCTCCCTTTTACAAAGGTAAAATTTTTCTTAAAACAAATCTTTTAAGCAGCTTGTTATTTCGTTTCTCTTCAAAATTTAGTGTCACAGATTGAACAAATTCTGTCTCTACTGGTCGAGCATACTCATGCATTTCTCTCCGGAAGATTCATGCTTCATAAAGTTACTGGCTGCAAGTACTACTCGCGGAATGTATTATAATCTCTCAACATTGCTACTCGCGATACGCGATTAGAACAAAACTTTCGCTAACGGATCTCTCCCACAAATTTCGTTTCCACTTCAACCGTCTAAAGAGCACTCAGATGAGCCTGTCAAATTCTAATCCTAACTTTTTTTTAATGGGATAGGATGGGGAAGTGGAAGAGGAGAGGATCAAATATGAACATAAATACATTATATACATATACAAATTCTAGCACAACTACACTAGGATATTTTTTGTGACCTTAGATGCATGACATGCGTCACGTGTGCCTTCAAGTGGCTATTCTTTGATCTAATATCAGATCTTAGCTTTTTTATTATAATGTGAGTCATATCTGGTGACAGCTTTCTCGTTTCTCACGCTTCCTTCTGGGCGATTGTCGGGCTTGGCTGTGAAATAGCTAATTACTTTAGTGCATCTTACATGTTTAAAGAAGAAACGTTTACCATCAGGAATACTTCAGACTTGTCAGTACGACGTATATGTTTCCATGTAGTGGCACTCTCGACTACATGACCTAACAGCTGTTGTAAAACAGAATAAAGGAAATGCTCTGTTGCTTAGCTATTAAATCTTTATGAGGCTTACTGTTCGTAGATGATACTTTGAATCTGAGATTGAATCTCCTGAAAACTATCAAATACTACGTGATACTCTCTCTCTCTGTTATTTACTGCTTTTGACAGTTCAAACACTTGGCTACACAAATCTGTTTAATTCTGAAGATCGCGCTAACAAAAGGTATAGTTCATGGCGGTGTTACAATAACGCACAGTTTACACGCAATAGGCTGTACTCTGTACACTTAAAGACTAACATTCCATCTTGAGGGCTGAAAAAGAAATTGCTTAACCTAATATTTCACATACATATATATTCATTGGAGTTGGAAGGTGGCAATCTGCTACTTCCTTCCGTATCTCCTTTCACCAATAACGGCATTTCTCAATGCCAACAGCCGACTTGGACTGCTTACACCTATGACTAACTTAAAACTAACTGAGAATCTGTCCTCTCAAATGGAATGTGCTTTCTTTTTCGTTCGCCATAATAAATCAAATCTTCAATTACCTCCATAGTTTTTCGCCAAAGTGTGAGTACTCGTATTGGTGTGTTTTAATACCGAAGTGTTTCACAGGTTAAACCTTAGGCTAATGTTCCTTTGCTTGTTACTTTGCCTCGTTATACTTCTTGAGATCCCGGTGGTGATACAATCCTTTAATTCTGCCAGATGCTGGATCCACTATTAGATAACATGCTGTATGTGGTTTTCTAATTACTACAAATGGTCCGTCGTACAATAGCCTCCATTTCCTATTTCTTTATTATGTCCCGCACCATCCCCAAGGAGGCGAAAAGGTGCTGCCTTTAGTTTTCCGCTTTCTTGTGATGCGACTGATTTGATTCTTCTGTCACATCACTTGACCATTCTCGCTGGTTTTTTACCCATTGTGTGTGTTGATTTGTATCAAACCCTTGTTGGTACTGCACTTGGTTACCAGGCTGAAAAATCGGTACATTACTTGCCTGCGTAAAATATACCGGTGGATTGTATTGTTTTCTTGGTTTATTGTTATTGCATCTAAAGTCTTGTTGTGGTGGCGTGTACTGTTGTTGTTGCATGAATGGTTGTTGCTGAGGCGTGTATTGCTGTTGTTGCTGGTGTTGTGGCTGCCCATAGGGTTGTGGTGGAGGTAGCTGACCTCCGCAATTTTGATTGTTGCAACGTTTACCCTTGTATTTGTTCCCATTCTGGTAGAAGTTACTACCGTTATTGTTTGATTGGTATGGGGCATTCCCGTAATACTGTTGTTGCGTGTTGTATATTGGATTGTACCGTTGGTTGCCGTAATGCTTGTTTTTGTGTTTACCATTACGGTAACCATTGTTTCGGCCTCTATTGCGGTTATTGTACCGTTTGTTTCCGTATTGTGTTTCGTGTGAACCATTTCCATTACTACCGTTTCCATTCGAATACGTGCCTGCGTTGTTGTTCTTACGATTAGCATTCGCACGCGCGTCTTCGTGTATAAGATCGAGCGAATCAAGGACGGATAAAAATGCGTCCTGATCTTCCTCTTACACGTTCACTAATTTTTCGCGTATGGAAATGGGTAGTTTTGACTTAAGAATCATAATAACATCTTTTGTTGTTATGGGAGTGTCCCAATATTGTATCTTTCTCAAGTACTTTTCAAAGTACCGGCGAAGTCCCCCACTGTTCGAATGGAGAGGTTCGGCGTTGTAGACCTCTTTGCGTAGGCGTTGCTGAACACCTGCGCTCCAAAATTTGCTTAAAAAGTTCTTCTCAAACTCGCTAAATGTTTTGCACTTATCAACCATCTCGGTTCCCCATATAGCACTTTCTCCTTGTATGTATCCGGTAATGAATTGTATTCTCTGTTTGTCATTCCAGGCAGCTGGAAAGACTCCTGAAAAGTTCTTTAGGAAAACGACTGGATGAATATTTCGCTTTTCCGGTTGGAATGGTTGAAAAACTCTGTGTTTCAATACACTCTCCTCTTTCATGAGGGTTGTGAGTGTCAATTGTTCAGTGTTGTTTTTGTGTGAATCGTTAAATTCATTTTTCGGTCGCGGAATGTACTGTGGTGTGTTGTGTTGATGTGTTGTCTGGTATTGATGTTCATCTGGCTCAGAAGGTAGTGAGTGTTTCCCGTCACTCTGGTTATCATACTGTAGTGTTTGAATTTGCTGTTTCAGGTCGGATATCTCATCTGTTACTTGCTTCCGCCATTCCGGCAAATCCCGGGCAAACACTCGTCTAATTTGGCCTAGTTCAGTACAAACAGTGTCTCCTGAACTGCCGGGTGCAGATAATATGTCTAAGGTTGCGGATTTAACAACATCTTTCAAGTCACGTGTAACCTTCTCCTCAACAAGCTTCTCTTGTACATCAATCCATTCTTTGTAATGTTCGGTAAGTGCTTTAGTGTGCGAAGCAACACTACTGTTAACTCTTTCCTCAATAGTTCGGTCCGAAATGTCATTCGCCATTGCACTTACTTTTGATTCTACAGTGGCTACCGCTGTCGCTAACTCGTCTACCTGTCGTGCAACTGTTTTATACGCAAGTTTTACCGAATAGGTTTCTTTGCGACACGCTTCGATTTGAGTTGTGAGATTCTGACCAATGTTATCAATTTTGTTATTCAGAGTGCTTATCTGTGTTGTCAAAGTGGTTGCTTGCGCCGTGACGTCACCCTTAACCGAATCTATCTGTGCTGTGAGAGAGCCTACTTGCGTAGTGAGGATACCTACTTTCGCATCAATGGTGGTATTTACGCCATTCCTAACTGAGTCAATCTGTGTTGTCATATCCGTTTTCAACTCTGATAAAAACTTGTGTCTGTCTTTCTCACGTTGTTCGCGATCACGTTCGAGCTGTTCCCTCTCCTGTCTGTCTAGTGTCAATTCCTGTAACATTTTGACAATATCCATTGATACCGTTATCGGGGAGGTGGGTGTTTCCTGCTGAGTGTCGTCCACGTTAGCTACCTCTTGTCTGTCGTCTGTCCTGGCCGTCGTTCCGCGTGAGCGGAGTCGGTAATGTTTGTTAAGAGTGCCGTCGCTTTCGTCTGCAGAGTTCGCGCTCGATTGTCCGTCCGCCATAATGAAATTCAACTATTGCCAACTTAAAATGGGTACTGCCAACTGAAATTCTGATTGTCAATTATTCTTGCCGCGCAAGTTAAAGTCGCGGCGCGTTCGTCAAATGTCTAAGATGGAGTCAACGCTGTTGAAACAATTGATTGCCAACGCTGTTACACAGAAAAGACTGAAATGGCATCCATCTTGAAGTTACACGAGAATACTAACTACAGTATAAAACAAATAGTCCAAGCAAAAGGTTACAGAAAATGTTCAAATATTTACGCAGAAAAAAAGTGGTTTTTTAAGTTAAGCTACAGAAAGGATAGAGTGAGGTCGAATTTGAAGGTCAAATGAGCTACTCTTTAGACAGACCTATGGCAAACGAAAATTTGGTACTCAATCGGCGTTGTCTTCAAAACTGCAAATCTGCGTCTTATTAAATCCAAAGATATTTGTGTAAATACCGCGCCCTTCAATATTGCGTATATTTATTGCTCATCCGTAACTTTATGCAGCATTGGGTTCCAAAGAGCGATACATGAAATAAGACAATCATATATTAGTACCGTGACACTTTCAATATTTTAGTCAATATTTAGCCGGATCTGGTATGATTTTTTTTTTAGTAATTTAATTGAAAGCTTTGTTGCTTTGGTAAAAATGAAATTGGTTCTTTTTGTCGTGACAGAATAAATTACTATTAATCACACCAGATTTGTCGGAGAACAGCAGCAACATGTGTAATTGATCCAGCTTTAAGAAATTCTATTACCTTTTAGCGGAAAATTCGTGCGGTACTCTCCGACGTTAGAAAAGTCGTGGTGTTCCGTTCGGAGCAGGAGGCGGCTGTCTTTTCTCATTCGCGATATCGAAAATTACTAAAAAATGAACAGACATTTTTTTTCGGAGGAAGATGGCGCGGAGAAAACAGACAGAAGTTACATGAAAGAAACCTAAGGGACCAACTAATTGGATTTGTACGAACATATAAACGGAACTGAAAGAACTTGGAATAAATACTATAACGATGTCGTCACGACAGCCTCCTGTTCCGACAGAACACACGCTGGATCATAAGCTGCATAAATCTTTCAAACAGAAAAGTATAATTAATGAAAATAAGGTTGAGAGATTTTCTTTGAAATTTAATAAACTTCAAGGCTTCAAGTATTATATTATGAAACGGAAACTTGCATTAACATGGCCACCCATTGTGGCGGTGGAGCGAATTTTCATGATACACATTCTCGCTTGTTTGTGGCTACATATATTTTTAATCACTTAAACTCTTAAATTTACAATAAAATGATTATATCAGTATGGAGCACAATACTTTTGCGTCCGACTCGCAACACATTCACAGAAGAACAGCTAGAGAGCGGCGCGGCTCCCTGCAGAAGTAAAAATTGGCAATTGTTATTTTTTAAACTTAGGTGCATCGTTTTTTTTTTTTTTACTGATCGATAGCAGCGTATAACAGTTTACAGCTATCGTGATATTCTGCGCTTTTCAGGAGCGCGGCAAAGATATCTGGTTACCACATTCATTGGTATATGTTAAAAGTTCGCACATACTGACGCGAATACAGAAAAAAAAACTTTTACATGTTAAAAATCGCAGTGATAAAGGCTGTAATGTCACAGCCAGATCTGTCAATCATCCAGACTGTTGCCCCTGCAGCTACTGAAAAGGCTGCTGCCCCTCTTCAGGAACCACACGTTTGTCTGGCCTCTCAACAGATACCCCTCCGTTGTGGTTGCACCTACGGTACGGCTATCTGTATCGCTGAGGCACGCAAGCCTCCCCACCAACGCCAAGGTCGATGGTTCATGGAGGGGCCTCAGCTTTTAAGTTTGTACATAAACCGTGAGAGTTGGGCATTCTCCCAAACCTTGTCGCCAAAATTCCCTTCCACTCGTTTAGTTACATTAAGAAACTTAAGATTAAGAAATATGCGCATTTAGCTAATTAGCTTCAGTTCCATTTCCATTTCTCAGTAGTCTTCTTTGTGTTGACTCCGGTGCCTCTTGTACACCCACGTTCAGAAAAGAAAACAGAGCACATAGAACAACTAGAGATAGGACGTTCGTATTCACAGGATAGTATGTCTGCAAAATTGATTACCATTTGAGTCACGTCAGCCCGCCGGTTTATGGTCAACGTCGATATCGTGGCGCAACATCTACCCGTAAAGTGTGTCTGCGACTCTCGTTGACCATGTAAACCGAAGCCAGTTTATCAATGTGATTTGAGCAGAGCGCAGGATGCTTCACAGACGTGTGCGCGAACCGTACCGTCAATTCAGTGAGTTTGAAAGAAGTCTTATTATTGGTATGAGAGAAAGTTATTCATCCATCTAAGAAATTGCCTCCCGTGTGGAACGAAGTGTTTTCGGCAGTACAACGGATGTGTGCAGAATGGTTCAGAAGGCCGTTGAACACGACGAGATGGGTCAGGTCACACCACCCAGACCACCCCTCCCGAGAATATTGACACTTCATCCGAATGGCATTGCAGGACAGATCTACATCCTCTTCGGCTGTAGCGTAACAGTGTAATAGTGTAACAAACACATCGTACGTTGTCACAGATGACAGTCCACAACCTTTTATTACGGCATGGTTTATGCTTGGTGATATGGTGAAAAGATGAGTGCAGTTCTGTGACACAATGCCCAACAGCACTGAAGAACTTTGGAACCAGATGAATGCAACATGGATGGCTGCACCACAGGACGGCATTCACGCCTTATACCCGTAGATGCCATCATGCATGGAACAAGTTAAAAGGGCCCAGACATCTGCTGAAGCGAGTTGACTGAAATGCGATTCAGTTCTGCAGAACATACTGATGCACATGTTCTGTGAACATAAACGTCCTAAACGTATTCGTTCAAGGTGTTTCGTTTTTTCTGACCATCAAAGGTATTTTATAGTTCTTATTTTCCCAGAAATAAAAAGGAAGTAAAATCTGTTCTGTTGAAATAACTATCTATTTTCAAATGATACTAATGAAGGGAAGAAAACGAAATACGTGTTGCTAATGAGATGTATTCTGTAAATGTATACATTTCGAGATGTAAATAAAGTAACGTAGATCAGTAACAGATCTATTAAGCGTTGGCACTATCTGACTAAGATCACAGATTCTACGTACTGTTTAGGGTCTAAAGGTCTGGTGCTTTTCATAGTTATCTGCAGAGGACTTTTTCTAGATTTAAGTTACGTAGATACAAATTAAGAGCAAAAGTATCCTTTTTGTTTGGACTCTGATATAAAATACATGACGGAGTGCAGTTTTTCTTTTATCAGTAGGATTCCTTCTCAACTGATTTTGTCAGACTTAGTGGAACGCCGTGTTTTCACAGTTGCTGTGTCGATGATTAATTCGCCGCCGAAAAATATTTAGTGATCACGTTCTGAAAATATATTTTCAGGGGACAGCGTCTTTCTATAAGTGATCTCATTTTTCTTTACTCACCCATGAAGCATACGGCCAAGCAGTTGCTCGTGCAGCCTTTCTTTGTACACACTCGATTTCCTGTGGTCGTCCGACCTGCTACTGATACAATGTACTTGGTCAGATTTTCATCATGTTGCATGCAAGTTTTCTGTTACTTACTTCTTTCTAGTCACACTGAAAATTTGTTCTGTCCTATCAATATAACGAGATCTGCTATCTACCATTATACACCAAGATCTTTCTATGACCTAAATGATCCCGTGTGGTCCACACAAATCCATTTATATACGTTGTTTAACTGTTTTACGTGTAATATTACTGCTCAAAATAAGAAATTAATGTTTTTCAAGCTGGTAATATTAAACCCGTTGTTATTGAACTAGTGTGTGTAGTGTCTCTGTTTGTCTGTGAAGGACAATATTCCTAGTGGTGTCGACGACCCCCACAGCGAATGTAATTTCGTACACGTAGACAAGTTATTCTCGTGGTGGAAAAGTAGCTGCCGACACTGATGGTGGCCTGTAAAATTCTTGAAATGGAAGAGAAAGAAAACTTCTATACTATTTCTCGAATTGGAATAATGGCATTTGCATTTGGTCATTCGATGATTGCAAGTGAAATGAGTTCGTTTTAGCAGAGAAAACTTTCTCTATGCTTTTTACTGTGTTATTGAAGCAGGTTCTACAGCAAACATCGACCACCAAATGTTCTAAGTTCTACACTCCTGGAAATGGAAAAAAGAACACATTGACACCGGTGTGTCAGACCCACCATACTTGCTCCGGACACTGCGAGAGGGCTGTACAAGCAATGATCACACGCACGGCACAGCGGACACACCAGGAACCGCGGTGTTGGCCGTCGAATGGCGCTAGCTGCGCAGCATTTGTGCACCGCCGCCGTCAGTGTCAGCCAGTTTGCCGTGGCATACGGAGCTCCATCGCAGTCTTTAACACTGGTAGCATGCCGCGACAGCGTGGACGTGAACCGTATGTGCAGTTGACGGACTTTGAGCGAGGGTGTATAGTGGGCATGCGGGAGGCCGGGTGGACGTACCGCCGAATTGCTCAACACGTGGGGCGTGAGGTCTTCACAGTACATCGATGTTGTCGCCAGTGGTCGGCGGAAGGTGCACGTGCCCGTCGACCTGGGACCGGACCGCAGCGACGCACGGATGCACGCCAAGACCGTAGGATCCTACGCAGTGCCGTAGGGGACCGCACCGCCACTTCCCAGCAAATTAGGGACACTGTTGCTCCTGGGGTATCGGCGAGGACCATTCGCAACCGTCTCCATGAAGCTGGGCTACGGTCCCGCACACCGTTAGGCCGTCTTCCGCTCACGCCCCAACATCGTGCAGCCCACCTCCAGTGGTGTCGCGACAGGCGTGAATGGAGGGACGAATGGAGACGTGTCGTCTTCAGCGATGAGAGTCGCTTCTGCCTTGGTGCCAATGATGGTCGTATGCGTGTTTGGCGCCGTGCAGGTGAGCGCCACAATCAGGACTGCATACGACCGAGGCACACAGGGCCTACACCCGGCATCATGGTGTGGGGAGCGATCTCCTACACTGGCCGTACACCACTGGTGATCGTCGAGGGGACACTGAATAGTGCACGGTACATCCAAACCGTCATCGAACCCATCGTTCTACCGTTCCTAGACCGGCAAGGGAACTTGCTGTTCCAACAGGACAATGCACGTCCGCATGTATCCCGTGCCACCCAACGTGCTCTAGAAGGTGTAAGTCAACTACCCTGGCCAGCAAGATCTCCGGATCTGTCCCTCATTGAGCATGTTTGGGACTGGATGAAGCGTCGTCTCACGCGGTCTGCACGTCCAGCACGAACGCTGGTCCAACTGAGGCGCCAGGTGGAAATGGCATGGCAAGCCGTTCCACAGGACTACATCCAGCATCTCTACGATCGTCTCCATGGGAGAATAGCAGCCTGCATTGCTGCGAAAGGTGGATATACACTGTACTAATGCCGACATTGTGCATGCTCTGTTGCCTGTGTCTATGTGCCTGTGGTTCTGTCAGTGTGATCATGTGATGTATCTGGCTCCAGGAATGTGTCAATAAAGTTTCCCCTTCCTGGAACAATGAATTCACGGTGTTCTTATTTCAATTTCCAGGAGTGTATACAAGCTTGTAGTACATAATAGTTCATCACAGAATCCTTTGATCAAAATTAAATACGCGCAATTACCTTTGAAATGTTCCAGACTGTATTCTGGCCGTTACTAGACTCCACATTAACTTTACATATCGCTTGTGAATCTCAAAAAACGCAAATTATACGATATGGTGGCTAACAATGACTGTTTCATTGCACACCCTTTATACACGTCCTCTCGTTATCCTCTCTCGTAACAAAGTCCAGTTATATTCCGATTTTCTTACTTTTCTTCGCTCGCCATGGAGTAATGCTAAGTCACGGAATAAATAATTCGCCCGCGTAGGCGGAATGCGCCACCTCGCGAAATATATTCACTTCAAATAAATAGCCATAGGAAGGTCGTCTAACCGATCAGCTCTCTTTCACCAGCTACTTCCCGCCAAGGGATGTCATACAAGTGGTACATTCCCCATTTCGCACTGTTGTGACCTTATTTAGGTCGCCAGGCTAATATTCGGCAAATATCACGTAAAGAACCTGACTCACGGAAACGGATAATGCAGCGAGAAAATACACCGTTTTAAAATCTCCCTTTGCAGTGACTGTTGAATGGTTAGTATTTTCAGCTCCACCCCGAATGAAAGGCGGGAAGCTCAGTGTTTAACGAGACCGCATGGAGGTCGTCCGTGTCATTCTCAATGGAACCATCTCGTAATTCGCCACAAATGGCATAGAGAACGCACGCAGAACCAAAATTTGTGTCTATGTCACTCTCTATTCTTTCTAGTTCTTCCTTCTACTTTTACCTATACTCTACTACTTTGTCAATTAGATTAAAATTTTTAGTTCTTAACGTCTTGATTCTTCAGTCTGTCTTCCACTGTGCAAACATCAACTCGTCTCCGGAATTTAATTCCTTGTGCCTGAATACTGATTTCTTGCTTTTTGCTAATCACTGAGGTCTCACTTCCATAGAGCAGCAGCGTTAGGACAGCATCTACCATCTAGAAATTAATTTGAGTATGTTTCCGAGACTTGCTTTTAAGATTACTGTCAACTATTCCACATACCTGGACAAGTTTGTCAAGCTTAATTTCTGTATCTTTCCGTAACCATATGCCATCTCATACACTAGATAACTGAAGTGGTTCACTTGCTTTAACTTCTTTTGGTCTACCACCATTTTCGTTCTAGTGTGTTCTTTACCCATGAAGGCGATTGGCTTAGGTGCATCTGTTGACATCTCCACGTCAAATTTCGTACTTATTTGTTTAAGTACGTAAATTCCTTTCTCAAGATCCTCTTCTTTATTTGCTAGGATCACTGAATTGTCAGCACATAGTAAGTTGATTAAGATAGTCCTCTTTTCTAAGTATATACCTTTCTGAAATTCTGTTTCCCTATATGCATTATTTCATGGTCGTAAAAAACGAAGTTTAGGAGATACAGCAGCCGTCTGTCGTTTCTAAACAATCTTTTTTCACCTTTTCTAAAACTTGATATCACTCTAACAGCTTCCAGTCTTTTGGGATAATCTTGCTGTTCTAACATTCGATTAAGAGCTGTAGCAGTCGTAGATGTTACACCATTCCTCCAAATCTTAGTAATTCGGCATTCATAAAAAGTCTTCATTTCGCTTTTCTGTTCTTATGTAGTGTTAAGGCATATTTTATTTCCTCATACTGTATTTCATGTAGCTCCATGACATCTGTTGTTTTAATTTCAGTTAATTATGCTGCAGCATCATATCATAGTCGTTTTCAATAATTTACTCATTGTTGTTCTTCAGTATTGTTTATTTGTATCTTCTCTTTTTCTGTTGTGTTTGAACTTTCAGAAACCTTATAGGCCATTTGCTATGTCTTGTCTATATGATTCTCTGTATCAGTAACAAAACTATCTCAATGTTCTTGATGTGGGGTTGTTTAAGGATCCGGTTTTTCTTCAATAGCTTTCGTTATATCCTCATTCCCAATTTTAGACTCTTCTTTTTATTACTTTTTATTTTTACCGATAGATTCTCTACTACTTTTTAAATTTTGCCGTTCTTCTTCTGTGTTATCTTAAGTTAGCAAGTGTGCTAGCACTTTCGTAAAAGTGTTTGAGGCTGTCCTCTTCAAGGGTGTATGTTTTATGAACGCTTTGATTTCTTTGGTGACTTATTTGGTTTGCCATTTTATTCCATTTAGCAAAAAGATTTAGTGAGGAGGTAGGTAGAAATTGATCTGATCCTATGTCTTGTGGTGTATAAACTCTTGTATCCCTTACTTGACGTGCTATCTTATCATTTACTAAAATGAATTCAATTATTAATCTAAGAACTCCACTGGCTAAAGTATACTTATGTAAATCTCTTTTCTAAAAAAGTGAGTTCGTCATTTTTCGATTACTGTATGTGGCAAGATCTCCTAGTATTTTTTCCAAGTCCGTTACATATCGGTTCGCCAAAAGATCCTATAATTTTCGTTACTTATATATTTCCTATTCTGTCATTGAACTCACCCATCATAATAACCTGATCAGCATCACGGTGTTTCTTCAGAATGTTCCATTGTTCTTCATGGAAGGTTTTAGACTCATCCTTTTTTCCTTCATCTGGTGTATATATCCCAACAATGACGATGCTGCCTCTTCTCACAAGGGAAATTCCCCATCGAACATCCCTCATATTTAGTGTTAAAATGGGCTAGTGGATATCTCGTCAAAAACTGAACACAAATGATGCATGATGAAAGGAAGAAATGGTAATGAACAGTGAAGAAAGAAGCAAAAATAGAAACAGTGAACGGTTCAAGCTCAAGATGTGCAACATTGAGTGTTGAATAGTGAGAGCAGGGGAGATGCCACATAGACCTCTCATTGAAATAAAACACGTAAACAGGTGTGAACTACGTTACAACAAAGATATTCAAGAGTCAGAACTTCCAAAACGAAACGCAAGTGACATGACAAATGGTACTTCAAAGAGCAAGTAGGAGGTAGGTACGTCTGACGGTCCCTTTCTTACACCTTGCTGTTGCAAACGGACGTTACACCACGACAAAGGCACAAATTTGAATACAGCGAACAGACACGTCAATGACAGGATGGAGAGTTCATAATTTTGTTAAAAAATACATATATATGGGCACAAGGGAGATTTGAACACAGATCTCCCTTGGCTCGGTTCAGTACTGTGACCACATAACCACGAAGTCATGGTTCGATATTGCACATCTTTCGCGTGGACCTTTCAATGTTTCTATTTCACTTATTTTTCCACAGTTCAGTTCCTGTTCTTCATGCTTGATCTGTGTTGAATTTTTGATGGGCTATCCGCTGCGTTATTTTACCACTAAATCAGACTGGGGTGCGATGTGGAGTTTCCATAATCAGTTTCAGTCTGACTGTGAGCATTCTTTCGCTGATGTGTGTGCAATCTTTTATCCCTTTCTCCCATTTCTTATGGCTTGTTGGTCTTTCATTTCGTTCGACTCCACTACAGAACATGATGTAATCGCCTACATATTTATTACCTCTTATTTTCCATTTCGTTTCTGTGATTGACAGAACATCGATATCATGTCTTTTAGTATATTTGCTACGTCAATCTCTTATTGAAAAGTTTGACATTTCAGGTTTCTAATTTGATATACTCCTAGATCCATTTTCGCTTGTCCTTTTTGGTAGCTTTGTCATTGACTTTTGAGATCATCCAGTCGGAAACAGGAAACAGGATCGTGTCAAAGGTCCTTGGCTCCTTGGGGTACGAGCGTAGTGTGTGTTTACTAAGAGTTGGTTACCAACCTTTCCGCTCAGCCCTCTTTCCAGGAGGAGCAGGAATTTTTTCGAGGTTATCTCCCTTAGCCGATACGTTCTGGCAATTTAAAGGCGTCGAATATTTCCCCTTTCTTTATCCTCTCTCCTTGACTTCCGGAAGGCGTTCGATACAGTTCCACACTGTCGCCTGATAAACAAAGTAAGAGCCTACGGAATATAAGACCGGCTGTGTGGCTGAATTGAAGAGTTTTTAGCAAACAGAACACAGCATGTTGTTCTCAATGGAGACACGTCTACAGACGTTAAAGTAACCTCTGGCATGCCACAGGGGAGTGTTATGGGACCATTGCTTTTCACAGTATATATAAATGACCTAGTACATAGTGTGGGAAGTTCCATGCGGCGTTTCACGGATGATGCTGCAATATACAGAGAAGTTGCAGCATTAGAAAATAGCAGCGAAATGCAGGAAGATCTGCAGCGGACAGGCACTTGGTGCAGGGAGTGGCAACTGACCCTTAACAGCCGGCCGGAGTGGCCGAGCGGTTCTAGGCGCTACAGTCTGGAACCGCGTGACCGTTACGGTCACAGGTTAGACTCCTGCCTCGGGCATGGATGTGTGTGATGTCCTTAGGTTAGTTAGGTTTAAGTAGTTCTAAGTTCTAGGGGACTGATGATCTCAGAAGTTAAGTCCTATAGTGCTCAGAGCCATTTGAACCATTTTGAACCTTTAACATAGACAAATGTAATGTTTTGCGAATACATAGAGAAAAGGATCCTTTTTTGTAACGAAACAAACACTGGTAGCAGTTACTTCTGTAAAATATCTGGGAGTATGCGGAACGATTTGAGGTGGAATGATCATACAAAATTAACTGGGAGAGTCCTTAGAAAATGTAGTCCATCAACAAAGGAGGTGGCTTACAAAACACACGTTCGACCTATACTTGAGTATTGCTCATACGTGTGGGATCCGTACCAGGTCTGGTTGACAGAGGAGATAGAGAAGATCCAAAGAAGAGTGGCGCGTTTCGTCACAGGGTTATTTAGTAAGCATGATAGCGTTACGGAGATGTTTAGCAAACTCAAGAGGCAGACTCTGCAAGAGAGGCTCTCTGAATCGCGGTGTAGCTTGCTGTCCAGATTTCGAGAGGGTGCGTTTCTGGATGAGGTATGGAATATATTGCTTCCCCCTACTTATACCTCTCGAGGAGATCACGAATGTAAAATTAGAGAGATTCGAGAGCGCACGGAGGCTTTCCGGCAGTCGTTCTTCCCGCGAACCACATGCGACTGGAACAGGAAAGGGAGGTAATGACGGTGGCACGTAAAGTGCCGTCTGCCACACACCGTTGGGTGGCTTGTGGAGTGTAAATGTAGATGTAGATGCAGATGTAGACTACATAACGTACAGTCATCTTCTTGGACGTTGGAGTAGACCACATAACGTAGTCATCTTCTTGGACGTTGGAGTAGAGGTTGTGGGCAGAGCTGCCCTGTTACCTTCAAAGCCTGATTCTTTCATTAAATTTCTGGTGACGTTTCTCAAGTCTCGAATCCGAACAGGTATCTGTAGCCTTAACAGTCTCTGGAGTTCCTTGTCAACTTTTGATCACTAGAGATAGAGAAGGAAAATGAAGGACAACCTCAGGCCTAGAAACCTAATACCGTTGTGGTCGGAAAGGAACAGTTGGCCAAATGAGGCAGAAAACAAGAAACAAAGGAAAGAATAGATGAACAGAAGAAGCCTAAGACATGTAAGTGAGTAGAAGTAACGTCATACTTAGCTAAAGGCCCATAGGTTGCCACCCACATTCTCCCAAGAAGGGAGCTCCATAGTGGGACTATACTTTGTCTGGAATCTCGCCAACTGTCCAGATTGGCATGGGTATCTCTGCCAGGGGCGTTGCTGCCGCCAGCACAGCTCAGAGGATCATTGAGGCATACAAACCTCCATACCAACGTTAAGGTGGTATGCCATGGGGAGGCTGGTGGAATCCTCTTGGAGGTAAGCTCAGCGTCCCAGAAGCAGCACCAAGTCCCTTGACTTTCTTGTCTTAGTTTATAGCCTAATGCAGAAGATTTATTCCTACCACAGTACGTTACTGTTATCGATGTAAAGTATACATGAAACAAAAGTATAGGTGCTTCGAAGAATATGTCAGCAAGTGAACGCCCTTGAAACATAAGTGATGAGTGGCATTTCGGGAAGTACAGAAAAAGTAACAGTACGACGTACTTGTCGTACACTGCGAGGAAGCCCGAAATTGATCGCATTCTTACGTCTCCAGGTTTGCTGTTTACTTAGTCGCTTTACAGTTACAGAGTCGCTTCGGACATCATATTTCTTACAAATTAGGAAATAATTTCCACTATTTCCAGCGATGATGGTCTGTCACAGGATACTGCTCGTATTTTCTTCCGATCCTCTCCTTCGATGCTCTGGTACTGGGCGGAGTCCTACCCGCAGAATGGGAAGAAAACTAAATTACTGGAGTTCCCAAAGGATTTCTCTCTTGCCTTCTTCGTGACGTCGCATGGACATCCCAGGGGACAGCAGATGTCAAAATTTGATCACACGAACTTCTTCGGCCCAGTTGGACGAGGAAGTTCTTTGTCTCTGCGGAGCAGGTATTACGGACAATGGGCACAATCTGATATCTGAAGCGACTGTTACTCTGAGATACGATACAGTTGATTTTCCTTGACAGAATGTGTTGCTACGCCACTGAAATGGTAGTCTTTCCTGTCAGTTAAAGATCGTTAATATGGACATGAATGAAAGTGAGGTCGTGCAGCATATGTCCATCACAAACGTTACTTCTTGTGATAAGCAGATTCGCACATAAATATGTGTGCAGCCACTGGCTGTGAAACAAAGTGCACTTTTCAATGAATGATCATTCTATGGCAGCAGGAAGGGCAGAATTTATTTGGTAGGGCGCCACTGTTTTATTCCTTAGGGGACAAGTAATACCACTTTCCGACACGTGTTTTACACAACCGACATGTCGAAACCCGCCCTGAAATTTTTTATGCAGGAAGAATACACCGAATGAAACACTATACCAAACTTTTAACTGCTCAGACACACTGCAAGTAGTTTTTAAAAAATGTTGAAATTTGTCAAATTCATAGCTTCGTGGCTGCTGGAGAAATGTAT
This sequence comes from Schistocerca piceifrons, assembly GCF_021461385.2. Lineage (NCBI taxonomy): Eukaryota > Metazoa > Arthropoda > Insecta > Orthoptera > Acrididae > Schistocerca > Schistocerca piceifrons. The sequence continues at coordinate 171,509,616 of NC_060139.1, forward strand.
ATCCCTGCTATAGCTGTAGCACACAGTGCGTACACAACACGGCGGGCACATGTCCTTGTTTATCTGCGCGTTAGTAAACAGATAATACGGCTCAAAGCGTTCGTAGTCTGTAAAGCGAATCTCTGACACAGTTGTTCATAATTACAGTTCGCTCCATGCCTCTCCCGGCAACTCCTTTGATATCCACAATAACAAGCAGTTGCCTTTGCGGTATCGATAGTTGTTGACAATGGAGACCAAACTGAATTAAGTTTCTTCCTTACCTTTTCGTATATGCTTGTTATTTGCGTCGATCTTTGGGCAGCTTCTAGGGTTTCCCAGTAATGTGGAATCCAACTAATGCTTTCAGTCCTGCAAAGATGAAATATAAAGAACGTGGTCAGCAGTAGAAATTACCTACTTCTCTAGAAGACCTACATATGTGTTCTTTGTTAATTAACTTCTTGGACATCCATCCGAATGACGTCGACATTTCGTTAGAAACTGTGGAAACGGGAAATAATTCTGTCGACTACGTGAATTTTGGTTCGAACTGTCATTTTTGTGCTAATTAAAGTCCAGAACAAAGATAGAGTACCTTTCAAGTCCAAAGAAAACATCTACAGTAAAAGATTTCAGTATCAGCGAATGTTTTGTAAATTTTTAGTTAAACGAAGGAGGGAGAAAACACTTATACAGATATCGTGCACAAAGCCGGTTTCGTCAAGTACAATCTGAACATGAATTCTATAAATGAAAAAAATGGAGTACGAAACAGGTGTCAAAATGAAACTCCACATAAGTGTGAAAGAAAAACTATTTGAGAGATTTAGAACTGCTCGTGGGAGATGTAAGAGACTTGGCACTCTGAATTGTAAGTGAGATGCACGTTATTGTTTTCCAAGCATTTTCGACCAGATTAAGGGGGATGTAACAGAAAATGTAAACTTTAATTTAAAAATCATTACAAACATATTTATTAATGTAAAAATCTAAAATTTTGCTTGTATAAAGCAAAAGATCTGTGTTTCAACAGAAAAATATAATGAAATATGCAGGATTAATAATCTGCCAGAAATTTGAGTTTTTTAGTATAAAGTCATAACTCAAATACTAATCATGCAATTAATCTGAAACTTTTATTATAGTGTCCTGAGAAGGTTATAAGACCACTGAAAACAATTATTAATTTATAGTACAAACTGTATCATTAACAGAGTTTTTAATTTTCCACATTAGAAATACATCTTTTTTTCTACATACAGTCCTCTAAAACTCAGAATGTTGTTGCAGGATCTCGTAGTTTTTAGTTCCAGGAAGACAGCAACACGCTGCAAACAGTTCCTGAGAATTTTAACGCATTAGCGCATACACTTTTTGAGAAAAGGCTTCTAATAACGTAAAATATGTAAAACAGAAAAAAATGAGGTTCAAAGATTTTCTACTCATACTTCTACACGTAATAAGCTTACCTCAATTTTAAAATCCTCCATACTGGTACGCCTCATCCTCCTGGTTCCTCTTCTCTCCTGGCCTTTATTTGCAGGTAAGACACTGAGCTTTCTTAACGCTGGGCTCGTCGATGGTGTAAAATACTTCTGATGTAAACACATCAGGATCTATACAAACTTTCAGCACATAAATTCTGCTATTATATCCGTTATTGTAACATAAAACTGCATCCTAGAACCAATTTTGAGTACTTCAAGTCCACAGAATGTCCGTTTTAGCATCTAATCGAAATTAAATTATTAAGGCTTTCATTTGCATTTTGTGCCTTTCCATGAAGACACATCCTCAATAAATCAGGGTTTGCAAGAAACTTGAATGTGGGCTTAACTGCATTCATAACAGTTTCTGGGAATGAGTCTTTATGTGAATACGTCTCATTTCTGTTGTTGAACTCACACCAATCGTCTTTCGGACACGACTGAGCATTGGTGCTTGGTCATTGGATGGTTTGTGGAAAAAATCTGCTCCCACAGCACGGCTCACTGCCTCTAAATTATGGGTGTTTTTCCTGATAGCTCTCCCATAAAACAACTGAAGAGAATCAATTTCTTTCAGAGTTAAGCGTGCCTTTTGCTCGTTTCTTCTGCTTCAGCAAGCGACGAAGCCTACCACCAAGCCTCTTTTGAAAGTGTCCAGCATATTCCAACTTTTCCATTGTTGTATTTTACGGAATTTTATCTGTTACAGCTTTGAACGAAGAGGAGTCACCATCATCAAGGTATTTGGTCTATATAACACCATATTAATCCTCAGATCTGGAGAACATCCTCACAACTGCAGCAGCCAACATGCCCCCACTTGAGCCACTATAATTTTTACAGCATGCTACTGCATGCTTTTCTTGCCGCAGTTTCTCACTGTCTTCATTGTTGGACATTTTTCTTGTTGAATACTGGTGGCAGTATATAGACATGTGATCAAAAGTATCCGGACACCTGGATGAAAATAACTTAAAGTTCGTGGCGCACTCCATCGGTAATGCTGGAGTGCGGTATGATGTTGGCCGACCCTTAGCCTTGATGACAACTTCCACTCTCGCAGGCATACGTTCAATCAGGAGCTGGAAGGTTTCTTGGGGAATGGCAGCCCATTCTTCACGGAGTGCTGCACTGAGGAGAGGTATCGATGTCGGTCGGTGAGGCCCCGCACATAGCCGGCCTTCCAAAACACCCCAAAGGTGTTCTATAGGGTTCAGGTTAGGACTCTGTGCAGGCCAGTCCATTACAGGGATTTTATTGATGTGTAAGCGCTCCACTACAGACCGTGCATTATGAACAGGTGATCGATCGTGTTGAAAGATGCAATGGCCATCTCGGAATTGCTCTTCAATAGTGGGAAGTAAGAAGGTGCTTAAAACATCAGTGTAGACCTGTGCTGTGATAGTGCAACACAAAACAATAAGGGGTGCATACCCCCTTCATGAAAAACACGACCATAACATAACACCACCGCCTCCGAATTTTTCTGTTGATACTACACACGCTGGGAAATGGCGTTACCGGGCATTCGCCATACCCACACCCTGCCATCGGATCGCTACACTGTGTACTGTGATTTGCCACTCCACACAACGTTTTTCCACTGTTCAATCGTCCAATGTTTACTCTCTTTACACCGAGTGAGGCGTCGTTTGGCATTTAACGGCGTGATTTGTGGCTTATGAGCAGCCCCTCGGCCATGAAAACCAAGTTTTCCCGCCTCCCGCCTAACTGTCATCGCACTTGCAGTGGATCCTGATGCAGTCTGGAATTCCTGTGTAATGGTCTGGATAGATGGATGCCTATTATACGTCACTCATCAACTGTCGGCAGTCTGTGTCAGTCAATAGACGTGGTCGGCCTATACGCTTTAGTGCTGTACTTGTCTCTTCAACTTTACACTTCACAAAAAAATGGAAATGATCGTATGGCATTGTTGGCCGGGAGGCCCCATGCGGGGGAGTTCGGCCACCGTTTTGCAAGTTCTTTGTAGTTGACGCCACTTCGGCGGCTTGCTGGTCAATTATGATGAAAATGATAGCCACACAATATCCAGTACCCTGCCGGGAATAGAACCCGGGCCCCCTGCGTGAATGGCGGAAACGCAACCGCTACGCTACGGAGGCGGACAAAACTTTACATATCGGAAACAGTAGACCTAGGGATGTTTAGCAGTGTGGAAATCTAGCGTACAGACGTATGACATAAGTGACATCCGATGACTTGACTACGTCCGAAATCCGTGAGTTCCGCTGAGCGCCCCATTCTGCTCTCTCACGATGTCTAGTGATTACTGAGGTTGCTGATATGGAATACCTGGCAGTAGGTGGCAGCACAAGGCACCTAATATGAGAAACATTCGTTTTTGGCTGTCCGGATACTTGTCATCACATAGTGTACATCTAAAACTTAACCTGTTTCAATCCCAATAGCAGATGCAACTCCATACAGAGATGTGTCACCCCTTCCCATTCAGGTCCCATTTAGAGACATATGCAGGTCAGTAATGAGCAAATGTGTGTGAATTCCTGAGGGACCAAATTGCTGAGGTCATCGATCCCTAGACTTACACGCTTCTTACATTAACTTACGCTAAGAACAGCACACACATCCACGCCTGAGGGAGGACCCGAACCTCCGGCGTGAGGAGCCGCACAGTTCGTGACACTCCGCGCGGCACAGGTCAGTAACATTTGTAGGAGATTGACAGTCATGAATATCTACCCCAGGATCTATTTCTTTTTGATTTACTTCCACCAATTCCTCCACTGTTTTCTTCGTAGAACCTTTGGCACTATCGCATACAACATCAGACATTTCCTTATGTATTTTTTCAATCCTTGCACAAGATGGAGGCATGTTCAGAAAACCACACAATTACCTCATTCCCTGCCCTGTCCATGGCATCTCAGAGCATATGATAACCTAAAACTGCTTTCATAGGTTCAGTGTCAGTTTTTATGGAGGAGGAAAATGAAAACACATAGGATCACGAATTACAAATTAATTTAAAGCCACAAGCTATTCCCATTCTTCTTTCTTCAACAACAATCATTCGCTCCGTATTTTTACGGCTAGTACATGAACATGAAAACATTACAGCCTGGCAGAGAGGCTCTAAATCAATAAGTCTGAATCCAGTGGAATCCATATCAAATCATTCATGCACGTGTACAATTCCCTGTCCCAAGTTTCGATGCTTAAGCTGAGAACTTATGTTCTTCATTTCGAGCTGCTTCCTTGTTTTAGTTGGTATACCGGTCTCCATTAAACCTCCGTTCCCTAAACACAGTTTTTCCACCACCCATTATGCATAAATCTTGACTTCCATGTAAAGGTTTGCGAAGTCAACCATCCACCTCCTAATATGTGTTTGATATGTGCTTTCACGGTTTGTTAATATCACCCAAGGGTGAATGACAGAAGGTGTGGACCAAAGGGATTTGAGGCACTTCATTCACTGTTTATTTTCTTACAACACACTTCTTTATTAATAACACTGATAATACTTTTAAAAGGAAACAACACAACAGGCCTTGTAAATCGCCTAACTGCACAAGTTAATGGCCATACATAGTAACCTCTGAACAACAATTCAATTAACTTAAAAAAACACAACCACCTAAACATGTTTACCGAATTATGGGAAAGAAATGCATATACACCTTCTGTTTAGCAAATGAACCACTTTCGGCTTGAGCCACCAACAACATAAGTCGTTCTCATTACCCACATAGAGCCACTCCGAGGTACTGGAAGCAAAACATGTCTTCCACGTGTACACCAAAGGCACGGTTTCCCAGACTGCAAGCCCTAAGAAACCAGTCACACGCCACCAACTACAGGAAGGCGTCGGGCTAGTAAACAAAGCCCGCTACGGCGGGCGGGCGCGACTACGTAACACTTGCCACAGTGGGTTGGTTCCTCCCGCAGCCTCTGCGAAGACCGGTGGCGAAATTAATGAAATTAGCACCACCTGTGGCACAAAGGGTAAGCAACTCACCAACGTAATAAGGACATAAATTATTTGCATATACAACGTGTCCAAAACAGCTGTCTATCCACTACTTCCAGCACCTCAGAGGACACCACTTAACACAGTGAATTCAGTCATCTAAACATACCACGCAATCTGCGTAAAACCACAGTCTTCCTGCATGAGCGCACTACGCTTAAAATCAGGAGTATTAACTTAACACAACATACAAGTTCTAAATCTCCGGGTGACTGGCCTGGACTAGTGAAATGGATCTACCAACGCATCATCATGGCCAATAACCGCCTCCGCTCTCCACTTGCGAGGCACAAATAGGATATTGAAACCGATAATAGTGGCTAACGGGCAAAAAGTCCAACAATCAAGGAAGTAAGGAGCCACTAGGATCGGGCCAGGAAGCAGGACCAAGTGCTGGTAGAAGTAACACAACACCTTACCTCTAATGCATTTATTAGAACTAGCTAAAATACAATATAGAATCTGCCAAGATAATGAATATAGGGAGAATCAAACCTTAAGAAACTAGTTCATCAACAATTTAACATTGTACCACGCAACATAGTACTGCGTATGCCTTAAGGGTTGCAAGCGCAAAGAAAGCCTGAAGGGCCAATTTAGCAATAATACATATAACGTGCTCAACCTGAAGGGCTAGTGAATTTGCAAACCAAAATTAACTTCACTTAAAAATTTAAGATATAAAAGACCAATACCACAGACAAGGAAAATATTCAAATATAAACGTATGAACAGAAGGTTTGAGCCTGAAAGGCCACCAAAATAGTTAACTAGAGCAGATTTTCCAACAGTTTAGACAAGGCAGTGTGAAGCTATAGAGAGGCCTGTAGGTCCGTGCAACTTCCAAGTAAGGGGCCTGAAGGGCCAAATTAACAAGATAAGAAAATCTTAAAAATATCAACTGGAAAACAACAAGTGTTTATTAACAACTCGACCTTAAGGGCCAGGTAATAAAATTAGTCAAACAAATTCTGCAGTAAGTAAGTAATGGGCAGCAATTTATCAGTAAGTCGGCCTTAAGGGCCCCAGTACACTAACAAGGGAGGTTAAGTATTAAAACTTGATTTCAAAGCCTTAAAGGCTGTAGAGCTTCCAAAACGGGGGCCTGAAAGGCCAATTCATCAAGGTACTTAATAAAGAGCTCAGCCTGAAGGGCTGGCCCATGGTTAAGTTTAGGCAAGTTTTCTAAATAGAAGGCAAATCAACAAATTTATCGGTAATCGAGCCTTAAGGGCCGCAGTAAATTTAGAATCCACATTAAGCATTATTAACTATCATACAGCGAAGCAATTCCCTAAAACTTAGCAACCTTAAATAAATCAATTGATACTATCTAGCTTAAAACCTAGGAACAACAATACATGCATATACTTCTAAAAGGTAAACTTGCATACAATCTAAATTTAAAATGCAAACAATCGCACACCAACGTGGCCAGAAAATTTACAAAAGTGTAACCACAGTTGCTGAGTATGAAATACAAGCAGCTGCAAGGCTACCAGTCAGTCATCGTGCCCCAATATCACGATTTACAATCTTCAGGTAGTACGAAACAGGAAAAATACAAGGCGAGCCCCAAAGAGGAATTAAATGATGCCCTTCAATTACAAATCATTAAACCGCAGCGTAAAGCTGCCACATTTCACAAACTGGCGTAAAAGCCACCCGCTCAATCGGCACTGTTCATATAGGCAAACATACAAATAAAATTCTCTAACCCTGTAAAATTTTCAGTCTAAAAGGGGGCTGATTATAACATACGGTATTAAAACAATCTTTAAGATAAACGCATGCACCAACAACTTTTAAGGTGTGCACAGCCACGTACTTTACAAATTCTTCTTTCTCTGATACATACATAGAACACGTAGGCTTGGAACTGACTACTAAATTGGTCACAAGAATCAATAGATAGCCACCAACGCATCAGTACCTGATTAGTCTCCTAGTGTGACATGACAGAGCAACAGTTCACATTCACAGCCTCTGTTTCAACATGTTCTACTGCCCTCGTTGTACAGCATCGACCATGGCCGGAGTGCCTACTGCAAATTTTAACCAAGCAATTCACGCTCACGTCGCCGCCTAGCCGAGGAACCAGCCCAGCAGTACAAGAACAACCTACACACTCGAAGTCAAACTCCGCAGACGCAGTGCAGAACTAACATTCAACCTTTTCCTTCATAGGTTCAGAACCGGCGAGCTAAACCGGTGGACGGAAAACACACAGCAGCAACATAAAGGGAGTCGCAAACACCACCCTAATACAAAGCAATAGCAAGTCAAAAGCACAACGGCAATAGCGAAATATGCTCAACTTCAGTCCCGAAGGGAAACCTGCGCCCTTACTGCTCAAAACATTCCCGGAGCAACCGTCCTCGGCGACTCCCACTATTCTCCGGAAAAGCAACATCACAGCTCCTTATTTCAATTCTCTTCCGACAAGAACAAGCATAATCGGAGCCAACGGCTTCTCCAAGTCAGACACGCCATGCCGTAGAACCTCACTGTGGAATGAGCCGGCGGACACCACACAAATCACCGCAAGTAAGACAAACAAGCACTTCCGGAGTCGATGGCGTACTGCCACGCTTCACGACTCAGTCACTCCAACCCACCGACCTAGAGGGCGGGGCATGAGACGAGGAGAACAGACGGCACCGCCACGCGGAAAAGCGCCGGCGGGAAGCCAAGGCGTAACTAGGGCGCGTGTTTAAACGAGACGGACAGAAGCACGTCTCAACCTCCACCCCTCAAACCCAAACGAAGGGTCCGCAACAATCCGACACTCTTCACTTGATTAAGGAGCACTCGGTACTGTTCACCGGAACCATTATGGCGATCCAAAAGATTGACCGGACCCAAGATCCGTAAGATAGTACACGGGCCGATAAAACTGGGAGTAAACTTATTTTGCCCACCCGAACGTTTTCCTTTCCCCATCAGGTTCCTAACGTACACCCGATCACCAGGCTTTCCACTAAAGGGGAGGTGATACCGATTATAACGACGCGCTTGCCGGTTATGAGCCGCAACAATGTTACGCCTCGCCTATTCCCAGTTATCCTTAATCAGACGAAGACTGACGTGCTCCGGGAGCAAGTCCCCAATCCCCCACAAGTTGGATAATGGGCTGTTCACAGGATACGCTAAGAGCAAAGACGCCGGAGTACCCTTAAGGGCCTCATGAAAAGCCGTATTAAAGGCGAAGCTGATCCATGGAAGGCTAAGGTCCTACTTACTGGGATTAGCTTGATAGTAAGCAATCAGGGCGGATTTTAAGTTGCGGTTGACGCGTTCAGCGAAAGAACCCTGGGGGTAGTAGGGAGTCTTTGTTATATGTTCGATTCCGTTGCTAAAGCAGAACCCTCTGAATCTGTCGGAAACGAAGCCGGGAGCATTATCGTTAACAATACTCCTAGGTGGACCAAATATACTAAATATGTTAGTCAAGTGGGATATGGTCACCTCGGTGCTCACACTTCTACTAGCTATAAGCTACGTGAAACGTGTAAAAGCATCAATCACCACCAGAATGTATTGATTCCCCTTTTGTGTACGGGGAAGAGGACCAAGATAATCAATATAAAGACGGTCCATAGGGTGGTTCTGACGGGTCGAACTTAACAAATCCCACTGCACCGAGTTCGTAGGCTTGGCCGTCTGACATACCTGGCAATCGGAGACCAACCGCTTAATATCGCGGTCTAACCCGGGCCAGGTGACATACTGTTTGACCTTCTGAATAGTTTTAAACATTCCTAAGTGACCTCCCATCAGGGATTTGTGATAATAGTGAAACACAAGCGGAATTAAAACCACCGGTAAACATATCCGCAAGAGACGACCACGTCCAACCTGCTTACACAAAACGCCCCTCTGGACGACATAACCTGCTACCTTGTCTCCAGACCTAATGCGCTTCTTAATGCGTCCTAAATGTGCGTCCTCCTCCTGTTGGCGGCTCATATCGCTAAACAGCGGGGGTACTTCCCCTAATACTAAGGCCTGGCAGTCAGGGAAGACTCCCTTCTCACCTCTCTCCTCGGTAGATTGGTTGAACATTCTACTAAGAGCATCCGCCACTAAATTCTGAGCTCCCCTTATATGGCGCACCGTAAAACGAAACGCAAATATTCGAACTGCCCAGCGGGCAATGCGTTCGGTCTTAGAGGGCAAGCCAACACCCAGATGAGGGCCTGGTTATCAGTCTCTAAAAGGAAAGATCTATGTTCCAAGTAAAAGCAAAACTTCTCTAAAACGAAGGGAACTGCCACGGCCTCACACTCGTAGACCGAGTACTTCGATTCCGCCTCACTAAGACGACGCGATGCATACGCTAGGGGTTGCCTAGGGCCGTCACACTCTTGAAATAACACGGCCGAAATACCCGCATTGGAGGCATTGGTCTGAAGGACAAATGGTTTACTAAAATCGGGAACGCCCAGATCCGCCACGCGGAAAAGCGCCGGCGGGAAGCCAAGGCGTAACTAGGGCGCGTGTTTAAACGAGATGGACAGAAGCACGTCTCAGATATGGCCTGCAACACACTGATTAAAATATCTAAAACAGTGTTCGTTACAAGTTTAACACTCAATGTCACAGAGAAACATTAATCAGAAACAGACATCGGTTCGTTACAATAAACGTACAAATTACGTGGCTGAAAAACACAACCAAGTCAGTGGCACACAAGAAGGTCAGTAATAGTAAGGCCCTTTATCATTTTCCCATTCAGAGGGCCGTAAAACAATAACATTTAAGCAGAGAAGTATGAATGCATTTGAATAATTCAGTGACTGACAACAACTAAGTTTTTAAATGCACGATACAACTTCTTACAGAATAAACACGGCCTTACGCAATGTACTCTTAATAGTAAGGTCAAGCGTCCAAAGCACACTGCTCAATAAATACACCACAACGGCAAGCACACTCAGTAATCGCCAGAACGATGGACACTGAGAACAAAATGTTGCTTGTATCCAAACCAACTGTGCCCGCAATGGCATCACATCAGTCACACAGTCACAGAGCCATAGAGACGAGAATGTAGTCACTAGAAGCAAATGGTAAATCCATCATAAACAAGGAAGCAGCATGTTCCCGACAGCATCGACGCCTCTACCCACCAAGTCCGCCGCAAACGCCCAAACACAATCAGGTAACGTGGCAAACTTTTCTCTTGCCACCACACACGGCGTCGGCAGACACGGTTTCACGCTCCGCGCACTACTGCCTATCCCACTGTTTCTGCTCGCCCTCCAAAATCCAACTACTCGACCGTCACTGGTGCCTCGCCGACTTCCCCCACTAAGGGGCGCCACTTCTCTCTTTCCTCCAAGATACAGCGATAATATTATACGCGGTACGTTCGATAGATCAAACCCGAGCCGCCCCGAGCCGCCACGGCTAAGTGTTAATATCGTGAAAACGTAAATAAACCACACACAAAAAAGTTTTCAGGAAAATATATAGATGTCAGCCAGAGATATAGATGTCAGCCAAAGATACAGAAAGAAAATAGCCTACACACTGACAAAAATTCCGCTGAAGCAAGCAGTTTCCCAAATGTCGGAAAAGGTGAGAGTGGCCACCAGTGCAGAGTTAATCAGTTTAAAAATTTAAAGGCATTTGTAGAGCTGCTATCACGATAAAATTCGAACACAACATAGATTAAACGTGGAGGACCAAAAAAATAATATGTTTCTAAAATCGAGTTTTAGGACCAAAATCCATAACATCCCCCTTAAAGAAGATGGGGAAATTATTCGGAAAAGGAACTCGCAAAATTACGAACTTTACCTAAAGCAGACCTGTAGAGGAGATGTCATTAGTTGGCAGTACTATAGAGAAATCTGTAGCTGATGTAAAAACGAAGCTTCTTGTTAAAACTTACAATACCGTGTATACAGCCAATCAGTCAAATTGCATGCAACAACTGCGCGCAAACTGCACTTAATCATTTCGAGAGAAAAGACTCAGTCGCTTTTTGGTCAATAAATGCAATGACACATTCGTAATCAACATTGCCAGTAATAAGCATCAGCGAATTATTGTTTCTACTCCTTTTTATCTTTCTTCGTGAAGCTCAGGGCAAATTAGGACGAAAAATTTGAAGAAAGAGACTATTTACTTGCAAATATAATGTAAACGATGTAGCAAAATTTGGAAAAACTTGACAGCATGAGTTTTTTATATTACATTCGATACGTCTTCTTACCATTTGCAGAAAATAAATCACTCCTTTTGTTGATCTCTTGTCCTGTACATAAGTGTCTCTGTCTTTAGGAGGACGACAAAATGACTATTAACATAATTTGGATTTCAGCCAGAAATAGTAGTATCATTCACCCCCTCGATATTTTTCTATCGTGTGTAGCACTTTTCAGAAAAGTGTTGGACAATATGATTTGCAATAGCTCTTTTTCATTTCAGCAGATCGGTACTGTTAAACTTCAGACATTTGTGCACTGTCAGTTTAGCTGACCACGTTATACGAATCTGATCAATTACATGATAAGCCACATAACATTCAGAACAACGTTCATGACCATGTCTTACTCCGAGCCAGTTTTGTCTAAATGAAACCAGTAATTACTGCGAAGTGCCCGAATGCATTACTTTTTCTCTAATTGGGTGCGCATGGTGTAAGAAAAACGTCTATTTTCGTCATCCAATAGACACTTCATATTTTGTGACGACTGCAGGGAATAAAGTAGGACTCATTTATTTTTAGTAAAATAAACGTTATCTGAAATTTTTCGTAAGAACTGTGCCACAGGAATTGTTCTAAAATGTTTCATGTCTCGAAAATAAAGTCCCGATTGATGGAAGTTGTCTGTAACGTACCATAGGCTTGATTTCCTTTCCTCTGCTAGCCCCTTGTGTAACAATTACATCTGCAACAGTTTAGTTTTCGATATAGAGTGAAATTTATGTTAGCAGTTAATGAGTTTTTGGTGTGGTTTAAGTTCACAAAATTTGGTTGTGAGCTCTCTGGACTTCGCGCTACGTTCTCCTGTCACGCACGCGTCTGCTTATTCGCCGACTCGCCCGCTTGGAAGGAAGGGCTGTACCAGCCACTGTTATAAGCGGCTCTTCGTACGGCAAATATGATTACCATTTATAAGTACTTGCACTTGCTCTTAACAGCTAAGATTTTGAAAGTGCGTTTCCTCCGGTATATTGTTCCTATGTAAAAAATTTCAGATTAGGCTTCGGCATGTCAGACTGAACCATTCCCTTGTTAACTTGTGCTAGAGTTGCGTTCTACAAAACTACAGTTCGGTAGTTTTGGTGTACTACATAAATGACATAGAAAAAGCTAGGATTATGGGTAGTATTGATAGCATTGATAGGGATAAATGAACGCATAAGAGCGATACTGGAATCTAACGACTTCCATAAGTGTTTATTTGTTTATAACCACACATCATACAATGTAACACCATTGTACCATTCATTTTGTAGTGCATAGCTTTGATATATATATGTTTTTCTTGACAGCGAAGACATTCCTCATAAACCACGGATGCCGGCAGATTTTAATCTCCATCTCAAAATCTGCTTAAAATCTGATTTATATGTCTCCACTGTCAAGAAATACTTCTTCTTAAGAATGATCACTTCTTTCACACGCCTACCTGCGCCAATTCCCCACACTTTGTGCATGCTTCTCGCTGTGCCCGGGAGTGCTGGAATTTTCGGCACAATCCTGCTTTCTAAGGCAGGTAAAATGACTGCCGCCAGGCCAGAAGAACTCAGATGCTTTCACGTGTACGTTGTTAGTGTTCCATTATATCGGTTGCAGGTGTCCATCAGTTCTCAGCACGCTTCTCGTTCTTAGACTCGCGTGATACGCCCGCTAAACTCGCTGGGCAGAACAGGTAATTAAGATTGTGGAAAGGGCCAAATAAGGTTGGGGTCAGTTTCATCTTCTAATTGTAATTTATTGTAATTTAATAACACTTTTACAACCAAAGCGGTACATAGCCGTACCTTTAGCGAATACAACTCTTTCACGGCTGAAGGCCTCCAAAGAAGAAACCTTAACACATCAACAAGATAAAAATCCAATTAAGATAGTAATAAAATAATTTTTAAAAATCACAACAAAGTAGATAGAACAAACATATGCAAGGATCAATACCAAACGCTGAAGGGCACAATTAAGTTTTAGAATTTTAGAATATATTACCATAGACTTTTAAAGGCAGAAGGCCACAATGTTTAAAAACAAGAAATATTAAAAATCAACAAGATAAAATACAATTACAAGAGAAATAAGAAAATAAAAAAATATCACGGCTAAGTGGAAAGCCTCAAGGCAAAGCAGATAGAACAAACATATGCAAGATGCAATACCAATGGATGAAGTTTCAAAATTTTAAATTCTATTACTTTTAAACGCAGAAGGTCGCAATTTTTAAGCTTTAAAGATAAATTGAAGAATTAATTTTGCAAAATTTTAAGGGAAAAGGAAAAATAACCATAAGCCTTAAATTTTAAGTAGCTGAAAACAGATAATAAAACACTGGTGGCACTCAGAAGCCTCCAGCGAGTTTGGTCTGCCCTCGTTCACTTAGGCGAGACAGGTGGTGAGCAGAACTACACTTGATCCGTCGGAACCCAACCAAGGGACAGCTACGGACCGACCAACACAACGACTTCCTTGCCACCAGTCGATACATACGAACTCAAATACAAAATGTTACGGACGTAATTATCCACAATCAAACATGAAAAAAACACTCGGTGTGGCTCACAGGAAAACCTCCTTAACAGCGAACCACCGAAACGAACCACAACATGCATGGACGAGGCTTGGGTACTTAAAACACCGCTCAACATTGACGTGGTGGGTCGATGAACCACGAAGCTCGTAGTGATCGGACAGCTCCACACACGGTCCGACACTGCGCAGGGACCGGCAGCGGACCCACGCGCAGATATCTTCCCTGGTCCGCAGCAACCGACCGACTTCCTGCTGATCCGTCCGTGACTGCTGCTCCGTCGCGGCTGCACTATTGGTGCGTCTCCCACTCACTTCCAGACACACGACGGTGGAAATGCTGGATCAGACTCAGCCATGCAGAGGAAACACGCCCACAGGTTAAACGACGTCCCTGCACCAGGAAAGGACTGACCAAAGTTCCACAAGATTGTAATGAAGAGGCCCACAAGTGCTCAGAGAACCAGTTACACGTCGCCCGATGAGACGACCGACCTCTCAGAGCCACTATGCCGCGCGGGATTAGCCGAGCGGTCTGGGGCGCTGCAGTCATGGACTGTACGGTTGGTCCCGGCGAAGGTTCGAGTCCTCTGTCGGGTATGTGTGTGTGTGTGTTTGTCCTTAGGATAATTTGGGTTAGGTAGTGTGTAAGCTTAGGGACTGATGACCTTAGCTGTTAAATCCCATAAGATTTCACACACACACACACACACACACACACAGAGCCACTACGCCGACAACATTTAAAATAATCGTCAGTAGGACTAACGCCAACTACACTCACAGCCTGGCAAACACTTGCACGAAGAGCTCAACGATACAACAGCAACTAAGCACGCACGAAGACAAATCGGGAGTCAAAAAAATGGTTCAAATGACTCTGAGCACTATGGGACTTAACTTCTGAGGTCATCAGTCTCCTAGAACTCAGAACTACTTAAACCTAACTAACCTAAGGACATCAGACACATCCATGCCCGAGGCAGGATTCTAACCTGCGACCGTAGCGAATCGGGAGTCGATGTACACACACACACACACACACACACACACACACACACACAGAGCCGACTCATGAACGATCGGCGAGCCATAAAAAGTCGTCCGGTAGGACGGCCGACCAACGATCCACCAAGACAGTGGCCCGCCTCAAGTGATGCGCAGCGGCAATGGTTGGGCGAGCCTTTTCGACGAAGACCTCACTGCTGCAACCCGACTGCACTAGTGCCGCATTGCAGCTCCCCGGCTGTCAGGTCCAGACTGCGCTCCAGACACGTTCCAACTGACTGGCAGACCCGAACTCGCAACCCGAACTGACTGGCCTACGACAGACAACGACAGGGAAGTAATAGCAGTCAAGCAAAGATACTACGAGAGGGGATATATCGATACGCGCTGCTAACGCCGCTCACCGTGAGGCAAAGCAGCAACCCAGTGACAGTAGTAATTTAAATTAACGTAGTGAGGTGGAAGTACGTTTAAAATCAGGGTGTAAAATACATGATGGCAGGAACACGAGCCACACACGGCTCAGGGCCCTTCGCAATGTGCCCCTCCTTGACCAAGGCGAGGGCGTCCGCTGGGCTTCCTGCTGTGTCCTCGCAGAATCACTGCAATGTTCTCCCCTGGGGGGCTCGCCCTAGTGTGTCCGGCTCCCTGCTCCTCCTCGGGTGCTCGCAGCGAGCTGGCGAAAGTGGCTGCGGTTGGACATATTACACAGCTCCTTGTCATGATTATTAAGTTTCTGATATGGAAGATTCAGAGTCATGGCAATGTGGCCCATCTATGTTCACTTGACCCGTCGCACACAAACTTCAAAAAAATACAAAAATCTTCACTCCCTAACAATTACACTAACACTTCATTCACTGATGTGGGAAACTGTGGTGATTTTACGTTTTTAGTAATGCCCTAGTGTGTCAAGCACAGTCAGCTATTTACATATATGGTTCCCGTAAGTAAAGAGGTATAATACAGGACCAGATATATAAATCTCCTGTTCGCGAAGAACAACGGTACACCGAATGTGATGATAACATCGCATATGTACATTAGGCTGGACATGCACAAATAAATGAAGATCAAAACAAATAAACAGTACACGAGGAATACAAATCACATTGAATCCAATAAACGTGATGATAATGTCACATATGTACATTAGACAGGACATGCACAAATATATGATGATCAGAACAAGTAAACAATACATGAATAACACAAATAATATTGAACACAATGAATGTGATGATAACGTCACAGACATACAGAAGTATGCAAATTAAATATGTATTTAAGACGAATGTAAATCAAAAATAAACTGCTCACAATAATACTGTAGATGAGAATACTATACATCTAGATGACACTCAGAGTTAACACATGTGAAACAAAAGTGCAGTTTACACAGCAGTAAAGTTTATAAAACACTTATTTTCCAGAAATTCCAATATGGAAAAATACATAAGACAGAATTAAGGCATGTGACATAAGAGTTGACCTGAGGTGGCATTGTTCATTGAAGAGCGCTACAAAATCGATACAGAATGGCTGTCAGTTCAAACATCTGGTCACACAAAACAATAAATTTTCTGATCATACACTTTGTTGGACTGATACGGATACGCTAGATAGGATGGGACGTGTAGCACCTTCACGTTTTCGTCAACAGTGCACATACTTTCTTACTTTATAAGACGAACCAAAATAAGATTTGTACCTTTCCTTCTTCCACAGAACTCACAAACAATATTTCTAAAGTAGTCATCACTCATCTTTGAGAGTTCTCCTTCTGATTTACTAGATTGCATAGTGTCACATATACGAGCCGCATGGCGGACTGCAATAGTAAGAAAAAAATGTTGTACTTGGAAGGAGAGACAGCATTGGCCGTATATTTTTGTTTATTATCGCAAAATCGATTTTCGGTCACTTAGTGACCATCTTCAGTGCTGTAATATATAACTTAAATTAGTAAGTCTATGTGATCGCCGTAAGCTTATTGACACCAGTGCTTACTAATTTAAGTTATATATTACAGCACTGAAGATGGTCACTAAGTGACCGAAAATCGATTTTGCGATAATAAACAAAAATATACGACCAATGCTGTCTCTCCTTCCAAGTATACCCATTATCTGGTCGTAGTGCACAGGACACTATGGAATCGCCAATCCAAAAAAATGTTGGTTTACCTAAAAATTTTACTTAAAAACGCAAAAAAATGTTTTATGAATTCACCAGTGTCAGCTGTGCGAGCCTTGCCGGTGTCTTGACTGCCAATAATCTAAAAACAAATGTTTTGCGTACCTTACTTTCTACACTTGTGATATTTTGTCCCACCCTTAAATTCTAGCATGCAAAATAATCCTAACATGCTTCGATCAGCGTTTCATGCACTACCTTGCAAAGGTAAAATGTTTTCCCTGCCAACTGCAAATTACTTAAGGTATGCCTCTGCATGCTGCAACAGAAATCTCATCATATATTAGTGCGTGTTTGGTTTTTCACCTTTCACGTTAGAGTCATTATACTGAATACCTCGCATGGTACTATAATGAAACATGGATCTATCACACTGCATCACAATTAAATATATATAACAAATAAACAAACAGAAACGGAATGTCATGGAAATGGCAACGCGCTTGCGTGAGCTGCTTGATAATCCCGCGCTATGGAGAGTACCATTCTTTCGAATGCGAGCGGCTCCTCTTAGCCTTGCGCTGTGCGTCGCGATGGTGCACGGAACCCAGGCCCACACACATGCAACCGTCATATCATATCTCCACATTCACACCAAGTAGCTCGCAGACTAGACACACTGAAAATGACGATCTAAGCACAGAAACTACGTATTAATTATTACAACAGAAATTATGTTCACAAGATACAGTGTGCTGTCAACGAACATCTACAATTTTCTACATCACTACTGCCGTACAATACTCTATTGAGTCACGTACGCTCTAAGACTGTAGGCGACAAAAATCCCAACCTCCCTCTCAAACATCATAAGTAGCATAAGAAACTGTTGTCTGCAGTCTCTCCTGCTTCCGAGCAAGACGTCGGTTTTTCTCGCCACTTGGAAGCATGGAGGCATTTGCGAACCTCTGAAAACCGTCTGACTTTTGCAGATATTTCGACAGTGGGGGGGAATAACACTTTCTTCTACTACTACTGGAGAGTGGACGTTGATATTTCTGTGGTGCGCTTCACTGTGCTTCTCTGCCACTCTGCAGTCGCTTACACTCCATATGAGCTTCTCTGTTGCTGTGGGGGCTTCACCTTCAACGCTTTTCATCGTTTCGAACTCTTGTTACGACATTTGACTGTGGTCTCTCTCTGTGTATTATTATGTTCCTTTTGTAGCTTGTCTTCCATACTCGCATGGGCGGCTTGCTGTGTCACGGGAGCCCACTCATTAATGGCCTCTGGCTCTCTAACCCAATGTTGCATGTACGAAGGTCTCTAACCCACAACCAGTCGCATCATGTCAGTCATATTCACTTTCGTCGGCCATGTGCGTGGAATTCTCATCACGACTTGCGGATGGCAAACTGACTTCATCTGGAACCCATATTCCCTCTAATTGGTTGGTTGGTTGTGTTGGGGAAGGAGACCAGACAGCGAGGTCATCGGTCTCATCGGATTAGGGAAGGACAGGGAAGGAAGTCGGCCGTGCCCTTTGAAAGGAACCATCCCGGCATTTGCCTGGAGCGATTTTAGGGAAATCACGGAAAACCTAAATCAGGATGGACGGACGCGGGATTGAACCGTCGTCCTCCCGAATGCGAGTCCAGTGTCTAGCCACTGCGCCACCTCGCTCGGTATTCCCTCTAATAAATCACCTTATACCTACCGTGGCCCATCTATGAAAATATCCTCGTTCACCCTACATTTTACTAAATTAATTGTGCCCTTCGTGCCTCTGCACCCCATGCGATCGGATCTTCAAACAAACTGGGTTTTAGCGGTCCAATACATGATAACATCCTCACTGGAGTCATTCCCGATTATAAAATCGAGCGACAATCCACAGATGAGGACCGCATTCATATGGAGGGTACTTCTTCCGTCACTTAGCGACACCAGGACCTGTTTCTCTGCCTTCTTTCTTTTCGCCCCAAACGCTGGAATTAGTGAGATTCCTTTTATGGGTATTTCACCAAATTTACTACCACTTTCTACCACCTTTGAGTAAAACGACGCCGTCCGCTGGGGCCGAGCGGTTATAGCGCCTCAGTTCGGAACCGCTCTGCTGCTACGGTTGCAGGTTCGAATCCTGCCTGGGGCATGGATGGGTGTGATGTCCTTAGGTTAGTTAGGTGTAAGTAGTTCTAAGTCTAGGTTTACTGTGTTTTATTCTCAGTCTGTTTATTGTGTTAAGTTGTTGACTATATCATTTCTGTTGCTGTCCAGCTTCCCTATGGCGACCGTTGGCGCACAGATCTGCAGCCCACCTCACCTTACCGTTGTGCACGACGTTGTACACAACATCTGGCAACAAGCCATCGAGCATACGTGTGGCACTGAAGTCTAGTGTCTTCCTTCCTGTTGTGTCGTTTACTTGCTAGGCTTTTGCAGTGCCTCGTTAGTTTTCTTTGGTTATTAGTGTGTTCCATATTTGTGCTATTTATGTACTAGGTTCAGAATTGCTACTTTTGAGTTTGTTGCTTTCTCTGTGTTTATTTATCTTGCTATTTTTGCTTTTCGCTATTTGTCTCTGTGCACTGCGTAGTTTATTATCGTTACCAAGCCGCAATCAACGGCTGCGGCACCTGCAGTAGATCTCAGTTTATTCAGTTTCAGAGTCAACAAATGTCGCAAATGCTTGCACTAATGAATCTCTTCATGACGGTGCACATGGCGTCACACAAGTCTTCCAACCCAATGGCAGCGCCACCATGTGCGTAGCCTGCGTATGTGCTGCCATTTCGTGATTTTGAAGAGGCGAAGGAAGACTGGAGAGAGTATCTCGCACAGGTCAACACCATATCTCACCACATCACATTCCAGGTGTTGACAAACAATCTTACTTCTTGACCAAGGCAGGAGCGACTGTATGTCGCTTGTGCACCAAGTTATTTCGTACGTCCCGCACTGACTTGATCTACTATGAGGACAAGGTACAAGAGGCAGTTTCTCGTTAGAAATTCCATAGGTTGCGTAAGAAACAGGAACAGACATACCGTCATTTGGTGACTGAATTGCAAGGCCGTACTAAACAGTGATACAATGGTTCGTCATGCCCTCACTCACAATTTAGTTGACTCGCGAATTCGGGAACAGACTGTTAAATAACCAAATTCTTCCTTGCAACAGGTTAGGCAGATTCTAGGCTATCACCATTCATATGAAACTGTACCGGACAGATGTGAGATAGCGGCTGTTTGTTCTTTTGACAGCACCGACAAACACGCCTCGCAGCCGGCTCGCAGACATCTGCCAAGCCGGTCACATTAACAGCCCTTGAGTGCACATGCGTAGCAGCCGGCACAAGGTGGAAGTCATGCTCTCGCTGTAATACGGCACATGCTCGCCGATTTTGCCCCTCGCGTGATGCGCCTTGCTTTTCTCACTGCAAATGGGGACATGTGCAACCTGTGTGCTTATGTAAGTGTAAGGCATCCTCTTCTGCTTATACTTGAAGCAAATCCAGGTCACACACATTGAAAATTTACGCCGGATCTGGGCTCGATACCGGATTTCCCTCTTTTAGCGAGCGGTCGCCTTACAATTTGGGTATCCGTGCATTACTCACAGCCAGACCCAATGTATTTTCCAAGCCCGATAGTGCCGTTAGTACGAAACAACATTAACAACCATTCAAGAAAGGCTCCCACCTCATCTGCAAATCTGCGTGAAGACAACAAACGTTTTGTGTCTCTTACTGTTGCTGGACAACTGACATTGGTACTTCAGTTACTATCCTCAACTGTAATGCATACGAATTGCGTGGCAAACCTAAGCTGTGCGCATTGTTACTTGCGCATACAGTGTATAATGGTCAAGACATTCCTGTCTTAAGTACTTGTAGCCTTCCTGCGATTTTTCGAAATCTGAAAAACACAGTGACCTTTACATGCCCTTTCCCCCGAGGCAGTGGTAATAGTTTTGGTCTTGATTCTCTTAATTTGATTGGGTACACTATTCAGGACAATGTACTTTCTGTTTCTTTGCTCCTGGGGACAGTAATGATAAGTTATCTACAGAATTTCAGAATTTGTAGAAACTTTGTGACCCATGTCACAATGAAAGGTCAATGCACAGCCACGTTTGGTTATACCTCGTCATATCTCTCATGCTCTTGAGAACAGGTGGCTCGGGAAATCACTGCTTTGAAAGACAGTGGGATCTCAACTCCCATTACTGCCAGTCAGTGGGCGTCCCCTCTTGTTATTCTAAAGAAGTGTCTAGCAGAAGCTGGGTGGCGCCGATCTTAGGAAAACTGAATTCCGAAACAGTCGTTCACAGCTATCCAGTGCCGTTACTGCAAGAATTGATCTATAGACCAGGTGCCAGTCTTTACTTTTCAGAAATCGATTTACACAACACTTACTTGCAGATCTCTCTGGATGAGGAGTTGAAAAAAATCTTTGTCATTAACACTCACCTTGCTCTCTTCAAATGTTTGAGATTGCCGTTTAGCAGTGTTACGACACTCGTCCTGCTTTCTCGAGAAGCTGACTGCAAAATATTCTTTTTCTCAAATTATTTAGATGATATTTTCGTCTCAGGGCGCACTCCTGAAGAACACTTTGGGAATCTTCCCTCTCTGTTTCAAATTTTGTCTGCAGTTGGCCTCAAATGTAGCAGAGACAAATATGTATTTTTTTCAGACTGAACTTGAGAACTTAGTCTTTAACAGCAAGGTGTTCACCCATTACAATCAGATTTTCTTGCTAGCCGTAACCTTTCACACCCATAAATTGTGCGGTAATTGTAGTCCGTGTTAGGTAAGCTCACATATTGCATTGGATTTATTGCTAACGAATGTCAAATCGCGGCTCCTTTACATCGTTTGCACAGGGAGAATATACTGTTTGTTTGGTGACAAGAATGTCAGTTTGCTTTCCACAAGCTGAAAATACTTTACTTAGTGATCGATGGATTGTTCGTTTTGATCCAGCTAGACCTGTACTCTCGGCTGTAGATGCTTCCTCTTACGGCAATGGTGTAGTTTTGTTGCATAAATTTTATTCTATTGACAGGCCTTTGCTTCGATGTTGTCAAACAAAGCTCACTGGAATCATTCGCAAATTAACTATCTATGGTGTCACTAAGTTTCACCTGTATCCTTTTGGCATAAAATTATACTTGTTGATTGACCATAGACTTCTGCATTCCTTGTTTAGCCCTTCTCATTCGGTCCCAACTCTCACAGCACAGAAGCATGGTGGGCCCTTATTTTGTAAAACTACCAACGTGAGATTGTGAATCAGCCCACTTCTAAGCTTGCCAATGCAGATACTCTATCTCACCTTCCTGTTGGACCAGTCAAACAGAGTCAAACAGATCCCTCTCTCTGCTACTCGCTCCTATTTTGCTCGTTGGCATACATTTGCGGTTCACCAAGGCATCATTTTGCTTCACACCGATAATGACCAGTCACCTTTTTCCCTTCCCTATATTTCTGGCCTGACGTGCTTCGTTTGGTACCCAAAGGTCACTGGGGAGTTGTTCGCACTAAACAGTTGGCGTGACATTATTGCACTTGGCATGGCTTGGAAGTACAAAGCACTTCTCAGTGCAAAGCCTGTGCCGAACATTTGTCTGCTCTGCCTCAGCAGTTCTTTGAATCGCCCAAACCTCAAGCACTTTGGCAACGTTTGCCCTTGGATTTCACAGGTCCTTACTGGAATACACATTGGCTCTTCATCATCGACTCTCTCAGAAAAATTTTCCTTGATTACTCCTGTGCACTCTACTATGTCTTGTTCCACAATTCAGGCCATGTCATTGATATTTTGCCTCGAGGACTGTAGTGATTACTGACAACAGACCTGATTTTGTTGCAGCCAAGTTTCAACAGTTTTGCACCGACTCCTGGATCAACCACATCATGAGTGCGCCATTCCACCCGCGATCCAAAGTTGAAGCAGAACTTATATTGACATTTCAGCAACAGATGGACAAATTTAGTGACTCACGCGTGGGATTAGGCTCTTTTGGTCTTCTTGTCTTCCTATCACTTCCAGCCATAAGACAGATCATCACCGGCAGAGCTGTTTCGTGGAAAGTATCAACGCACCGTCTTTCAATTACTGCACCCCCCCCCCCCCATGGTGGGTGGCGCATCCTCCGCCCACAAAGGCAAAGTATCAAACTAATAATTCGGTCTTTTATAGATGGTATGGCGGACAGAGGCATTGGGAGCGAGACACTATTGTACGACATGTTGCACGTTCTATGTCTTTCCTTCAGGGATCTCGAGGGTTGCTGAGATGCAACCAGAATCAAATTCGTCCTTGTGATATCCTGCTGCATGCTCTGTGCTTTCAGATTCAATGCCTCGACGTAGCTGCCCTCGCTGCCTCCGGCTCCGATAGTCCCTGCCCCGTCAGCGCCTAACCCAGAGCCAATGGAAGTCGACAGTCTTTTACGGTCATCATCATCTCGACAGCCATCGTCATCTGGCGATGGGCCCTTTTCCCGACCGTTGTCCCGCGTGCTGCCTTGGGCTCCCTTGGAGTCATCGAGATGGCTCCGTCTTTGTTTGTTGCTCCACCTCGGGATGTGGGTGTCCTCGAATGTCAGCGAAGATGAGCAGTTGACGTTCGTGGAGTTCGTAACGTCTGCTCCATTCATCGCCACCGCTTACCATCACGGTATGAGGTCTGAAGACAGTCAGTCACTGACCGAAACGGGTAATTACAAAAATTAATTTTTCTTGCGATTGAGACTGTTTATGTTCATTTTAAAGTACTAAGGAAAACCTCAGTTCTCCAAAAGAATGTTCTGAAAAATTACCTTTTATCAGTGTTTTCCCCATGTTCTTATCTTCGCAGATACTGCGTACAACCTCATTTCTTACCACTACACCTGAGCTTCAACATTCTGCTAAGATTTACATCTCAAACACTTCGATTCTCTTCTTTTCTGGTTACACACTGTCAACGATCTAGTTACGCACAATACTATGTTCCGCAAATGTACATTATCAGAAATTACTTTCCACAGTTAAGGCCGATGTTTAATATTAGTAGACATTTTTCGGCAAGAAATACCCTCTTTGACTGTTTTAATCTGCTTTTATATGTCACATGTACTTTGTTTGTCATATGCTATTCCTTCATTTTGTCTACATAGTAGCGCCGATTTTGATAAATTTATCGCTGGTCCCATTTCTACTATTCTCCATTACGTTCGTCTTTCTTCGGTTTACGCTCCGTCCTTAGTGTGTGCTCATTCGATTGTTCATTTCATTCAACAAGTCGTGCAAATATTTCTCACGTTCACTGAGGATAACCAGTCCCAGTTCGAGATTATGTTTCTCACACAAATCACATATTTCTGTGCGTGAGCTCATGTTCACGTAACGTTTACTGGGATTATTGCGTTTCAAGACGTTTAGTAAAGAAAGCTTTTGCAAGGGTTCTAGTACTACTTTTTTAAAGAAATGTTGGACGTGGGAATTGAAGTAAATGTAGTATGTTTCGAAAGAATGTGTCACGTCGACTTCAACTTAGTCCTTCCACTCATTATAACTGTTATAGAAAAAAGGAGTTAAACTTCCCCACCCTGCCGTTGATTACAATGTATCGTAGATCCCTCTAACACAAACCTATGGGCAGTATTTGTAAGAAAGTACAGGTCACACCTGTCTGCAAGACGGATCACAGAAGTGATCCAAAAAAACTACCGTCCATTATCGTTGACATCCATTTGTTGTAGGATCTACTAACATATTCTGAGCTCAAACATATTGAGCTATCTCGTACAGAACGACCTCCTTCCTTGACAACCATAATCGACTCTGAAACGTCGATCGTGCGAAACCCATCTCGCATTTGTCTCACATGGCTTCCTCGAAGCAGTAGATCAAGATATTCGGATAGGTGCTGTTTTTCTGTTTTTACGAAAGCATTTTACTCAGTACCAGATACAGCCATACTATGAAAAGTAC
Organism: Schistocerca piceifrons; assembly: GCF_021461385.2. Lineage (NCBI taxonomy): Eukaryota > Metazoa > Arthropoda > Insecta > Orthoptera > Acrididae > Schistocerca > Schistocerca piceifrons. The sequence goes on from NC_060139.1 coordinate 171,534,962, forward strand.
GATCACAAGAGGTACCAGGCGAAATTTGTGACTGCCCTGAGGACATTTATGATAGGGAGGACGAAGCAAGGTGTCTTGGATTTAGAACTAACTTGCGGTGTGCCCCATGGAAGTGTGTTGGGTCACTTGCTGTTTATGTTGTGTGTTAATATTCTTGCAGATATTATTAGCAGTAACATCATGCTCCTCACAATGATGCAGTTATAACACTGAAGTAAAATGTGAATGAATCTGCATAAATATTCAGTCAGATACTTATAAAATTTCCAAGTGGTGAAAAGATTGGCAGTCTGCTATAAATGTTCAGAAATGTAAAACTGTGTACTCCAGAAAACGAAAAACCGTGGTATTCTATGATTATAATGTCAGTGAGACGCAGATGGAACCGGTAAACTCATACAAATACCAGGGTGCAACACTCCATAGGGACATGAAATGAGACGATAACAGAACAAGCAAGCAGCACTGTAATTAGCAATTACAAGTGCGACCTATCCTAGACTATGCTCAAGTATCTGATTCCGTGCAAGTAGGACTAACAAGAGATATTGGAGGTGTACAGTAACGGCAGCACAAATGGTTACAGGTATATTTGACACCCCTGTATCTATAGTGTTAGAGAACTTCAAACGTATCTCGTCATTCCTTAGTACTTCCGTATCCCACTTCTTTGCGTATTGATTCTTCCTGACTAATGTCTTGAACTTCAGCCTACTCTTCATCACTACTATATTGTGATCTGAGTCTACATCTGCTCCTGGGTACGCCTTACAATCCAGTATCTGATTTCGGAATCTCTGTCTGACTATGATGTAATCTAATTGAAATCTTCCCGTATCTCCCGGCCTTTTCCAAGTATACCTCCTCCTCTTGTGATTCTTGAACAGGGTATTCGCTATTACTAGCTGAAACTTGTTACAGAACTTAATTAGTCTTTCTCCTCTTTCATTCCTTGTCCCAAGCCCATATTCTCCTGTAACCTTTTCTTCTACTCCTTCCCCTACAACTGCATTCCAGTCGCCCATGACTATTAGATTTTCGTCCCCCTTTACATACTGCATTATCCTTTCAATATCCTCATACACTTTCTCTATCTGTTCATCTTCAGCTTGCGACGTCGGCATGTATACCTGAACTATCGTTGTCGGTGTTGGTCTGCTGTCGATTCTGATTAGAACAACCCTGTCACTGAACTGTTCACAGAAACACACCCTCTGCCCTACCTTCCTATTCATAACGAATGCTACACCTGTTATACCATTCTCTGCTGCTGTTGATATTACCCGATACTCACCTGACCACAAATCATTGTCTTCCTTCCACTTCACTTCACTGACCCCTGCTATATCCAGATTGAGCCTTTGCATTTCCCTTTTCAGTTTTTCTAGTTTCCCTACCACGTTCAAGCTTCTGACATTCCACACCCCGACTCGTAGAACGTTATCCTTTCGTTGATTATTCAATCTTCTTCTCATGGTAACCTCCCCTTGGCAGACCCCTCCCGGAGATCCGAATGGGGGACTATTCCGGAATCTTTTGCTAATGGAGAGATCATCATGACACTTCTTCAAATATAGGCCACATGTCCTGTCTTTAATGCAGTGGTTTCCATTGCCTTCTGCATCCTCATGTCGTTGATCATTGCTGATTCTTCCGCCTTTAGGGGCAATTTCCCACCCCTAGGACGAGAGAGTGCCCGGAACCTCTATCCGCTCCTCTGCCCTCTTTGACAAGACCGTTGGCAGAATGAGGTTGACTTCTTATGCCGGAAGTCTTTGGCCGCCAATGCTGATTATTTATCAAAATTTAGGCAGTGTAGGGGATCGAACAAGGGACCGAAGACGTTTTGATTATGAATCAAAGACGCTACCCCTAGACCACGGGTACCCCGAGTATACAAAATGCATGTCATTCCATAATGTTCCTGGCTACAGTTCTTCTCTGGAAATACTCTTAATTTTATAGGTAGTGAAAAAGAATGAAGATTGAATTATTGTGTAGAGACACAATTTCCAGTGTGCTGGTACTCTTCAGTGGCTTACAGTTTTTAAATTTGTTATTCTTTTACTTTTTTTGTAATTTCAGTAACTGGGAAACTGGCGCCAACGTTTTTCGAGGAATGATTGAGGGAAAGCTGTGATACCGCCTTTGTTGCAAGTTACTGCATAATACCGAGAAATACAAAGCATGGAGACACGCCTTTGTAACAGTTTCTTGCTTCTAACGCACAATAAACATCAGGCATGCACTTTCACATCTGCTCTACGTTTTAACTAGAAACAAGCAAACCCTTGCATATGAAGGGCTTATTTCAATAGTGGTACAATTCCATTACCTCTACTTTTCTGTCTATAACGCTTTTGACATTAATGGTCCAAAAAAACAGAAAGAAAGGTTCATCTCTAGCAAGAATCCATATGATTTAATATTTCTGGTATCTCAACTGCAGATTTATCAGCGCTCATTTAACTTTAGGACTCTGTACCTCAGAATGAACAAAAGTGGACTTGTACCACTATTGAAATAAGCCCTTCTTGTAGTGTTAGAGAAATGATACTTGTACATATGTTTGGCAGGCATTGACGTACGGTATGGAGTTCTTTGGTATCCATGAGCATACAAAATAAATGTATTTAATAATGTTGATGGCAACAGGTCTTTTCTCCCATCTGACTTCACATATTCTTTCATCATACTTGTTTCATGATAAGGAATGAGAGTTTGCCATGAGAGATACAGCAACCGTATATACCTTAAGAGAAGTTTACGTTTTATAGTCGTAGTTGTACAAATAGTCGTAGTTGTACAAATGGAGAAGATGTCTTAATTATTGACGACGCCTTTGGCTCAATTGTTTTATTGATCTCCATTGCATGATGTAATTTTAGATTTTGTACTTCTGATGAAGGTATATTTGTACGTACAGAAACCTTGGTCAAGAATTTTAATAAATTTTTATCCTGCAACTGTTTTTGGCTGTCATCCTTTCATTGTATTACCATTTAACAGCCAAACAAATAAATATAGAACAAACATCTTCCCAGTCAGCGAATATGGTGATAAGCAGCAAAGCACATAACGACTGGGTAGAACCCTTATTACGGGAATGTGAAAACCGATAAAACTTACATGCCCCCAAAATTAAGTGGCAAACGGTTACTTGTACTACCGGTAGTAAAGCAGCAGGAAAGCTTGTTAAACACTGTTTTGCAATGGAAGAAAATTCAAACTTACCGACTTCTAACATGTTTTGCTGTAAGGCACTAGCCAGCTCAGCAACAGAATCTCAGATTTCAAACTTGATTTATAGGGCTGCCCGTGACAACTAAAGTGGAAAAGTACATTGTTATTACAGCAGAATTAACCATAGATACTCTCAGGGCGGGTCAACTAACAACCAGAGTGTTTTACAATTACTTAACTAAAATTATTACAGTGAAAAGGCACTATGATTAAATTAGACAAACCCTACTAAAATGTCTTGCAAATGCTGAACTAAAATTATTATAGTGGAAAGGCACTCTGATTTAGACTTCACTGTATTTAAAAGGAACAACAACACATAGTTCAGCCCTCAGGATGGTCCACTCGGTAAGCCACTCGAAATATGACCAATTTAAACAGACAGTTAACGTAGCTCCACTAGCTTTGTAACGCAGTTCAAGTAATTAGCACACATTTCACAAACAATTGCGACTAACGTCTGTAATCAAACAGAGTTGCTCCCATTAAGGTAAACTTCAGTTGTTTCAAGGCGAAGCCCCAAAAACAGCAAACACAGCAGACCTTCCGGGAAGCAGAAACTAATCGCAGCACAACGATTGTAACAAAATTATGTGCAGAAGCCACAAAAAGAGTCTTACTAAAATATTTGAGGAACAGGTAGCGAAGTGGCCTTCGAATCTCCACACGCTCGGCAAAGGCAAATTTTCAGAGTCCCAGCGCCACCACAGCCAACCCAAAACACAGTCTTCGTGGGTTGAGGTCTGTTTTTTTTTTTTTTTTTTTTTTTTTTTTTTTTTTTTTTTTTTTTTTTTTTTTTTTTTTTTTTTGCAAATGCCGTTACTGTTGGCTACAGACAGAGGAGGTAAACAGGCCTCGTGCGCCAACTGCTCCTTCCAATTCGACCCGCAAATTCTAACTTTCAACCTTTGTGCCGGGCACAGCTGTATTCCAGCGGCCGCCAAGATGGAGATGTGACAGGTTTGCGCGACCTCGTTGCAATGATGAGAGATCATTCGCCCAACGAACTACCTCGCTTTTGCTCACTGCCACATCTTCGTAGATATTCTGCAAGGGCCTGTGAATATCTGCGATGTTCTGATTTTGCATTAAAAGAAACTCAGTGACAGATCTCTCCTTGGAACATACCGGTGCCGATTTGAAGTTTTCGTGTAGCGCTGCCACCTATCGTAACTTCACGAAACTACAGGGATTCAAGCGGGAGTACTCCACGATGTCTGACAAGAAACTCCACACTTCTTAATTCGATTTTGGCTGAGAAAAATATGCTAAGTGATCAAAAGTATCCGGACACCTGGCTGAAAATGACTTACAAGTTCATGGCGCCCTCCATCGGTAATGCAGGAGTTCAATATGGTGCAGGCCCACTCTTAGCCTTGATGATAACTTCCACTCCAGCTGACAAACGTTCAATCAGGTGCTGGAAGGTTTCTTGGGGAATGGCAGCCCATTTTCCACGTGCTGCACTCAGGAGAGGTATGAAGGTCGGTCGGTGACGCCTGGTACGAAGTTTCAAAACATACCAAACGTGTTGTACAGGATTCATGCCAGGACTGTGCAGCCGAATCCATTACAGGGATATTATTGTCGTGTAACCACTCCGCCACAGGCCGTGCAAAATGAACAGGTGCTCGATCGTGTTGAAAGATGCAGTCGCCATACCCGAATTGATCTTCAACAGTGGGAAGCAAGAAGATGCTTAAAACATCAATGTAGGCATGCACTGTGATAGTGCCACGCAAAACAACAAGGGGTCCAAGCCCCCTTCATGAAAAACACTACCTTACCATAACACCACGGCCTACGAATTCTACTGTTGGCACTACACACGTTGCCAGATGACGTTCACCGGGCATTCACCATACCCACACCTTGCCACATTGTGTATCGTGATTCGTAACTCCACACAACAATTTTCCACTGTTCAATTGTCCAATGTTTACGATCCTTATACCAAGAAAGGCGTCTTTCGAATTTACCGGTATGATTGCCCCGTAAGGGGCCTCCGGGCCAATGACGCCAAACGCTCATTTCCGTTTACCGGCATGATGTGTGGCTTATGAGCAGGCGCTCGACAACGAAATCAAATACTTCTCATCTCCTCCCTAACTGTCATAGTACTTACAGTGGATCCTGATACAGTTTGGACTTACTGTTTGATGGTTTGGGTAGATGTCTGCCTTTTACACTACGACTCTTTTCAACTGTCAGCGGTCTCTGTCAGTCAAGAGACGAGGTCGGTCTGTGCGCTTTTGTGCTGTACGTGTCCTTTCACGTTTCCAATTCACTATCTCATAGTAAACATTGGACATAGGAATGCTTAGGAGTGAGGAAATCTCGCGTACAGACGTATGACAGAAGTGGCATCCAATCACCTGACCACGTTAGAAATCCGTAGCTCCGCGGAGCGCCCTAATCTGCTCTCTCAAGATCTCTAATGGCTACTGAGGTCGCTGATATGGAGTAGCTAGCAGTAGGTGGCAGCATAATGCACGTAAGATGAAAAACGCATGTTTTTGAGGGTGTCCGGATACTTTTGATAACATAGTGTTTGTGTCGCATTACTTATTGAATGCCCCTTATACAAATAATTGTAGACGTAATGTGTAAGTTCTACTCTGAGTTAAAGATGCTCGTACATGAAATGAAGTCTTTACGGGTCACGTCATACCAGTCTCATAGCCGCCAACGTGGCAGCGCTAGGGGGCTGGACAGGGACTGAGCGAAATGCTGTGAGTCGACCGCAGGCCGTGGTCTGATAATCGCTCGTCGCTTCGCCGCCGCTGCGCCGACTGATTAAGCAGCCATTATGGCGCTCGGTCGTCACTGGCTGCCAATTTAGCGACGAATTTAAGCAGCGACGCAGCGCCGGTAATATCGTGGAGTCCGGTCATGCGCTCCCGCTGCTCTTTCTGCTCCGAATCGCAAATTTACTACAGCGAATGTCCATCGAAAGGTTACTAAAAATCGCTATGTTCTCTCAAGCTATAGAGAAATGTATTGAAATATTTCTTAGATAATTGGGTTGTATTGTTATCACGTACGTAGTAAATTATTTTTATTCGAGTACTATACTGCAAGCAAGAATAATGTGATTAACTCATTTTATATAAAACAGAAATCTGTAATACCATATAAAACTGTCCTACATCTACATCTATTCTCTGCAAGTTACTGTGATGAGTATATAAGAGGGTACGCCTCACTGCACCAGTAACTTGCGCCTCCTTCCGTTCCATTCACGTGCAGAGTGCGGGAAGAATGTGCGTACTATAATTAAGGTGGTCTTGTTCTCACGATCTCTACGAGTACGATATGTAGTAGTATATGTTGTAGTATATTCCTAGAAAGATCATTTAAAGTTGGTTCCTGAAACTTAGGTTTTCGCGGTTAGTTTACATTTATCTTCACGAATCTCCCAGTTCAACTGTTTCAATAAGTATGTGGAAGACTTCTCTAAAAAGGGCCGTCACAGAAGTTGGGAAGGAAAACATAGGTACAAAGAAGGTAGCTGCGAAGAAACCATGGGTAACAGAAGAAATACTTCAGTTGATTGATGAAAGGAGCAAGTACAAACATGTTCCGGGAAAATCAGGAATACAGAAATACAAGTCGCTGAGGAATGAAATAAATAGGAAGTGCAGGGAAGCTAAGACGAAATGGCTACAGGAAAAATGTGAAGATATCGAAAAAGATATGATTGTCGGAATGACAGACTCAGCATACAGGAAAGTCAAAACAACCTTTGGTGACATTAAAAGCAACGGTGGTAACATTAAGAGTGCAACGGGAATTCCACTGTTAAATGCAGAGGAGAGAGCAGATAGGTGGAAAGAATACATTGAAAGCCTCTATGAGGGTGAAGATTTGTCTGATGTGATAGAAGAAGAAACAGGAGTCGATTTAGAAGAGATAGGGGATCCAGTATTAGAATCGGAAATTAAATGAGCTTTGGAGGACTTACGGTCAAATAAGGCAGAAGGGATAGATAACATTCCATCAGAATTTCTAAAATCATTGGGGGAAGTGGCAACAAAACGACTATTCACGTTGGTGTGTAGAATATATGAGTCTGGCGACATACCATCTCACTTTCGGAAAAGCATCATCCACACAATTCCGAAGACACCAAGAGCTGACAAGTGCGAGAATTATCGCACAATCAGCATAGCAGCTCATGCATCGAAGCTGCTTACAAGAATAATATACAGAAGAATGGAAAAGGAAATTGAGAATGCGCTAGGTGACGATCAGTTTGGCTTTAGGAAAAGTAAAGGGACGAGAGAGGCAATTCTGACATTACGGCTAATAGTGGAAGCAAGGCTAAAGAAAAATCAAGACACTTTCATAGGATTTGTCGACCTGGAAAAAGCGTTCGACATTATAAAATGGTGCAAGCTGTTCGAGATTCTGAAAAAAGTAGGGGTAAGCTATAGGGAGAGACGGGTCATATACAATATGTTCAACAACCAAGAGGGAATAATAAGAAGGGACGATCAAGAACAAAGTGCTCGTGTTAAGAAGGGTGTAAGACAAGGCTGTAGGCTTTCGCCCCTACTCTTCGATCTGCACATCGAGGAAGCAATGATGGAAATAAAAGAAAGGTTCAGGAGTGGAATTAAAATATAGGGTGAAAGGATATCAATGTGTGACGTCATAAGCGAGTGAGATCGCTCTCTAAGTTTTCATATTTTTTAGGTTTCAGATACATATTTTAACGGTTTTTGTGGTAATATTTACTATATAAGTGACGTATTTGTGGTTTCTTCATTCACCTCTGCCTTTCTTGTGTTGTGACCTGATATTTGTGAGTGTCTCGTATCGAGCAGCTTAACCTCTTGCCTGTGTTTACATTCCGCGCTGACCAGTTGCAGCTGTAGCGGCGCATCGAAAGCTAAGTACTAATTAATTGTTTGTGTATAGTGGTTTATTTAAGAACTTTAGTAGTCTTCAACCGGTGTTCTTGGTGTTTTCTGGTGAAATAATTTCAGAAGAACCTTTTGGGAACTGTTTTCAGCTTCGTTACTGTGTCATTAGACGTTTGATTCTCTTTCTGTATTAGTCTTTTGTTATATTCAGATTTGTTGTTTATTAATACTGTTAATAATAGTAGTTACTTCCCTTGTAGTGTAAGTTTGTGATTAATGTAGTCAGGTTTTTAACGTCTTCTTATTATAGTAGCGGAACTTAGAAAAAGTAAAATTTTACCATGAGTGAGAAGTGTGGGCTTTGCCGTAGGTTCGTGAGTAGTGGATTGCGGTGTGAGGCTTGTTCGAAGTATTTTCACTGGGGGGAATGCAGTGGGGAAGCCAGTGTGCATTCTGGTGAGATCCTCTCCTGGAACTGCAGGTTATGTAGCAAGAGTAAGTTGATACAGGAGCAGGAGCGTAAGATCTGTGCCCTTCAGATGCAGTTGAAAAACGCACAGGAGGAGCTAGATAGGATGAGGAGGGAGAAGGGGGTTGGGGAATGGGAGCTGGCTGTTGGCAAGAGATCTGCTAGGAGAAGAAGATTTTCAGATAGTTTTACTATTGGTGTTTACAGTAGATATGACCAACTGTCTGAGTCTAGTGGAGAGGAATCTCTAGTAGCTGTAGATGTTGGAAGTATGCAGCAGACTTCAGTAGTTACTGTTCCTAGAACAGATGCAAAATCGAAGAGGAAGAAGAAGGTTCTGCTGTTAGGTAGTTCTCATGGCAGAGGTGTAGGCCCGCAGTTGCAGGAAGTGCTGGGGAGTGAGTACCAGGTCACCAGCATTGTGAAGCTTGTGAAGCCTAATGCAGGGTTGGCTCAGGTAACTGTTAACATAGGGGGGTTATGTAGGGATTTTACTAAAGAGGATCAGGTAGTGATTGTGGGTGGGGCTGGTAATAGTATTGATAGGGATGGGGAGTATAACATAGATGGTGACCTAGAAAAGATAGCCACTCAGACTGGCGACACGAATGTGCATTTCGTGGAACTGTTTCAGCGTCACGATCGGCCTCATCTTAATACAGACGTCAGGCGTAATAACATGAGACTTTGGGGTGCGCTGATGACAGAAAGCATGGCTCACATTTCAGTGGTGTCGGAGGAGTCTATCAGCAGGACGGGTTTCACTAGACATGGGGAGGTTGGCATAGCTTATAGGTGACAGCATAGGTGGGGTTGGTGGGATCACTCATGGGAAAATTCCTGCAGTAGTGGGTGTTAGAGTTGCACCTTTTTTAGACTGAAGTCAGCTGATAGGTATTCCTGCTTAAGGGAAGTCTCTCTAACAAGGGAATCACTTTTGACAAAGCCTAGGTATCCAAGTAATGAGGGAATTAGTATATTTCATCAAAATATACAAGGTATTAGAGATAAAGTTAGTTAACTGCTTATAGATGTTGACTCTGAAATTATTGGTATATCTGAACACTTCTTAAATAAGAAGATAATTCAGATGCTTCCTTTACCAGGATACAGGTTGGCTGGCAGCTTTTCGAGGAGCTCTTTGCGGTGTGGGGGAGTAGCCATGTATGTGAAAAACGGCATCCCATTTGAGTCAATTGATGTTTCAAAGTACTGCACTGAAAAGGTGTTTGAATGTTGTGCAGGTGTGGTTAAATTTAACGGAGCTAAACTTCTAACTGTTGTTATTTATAGATCCCCAGACTCCGATTTCACAACATTTTTGCTGAAGCTAGAGGAGGTTCTTGGTTCACTTTATAGGAAATACAAAAAGTTAGTTATATGTGGTGACTTCAATATTAATTGTATAAGTGATTGTGCAAGGAAGAGGACGCTGGTAGACCTCTTTAATTCATATAATCTTATGCGAACCGTGTTCTTTCCAACGAGAGTGCAAGGGAACAGTAGAACAACCATAGACAACATTTTTGTTCATTCCTCATCACTAGAAGGGCATTCTATTACAAAAATGTGAATGGCCTTTCAGATCATGATGCACAAATTTTAACTTTCAAAGATTTTTGTGCTGGAATACGTCTTAAATATAGTCATCAGCTCTTCAGGAAAGCTGATCCAGTTGCTGTAGAGACCTTTGTAAACCTTATAAAGGAACAAGAGTGGCAAGATGTTTATAGCGCTGATACAGTAGACGATAGTTGCTTTCCGTTAGAACGTTTAAAACAGGGTACTAGCCCAAACAGGCAGCCTGGGTGGCTGACTAGAGGGATAAGAATATCTTGTAGAACAAAGTGGCAATTATATCAAAACGCTAGAAACAGTCAAAATCTAAATGCAGCAGCCCATTGCAAACAGTATTGTAAGGAGCTTAAAAATGTTATTAGGAAGGCAAAAAGTATGTGGTATGCAGATAGAATAGCTAAGTCTCAGGATAAAATTAAAACCATATGGTCAGTCGTAAAGGAAGTTGCTGTTCTGCAGAGACAGGTCGAGGATATAGAATCAGTGCGTAGTGGGAATGTCCGTGTTACTGATAAGTCGCATATATGTACAGTATCTAATAATCACTTTCTGAATATAGCAGGTGAACTAAATAGAAACCTAGTCCCAACAGGGAATCATATAGCGCTCTTAGAAAAAAGTGTTCCGAGACTGTTACCTGAAATGCTCCTCCATGATACTGACAAGAGGGAGATTGAGTTAATAATTAAATCACTAAAGACCAAGAACTCTCATGGATATGACGGGGTATCTAGCAGCATACTGAAGTATTGCTCTACGTATGTTAGCCCAGTTCTCAGCCATATCTGTAACTTTTCCTTTAAGAGTGGTCGGTTTCCTGACCGATTAAAGTACTCCGTAATGAAGCCACTTTATAAAAAGGGAGACATTGATAATGTTGACAATTTTAGACCTATTTCTATGCCATCGGTGTTTGCTAACGTTATCGAGAAGGTTGTATATACAAGGTTACTGGAGCATTTAAATTCACATAATTTGCTGTCAAATGTTCAGTTTGGTTTTAGAAATGGTTTAACAACTGAAAATGCTATATTCTCTTTTCTCTGTGAGGTTTTGGAGGGATTAAATAAAAGTTTGCGAACGCTAGGTGTTTTCTTTGATTTAACGAAGGCTTTTGACTGTGTTGACCACAAAATATTACTGCAGAAGTTGGACCATTATGGAGTAAGGGGTGTAGCTTACAATTGGTTCGCCTCTTACTTTAAGAACAGAAAGCAGAGTGTAAGTCTCCGCAATATTGAGAGTGGTAGTAATGTTCAGTCCCAATGGGGCACTGTTAAGTGGGGCGTTCCCCAAGGGTCGGTGCTGGGGCCACTGCTGTTTCTTATTTATATAAATGATATGCCTTCTAGTATTACAGATGATTCAAAAATATTTCTGTTTGCTGATGACACCACCTTGATAGTGAAGGATCTTGTGTGTCATATTGAAACAGTAACAAATAATGTAGTTCATGAAATAAGTTCGTGGCTTGTGGGAAATAATTTGATGCTAAATCACAGTAAGACTCAGTTTTTACAGTTTCTAACTCACAATTCAACAAGAACCGATATTTTGATCAGACAGAATAGGCATATTATAAGCGAGACAGAACAGTTCAAGTTCCTAGGCGTTCGAATAGATAGTAAGCTGTTGTGGAAAGCCCATGTCCAGGATCTTGTTCAGAAGCTAAATGCTGCTTTATTTACCATTAGAACAGTATCTGAAATAAGTGACACTTCAACACGAAAAGTAATCTACTTCGCATATTTTAATACGCTTATGTCGTATGGTATTATTTTTTGGGGTAATTCTTCTGATTCAAAATGGATATTTTTGGCTCAAAAAGGGGCTGTTCGAGCTATATGTGGTGTAAGTTCGAGAACCTCTTGTCGACCCCTATTCAAAAATCTGGGAATTCTGACATTGCGCTCACAGTATATATTTTCTTTAATGTCGTTTGTTGTTAGCAATATTAGCCTATTCCCAAGAGTTAGCAGCTTTCACTCAGTTAATACTAGGCAGAAATCAAATCTGCATGTAGAATGCACTTTCTTGACTCTTGTGAAGAAAGGAGTGCAGTATTATGCTGCATCCATTATCAATAAGCTACCACAAGAACTCAAAAATCTTAGCAGTAGCCCAAACACTTTTAAGTCCAAACTGAAGAGTTTCCTCATGGCTCACTCCTTCTATTCTGTCGAGGAGCTCCTGGAAGAGCTAAGAAATTAAGCAAATTACAGTGTTACATTGTTGATTTTCTTCATTTAAACTTACGACTTGTCACCTGAATATGTTTTTTTATATTTCATTTTATCTGTTTCTAATATCGTGTTATAATTTCATGTATTGACTCGTTCCATGACCATGGAGACTTCTCCTTAATTTGGTCCCACGGAACAATAAATAAATAAATAAATAAATGATACGATTCGCTGATGAAATTGCAGTCCTGAGTGAAAGTGAAGAAGAATTAAATGATCTGCTGAACGGAATGAACAGTCTAATGAGTACACAGTATGGTTTGAGAGTAAATCGGAGAAAGACGAAGGTAATGAGACGTATTAGAAATGAGAACAGCGAGATACTTAACATCAGGATTGATGGTCACGAAGTCAATGAAGTTAAGAAATTCTGCTACCTAGGCAGTAAAATAACCAATGACGGACGTAGCAAGGAGGACATCAAAAGCAGACTCGCTATGGCAAAAAAGGCATTTCTGGCCAAGAGAAGTCTACTAATATCAAATACCGGCCTTAATTTGAGGAAGAAATTTCTGAGGATGTAAGTCTGGAGTACAGCATTGTATGGTAGTGAAACATGGACTGTGGAAAAACCGGAATAGAAGAGAATCGAAGCATTTGAGATGTGGTGCTATAGACGAATGTTGAAAATTAGGTGGACTGATAAGGTAAGGAATGAGGAGGTTCTACGCAGAATCGGAGAGGAAAGGAATATGTGGAAAACACTGATAAGGAGAAGGGACAGGATGATAGGACATCTGCTAAGACATGAGGGAATGACTTCCATGGTACTAGAGCGAGCTGTAGAGGGCAAAAACTGTAGAGGAAGACAGAGATTAGAACACGTCAAGCAAATAATTGAGGACGTAGATTGCAAGTGCTACTCTGAGATGAAGAGGTTAGCACAGGAAAGGAATTCGTGGCGGGCCGCATCAAACCAGTCAGTAGACTAATGACCAAAAAAACAAAAAAAATGCTCGGGGTACCAAAGAAGTCCTTACATCTGTTTTCAAAGTTTCAACGCCTTTCCGTACATTTGTGTGCTTTCTTAGCCGAAAGAATATCAGAACATACTGTCTTAACGATTCTCGAGTGTTAACAGAATTTTCCGTCGGTTCTTGGTAGAACAACATTATAATAATAAATGAAAAGCACCAGTTTGCTTTTGTTCTACAATATCATTTTGATGTCTAATGATGGCCTTGTAAGCCGAAAACCCGTTAGCAACAAAAATAATGTTGTAGAACAAAAGCAGACTGGTGCTTTCCATTTATTATTAATTCTTGAGTGAATATGTAGTACAGCTGATGATGCTTCACGTTGAATTCTACTGCTTTATTAAAAAAAAAATTACACAAATACCGCACGAACATTTCTTACGTTGACTTTGCCCTTCAACAGTAAAAACAACGGGAGAAATAGGCAATTACTAAGATTATACTACCAATATACTTGTGTGTAATCGAGATTTCAGGTAGGTGTGTAATAATAATTGGACATTAACTGGTCGGAGCGCGCGTAGTGGCACCATAGGGAATAGTCTACAGGATAAAGTACTAACAATGCGATGATAGTTCGATGCCGGAGGACCAGTGATTACAGTTAAACGTAAGATTTTACTCCAGCCATTCATTTGACGCTACTTGCATTAATTGGTTCTAAACTTAGATTACGACTGACACCAACACAGAGTTAGCCCGCTTAAAAACTGACTTATTTTATATCTGGCCTTTGTAACTGTGATAACCAAACAATGAAGATTTTCTCGTTGTTTTGAAGGAATCCGTTCCTCGTGTAACCAATGTCGTCGATGGGCAAATCGCCAAGTGAACGGAGCCAAGTAGGCCGAAAACGACAGTCATAAAGAAAAAACTTATTTTATTTTCTGTGCTTACAATTTTCTGTGCTTTATGGGGACCGAGTTTCTTACTACATATAGCAATGAAATGAAACGAAGTAATCAACTTTTTCCCCCACGTCAACAGTATATCGCATAACTAATACTACAAACGAGATTTAATACGACTTTTAACATTAGATCATGGTTTATGCCGGACAGACAATTGTTGGCAGAAAGATTTGAAGGTAATTACAAACATAAGAGAAGCAGAGGATTTTTCTGTTGGTAAGTCTGTCATTTAATGTCTTCAGTTTAAATTAAAAAAATCTCCTTCTGTACAGAAAGATATCTCTGTGGAAGAGTATGTACGTAGAAAAATTTCATTTGTAATCGATTTCTCAGAAAACACATAGAGTTTTGAGATCATGGAAACATACATTGTTTACGTACATTTCTTGCAGTGTGAATGTGTGGCAAAATATAATGAAGCAGCAAAGAAACTGGTATAGGGATGCGTATTCAAATACAGATATATGTATACAGGCAGAATACGGCGCTGAGGTCGGCATTTAACGAATGTACCGTGAATATCAGGAAACCGGCAAACCATCAAATCTCCGACATCGCTGCGGCCGGAAAAAGATTCTGCAAGAATGGGACCAACGACGACTAAAGATAATAGTTCAACGTGACAGAAATGCAATCCGTCCGCAAATTACTGCAGATTTCAATGCTGTGCCATCAACAAGTGTCAGCGTGGGAACCATTCAACGGAACATCTTCGATATGGGCTTTCAGAGCCCCAAGCCCGCTCGTGTACACTTGATAACTGCACGACACAAAGCTTTATGAACCGTGGCGAGCTGGCACCAGCCTTATTTTGTTCATGTATCGTTGAGATCGATTATGGTTGAGGCAAGCTATCTTTGCTTTTCGCGTGTCTTATCTTGCGTCTTCAGGCGAAGCGAGTTGATTGTTAGCCTTTGGAGGGTAACCCTCAAGATCTCGTGACTTTCGCGGGGAGACGAGTGTCAACGGCTGCTGAACGAGCGTGATGACCGTTACACGTTGTGGTGTGAAATTGGTTGGGCTTTTTGCCGACATGGGCAGCTTGGATATACAAGTTCTGTGACATCGATGGGAACAAAATTTGAAGGGAAGCGGTTAACCTGTGGAACACGCTCCCTCGTATTGTGTACCTGATATGGAGTAAGTCATCGTAATTGTTTGTCCACCGACGCACTCAGAGATATGAAACTTTATTATTATGGTGAGACTTTCATAGTCGAACCTTAAGACGCTGTGAAAGAGTTCAGTTGGCCTAGTTAAATGGTGGCGGTTTTTTGAACATTTTCTCAGAAGTATTACTAATGCTTTGTGTCTCTTGCAATCAAATGATTTTAGGTTGCTGTTTTTAAAGGCTGCACTCCGTTAACACAGTTGCCCATGTGTAAGTGAGTCAAAGGTTCTGCCGAGCGTTTCTATGTTTCAGAGTCATTGGAATCTCTTTGGATTCGGGCAGAAACTTTCAGTTGTGCCAGCGCCTTGGCGGGGAGTGAAATGCTATCCGAGAACTAGGCCTGGCAGTGTTTAAGAACCTGGCCACTACCGGAGTTGTTCACATATCTCCTTCCAAAATTTAGCATCTATCTTCCTTCCGTCAAGGCAGGTTAAATTAGGGACTGGCAACTGGCTAAACCTTAAACTGAATAGCATCTGGTTACCCTCTATTCAGAGGCTGTTGCACGCAGCGACTGTTATATTGGCTTGTAAATAATAGATTTCGGCTATCAGTCGTCCTTTTCAAATTTTATTGGCAAATCTAGATTTCAGCTAGAAACTAGCCATTTTCAATGCACTCTCTTTTTTGTTCAATGCATGTAATGTCTGTTGGTCGGGCTTCATCCTCAGTTCATTGAATACTCACGAAACTGTTTCTTTTCTTTTTTTGAGTTGTCAGTCTTCTGACATTTTGATGCGGCCAGCTACGAATTCCGCTCATGTTCCTATCTTTCCATCTCAGAATAGTATTTGCAACCTACGTCCTAAATTATTTGCGGTGTGTATTCCAATCCCTGTCTTTCTCTACAATTTTTACCCTGTACAGCTCCCTAAAGCAAATTGGATTCCATCCAATTTTCAACATTCTGCTGTAACACCGCATCTCAAATACTTCGGTTCTCGTCTGTTACGGTGTTTTCGCAGTCCGTGTCCCAGTACCATACAATGCTGTGCTTCAAAAGTACATTCTCAGAAATTTCTTCCTCAAATTAAGACCCATATTTATTATTCTCTGGCCCAGGAATTCCCCTTTAGCCAGTGCTAGTTCACTCTTTATGTCCTCATTGCTCCGTCCGTCATGGGTCATTTAGCTGCCTAGATATCAGGATTCCTTAAGTTCGTCTACTTCACGATGCCCAAAGCTTGGTCCCCTCTTGGTTCTTGCACATGTTGCATATTAGCCGTATTTCCCTGGTTCTTGCACCATGTTAACTGTCGAACGCACTTTCCAGGTCGACAAACCAATGAACGTCTCTCGATTTTTCTTCAGTCTTGCTTCCACTATCAACCGTAACGTCACAATTGCCTCTCTGGTGACTTCACCTTTCCTAAAGCGAAACATCGTCATTTAACAGATCCTCAATTTTTTTCTATTCTTCCGTATACTATTTTTGTCAGCAATTTGGATGCATGAGCTGCTAATCTGACTCTAAGATAATTCTCGCACTTGTAGGCTCTAGCAGTCTTCGGAATTATGTTTGGTCATATATCGCCCGTCACATAAATTCTGCACATGAACATGAATAGTCCTTTTGTCGTCACTTCTCAATGATTTTAGAAAATCTGGTTGAATGTTATCTATCCCTTCTGCCTTGTTTGATCTTCCAGACCAAAGCTATTTCAAGTTCTGGTTCTAAAACGGAATCGCTTGTTTCTTCCCCGTCGATCGGTGTTCCTCGTTCCATCACGTCATTAGACATGTCTTCTCCCTCCTGGAGGCCTCAGTGTACGCCTTCCACATACCCACTCTCCCCTCTGCGTTTAAATCCGGAATCCCATACCACTATTAATGTTACCACCCTTGCTTTTAATTTTACCAAAGTTTGTTCTGACTTGTTTTTATTTTGAGTCCGATATTCCGACAATCATTTATTTTTCAATTTCTTCACAGCTTTCACGCACCCATTTTGCCTTAGCTTCCCTACACTTTCTGCTTATTCCGTTCCTAAATGACTCGTATTTCAGCATTCCTGAATTTCCTTGAATGTTTTTGTACTACCTTGTTTCGTTGATTAGCTGAAGTATTTCATTTGTTAGCCATGCTTTCCTTGCAGTTGCCTTACCTGTACGTACGGTTTTCTTCCCAAATTCTATGATGGCTCGTTTTAGAAATGACCATTCTTCTTTAACTGAACGGCCTACTGAACTATTCATTATCCCAGGTTCTACAGTCTCAGAGAGCCTCTCACTCCATTCCATAGCACTTCCGTACCACACTTCTTTGAGCTTTCTTCCTGATCAGTCTCTTCAGACAACTCTTCATCGCCGGCCTGGGTGGCGAGCGGTTCTAGGCGCTACAGTCGGGAGCTGCGCGACCGCTACGGTCGCAGGTTCGAATCCTGCCTCGGGCATGGATGTGTGTGATGTCCTAAGGTTAGTTAGCTTTAAGTAGCTCTAAGTTATAGGGAACTGATTACCTTAGAAGTTATGTCCCACAGTGCTCAGAGCCATGTTTGAATGTCAACCGCGGCACCCTAACAGAGCAACGGAACGTCGAAGATATTTTGCGTCCGTGTTGTTGCTGTCAATGGAAAGCCATGCTAGGGTAACATTTTAGAAAGATTATGTCCGCCTGCTGTCACCGAGAGTTTTTGTTGCTTCTCTTCATGACTGCCAAACCCTATTTTGGCCAGTAGGGTCGCCGGATCAGTCGTCAAGTGAGAAAGTTTGGAGCAGTGTTGTCAGTGCCCTAAAATCAGTTCGGAACTTTAATGATCTAACGCATCAGTTCGACATAATTTGGCACGAATCCCTTAGTAGGACATCCAACATCTACATCTACATATATACTCCGCTAGTCATCAAGCGGTGTGTGGCGGAGGGCAATATTCGCGCCAAAGTCATATTTCCTTCCCTCTGTTCCACTCGCAGATTGCGCGATGGGAAAACGATTGTCTGAAGGCCTCAGTACGAGCACTAATTTCCCCTATCTTTGAATGGTGTTCATTGCGCGATATGGAAGTTGGTGGTAATAATATATGCTCTACATCCTCGGCGAAGATCGGATTTTGGAATTTAGTGACCAGCCCCTTCCGTTTAGCGCGTCGTCTATCTGCAAGCTTTTATGAGATCTGTAACGCTCTCGCGGTAGCTAAATGTACCAGTCACGAATCTTGCCACTCTTCTTTGGACCTTCACAATCTCTTGAATCACACCCAACTAGTAAGGGTCCCACACAGACGAACAATACTGTGGAAAGACTGGACGAACTAAAGTACTGCAAGTAATTTCATTTGTTGAAGGACTGGATCGCTTTAGGATTCTAACAACAAACCGCAATCTGGAGTTCGCCTTACCCGTTACTTTTGTAATCTGATCGCTCCGTTTGAGATCATTTCGAATAGTCACATCCAGATACATGGCAGTTATTACCAGTTACAAAGATTGTGCGCTTATTTTGTACTCGTACATTAATGGGAATTTTCGCTTTTTTATACGCAGTAGCTTACACTTAATAATACTGAGAGATAACGACCAGTCACTACACCAAGCATTTATTTCCAGCAAATCCTCATTGATTTGTTCACAACTTTCGAGTGATATTACTTTCCTGTAGAGTACAGCATCATCGGCAAACAGTCTAATGCCACTGTCAGTACCATCAACCAGATCGTTTATGTAAATCGTAAAAAGTAACGGACCTATTACACTGCCCTGGGGCACACCTGATGTTACGCTTGTTTCTGTTGAAGTCACCCCGTTCAGGACGACATACTGCTCCCTATCTGTTAGAAAACTTTCACCCAACCGCATATTTCATCGGATAGGCCGTAAGTGCGTACTTTTTGGAGCAAGCGACAGTGCGGAACTGAGTCGAACGCCTTTCGAAAGTCGAGGAATATGGCATAAACCTGGGAGCCGGTATCTAGAGCCTGCTGTATATCATGCACAAAGAGGGCCAGCTGTCTCTCGCATGACCGCTGTTTCCTAAAATCGTGCTGGTTTCTACAGATGAGCTTCTCAGAGTCTAGAAAAGTCATTATGTCTGAACACAAAATATGTTCCATGATTCTATAAGAAATCGATGTCAGTGAAATTGGCCGGTAATTATGTGCATCCGATTTTCTGTCCTCTTTATAGATTGCTATGACCTGGGCCTTCTTCCAGTCCCGTGGAACTTTCCGCTGTTCCATTGATCTCTGACAGACGATGGATAAGAATGGTGCTATATTTGTAGCATAGTCAACATAAAATCTTACGGGGATACCGCCTGGGCCAGATGCCTTCCTGGCGTGTAAGGATCTTAACTGTCTTACAATCCCAGATACACTAAACACTGTGTCAGCCATCCTTGCGTTTGTTTGGTACTTGAAAGGGGGAATTGTGCTGCAGTCCTCTACCGTAAACGAGTTTTTGAAAGCTGGGTTTAGAATTTCAGCCTTCGGTTTATCATCATCCGTTACGTTACCTGTATTGTGAGCAAGAGAAAGTACTGAGTTTCTCATAGCGTTCATAGGTTTTAAGTTCGACAAAAAATTTTTGGAGCTTTATTTAGAATCTGCAGATCAAATATTGCTTTCAAATTCGTTAAAAGAATCTCTCATTGACGTTTTGACAGCTGCTTTCATTTCGTATGATTTCTGTTTGTCAGCTGGGCAGTGACTACGTTTAAAACGAATGTACAAAATTATATACTTTCTCAACAACCTCCTAATATGTTTGTTGAACCAAGGTGGATCCTTTCCCTCCCCTAGGCATATAATTCTCTAGCACTTGGTGGACAATACCTTTAAATTCCGACCAAAGATACTCAATATCTTTGTGCCCGCGGTGAATGCTTGGAGATGTCTATGAAGATATTTATTAATGACCCTTTTATTTGCTTTCCCAAGTAAGAAAACACTACGCCATTTCCATAGTGAGATTTTCACTCTGCAGCGGAGTGTGCGTTGATATGAAGCTTCCTGGCAGATTAAAACTGTGTGCCGGATCGAGACTCGAACTCGAGACCTTTGCCTTTCGCGGGCAAGTGCTCTACCAGGAAGTTTCATATCAGCGCACACTCCGCTGCAGAGTGAAAATCTCATCCTGGAAACATCCCCCCAGGCTGTGGCTAAGCCATGTCTCCGCAATATCCTTTCTTTCAGGAGTGCTAGTTCTGCAAGTTACGCAGGAGAGCTTCTGTTAAGTTTGGAAGGTAGAAGACGAGGTACTGGCAGAAGTAAAGCTGTGAGGACGGGGCGTGAGTCGTGCTTGGGTAGCTCAGTTGGTAGAGCACTTGCCCGCGAAAGGCAAAGGTCCCGAGTTCGAGTCTTAGATTAAGAAAAGGCAAACCTAAGTTTCTAGCATTTTTAGACTTAGAGGAAGCTTTTGGCAATGTTGACTGGAATACACTCTTTCTAATTCTGAAGATGGCAGGGATCAAATACAGGGAGCGAAGGCTGTTTACAATTTGTACTGTTACCAAACAGCAGTTACAAGAGTCGAGGGGCATGAAAGGGAAGCAGTGGTTGGGAAGGGAGTGAGACAAGGCTCTAGCCTATCCCAGATGTTATTCAATCTGTATATTGAGCAAGCAATAAAGGAAACGAAAGAAATTTTAGGAGTAGGAATTAAAATCCATGGAGAAGAAATAAAAACTTTGATGTTTGCCGATGACATTGTAATTCTGTCAGAAACAGCAAAGGACTTGGAAGAACAGTTGAACGGAATGGACAGTGTCTTGAAAGGAGGATATAAGATGAACATCAACAAAAGCAAAACGAGGATAATGGAATGTAGTCGAATTAACTCAGGTGATGCTGAGGGACTTAATTAGGAAATGAGACACTTAAAGTAGTAAATGAGTTTTCTGTTTGGGGAGCAAAATAACTGATGATGGTCGAAGTAGAGAGGATATAAAATGTAAACTGACAATGGCAAGGAAAGTGTTTCTGAAGAAGTGAAATTTATTGACATCGATTATGGATTTAAGTGTTAGGAAGTCTTTTCCGAAAGTATTTGTGTGGAGTGTATCCATGTTCGGAAGTGAATCATCAACGATAAATGGTTTATACAAGAAGAAATTCGAAGGTTTCTAAATGTGGTGCTACAGAAGAATGCTGAAAAGTAGGTGGATAGATCAGGTAACTAATGAGGAGGTACTGAACAGAATTCTGGAGAAGAAGAATTTATGGCACTACTTGACTATAAGAAGTAATAGGTTGGGAGGACAGGTTTTGAGGCATCAAGGGATCACCAACTTAGTAATCGAGGGCAGCGCTGAGGGTAAAAATCGTAGAGGGAGACCAAGAAATGAACACACTAAGCAGACTCACAAGGATGTAGGTTGCACAGTACAGGGTAGCATGGAGAGCTGCATCAAACCAATTTGTGGACTGAAGACCACAAAACAACAAGCTTTATCACAGAAACTATATTTAATACGTATTGGAGATAATAGTGTATTTATTTGTGAACATATATAATCTTAATTATCATGTAAAAGTTTCAAACTGCTGGTTAATCGCCAAGGGAACTTTGTTTTGATATATCGACAACAAAAACGAATGCCAGTAGCTGTGCCGTTATGTTTGCGTGAAGAGAGTCTCAGTCGTGCTGTAAGGTGAGAGGAGACAGAGCAGCTTGAGTCTTGAATGAGTGTAGTAGTATTTGTTGGACGTTCCTGCAGACGAGGTGTGCAGTTATGAACACGTCAATGTATGTGCTCCTATTTTCTTAAACCGCGACTATCGAAAACACAGTCGGAGTTGACAGACGGAGGAGGCTGCAATTGTAACCATTGCCTGTCCCATAACTATCCGTGGCTCTGGAAGCGACTCATGGTTCACAAACAGCAGCAACAGCAGCAGCTCAGCATTGTCATCGGCTACCTTATTCGTTGTCCGCACTGCTTCAATATCATAAGACTGTTAACTAATATTGTACAGGCATTACCTAGTGACATTTCTTTCAAAACTTTTGTGATTAACTGTCTTGACTAATAACTTGTAGGACACCTGTGATGTCATTATGCTCAGACATTATTACCAAGTCGGGCCCTTTTCCTTTACATACAACCATCGAGTGTTGTGAAATTGTCAGTTTCGTTTGTTTACTAATGACCCGTTTGTCCAAAGTTGGCTGCCTCCGTAACTGTTCATTCTTGTATTGTGTAACAGAGGCTTAATTAATTAGCAATTCTGAGTACTAACTTCACTCAAAGTAACGTAAAATTTCACAGGCCAATCTAAGAACTAAAGATGCAGCACAAATTAAGAGTGCACAGTTTCATTCACTCCTTATTTAACTTAGCGAGTGACTTCTGCAGGCTATGTACATATGTTACTGGTCTGACAGTAAAAGTAAATAAGTTGACCATTTGCTTAAAGTAAATTACATTTAGTCTCTCAGTAATTAAAGCAAGACTGCTTGCTATTTTCCCAATTTAGCATCAAGTTACGCTGAGGCTACTGAAAATATTCTTTTATTAATATTTCAGTTACAATCAGTCATTTACTTAACCATCAACTTCATTTATCTTCGTTTTCAAAATTTAGCATTTCATGTTAAGTAACTACCAACTCAGTGCTTTCTGAGTCATTTATTTCTTCGTAAACTCTTGTGTTGTGGAAAAGCGTGACATCTTCCGCTGCCACGCCAGAGACAGTTTGATTAATTTTCTTTGCCATTATCTTTCTTAGGATTCTGGATATTCATTGCCCTAGCGGCCTGGAAATCGTTTAGTTACCCTTTTTCTGCTAAGCAGTTTTTTTTTTGTGTTAAGTATTACATGGTACCCTTTTAAAAAAAAAATGGTTCAAATGGCTCTGAGCACTATGGGACTTAATTTCAGAGGTCATCAGTCCCCCAGAACTTAGAACTACTTAAACCTAACTAATCTAAGGACATCACACACATCCATGCCCTAGGCAGGATTCGAACCTGCGACCGTAGCGGTCGCGCGGTTCCAGACTGTAGCGCCTAGAACCACTCGGACACTTCGTGTGGCGGTATCCTTTTCCCTCTTGGTGATTTGTGAGCGACAGCACTAGATTCCACCAATTTGAAAATTATTATCGATGTTGAGATTAGGTTTAGAATAGATTCTTCATTCGGAAGGTTCTGTTCTACACTTTTCTTCTGCTAACAGATATCATTTTCCTTCCGTAACGATAACCTTACTCACAGTCAAATTTCATTAGGCACACGTGATCACGGTCAGTTATAATGCAATTCAATACGCCAATTAGGAAGGGGGAGGTTACAACGTATCGATAGACTGCTGCAAATGCTGGGTACGATGTATCGACCGTGTGTTGCTGCTTTCAGCAGTGGCCTATGGAACATTCCCACAGTTGCAGGTAATGTTCTGGACGTCCGTGTAGGACGTTTCTGCAGCGTCAAATAACCATTGCCGTCTACGTCGCACAGAATGTTATCCCCGGACTCCTCTCATTTCTGCTACATTCGCTTGTACGACTGTACAACAGCTGTATTATTTACTAGACACATATTTAAATTTATGTCGGACTAGATTCGAACCTGGATGTCCCGATTATGGTGATCAACCACGTTAACCGTTGTTTTTTCTTTTTTTGTTTTTTCTTTTTCGAGCTGTCGCCGAAAATTATTTTTTATCAGTTAAAAAATGTCGTGTGACTAGGCCATCCCGTCGGGTAGACCGTTCGCCTGGTGCAAGTCTTTCGATTTGGCGCCACTTCGGCGACTTGCGCGTCGATGGGGATGAAACGATGATGATTAAGACAGCACAACACTCAGTCCCTCAGCGGAGAAAATCCCCGACCCAGCCGGGAATCGGACCCGGGCCCGTAGGATTGACATCCGTCACGCTGACCACTCAGCTACCGGGGGCGGACATTTTTTACTAGTTATTAGCTACAAATGTTGGTCGTTTTATACTGACTATATGACGCAATTTTTTCTTCGAAAATTTGTCTCCAAAATTCAGGTGCGTCTCATACTCTAAATCAATATGAAAAGGTCCAGTCTTTGATTTAAAATTCTCGTCAGTCTTAAAGATGGCCGCGGGAAACGTATCTCTGTCTGGCAACATTGGATACAACTGACAGGAGCAGTGCACCGATACGATGGACATGAGTTGCTGGAATTCACAACTTTATAGCACTGTCTCCGTCCCATACCGCCATCACAGACATCACAAACACAAAACACTGCCTAGCCTATGATGCGTCATTGCAGTCTACGGTGCCAGTGAACTTGAATTGAAAGTTATGTGTCCTATAGGCAGGAGAACAAAATTATTGTTGGTAGCTAATTTCGTAATGGAAAAAATAAAACGTTTTCATATGGTGCGGGTTATAAATTGAAAGTAATTGCATATGAGGAAGAACATAGAAACAGAGCAGCTGAATGGCATTTTGGCTCGCCACCAATAGAGAAAGCCATTCGCGATTGGCTGGCTAGTACAGAAGAACCGAAAAGAATGAGGAAGACTAAACGTCCAAATAGAAGACTGAATGCAAAGTGGCAAAAACTAGAAGATGACATATTGAAAGAGGTTCCAGAATACCGTCAAAACGGCGATCGAATTAATATAAAAATGATTCAAATACACGTCCGTAAGCTAGTGCTGCAGTGTAACTTAACAGACTTTAAGTGTGGAGTTGGTTGGTGCTACAGATTTATAAAGTGTCATGGACTTAGCAAGCGAACCAAAGCCAAACTCAGAAAATGTCAAAATATTGTTTAGAGAAAGTATTATCCTTCCGTCGCTTTTTTGTTCAACATCGATAGAAAACCACTGTGGAACTAAGCCAAATAGCGAATATGGACGAAACTCCTCTGACATTTGATGTGCCGAGTAACAGAACTGTTCCAATTAAAGTTGCGAAGACCGTAACTATAAAGACAAGTAAACATGAAAAAACGCACTACACTGTTGTGCTGACGGTACTAAACTTAATCCAATGATCATTTTCGACAGCAAAAAATGCCAAAACCTTTCGAAATACTACTTGTTGTTCATGGACATGACAAGGGTCAGATGGAGGAGACTGATATGAAATTGTGGATTAACAGAGTTTTAACTTGTGCTAGACGAGTTTAGTAGCTGCTTGGAAAAAGAGACAGGGAAATACAGAGCTTGCGGCTATTCCGGTAGGACTTACTTCACAATTGCAAACTCCTGATGTCTCGATAGATAAGCCATTTAAAGTGTGCATGAGAGAGGAATTGAACAAAATGGTGATTGGTGAAACCCAATATGAATTCACGCAGAAGGAAATTTTAAAACGACCTATAATCAAGCAAGTGTGTCAGTTGATAAAACACTCCCATGTCCGAGGGAAGACTCGAAACTTTGGCGGGAGGGGCAACGTAGTCCGTGGCATGACGCCTCAAACCACGCGGCCACTCCGTGCGGTGAGAGGAGACTTCATTGTTATCTTCAGAGCAGAGCAGCACACATAAAGCTCTCAATGTCAGTGAAGACCATCTTATTATGAAGAGAACAAAGATGACTACGAAGAGGAAGAAGATGAAGATGAAGAAGAAGAAGAAGAAAAAAAGAAGGAAGATCTCGATTTTCAGGGATTTCAAAGGTGTGTTCGATTTTATAAACTAAGAATTTTATAGTCTGGCTTTGAATGTGATAATAAAAATTGTGAAAATGTTATTTTTTTAAAGTTCGCCTTAGCACTCATAAAATACGGCGATACAGATAAATTTAAAACAATTCCATAACAGTACATTTTTTTTTTAAAATCAGGGTGGTAAAATAAGCTCGACAGTTTTGAACATGACTCAGTGCTCAGTGTCCACTTACAAAGTAAAATTAAAACAATAGCAGCCCTCGGTCGCAAAAAAGAAGGCTTTTACCTAGGTTTCGGCAGTGTTATGAGTGCCTTCATCAGAATTAAAACACTCAAACTGGCATGTCACGTATAATTCTAAATATCAAACGATAAAGTTTTAGTCTCTAAATTTTTGAAACAGAATACATGAAAGGCAAGCCATTATGGGCTGCTCACACGTGTCGAGATACGGTAGAATCTGACTCTGCTTAAGGCACTCATAGCAGTGCCGAAACCTCGGTAAAAGACTTCCTTTTGCAACCGAGGGCTGCTATTGCTTTAATTTTATACGCACAATTGGTTCATTCAAGATTTGGAAAGTTCTTCGAAATGACAAACAATAAAAGTTAACACAGGAGCGCCATCCTGGCGAAACGAAACGGCGATCACATACCAACAAGAGATGAATAAATTCAGATTGATCCCCAGGTCCCAGGAGGTGTGAGTCAGTCACAGCGTCTCCAAAAGTATTCCGAAGTCTTGTCATATTGATCAAGTTCCGGAACAATTAACCATTTCGGCTATCCCAGCAGTCCTCCAGGACCGATCCAAACTTCCATATGTCCCTGTGCCTCACCCCATACTGATCACACATTACGTGATTCCTGCACAGGGAGATGTAATGTTTTTCTCTTCAGTTTATCTTCGATTTGTCGTGATATATAGTTATTGCACAGTCTTTATTTTCCAGTGTCTGAACGATATTTTCAAGCGACCATACAGACATTTTAAAATACAGGCACAGCAATTACCGCATGTCACAACAAATCGAAGACAAACTTACAAGAAAAACATTGTCTATTCCTGTGCGGGAATCGCATAATGAGCGAGCAGTATGGGACGAGAAAGTAGGTCATATGGAAGCTTGGACAAGTTCTGGGCCGGCCGCTGTGACCGAGCGGTTCTAGGCAAGTCAGTCCGGAACCGGGCTGCTTCTACGGTCGCAGGTTCGAATCCTGCCTCGGGCATGGATGTGTGTGATGTCCTTAGGTTAGTTAGGCTTAAGTAGTTCTAAGTCTAGAGGACTGATGATCTGAGATGTTAAGTCCCACAGTGCTTGGAGCTATTTGAACCATTTTGAACAAGTTCTGGAGGCGTTCTCGGACATCAGAAGTGGTTAAGGCGTCTGCTCGCGATAAGCAGGAAATCCATATTTGAGTCCAGTCCGGAACAAGTTTTCATGCGTTTGTAGTAAATGGTACAACAGATTTTTAAACGTATTCACAAATTGCGAATCTATTTCGTGTCTATAATACGGTTGTAGGATGTTAGCAGCGTCTGAGGGCCATTTGCATCGCACTACACCTACAAAGTAATACAGACACTGCAATAACTACATTCTACAGGACTGAGACAATGCACGTCCAAATACAACTTCTGCGACGGAACCTGCTTTTAGTGATGCCATGGCCAGCAAGGTCACATGATCGCTTATCAAATGAAAGGCAATACGATATGGTGATGCACTTGCTCGTTACCCATATCCGTTGGAACCACTCGGCGCAATGTACTGCAGGATGTCATTCGGCACTTTATGATCGTTTGCATGCCAGAATACACATCTGCGCTGTCTCTAGAAGGGCTACGCTTTGTATTGGTGTCTTACACGGTACCCTACGCCACGCAATGTAAAGGGATTGGGGGATCGGGATAGTATCTACGTAGATGTAGAAATAAACTGTTTGGACACCCTTTACTGTGACATGTCTGGTTCATTTGGTCTGAATTTGTTCTCACATAGTTAAACAGCGCTCAGCTACCTCCCATCTCATTTGTCAATAAAATGGCATGGTATTTGAGGTTGTGGCATTTTTGTCCGTCAGTGTGCGTCAGGGAGTGCTAGATGTCCTTTTTCATTAGTAACCCCTGCTCTAAGTCCTCCAGGTGCTGGAAGAAAAACACTACAATTCTGTAGTACTTGTTTATTTATGAAGTATATTTTATCTGCCTTTTTAATCAGATTTATTTTAGTATCATTTTAAATTTCCTTGGATAGATTACTACTCAATTTCATTTCATGATATAATTTGTTGTTATCAGTGTTTTATTTGATTTTCAATGGTAAATGCAACGCCATACAAACTGTTTCTCCATGATTATATATTGAACTATTAGTGATATAAAATGTTCAAATGCGTATGAAATCTTATGGGACTTAACTGCTAAGGTCATCAGTCCCTAAGCTTACACACTACTTAACTTAAATTATCCTAAGGACAAACACACACACCCATGCCCGAGGGAGGACTCGAACCTCCGCCAGGATCAGCCGCAGAGTCCATGACTGCTGCGACCCAGACCATTAGGCTAATCCCGCGCGGCGGTTAGTGATATACTTAGGTCAGCTAATGCTTTCCTTGATATGCACAACTAATGGTAGATGTACTCACTTGGTCAATTACTTTTAGTTGTTATTCTTACGGTCCTTTCCTGCTAGTTAAAAGGAATAGTATACTGCCAGAAGTCATACAATCTACTATACCGCTGATCGGCAGTCTGTGTGAATTTACCTTTCTGCCGAGTCGTCACAAACAGTCAGTGCGTGACCAGTGCTTCCGCTGCTCCGCCAGCAGCTCAGCCATTGTGCTGGTCACGACGCCCGTTATGCAGGGAGGTAAAAGTGGGACGATGCCGAATGAAATCGAAGGCTTGCTTTGCATGTGCGACGCAGGTACTCTGGGGACCTGCAGAAGAGTGCCGCTCCGAATGAGATCGCGCGCCATCGTGAGTATAAACCGACTTTGTGATCCAGGAGAGCCATCTCCTGTGCCAGTGGGTCTTCCTCTCTATCCATGTTAGGAGAAGACGTTTTCCGTAATCTGATGGGAAAACTCGGCAGTTCCACAGTCGTCTTTGTGAACAGCAACCAGCTCCTAAAGGTCGTATTCATGCACTGTGCAGCACCCTACGGAGAATAAAACGATAAAAAGAAGCAAGACGACTCGTACTGCTAATTAACTATCTAACTTGGCCAATTATTGATCACAAGTTTTTCCTGTCTTGAAATGTGTCCTTCCACTATAATCACGTTTGTCAAAATTGATAAAGAGCCAAACAAAACACCTGTAGAAAACTGATCGTCCGCTCCGAATAAGTTGACCAATTTTAATTCAACTTATCACACAAAGAGGGCATTCCTGCCTAAGAGAAGTCTACTAGTGTCAAATATGGGCCTTCATTTGAGAAAAGAATTTCCTAGAATGTGCGTTTGGAGCACACCACTGTATGACAGTGAGACACTGACTGTGAAAAAAAAACCGGGAAGGAAGAGAATTTTTTGCATTTGTGAGGGGGTGCTACAGAAGAATGTTGAAAATTATATAGATTGATATAGTAGGAAAGTAAAGAAGGTATGGACAACACTAATAAGGAGAAGTGGCAGTATGATAGGACATCTTCTGATATCAGGAAGATACCTCCATTGTACTAGGAGACATGGAGGGTAAAAACTGTAGGGAAAGTCAGAGACTGGAAAACATACAGCTCCGGCCGGTGTGACAAAGCGGTTCTAGGTGCTTCAGTCTGGAACCGCGCGACCGCTACTGTCGCAGGTTCGAATCCTGCCTCGGACATGGATGTGTGTGATGTCCTTAGGTTAGGTTTAAGTATTTCTACGTTCTAGAGGACTGATGATCTCAGATGTTAAGTCCCATAGTGGTCAGAGTCATTTGAACCATTTGAAAACATATTGCAAATAATTGAGGACGTACACTACGTGATCATAAGAATCCCAAACCACCAAAAATTTACGTTTTTCATATTATGTGCATTGTGCTGCCACCTAATGCCAGATACTCTGTATCAGCGACCTCATATTCATTAGACATCGTGAGAGAGCAGACTGGGGCACTCCGCAGAAGTCACTGACTTCGAACGTAGCCAGGTAATTGGGTGTCACTTGTGTCATACGTCTGTACGCGCGATTATCAGACTCCTAAACATCTCTAGGTCCAGTGTTTCCGATGAAATAGTGAAGTGGAAACGTCAAGTGATACGTAAGCACAAAAGCGTACATGCCAACCTCGCCTGTTGACTGACAGAGACCGCCGATAGTTGAAGAGGGTCGTAATGTGTAATAGGCAGACATCTGCCCAGACCATCACACAGGAATTCCAAACTGCATCAGGATCCACTGCAAATACTAAGTACCATGAAAGGTAGGCGGGAGGTGAGAAAACTTGGATTTAATGATCGAGCAGCTGGTCGTAAGCGACACATCACGTTGGTAAATGCTAAACGACGCCTCGCTTGGTGTAAGGTGCTTAAATATCGGACGACTGAACAATGGAAAAACGTTTTGTGGAGTGACGAATCACGGGACACAATGTGGCGATCCGATAGCAGGGCGTGAGTGTGGCGAATGCCCGGTGAACGTAATTTTCCAGCGTGCATAGTGCCAACAGCAAAATTCGTAGGCGGTGGTGTTATGATGTGGTCCTGTTTTTCGTGAAGGAGACCTGCACCCGTAAGTTGTTTTGCGTGGCACTATCACAGCACAGGCGTACACTGATGTCGTAGGACCTTCTTGCTTTCCACTATTGAAGACCAATTCGGGGATGTCTATTGCATCTTTCAAAACGATCGAGCGCCTATTGATAATGCACGGCCAGAGGCGGAGTGATTACACGACAATAACATCCCTCTATTGGACTGGCCTGCACAGAGTCCTGACCTGAATCCTATAGAACACCTTTGGAACGCCGACTTCGTGTCAGTCCTCACCGACCGACATTGCTACCTCTCCTCAGTGCAGCACTCTGTGAAGAATGGGGTACCATTCCCCAAGAAACCTTCCAGCACCAGATTGAACGTATGCCTGCGAGAATGGAACCTGTCATCAAGGCTAAGGGTGGGCCAATACCGTATTAAATTCCAGCATTACCGATGGAGGGCGCCACCAACTTGTAAGTCATTTTCAGCCAAGTGTCCGGAAACTTTTGATCACATAGTGTACGTTGCAAGTGAAACTCTGACATGAATAGGTTGTCACAGGAAAGGATTTGATGGGGAGGGGGGGGGGGGGGCACATGAAACCAGTTGGGAGACTAAGAAAAAGTGCTTGGGTTGTGATGAAAATAAAACGAAAATAAAACGCATCTTGCTTTTCACTTTCAACAGGTTCTGTTGAGTTAAAGTGGCGCGGCGAGGTTTTCGTGGAGGGCAAGGCACTGTACCTCCTACCGCTCAAAACATTTGCCAGTTTCCCTGGTAGTTAGAAGAACCTGCTTGTTAGCGTAAGGAGAAATCTACGCATCGTCCCAAGTTCTTAATGAACATAGAATGCATTAAATAGATTGTAGCATCTATCCGGAGGAAGTCTACTCATTGTGTCAAATTACTGTTGACCAAACGTGTGTATCTGACACGTATTTTGATGTGATGCGATCTGATGCGATTGTTTCCCGGTGTATTTCTGACTTGAGTCATTCTTGTGTGTGCATCAGGGTCACTTAAGTTCTGAATTGCGTCAAACCACCAAATTAGTCATGGCCGATAGTAGCAGATATATTACAGCAACATCAAGGTTTACAGCAGTCTTCCTTCTCCTGGATTTGCATGATTGAAGAGGTCAATGAAATTAGAGCTCAAGATGATTTACTTAACAAAGACAGCGGACTAGCCTTGGAAACCTGCACTGCAACGATAACAGTACCGAGAACAGTGCAGTCACATATCGCTGGCAAACAGGAGAGAGACTCTCCAAAGTATGTTTTCTGCACCGTTTCATGAGTAAATATTTATGGTCCATTATTTATCACAGAAAAGATGGTCACGGGGATCAAGTATGTGGATATGTTAAATATATGTGACATTTTCCACATCTGCGAAAACAAGCCGACCACATCAATTTTTAAACAAGGTGGAGAACTACCACACCGGCATTTCCCTGAGTTGACTCAAGGATGAAAGGATAGTAGGGATAGTACGAATTGTAAGGATTGTAAGGATAGTACGAATCTCGCATTGAACTATTGGCCTTCGAGGTCGCTGTCACCCGACGTCACGGTATAGGAGTATTATGTGTGGGTTTGTCGAATCCTGCGGGTATGTGCTTTTCCTTCCATCCAGTACACTAAATTCTAATGTTATAATACTACTGCCTGATTTCAATATAAAAACAAGTAAAACATTTTGTCAGACAAAAAATAGGAGAAATTTTGGAACACAATAGAAATAATAAAAATTACATAACATTAATTACTCTCTGAAAAACCTACCGTCTGTTATTAATGTCAACCTTTGAAGATAATCCAAGAGTTTGATGTCCAACAGTAGGTTTATTTACCTACCATGTCCAAGACATCACTTTTACAAAACCTTTAAGATTACAGTAAAGAGAAAACATACAACATAAAGCAGTACTATACATGGTAGTGAGAGAAGTGAAGATTAAATAAAGTAAAACACAAAAACACTGAAAACAGTGCTCATTTAATAGAGCTGGTATGATTCTGTCTGGAATTAAAATCTTTATATCCAATGTGAAGCCCAGGACATTGCAGCTGGTACGGTCTTGTCATGTGCTGTTAGTGTCTCCTGTATCGTGCAAGGTTCGTCCAGTTTCCTGCAGACTAGCGGGTGTTGTGGATCTTGCAGTTCTCCACATTCGCAGAACTCTTCAGGTTTAATTTTCATCGTGAAATACCCTTTCTTACTCGAATCAAGGCTTTCCAAATCGTGTATAGAAGTTCGAAGCCAGCTGTAGGTTCTTCGCTGAAGCTATTCCCTGGTCTTCGTGGTTTCGAGTTTCACCACAGTTCTTCTTGTAGTGTTGTAGGCGGTAAAGTGGTTGGATCAGTTGTTTATAGAAAACTCTTCCGTGACTTAAGTCTTTTAGGTTCGGGGTAGTGTCCAAATATTGGATGCCTTGGAACTATTTATTGGTTTTGTTTCTCGATTTCTGCAGCTCTTCTCCCTCTGATGTCTGGAGGGGCTATGCCCGTAAGTGTACATCTGGTTTGTGCGAGGTGAGCTGAGGTAGCCTGTTATGATGCGTCCTCTTGCACTCAGAGCTGTATTTACTTGTTCTGCATGAGTGGAGTTTTGCTACACAGGTGCCGAGTTCTCCGCAGCGGAGAAACATAACGCTAGAGCTGATGTACGGAGAACTGTGGGTTGTGCTCTACATCTATTACTTCTAAGCTTGCGGATGATGTTCCTGGCACACACTTCCAAACAGTGACTCTTGAATATAAGAGTGCGGTCGAGTTTGAATCCAAGTTATTTTGGTGTGTCGCAGTGAGAGAGGTGCTGTCCCCTCGAGGTTATGTTAAGTTTTCTCCTGGTCTCTCTACTGCGCAGGTGAAAACCGCAGACCTGGGTTTTTTCTGGGTTTAGCTTGAGCTGGTTATCGTCAGAATAGTCACCTATATTCTCAAGCGCTGATGTCAGTTTTCTTTCCACCTCTTCGTCTGCAGCTCGTGGTCTCGTGGTCCCGGGTTCGATTCCCGGCGGGGTCAGGGATTTTCAACTGCCTCGAGATGGGTGGTGTTTGTGTTGTCCCCATCATTTCGTCATCATTCCTGAAAGTGGCGAGGTTGGACTGAGCAAAGGTTGGGAAATTGTATGGGCGCTGATAACCGCGCAGTTGAGCGCCCGCAAACCACACATCATCATCATCATCCACCTTTTCAAATGTTTTGCCCTGAGCAGCAATGGCTGTATCATCTGAGTAGATGAAAGAGTGAGCATATGTACTAAGCTTCTGGTCATTGGTTTGGATGTTGTAGATCAGTGGGGCAAGAGCGCTGCCTTGGGGCAGTCCATTGTTCTGGGTCCTCCATCGCCTCCTCTTTGTCTGCAGCGTAAAAAAGTAGCGTCTGTTCTGCAGCAGGCACTGGATGAATTGCGCCAATCGGTAATCCTTCGTGATGTTATATAATTTTGATATTAACTTATTATGGTTAAGGGTGTCATATGCGCCTGCAAAGTCGATAAACGATGCATCTGTTATTTGTTTCCTCTCGTATCTTCTATGTGCTGCGTGAGGTTCAAAATTTGTCGACAGCATGACCTTCCTGGGCGGAAACCTGCTTGCTCTTTAATAATAGTCTGGTCTACACGTGCACAGATGCGGTTGAGGATCATTCTTTCTAGAACATCACAGAGCCGGCAGAGAAGGTAGGCAGGCTGAAAACTTTTGGGATCTATGGGGCTCCTCCAGGTTTTGGTATGGCTGCTATTTTGCCTACCGCCAGACCTTGGGGATCTTCATTTCATAGACGCATTTGTTCATCATAGCTCATAGCCATCGTCTGGTAGATTGTCCGAATACTTTTAGTTCCTCTGATCGTAGATAATCTAGTCTAACATATTACAAAGATTGTATCTTCTAACTCTTCCAGGGTAAAGGGAATGCCTAGATGGTCTATTTCTTGAGTGAATCTCTGAAGCTACTTTCTTGCATGTTTGCTGTTGGTTTTGCCATTGAGTAGGAGCTGATGTGTTATTTGATTTTGTTTGACCATATATGAATTTTGAGTGTTAATTGGAGGGTCATTATTGATGTTTTTTGAAGTTACCAGGCCTTTCAGCCATTCTGCTTCATGTCTAGTCTTGTGATGAGACTATACCATTTCGTTGTTCTTGGGTCTGATATGGCGTGGAGACGCTCTTCTCCTGCCCCAATTGTTTCTTCTGAAAACGGGTGTCCCTCAATGATCTGTTGGCAATGTTTCAGGAAAATCTTTGAGTTTCCGTCGAGGCCAGTTATATATGGCATTTATATATGGAATGTATTAAAATCTTTAATATTTTTTCAATATATTATGCATTTTGTGCAAATAACTGGAATGGCTAAGTCAAGTGGCTCAGAGTTAAAACTGTGAAAACATAATTAATCAGTCGGTAGTGCTCATAGTTCAGTGGTGATGTTGCTGCGCAATGGTTGCTGGGACGATGTCTTATATGAAACCAAAAGCAAATCGAAAGATCGATATATTCACTTCACTGCATTTGTGGTTTCGCACGCTTGCTAGTGAGTACAAAATACATATCTTTCCTCTCCTGTGTCAGGCTCTTTGTCTCAGAGTAGCAGTAGCACCTGAGGTCCTCAATTATTTATCTACTGTTTTCGCCGTCTAGCACTCCCTGATATGTTTCCCAAATATTTCAACTTAACTCTAATCACTGTTTCCATACATTCTTTCTTAGCCAGTTATTTGGAGCACCTCTTCATTTCCTCTATGTACGGTGAATTGTTCATTCCGTTCAACATATTACTTAACTCTTTATCACCTTCATTGAGGGTACTTAGGTCATCAGCGAAACTTCGCGTTGCTGTCCTTTCATATCAATTTTAACCCTACTTCTTTTTGCAGTGGATGTTTCTACAATGTGCAGGTCTAACAGTAGGGGAGAAACGCAGCATTCCAGCCTTGCACCGTTTTCCAATCCAGTAATCTACTTTCTTAAGAATTTCGAACATTTTCAACCGTTTTACATTTTCGAACGCTTTTTTTAGGTCGACAAATCCTGTGAAATTTTTTTGATTTTTCCTGCTTCCGTTAAGAAGCCAAACGTCAGTTAGAACGTCTCTGATGCCTTTACATCTCCTAAGGCCTATGTAGCCGTCATCTAAGTGGTCCTCAGTTTTCTTTCGATTATTTTGTATATTATTCTTGTTAGTATCTTGGACTACTGACATGTGAAGCTGAATTCATTCTGCAGGGTGTCCCAACTACACTCCTGGAAATTGAAAAAAGAACACATTGACACCGGTGTGTCAGACCCACCGTAGTTGCTCCGGACACTGCGAGAGGGCTGTACAAGCAATGATCACACGCACGGCACAGCGGACACACCAGGAACCGCGGTGTTGGCCGTCGAATGGCGCTAGCCGCGCAGCATTTGTGCACCGCCGCCGTCAGTGTCAGCCAGTTTGCCGTGGCATACGGAGCTCCATCGCAGTCTTTAACACTGGTAGCATGCCACGACAGCGTGGACGTGAACCGTATGTGCAGTTGACGGACTTTGAGCGAGGGCGTATAGTGGGCATGCGGGAGGCCGGGTGGACGTACCGCCGAATTGCTCAACACGTGGGGCGTGAGGTCTCCACAGTACATCGATGTTGTCGCCAGTGGTCGGCGGAAGGTGCACGTGCCCGTCGACCTGGGACCGGACCGCAGCGACGCACGGATGCACGCCAAGACCGTAGGATCCTACACAGTGCCGTAGGGGACCGCACCGCCACTTCCCAGCAAATTAGGGACACTGTTGCTCCTGGGGTATCGGCGAGGACCATTCACAACCGTCTCCATGAAGCTGGGCTACGGTCCCGCACACCGTTAGGCCGTCTTCCGCTCACGCCCCAACATCGTGCAGCCCGCCTCCAGTGGTGTCGCGACAGGCGTGAATGGAGGGACGAATGGAGACGTGTCGTCTTCAGCGATGAGAGTCGCTTCTGCCTTGGTGCCAATGATGGTCGTATGCGTGTTTGGCGCCGTGCAGGTGAGCGCCACAATCAGGACTGCATACGACCGAGGCACACAGGGCCAACACCCGGCATCATGGTGTGGGGAGCGATCTCCTACACTGGCCGTACACCACTGGTGATCGTCGAGGGGACACTGAATAGTGCACGGTACATCCAAACCGTCATCGAACCCATCGTTCTACCATTCCTAGACCGGCAAGGGAACTTGCAGTTCCAACAGGACAATGCACGTCCGCATGTATCCCGTGCCACCCAACGTGCTCTAGAAGGTGTAAGTCAACTACCCTGGCCAGCAAGAACTCCGGATCCGTCCCCCATTGAGCATGTTTGGGACTGGATGAAGCGTCGTCTCACGCGGTCTGCACGTCCAGCACGAACGCTGGTCCAGCTGAGGCGCCAGGTGGAAATGGCATGGCAAGCCGTTCCACAGGACTACATCCAGCATCTCTACGATCGTCTCCATGGGAGAATAGCAGCCTACATTGCTGCGAAAGGTGGATATACACTGTACTAGTGCCGACATTGTGCATGCTCTGTTGCCTGTGTCTATGTGCCTGTGGTTCTGTCAGTGTGATCATGTGGTGTATCTGACCCCAGGAATGTGTCAATAAAGTTTCCCCTTCCTGGGACAATGAATTCACGGTGTTCTTATTTCAATTTCCAGGAGTGTATCTTGTCCACCCAAAATATCTCTGGAACAATAACAGCTATTGGAAAACGACTTTCACCGGTATTAATGTAGGGCTGGGGCCCATGAATGTACACATTTGGAAACATTCTAAAACGAAAGCATATGTGTTTTGTACCACAAACTTATGTTTTTTTAAATGGACCTCCTGTATTTTTTCTTCAGCAATCCATAGCATGCCAAAGCACATACACAATGGCGTTGATTGCATCGCAATATTCCCATTACATCCCGAGATATTAAGACGCGAAGTTGACGCTTGAAACACCCGACATGCGCTGCTGGCGCACGTCCTGAGGCTCAGGCGTGAACCCCATGCTGCCCGTAACCGCGATATGATTGACATGCGTAATCACACTTCCATACTTATCAAGAGGTCCGAAATGAATAATACGGTCTGCTGCCATCCTGCATTAACTTCGTACATTCCAGCAGGTATTTATCCCATAGGCTAGGGGTGATGCGGTTCTGTAACATATCTGTGTACCGCAACGTTAGTCACAAACTTAACTTCGCTAATCGTTAATCCGTTACTAAAAAGGTAATGCCGTTCAACGTTAAAACTTTACTTTACTGTAGATCTAGCACAAGTGACAGTTAATCATTCACTCGTAATAGTAAAATTGATGGTTTTAGTGAAACGAGCAAGTGGACTGAAAGTTTTACCGTTGTTTAGGTAAAAATGTTTTGATTTGGGAAGTTCAGGTAGGACATAGAAAATGAATGTAAACATGTTTAACCAATTAGTTTTATTATCACATAATTATCAATGTTATGTTTATCTAATGCGTTAAATGACAAATTGTTGCAAACAAATGTTTAACATCACTGGGTAAAATGGCCCTTTGTAGAAACTTCCACTGTGATACCAGCACTACTTACTAAACATAGCGTTCACATCTCATGCTGAAAGTGATGCCCATTGGCTTGCATACATAAGGTCACTCTGCGGATGAAGGATGCCCTACTTCGTGCTACTGTTTCCTCTTTGATGGCTGTACAAGCATCAATAATGCGTTGCTTCATGTCCTCTGGTGTTGTTGGTTCATGTTGGTAAACAGCATCCTTCACTGCTCCCCAAAGAAAATAATCCAGCGGTGTAAGGTCCGGAGATCGGGCAGGCCACCTAACTGGGCCACCTCGTTCAATCCACCTACCAGGGAACTTACGGTTCAGAAGTCGTCGTGCTCGTAAGGCGTTATGTGCAGGGCATCCGTCATGCTGATACCACATGACCATTCTCCGGTTCAGAGGTACGGTGTCCAAGAGAACAGGAAGATTGTGTCGTATAAATCTGGAGTACTGTCTGCCATTTTGGATGCCATTTATAAAGAAAGGTCCGATAATCGTATCTCCAATAATCCCACACCAAACATTAACTTTCCACGGACGTTGATGCTCTACCTGACGGAGCCATTTTGGATTGTCTGCGGACCAATAATGCATATTCCTCATATTGACAATTCCTTTGTTGGAGAATGATGCCTCGTCGGTAAAGAGAACATCTGCAAAAAAAATTGGATTAGTCAGAAGTTTTTGCTGAGCCCACCGACAAAATGTTACCCTATTGCGGAAGTCATTTCCATGAAGATCCTGGTGTAAATGAACATGGTAAGGATGAAATTTATGACGTTTAGGAATACGCTGTGCACTTGATTTCGACACACCAACTTCACGTTCAATTTGACATGTGCTGATTTGAGGATTCACAGCTATGGTAGTGAGCACAGCAACTTCAGCACGTTCATCTGTGCGTGTTCTAGGACGATGTCGAGGTCTTGGATTTAAGCTTCCCGTTTCACGTAGACGAGATGTGAGACGACGAAACATCCGGCGCGAAGGCGATGGCTTGTCAGGGAATAGTCTTCTGTACAGTCGTTCTGCCTGAACAGCATTTCGTCCACCTACAACAGGGTACAGTACAGGTATGTAGAGTAGGGTAGAAAACAGACATATTAGCTTAATAATCATAATGTTCGCTATCAGTGCTATCAGCAAACAAGCAATCTCATAACGTATTTCCCGTCAACGTACATTCTCCATAGATCAGCAGCATTTCTACCATATCTTCATGTGTGTACATTATACTGTACAGTATAAGGCCCACAACACAACGTTTATTCACAATGTGTACTACCTCCGTGTCGTCACTAGATTACTCTGATGCACGACTACACTGACAAGCGGTGTACTGCACGCCAAAGCAACAGCAAATGGGATGCTCGGAGGGTGGTGGAGTACAGGAGTTTGCATGGGTTGCAAATCATAAACAAGGCGAAGTGGTAACTGCGGCAGTAGTGAGAACTACGTTCGACACTTGACTAGGTAGAGCCAGGCCCTGCGCGACAGGCACAATGGGTCATATAACGCATTATGTAAACCTTATTTTGGGTGTGCAGGATAAATAAGACAACCTGACGGGTGTACATCGATCGGTACTGGTTCATGTTGTGTACGTAGATACGTAAGACGTGCATGAAGGAAACCATTATGTGCTTATGAGAGTTGCTGGCAGCAGACCATATTATTCGTTTCGGACCTCTTGATAAGTGTGGAGGTGTGATTACACATGTCAATCACATCGCGAATACGGGCAGCATGGGGTTCACGCCTGAGCCTCAGGACGTGCGCCAGCAGCGCATGTCGGGCGTTTCAAGCGTCAACTTCGCGTCTTAATATCTCGGGATCTAATGGGAATATTGCGATGCAATCAACGCCATTGTGTATGTGCTTTGGCATGCTATGGATTGCAGAAGAAAAAATATAGGAGGTACATTTAAAAAAACATAAGTTTGTGTTAAAAAATACATATGCTTTCGTTTTAGATTGTTTCCAAATGTGTACATTCATGGGCCCCAGCCCTCCATTGATACCGGTGAAAGTCGTTTTCCAATAGCTGTTATTGTTCCAGAGATATTTTGGGTGGACAAGATAGCTGGGACACCCTGTATAATCTCTCATGTAACTGCCCTTGTTTACCTATGAAAGTCCGACGATACGTCTTTGGTGTTATAGATTTTACCAAGTAACTAGAAAAATCACTTGGTAACCAATGCGCCAATGACTTTAGAAATTTTGAAGGAAAGTTTTCTGTGCTCCTGTCACAAACTGATTTCCTCTTCTAATATACGACCAATAGCTTCTTTTTTACTTATTTATCGTTATCCTCCGTCTTTTCGCTTTAGCTTCCCTGCAGTTTCTATGGTTTTTATTCCTGAGTGACTTGTCTATCTTTCTTTTCCTGAACGTTTTTCTGTTTCCTTCCGCCGAAGTTTTTTTCTGTTACCCAAGATATATTCGCACTTATTTAATTTGCATATTTACTTTCCATATTCTGTCATTGCCTTTTTTAGTTACGTCCATTCCTCTTCAACTGAACTGCCTATTGTTGCATTCGGTATCGCAAAACCTACAGCCTCAGAAAACTTAAAACGCATACCATCATTCGTCAATACTCCAGTATTCCACTTCTTAACATATTGATTCTTCTGAAGCTTTTCTTCCATTTCAGCCTACTCTTCATTACTACATTCTGATCTTAGTCTACGTCTGTTACGGTGCGCCGTATAATCCAGTATCAAATTTCGAAATCTCACCATGATTTAGTGCTATCTTGCTCAGTCTCCAGGCCTGTTCCATTCGCACCTCATTCTCTTATGATTCTTCAACAACGTATTTCATACACTGGCAGAAATTCGATACAGAAGTAAAAGAATCTAACTCCTCTCTCATTCACTCGTAACTCAACATTACGTTTATGCAGATTCCAATGTAGAATCAGGTAAAAATTTATTTGTAAGGGTGTTTGATGATAAGTCGAAGAAATATTTCTTGGACATGCTCTTAGCTCTGGTACGAACAAAAAATGCTAGAAATAATGAAGAATGATTTTCAGTACTGTACTGAAGGAACAAAGAAAATATGAACATCAAAAAAAGTTTTGCATCACCCCGATTCCCCGAACTCTTGAAGATAGACGTTGACTGTGGATATTGTATCACAGACACAGTCCCTTCGACTGTTCTGAGATGCCACTAAACCCGCCCACAGATGTAAACAACCATGCATGAGCAGCGTCTATTAGACAGAGGGGGACCGACAGTCATTCCACCAGGAAGGAGGTACACAGCTCGTGTTGTCTGTAGTTCGACCACGCCTAGACGGTCAATACCACAGTTCGATTGCGTCCGTATTGTTACTTTGTGCCAGGAAGGGCTCTCAACAAGGGAAGTAGCCAGGCGTCTCGGAGTGAACCCAAGCGATGTTGTCCGGGTATGGAGGAGATACAGAGAGACAGGAAATGTCGATGATATGCCTCCCTCAGGCCGCCAAAGGGCTACTACTGCAGTGGATGACCGCTACCCACGGATTATGGCTCGGAGAAACCCTGACAACAACACCATGTTGAATAATGCTCTCCGTGCAGCCACAGAACGTCGTGTTACGACTCAAACTTTGCGCAGTAGGCTGCATGATGAGCAAATTCACTACCGACGTCCATAGGGAGGTCTACTTTTGCAACAATGACACCATGCAGCCGGGTACAGACGGGCCCAATAAAATGCCGAATGGACCGCTCACGATTGGCATCACGTTCTGTTCACCAATGAGAGTCGCATATGCCAATCGTCGGAGACGTGTTTGAAGGAAACCCGGTCAGGCTGAACGCCTTAGACACACTCTCCATCGAGTGCAGCAAGGTGGAGGTTCCCTGTGGTTTTGGGGTGGCATAATGTGGGGCCGATGTACGCCTCTGGTGGTCATGGAAGGCGCCGTAACGGCTGTATGATACGTGAATGCCATCCTCCGACCGATTGTGCAACCGTTTCATTTTCTTTTTTTTTTTTTTTTGTCATCAGTCTACTGACTGGTTTGATGCGGCCCGCCACGAATTCCTTTCCTGTGCTAACCTCTTCATCTCAGAGTAGCACTTGCAACCTACGTCCTCAATTAT
The DNA here is from genome assembly GCF_021461385.2 of Schistocerca piceifrons. Classification (NCBI taxonomy): domain Eukaryota; kingdom Metazoa; phylum Arthropoda; class Insecta; order Orthoptera; family Acrididae; genus Schistocerca; species Schistocerca piceifrons. The sequence continues at coordinate 171,577,294 of NC_060139.1, forward strand.
TTGCTTGACGTATTCCAATCTCTGTCTTCCTCTACAGTTTTTGCCCTCTACAGCTCCCTCTAGTACCATGGAAGTCATTCCCTCATGTCTTAGCAGATATCCTATCATCCTGTCCTCCTTATCAGTGTTTTCCACATATTCCTTTCCTCTCCGATTCTGCGTAGAACCTCCTCATTCCTTACCTTATCAGTCCACCTAATTTTCAACATTCGTCTATAGCACCACATCTCAAATACTTCGATTCTCTTCTGTTCCGGTTTTCCCACAGTCCATGTTTCACTACCATACAATGCTGTACTCCAGACGTACATCCTCAGAAATTTCTTCCTCAAATTAAGGCCGGTATTTAATATCAGTAGACTTCTCTTGGCCAGAAATGCCTTTTTTGCCATAGCGAGTCTGCTTTTGAGGTCCTCCTCGCTCCGTCCGTCATTGGTTATTTAACAGCGTAGGTAGCAGAATTCCTTAACTTCATTGACTTCGTGACCATCAATCCTGATGTTAAGTTTCTCGCTGTTCTCATTTCTACTACTTCTCATTACCTTCGTCTTTCTCCGATTTACTCTCAAACCATACTGTGTACTCATTAGACTGTTCATTCCGTTCAGCAGATCATTTAATTCTTCTTCATTTTCACTCAGGATAGCAATGTCATCAGCGAATCGTATCATTGATATCCTTTCACCTTGTATTTTAATTCCACTCCTGAGCCTTTCTTTTATTTCCATCATTGCTTCCTCGATGTACAGAGTAGGGGCGAAAGGCTACAGCCTTGTCTCACACCCTTCTTAATACGAGCACTTCGTTCTTGATCGTCCACTCTTATTATTCCCTCTTGGTTGTTGTACATATTGTATACGACCCGTCTCTCCTACAGCTTACCCCTACTTTTTTCAGAATCTCGAACAGCTTGCACCATTTTATATTGTCGAACGCTTTTTCCAGGTCGACAAATCCTACGAAAGTGTCTTGATTTTTCTTTAGCCGTGTTTCCATTATTAGCCGTAACGTCAGAATTGCCTCTCTCGTCTCTTTACTTTTCCTAAAGCCAATCTGATCGTCACCTAGCGCATTCTCAATTTTCTTTTCCATTCTTCTGTATACCATTCTTGTAAGCAGCTTCGATGCATGAGCTGTTAAGCTGATAGTGCGATAATTCTCGCACTTGTCAGCCCTTGCCGTCTTCGGAATTGTGTGGATGATGCTTTTCCGAAAGTCAGATGGTATATCGCCAGACTCATATATTCTACACATCAACGTGAATAGTCGTTTTGCTGCCACTTCCCCCAATGATCCGTATCGGCAGCATATTGTCGAGGCATTCTTCATGGACGACAATTCACGCCCCCGTCGTGGATATCTTGTGAATGACTTCCTTCAGGATAACGACATCGCTCGACTAGAATGGTCAGCATGTTCTCCAGATATGAGCCCTATCGAACATGCCTATTTGTGGACGACGTTACCCACCAACCACCCTGAGCTATCTACGCCGAATCGCCGTTGAGGAGTGAGACAATCTGGACCAAGAGTGCCTTGATGAACGTGTGGATAGTATGCAATAACGAATACAGGCATGCATCAATGCGCAGCAGGCTCGCAGAGCGAACTGCATGCGCTCGGTGGTCACGTGCATTCTCGTGAGGCGTGACCAGATTCGTAACAATATGTTTCTAAACACGACTGACTCCAAAGTAATGTAGGTCAGTACATGGTAACCAAAGACGGTGGACATTTCCACTAACTCTTATGAGGACTCCAAAAACCAGATGTTACCGACAAGAACGTGCATGCGAGTGGGTCTGGAGCTTCTCGTCACCTCACTGGAGTGTTTCCTCTGATAAAAATGTAGATCCTTTACAGAGGAGACTGCGCTGACTCTTATGTGGCCAGGTGCAGAAGCGTCTCCCAGGCTCTTAGTTGGACACCCTGATATGGCACCACTTGTTCAAGTGGTTCAAGTGGCTCTGAGCACTAGGGGACTAACGTATGAGGTCATCAGCCCCCTAGAACTTACAACTACTTAAACCTAACTAACCTAAGGACATCACAAACATCCATGCCCGAGGCAGGATTCGAACCTGCGACCGTAGCGGTCGCGCGGATCCAGACTGAAGCGCCTAGAACCGCTCGTCCACACCGGCCGGTGGCACCACTTGTGCACCCCTGTATGGGTATTAAGCCAGTTTGAAGTAAATGGTTCCGAAAATCAATGTTATGCTTTCTGACCTCATCATCTATTGGACCTGCACCTCAGCAACTAAGAGGTACATCCAGAATACGGAGAAAATTAATATTATACTGCAAATTCGTATATGAATTTTCCCAACTCCTTCAGTCACCATGCAAGCGACCTGTAGATGTGCTCGTCAAATTTTTAATTTTCTCTCCTGTCTGACTCTCTGATTGAATCTTATACTATTAGACTAATAGTGTCTTCTTGTTTTTGTAAGTCCTGGACGAAACAACTGCTAAGCCCACAGTGTGTGTGTGTGTGTGTGTGTGTGTGTGTGTGTGTGTGTGTGTGAAACATCAAGGGGAATTCTTATGTTCACAAACTGAGCTTTACAATGTACTAATTTTATATGATTCACCTGAGGCACGGTAGCGATATTCCATTTACAACCCAAGTTCATTACCGGCCGTAGTACTATATAACAGATAGTCATGGTATAGATTAAACGACTGTTTACTAGGAGTCTAAATCTGCTGTGGAAAGTTCAGTTCATTGACGCAATCCTTATAGCAATTGAAGTTACGGTTTAATTTCTACATAACTCTGAAGATTGCAAAGCAGTAGAATTCAACAGTGAAGAAGGTCGCTGTTGTCCTAGAAGGTGAGAGGAGAAGCGGATGGATGAGCAGTGGGGACGCTGGTATGGGCAGAAAATGTTATCACGTGGAGATGACAACATGACTGATCGAAACTTCCACCAGATTGACGCGTGTATATACTTCTGGTTGAAAGAAAAGTTAGATGCAGTGTGAATGATACCTTTTATGTCCGGAGTGATGCACTCGTTTATGTCCCTGAAGAGGGAAGGACAAAAAACTGCGCGTCACGAAATGCATTCTTCCGAAGGTAAATATGCGTGATAAAATTTTCCGTAATAGATGGTAAAAGAGAGCATAATCGTTCGTCCCACTCCTTGATAGTGAAAGTATTTCGATAACGTTACCTAAGGAAATAGACTCATACGGTGTCAGAGAGGGGAAAAAATTCGTTTAAGGGTAGATGTCTTTTCTTTCAGAGAGGTCGTGATGATGGTTGGCAGGTAACTGGTAACTGTCGATCTTCAATGCTGCAAGAATCTAAACCAGTACTTTGATGTTGCGAAATATCTAAAGCCGCGTAGGTAGTGACTTTGAAAGGTGAATAATCAAAGGCTTGGAGGTGGTTAGATAATGATGAAGAAAGCTTATGTCGCTCTATTGTGTCACTGCTCGCCACTGTAATTGTAAATGGGATTATGCTAACCAACCGGCTGTTCGGTGATCACACAAGGAAACGTCATCAACTTGACCATGTGTTTCAATGAGAAAAAGACAAACTTCGCAGATTTCAGTCCCAGAAATGGATACAGCGCGAAAAATTGGCCTAAAATTCTGACAGTACACATTTACGACCTTCTGAAATTGCAGCTTTTAAACATCCATAACCGGGTGTTACTCGCTCCACCCCGATACTGTCGCTTAATGCCCGATGGCGAAGTACTGCATAGAGAAGTGAGGAAGAGGTTAGTAAAATAATGTCTTCACATTGGTAGCATTCTTTGTTCCTTGTGTTTGAAAGTGCAGTTTCTAGCCTGTAAATGGTACCAGATAACTCTTCGAACATTTTTACTTTGCTATTCACAAATGGACTGTAAATGAATGAAGCGAATGAGTGTGTCCTTAAAGAAGTCTCAGGGTGTTATTTAATTATTAACATCGCTACTGTTCGTTATGATTTTTGCATTCTGTTAAAATGCTGTATAACTGCAGGTGATGCTCTATTCTTCAACGTGAATGGCTTGATTAAAATGTAAATCATTAACTTTCTCTCACAATAACCGATTTGCTTATGCTTATTCATTTTGACTTGGAGGAGCGTAAAGAGCTGCAGAATATCGGTACGAGTACATTGTTAAAATAACGTTGAACATATACGTGAGAGAGGCTGACATGTTACATACAAACATTACTTACTACTTTTCGTGTGGAATAACCTTTGCCCGCGAACAAGATTTCACAACGGATTCGGCAGATGTGACTACCTCGCCCATTCCCTTCCCTCATCCTGAACATCCCGCGAATAGAAGGGGGTCTGGCTTTCACTCCGCTGTGCAGTATGTCGTATTATGGCATTAGGAGGCTGAAGTGGGGCGGAGAGATTGACAAACAACGAACGCAAGTGAAAGTTTAAAAACTGTACTTTCAGAACTTCATAACTGTATACTATCACAATTGTGACCGGAATTTTCGCTCAGGATCGATTGTATGCGCTGGTACCTTGCAAGTATGGTTTTCTTCTCTTCAATTACAGGGTCAAGATGACGATCCTTCCATGTCATTGTGCTTTAAATAACTTGTTTGAATAATGCTGTCCCGGATGTTTTCTTGTCATAAGTATCGCGAGTTCGCGAAGAGCGGGTCAGGAATTCTTTTACCGTGAATTAGTAACTCCTGTGATAGCTATTTGAATCGTGGCAATATCTACACATTGTTCTGATTCAAAATATGATACTGTACCAACTTGACTGGAAGACACGGTGCCTCAAAGTAAAACCTGTAGTTGACAAACGAGTTAGCTTTTTACAATCTAAAACAAAACAACACAGACGCACTACTACTGTGACGGAAAGCAGTAGATGTGATGCACATGTACAGACAAATGAATTATCACAATTTCAAAAACAAGAGAAACAGCTTGTAAGACTGATCAGTCAATTCTGGTCCTTATTGAAGCAGTTATTTCGTTTGACGTTGATTGATAGTGTTGTTGGATGTCCTCCTGATGAATATAGTGCCAAATTCTTTCCAACTGTCATGTTCAACCATCACTATCGGGAGGTGGCTAGAGAGCCCTGTCCCAATGCTCCAAACGTTCTCATTTGAGGAGACCTTGCAGGCCAAGGTAGTGTTTGGCAAGCACGAAGACATGCAGTAGAAACTGTCGCCGTGTGAGGGCAAGCATTGTTTTCCAGAAATGTAAGCCCAGGATGGCTTGAGATGCAAGTCAACAAAACTAGTAGGGTGCCGTGGATAACGACCGACGGGGTCCGACTATGAAAACAAATCACTCCGCAGACGTAATGGTCGGTCCGTATGGCAGGCGATTGTCGGGCTGCTATCCCACGGTAACCGACCGCTGTCCGGGGCGTTTCCAGATACGCTTTCGGTCTATAAACTGAGCCCCTATGGCCAGTGAAGTTTCTGGGGATGCCTCGAGCAGCGGTGTGATACCGACCTCACTGTCACTGCCCTATGGTCCGACAAACAGGAGTTACGACCGCCGGATCACTCAACAGGTGAGAACGTTCAGAATGTCATAGCCGGGGCCCTCCAACCACCTCAAGATGTTCACGATTTAATGCGGCAATCGGACTGAATTTAGCACCATACCACTCAGAGGGACATCTAACAAATCTATCGGCCAATAACAAGGTGATTAACTGTTTGTGCAATGCCCAGAGGTACTGAGCCTCGGCGATTGGCGCTAGTTATACTCCACTGGCGTTGCTGATATCGACACTCGTTTGGTCTTATATCTCTGAAGGTTCCGCCTTTGGTTTTCCGGCTTGGCGTGTGGCTGAGCTCTCTCTCTCTCTGGTCGGCGTTCAACGAGCCAACATGTTTTGAAGGCAGGTCCGCGTCTCTAACCGCTGTGCCTGGACCCCGCCGTTCTCGCCACCCTTGCCGTTTAGCCGCGCGCCCGGTGTGCGGTGCTGATTAGTCGACGCGTCTGCGTGCGGAAAGGTGGCGGGTCCGTCGTCTCAGGCTGGACATCTTCTCATCGCGTAACTGGAAGCATGAAGTTACGTATGATTCGTACGCTGCTTTAACCTGTGAAGATTTGTGAAACTTATGGTGGCATGTTATATTTCTCGGAAATCAGCTAAGGGTGGCTTGAATAAGAGAGTGTTGTACTAAACTTACGAAGTCTGATGCTTCCAAGTGTTGTTTACTGCCTGTTTTAAAGGTTCCTTGCAGTCTTAATTTGATGGAGTATGTTAATTAGTGTGCTCTCCGCCCAGTTTTGGTTTTAGACTTTCTTTAATATGAAGGGCAGATCTTTGTATGTCAGTGTAATTTTAATTGTTCTTTTATCCGGTAAATGTCTCAGTTCGGTTGTCAGTTATGTTACAGGTAGCCGTGTGGTTAGTAAGCCTTGCACGGTCTTGAAAAGCTGAATCGCGAGTTGAATTTGTCTTCTGCGAGAATTATTTGCTATTGCAGAACTGGTCTGGTAAGTCGGGCAGATGGGGTTCGTCGCCTTAGCGGGCAGGCTGACATCAGGTGTGTGTGTGTGTGTGTGTGTGTGTGTGTGTGTGTGCGGCGTGTTTTCTGCCCTGGTTTACAGCCTGATCATCTTTGAAATTGCTGGGCGGTGCTCTCTACTCGTTTGTTCAGAGAACTACCGTGTATAAGCCGAGCTCCCTTTCCTTTAGTTAAGTATCCGGCCTGTCCGCAGGGACGGACGAGATCTTTTTATAAGTAACTCAAAGTGAATCATTAGTGTTGTGTAAATTTTGGTTACGTAAGCAATCAACTGAACAGTGGGCTTACGCTGCTGACTATTTGTGATCTTTTTGCAATCAGATCTAATTATTATCTTTAAAATATTGTTTGTTATATTAATTCATGGCAGACGGTTAAAGTCAGCTGTAATTCTCTTAAGAGGACGAAGGTACGCATTAAATTTTATGTTGTTATTCCAATTTTGTAACTCCGTAATAATTTCGTTTGGAAATTAAAATGATGTGTCAATATCAAGTGTGTTCATCAGCAAAGATCCCTGGCTTCCTATCTCTTTAAAGTAGCTGTGGTTAAAATGCAATTCTGATTTTTCTAGCGCGTAACTTGAGCAGTCTCACAGCTCAGGTAGTCCAAAGCGTTATTGACTGCACAATCTGTGATGCTCTCTATCTTCAGTAAGTTGTCCATTCTTTCTGAAAGTTTAATCATTTGTTTGTCTGTACACGTACTACATCTCTACCTATTTCAGACCCATTTATGTAATTCCTTCGTAGTGCGCAACATCACGGCGTCTCGTTGGCTGAAAGTGAAGCATGTGAGTTTTACATTTTACAGTATCGCTGAACTCGCGGTCTTGTCCAGCAAAGCAGGAGGATGTGAGTCAGAGCGTGATAGTGAATGCCTGTAGTTTGGTTAGCCGTCACTGCAAGGGCCTTTTATACAGAATCACTGTATTTTTACCTTTCACCTAACCTGGAGAAGTCGTTGAAAGTTGATAAACACCTGTCTTGTCAGCCAGACGTAGATATGCTGTTCATAAGAACACCCTCACACACTAGAGATGACAATAACAAGAGATAGTCAAACCTTAAAATGCTTTTCACTGAATAAAACCCACAGTTCTGCTACTATTGGAGGGATAAACCGTGGCCAAAAAGTCGGTTTCATTCAGTGACACTAATATTACAGTATTATGTGGATTTGCAAACATAAATCGTTTAATCTGATATGATCCATTATAAATGGTTTTTGAAAGCCTGCGACTGTAGATACAATAGGTTTGTTTATAAATAAATAAATCTTCTGCTACCAGTCACGATTTTCTTTATTTTACTATTTGCACGACGTGTTTCGAGAAATAATTCCCATTTTCAAGTGCGTTTTTATGATGTGTGTTAAGCCATTTCTTTTGATGTTGTCAGTGTGTGTGAGTCTGCTTCATTTTGTTGACTTTTACTGTAATACATAAGAAACGCGATTTTTAGTTGGGTATCAATATTTTCTGTGAGGCTAGTGGCTAAAGTTTGAGAACAATTTGTACTTACAATTTTCTAATGGTCCATTTGTGTAGAGAGTCACACACACTTAACATCACACACAACTTGTACATTTTACACATCGAAAATATCTTATATAAACAAAACAGTTACAAAGATCTTCTTATAGGTAGTTCACAGAGATAACATTATAGGTCTTCCACAGATTATGATATGCTTTTGTACAGAGGTTAATTTATCTTTACAATTTGGCTCATGAATTACTTATACTGATTTTACAATTGTGCTTATTTCTATGTTTTACTATTTTTATTTAAGTATATTATCGAAACATCTGAAGAAATTCACTGATTCACTTTCAAGTTTTTCATTTAATATTTTATATTCATATTTTCTGTAATGTGAATATATCTCCAGTTCAGATGTTTCGATAATATACTTAAATAAAAACAGTAAAACATAGAAATAAGCACAATTGTAAAATCAGTATAAGTAATTCATGAGCCAAATTGTAAAGATAAATTAACCTCTGTACAAAAGCATATCATAATCTGTGGAAGACCTATAATGTTATCTCTGTGAACTACCTATAAGAAGATCTTTGTAACTGTTTTGTTTATATAAGATATTTTCGATGTGTAAAATGTACAAGTTGTGTGTGATGTTAAGTGTGTGTGACTCTCTACACAAATGGACCATTAGAAAATTGTAAGTACAAATTGTTCTCAAACTTTAGCCACTAACCTCACAGAAAATATTGATACCCAACTAAAAATCGCGTTTCTTATGTATTACAGTAAAAGTCAACAAAATGAAGCAGACTTACACACACTGACAACATCAAAAGAAATGGCTTAACACACATCATAAAAAAGCACTTGAAAATGGGAATTATTTCTCGAAACGCGTCGTGCAAATAGTAAAATAAAGAAAATCGTGACTGGTAGCAGAAGATTTATTTATTTATAAACAAACCTATTATAAATCGTTTGTGAGAACTGACGCTCTCCCGGACACCTACGCATCTGCACTCATCATTTCCCACAGAACTTATAAGTATTTAACGAAGATTATCCTTCTCAGTAGCGAAATATTTACATATCATTAAGCAATGAAGACTGAACACCATATGAATAGCTTGAAATAATAGACTCAATGAACCACATATTTTTGCTGTGTCATAATGGGAAGAGGCAATCGTGTAATTTCAGTCCCAGATAGCATCAAGTTTGGGCTCTACTTTCATTTTCTAGTAAGTGCAACGACATGATTTTCGATGCGTAAATGAAGTAGCTAAATAGCATAAGCATATGAGGATACTGAAAGGGTATTCAGTACGTAAAGGGAAATAAAATTCTAATGGTTATGGGGAACTGGAATGCAGTTGTTGGGAAAGGAATAGAAGAAGGGGATATGGGAGAATATGGGCCTTGTGGTAGCAATCAGGGAAGAGAAAGACTAATTGACTTCTGCAATATATTTCGGATGGTAATAGCGAATACTCTGTCACAAGAGTAGGAGGTATATCTGGAAAGGGGCAGAGGAATGCAGAAGGATTTCAGTTACAGTGTAAGACGTCGTGGTCTCCTGACCTTCACTGCTTACATATTCCGCCCTCACAATCATGTTCCACACAGCAAAACGCTTCATTCGAACCCAAACTTGATAAGATAAAGTCAATGTTCTATGAATTCATGGCTTGGTTCAAATGGCTCTGAGCACTATGGGACTTAACTTCTGAAGTCATCAGTCCCCTAGAACTTAGAACTACTTAAACCTAACCAACCTAAGGACATCACACACATCCATGCCCGAGGCAGGATTCGAACCTGCGACCGTAGTGGTCACGCGGTTCCAGACTGTAGCGCCTAGAACCGCTCGGCCAGTCCAGCCGGCATGAATTCATGTAAACGATATGCAAATAACTAGTAAATCGCAAGTGCGCACCGAGATTGAAATACTCGAGGCTGGCGTACACACACATATTCCGGACACGACGGTCACAGGAGCTTTTAGTTTGGGAGAGGCAGACCACATGCCGGGAGACCGGTCCTTTCAAAGGACGAGTCAGCCTATCTATGTCAGACGGTGACCGCCCATAGAGCAGACAGCATTTGCCCGAGTGAGAGGAAGAACGACCCCGTGTTTGGCTTAAAAGCAAATATAGCTACATTGTTTGGGAGCGCCCAGCCTATGAATTCTTTAGAAACATAGCATACAGTTTCAGAAGTTTTCACAGGGAGACAGCAAACGCCAAACGCCGATGCTGCAGATTTCTGGATTGGTCGCCTCAAGCGAAACGTCATTCTCCCGTTTTAGAAGAGCAATGCTGATTGGCAGATGATATTCCTGGCGCCTTGAGCGTAAGAAGTAATGGAAGAGACCAAAATATATACCCCTGGCATCTAGAGGGGCCGTTCCGTTGTCTCTCTTGGAGCGAGAACATGTAACGAGAGCATGTGCGCTCATATGCGTACTCAAAGAGTGAGGAGCAAGTCCATCCTCAGTACTTCACTGGGAGAGCACCTCTGTCGAGAGCAAAATGGAGTGGGACTCTGTATTGAGTCCTTGCAATTAAGCTTTGTTCACTGTGTTGGCTGCCACACTTATTGTGACGTGTGAAGCGACAGAGTTATAGTTAAACGCCTGCAAGCGAATTTTTTAGTGGCATTGTGGTGGACTGGTTATCTGACCAGTGTACCACGCCAATAGTTAGACCACGGGCAGTCATCACAGCTTACGGCATTGTGCACTGCAACTCTTGCGAGACCCATATTTCCTCCACAACAGTACACTTCACTGCATTTCACACGCAACAGCCTCTACCATACCTAGCAACATTCTAATGGATAATTATTCAAGTTGAGTAGGCGTGGCTCTCAGCCATTCTGCCAAGTCAATAACAATCTTAAACTTGTGTAGAAATTTCATTAGCGAATCCTGTCCTTAAGAGGTAACTTCACATTCCGAAAAGAACCCAGAAATAACTTGTTCAACTCATAACTAAAAGTGCCATTGTGATTTCTCAGAATTTTTGCAAAATAAATAATAATTTTCGTTAGTTTCATTTTTTTCTTACACTAACTAGCACTACTCCAGTACCCAAGTATCCCACTAGTTACATAAGAAATTTTGTGAATTTTTGTGTCATTCCCTTGAAGTGGAGGACTCCAGAAGATATTTATTGCTGAAAGTTTTTAATGCATTTCTCTTCAGAACGTTAGAAGCGTCTGTCTGACTTCTGTAGTAGTGTGGGGGTGGAAATTGCATCTTGCAGGAGCCACGGGGTAAAGGGTACATCACAGATTAATCCGTTACACAGAATGACAGAATAACACCTCCACGTCACCACAGAAAATGGCGATCCGGCCAGGATAGGTAAAATAGGTAAGCTACCAGCATAGGAAAGTGTCAGGAGAGTTAGGTACGGCAGGTCGCAGCAGTAGCACTTTGAAGAACTTTCATTCATGTATTAAATAGCTATTTGCAGAGATTGGGATCAGAATAGATACAGGTAGTGAAGAAAGCATAATTGTAGGGAACAGGGCGTATGTTATTGTGTTGGAAAATGTTTCATTTTTTTACGATTTTTGTGTAGCTGTTAGGGCATAGGATTTTCAGGTGATAGACACAGACGCAGAGTGACGCAGAGACGGAGTGTGACGGGGCATCATACAAGTTACAATTAAGAAATAACATTTTTCTCCCTTTGCAAGCGCACAGGTGGAGATTGGAGACTGCAGCAGAGCAGACAGAACATTATCCGAGAAGTCACGACGTCGTTGTTGTTGTTGTTGTTGGTTCAACCAACTGGTAAGTGGTCGTACTGTTTTGTAGATAGGGTTGTGGTGTGTTGAAAGAATTTCCATGTTAACGAGAGCACAAGCCAAAAGGTTACATGAAGGACAGCAAGTAGACAAGATAGGGGAGGATCAACCGCATAGACAGCAAGTAAACAAGCTTATTGAGAATAGGACAGAAGGTGAACCTGAGAGTAAGACAGGCGGTGAATCAGAAAATAGGACAGTCGGAGAGCTGCAGAATCAGCAGGTTTAGTTAGACTGGGATAAAATTGAGACAGATCAGACAAATGGGAATCGAAGGGACGAAAACACCGAATTTCCAGAATATGAAATTCCAGGTAGGGCACATTCTGAGCCAGAAATAGACAGCCCACGTAGGGAATGGCAAAGACTAGAAGCGAAACGAGCACAGGAAACGCATTTGTTTGCCGCATATTCAGGGACAGAATACGCGTCAATACAGTCAACGAACCGGCAGTTAGCTAACGTTCAAAGAGAAGTAGACAGTGAGGAAGAGATGGAACATTTAGAATACGTCGAACCTATCGTACACATTCTAAATATGCCCCCAACAACGAACACAGAATTTTGCGGCGTTACGAGCGCCACGAAAAGGTTCCGTAACAGACGCAACTGTACCTGCAAACACAAGACATACACAACAGAGAGGGCAGAATGCGGAGTTGTTTGCGTCACGTAATGGTTCAATGACAAACGCAACTAGTCCTCAACACAGACAGTACGGGTTATTGCAGTTATCAAACTTAGTAACACCACAACGTAGCCCAGTAAACGACGTAACTGACCGAGTAGAAAATACTAGATCAAGAATACGTAATTCAGCAGAAGGCAGTGTTACAGGACAGGACGCGATCATGGAGATGTTACAAAAAATTAACGCTAGTATGACGAAACTGAAACAGAATATTAATACACAGATAACGAAACAGAATACACAGACGACAAAACAGTATCAGGAATTGAAACAGGATAATCAGGCTATTAAGACACAGATCCAACGGGTTAAAATCCAGATGGAAGAAGAGATCGCCAGAATTGATAGTCAGAGCAGTCAGATAAACAAAGACGCGAAAGAATCTAGAGAAAGAATTCAGGTACTAACACAAGGTAAGCAGCAATTAACGCACTGACGTGGACAAGGTCCAATTGGACATCCTAAACGTTGACAAAAAGTTGGAACGTTTTACGAAAAAAGCCCCTCGAACAGCAATACAAATTTTGGAAGAACAAGCAATTCAAAGCAAGGTCGCAAAGATTGCACTGAAAAAAATATGATCAGCGGATCAGTAAAATAGAGCTTAAAACAAAGATCAGTTTGAAAAGCTTCGAACAGAGTCAATACAAACTATCGAAGAAAAGATCGAGATCGATTACACCTGTAGCGAAACAACTGACACGTCAAGCATTAATTCAGTTCACGAATACGCGCCGTCTAAGAAAGTTCAAGTAGAACCAAGGCTAGACGTAACTCCCGCGCAGAAATCGAAACAGAAAACCCCGATTAAAGTAATACATGACATGCCACAGAATCAGGCACAGTATCTAGAAAAACGGAACACATACATCAGCCGATATCAATCGAAAGACAGGCAACTGAACCAGTTAATCCAATGATGCAACATAATAGCAGCACAGGTACTATACCGCGAACGACGAGAGTAGAAACACACGAACAACACTTTTGTTCACCAATGATACGATATGACGCGGATATGAGTCAGGAAATTGAGAATAGGAAGATAGGCAGTAGATTACCAGAGAATAAACACGGCGACACAAGCAGTGGAAGATTATTTGAGTCCATGAATCAGCTACAAACCGAATTTATGAGTAGATATGGTACAGACCACTTCATTACAGTTAGAAAATTTCAACATTTCAATGAAGAACGCCGTAGCTTCCATGGACGCACTTTCATCGACCAGATTCAAGTAGGCTTACCAAACCACTGGAGCGTAGCTCACAAACTTGACTTCATTTGTGCAGCACACATGTCAGGAACAGTAGCAGAGGCAATGAAAAAGATCGCGGCTACCTGTACGTCTTACCTACAGTTCAGAACAGCATTTCTCGAAATATATTGGTCTAAGGAGGCGCAAAACAAAATTAATTACGAGTTACTTCAGATGACACCATATGAAAACCCAGGAGAGAAAAGCATGGTAAAATTCTTTGATACAATGGACAAAAAGAATCAATGCCTAGACAAACCATACAGTAACGGAGAGCTTATACGTCTATGTAGAATGAAATTATCGGTAAAGTATCAACAGGCGACAGTAGGAAAAAATGAAAATACCGAAGAATTCCAAGAGGTTTTAAGGGAACTTGAATTTATGTTTCAAGAAGACGAGGTGAAAGAAAAAAAAAGGAAAGGGAACAGAAAAAAAGAAAAGGACTAGGAAAGAATATTCCTATAATAATAATCGTAATCCTAACACCAATAATTTTAGGCAATTTAACAGACAAGGACAGTGGTGCAACGGAGACAATTGGCTTAGAAACGATAACCAGAATATTTGGTACCGAAGTAGGAACGGTAATGGACACTCACACAGTGGCGGATATGGGTTTAGGAATCAAAATGCCAACGGTTGAAGGTACTTTGAAAGAGGTCACGATGTTAGAAACAGCAACTGGCGAGACCAGGGTGCGAATAATTACCGAGTAAATTATGGTCCTCAGAGACAAAAGCAACACAGCGAAGAGAAACCAGAAGTAGAAGGTAGGCCACCGAATACTGCAAAACGTAAAGATTGAGGTGAAAAATGAGGAAGAGGTTAGGCAAACTAACGTAGACCATATCTTATACTAACCACTAAAGAAAAGTTAAATTAGTAGATCAACAGAACAACACAATTAAAAGAAGAAAAGGACACAAAACAGACTAACAATTCCTTGTAATATCAAGTACACTAGAACATGCACACAATAAATGGCACACAACAATTAAAAGAATGAAGAAGTGATAGGCTATAAAAATGATAGATATATGCTTTAATTAAATTATCATATGAGAAATAAATACTAATTTTCTTCATTTTCATAAACATTGCATTGTATAGAGTCAAAATCTCTTGTCGTAAATATAAAATGAAACATTGTAAAAAAATTTCTCTACACGAAAAAAAAAAGGGACATCGCCACCAACACCAATCACCAGCTCCCTTAACACCAGATGCTTCGAGATAGCGACGGAGAGGGTACAGACATGTTGAGAAAGCAGTTAGGGCAATAACAACAACATGAAGACCAACGCAATACTGGAAATGCAGCTCGCAACCAGGTTGGACTTCAGGAGGACAACATGCAGCACAGACATTTCATATGTCACGACACTGCTACACAACGGAAGAGCGTGGGGAGAATCATAATACGACGAGACGACAATGAAGGTACAAAAAATTACTAAGATCTACAAACTCATCAAGTAACATTTGGAAAGGCAGTTAGATCCTACAAATCCTATATCACTCCTACACTAAAATTCACATATTCCTAGCTCAAGAAGAACAGAAGAATGCAAGAAAGAAGAGAAGAACAGAAGATGCAAGGTGAAGAAGGGCAGAAGACAGCAAGATATCTTTTTCTCATATCCTACAAAGCAAATTGGTACAAACGTCTTTCCATGAACTTTTAGGCATGGCAACTACTACAGCCACCTCTCCAAAAATAAACCTTGAATCGTCAAACAAATACAAGCGAACGGCAAACGGAAAATTAAATAGTACTAACCAACATTATCTAGAAATTGATTCAGGAAAATGAACAGTATTCTCCCTACCACATCATCAAATTGCCATACGGAACCAGGTGTGAAGTACCAAGACGTCACAGCACAATATTGAGTGACGATCGTCGGTAGTCAACTACAATCATAGAACTGCCATACCGTCCCAGGTGTGACAGCAAAGAAGTACCACGACATTACTGTTTATGCAGTAAACCACAGTCATCTTCATTGGTTAAAAGTACCACTCCATGATGACAATGTCAACAAGTAAGACACAGCATTGCATGCTAGAGTGCTTCTCTCATGATTTGCGACACCCATACGAATGAGTAGACGCCTTCCAGTATTTCAGTGGGGATCATCGACCACAGAAACTGACGCAGCACGTAACGAAAAGACTGGTAAAATACAAATGTAGAGTTAAGAAGATAATATATTTGTAAAAATATTTTCTTCTTTTTGTAAAAGTAATTGTTTTATCATGTATGTAAAGCCCATAATGTGATAGAGACCTTAAAATATTATGTAAGAAAAATTAATTAGTATAAGTAGATAATCTCAAAAATCCCCGTAAAGCCAAGTTAGTTTTTTACATAAAAAAGATTTTGGTTAGTCATAGGTTGAAAGAGGATAGAATAAAGGAAAATAACACTTCTTCAATCTTAAAACAGTGACACAAATAATGCCTAAGTACATAAAACAATGTCACACAACAGAGCTTATGCGAACATTTACGCGAAGCTTAACTAAAGAAAAGATATAACCACACTAACACATGATACACTGTACACTAACGAGTTTAGAAAAATTAATATTGTAAAAACAATTTTTGGAAATGAAAAAGGAAAACGGACACATGTACTGGCAACGAAAAGGAATAACAACCTTTGTAAAGTCTATATTTGCATAACAACAAAACATAAACTGTAGAATTAAAAAAATAGAAACGATACCTACAAAGAAATCATTAGAAAAAAATTGTTAAGAGTGGCTGAGAAAAGTTTATTGGAAAATCTAAAAGAACAATTTTTGCCTGAGTTTGTCAATGTTTTTCTCGGCATTGACAAACCCCAGACAAAAATTGTGTCAGAGGGAGGGAGGTATGTAAGATGTTGTGGTCTCCTGACCTTCATTGCTTACATATTCCGCCCTCACAATCATATTCCACACATCAAGACGCATAATTTGAACCCAAACTTGATAAGATAAAGTAAGTGTTTTATGAATTCATGTAAACGATATGCAAATAACTAGTAAATCGCAAGTGCACACCGAGATTGAAATACTCGAGGCTGGCATACACACACATATTCCAGATACGACGGTCACAGGAGCTTTTATTTCGAGAGAGGCAGACTGCACACTGGGAGGCCAGTCCCTTCAAAGGACGAGTCAGCCTATCTACGTCGGATGGTGACCATCCATAGAGCAGACAGTGTTTGCCCGAGTGAAATGAAGAACAACCCCGTAGCGAGATCATGTGCGCTCGTACGTGTACTCAAAGAGCGAGTAACAAGTCCATCCTTAGTACTTCACTGGGAGAGCACCTCTGTCGAGAGCGAATCGGACTGCGACTCTATACTGAGCCCTTGCAATTAAGCGTTATTCACTGTGTTGTCCACCACACTTATTGTGTAGTGTGAACGGGCAGAATTATAGTTAAATGCCTGCGAGCAAATTTTTGAGTGGCATTGCGGTGGACTGGTAATCTGACCAGTGTACCATGCCAATAGTTAGACTAGTGGCGAATAGGGGTCCTTGACTTCATCAAGACGTAGGGAGAGTTTGATTGGCGAAGGTCAATCCAGATAGAACGAGAGTTATCCTATTTGTTAGCAGCGAGCGGCGCAGACAGCAGTCATCGCAGCTTACGGTATTGTGCGCTACAGTTCTTGTGAGCCCCATATTTCCTCCACAACAGCAGACTTCACTGCATTTCACACACCACAGCCTCGACAGTACCTAGCCACATTCTAACGCATAATTATTCAAGTTGAGTAGGCGCGGCTCTCAGCCATTCTGCCAAGTCAATAACAATCTTAAACTTTGTACAGAAATTTCATTAGCGAATCCTATCCTTAAGAGGTAACTTCACATTCAGAAAAGAACCCGGAAATAATTTGTTCAGCTCATAACTACAAGTTCCAAGTGACTTCTCAGAATTTTTGCAAAATAAATAATAATTTTCGTTAGTTTCATGTTTTTCTTACACTAACTATCACTACTCCAGTACCCAAGTATCCCAATAGTTACGTAAGAAATTTTGTGAATTTTTGTGTCATGTCCTTACAGCGGACGACTCCAGAAGATATTTATTGCTAAAAGTTTTTCAGGCATTTCTCTTTAGAACGTTAGAAGGGTCTGTCTGACTTCTGTAGTAGTGTGGGGGTGGAAATTGCATCTTGCAGGAGCCACAGGGTAAAGGGTACATCTCAGATTAATCCGTTGTGCAGAATGACAGAACAGCACCCACACATCACCACCTAACAGTACGTCTGTTAAGAACAGTACATCTGTTACATTACAGCCGAAATCAGTATTGGATAGTAAGGCGTACGCAGGAGAAGGTATATACTCAGGTCACAAGTTGGTAATGATGAAGAGTACGATCAAGGTTACGATAATCAGCTCTGAAAGACTGAGAAATTAAGAAATAAACTTGAAGTTTTCCAAAGCTATATATACTGCAATAATGAATGGTTCAGTAGGCAGTTCAATTGAAGAGGAATGGACATCTCTAAATAGGCCAATCATTGAAGCTGGAAAGAAATACGTAAGTACAAGGAAGGTTACTACGAAGGAACCATGGGTAACAAAACAAATACCTCAGTTGATTGACGATAGAAGGAAGTGAAAAAATGTTCCGGGAAATTCAGGAACACCTAAATGCTAGTCGCTTAGAAACGAAACAAATAGGAAGAGCTGGGAAGCTATGGCGAAACGGCTAATGTAAAAAATGTGAAGAAATCGAAAAAGAAATCAGTGCTAGAAAGAAGGATCCAGCATGTAGGAAAGCCAAAACAACCTTGATGAAATTAAAAGCAACGACTATAACATTAAGATTGCTTTGGGAAGTTCGCTATTAAATGCAGACGAGTGAACAGATAGATGGAAAAAGTACCTGGCATACCTATATGAGGGGGAGCGCTTGCCTGATGACGTGACAGAAGAAGAAATACGGAAGAGATAAGAGATCTACAATTAGAATTAGAATTTAAAAGAGCTTTTGATGGCTTAAGATTAAACAAAGCAGAAGAGATAGATAACATACTATCTGCACTTATGAGATCCTTGAAGAAGCGGGAATGACATCAATATGTATGTTGTGTGTAGAATCTATGACACTGGTTTTACACCAAGTGGCTTTCAAAAAACATCACCCACACAATTCCGAAGACTGAAACAGCTTACAAGTGCGAGAATTATTGCACAATCAGCTTAACAGCATAAGCATCCAAGATGCTGACAACAATAGTATACAGAAGAATGGAAAAGAAAATTGATGATTTGTTAGATGACTATTAATTCAGTTTCAGGAAAGGTAAAGGCAATAGAAAGGCAATTCTGACGTTGCAGTTGATAATGGAAGCAAACTAAAAAAAAAAGGAAGACACGTTCATTGAATTTGCCGACCTATGAAAATCGTTTGACAATGTGAAACAGGGCAAAACGTTCGAAATTCTGAGAAAAATATTGGTAAGCTATGCGCAAGAATCAAAAGGGAGGCATAAGAGTAGAAAAGCAAGGAGAAGACTCGTACTGAAAAGGGTGTAAGGGCTTGATGTAGTTTTCGCCGCTACTGTTCAATCTAGAGGCATATATCGAAGAAGCAATGACGGAAATAAAAGGAAGGCAGAAGAATGGGATTCCAATTCAAAACGAAAGGATGTCAAAGATGAGTTTCAAATGGTTCAAATGACTCTAAGCGCTATGGGACTTAACATCTGAGGTCATCAGTCCCCTAGACTTAGAACTACGTAAACCTTACTAACCTAAGGACATCACACACATCCATGCCCGAGGCAGGATTCGAAACAGCGACCGTAGCAGCCACGTGGTTCCGGACTGAAGCGCCCAGAACCACTCGGTCGCAACGGCCGACCAAGATAAGATTCACTGACGACATTGCTATCCTCATTGAAAGTGAATTAAATGAATGGAGTAGTAACAGTCTAATAAATATAGAATATAGACAGAGAGGAAACAGAAGAAAGACGAAAGTAATGCGAAGTAGTAGCACTAAGAGCAGCGACAAACTTAACTTCAGAATCTATGATCATGAAGTAGATGAAGTTAAGGAATTCTGATACCTAGGCATCAATCGAAACGAGCTTTCCTGGCCAAGAGAAGTCTACTAGTACTCAGTATTAGTTTGAGGAAGTAACTACTGATAATACATGTTTGGAGTACAGCATTGTTTGGTAGTGAGGCATGGACTGTCGGAGAACAGGAACACAACAGAATCGGAGCATTTGAGATGTGATGCCACAGACGAATTTTGAAAATCGGGTGGACTAATAAGGAAATGGATGAGGAGACTCTCCGTAGAATCGGCAAGGAAAGGAAAGTATGGAAATCACTTATAAGAAGAAGGGATGATAACACATCTATTAAAACATCAGGGAGTAACGTGCTTGACGGAAGTGGGAGCAGTAGAGGGTGAAAAATGTAGGGGAAGACTGGAATACTATTTTGTGGGCGGCATCAAACCAATGACTGAAGATTTTAAAAAAATAGTGAAGGAAATAACACAGAACGTCTCGTGCAGCGTGTTTATACGAGTATGAATGAGGATATTGTGCACCGGCGTAGTTACATAATTAGTAACTTTACTCCACAACTCTACAAAACGATAAAAGTAGTGCACTAATCCTAAAACAGAAACAGGTAATAAAGCACTCGTAGCAAGCTATCAGTTGCCACATTCGCTTTAGCGATGACCCTTAGTCTCTGAAAGCTGTTACACTACATCGCACTCGGGGATCCAACTGAAGGCACAAATTTAACAACCGTCGACAGTCTGAGTTTCTACTCAAATCCCCGAGACAAAGCGCCGTTACCTGCCTCGGTTAACTTTACCTCAACTCAATTGGCTCTGAAATATCCACCTCTGAAGCCCTCATGGTTCACAAGTTTGTTTAGGCTTCCTTCAATATTTATGCGTGACATGACTTTGCTTCATTGGTTTGATATTTTCGTTTGGTATATTTGTAACTATGAAATTACACAGATAACTCTAGGTGTGGAAAAAAATCTAGCCGCCAATAACTGTTGAACATCAGATTATTTTCTGATGGTGCACGAGCATGCTTTAAATCAACAAAACACGCTGTATATATTTTTCAAATTTCTGCTACACAGTGACTTCATTAATTCATTATTTACACATGGGGTGTCACTTTCCACCTACTACGCCATTTTGAAGTGGTCTTGCAGTATTAATGATGGCAAATTTAAAATGAAGATAAACAGTCTCGACCGCAAGTAACCCTTATTTTTGTGATTACCGGTTTCGGTCAGTTATTGACCCACTTCAGTCCTCATATCACGCTGTTAGGCGGTGTTAATCACCTCAATAGGTGTTACGAACTACAAACGCCTACCAACATGGTACGAAGTGTGAAGATGGTAGGTAACTGAGCGAAACCACTAGCCACAAATTTAAGGTTTCTTCTGTTCGTGACTGTTTATGTTCGTTCATTTTAAACTACTAAGGGACACAGCAGTTCTCCACGAGAAATGTTCTCAAAAATTATTATGGTATAATTTTTGTACGAAGTTATGAACGTATGTGTTAGATAGGTTACATCTACGTTGGTACTTTTTTGCTTTTGTTTTAAATGTTACAGTACAACTTCACGTAATCCTTGGCTTTCTCAATTTGTAAGCTGGTGGGTTTCTTTAGACACTTATGTATGGTGCTCAGTTTTGTATTTGCACTTACAGTGAGGTGACAAAGGTCATCGGATAGCGATATGTACATGTACAGATGGCGGTAGTATTGCATACACTGCATTGGCGGGGTTGTCATTTGTACTCACGTGATTGACGTGAAAACGTTTCCAGCATGGTTGTGGCGGCACGACAGTGGTTAACAGACTCCGAACGCGGAATTGTAGTTGGGCCTAGACGCATGGGACACTTCGTTTCCGAAATCGTTGGGGAGTTCAATATTCCGAGCTCCACAGAGTCACCATTATTCAGAGAAAAACGGCCTTCACTCTGCGACCGAAAGCAGCGGCATATCCGTAGAGTTGTCTGTGCTAACTGACAAGCAACACTGCATGAAATAGCCGCAGAAACAAATGTGGAACATACGACGAACACATCCGTTAGGACTGTGTGGCGAAATTTGTCGTTAATGGGCTATGGCAGCACACAATCGACGCTAAAACCATTGCTAATAGCACGACATCGCCTGGAGCACCTCTCGTGGGCTTTTAGCCTTATCGGTTGGATCCTAGAGGAGTGGAAAACCGTAGACTGGTCAGGCGAGTCCCGATATCAGTTGATAAGAGCTGGTGGTAGGGTTTGAGTGAGGCGCAGTCACACGAAAACATTGATCCAAGCTATCAACCAGATATTGTGCAAGCTGTTGGTGACTGAATAATGGTGTGGACTGTGTTTACACGGAATAGGCTGGATCCTCTGGTCGAACTGACCCGATCATTGACTTGATATGATTATGTTCGACTACATGAAGACCATTTCCAACCATTCATGGACTTCATGTCCACAAAAAATGATGAAAGTTTTGAGGATGGCAGCGCGCCTTGTCAGTTTCTTTTACTTACATCACTGCTTCTTCGATGTACAGAATGAATAGTAGATGCGAAAGACTGCACCCTACCAACGAGCACACAACTGTTCTAGTTTGGTTTGAGAACATTCTGGACAATTCAAGCGATTGATTTGGACACCCAGATCATCCGACACGAATCCCATCGAACATATACAGGACATAATTGGGAGGTCAGTTCGCGCAGAAAATTCTACAGCGGCAACACTTCCCCAGTTATGGACTGCTGTAGAGGCGGCTTTCGGAAAAATATCATCCACACAGTTTCGAAGACTGCAAGAAATGGTAATTGTGAGAATTATAGCTCAATCAGCTTAACAGCTCACGCATCCAAGTTCCTGAAAAAAATAATCCACAAAATAATGGAAAGGGAAACTGAGGATGTGTTGATCGGTTTGGCTCTAGGGATAGGAAAAGGCAATAGGGGGGCAATTCTGACGTTATGGTTGCCGATGGAAGCAAGACTAAAGGAAAATCAAAACATTTTCATAGGATTTGTCGAACTGGTAAAAGCGGTCGACAATATAAAATGGTGAGAGGTGTTCGGAATTCTGAGAAAAATAGGGGTAAGCTATAGGGAGAGATGGCTAATACACAATATGTGCGAAAACCAAGAGTGGACAACCACGAACGAAGTGATCGGATTCTAAAGGGTGCATCTTCTGTTCATTCTGTACATCGAAGAATCAATTATGTAAGTCAAGGAAAGATTCAGGAGTGGAATTAAAGTTCAAGGGGATAGGGTGTCAATGATACGATTCGATGATAACTTTGCTATCCTGAGTGAAAAAGATCAAGTATTACATGATCTGCTGAATGGAATGGACAGTGTAATGAATAGAGAACATTGATTGAGAGTAAACCGAAGAAAGACGAATATAGTGAGAAGTAGCAGAAGTGAGAACAGGAGGAAACTTAACATCAGGACTGATAATCACGAAGTAGATGACGTTAAGGAATTCTGCTACCTGGGAAGCAAAATAACCAATGACGGCTGAAGCAAAGAGGACATCAAAAGCAAACTAACAGTGGCAAAAAGGGCATTCCGGGTCAAGAGAAGCCTACTAGTATCAAACATACGCCTCAATTTCAAGAAGAAATATCTGAGACCTTACATTTGGACCACAACATTGTATGCCAGTGAAACTTGGACTGTGGGAAAACTGGAACAGAAGAAAATCAAAGCAATTGAGATGTCGAAAATTAGGTGGACTGGTGAGGTAAGGAACGAGGAATCGGAGAGGAAAGGAATATGTGGAAAACACTGACATGGAGAAGGGGAAAGAATGATAGGGCATCTGTTAAAACATCAGGGTATGATTTCCACGATACTAGAGGGAGCTGCAGAATCCAAAACTTTAGAGAAAGATAGTGATTATAATACATCCAGCAAATAATTGAGGATGTAGGTTGCACATGCTGTTCTGAGATGAAGGGGTTGGCTTAAGAAAGGAATTCGTGGCAGGCAGCATCACAACAGTCAGATGAGAGGACCGACACGATATTAGGAGGCTACGCCACAAAAATATATGCGTCTAAAATGAGATTACTTGCGCGGAAAATAACTGGTAGTATTTGCAATGCTAAGATGTTATTTCTCTTCGTTTCGTTTATCGTCAGAGAGACTCTTCTGTTGAGGAGTACGTGATTTTTTAAAATTCCGGTTATCGTGAGGCGTGCACAACTGCGGACTTTGCTCTTTACCAACGTCTTGCAAGGAGTACCGTTCGAAAATGAGATTTTTGAAGGGTTCATATCAGGTTCTGTTAATCACACAGATAAGGGGTACAGTGTTTTGGACAGTCTTTGAACTGGCGATTATTTGTGCTCCTGTAGGAAGAATGGGTGTACTGTAGCTACGCAACAGTACACGGTCAAAATTTTATCATTAAGCGCTTCCTTCAGCCTGAGCAAATCGAGCAAAACAATTGTCTCTTTTTTGGGTTGTGTTTCGTGCGGCTTAGAAGACTTAGGAAAGCACCATTTGTTCAGCGGCAGCTCCTGAGAATACCCGACAAATCACGATATTTTTGGTACCAAAAGTACCAGTTGTGGAGTGATCATTTCTCTAATTTCTTTTCATTGAAATCGTCGAAATTTGTCCACATATTCTTAAGAAGATGTTCTAGGTGAACGTGGAAACTTTTTTCGGTATTGGTATTCGTTACCCGAATCTAAAAGCTATAGCACTTACCCCAAAAGTCGCCGTGTTTTTTTCCGTGGGCCGCAATTATTTAAATAATTAACTTTAGAAAATGGCTCACAACTGTAAATTGTTAAGTCATTTATATAGAAGTAGCCATTCCCATGTTTTCGAAAATATGTTTACGTTACCAAGAAGAAGCACATTGGTTTTAGGATACCAAAACCACCAGTTATGCGAATGGTTGTTTCCATAATATATATTACTGGAAAATCGTCGAAATTTTTACAATATTTTCTTAAGATTATGCTCTCGGGAAACCTTCAACCTTTTAGAGATCGTTACCGGTAACAGATAACCAATGGTTCAGATTTATTGTAAGTATAAGTTTCAACTGACGTAAGGAACATATGGCAAGGATTCTGGGGCCATATCAAGAGTTCTGATATCATGAACCTATGTTTATAGTAGCCTATTTTCACCAACAAAAGTTTATGCCCTGCTATCTCTGTGTGATGTGCACTTCAAGACTACACAGGCTGCCATGACCTGTAAATTATCCGATGGTGCCAGGTAATGGCTTAAGCAATTTTTTTTTTTTTTTTTGTATCAGTCTTAGGACTGGTTAGATGCAGAACGCCACGAATTCGTCTCTTGTGCCAATCTCTTCATCTTTATTCACTTGCAACCTACGTCCTCAACTATTTGCTGGCTGTATTTCAGTCTCTGTCTTCCACCACAATTTCTGCCCTCTACATCTCCCTCTAATACCATGGAAGACATTTCCTGATGTCTTAACAGATGTCCTATAATCTGTTCCTTCTCCTTGTCAGTGTTTCCCACATATTCTATTCCTCTCCGATTCTGCGCACATCCTCCTCGTTCCTTACCTTACCAGTGCACCTAATTTTCAACATCTGTCTGCAACAGCACATCTCAAATGCTTTTACTCTCATCTTTTCTGGTTTTCTCACTGTCAATGATCCACTACCATAGATAGACGTTTGTGTGCAATAGAGATTAAGAGTTAAGAAGTACTATTGGGTACAAAATATTGAGTTTTCAGTACACACTTTCCTGTTCGTTTTCCTTCAAGTGTTTCTTTGCATAGGTGCCTGTAAAATGTAAAGTGAGTTCTTTCACTTAACTGCGG
Source organism: Schistocerca piceifrons (assembly GCF_021461385.2). Lineage (NCBI taxonomy): Eukaryota > Metazoa > Arthropoda > Insecta > Orthoptera > Acrididae > Schistocerca > Schistocerca piceifrons. Next base: position 171,602,901 of record NC_060139.1, read on the forward strand.
AGTTCCTACTTGTTTGTCGAATGTAGAACAGCTTACGATCATCGAATGAGATTTTGTACATGTCTGGGTTCTAGAAAATTGGGAATTCAGCTCTTACCGAACGTACTTTTGTTTTTAGATTGTTATTATTGTGGATCGCCGCTCTCGCCTTCGTCTTTTTTAAACAGATTACTGAGTATTCATCAAATATGGACAAACTATGGTGTGGTGAGAAGTACGTCAATGCGTTATTTTGTGTTCTCTTTTCACCTTGATTTTTTATTTGTGTTTTCTGTAATTGTCTGTGTGCATTGATCGTTTGATGTCAGTAGTATTCCAGGGTTAAAAGCATTTTTCAGAACTACGTATTGTCATGTTTTTATTTCTTTGTGTGTTACAACAGTGTCAAGTGGTAAGTTCGTGATTTGGTTCACAGTGGTTGTTCAGAATGCACATCTATGTGCATTTTGATGATAGTGTTAACAATACCATCTGTCATCTTGGGTTTCCTATACACTTCAGATAAGTGATGGTTGTTATTATTGTTTATTTTGGGATCCAAAAGGTTTCTTGACTTGTTTTACTCTATGTCAGTCATCAGTATTATCTTAGGACGTTAAATGTTTAATTTATGTTCGATAACTTGTTTGTCACTACCATTACCTTTTAATGTAGTTAGGTATGGTCTACAAATCTGTTGTAGAAGTTAATATTGGCTAGAGTGGAACACTTTGAAATAAATTACTCTCCCTCTGATGAATTATAAATATATCAGCAATCGTTTATGAAATTCAAGTGCTCATTGCTGTTCCAATTGTTTGTAAATTTTCGGTTTCGAAATAGTTTTGTGTTACAGTGACACTTCTATATTTGTGTACAGTTTGATTATATCAAACAACACAAATTTTCATACTCGTGAGGTCTTTATGTCTTTTATAGCGTGAGCTAATGTTTCTATTGCATTCATATATATTATTTAGTTACTTCCGTTTTTAGTTTCTTAATTACAGTATAGGTTGTGCTGTCAATGTAATTAATTTTAGGGAGTGATGGTGAAAGTTCCTCGTAAATTTTGGGTTCTGATTGTACAGATATGGTTTGTGGGTTCATAAAAGTGTATGATTTCCTTTCTAGACCTGCGTAGATACACAGTAAAACAATACACCGTAACAGAATCTAACGTATTAGGTCACACTTTAAAAATCGTTTATATCCCCCAAATAAAAAATTTGTCTCATTCAATATAACCAACCTCTACGCAGCTCTACCAGTGCCACATGGAATAGACCTAATAAACAAAAACAGTGAACGTCACAGAAAAAGCTTATGCTATAGAGGTTGATGTGACTGAATTACAAATTGTATCGAATACAAGAAAAAAAATTTACTAGCAATTGGACACAGCAACGATGGCCAACTTCATTGCTGGAATTATAGCTGACATATTTGTTAAGACATTTTCAGTTCAAACTTGCCTATTGTAGATCGAATTATCCAGAAAAACCTATGTGTAGACAACATATACAGGGTTATTACAAATGATTGAAGCGATTTCACAGCTCTACAATAACTTTATTATTTGAGATATTTTCACAATGCTTTGCACACACATACAAAAACTCAGAAAGTTTTTTTTAGGCATTCACAAATGTTCGATATGTGCCCCTTTAGTGATTCGGCAGACATCAAGCCGATAATCAAGTTCCTCCCACACTCGGCGCAGCATGTCCCCATCAATCAGTTCGAAAGCATTGTTGATGCGAGCTCGCAGTTCTTGCACGTTTCTTGGTAGAGGAGGTTTAAACACTGAATCTTTCACATCACTATGCGTGAAATTTGCCCGCATGCGTTCAACCGTTTCTTCGCTCACTGCAGGCTGACCCGTTGATTTCCCCTTACAGAGGCATCCAGAAGCTTTAAACTGCGCATACCATCGCCGAATGGAGTTAGCAGTTGGTGTATCTTTGTTGAACTTCGTCCTGAAGTGTCGTTGCACTGTTATGACTGACTGATGTGAGTGCATTTCAAGCATGACATACGCTTTCTCGGCTCCTGTCGCCATTTTGTCTCACTGCGCTCTCGAGCGCTCTGGCGGCAGAAACCTGAAGTGCGACTTCAGCCGACCAAAACTTTATGAGTTTTTCTACGTATCTGTAGTGTGTCGTGACCATATGTCAATGAGTGGAGCTACAGTGAATTTATGAAATCGCTTCAATCATTTGTAATAGCCCTATACGTGTAAACGTTAATGACAGTGCCATACATATAATAGAGAAATAGAAACATGATAATACATAGTTCCAAAAAACACTTTTAGCCCTGCAACAGCACTCCCACTATACAACTAATGTACACAACCAGAATTACAAACTATAAATCAAGAAAAAGTTGAAAAGACAACACAGAATAACATAAAAACACTAACCTCACAACACCATGATTTGTCCTCATTTTAGGAAAGCTGAAAATGGCATCCCATCACAGTAACACTTGAAAAATAGAAGTACAGTCAGGATGCACTAAATTCCAAATTTTCTAGAATTCAGGAATATATAAAATCCCATGATATGATTGTAATCAATTTTACATTGGGCTAACAAGTAGGAACTTCGCAGCTTAAGTGCAAAGAATTCACTCGAACTTGTGAAAGTAAACACTCTTCATTTTACATGCACCTCCATAAACAAACACACAGACCTGAAAGAATAGAATAATACTGAAAATTCTCCATCGTGGACCCATTGGTAGGACAACTAAAATGAAGTCTTAACCCATATCCATACTACGGCGTATCCAGCCGAAGCTCTTCATGATAAAATGAATTTGAAACACAAAAAATATTTGGAATACTTTATTGACTTCGTAAAAGTGAAAGAATAAATTAAGACGCCTCATGACACCATACAATAAGAAAAGCTCAGAATTCTCAACAGAAAAATATCTTTCCACTTTAAGTAAAGACATATTGAAATGCGATCTTTGTAACGTAGCCATAGCATTTATTTCCTGCGAAAGTAAGTTCACTGTAAACACGTACCATTCAGTGGAGTAAGCTCCCCTGCCAACGAATACAGGTGTAAATTACAAAACTCGGCACCATATGTAAACTGAGACTGCATAGCATTACAGGTAGCTATATTGTACTGTATGAATCCTAAGGCAGATAATTATCAACATAGATGTAAAACACTAAATGTATACTTTTGTAAGTTTATACAAAAAATTTTCCCATAAAATTGGAAGATAACTTGAAAATGACTTAGCAACTGGAAGAGGATTCGTCACGTATATATAGTTTTCAAATGGAACTATATGCATTTAGATTAAAAAACTAAAAGTACAATAAATTCGAATGTCAGTGGTTTCTGTTGCAGGATTCTAGTCATTTACGACATCTCGTATTTTGAAAAGTTTCCACATTGACATTTGTACAGTAATTGTGGTAGCACACACTAAGGAACAACACAATTGCACATTAGTTATTTTAGATTCTGAGCAATAACGAGACAACTCACCATCACAGGCTGTATTCAAAGTGACCACCGGCAGCGGACTTACACGCTTCCAATCTGGTATGGAATGACTTCTACGTAAGTGCTAACATTTCAGCTGAAATGTCCAAGCAAGCTAAAGTAATACGTCGTTCCATATCATCGGGTTTATTTAGTATCACCTTGTAGACGCAGGAAAAGTCTAAGGGCCAGCCAAGGTACAAGTCCTCTGGGTCCAATCCACCGATTTTTCAATTCGTGAAGAGATGCTTCAGTACTTCATTCACTACAGGCTGGACAGCTATCGTGTTGCTACTACGGGCACCACCCGGTCTGCAGGGAAACGTCCTACACCATCCGTGGAACATGGTCTGTTAGGAGGCTGTGGTACTTGTGGGCATTCAGTGTTCCATCTATGAAACACGGGTCTAGGAGCTGATGGTTCACTATCTCACACCGTACATTTACACTCCATGAACGCTGACTCTCCACCTGACCAAGCCAACAAGGAATGCAACAGACCAATAGTGCATGTTTCGGCAGTTTACCTCTAAACAAGATATAAGAAACATCTATACTATATTATCTTAATGCACATGCATAGAAAACAAAATTCTCATAACTGTTTCCCTGCAGCTCTTGATGGAGCCAAATGTGACAGTAATGGAACCTGTATCGATGGAGAATCCATAGAACACTTGCCTGACTCATGCCACTTCTTCGTACGATTGCACGAGAGGCAACTTGCAGATCAATTGCAACAGCCGAAAGAACGTTAATATCTCTTCTTTTCTCGTCATTTGTATCCTTCTGTTACATTGTCTAGGTGTTACACTACCTGTGGTGTCACCGCCAGACACCACACTTGCTAGGTGGTAGCCTTTAAATCAGCCACGGTCCGTTAGTATACGTCGGACCCGCGTGTCGCCACTATTAGTGATTGCAGACCGAGCGCCGCCACACGGCAGGTCTAGAGAGACTTCCTAGCACTCGCCCCAGTTGTACAGCCGACTTTGCTAGCGATGGTTCACTGACAAAATACGCTCTCAGTTGCCGAGACGATAGTTAGCATAGCCTTCAGCTACGTCATTTGCTACGACCTAGCAAGGCGCCATTATCAGTTACTATTGATATTGTAAAGAATGTACAGACAAGAGCTACGTTCAACATTAATGGATTAAAGTTAAGTATTCTACCAGTTACCTACTTTTTTTTAAGTTCTAATTACCTTGTCCTGTTCCAGACCTCACGCCAGCCTGCGTGAGCTTAAAAGCGTGCCTTTCGGCTTCCTCTCAATTTAGTGGGTTGGTCTCCTGCCAATCCACAACACTACCAGTTTCATCTAACTAGTTGAATAAGTTGATAAATTACTGCCGAGATGGTTGACGTCTATTGGGATATCTCGCTGCATACACTGTACAAGAACGAACAGCAAACTTCTACCGTCTCCATACAACATGAGCAATAAGGTTTTTCCTGCGTTGGTAAATCTCACGGTCCAACCATGACCTAATGCTTGGGGTGTCACACACAAACAGACTACAAGTCGCAATGCCTTAAAAGAGCACACACGTACAGTGTAAGTAAACTTAACAACCTAGAAATTACGCAGGCGGAATGGCGTAAACAAGGGTCGGTAGGGAAACTTTTCAAAATAGGATATCTCGTAAACAACTCTCACTAGAATCCGGCAACAAACACCACTGACGTTCTAATTTAAGTCACTTTTACTTTTTTAATGTTAATAGTCAGTGTTCCGTTGAAAAAGATATATTTTATACAAAAAATATACTTCCTAAGTATTATTACAATATTTTTATTGGCTAAGAGTACCAGCCGCTGACTACCAATCCAGTCTGTGGAAGCCGCAAATCAGTAGCACATTCCATTTTCGAAATATCTGCGATGCAAATGTATGTGTGTTTATTCAATTAATTTGCTTCTGCAATGCGGAATTTCGAGCATCGCTGAAAAGTGAGCGAGCAATGCTTTATAGTAAACACTATTCGTGCTTCTTTTACTCAGAGCATGAGGATTATTTTTCACTTTCAACATTTTGATGACACAAGTGCAGCGACCTTTTTAGCACATTATGAAGCGTTTATGAACAATCTGTCACAGCTGCGTATGCACGGGATCCAAACTAGTCGCGAAGCATACCTGTATATAGTGCAACTGTGAAAGAATGGTAATAAACACTTCATAAAACAAGTGGTCATTTTACGTGAGCTTTCATTACAAACAAAATCAGCTGTTAAGTCGAAGTTTGGGCGTGAGCTATAATTTTTCTGCTACATTTCAAGATGACAGAATTTTTTTGTGCTAACACGTACTTTACTAGCACGGTTCTGATGATCATATTTCTACATACATAGTGATAAGCAAATGAAGTTGAGTTTTGAAAACGCCAAAAAATGCTATGTAGCTGGATGGTAAACGCAAAAGAACGCAAATAATTTTAGTAAGCTGTGTGCAGTTAACAGATTATTTAAATTTTATCCATCAGGCAACACACTTGTCTCAACAGCTCACTTTTGCTGTAATGTTTATTTTTTCGTCAGTTGTATAGCTTCTTTCCTTTGAGATTCTTCCAGAAAGAGAAACGAAGCTGAGGCATTTGTGGTAGACAGGATGACTAACAGATCATTCTTACCTCCTTTTTAACGTACACCCGCTGTACACTCATTAGACTTTGGGGCCCCAGTAATGAAGAAGCATAGGAGCTGTGTATCAAATGGCCACATAGCACGATCGCAGATGATGAGTATCCAGTTTTACAAGTCAGGCCTGTGAACTGTAGCACGACGATTACTAGAGAGAGCAGAAGTGCTTTTAGTTTGATTTCAGCAATCAGATTCCAGTTTGGGCGCCTCAGCACGGCCGCTGTGCTGATTTGATTTAGCGTTTGATGGAAGGCTGAGGAGCCTTGCGGGCTGGGTCCACGGAGTCCTGTCATATTCATGTCAGTCTGCTAGTAGTTAAAGTTTGCACAAAGACTGTAGTTTGTTCAAAATTACTGTAGGTTTGACAGCTACAATGGAAGTGAAGGGGGAGATCCCACGCGGGAGGTATGGACCACATGGCGCCGATCCTACGATGCATGAAGCAGCAGCAACTACCCAGAGTTCCAAACCTTCACCCCACCACCACAACACTTCTCTCCCGCACCGCGTTTAAATTACAGGCAGCCTGCAGTCCTGTGCGATTATTGAATTCTGTGATTTTGTTGTCGTTCTTACTGTTGCATGATTTATTACTTTGTTTATCGTTACTGTTATTTGTTGTGTGGTACTGAAAATGTCAGAAAACTTCATCGGAAGGTATGAATAGAAATGTTTCGTGTCATTCGCTTGGCAAGTGAATTACTGTACGAGGTCAGTGGAGAGAAATGGTCAGCGCACTGTGTGTGTACTTTGAGAGTAAAAAAAAGAAATACCTGTATGTTGGACCGCTGTTCTCTGTTAACAATGTAATCGATAGAACTGTTGCTGCTCTGGACACAAAAACACTATTGCGAAAACTAGGTACGAAATGTTCAAGAAACAAAAGGAAACGGTAAAAAAACTAAGCTTGTAACTCAGGGGGAAAGGAAACTTTGTATGTACAAGCGGGTTTTCCGTATAAATTATTAAAAGGACAAGGGCAATGCATTCTCGAAAGGAAGCAGACATATTCTTACTCACGCAGGCAACTCACAACGTTTTGTCTCAAACGGCCTCCGCTTTGAAAATCAAAACATTTCATGAAGGAATAAACCACGTCATGTTAATAAAGTGGTTCGTAGAAGCACTAATTCAAAATCTTGGGAACTGTCGACGACTGTCGAAATAATACAAGGGTGAACTACCGGATGTCAAAGTCGAACGGGAAAAATATTTAGGCAAAAGACCATGTTGCCATCATCAGTGCACCTGATGAAACCAAGGTGGTCGTTTGCCGAAATATTGCGGCAATAACACTCGGCAGTTCACGCGTGAACTATTTTGACATGAAGTAAGCCGACTAAAGCTGAAGAATCACTGTCAACAATTGTTCTATACATCTCTCCTTATCATTCGGTTCTTGTTGACAAGGCACTTACCTTGGAAAAATTAAAGGATGAGATGTTTGATTGACTTCTGCGTCATAATTGCGATGTAAGTGACAGCCTCAGAAAGTTGAAGCTAATGAAATTAATAATTCTCCATCAAACATAGCTCAAAAAATGATTCAAATGGCTCTGAGCTCTATGGGACTTAACATCTGAGGTCATCAGTCCCCTTGAACTTATAACTACTTAAACCTGACTAACCCAAGGACATTACACACATCCATGCCCGAGGCAGGATTCGAACCTGCGACCGTAGCGGTCGCGAGGATCGAGACTGAAGCGCCTAGATCCGCTCGGCCACACCAAAACATAGTTCCCGATATACGAAACCTACAAGATGGCGAAAACATACGGGCATCCAATCGCTAGCACGCCACTTTTGCACTGCCATAACTACCCAGTAGAGTTTGTAAGGGTTCCAATTAAAGGCTTCATTGCCAGGAATAATAATAAATTTACTCTTTCTGCTGTCTAAGCATTAACAAACAGAAGCTGTTAGGAACATCATCTTTGAAAACTGCAAGAATGTCAACGAACGTTAGTATAGCAGCATGGAGAGAACATGGCAGAATAATGCAGTTTTGGAAAACGCAGTGGAGGAACTGATTAGTTCAGTAAGTAACATCAGCGACAGTTACAATAATATTTCAAACATCTGTCGCTATGATGCGGAGTTCTTCCATGATCACCATAGAAATAAAGTACAGGCGGATTCAGATGCATATTTGAACCTCGGTATTTACAGTGTTAAGCATGAACGAAACAAAATTGTACGTATTATCGTAAGTTTTGACATTTTAATAAGAAGGCCTTATCAATCACTAATTCCAGATGAAGTTCGTCTCAGGTGCTCTGCCCATACATCGCACAAAATAAATGCGACTCTTAAACATACGACCGCTGCAATACTGAAATAATGTTAATCGTATCACTTTTGTTATTTCTCCGATTACTCTTCAGCCTATTTCAGATACGTTTCCTCAGCACGATGAACACGCATCGACCTTATATTTTGTTCTGTTAAAAATAAGTAGAGGCACCACAAAATTAATGGAAGGTTAATTGTACATCGAACAACTACTTCCTCGTGACGAAACCACACGGGCGACCACTTAATGCATCAGTCGCGAGCGGATCATTGTGCCTCATGTTGTTGTTGTTGTGATCTTCAGCCCTGAGACTGGTTTGATGCAGCTCTCCACGCTACTCTATCCTGTGCAAGCTTCTTCATCTCCCAGTACCTACTGCAACCTACATGCTTCTGAATCTGCTTAGTGTATTCATCTCTTGGTCTCCCTCTACGATTTTTACCCTCCACGCTGCCCTCCAATACTAAACTGGTGATCCCTTAATGCCTCAGAACATGTCCTACCAAACGATCCCTTATTGTAGTCAAGTTGTGCCACAAACTTCTCTTCTCCCCAATCCTATTCAGTATTTCCTCATTAGTTATGTGATCTACCCATCTAATTTTCAGCATTCTTCTGTAGCACCACATTTCGAAAGCTTCTATTCTCTTCTTGTCCAAACTATTTTTCGTCCATGTTTTACTTCCATACATGACTACACTCCATACAAATACTTTCAGAAACGGCTTCCTAACACTTAAATCAATACTCGATGTTAACAAACTTCTCTTCTTCAGAAATGCTTTCCTTGCCATTGCCAGTCTACATTTTATATCCTCTCTACTTCGACCATCATCAGTTATTTTGCTCCCCAAATAGCAAAACTCCTTTACTACCTTAAGTTTCTCATTTCCTAATCTAATTCCCTAAGCATCACCCGACTTAATTCGACTACATTCCATTATCCTTGTTTTGCTTTTGTTGATGTTCATCTTATATCCTCTTTCCAAGACACTATCCATTCCGTTCAACTGCTCTTCCAGGTCCTTTGCTGTCTCTGACAGAATTACGATGTCATCGGCGAACCTCAACGTTTTTATATCTTCTCCATGGATTTTAATACCTACTCCGAATTTTTCTTTTGTTTCCTTCACTGCTTGCTCAACATAAAGAAGAACATCGGGGAGAGGCTACAACCCTGTCTCACTCCCTTCCCAACCACTGCTTCCCTTTCACATCCCTCGACTCTTATCACTGCCATCTGGTTTCTCTACAAATTGTAAATAGCTTTACGCTCTCTGTGTTTTACCCCTGCCACCTTCAGAATTTGAAAGAGAGTATTCCAGCCAACATTGTCAAAAGCTTTCTCTTAGTCTACAAATGCTAGAAACGTAGGTTTGCCTGTCCTTAATCTAGCTTCTGAGATAAGTCGTAGGGACAGTATTGCCTCACGTGTTCCAATATTTCTACGGAATCCAAACTGATCTGCCCCGAGGTCGGCTTCCACTAGTTTTTCCATTCGTCTGTAAAGAATTCGCGTTAGTATTTTGCAGCAGTGACTTATTAAACTGATTTTTCGGTAATTTTCACATCTGTCGACACCTGCTTTCTTTCTGATTGTAATTATTATATTCTTCTTGAAGTCTGAGGGTATTTTGCCTGTCTCATACATCTTGCTCACCAGATGGTAGAGTTTTTTCAGGACTGGCTCTCCCAAGGCTGTCAGTAGTTCTAATGGAATGTTGTCTGCTTCCGGAGCTTTGTTTCGACTCAGGTCTTTCAGTGCTCTGTCAAACTCTTCACGCAGTATCATATCTCCCATTTCATCTTCATCTACATACTCTTTCATTTCCATAATATTGTCCTCAAGTACATCGCCCTTGTATAGATCCTCTATATACTCCTTCCACCTTTCTGCTTTCCTTTCTTTGCTTAGAACTGGGTTTCCATCTGAGCTCTTGATGTTCATACAAGTGGTTCTCTTTTCTCCAAAGGTCTCTTTAATTTTCCTGTAGGCAGTGTCTATCTTACCCCTAGTGAGATAAGCCTCTACATCCTTGCATTTGTCCTCTAGCCATCCCTGCTTAGCCATTTTGCACCTCCTGTCGATCTCTTTTTTGAGACGTTTGTATTCCTTTTTGCCTGCTTCATTTACTGCATTTTTATATTTTCTCCTTTCATCAATTAAATTCAATATTTCTTCTGTTACCCAAAGATTTCTACTAGCCCTCGTCTTTTTACCTACTTGATCCTCTGCTGCCTTCACTACTTCATCTCTCAAAGCTACCCATTCTTCTTCTACAGTATTTCATTCCCCCATTCTTGTCAATTGTTCCCTTATGCTCTCCCTGAAACTCTGTACAACCTCGGTTCTTTCAGTTTATCCAGGTCCCATCTCCTTAAATTCCCACCTTTTTGCAGTTTCTTCAGTTTTAATCTCCAGTTCATAACCAATAGATTGTGGTCAGAGTCCACATCTGCCCCTTGAAATGCCTTACTATTTGAAACCTGGTTCCTAAATCTCTGTCTTACCATTATATAATCTATTTGAAACCTGTCAGTCTCTCCAGGCTTCTTCCATGTATGCAATCTTCTTTTATGATTCTTGAAACAAGTGTTAGCTATGATTAAGTTATGCTCTGCGCAAAATTCTACCAGGCGGCCTCCTCTTTCATTTCTTAGCCCCAATCCATATTCACCTACTATGTTTCCTATTTAACTGAAATATCTCGTGTTTGAAAACTTTGACAGAGCTTCGTTTCGGAGTGGAAGGAAATTAGACTTATTCTTAAGATTTCATTTACTTCATTTGTTCACCTAAACTCAATAACAGGAAAGTTTCTCGCGTGCAGAAAATTCGATAACGTCTTCAGCACAGGAATTTTCTTAAACTGTCAGTAAGTCTTCTTTTTAACTTGTTGCAGAAAATGAAACTAAAATAAAAAACATAACGAAGCTCTTCCAGAACATACTGATGCAAGTTCCGCATTTTTAAACTGAGTTTCAGCGAACTGAATGAAATGTAACATTAGGCGTGAATTCCGTGCGGGAAGTGGCACCTCTGATACGCACCTCCACGTGTTCCTGATGACTTGTTAACGCCTTTTGAGAAGGTTGTAGATAGCTTTGTACACATTTTCGCACGTGTTGTGTAAACTATTCAATCTACAGCTCAGTGCGATACACCAACTTCGAGAACAGTGCAATATGATGCAGCTGATATATACAGGGTGATTTGTTTCCATCGTGTACAAACTCTAGGTATAGATCGGTGACGAGATATGGAAGAAAAAATGTCTAATGAACTTGTATACTGAAATGCTTGGTTTCCTCGCTAGAGACCATTTATTCAGTTACACTTTGCAACGGAGACTACTGTCTAATACGAGCTGTACCATGCAGCTACAGTATACATGGTTTCCTCTTAGCGGGTGGTACTGTTCCACGTAAGTCTCGCCCTAGTACCCCCTCCTGCCGTAATAATTGGTAATGTTGTGTCCGATTCACTTCTCTTGCTGACTCACTTGTAGTGGATGTGGTACAGCGTTGTACACAGTGGTTCTGTATTCGAATCGAGAGCTTGCCGACAGGGTGTTTACTTACGGAAAGGCAAACTGCAACTAGTGGCGGGTACCAAGATTGTATCAGGAGACCTAGTCCCGCCGACAACAGTCACAGTATTCAATTTTGACAATAATATTTCACCGTTTGTCAGAGGCAGGGTAGTCTTAGGAAGTCATAAGGGACGTATTCGAAATGTTGGGACACGTGACTTTGAAGAAAATGTTATGAACACTGTGGAAGGTGACCGCTATCTCAGTACCTGGCAGTTGACCCGCCAGTACGGGGTAAGCCAGAAGACCGTGTGGAACATTCTCCATGACAATTATTACTATCCTTATTACTGACAGAACGTGCATGGCTGACTAGCGACAGACTTTCTACATCGGGAGGAGTTTTGTTACTGGTTTCTTCACCAGGCAACCACGACTTCTGAATTTTTGTCATCCGCCCTATTCAGAGATGAGGCCACCTTTACGCGGAGTGGTATATTCAACTTTCATAACATTCTTCTGTGGGATAGTATGCAGAACCCCATGGTGTGGTGACAGCGAATCGTCAGTATCGGTGCAACCGGAATGTGTGAGCCGGGGTAACTGGCGACCGTATTATGGGACCAGTCTTCTTTCCACGTCGCCTAACAGGCCGGATCTATCGGCGTTTCTTGCGGGTGGCTTTGCCTCCCCTAGTGGAAGAAGTGCCACTGATGATTCGAAGGTTTATGTGGCTTCTACATAATGGTGCACGAGTCCACTTCCCGCTAACTTCCGGACGCATCTTAGTCTTTGCTTTCCAGGCCGATGGGTTGGACGAGAGCGACTAATTGCGTGGGTTGCTCGTTCACCGGATATCAGCTGGTGTGATTTCTGGTTATGGGGCCATCTTAAAAGTATCGTGTATGCAGAGACCACTCCAGATGTGGAGACACTGGAACAGCGTATTCATGATGTCTTTGTTCTGATGCAGCCAGGCCGATACGAACGTGCGAGACAGAACATGCCACGGTGCGTAGACGCATACTTTGAGGCACAAGGAAACCATTTTCACCACATACTGTAATTGTGGTTGCATGGTACAGCGCGTATTAGAAGGCAGTCTCTGTAGCAATGTATGATTGAATAAATGGTCTATAGCACGGAAACCATGCATTTCCGCATTAGACCTTTTTTGTTCCGTATTCTCTCATCGATAAAACCCTAGAGTTTGTACACGGTGGAAAAAATCACCCTGTAGAACAAGTTATTGAGCCAAGTATGTGATTGAATCAGATGTTTAATTAAACTCAGCATATGCAATTACCAAAGACAGTTGCATAAACAGAATGGCAGCAGCTGGTGATAAACTTAGTCACGCTTGATACACGAGGTTTTTATCATATGAATTTTGTATTTAATTACTGATTTTCAACACAATCAGGATTTTTCACAGTTTCACCCAAATTCAATTAAAGATTCGTAAGTCTGGATGCAGCAACTGAAAGAGCAGATCACTTCCTACGGTACTGATGTGGCATTTATGTCTGCGCTGTAAACATTCGAAGCACAGTCAACAAAGACTATACTGATATATTCATTCCAAAAATACAATCATTCTAATTAATATTATGGTCGAACTGCTTGATCTATTACTTATTGTAATGTATCGTTCCAAGCAGCTCTTCAGTGCAGTTCTGTATCCAAAGCTGTTGAAATTGCCGATATCTCCAACCTGCTGACCGACAGAAATTCTCGGAAACTGCAGTAGCGAGGGAAGCGATCTTGTAATACGTGGCCCCCATCTTTGGTTCAAAAAAATGGTTGAAATGGCACTGAACGCTATGAGACTTAACATCTATGGTCATCAGTCCCCTAGAACTTAGAACCACTTAAACCTAACTAACCTATGGACATCACACAACACCCAGTCATCACGAGGCAGAGAAAATCCCTGACCCCGCCGGGAATCGAACCCGGGAACCCGGGCGCGGGAAGCGAGAACGCTACCGTACGACCACGAGCTGCGGATGCCCCCATCTTTGGTTTTAAGCAGCTCGCTGGACGCAGTTGAAGAGGCAGGATCTGTGCTTCTATGGGCCGTGATTTGGCAGCATGTTTTCTCTGATTCAGGTTTTCGGGAGGGCAGGCGCAAAACCTAGAATTATAGCGACAGCGCTCGGAACGTAGGATTTTCATGTGTAAGACTGATATGATTTAGAATAATTACAGACAGGATTCGACTCTGAGTGAGAAGCTTGTTGTCTTGTACTTAGCACTGCCAACTCTCGATCACGGGGCACCGGGTTCGATTTTCAACCTGTTCGAAGATTTTGTGCGTTTGGGACTATAAATATGAGTGTGAATGTGTGGGTTACTCATCATCATTTAGTGATCATCGACGCCCAAGTCACCGGCTTGCACCAGGAGACTGAACTCCCCAGATGGGGACTCCCGACCAAAAATACCATAAGCACATTTCATTTTGCTTTAATCCCATGAATTTTTTGTAGTTTGAATTCGGTTTATCGTGAGTTTCTGCACTTAGAATAACTTCGTTGCGAGTTGGACGCTAAATTCAGACGTTCCGACCAGAACTCTAAATATTATACAACAGTCGGCACCTAGAACCATTTCTCGAGTGTTAGAAGGACATGTTTATCGCGATTGGTGCTGGTTTGAATATATAATATTTTGAGACACTGAACTCACGCACGTTATGTAATTTTGTGCTGTTACAGGATTTATTTTATAATTCATAACAAGTTTCTAACCACCATGAAGCGGCTCGAAAAAATTGTGATCTGCTTAGTTTGAGTGCGTAGAACTTTCTCTAGTCAGCCGTTTAATACGTGCTTTGTTGTATAAACTGTGCTTGATACTGAACACTAATGGCTACTCGTTGTTGGGCAACGTTATTTGCATTCTGCACCTGCACAGAGCTCTGTATACCGGTTTTTGTGTACTATGGACAATTAACTTGAAGTTCAGTATTGATCAAATGATTGGTGTGGACTTCAAACCATATGATACAGATGTGAGTCAAAGACAATCTTATTACCGTACAGCCGCAGAATCTAAACACACTTCGTTCTTGAAATAAATGAAGAAATTAAAAGTGAACAACATCAGGATGAGAATGGTACCGAAATACTAGATCCACAGCCGTACTATAGAAGCTACCTTACGCTGTTTGGCGGAGGGTACTTAGTGTACCTCTGTAACCAACTCCCCCCCCCCCCCCCCCCCTTTTTCCTGTTACCGTCGTGAATGGTTGGAATGAAGAACGATTGCCGGTAAGCCTCCACGTGGCCTCGAATCTAATTTTATTTTCATGGTCTTTTCGGGAGATATATTTGTTCAGACTTCTAGTAACGCACATTCTAAGATTGAAAAAAACCACACCGTGATACAGAACGCTTTCTTGCAGCGTCTGCAACTGAAGTTGGTTGTTCATTTCCGTGACTGCAATGAAACGCTCTGCTCTTCTTTGGGTCTTCTCCATCTTATCTGGTATTGATCCGACACTGACGAGCAATATTCAAGTATTGGTCAAATGTGAGTTTAGTAAGATATATTACCTTAGGATTTTTCCAGCAAATCTCAATCTGTAATTAGTTTTATACTGTCGTTCCACTTTAAATCGATCCGTACACATATTCCTAGATATTTTGTAGAAGCGACTGCTTTCATTGATTGCTCTGCAATCGTGTTATTATACAATAACGGGTCTTTCTGTCTAGATATTCGCAGTACTTTAAGTTTATGTTGGAAGTCAACTGCCACTGCTTGCGGTACAAGTCGATCCCACGCATTTCGGTACAATTTCCTAGCGTTTCATCATCCACGAAAAGACCCATGGAACTTCCGATGTTCTCTACTACATGAGGTATATATACTGTGAAGTGTAAAGGACTTGTAACACTACCAAAATTTCTTTCACATCTGAAGGCTAATGACATGTCCTGTTCTATTTGCTAGAAACTCTTCAGTCCAATCGCTCATTTGGTCAGTATCCCGTATGCTTTTTTTTTGTTCATTAGACGGCAGTGCGGATGTGGATAGTGGATCCAATGCCTTACGGAAGTCAAGGAACATGACATCCATCTAGGCGCCGACATGGTTACTGGACGCCATATCCAACAACTTCAGGGTTTCGGGGACGAACAGTGCGAGACGGGTTTCACACAATCGTTGTTCTCGGAACCCATATTGATTCCTACAGAATGTTATAAAGCATGTTCCAAAATTCCTCAGCAGATCGAAGTCAGAGGTACAGGCCTGTAGTTTTGTTTGTCTCTTCGACGATGCTGTAGATACAGAGTCGCAGTCAGGTCCAGTAGCCTTTCCTTTGTTCAGTGATTTGAATATCTCATGGTCACTTACTTCGAAACCAACCAATGGATATTAAACGCGCTCTTTAAGCACACATGGATCGATGATTGCAGTTTGAATCCAGAGAATTTACAGCAAAATAATAGACATAGCGCTGCCAATTTTTGTCGATATACGTGGAAGCAGACATGTGATACTGATGGAAGTGTATCAAGTAACCCTCGCCGTATGAAATGCATTAAATCTATACGTGTATTTGTATACATGAAGGGTGATTCAGCTGCCCCTACTGATTCCTTGTATTCAACCCACACTACATCTGTGTCAGGAAAGGTATACAGACTGTCAACAGCCATTAGTAAGGTGTAGGGTGGGTAAGCAGGGCACATGGGCTGCTGGAGTGGAATTCCGACCCAATTAGAGGATACAAAATTTTACTTTCACCACGTTAATTAAAACAGAAAACTGGTAACAACACAATGATTAATTAGTATTTGCAAATTGTGGTGATATACACCGATTATTCAGTTGTACAAAAGCAATGAAAATAATTCAAAATTTTTTTGAAGAGAAACAGCCTTGTAGCCCCAACATAAAATTAATAGAAAGTTACTTTACACAAATATAACCTTAACATAACTACCGATCTGAGCTAACTAGTCAATTATTAGTGCTTGTTAATATGACAAATAACATTATTTAAAAGCTATTAGGTTTAAAAAATTCTCAAGTAGCAAGATCTCATGGATACGTGAATGAACTATTATGGAAAACATTCGGCAATATAATATGATAGCCTGAAAGGTCCAGCTGGTCCCGGCTGAGGTTCGAGTCCTCCCTCGGGCATGGGTGTGTGTGTTTGTCCTTAGGATAATTTAGGTGAAGTAGTGTGTAAGCTTAGGGACTTGATGACCTTAGCAGTTAAGTTCCATAAGATTTCACACACATTAGAACATTTTGAACCAGAAATGTCTACACAGGAATCAGCACATTCTCAGCGTTTGGCGTCCACATCGGCAGCGCGTCTCAGTTCCGTGCTCGAGAGCTCAAGTGACAACAACAGGCAGGATGGCCTGCGCACGCCAGTAACGGCTTCTAGAACACACAGTCCCCGGTATTAATACACAGTTCACAAAAATACTGAAAACAACAGCCAAGCACTGGGTAACGGCAAATGCCGGAAGAGATGCTAAACGTTGTAGTGTGAGAACCGCAGTTGCTATTAAGGTAATTGTCCATTACACAGCCTCCAATGACGTGAAATTTCACTTGATAAATTTATAAACAACACCTAGTTCAAGGTTGTAATAACCAGACAATCCACACACATCCTTAAATATCAAAGCACCGTTTGATGCCGCAAAATTGTTAGTATTATAGTTGCCAACAAGGAAGAAGTTTGCAATTCCAATTTTAATTCAAATGGTTCAAATGACTCTGAGCACTATGGGACTTAACATCTGAGGTCATCAGTCCCCTAGAACTTAGGACTACTTAAGCCTAACTAGCCTAAGGACATCACACACATCCACGCCCGAGGCAGGATTCGAACCTGCGCCCGGAGCGGTCACGCGATTCCAGACTGAAGCGCCTTTAACCGCATGGCCACACCGACTGGCTCCAATTTTAATTATTTTAATTAGCGGCTGAAGTTTTTACAGAGAATAAACTTTGATTCATACAATTGACCACTTAACATATTAACAATAATAACAAAAAAGGAACCGCTGAATATCGGCTACACTTGTTATTCGAGATAAATGCAACGGAACCAGGGCACAGCGCAGTTACATGGACTTGGAATACCAACTATCCCGGACCCACGTGCAAGTGGTTTAAGGAATGACTAGCAAAAATCAAAGTGGCTACACGGAGCAATCACATCCAAAGTTCCACCACAAAATGGCTCACCATTTAAAGTTAGTCCAGGAGCTCGCTGTTACGTGCACGCCAGGGTAATCTCCCGCGCTCGCCTCAGGATTCGAGATAGACACGACTCTCAAACAGAGCCTGTCTTGACCGGTGACTGCATCCGCACTGCAATTCTGCTCGCCGCCAGACCCAGGCGCCGGAATGTCAGCATCGTGTGCCCTCGCAGTACACCAAGCGCCGACTGACTACTCGCGATGCTCCGTGCGCTGTCTTCCGTCTGTCACTGCCCCCGACCGAGTCTCTCCCTCGCGACCCGCGGCAGTCCTAAATACAGGGCGCTAGCCAACCACGACGCCGCAAAGCGATTAACTTCGACAGAGAAGCTATCCGGCCAAGAGCATCGTAGGAAGTCACGACTCAGCCACGTAATGGATATAAATTCCCTCTCAGAGCTTTGGACGACTGTTAGAGCAACGAAATCATACCGT
This sequence comes from Schistocerca piceifrons, assembly GCF_021461385.2. Lineage (NCBI taxonomy): Eukaryota > Metazoa > Arthropoda > Insecta > Orthoptera > Acrididae > Schistocerca > Schistocerca piceifrons. The sequence continues at coordinate 171,621,537 of NC_060139.1, forward strand.
AACAAATGAAAGTGTGAATTGACTATCAGTAACAAGGTATTTTTCGACAAAGATACACCTCACTTCTGCCATGTTTTTCCAAGTGTCTCCAGTCTTGCTTTGTGTAATTAGCGCTGTAGTCTCATAGGATTTGGATGTGTCTGTAAGTTTACTTCGTTTATAGTGCTTAGTCTTTCGCAAAGCTTCAGAAACGTTGCCCTATTAAGTGTGTATCAGGATCAGAAGCAACGAAATTAACAAGAGATACCAACAGGATATCAGAATGGGAATTGTGGAAGTAGCGACTATCCGAAATATCACCTCTGAAACACGAAAGATTAAGTACCATAAATGGAATAAAGTTAGAGAGACATACAAAACCTGCATGACTATACGGGTAATTAGACGACGGGAAATTGGAGACAGAGGTAAGGTATATCTCAGTCCACTAATACTGTATAGCTCATGGCCAACCCTCATATTTTTTATTGTATGATTCCATTTGCTAACAGTCACCCAACGTTCTCAGACGGAACATTTATGCAGGTTACAAAAAATGAATTTGTAGGCGGAGCTGAACAACCTCTATAAATATCGGACACCCTCTTAGCACAGTGGTCGCTAGGGAGACCTGTAAGTGGTTTATAACCGGTATCAGGCAGCCGTGCTACCATTCAGCGCTGGCGAAAGTCGTGGCAGTAAAATGATGTATAATTATGTTTCAGTCGGTTTTCTGTCAGTGTAGTAGCATGGGTCGAAGTGACAAAATGGTAAAAAGGAACTGTCTCGCTCGAGATGCCCGTGACCACACTGTGAATGCAGTAATCCGCTTTGTTTGTCTATTAAAGCAGTCTGACCAAATCGTATACAACTGCTCTCATGTATCACACCGTAAGGTCAGTGGTTGTAAATAGTCAGTAACCAGCAATGACATGTGACGCACGTCACGCCTTATCAATGACAAAGTTTAAAACCAGTCAGGAATTGCTGCTGTCAGCGCATGAGGGAACATCTCAACCCACTCCGATCGAACTGCATACAATGGACATTTAGAGGCACGTATGTCGCAAAATGCCATTCTTCACAGCGCCTCAGAGAGATGCACGCATTCTGTGAGCCACGAAACATAGTAACAGGACAATAGCTGGCCCATGAGGCGTTCCATTCACATCGTGTAGACAGTGTATGAGAACAAACTGAAAAGTAATGCCTCACAATTTTTTTATACTGTTCTCAAGATCAGCTGATTTATTAATGTCATGCTCATTACTCGACCGAGTTTATTACTTTGCTGAGCTAGAGGGATTATTGTGTGTAGCCTAGCGCTTTGTGGCATGACTATGTGGGTGAGTGAGAGGCCCTCAGAAAACAGAATGTAGGAATTCGAAGAGTTCATCCACACGTGGATCACACTCTTCTTCAGCACGATGACCCCATACCACACACGAGTATTGCAACAGCTGCAACGACCTGACGCCTTAGGTTCGCTGTTAACGATCACTCTACATACAGTCCTGACTTTCATCTGTTTCCAAAACATAGACGCCTTCGAGGATTTTCATAGTGATGTAGCGATGCAGGCAGAGATGAGGTTATGGCTCCGTCAATAAATTCAAACATTCTACATTGACAATATCAATTAACTGGTCTCTCGTTGACAGAGTGACTGTACACAAATAAATATGTAGATATGAAGAAAAATACGTAGAATGTTAATAACGTTGTTTTATTTAAAGAGCTGTACGGGTTTTTGTATTTCAAGGCGGAGGTGTTTATCTGATGTTTATCGAACTATGACTTGTGCCCGCTTATCAAAAAATGGTTCAAATGGCTCTGAGCACTATGGGACTTAACTACTGTGGTCATCAGTCCCCTAGAACTTAGAACTACTTAAACCTAACTAACCTGAGGACATCACACACATCCATGCCCGAGGCAGGATTCGAACCTGCGACCGTAGCAGTCGCACGGTTCCGGACTGCGCGCCTAGAACCGCTAGACCACCGTGGCCGGCGCCCGCTTATCCAGGATTTCGTGAGCGTGAAACAGGATGTTCATTTCAGCTTTATCTACGATCAAGGGTGTGTGCTATTCTCTACATCTCCATGATAAGTAATTGAAGACTCCCGTCTTCCAAAAAGGCTGCAAGCCGTGTTCACAGAACTGCTTACAGTGCACCACGATTTACAAAATAAATCTTTCAATCTGCAGAGGAGTAAAGACTGATTCGAAATTTTCTAGTTGAGATATTCCGTGCCATATCGGAGCTGAAAACAAATTTTGTATCTCCATGACAGTGCTCTTACCAGCTGAGCAATCCAGACGCCACTCATGATCCGCCCTCAGAGCTTTGTCTGCCAGCACCTCTTTAGACCCGGATCTCAATTCTGGGGAAGTATTGCTCAGTAATAGCTTTTTGCTTCGCAAATATTCGCAGAAAAGACGAAGAGGGTTTATGTGTAAATGTGGCATATGACAAACAAGTTGTATTCTGTAGTCTGCAAAGTTTTAGGTCTGTGAAGGTGACCATCATTACCTGAGTATCTAATAATTAAATTACATAGAAACAACACGTTCTTTTGAACCGTCTCATCTCTTAGTAGGGCTATTAACATACACTTCGATTATCGAACAAGAATCAGCTAAGATTGCTCTGCTACTTCTTGATAGAATACTACCCAATTCTTAAATATTTAAACACAAATCATTCCTATCATAATCTGTAAATAAAAGGAGTAAATACTTCGGAAATAAAAATTCTGTGTAACGTTCAGAAATCAACATATTAATAGAATAACAGAACATTGCAATTACGGAGCTACACTGCAACGTTTTCATAGCTGTCGTGTTTTACAATAGGATGTGATGTACAGAAACAAGTCACAAGAGCAGCCAACACATTGCTCCACTATTACTGCAACGATTGTGTTGATGTCAAGTTGCGGTAGCAAAAATGTTTCGTTTGTGGATATCATTATGTTACAACTTCAATGAATAAGAACACTTTGCACGAAAGGTGAGGTTCCAAGATCGATTCCCACTGCCGCACAACCTTTTTCAATTTCGCAATAGATTCACACCAAGATGTTTAACTGAATCGGGCTTGCCTACGATTCAGAGAATAGAGGCACTGGCTGCTGCTCTTCATCACATCTGTAACTGCAAAAAGAACGTAGCCAACTTTGTAGACTTGAATCTGTCATCTGTCTTCAATGTTTGTCGAGTAAAATAGTCAAATTTCAGTTAAAACTGTGTGTTCGATTACGTTGTATACGCTGTTTTCAGAGCTGTGTTCCCTTGCATTGAATGTTGATGTAAAACCTATTGTAGTTCTAGCTACATGGGGTTCTAATTTTTAAATATTGTCTGTACTTACCAGCATGATCAGAAGAAGATTCAAATTTATTTTAATTTTAAAATCAATAAAGCTTGTTAGTAACTAAAGCTTAATAACAATTAAAACTTAATAATAACGCTAAAGCTTATGTAATGTGTATTGTGTGTTAGGGATTACTGAGAAAGCTACATGGGACAGTCAACCTGGTTTACCACTGTTTACATCATTTCTTTCGACTGTTCTATGATACATACGTAAGCGAATGTATGTGATTGCACTGTTTCGTAACCAAGTGTGTTTCTTTCATTCTACTACTTTTGGAATAAAGTTATTTGCATGCCTTATGAAATACGGTTAACTGAGTCTTTGTGCTCAACTTTTTCGCAGGAATCTTTAAAATGTTTCATTTTCATTTTGGAGAGGATTTACTTCGTCTTTAACTGTGTGCACTTAAATAATCCCGATCACAATCCATCCGACAATAGTTCTATAAAACGATACGCCCACTTCAAGCGTCGTTGTAGTCGTGGAAGGAAGAAAGATAAGGACTTATCGTATCGTCAACGACAGGATCATCGGGGACCGAACACAAGTGCAGATATACAGGGATGGGGATGGAAATTAGACTTGTCTAGGTCAATGAATTTTTGCTGAAATTTGTTTATAGAAACAACGGAAAACAATTAGAACTGATAGTCAGGAAATTGAATCTTGTGTCTTCCGAGTTGGACACCAATGAACTTTGAACACGAGGCTCCATAGCTCTGGCACTGTACTGCAAACCCGCTTGTCACAACGAAGGCTCTATTGTGCTCAATTTAGAGTACTCGTAGCTGTACGTAAGGGTTTCATCGTTAGCAACTGCCAACTGCCATATTCTGTAACGTATATGTATACAGAACACTTGTGCTTCAGTACGATCATGCAAGAATCATTTAATTTCGCCCAATAGACTGTATTTTTAAAAAATAACTTGTTTCAGCAGATAAAAGGAAAAAGTCCTTACATTGTATCCCACTGCTCCCTACACTCTGAAGTGATGCATGTCTTAGTTCATTTTTGAGGTCTCTGCTAACTGCCGTATTTATTAACGATCGTAAATGCTTTCGAGAAAGCTGCTGCTAATTGATGTCATATGTAGATGGCGAGGTATGAATCGATATCTGGTGCCGCTGACTTTATTTCGGTGTTCCTGTGTAGACTATGGCAACTCTCTCTCTTTGATTTATAAAAACCCGTCGTTAAAATTATGACAGTTTGATGTGTTGATACACAGGAAAATTAAGAGTTTGGAGCAATCCAACACGTCCTTGACGCTCGGAATAAAACATCCGGACTGGATTAACAAAAAATTTTCAGTTAAACGGACACTAGCTTTACAATTTTCGCTGAGGTTCAATCATTTACAAAACAGGCATCCACTCGAGACAATGTCTTATATCCTTAGAAACCTCATTTGTTATTTTCGCACTTACGGTGCTGTTAACGAAATGCCCACGTATATTGATACAGAATTCATGTCTATTACAGCCAGTCAAAAAAGTCTCTTTCCTTTAACATATTATCGGCTCAAATGGCTCTGAGCACTATGGGACCTAACATATGAGGTCATCAGTCCCCTAGAACTTAGAACTACTTAAACCTAACTAACCTAAGGACATCACACACATCCATGCCCGAGGCAGGATTCGAACCTGCGACTGTAGCGGTCGCGCGGTTCCAGACTGAAGCGCCTAGAACCGCTCGGCCACACCGGCCGGCAACATCTTATTATTAAATCCTTGGTGGTGCGAGATCTCTTCACACATTTTCCAAGTAGATGATTAAATTAATAGATACCAATAAAGTTTAAAAAATGACAGCTCCATTTGTATTATCGCGAAATAAGGAAAAGAGTACCACGGACACAATATGCGGGTTGTGATGGCCATCATTAAAACAAAATCGTTTTACTTTGCGGCTAGATTTCAGTCTCAGACTTTCTCCTCTGAATGGGAAAATATTTTGTTGCCATCCACCTACAAATGGAGAAATTATCACTGTAATAAAGTAAATCATAGTTTGCATGGAAATATGTAAGTTTTCGTTTTTCCAGCGCGCTGGAACCGTAAGGAAATAGAGTGAAAGTGATTCGATCAGCCATATGCCACTTGCTTCGGTGTGATTTGCAGAGACGTGTTGCGTATGTAGATGTAAATTTTGATTTTATTGGGTATAAAATTCTCGCGTAGCCATCATCACAAAACTCAATTACCACCTCCTCTGAAGGAGCACTGTTCTTCTGCTTGTCTATGGAAATTTAATCTCAAAAGCACCACTTGCTTTTGAATCGTTTGATATCTGCTCAGTACAATAAATAATTAACATTATACAGTTTGAAATCGTTTTTCAAAAAAATTTCACATACCATACCCAATTCAGCTCTACAACCACATTCCAATTCTCTTTTAATTGTCTTCCTTTTCCCAGTCTAATTACGTAAAATATAGAAGTACAAAATGTGTCACCCATGAAATCTACACATCAGATAACGTAAACAAATTAATCTGAGATATTTATAAAAATGTAAACACGAAAAGAATATTTCCATCCCAAAATATATTGCGGATTATATTCTTATTGCGCATTTGATATTCACGCACAATATTCTACAACTATTTGTACGAAAATCAAAAATTCCTTGGCATTGTACAGTGACTAAATGTAGAAACGACACAAGTACAAAGAGAAGATCTTCAGCCACATGAGAAATAAAAGAGTTCTGGGCTGCAGAAATCCCAGAAGAGCGCAGATGACTGCTCTACAGTATACTGAGATAACAAAAGGCGTGGGATACCGCCTAATACCATGTCGGACCTCCTTTCGCTCGGCGTAGTGCAGCAACTCGGCATGACAAGGACTCATCGTGTCACTATCAGTTCCCAGCAAAAATATTGAGCTATGCTGGTTCTATAGCCGTCCGTAACTTCACGATTTTGTGCAAGAGCTCTCGATTACGTCCCACAAAGGTTGGATGGGATTCATTTCGGGTGATCTGGGTGGCCAAATCATTCACTCTAACTGCCCAGAATGTTCTTCAAATCGATCACGAACTCTTTTGGCCCACTTGAGCATTGTCATCCACAGAATTTCAGTAGTTGTTTGGGAACATGAAGTCCATGAATCTCTGCTAATGGTCTCTATGTAGCCGACCATAACCATTTCCACCCAATAATGACATGGTCCTGAGCACCTACTCCATTACATGTAAACACAGCCCACTCCAGTATGCAGCCACCGCGAACTTGGCGCACTGTGTTGTTGACAACTTGGGTTCATGGCTTCGTGGGGTCTGCGTCACACTCGAATACTATCATCAGCTCGTACGGTTTTACTATCGTCCTTGGCCCAATCGACATGATCAGAGCCCGGCAGAGGCGCTGGAGGCCATGTCGTGCTATTAAGAAAGACACTCGTGTAGATCGTCTGCTCCCATAGCTCATTAATGACAGATTTCTCCGCACTGTTGCAACGGATACGTTTTTCGCACGTCCCATATTTATTTCTGCGTTTATTTCACGCAATGTTGCTTGTTTGTTAGCACTGACAACTATACGCAGTTGCCGCTGTTCTCGGGCATAAAGTGAAGGCCGTCGGCCACTGCGTTGTTCGTAATAAGAGATAATTTCTAAAATTTCGTATTTTTGCCACACTGTTGAAGCTGTGCATCTTGGAATATTGAATTCCCTAACGATTTCGGGAATACTATACTCCATGCATCTAGCTCCAGATACCATCACCTATTCAAAGTCTGTTAATTCCCGCCATAACCACATCAGACACCTTTTCACATGAATCACCTGAGTACAACTGGCAGCTCCGTCATACGTTGAGTTCGCAATGCTACCTTCTTCCGTAAATGTGCATATGACATGTCCCATGACCTATTCACCTCAGTGTATGATTTCAGGGTCCTGGCCATAAGTTCAAATGGCTCTGAGCATCTTAACATCTGAGGTCGTCAGTCCCCTACACTTAGAACTACTTAAACCTAACTAACCAAAGGACATCACACACATCCATGCCTGAGGCAGGGTTCAAACCTGCGACAGTACCAGCAGCGCGGTTCTGGACTGAAGGGTCTAGAACCACTCGTCCACAACGGCCGGCTCCAGGCTATAAGTGCCCCGACAAAGATGGCCACAGTTCTGTCATAGGAAGGAAAAAGTGCTCATACTGCGTTTTTACTGTACGGTGAAAAGAAACTTGTACATAACAAATGTATGTTAAGCACGCGCAATGGTCACATGAATCCGACGGGAAGTGTAAGGGGCACATTGCCGCTCTGCTCCATGCCTCTTGGTTCTCCGGCATTTTTTGAACTACCAACACTTCACACGCAACAGCCGACAGAGAGAAGCCGTTGGGAAGTGGGTCGATCGGTTTGATTGAGAGGTCCGACCATCTTGGTTACCCAGTGTAGAAACCTCAGTTCTTTCCTCCGCCGGTTACACCATACACGTCACTATATCAGAAGCCGAGTTTATGATCCGATATGTTGCCTATATCGTGTCTCTCTGACTGTACAGTTTCCAGGGTCTGGTCTCCAATGAAATTATCATGTCCCATGTGGCTCCGGTGAGGACCAATCTGTGTATAGTTGAAACTCTTACGTCGAAACAAACACACACACACACACACACACACACACACACACTCACTCACAGCAGAACCGATAGCAGAGAGTATTGTGCTGTCTCCTGAAATCCTGGTCTGTTTCCAGTCATCTTCAAGCACTTTTGAAGGAAAGTAGGTACGGAGAAGGACTGTAACTGCTGATAGTTACAGGGTCTTCTCCGCCCACGCAAACCACCTTCGCGATATGCTGACTGTTTTGTATGCCGTAATGTCTCTTTATACTATGACAATTGCTTAGCCGCTGCACCAATTCGTCGAGTAAAATCTGTAAAATTAACGTTTATGCAGAAGCACCATATACACTGATGAGGGAAAACGTTATGATCACCTACTTAGTAGGTGTTTGTCCGTATGTGGAACGAAATACATCACTGAACTTGCGTATCAGGGAGCCGATAATTTGTTGGTAGGTTTGTGGAGGTATGATGTGGAGGTATGAGGCATCAGATGTCTAAGCGCAGGTCACGTAATTCGCGTAAATAACGGGCCGCTGATTTCTGTAGGCAGTGATGGCGCCCGATAGAACCCAGATGGATTACGTAGCAGTTACATCAGGAGAATTTCGTCGTCGAGACATCAACGTGAGTTCACTACAATGCTCCTCAAACCATTGTAGGACGGTTCTGGCCCCGACACACTCAAGATGGCATCGCCGTTAGGGACGACATCAAATGTGATGGGATGCACTTGGTTCGTAGCTCTTAGCGTGTTTTCGATTACTACCACAGGTCCCATGCAAGCGCAGGAAAATGTCTCCCACAGCGTAACACTGCTACCACCAGTCTGCGTCGGTGGCGAATTGCACGTTTCGAGCCGCTGTTCACCTCGATAAGGGCGTTTGTGGAGACGACCGTTGACTAGTGTAGCAAAGATGTGATCCACCTGAAGAGCCGACACATTTCCATTGATCGATGGTAGAATCCCGATGGTCTCGATTTCACTGCAATCGTAACTGACGATTTCGCTGTGTCAACATGTGAACACGCTGGGATAGCCTGCTGCCGAGCTGCATGGTCAACAATGCACGATGTACGGTGTGCTTCGAAACACTTGTGTGTGGACCAGCATTGTGCTCTTTCGCCAGAGATGCCACAGATCACCATATGTCCTACATTTCAGAGTAGACAATCCTCCGAACCCCACGGTGTTTGAAGAGCTGTGGACATCCAACTATTTAGCGCCTAGTGGTAGTTTCACTGTCCTTTTACATAGATGCTCACGAGAGTAGCACGTGAACATTCGACCAGCTTCTCCGTTTCCCAAGTACTCGTTGGCAGGCTCTGCGTAAGAATAACCTGCCCTTTGTCAGAAATCACTTATTTCGATGGATTTCCACATTTGTAGCCCATATATTCGGTAGGGTGATCACTCATCTGCGTCAGCTGCCCTTACATTCTCGTACTCCTGTTACCGCGTCTGTGCCCCCAACGCAATCAGGTGGCAACCAACGTCGTGGTAGGTAGTGGTCATACCTTTTTTGCTTATCAGTGCATATGCTACAACAACACTAGCCTAAAGTAAAGTTGAACGCCATTGGATTAGATATTGGTTTATATGTAGTCCACTCTAGAACGATACGTAGAACACAAAACATTTGGAACCTATGTAAGTAGGCTGTTTAGGTTTTTATATTGGTAACACCACGTAGCGCTCTGATGAAAATCACTGGCTGTGCTGTGGGCAGTCAGTGGCTGGTTGGCATTGTTGTAATACTCGCCGTTGTAGTGTTGGGCAGCGGCAGCTGGATGTGAACAGTGCGTAGCGTTGCGCAGTTGGAGGTGAGCCGCCAGCAGTGGTGGATGTGGGGAAAGAAATGGCGGAGTTTTGAAATTTGTAAGACTGGATGTCATGAACTGCTATATATATTATGACTTTTGATGATCTTAAGGTAAATACATTGTTTGTTGTCTATTAAAATCTTTCATTTGCTAACTATCCCTATCAGTAGTTAGTGCCTTCCGTAGCTTGAATCTTTTATTTAGCTGGCAGTAGTGGCGCTCGCTGCATTGCAATAGTTCGAGTAACCAAGATTTTTGTGAGGTAAGCAATTTGTGAAACGTATAGGTTAATGTTAGTCAGGGCCATTTTTTTGTAGGGATTTTTGAAAGTCAGGTTGCGTTGCGCTAAAAATATTGTGTGTCAGTTTAAGCACAGTCATGTATAATTTTTCTAAGGGGACGTTTCATATGTCGACCCTTAGCCGAGGATGCCTCACTGAAATCTTCTTATTTGTTTCTTGTAGTTTGTGTAATTAGTGTAGCTTTTGTTTATTGCTAGCGCGTAATTATAGAGAGAATTTCCTTTGTAGTTGTAGTTTTTCATTGTTGTACAGTAAAACAGTTGTGGCATGCATGTAGATTTGCAGCAAGTATTTCGCAGCTGCGCTTGCAATTAACGAGATATTGTTTTCAGTGCTACGTTAATGTGTTCTCTTATTTTTGCTCTTCAAATTGTGTTTTTCTGTGTTATCGTGTGAAATATTGTGACAATAATGGCGTGTGAAAAACGTAATACTAGGCTCCAAAGTAAACTGAGAAATGACAGTGAAGACGAAAGCAGTGTGTTAGCGCCACCGAGTAATGAATTAACTAATGTTCAAAGTAGTAATTTGGTAATTGTACATAGGGAAATGGAGCGGGCTGCAAACAATGGTGTAGACAGTGAAACAATTAGTGAACAGGGAAGCATTAACAGGGAAGCTTGCCTCAGGAATCCGAAATGACAGGACACAATCTTGCAAATACTGTAGATTGAGGTTTTGCGTCCACACGGTTTTCTCAAATAAGTCAAGACACATTTTCTGCTTTTCAAACTGCGAATATTGCCGGTTCAAATGCATTGCTGAATAGCACTGAGGAACATGTTTCAGACACCAGTGCATTGTTATTACAATTAATGCAACAAATGGGACAAAAGCTTCAAAAGTTAGACACAATGGAACAAAATCAGAGACAAACACAGCAAAAGCTTCAAACGTTAGACACAATGGAACAAAATCTTCAAAAGATAGACACAATGGAACAAAATCAGAGACAAACACAGCAAAAGCTTCAAAAGTTAGACACCACACTTGATCAAACACGTGAAGATTTAACTACTGAGTTAATAACATTGAATTGAAATGTCAAAAAGTCTGTAATGACGCAAAAACACAGATTTGTGAGCATTTTCAACCTATTTTTTCGCGGCATGAAAATGCATTACAGAATCACGAAGCAGCCATAAAAGAACTGCAAACTTTTGTTCTTCAAAATCATGAGACCCTGCAAGCTAAAATTGACTCAGTTGCATCTACCGATTCAGTTACGCAACTTGCAAAAACTCAAGAAAACTTAAAGGACACAGTAGATACTCTGATAATTTGTTCAGAAAGACACATGGAGGAAATTAGTTCATTATCAGAGAAAGTAGTTGAACTTTCGGATCAGCTAAATAATTTGTCTACGAAGGTAGATGATAATCTGAATGACACAAAACCGGTAGTCTTTAATGACACAGAAGAGTGCGAACAAATTAGGAAATTCAAACAAAATCTGAATCAAATTACTATGCAACACCAAAGAGAAATCCGGGAGGTACAAGATCAGCTGACACAGATAATACAAGAATTACGTATTTCATAGGACACTCGCGCTCCAATACGGGAAGAGGGACATAGAAATACGGAACAGCCACAAAATAATAACACAGGGCACTTCGGAAATTATGAAAGAAATTGGCAAGGTATACCGAATTTTGAGATGGAACCGCCGAAACGACGTAACAATGATGGACATGCGACTAGCCGACATGATGATTTTGACTATAAGTTGTTCATTACTACACGTAAATTCAAAACATTTAAGAATTCTGGCAATGACATTCATCCACAAGCATGGCTTCATCAATTCTCTCATTGTTTTCCTGCCAACTGGTCATTAGAATACAGATTAGAATTTATGTGTGGCTACTTAGAGAATGAGCCAGCTGTAAGAATGCGATCGGTCATTCACGATTGCCACACTGAAGGAGAATTTTACCATGCCTTCCTCTCAGCATATTGGTCGCAAGCCACACAAGACCGAGTAAAACATGGCATCATAATGATGAAACATTTCGAAAAATCTGAATTTTCCAGTCTTTTGAAATATTTTGAAGACATGTTGCACAAGAATCAGTACCTGTCAAACCCATACAGCCCCTCAGAAGTCATCAGCATTTGCTTAATCAAATTACCTGAACATTTACGGCATATTATTTTGGCAGGACGTTGCAAAGACGACATTGAAGCTTTTCAGGGACTCTTACAAGAATTAGAATCTGACACTGACAATCGCAGAATGCGGAAACAGGAACACAACAATTACAGGTCACATCCGTCGCAATTCCGCGATGAAAGAAATAATAACTGGACACGGCAAGGCTAGTCTCACAACACAAATCGTGACCAAAACAGACACCACCCGTATGACAACAATTGGCAGAGTAGTAATAATTGCAGGGAAAGATCACCTCTCCGCAGCAATGACTATCACAGAGACAATCAGAGGAACAGACAATAAATATTATCAGGGGAGACAGAATAACTTTAGACGCAACAGTCCAGCGTGCAGTTACGATTCAGGGAGAAATTCTCCACCACGTGACAGACAAGAAAGAAACTATGGAATCTACCGACATGACGACAGACGATATGATCGTAACGACAGACCTGAATTGCATCAGAACTGGCGGGATTCAAACAGAGCAGGGCCCTGTCAACAAGGTGAATTTGTAGAAGTTAGGTCTCCAAATCCCAATAACGACGCGCGCCAACAAAGAGACAATAGGCAATGACTCATACCGCTGGCAGCCACAAAACGTACGTATGAAACTGACGACGCAGCTGCCGTAGCTAGTAATTACGTAAAAATGGAAGACATTAGGGACATCTTACTCCATGAACACGACGTAAAACATAACAACATTGCATATCCTGTGATTCACATTACAGTAAATGATGTAAAATTTACTGCAGTAGTTGACTCTGGCAGTTCCACTTCAGTAATTAGTGTAACAGCCTTTAGCAAATGCAACAAATCGAACGATTGCCCCACACTTCCGTTACGTAAGATTAAATTACAAGGTGCAATCGTTGGAAAAAGTGTAGATGTACGCCAACAAACCAACTTAGAATTCTTTTGTCAAAGCCACAGCTTCTCTATGAACTTTCTCATTGTTCCATTACTGTCGACGGAAATTATTTTGGGAGTAGACTTTTTGAATGAATACAAAGTAATCTTAAACTTTCACGATGTTGAAATAAGTTTAGAGAAAGAATGTAAGTCAATAGCTTTGAAATTTGAAGATTGGCTCTCAAACCATGACGAGGAAATTAATCGGCTTTACCTTCTGTTAGACAACAGTTCGGAATTTTCTACGGAACTAGACAGTAACAATCACTCTGCAAGTACTGACAGGGCTGATATCGACGGCATATATGACATTAATGAGTTAATTCAGAATAAAATTCAAACAATTGAGAATTGTAATGACAATGATAGGCAGGACCTTTTTGAGATTTTACAAGCACAGTCCACAGTTTTTACTCATAAAACAGGAACAATCAAGGGATTTCAATACCAATTTCGTGTTCGTGAGCATACTAAATTTTGTGTTAGACCATATGTAATTCCAGCACATTATAGGGACCGTGTTAGAACAGAAATACAATCTATGCTTGACGAGGGCATTATTGAGCCTGCAGTAAGCTCATACAACAATCCATTACATGTTGTTGAGAAGAAAAATGGATCGATCAGGCTTGCCTTAGATTCGAGACAAATCAATAATATCATTATTCCTGAAACAGACAGACCGCAAACGTTGGAAGAACTTCTTCAAAATTTTAATGGTGTATAGGTATTGTCTTCCATTGATCTCAGATCCAGCTTTTATCAGATCGAACTTCATCCAGAATGTAGAAAATACACAGCTTTTCTTTGTTTCGGCGTTTGTTATCAGTTTCGGAAACTTCCCTATGGTTTGAACATTTCTTCAGCAGCATTCATTCGTGGGCTAAATTCCACATTACCTGAGTTCTTAAAACGTCACATCACCTTATACATGGACGATATTCTAATAGCAGAAGCTTCATGGGAACAACATAATCGCATCCTCAACAGTTTGTTACGTATTTTTGCAGAATCTGAAATTACAGTTGACTTGGAAAAGTCTGAATTCGGTAGGTCAAAGGTGAGGTTTTTGGGACATATTATTTCTTCTGAAGGCATTCAGCCAGATCCTGAAAAGTTAGAAGCAATCAGAGCCATTCTAGTTCCATCCACAAAAAAACAAGTCCACAGTTTTCTAGGTCTCGTAAATTTTTACCGTAAATTTTTACCGTTATGTTTACTGGTTCTGATAGACAAAGATGTAGTATCACAAGTAGACCATTCGTGTCAAATGTTAGATTTACGTGCTACACCGAACACAATCAGAGAGCTTGTACCTTTTCCGAATGCACGTAAACTTCAACACAAAGACATAATTGATTTAGCTATTAAAAATATCAAATCGGCAGCAAACAAAAGGAGAAAACTACACGACAAAGCAAACGTAAATAAATTATATATTGATCAGAAAGTTCTCATTAAAGCTCATTCATTGTCACATAGGAAGAAACACTTGAGTCGCAAATTCTTTCTAGTTTACAATGGACCTTACAGAATCTGACGTATACCACATGATAATTGCGTTGAAGTTGAAACTCTGCGTACTAGGAAGAGTAAAGGTTTTCACCACATTTCACATGTAAAACCGTTTATTGAAACATAATCTGCTTTTTAACTTCGTCTTTGTCATAGAACTTTTCACTTCACACTTCTAGTATGCTTTGTCAGACTTAAGAAATTGTTAACATGCAACAAAGTTTGAAGTTAAATATCAAGTCTAGAACCTAGGGAACATTTTTAAACAGAAATTATGAATGCATTGTTATAGTGAACAGATGACACAGTGTTGTATTTGTACATTCTTGCTTGTTAGTTGCACGATTATGTAACGACTATCAGGCTTACATACTTAGGACATATACTGGTATTGCTAATGAGAATTTAATGCAACATTTTGATTTACTTGAACATACATTCTGGATTTAAAGTACTTTCTGTGAGATACCAGATGACACAGTGGTTAGTTTATGTGACAACTACACGATTTTATCACGACGCTACTAGTGAGTGACAATTTACAATGTTGCTTTTGCGGTGTATCTGTTTTATATCTGCACAGTTCTTCTGAATTATTCTGGAAAGTAAAATATGTTTTAGTAGTAACTTTTTTGGTATAGCTACAATGAGACAGCCTTTTCCGTAGCACAACAATACGTTACAGCACAGTACTTTCTTCAACCCGGCAATAAGCGTAATAACTAAGATATCTATACGCAAAGCAATTCACTTCGTTTATTACGAGGTAAGTACATTGACTTCAGCAGAACTTTGCTTACAGAGGACGATAACTACGACACTTCCACAGAATCATCTTACAACAAGACGCACATTTAGCGCTACAGGACACGCATTTGAGTGATTAATTTTGTACTTGAACCATTTATTTTTCAAGATTTTTGAATTACAAAGGTTTTCCGTGATACATTTCATTCCATTGCTGTAATCTGTAACACCTGAGGGTATAATTACATTAATCCTCAGGGGTACATGCCTACTTTGTGTACCATGTGTCTGGCAAGCACAAGGAGCCCTAGCTAATATGGTATTTGCTTTTACAACTTTACACATCGGTACCATATTTCTCTAACACATAAATTACACTGCTATCTGATCATTTTACTGAGGGACAAACATTTTTTTTACTACATCAGTGACAGATGTTTACGTAATTACACGGTTGGATAACTTCACACTTATGAAATTGTATTTTGTCTGTACTTTGTGAAATGTTCTTATTTTTTCCGAACCATTGTGATACTATGAGAGCTTTGAATGATGTATTCCGTATGGGATCATGATTTTAAGTACGTTTGAGGCAGATGACACTTATGACATGAGCAGAGAATTTTTTTTTAGGTTTTGAAATTATTGGAGGCAGCTACAACGATTTTGAGAATTGACTGGGGTGTTATGATGTTATTATTACGATGACTATGTGTATTATGCTGTTGCGGTATGTTTATGATCAATATGCTGATGCTATTTGAGTTATTTGATTATGCTACATATCTGTTATGATGAGATATTGAAGAAGTGTCGACGAATAAGGTAAGGAATAATGAGTAGTGGTTAGGGACTCTGGTTTGTGAAAAAGGTTGTTGGAAACCAAGAATCATACTTTAAGAGTTATGAAATGTATGTAAATGCGTGAATGTATTACAATGGCGACGAAAAATTTTTGGACACTGTTATATCAATAAGATTTTGTTTCTACAGATTTGAAACGCAAATTCTTGACCTGTGAAATACTTTATATGAGACTGTCACTGTAGCGGAAACTGCTGTCGTATATATTTCGGTAAGAAAGTTAAGTGACCACCTTCACGTAATGTGTCATGGGCACCCAGCTGCGTGACAGACACCTGGAAAAAAGCCATTAGTGTGTGCCTTTCAGAGGCACAGGTGGAGAAGCGATTTGTGAAATGTATAGGTTAATGTTAGCCATATGAAACGTCCCCTTAGAAAAATTATACATGACTGTGCTTAAACTGACACAAAATATTTTTAGCGCAACGCAATCTGACTTTCAAAAATCCCTACAAAAAAATGGCCCTGACTAACATTAACCTATACGTTTCACAAATCGCTTACCTCACAAAAATCTTGGTTACTCGAACTACTGCAATACAGCGAGCGCCACTACTGCCAGCTAAATAAAAGATTCAAGCTACGGAAGGCACTAACAACTGATGGGGATAGTTAGCAAATGAAAGATTTTAATAGACAACAAACAATGTATTTACCTTAATATCATCAAAAGTCATAATATATATAGCAGTTCATGACATCCAGTCTTACAAATTTCAAAACTCCGCCAATTCTCTCCCCACATCCACCACTGCCGGCGGCTCACCTCCAACTTCGCAATGCTACGCACTGTTCACATCCAGCTGCCCAACACTACAATGGCAGACAACAATGCGAACTAGCCACAGACTACACACAGCACAGCCAGTGATTTTCATACAGGGCGCTACGTGGCGTTTCCAATAAGAAAACCTGAACAGAATACTAACATAGCCCCCATGCTCCCCACAAAAATTTTTACAAATTGATTTGGGCAGTGGCCAATAATGATTTGATAAAATTTTTCGTAATTACAATAACAAGGATATCAAATGCACACACTTACTGATACAATGTTGGTCAAAAGCCAAAATTTTCTCACAGGTCATAAAGACAGTCCTGATCATTCATCACAGTAAAATTGCAGTGTTTTTCTCAAAGGCTGAGCAGTAAAAGAAAATGCACACGTAAGTAGTGGATTTCCATGCAGTATTGAAGAAGTAGTGTTGTCCTTCCATCGGAAAGACAGTGCTGACTCTCGACATGCAGACAGGTAATGTGCCACAACAGAGCAAACCCACAGCAGAGTCATTCGACGTTTTGAAGAATATTGGTAGGTAGGTCATCACAGAGCAGACCCACTATAGTCTTGGTAGAGAGTATGGTATATGTGGGCCACCAAAGGTGCAGACCCACTATAGTCCTTGTAGAAATAATGGTATTGATGATTCATCAAAGGTGTAGACCCACTGTAGTCCTTGTATAGATGGCCAGTAGCCATCTGCTGCGACTGTGCAGGTGCACAATCACCATTGAAAAGTCTTGCAGACAATATAGCAAGTCCATAATCACCACTTGTGCACTCACAAAGTTTTTGGAATTGTCCTTGGAACCAGCAATGCTGTTATCCAGTCCCTTGCTGAATTATTAACGCACATGTAAACACTAACAGTCCCTACTTCTCACATATTGTCCATATACTATGACCAACAGAAATGTCTGCAGTGAAATGGAACTTAGAAGTTAATAATATGATGAATTGGTGTCAATTACAATTTTATAACATAAGAATACAATTACAAAGGTACAAAATACATAATTAAAGAACATAACAATACAGATAACATTTGTAGTACAGGCTTTACAAAAGAATCGAAATAACATATACATCAGTGTTACAGGAATTATGACATCAGTACATATATAAAAGATCAGAATAACTTTCGAAACATCAACTTCACACATGAGCATGAAAACAGAACAGAATACATAATGTCTAAACATCTTTACAAAGAAAATAACATATTATCAGAAAAATTCTACGACATAACTCTTATTAGCTAAACACATAAAGACAGGAAAAAGACAAATTCACACAGTGTAATAACACAAAAATACAGGACAGGGTTTGTTTTCAGTGTAACATTTGATACTGCAGTCCAACCCAAAACGTCATTCCATAGATCTTTCGTCTTACCTCAACATTTGTTTCCACCAAAAAAAAATCCTATCCAAGCATACTTTCTGTATTTATATGTTCACATATTTCTTACCTCATTATTTATTTTCCATTATCTTACCTTATCATTTATTTCCAAGAAAATCCTACCTAAACCTGTTGTCCCTAAACCCTAATTTTTGTTCATTTCCTCTTTCAAAATCCTTTGTTGGCCAAACCATTTTCTTATAGCTTCTCAATGCATTTCATCCAATTCATCACAACTTGTTCTCATATATATTCTACCCCTCTTAAGCTAACTTAAATCTACTGAGCTCAGATGCTAAACTAGGGGACGAGGTAATGCAGCAGCGCAAAACAATTAACACAAACAGCAACGACAAAAAAAAAAAATAGAAATTGGCACAGCAACTGCGATATTACAACTAATATAAGGCACTGTGCAGCAAACAAGAAAAATAAATCCGTAGTAAAACTGGCTTAACAGAATAATACAAAGTCAAATTCAGTAACACTATGCCTGGCAAGCAGCAGCAGCAAATGCAATAACTTATATCTAAACAAGCAGAAAAATTATTTCAGTAAAAATGGCCATGTTTAATACCTATGTCACATCTTAACACTAGGGTGATGCATCACGAGAACTTACTCTAGCAGACAAGTTACCAAATTGTAAAAAAAATTATTTATGCAGTTCCTGTGAAGGCAAATGTCTATTTATGTTCTCTCGTTTTCTTGGAAGCAGATCATTTTTTTTTTTTTTTTGCTGGATCTGTAGGAATAAAATAACTACATTAGTACATCTATTAAATTTTATTTCAACCAATGCTGCAGTGCAGCTAGAAGCTAGATATTAAACAAAACAGGCAAAGCAAGGCGTGAAACGTCATTCGCTAGCCATAAGGCATTTCATAATGCAGTAAACAATCTTCCAACTAGCAAGACAATAGACATGAAATGTATCTCATCATTTCATTTCAGTAAATATTATAAATTAAGAACTCTACAGTGTAATCATGTTTTCAAATTTGAGGGTGTCGTATTTACGATGCTTTCTACAAAGGAATGTCAATAGCGAGGATAATGGCCTCTTTTTTTTCATCTCCACCTGTGCCTCTGAAAGTCACACACTAATGGCTTTTTTCCAGGTGTCTGTCACGCAGCTGGGTGCCCACGACGCATTACATGAAGGTGGTCACTTAACTTTCTTACCGAAATATTAACGACAGCAGTTTCCGCTACAGTGACAGTCTCATATAAAAATATTTCACAGGTCAATCTGTAGAAACAAAATCCTATTGATATAACAGTGTCCAAAAATTTTTCGTTCGCATTGTAATACATTCACACATTTACATACATTTCATAACTCTTAAAGTATGATTCCTGGTTTCCAACAAACTTTTTCACAAACCAGAGTCCCTACCCACTACTCATTATTCCTTACCTTATTCGTCGACACTTCTTCAATATTTCATCATAACAGATATGTAGCATAATCAAATAACTCAAATACCATCAGCATATGGACCATAAACATACCGCAACAGCATAATACACATAGTCATCGTAATAATAACATCATAACACCTCAGTCAACTCTCAAAATCGTCGTAGCTTCCTCCAATAATTTCAAAACCAAAAAAAAAAAATTCTCTGCTCATATCAAAAGTGTCATCTGCCTCAAACGTACTTTAAAAATCATGATCCCATACCAAATACATCATTCAAAGCTCTCATAATATCACAATGGTTCGGAAAAAATAAGAACATTTCACAAAGTACAGACAAAATACAATTTCATAAGTGTGAAGTTATCCAACCGTGTAATTACGTAAACATCTGTCACTGATGTAGTAAAAAAAAATTTTGTCTCTCAGTTACATGATCAGATAGCAGTGTAATTTATGTGTTAGAGAAATATGGTACCGATGTGTAAAGTTGTAAAAGCAAATACCATATTAGCTAGGGCTCCTTGTGCTTGCCAGACACATGGTACACAAAGTAGGCGTGTACCCCTGAGGATTAATGTAATTATACCCTCAGGTGTTACAGATTACAGCAATGGAATGAAATGTATCAAGGAAAACCTTTCTAATTCAAAAATCTTGAAAAATAAATGGTTCAAGTACAAAATTAATCACTCAAATGCGTGTCCTGTAGCGCTAAATGTGCGTCTTGTTGTAAGATAATTCTGTGGAAGTGTCGTAGTTATCGTCCTCTGTAAGCAAAGTTCTGCTGAAGTCAATGTACTTACCTCGTAATAAACGAAGTGAATTGCTTTGCGTATAGATATCTTAGTTATTACGCTTATTGCCGTGATGAAGGAAGTACTGTGCTGTAACGTATTGTTGTGCTACGGAAAAGGCTGTTTCATTATAGCTATACCACAAAAGTTACTACTAAAACACGTTTTACTTTCCAGAATAATTCAGAAAAACTGTGCAGATATAAAACAGATACACCGCAAAAGCAACATTGTAAATGGTCACTCATTAGTAGCGTCGTGATAAAATCGTGTAGTTGTCACATAAACTAACCACTGTGTCATCTGGTATCTCACAGAAGGTACTTTAAATCCAGAATGTATGTTCAAGTAAACCAAAACGTTGCATTAAATTTTCATTAGCAGTACCAGTATATGTCCTAAGTATGTAAGCCTGATAGTCGTTACGTAATCATGCAACTAACAAGCAAGCATGTACAAATACAACACTGTGTCATCTGTTCACTATAACAATGCATTCGTAATTTCTGTTTAAAAATGTTCCCTAGGTTCTAGACTGGATATTTAACTTCAAACATTGTTGCATGTTAACAATTTCTTAAGTCTGACAAAGCATACTAGAAATGTGAAGCGAAAAGTTTTATGGCAAAGACAAAGTTAAAGAGCAGATTATGTTTCAATAAACGGTTTTACATGTGAAATGTGGTGTAAACCTTTACTCTTCCTAGTACACAGAGTTTCAACCTCAACGCAATTATCATGTGGTATACGTCGGATTCTGTAAGGTCCATTGTAAACTAGAAAGAATTTGTGACTCAAGTGTTTTTTCTTATGTGACAATGAATGAGCTTTAATGCGAACTTTCTGATCAATATATAATTTCTCTGCATTTGCTTTGTCGTGTAGTTTTCTCCTTTTGTCTGCTGCCGATTTTATATTTTTAATAGCTAAATCATTTATGTCCTTGTGTCGAAGTTTACGTGTATTCGGAAAAGGTACAAGCTCTCTGATTGTGTTCGGTGTAGCACGTAAATCTAACATTTGACACATATGGTCTACTTGTGATACTACATCTTTGCCTATCGGAGCCAGTAAACATAACGGTGCTCCTGATATTTCGTGGGAGACATCTAGTGACATTTATAAAGCGTATTTGCAGGGCAAAGTATGGGCGGTATGACGACCAGGAATCCTTTCTCCTCCGTAGTTAGGTGTAAAACGCCCGTGGTGACATTTAGTCACTCCATTTGTGCAAGCTTTCCGCCCCCCCCCCCCTCGCCCCCCTCGTATGGCCAGTAGTAACCTGTGCTCTGTGGTACTTGAAGGGTGGTTATGGGCGTCATCCTGGAAAAAACACACTTTGTGGGAGTCGAAGTCAGCATTAGACCCCCGAGGCAGACGATACACAGCGTCGCTTCCGCATATTAGAAAATAGAACGATAATTTGCTTCCTAGTTGCTTATAAATAGTGACTACCACTGCAGACGTTGCTTCGTTTTATGTGGGAAGTTGTTATGAGGGCCGAAAAGTGAGATGAGCGGCTTCTGGTCGTTTAGCAGGCGTACTTTTGTGTCATGCACGATTTTTTTTTTTTTTTTTTGGAAATGACATTTTCTGTTTGTACTATTATAAAACGTATTTGTCTGTAATCGCGATTTCAGTCTACTATGCTTTTCTCATGCATTCTTATTATTAAATGCATTAACGTATAAACATTTCTTTTAAAAAGACAGAATCCTCGATAAAGGGTAATGGTAAATCAGATATTTACGAAAAAGTATGACGCGCCAAGTGGTTTTGACGAAACGTGGTTTCATAATCAATACACTGTGAATAAATGTTGACAAAGTAACAAGTGGCAGTGTGTGCTCAATGCTGTCAAATAAAAATGTTTACCAACATTTCATAGCTGCGGATGTGGGAAAGAGATAAAGAGTTTCCTTTCGTGTTCTTTTCTGCTACATGACAGATCATCTTTGAAGCATCTTATATAATATGGAAAAAAATGAAAATACGCAAGATCGACCTTTTGTGCTTATTTAAGGAGCACTAACCTTCTCCAGTTCATTCTGATTACTACTCCTCCTACTGTCGCCATGCTATCAGGACCTGAGTACTACGGAACTGGCTAGACTTTGCAAAGAAGAAGATCCTCAATCCTTAATCAAGCAATTTGCTAAAGCTGAAAGTATGATAAAATCAAACAGCATTGTCCTTCACAACAGAAGTAGACGAAGAATCGACAGCCATCGTTTAGAAGATAGAGGTATCACCTGTAAAACTTTTACGGATCCTGTCAAAAAAGCGTCGTGAGCAGAAAAGATGACAAATACTGTAAGCCCGGTTTCTCCTTCAAAGGGGCACTTCATTCACTGCTCTTACAGATGTGTAGCGTTTGACAGAAGACGTTTAAGGATACTGGAGTGTATCCTAACACTACTAATCGGCAATGCGACAGTTGTGTGAACAAACTTGCTCACGTGATGAGATGTAGTCAGGTTCAAAGTGGCATGCCATGTTATGTCGCTGTGCAGGCGCGAAAGGTGATCGCGGACGACACCTCAGCAAAAAACTGCAACAGTTTCCTGTTAACCTCATTAATTTTGCCAATGACAGGGAGATAAGTGTCCTTGGGTCATTAGAATCGCCAGAAAAGATGATAGAAGGCGAAAGCAAATTCTTTCACGCAAGAGTGAAGTAAATAACAGGTTTTCAATTATAGAAGGAAGGGCACGATACCCCAAAAGTAGAATAAGTGAAATGAGCGCAATAAACATTTTCATTGACAATTTATATCAGTGTATGATTAGGCAGAAATCTCTGCGATATTAGGAACAATCAGCGTAAAGTCTCTCCTATTGGAGCACAGAAAAGCAGAATATGCTCCTCTTTAAGAGACTCTTACTGATAAGTGGGTACGTGTCGCCTAATTCTACCTTGCTCGGCAACTTTAAAAATTTTCCATAAAATGTTGGCACGCTAATATATTCGCAGTCTTTTTAACATGCAGCTCACCTCTCAATTCCATCAACTTCCCTAACTGTAAGTGCTCTCACCTTCATTCGACCAACCCACTGTCATTAACTCATGTCTGTCTGACTATTACTGTCTCCTGTATCACAGCAACATTGTCCTTCGTTCAGTTTTACTACTACTGTCTCTTTCCATTGTTACTGTATTCCTATTGCTGTTACTTACTGCTACTACCTCATTCCTCGTTCATTCCTTTATTCTGTTGTTGTCTCTTCTTACTGCCACAATCTGCCTCTTCCTCTTTGTTACTGCCACAGTCTGTCTCTGACTACCGCTGGCTCTCACCCACTTCCACTTTCTCCTTCTCTTTCTTCCTCCCGCTAGCACTATCTCTGTCACTCTTTCCTTGGCAGTGTTATGGCACCGTCAACTATGTTTCACTGCCACTGTGTCTCTCTCTTTCTCTCACACTGCCACTGTCTCCTTTGCTCTTTCTATATCACAATCACTGTCTGCTGTCATCCTGTATTTACTACATTCCGTATTTTTCTCATTGCCTCTGTCTCCTCTTTCAGCATAAAAAGCGGAAATATGTGCCGCATGCCAGAATTTTCGGGAAAATTTTAAAGTGTGCTGAAGAAGAAAGAATGAGGCAGATGGTACCCCTTTTCAATAAGGGTCCTTTAAACAGGACAGTATTCGCCTTTTTTGAGCTCCCATAGCAGCATTTTTCCGCATGTTCCCTTCTTCTCCCTGCCACAGCAAGGCACGTCATTCATATGAAAAGAATTTTATCTTTTAGTAACATTTTGAATATTTACTAACATGAATTTAAATTAATGGAAAACTAATTGTATCCCTCAGATTGGATTTAATAAGCAAAACGTTTTTGAATGATCTTCAGTACCGCAACTCTGAATTCCCAGACCCTTCTGATGATTACGGACACAAAAAAATGGTTCAAATGGCTCTGAGAACTATGGGACTTAACATCTAAAGTCATCGGTCCCATAGAATTTAGAACTACTTAAACCTAACTAATCTAAGGATATCACACAAATCCATGCCCAAGGCAGGATTCGAACCTGCGACTGTAGCAGTCGCGCGCTTCCAAACTGAAGCGCCTAGAACCGCTCGGCCACCGCGGCCGTCGATTACGGAGACACTTTACGTCATATTTCTCCACGTTACGTCACTTTATAAAGTACATTTTGGCCTCACAGCGGATTTTACGTGCCTGTTTTACGTATACAAGCAGGGCAAATTTGAATCTCTATACCTCGGATATGGATAAAGGTATCAAGAAAATTTTCAAGGTTGTTTGAGATAGAGATGTAAAAAATATATAGTAAAAATTACACACATTTGCTGTTCATAGCCGTCATGGAATATGCCGCTTGGTTTTGGTACCTAAAAACCATGTTTTTGGAGTGCTTCTCGAGAACGCATGATGATTGTTGAACATGGCAGTTCTAAATAAATGCCTAGAGAAGGAGAACATAACATTAAAATTTGAGAAAACTGCTGCGGTTATTTATTGTTTAGAAATTTACATGCATATTTTAAGTGTACATATAACTTAACTTTTAACCTCTGTATCTTGGAAACGGTTAAAGATATCAAGAAAATTTTCAACGATGTTTGCGATCGGAATCGTTAGAACATATCACAAAAATTTGAGCCACTTGCTGCTCGTATCTATCTTGGAATCCACAGTTCGGTTTTAGTACGAAAGAACTGTAAATAAACGCTTTTTTGAGGACTTTCTAAGAAACCTACCATGAACTTCTTGGTAACATGAAGACGTCGTTTCTAGAGTAATGCCGTTACAATATGAGGATTGGTTTCAGTTATTTAATATTTACATTTCGTCTCATAATGGATTTTGCATGCGTATTTTATGTGCAGAAGTTGCTTAACTTTGAAACTCTGTATCTAGGAAGTCGATGAGGTTATTAAGAAAATTTCGAAGGTGGTTCGAAATCGTAGGAATATTTTGTAAATGTTTCGGTCTTTGCTGTGCATAGCCATCTTTAACACCGCGACTTGTTTTGCTGCAAAAATGGTTAAAAATCACATCAAATGCAAAAAAAGGATCAACAGATTTCCTCCGTTTGCCTAAGAAGGAGGAAGTGTGTAATACTTGGAAATTGGCCTGTACTGTAGCACAGTAACACTATGAAAATCCATCAACTGGGTATATATGCGGTATTCAGCCCAAGGGCTATCCCAAAACCTAGATCTTTCTTTCCTGTTGCCAACAGAACCCAACGTAGGAGTTCCGGAAGAATCCCTCTTTTACGTCAGGCGTTTTGGAACATACTAGGTGGCGCATACTGTCCCATGCGTACCGATATAAGAAAATATCACCTTTGCAAAAATGTAAAGGTTGTTTTTGCACAGAATTCGAGTTCTAGAGAAGCAAATAAACTCTGATGAAAGCTGTTTCATATATGTGATTTGATTTTAAAATATCTAAGATTTAACAAGTAATAATTTGCGGAAGAAGTAACATACCCGGGAAAAGAGAATACTATGTTACATTTCTTCCAAAAAGAAATGAAGCATCAGACTTGAAGTCTCCAGTATTTGATTTATATGGACCGTGGAATCACACATACCTCACTGCGAATAAATGTTGGAAAGTCTCTGTTAGAGTACTGTCAAACAAAAGTGCTGGTCAGTGTTCCATTGTCGTGGGTATGGAGCAGAGTTTGCTGTTCACTTCTCCTGTACGGTTAAAATGGATAAACGTCGGGCTGTTTTGTAGGATTGGAGAGAAAAACAATGAAAATAGGTAGAGACAAGAAAAGCCAAATTTTCGGCGTTAATTATGGAGCACTCCCCAGTTTACTACAGTGACAAAATTTTGCAAGAAAATAGGAATCTCCCTACTTTCACTGTACGATCTAGCCCTAAATCCTGTTCAACTGCTATGGACTCTTGCAAAGAATAAGATTCGTAGTGGTAATAAGATATCTCGCTGTGTAACAGCAAACATAACGTCTGATGATTTTGTTACAAATAAATAAATGTCGCGTACTACAAAGCGTTGTGCAAACGTTTCGAGGTAAAACGCTACTCCACTGACTTGGTCACCAATTTCATTGATTTTATGTTCAGCAGCTTTCGAGTTTGACTCATAAGTCTGGAAGGACCTCCACCAAGGTCTATTCACCAGACAAAATGTTGAGATGCACCGGGAGTCGAACAAGAAACCTCGGTCTTACTTTCAAAGTGGAGTAATCACTCTTCTTTTACCTATACAGAAAATGCATGTACCATCAGGGAAGAAGGGACACAGCTTCAGGCTGAGGGGGGGAGGGGGGGGGGAGTAGGAGAAGGTGGGCAGGAGTCGAATTTCAAGGTCTGGCCACGAAACCTCCCCCGCCCGTCACTGTGTCGATGCCTCAACACTCGTCCGCATGGGCGGTTTGCTTTTAGTTGTGACATTATGAAACTACAAGCGCCACGTATGACTGCAAAAAAGCGTATATGGTGACAATTTGAAGAGAGAAACTTCGCGAGACGAGGAAACTGAAATCAGTAGGCAGAGTGTAGGAATTATCAATCGCCAACTGAAACAGGAGATAACGAACTAACGTACACTGTTGTGGAAATCAAAGACAGCACTGGATAATGTAGTCTTAAAAATACTGAGAACAGAGTGTCGTAAACACTCAAGGTGAGAAAGTACATCCTGTTCTTTTTTTTCTACGTCGAAATAGACACTTTATTCAGCGATGCGTACAGACGTGTAACGTGGTTAGCACTATACAAGTAAGAAGATTGGAGACTCCGCTGCTAGCATCCCTCTCCTTGCTTCTTCGACGTAAAGCCCATGATGCGCCCACCCTGCCTAGGTAACCCGCATTAACAACGCTGCGGCGGATATGTGACCTTAATGAGCTGTCACTTGCACTGGAGGTCGAAGGTAGCTTTGAATAACAGTTTCTGAAGAGCTATCGGACGATGATGAAGGAGTACCTGGAAGTAAACCACAACTTAAACTTACACACGTCGGAGCAGAACCGCTCGACGGTGGGATCTGAAAAAAGTAAGGTGCAATTCTTTCACCAGCTAACCGCTAATTACAATGGCGACTGCTAGGCATTACAAATATATAAAAGCTGTTCTCAAAAAGCTTCTGTGAAGAAGAACCAAATTATGTACCTGTGATCCACGCCGTACATGACTGACGAGAGTGGATTAAATTTTTTAGTGCACCTGAACTTGTATGTGTGATACATTATTAGAACGATTTAAAAAGGCTGCATTTTGACGACGACATGTACTCATGTCAGATAGATTTATATTCTGACAGAATGTAACTTTGCTGTGTTTTGAAAATGGCCATAAGGCCGATATTGCAATAGTAACAATAAATATTTCAGACAGTCAACGGCGACTATTATGTCTTTTAAGAAATATTATATGACTGTGAATCCCAACCATGAGAAGTTAATTAAATATTTTAGCCTTGTGGCTGCTATGTGAGTACGTAGTCCATCATGATTAGTCAGCAAGTAACACGTTAAAGAATATGGCAAGTTACTTAGCACCACGAGGGCGTACTAAAACGTAATGCCTCCGAACCTTTTGTGTGAGAAATCTTACATCTTCAAGAATAAAACTTACTTCACTAACATTCTGCGTATTTATTCATAGATACAGGAGGTTTCAAAAACAATATACATATATCTAATGCACATATTTTTTAAACTTCACGACGTACGAATACGAAACTTTACACACATATTTACGAACCTCTCAAGCTCAGATTGCAGTTGTTCAATATGTCCTTCATCAGAGACACGAAAAACATCGCATAGATACTCAAATTCCTCCCATATACGGCCAAGCATGTCCTTCGCCACCGATTTTATGGCAGTACGGATCCGGTTCTTCAGCTCTTCCAGGTTCTGTGGGAGTGATGGTACATAAGCGTTGCCTTTAACGAAACCCTACAGGAAGTAGTCAGAGGGTGTCAAATCCGGTAACCATGGAGCCCAGCTGAAATATACTAAGCCGCCAGCTCCTTGACGACCAATCTAACGGTTCGGTAGAGCTTCATGATACTGCTCACCGATAACTGTGTTTCCATCAAAGAAGAATGGGCCGTAAACAGATGATGGGGGATATGGCACAAAACACATTCACTTTGAGCGAACCTCGTACATGTTCAGTGGATGCGTGTGGGTTCTATAGGCCCCAAATTCAAACATTTTGTTTATTTGCCAGACCACTAACACGGAAAGCCACTTCATCACTTAACACGATGCGTTGTGCGAAAGTGTTATCATTGTCAATAGCATCAAGGATCTCGTTACATAATGCCACACGTTTGCGTTTGTCATCAGGACGCAGTGCTTGAAACAGCTGTAACTTGTACGGCTTCATAACCGACCGACGTCTCAAAACACGCCAAATTGTTGTTGCAGGCAGTTGTAACTCCCGACTGGCACGATGAGTTGATATTTAATGACTACGTTGGAAAGCACTTTGAATTCGTGCAACATTTTCTTCAGGAACACGAGGGCGGCAAGGACTCTTTCCTTTACATACACATCCTGTATCTAGAAACTGTCGATACCATCTGCGAATGTTCCACTCATTCGGAGGATCAGTTTGGTAGCTCAACCTGAAACGTCTTTGAAGTGTAATCACGGAACTGCACTTTGCAAACTCGAGAACGCAAAATGATTTCTGCTGTGGAGTAGCCATTTTAAACATATAACGGTTACCAAGCAAAACAGAAGACAACTTACATCTAACGGCTATTAATATAAACTACACTATGTATTCGTTTCTCCAATAGCCAAGCCGAGGCGCAGCGATCGATAGTTTGGACTAAATAATACTTTATAATACGTATATTGTTTCTGAAACACCCTGTATTTATTTCTTGAAATAGTCACCCTGGAGGCGAACAAAACGAGACAAGCTTGTTGATATCATCATATGAGAATGGTTTTTTTGACGGAGCCACCAGCTCACCGCCTCTTGCACCGCTTCGTCGCTATCAAAGGAGCTCTTTAAGTTTCGGAAACAAATGAAAATCGGATGGGACTATGTAGGGCCTGTGCGGAGGATGATATATAGCAGTGCATTAAAGGCGTCGGATTGTTGCAGATGTTGCAGTTTTCGTGTGTGGTCTGTCTTTGTCATACTGAAGGAGAGCGTACTGCATGTGTGGACGAACTCCTCGGCTTCGACGCTCGATTACAGCAAGCTGTTTCTCACGTACAGACACAGTTCCGTTACAAACCGCTCTGTTACACACTGGCGGCAGAGGGCAGTAAATACGTAGATGTGAAGAATGGAGATGTTGCATTTTAAAACGTTTGCTTGATTTAAAAAACTGTTTCTGAGTCATTACCTTTTAGTTCACCGTCGCTCCAATACGACAACAATGCTTCATGCAATTACTGTGTTATTACTTTGAAGTTGCCGAATTTGGCAGCAATATGAAACAGAGAACAGTCGACATGAACTGTCCCGAATGGTACCAAATTTTACCTAGCAGTTCTTTGGGGCATGCGACCAACCAATCTCGCCCTTACTATACCCAGTCTGTTGGGGGCACATAACATACGAGTGAGAGCGTGATGAAAAGTAGTGCCTCGGAATTGCTGGCATGGGAACTATTAAAGCTTTTTCAATAAAACAAACGTTACTAACTTGCTACATCTTATTCATTCGTGTGTACTTATTTATTTCTCAACATAATATCCCTGACGACAAACACATTTCTCCTACCGAGAGACCAATTGTACGGCGGGGTCTGTGGAGAACGTTTGACTTTATTGACGGAGCCACAACCTCATCCCAATTTCTCGAAGTGTTCTGTAAGTTCTGGAAGCAGATAAAAATAGGATGGGGCAAAGTCCGGACTGTATGCAGCATGATCAATCGCAGTGAACTCAAGGCCTCAGATTTTTGCAGTTTCAGCACTCGTGTGTGGTCTAGCACTGCCAAGCTGAAGGAGAGTATCTGTGTCCCACAGTGGCTAGTCGCCGCTCGGAGTGGCCGCGCGGTTTGAGGCGCCAAGCCACAGACTGCGCCCCCTCCCCCCGCGCCCCCTCCCTCCCCCGCGGGAGGTTCGAGTCCTCCCTCTGGCATGGGTGTGTGTGTCGTTCTTAACATAATTTAGTTTAAGTAACTTTAAGTAGTGCGTAAGTCTACGGACCGATGACCTCAGCCGTTCGGTCCCTTAGGAATTCACACACATTTGAACATTTTAGTAGCTGTAAAATTTGAAATTTTCCCGGCGAAACAACTGTTCAAAAAGATTTCGGGCTTGCAACCGGTCGTCGTAAACTTCATTGCACGATGTTTCGGCTGGACAACTGCCAGCCATCTTCAGGTGAGTCGAATGAGGACTGACGAAGACATTCTCCGCTTCAGCTTATATAGGCTGCTTTCCATTCCTGGATGTTTTGGTTAAACGGAAGAGTGACGGCACTGTAGTGTCGGTAGCTGGACCGACACCGTGATGTGGATTGCTGAAAAAGAAAGCTTGACTACGCGGTAGCCGATAGTGCACGGCATACAGCAGACGGGCGTGAAGTCTGGAACATGAGAACTTATAAATGAATACGAAGAAAAGTATGTAGATGCTTTTTACTTAACTTTTATTTATTCCTTGGAATACATCTCTCTTGAATACTCGTAAGCTATAGGCACTGATACAAATGGCTCCTTGCTAGTTCGTAGCCATTAACTTCTGATGGCTATTCTGTCTCTCGGCTAATGAGAGAGAAAGGCTTCGTACCACTGGGCGATAGCTAGGTTCGCGTACAACTGGGCGGTAGCTTGGTTCTCGTACAACTGGGCGATAGCTAGGTTCGCGTACAACTGGGCGATAGCTAGGTTCGCGTACAACTGGGCGGTAGCTTGGTTCTCGTACAACTGGGGCGGTAGCTTGGTTCTCGTACAACTGGGGCTCGAGTCCACTCTCGTATCACGAGACCTGCCTTGGTGGTGGCGCTAGGTCTGCGATCACAGTGGCGACACGCGGGTCCGACATGTACTACGTGGACCGCGGCCGATTTAAACTACCACCTAGCAAGTGTGGTGTCTGGCGGTGACACCACATTCCTCCCCCGCAAATCGGCGAACGGTCGTGAGATAAGGCTTCCGCCCGCCGTGGGGAGGACCACATGTTGACGTATGCGATGAGGTGGGGAGCCTAACAACAGGCGAGGCTGTGCCACCCGCACCCGGCCATCCGGTCCGAGGGGAGCTAGGAAACGCCTGCAAAACTAGTCCAGGGTGCACGTCAACATGCGGTGTATGCGCCCGTAAAGAAACATGAGGGGCCGAAGTGTCGACCTCCATTGCGTCGGGGTAGCCGACGCGCGATGACGTCACGTGGTCCGGAGCGGGCGGGAGTTCCATGGCGGCGGACAGCTGGTCACGGGAAGCGATCGGCGGCGCGTGACCCTGGGAGGCGCTTGGCGGCTGCAACGAAGCGTCGAATGCGGTCGGCGGCGGCGGCGGCTGCTGCTGCTGCTGCTGCTGCGGCGGCGGCGGCGCGTCGCCATGGGGCAAAATGGAAGGCATCGTCGGTAACACCTGGGGATGAGGCGAGCCAGTAGATGGGTCCCCAGGGCGCTGACCGGACGGCACCGTCGCTGAAAGCAGACGGGGAGCGGCAGAACCCGAGCGACGACAGAGGCGCAGCTGATTGAGATGCCGACGCACCTCACCAGAGGCCCCCAAAACCAAATACATCGCGCGGCCGAGGCAGCGAAGAATGCGCCCAGCGAGCCAACGCCGTGAACCTCGATAGTTGCGATAAAATACAACGTCGCCTGGAGCAAAAGCAGGAGTCTGCCGCTGCACAGGAACCTGATGCGGCGGATGCAGCAAAGACATCAAGGTGCGATGAGGACGACCGTGGAGCAACTCAGCCGGCGAGCGACCATCTCGGGGCTGAGAGCGATACGAAGACAAAAAGAGCAACAATGCGTCCTCCCGAGAATGCGACTCTTTCAATTTCAACATCTGTGACTTGAAAGTCCGGACCAATCGTTCAGCGGCACCGTTGGACTGAGGCGAAAACGGCGCGGATGTCAGATGTTGAATACCATTGGCCTGGCAGAAAGACTGGAATGCTGCGGACATGAATTGTGGGCCATTGTCGGAAACAATAGTCTGCGGAAGACCTTCAATGCAAAAGATAGCAGACAACGCTTGGATGGTGGCGGAGGACGTCGTGGAAGACATCCGGACAACAAAAGGAAAATTACTGAAGGCGTCGACCAGAACCAACCATCGAGCATTCCAGAATGGACCAGCAAAATCAATGTGCAAGCGCTGCCAAGGGGAAGTGGCTTTTGGCCACGCAAAGACTTTCCGCGGCGGTGCGGACTGTTGTTCGGCACACGCCGGGCACGAAGAACACATATTCGTAATCGCAGCATCGATTCCGAACCAAGTACAGTGCTGACGAGCAAGTTGTTTCGTTCGCACTATACCCCAATGTCCTTGATGAAGAAGCCGTAAAACAGAGGACTGTAACGAACGTGGGACCACGACTCTGGACTGATCATTATCAGAACGCAACAACAAAACACCACGCCGAACAAAAAGTCTCTCCTTGTGAGCAAAAAATCGGCGAACCAACGGATCCTCGATCCGAGACTTTGACAAAGGCCATTGCGTAGCAACAAAACGTAAAACAGTAGCAAGGACAGGGTCAGCAGCTGTGGCTGTAGCGACACGACGAAAATCAATCGGAAACGATTCGACCACTTCATCGGTTTCCGAATCAATGAACATGCAAGCAAGTTCGGAAGAATCGAATGCGTTATCCTCAGCAACAGGCAAACGGGACAACGCATCGGCGTTTCCGTGCTTAGCAGTGGACCGATACAAGATATCGTAGCGGTACTGCGAGAGGAAAATAGACCAGCGAATGAATTTCTGCGCTGTACGTGGAGGTACAGGCTTGTTCGGATGAAAAAGCGACGTCAAAGGTTTGTGGTCTGTGATGATGGTAAAGTGACGACCATACAAGAAATCATGGAACTTAGTAACACCAAACACGAGAGCCAAAGCTTCTTTCTCTATCTGTGAATAATTTCTTTGCGCAGACGAGAGCAATTTGGACGCAAAGGCAATAGGGCGATCATGGGAGCCAACTTTGTGCGCAAGCACAGCACCGATCCCGAAATCCGATGCATCTACCATCAACAAAAGGGGTTTCTGGGGATCGAATGGCGTAAGGCAAGTATTAGAAAGCAACGCCGATTTCAACTGGCGAAAGGCGCGTTCGCATTCCGTCGTCCAGAGAAACGGAACACCTGTACGGCGTAAGCGATGAAGCGGAGCTGAAATGAAAGAGGCATTGCGCACATTCACTCACACCTTGTGATTCTACATTGTTCAAAGTTCTTGCGACCTCATCACGCAATGCGTGGGGAACATTGCGCTCCCTGAAAAATTTCGGTTGCGCGTTTACCTTCAGTTCTAAATGTGCTTCATAGTTTTTAGCGCAACCTAAGCCCGGTGCAAAAATGTCTGCAAATTCGTCACACAGCCGGGAAACACTGTCTGTAGGCACAGTCTGATTCACAGATAGGACCGGATTTACAATAGACATGTTAAACAACTTAAATAAATCTAGACCAAATAAGTTCACTGCAGAAGAAGAACGAAGAACGTAAAATGACACAAGTTTTGTTTGTCCCTTGAATGTTGCAAGAAGGCTGCACTGTCCTAACACAGGAATTTTCTGTCCGGAATATGTAGTGAGCTTAACATTTGCGGCACGCAACGGAGGTGCGCCCAGTTGTTTGTATGTGTCGTGATTGAGCAATGAAACTGCAGCTCCGGTATCGAGCTGGAATGGTATCACTTTGCCTTCAAAGTCTAAGTCCACAAAAAGTTTATTGTCCTGCTGACGACAAAAGCGACTGTTTTGTGCAATTTGAATAGACACTGGTACAGAATCACTTGCTAATTGACGTGATTTCCGGCGACGTCGACGCACAGTTTTTGTGGGACGATCACAGTCACTGTTAGAGAAAGTGTCACTGGACGAAGCGGAATTAACGACATGAATGTCCATAGGCGAAGGTCCACGAGCCTGAGTGTCCTTGGTTCGATTCCGGCGCGAAGCAAAGGGCCTGGAATGATTGTGATTGTCTGATCTGAGCTTTTTCTGGCATACACTTTGAACATGTCCTTTCTTATTGCAGAAAAAGCAAATAGCTTGGCGTGACGGGCAATGTTCACGCGAATGTCTAGTAGCACACCGCGGGCATGATTTCACTACATTTGTGGGCTGGCGCGGCACACCTGGCTTAGCACGCGGCGGTCGCTGTGCGTCCGTGCGCGAGGCCCGGTTACCGGGCCGCGCAGCGCGTCCAGCGGGCCGGTTAATGTTACACACGGCTGGCGAAGTTGCAAAAGATTCCTGAGCACAGTCAAGTGTGTCCTGTCTATCCACTATGTCTATCACTTGTTGAAGGGAGGGATTAACTAGTTTCAAAATTTGCTCCCGTATGCGAACATCAGAAACGTTCTGTGCAATTGCATCACGCACCATTGTATCTGAATAAGAAAGACCACAGTCACATTCAAAGGCACAGTCCCTAGTAAGTCCTTGCAATGTTGTTACCCACTCCCTATTAGTTTGACCGGCCGTACGTTTTGTACGAAAGAACGTATACCGTTTTGCAACCACATTAACTGTTTCTTTGAAATAGGCATCTAATGCAGACAAAATTTCCTCGTATGACAAAGTTGCTACGTCGCGGCGGGGAAACAATTTCACTATCACACGGTATGTGGACACACCGACACAAGAAAGCAAAAACGGCTGCCGCTCATTACCTTGAATTCTGTAGGCAGCAAGGTGGAAGGCGAACTGACGAGACCACTCTTGCCAGGTCTCGTGGTTCGGGTCGTAGTGCCTAAAAGGCGGTGCAACGGCAGGTTGTGGCTGCGGTAGCGGTGAAGCGGCTGCGGCCGCATCGGTGTGCAGCGCACGTTGACCCTGGACGAGCTGTCCAAGGGCATCCAGTAACGCCTGCGTCTGCTGATTCTGCAAGCGATAAAATTCGGACAGTACATCTGGAGAATGTGGCGAAGCCATGACACAATGAAATGTAAGCAATCAGAAATAAATGTAAGCAAGCAGAAAAAAGGTCACTTTTCCCTCGTCGCCAATAATTGTAGTGTCGGTAGCTGGACCGACACCGTGATGTGGATTGCTGAAAAAGAAAGCTTGACTACGCGGTAGCCGATAGTGCACGGCATACAGCAGACGGGCGTGAAGTCTGGAACATGAGAACTTATAAATGAATACGAAGAAAAGTATGTAGATGCTTTTTACTTAACTTTTATTTATTCCTTGGAATACATCTCTCTTGAATACTCGTAAGCTATAGGCACTGATACAAATGGCTCCTTGCTAGTTCGTAGCCATTAACTTCTGATGGCTATTCTGTCTCTCGGCTAATGAGAGAGAAAGGCTTCGTACCACTGGGCGATAGCTAGGTTCGCGTACAACTGGGCGGTAGCTTGGTTCTCGTACAACTGGGCGATAGCTAGGTTCGCGTACAACTGGGCGATAGCTAGGTTCGCGTACAACTGGGCGGTAGCTTGGTTCTCGTACAACTGGGGCGGTAGCTTGGTTCTCGTACAACTGGGGCTCGAGTCCACTCTCGTATCACGAGACCTGCCTTGGTGGTGGCGCTAGGTCTGCGATCACAGTGGCGACACGCGGGTCCGACATGTACTACATGGACCGCGGCCGATTTAAACTACCACCTAGCAAGTGTGGTGTCTGGCGGTGACACCACAGGCACTGTGGGACATTCTGTCTATCGCAAGCCCACTCACACTGATTTGTATTCGCATTCTTCACGTTGCCATCACCCATCCCAGACCATGAGTGTACTTTAAACCATTGTACACAGGGCACTCACAGTGTCGGATGCAGAGAATTTGCCTGAGGAACTGGCACATTTGAGGACGATGTTCAGAGACAATGGGTACTCGACCCGGCAAATTAACAGGGCCTTCTCATCTAGAGCCAGGAGCCAGGAAGTGGGTAAAGAGGCGGACGCGCCAGCCAAATCCCTAGCTTTCCTTCCCTTTGTCGGAAATATCTCCTTCAAGATACCAAGGATTCTTAATCGTATTAATGTGAAAGTGGTTTTTCATCCACCTTCTAAGATTTCGGATTTGCTGGGATCGGTGAAGGATGATTTGTTACTGCGGAAGGCGGGAATATACAAAATACTATGTCAATGTGATATGGCCTATATAGGACAGACAACGCATAGAGTGGAAGAGCATTGTACAGAACATCAACGTTGCACTCGCCTACTGCAACTCAGTAAGTCTGCAGTTGCGGAACATTGTATTTCTAACGGACATTCAACGGAGAACGACAAAACTTCGATTTTGACCACTGCAACAACTTTTTGGGACTCCATTATCAAAGAATCAGTTGAAATACGCATTGCGGGATATCTAATGAACCGTGACAGTGGTTACCAATTGAATAACGCATGGAATCCCGTCATCTCCGAAATTTGGTCGAACTGTAGACGCCTGAAGAATTCGATAGCTGCGGCCATCGACAATACCGATGGCTGGTGAGTACTGCAGTTCCACCAGCGAGGGCGCTGCCGCTGGGCGATGTGCCCCTTCTGTCTCCACAACTGCAATGCATGCGCAGCAGTACTATTAGCGCACTATATAAGCTGGATTGGAGAACGTCTTCGTCGTTCTCCGGCGGTAATCCGGGAGGATACCACCCTTCGATTGGCCTTTCGGTTCTAATCGACGTGTTAGGTATATTGCAGGTGACAGCCACCCTGCAGCGCTCAGCCAGCAGCCAGCAGCCACCAGCGGTCCCAGCCACCAGCCAGTGGCCTGCAGCCAGCGTCCAGAGTGGTCCCAGCCAGCGTCCAGCAGCCAGCAGCGGTTCCTGCCAGCAGCCAGCAGCCAGCAGTGGTTCCTGCCAGCAGCCAGCAGCGGTTCCTGCCAGCGTCCAGCAGCGGTCCCAGCCAGAATCCTGCAGCTGTTCCTGGCAGCAGCCAGCAACCAGCAGCCAGCAGCCAGCAGTGGTTCCTGCTAGCAGCCAGCAGCGGTTCCTGCCAGCGTCCAGCAGCGGTCCCAGCCAGCAGCGGTTCCTGCCAGCAGCCAGCATCCAGCAGCAGTCCCAGCCAGCGTCCAGCAGCCTGCAGCGGTTCCTGCCAGCAGCCAGCAGCCAGAAGCCAGCAGCCAGCAGCGGTTCCTGCCAGCAGCCAGCAGCGGTTCCCGCCAGCGTCCAGCAGCGGTCCCAGCCAGCAGCCTGCAGCCAGCGTCCAGCAGCGGTCCAAGCCAGTGTCCAGCAGCCAGCAGCGATTCCTGCCAACAGCCAGCAGCGGTTCCTGCCAGCAGCCAGCAGCCAGCAACCAGCAGCCAGCAGCCAGCAGCGGTTCCTGCCAGCAGCCAGCAGCGGTTCCTGCCAGTGTCCAGCAGCGGTCCCAGCCAGCAGCCAGCGTCCAGCAGCGGTCCCAGCCAGCGGCCAGCAGCCAGCAGCGTCCAACAGCCAGCAGCGTCCAGCAGCCAGCAGCGGTTCCTGCCAGCAGCCAGCAGCCTGCAGCCAGCAGCTTGCAGCCAGCGTCCAGCAGCGGTCCCAGCCAGCGTCCAGCAGCCAGCAGCGGTTCCTGCCAGCAGCCAGCAGCCTGCAGCCAGCGTCCAGCAGCGGTTCCTAGCAGAAGCCAGCAGCCAGCAGCCAGCAGCGGTTCCTGCCAGCAGCCAGCAGCCAGCAGCCAGCAGCCAGCAGCGGTTCCTGCCAGCAGCCAGCAGCGGTTCCTGCCAGCGTCCAGCAGCAGTCCCAGCCAGCATCCAACAGCCAGCAGCGTCCAGCAGCCAGCAGCAGCAGCAGCAGCATCCCCACCGGCCGGCCAGCCAGGTCGCCTCCCCTGCTAGCAGCAGCAGAGTGGGGCTTCGGCCCCAGTCTCCTTCATAGTTTCTCCGTCTCTTTTACTCAGTGTTTCTTGTCACCTTGTCTGTCCCTCGTTTGCTTCTTTGTCCTGTCCTGTGCTTTACCCCATCTCGTCATGTCGAACCCCACCACCGCCACTACTGCCACCACCACTGCCATCATATACACATCCCCTCCACCGCCGCCACCACTATCACGTGTTGTGGCGCATCACTCCCCCATCAGTCCATCCCCCCACTCCTCACTCTCCCATCTCCCTCACTATTTGTCACCCCAACCCCAGCTCCTCCCTCCTGCGCCTTCTCTGATCCCTTCCCTCCACTCCCTCCCTCTGCTCCTTCCGTTTCTGTGGCCCCCGCTAGGGTGGTCGCCCAGAGGGCTACGGCCCACACTCAACTCTCCCCTTCGCCTTCATCATCATCGTCGTCACCGTCGCCTTCGCCATCGCCCTCACCATCTCTGGTGCCGACTCCAGCACCGGGACCTGCCACTCCCCGCCACATTCCAGTCGCTCCCATTCCCCACACTTCCTCCGCCGCCATTAAGCATCCCAGTGGCACCCCTGCATCCTCTACTCACAAAAAGGCCCCAGCCCATGATGCCATGGATGTCTCCCCGCCTGTCCCTGACCCCTCCTCCTCCTCCTCCACCCCCTCCTCCTACCACTACCTCCTCTCCCATCCTGATCCCTCCCTTCTTGAGGCCCGGAACCTCACCCTCCTCCTTCGCCAGAATTTTCCTGGTGCCCCCATCTCCCTCCTCACTCCTCGCCGTGATTCGGTGCCTATCTCCTCCCCCAGCCCTACCCTCCACACAGATCTCCTTTCCCACATCCCTGTCACCCTCACCCCTGCTCCTTCCCCACCTCCCTCCCACCAACCCTAACCCCCGCATTGACCGCTGACCCTCACCGCCGTGATCACTCGGATTAGTCCGGCGATCACGGAGGAGGAGTTGTTGGCGGAGCTCAAGGCGCAGCCCCATCTGGAGGTGCGTGCGATTCGCAGCATCCACAACTCAGCCGGCATCTGAGTGCCGTGAGGCCCCCACCTGCCCACACTGTAGACAAGCCCACTTCTTACCGCAGTGCCCCAATCTCCAGTCTCCCCCCTCCTGTAATTCCTGTAACCTACCTCATCCTATTTACTCCCAGAAATGTAAGGTCCGACCCTCTCCTACCACTCCTGAACTCACCATTCCTGTCCGCCCTCAGGCCGCCCCCACCCCTCCCAGCAATTCCCTTCGCCCACCCCCTACCGCTGAGGACATCATCAGATTCCTCAGCATTGTCCTTCAGATGTTCATCCTTTTCAGCGCCCCCACACCCTCCAACAGATATCCTTCGCCACCCATTCCGTTTTCCACCTAAAAATGTACGCCACCTACTCCAACAACCAGGCCCATTTCACCTTCTCCCGTCTTGACACCCTCGTCTAAATCCCTGTCATGGCACGACAGCACTGTATCCTTTTCAACAACATCCGTTCCCTTCCCGCCAACAAAAACCTCTTCCTGCACACCCTTGCCACCCACCACGTGGATGTCTTCCTCCTCAATGAAACCTTCCTCCAACCCCACCACACCATCCACACTTCGCCCTACCTCCTTCACCGCCCCGATAATCCCCTCCCGATTGCGCGTGGCGGAGTTGCCATTGGTCACCACCGCCAGATCCCTGTTCAGCTCCAACCTCTCCTTTCCGACCTCACCGAACACCTGATCCTTAGTCTCTTCTTCCCCGGCCTTACCGTCACCTGCACCACCATCTATGTCCGCTCTAACGCCCCTATTCCCTTCGACTTCCTCTCCCACATTGACCGTACCTTCTCCTCCTACGTGATCGCCGCCAACCTCAAAATCCATAGTCGTTCTGCCGCCCAGTTATGGCGGTGGCATCAGTTCCTCTCCTCCCTTCAAGGCGACCTCATCCCCATCCCCCAGCACTCCCGTCCTGAATCCAGTTCCACTCCCGATGTTATGCTTTCCTCCCCTAACCTCCTTGCTGGATATCCTGGAGCCTATTGGTAGCGACCATCTCCCTGTCCTCCTCACCATTTCAGATGGTCGTCGCCCCTGCCCCAACCCTCATTCTGACCCTCCTCCAAAGTACATCCATGACTATTCCCGTGCCAACTGGAATGCCTACCGGGATACCCTCTCCGCCCAGGTCGATAGCCACCCCTTCACCTACCACCATCCTGACGATGTAACCCATGCCGCATCCTTTCTCCAGCAGACCTTGTCTGAGGCCATCGAGGCCCATGTCCCTACTGTCGCCATCAACCCCCACCGTCCTACCCTACCCCCACAGGCCGTCCTCCTCCGTGAATCCCGTCACCTCTACCGTGCCTTTCTCCACATGCGTGATCCGGACACGCTACAACGCCACTGGCAACTACAGCGACACATTCGTAATTTGCTTGCGGCTAAGAAACGCCGGGACTGGCGACAGACATGCACCCGTTTAAATCCTACCCTACCTATCAACTCGTCCAAGTTCTGGTCAGCCTTCCGTCGCCTTACCGGAACTAAACCCCCCCTACTATCCTCTTCTCCATGATGATCACCCCTTCCCTGACAAACTTAGTAAGGCCAATCACTTTGCCTCCTACCTCTCCGATGTGTTTTCCATCCCCGATGATCCCCAGTTCGATTACTCCCTCTTCCCGGATGTCTGCGATCGAACTGACACCTCTGTACCACCCCTCACACCTGGTTTCCAGTACTTGGACAACATTGCACACACAGAACTCAATGCCCCTATCACTACTCAGTATCTCATTGCTACACTTAGCACAAAATGCAACACCGTTCCTGGTCACGATCGTGTCACCTACCGTCATCTTCGTGAAGCTCCTGTCTCTTTCCTCTCCACCCTGGCCAGGCTCTACCATGTAGTCCCGTCAACCGGTTACTACCCCGACCTGTGGAAAACCTCCCATATCCTGATGTTCCTTAAACCTGGCAAACCGCCGTCCGCCGTCTCCTCCTACCGTCCCATCAGCCTTACCTCAGTCTTCAGCAAGGTCCTGGAATCTATCCTCAACCGCCGCATCCACCAGCATCTCCGCCAGCACCGCCTCCTTCCCATTACCCAGTGTGGCTTTCGGCCGTCCTTCTCTTCCGACGACCTACTCCTTCACCTCACTCATCTCCTTTCTGAACAGCTTAATTCCCATCGCGCTGCAATCTTCCTCAAACGTGCTTATGACCGTGTATGGCATTCCGGTCTCCTCTTCAAGCTCCAAACCTTCGCCCTTCCCATTAACTACGTCCATCTGATCGGCTCCTTTCTCTCCCACCGTCCTTCCTACGTCACCATCCATAACACGGATTCCTACACCTTTTTTCCCTCCGCCGGTGTGCCCCAAAGCTCCGTCCTCTCCTCCCTTCTATACCTTTTGCATACGACGGACATGCCGCCGCCGTCACTCCCCAACCACCTTCTCCAATTTGCCGACAACACCGCCTTCCTTGCCCTTGCCCCCACCCTGCAGCGCTCCCAACACCTTCTCCAATCCCATCTTGACTGGTTCACCGCTTGGTGCAACCGGTGGTTGCTCAAGGTCAATCCCTCCAAAACCCAGACGAACATTGTAGACAAAACGACCCCTTCCTTCCGCCTCCTTGATTTCTATCTCACCATCTATGGCCGTCCTATCGCCCTCACCCCCACCCCAAGTACCTTGGCGTCACCCTCAACCGTCGCCTCTCCTGGACCCCCCATCTCCAGACAATCCAAGCCAAGGCACACTCACAACTCTGTCTCCTCAAGCTCCTTTCTGGCCGTACGTGGGGTCTGGACCCCTCCACCATCCTCCACACCTATAAATCCCTCATCTGCCCTATCCTTTGTTATGCCATTCGGCCTGTATCTCCGCCCCCCTACCTTTTATAAATCCCTTCAAATCCTTGAACGCCATGCTCTCCACCTCGCCTATCACATCTGTCTCCCCTCCCCCACACGGATCCTGTACGATCTCATTCCGTTCCCCCACCTCCTCCTTTGCATTGAAAGGATACGGATCCTGTACACCTCCCGCAAACTCGATCCTTCTCACCCGCTTGTCTCACCCATCCTCTCCCACCCCCGCCCGCTGCCGCATCTGTATTCCCACGTCCCAACCGGTCTCCATCTCTCCACGCTCCTTACCCTCTCCCAAGGTGGCTTCCACCAGATCCCCCTCCCTGATGATGTCCTCCTCCCCTCCATCTACCCCTCCTATCAACTTTGATCCTCCCCGCCCCCACTTCCTGTGTCCTCTCCTTTAGGCACCCTCCCTCCCTTCTCTTTCCTTTTCCCCTGTCCCCTTCCTCCACCCCTCTTCCCCTGGGCTTCCCCTCCCCCTTCCTCCCTTCCCCTTATCACCCCTGCCCATGGCATCTGCTCTCCCCTGGAGATGAACGCCTCGTGTTTCTGTCTGTGCCGTCGTTTGTGCATAAGTGGTTCAGTGTTATTCGTTTTGTGCACCTACGTTCACGTGTCACGATTTTCGCCTATCTGTGTGTCCAAGTGACTGAACAAATTTTATCTTGGACTCTACGCCCGTGAACGGCTCCATGTATTTTAAAAAGTGTTTGTCTCCGTTTATATGTCCACCGTATTTTTTTTCTCTAATTGTCTCCATTTGTATCTTTTGCGTTTCTCTGCGGCCAAAGAGCGGCGTAGTATGCTGCTGCAGGCCTGCCTGTAAACAGATTTAAAAATAACAATAAAGAAAAAAATAAAAAAATAAAATGTCTTCCTCAGTCCTCGTTCGGCTCACCTGAAGATGGCTGGCAGTTGTCCAGCCGAAATATCGCGCAAAGAAGTGTACGACGACCGGATGCAAGCCCGAAATCTTTGTGAACATTTTAGTGGCTAGCCGCCGTGCGGCTGTAGCTTGCCCCACACAGAAGAAGAGGCGCCCAGTGTGAATAGAGGTGTGAATGAAATCACTGGCATGCACATGTTGAGAAAGAGACATGCGACCTGCACGAGTGCCTCTACTTGCGTGTGGGGCAAGCACAATTGCACAGCGACTAGCCGCAAGGCACACAAGTGTACAAGGGGCGTTTGAAAAGTCCGTGAAAAATAAAAACTACTTACGTGTTTGGGGTAAACCTTTTTTATTTTTTGCCGTAGTCTCCTTTTACGCTGTACACTTTGTCCAACGCTGTTCTAATTTGTTGACCCCTTCTGAATAATAGGAATTGCTCATGTCTGCAAAATACCTATTAGTTGCTGCAATCACTTCCTCGTTTGAATAAAATCTTTGTACTACCAGCCATTTCTTCAAATTGGGGAACAAATAGTAGGCCGAGGGAGCCAAGTCTGGAGCGTAGGAGCATGTGAAACGAGTTGGAATCCGGTTTCCATTAATTTTGCGACGACAACT
Source organism: Schistocerca piceifrons (assembly GCF_021461385.2). Classification (NCBI taxonomy): domain Eukaryota; kingdom Metazoa; phylum Arthropoda; class Insecta; order Orthoptera; family Acrididae; genus Schistocerca; species Schistocerca piceifrons. Next base: position 171,665,501 of record NC_060139.1, read on the forward strand.
GCGGAGGTGTGAGCTGGTGCACTATCGTGATGGGAAAGGACATTTTTGTGGTCCAACCGTCGGCGGTTTTCTTGCAACTCGGTTTTCAAACGGTCCAATAACGACTAATAATATGCACCTGTTTTACCCTTTTCCAGATAGTCGATGAGCATTATCCCTTGCGTATCCCAAAAGACAGTCGCCATAACCTTTCCGGCTGAAGGACTGGTCTTTGCCTTATTTGTTGTAGATTCTCCCTTGGTATCCCATTGTTTAGATTGTTGATTGGTCTCAGGAGTATAGTAATGTATCCATGTTTCATCCACAGTGATGAAACAACACTTAAAGTCCTGTGGATTCTTCCTGAACAGCTGCAAGCCACACTTGCAACACTTCACACAATTCCATTTTTGGTGAAGCGTGAGCAATCGCGGAACCCATCTTACGGATAGCTTTCTCATCTCGAAATGTTTATGCAAAATATTATGCACCCGTTCATTCGAGATGCCCACAGCACTATCAATCTCTCGCACCTTAACTCTTCTGTCGTCCATCACCATATCATGGATTTTATCAATGATTTCTGAAGTCATAACCTCCACAGGGCGTCCAGAACGTTCTGTATCACTTGTGCCCATATGGCCACTCCGAAAATTTTGTAACCACTTATAAACTGTTATAATCGAAGGTGCAGAGACACCGTAATGTTTATCAACCTTCTCTTTAGTCTCCTGAGGCGTTTTGCCTTTCATAAAGAAATTAATCACCACACGAAATTCTTCTTCGTCCATTTTTTGATAGTCACTCCACTTCGTTGATTCACAAGAATGCCAAACACAAAGAAATACACCAATATGGCTGAAACTAGGTGTGCGTTCTTTCCAAATATGCTACTAACTAAACATGACCTCGATACGCGCCGGTGGTGCCATCTCTCGGACTTTGCACGGACTTTTCCAACGCCCCTCGTCAACGCACGTTTATATTACACATCGTCATGTTACACGCTACAATTTGGAACCATCCAGTGACAGAGAGTTGCACCATTCTTGAGGGAAGCAGGATAGTCGACCGAGTAATACAAAAATCCGGTTTCACTACTTTTCTGTAGGTCCTTGTGCCAATGGGCATACATTCTGCAGTATCTCATATGCTCGTCCTTAACACTTGAGGAAAGAAGTATAACTCTTAGACAGATTTGTCCCGTTGATACAACTTGCTTCAAAGAACAAGCTCATGTCTTGTTAGATTTCTCGGTACTACGGAATGGCGGCGGTTGCAACGACGGGGACAGCGGAGCAATTTTTTCGTCGTTGAACTGGGTATCTCAAAGTTTGTACCAATATACTAAAGCTCATTAACGCGGTCCATGCAGCCGAGCTGCAGTGACGCATAGCATTCGGTTTTCGAGTGATGGAGTTCACCAAGTGAACTATGTTGCAAAACGAAAACGGTTCTGTACTGAATGTCGAGAAGAGCAGTTAACACGCACCTTCGAAACACTTCCAGAGAAATTTTTGAACAAGCAGAGTCGTTGTACCGCTGGGGTCCGACGTGGGACTAATAACTTCATAGAAAAAAACAACTAGTTTATTATACGGGTGCAAGCGTCATGGTCTGTTAACAATAAAAGCTACAGAAGACAGTATGCTCGTCTGACTTCTGACTCTGCTATAGACTATTAGAAAGATGAAAAAATATGAAGCTTGTACGGATTTACTGCACGTGTTGTCTGCAAATATACGTCAGTCCCTAGAATGTCGTATGAGTACCGGTATGCTTCTTCATGAAATGAATTTGTGCGTTCTTGTCCTTGAGAATCTGTGAAATTATGGGGCGAAAAATTTCTTTTCAGTTAAAATTTATTGAATTTTCTATAAATGATTTCGTACATTTATGTTTTACCTATTTTGGCACTGATGAAAGCTGGTATTGGTAAAACCTTCGGCGTGGATGCCGTTGGAGAAGCTGTTCATCCTCTTTCTACAGAATCAGCGGAAGAAATAACACGCGAAACTTCACGAACAGGTATGAAGGCTCGTCCACAAACGAGTAACATATCTGTGACCGAGAAGGCTGCACTACGTAAACCTCGCCAGGATACCGAGACGGTGGTTCTTCAAGCTGATAAGGGCAATGCCACTGTTTTAATGTCTCGTGACGATTGTCATAACAATATGAACAGTTCACTGAGTGACAGCACATACCGGAAGATCAGTAAAGACCCCACGAACCAGGTGGTTAGCAAGGCTGCTTCGCTTCTGAACGCCTCCCCCCTTCCACCAGAAGTTGTGCGAAGATTGAAACCAAGTTGTGCGGTGCCTCCAAGTCTTTATGGGCTTCCAAAGATCCACAAGAATGGTGTTCCTCTGGGACCGATAGTGAGTGACATCGGCTCTCCGACCTATGATTGTGCCAAACACTCAGCATCGTTATTAAGGCCTCTGGTGGGAAAATGCGCTCATGGCGTACTGAAATCACTCAAACTGAGCAATTCTCATATGTTAATCAGTTTCGATGTACTGTCGCTGTTCACAAGGGTTCCTCTTTCCGAACCATTGTTTCTCATTGGAAAAAGTTTCGATAAAGAGATTTCAGCTTTGTTTGAGCATGTTTTGACCTTTACATATTTTGTATTCAATAACGAATTTTATGAACAGACTGACGGTGTCGCCATTGGTAGTCAGTCCTTTGTCGCCTTTGGTGGCCAACTTTTTTATGGAAGACTTCGAGCAGATGGCGCTGAAATCTGCAAGCTTGAAGCCCACAGTCTTTTGGAGATATGTTGACACGTTTGTAGTGTGGCCCCATGGTGAAGACAGGTTAAAAGGATCTTTAGGTCATCTGAACTCCATCCACAGACAAATTCACTTCACGATGGAAATCTAAACAGATGGCTGCCTTCCATCTTTGGATGTGCTGGTACGGCGGAAGGATGATGGTACCTTGGGACACGCGGTTTATCGAAAGCTGACCCATACGGATTTATATTTACGAGCAAATAGCTGCCACCATCCTTCACAGACGATGAGTGTACTCAGAACTCTAGTACACAGAGCACACGTCATTGCTGACGAGAGCAGTCTGGAGGACGTGCTTTCACACCTGAGAAGAGTTTTTGAAGCCAATGGGTATTCACAACAGCAGATACACAAGAAGCTACAAATGAAACCAACTGTGGGAATAAGAAAATCTGAAGAAGACAAGGAAAGTTTTAAATCGATGACTTTTCTGCCATACGTGGGAAGCCTATCATCAAAAATAGGATCTATCCTCAGTAAGCATGAAGTGAAAGTCATTTTTCGCCCTCCACCAAAGACAGCAGCACGCCTGGGTTCCGTCAAAGATGATTTGGTGCTTCGGAAGCCTGGGGTTTACAAGATCCCTTGTGAGTGCGGCTGTTCATACATCGAACAGACAACACGTCCTATCCAGGTACACCCGCCTCTTACAACCTAATACATCTGTTGTGGCCGAGCACTGTACTGACACTGGGCACTCAATGGTGTATGAAAATGTCGAAATTTTAGCCTCGACCTCATCCGTCTGGGGCTCAGTAGTGAAGGAAACAACTGAAATTCGCTTGGAGACGAATTTAATTAATAGAGACAGCGTCTTCAGCTGGGACAAATCTTGGAATCCGGTAAGTTCTGTAATAAAATCACAAAGACGTCGCGACGGTGCAGATCGCAGTGATACATCGGTATCACCGTGTGGATCGACTGCGCAGCCATAGATCTATTTCCATCCATGTACCATACGTCTTTGCCGCCGATTAACGTCTCTGGCGCCTTGTATATCTGTGGCGCATACACAGTGGTGCGGTCCACGGCTGAGCAAGTGCTGAAGCGTCAGTCACCTCGGCTCACTCTGAAGATAGCTGGACGGTATTCAGCAGAAATATTAGAAGAAGAAGTCAGATTTATGCAGCTGCACGCCCGAAATTTTATGGGTCATCCTAATTTATGTTTCCGTGATTTCCCTAAATCGCTCTAGGCAAATGCCGGGATGGTTCCTTTGAATGGGCACGGCCGACTTCTTTCCTCATCCTTCCCTCTTCCGATGAGACCGATGGCCTTGCTGTTTGGTCTCTTCCCCCATATAACCCAGCCCAGAATACACGAAAAGTTTGGCCATATTCCCCAGAACTGCTGCAAGTAATTTTTAATCAAATAATTTTCTCATACTGAACAAACTCAGTAAGCGACGCTAATTAACAGGATTAACATTGTTCCTTTCTCACTTGACGTTTTCTGTCCACGTCCCGTTCTTTATCCATTGCATATGGAAACATTTCTATAAACCCTTTTTGCATTCACAGCGTCAGATTTACCTGATGGGCAACATTAGAACTAATTTTTTCCTGCTTAAATCGGTTCCCTATTAACGCATTAGAATATCTGCAACATTTTCAGGCCACATAATAATTATAGCCCACTCTGGACCTCTGTGAATAGATGAACTTTCATTGTAACTGCCCAGTACAATAATTCGAAAAGGAAGGAGCCGTCCAGCATAACTTTTATCGGCACGCAATATTTGTAAAACATGTATAACACACACTGTCGTCATGACAATACATCCATGCACATAAAAAGAAGAGACCCTATTACAAAAGGTCGTGGCGATGAAACAAGGAGTCTCATTTTTAAATCGTCATGAAAAATACTGAGCCATAGAGTTGCGAGAGAGATCGAAGAAGGAACAGGTTTGTTCACTAACGTGCTGTCAAAGTGTATTGGATTCATCAAACATTATAAGACTAGTGCTTCCACTTTGTAATTAGCATTCGGTGCTGTGTGCTAGAAATGACAACACTGCAGCACGCTTAATTAATTAGTTAAATATGTTTCAGCCTGTTCATTTTGGTACGTAATTAATAAGCGTTCATTCCGGAAACAGGAATAAGACTATACAAACAACGCTTGCTAATAACTTGCATTTTATAGAAATAATTGACTGCAAGAGGTGGACGTAACAAGCAGCTTCTAATTCGAGCCCGTAGGCCAATTTTCGTAATGTATTGACGCTTTAATTTCATTATCAATTCTACTCAGTTGCACCAGTCTTTAGAAAGATAAGTCTGTACGTTTCTGTGAGTAATGTACTAATAGCAGTTTTCAAACGTAAGATCTCCTTCGTTCAGTATGAAACATATGATCTCTTGATACTTGCTACGTTCAGCGTTCCAAATAATGTGAAAAAAATTGTGTTCAGTTATTTTTCCTGGGTACGCTAGATCTTCTTTACCAGATGTTTCTCTTGCGCCTTCAGTTTTCCGCTATGAATTACGTGCTTCTCCTTCCACGCCTTCCCATTGCAGCACCTCTTCATTGCATACTTTCTGTGTTTTATCTGATCATCTGTCACTTTTCATGGTTTTCCACTTGTACTTTTTTCAGTAGCGTAGCAGTGGTGTGACGATAATCTGCTTCACAGGAGCCGAACGCTAAATATTGATCAAGTGTTCAAAGATTCCGAAAATGCTGAAGCGCATATAAGCTTAAATAGATGGCAATGTCATCCTTACTGACTTTATTTTACGTGAGCGTTTTTATATGACGAGACCATAATGGCTTAAAGCGGAGAATGAGAGAAAAGGCCTATTATTAAATTCGTCTATTTCAGAGGACGATCGTTCTGCGTTTACTCCTTTAAATTGTCGCACGAATAGATACTGAAAAAGGTGACTAATGGATAAAATAATCAACTGAATTCGCTGAACAGAAGAAAGAAAACTGAATCTGGTGGGTTACCTAAGTGTTCTACGTAAAGTAACTTCTTCTCCTACAAGTGACAGTGAATAGTAGGTGGCTACATGTCAGGGGATTTCCTAATGATTGGTAAAATCAACAGACCATACCTGTTTTGATCGTCCAACACACACAAATAACTATCTACCATTGTCGTTATTTCAGCCTGTTCTAGAAATATGGATCACGTTTTATACTCACGTACTGTGAAATTTCTGGAGACCTAAAATCTCGCCTACCGTAATCGGACTCATCATGCTGTGTGAAATCCAGCTCCACGAGGCCCATATGGCAACAGATAACGGGGCTCAGGTTGATGCCGTGGGTTTTGATTTCCAAAATGTGGACCTGACCATTGTCTCTTGAACAAAATACGAGCCTCCAGAATATTAGGACGCAACTTCATGATTGGACTGAAGAATTCCATTTTTAATGGAGTGAAATCCTCAAACGTAAAACTAACTTGTGACGTACCCCACGACTTTCCACAATATACAGGGTATCTCAGACATCTCACGACAAACTACAAGAGGTTTTAGAGGGTGTCTCGAGCAGTCCTCAAGAATAGGCCGCACCAGCGTCCTACTGTATATGCGGTCTCCTTTACTGATGAACTACACTTTTCTTAAATTCTTCCAGTTAACCAAAATCGACCATTCGCCTACCCTACCATAGTTCTCACATTCTCGTTCAATCTCATATCGTTTTGCAACGTTTCTCTTAGATATTTAAACGATTTCCCTGTAGTTGGACACTAGTAGGACACTGGTAGGACGTTAGTAATACTGTATCCGAACAACAAAGGTTTGTTTTTCCTACTCAACTGCATTAACTTACATTTTTTCCACGTTAGGGCTAGCTTTCATTCATCACACCAGCTTCAAATTTTGTCTAAGCCGTCTTGTATCTTCCTACAGCCACTCGACCTCAACACCTTACCGTACTCCACACATCATAAAAAAACAACGGCAGATTGCTGCCCACCCTGCCCGCAAAATTTATGAGTACAGAGAACAACAGCGGTCCTATCACAGTTCCCTGGGGCACTCCTCACTAAACACTTCTCTTCGATGAATACTCGCCGGCAAGGACAACATACTGGGTTCCTTTACTTTAGAAGTCTTAGAGCCACTTACATATCTGTGGATGTATTCCATATACTTGAACCTTCGTTAATAGCCTTCAGTGGGGCACCGTGTTAAATACTTACCTGAAATCTAGAAATATGGAATCTGCCCGTTGTCCTTCATCCATAGCTCGCAGTATATCATGTGAGAAAATGGCAAGCTGACTTTCGCAGAAGGGATGCCTTCTAAAATCATGCTGTTTTGTGGACATAAGTTTGTATCAAGGAAGTTTATTATTTTCGAACTGAGAATATGTCAATGATTCTACAGGAAACAGAAGTTAGGGATATTGGTCTGTAATTCTGCGGGTTGGTTCTTTCACCCTTCTAATATACTAGAGTCACCTGCACCTTTTTCCAGTCGCTTCCGACTTTGTGCTGGGCGAGAGATTCACAATTAATGCAAGCTAGGTAAGGGTCAACACCTCAGAGTACACGTTGTAAAATCGAACTGGGATTCCATCCGAACAATATGATTTATTTGCTTTAAAATCTACGTTAGGGATGCTTATTACTATATCGTCCTTACTAGGGCCTGTCCGATGGTCAAATGACTGCACATTTGTACGATTTTCTTGTGTGAACAATTTCTTGAACGTTAAATCTAAAACTACACCTTTCGTTTTGCTATCTTCAGCTGCCACGCCTGACTGGTCAACAAGAGACTGAATGGAAACCTTAGACCCGCTTAGAGGTTTTATGTAGGACCAGAATTTCCTCGGGTTCTCTGCCAGATCTTTTGTTAGGGTGTGACGGTCGTAGTTGTGTGCTTCGCGGATAAATATTTTCACAGACTCCCGAATCCCTACTAACCTTCACTTGTCATTTCTGCCTTCTCTTCTAAACCGAGATTGCAAGAGCCTCTGCTTCCTCAGCATCCTCCGAATTTCTTTATTAAACCATGATGGGTCTTTTCCATCCTTAATACTTACTAAGCACTTGACTGTCCAGGCCACGATTTACAGTCTGCTGAAACATAGCCCGTAATTCCTCTACATCCTTCTTAATGGAACTACGTAGTGCCAGTTCACTGTCTAAGTGAGATGTTAATAACTGTTTATCTGTTCAATCCAGTAGTACTATTCTCTTACCCTTCTTGACTGATTTATTAACTTTCGTAATCATAGTTTCTATAATGATATCATGATCGCTAATCCCCGTTTCTATACTGACATTGTCGATAAGGTTCGGCCTATTTGTAGGTACGAGGTCTAAGATATTTCCATTGCGAGTGGGCTGCCGAGATAGCTGCTCAAGACAGTTTTCAGAAAACATGTTCAAAAGTATTTGACATGACTATCTGTCTGTACTCCCCGTAGTGAATCCATAGACATCCCAGTCTATATTCGGTAGGTTAAAGTCCCCTCCAGCTAGTATTGCATCGTCTGAGAATTTACGCGCTATTGACCGTAGACTTCGCTTGAATGACTCTAGAACTGTTTCAGGATAATCGGATGGCCGGCAAAAAAATCAAACAATTGACTTTGTTTCACCTACACCGATTTTACGAGACCAGATAACTTCACTGTCACACTCAACTTCGACCTCACTAGAGACATATTTTTGTCAACTGCAATGAACACCTTCCTTCCTGTGGCCTCGAATCTGTCTTTCAGATATACGTTCCACGATTCGCAAAATATTTCAGCGTTTTGCACTTCGGGTTTCAGCCATCTCTCGGTCTCAAGAACAATTTGAGCTCGAGAACATTCCTGGAGGGCAGTGAATTCGGGAACTTTATATCACCAAAACTTCGACAGATCACCGATAAAATGCCGTTTGACGACCCTCGCTGCATATCGACTGGCGAGCGTCGATTGGAGCACCTCAAACTACTGCCCAGACTAAATACCCGTCATGTGCACTCCACAAGTACTCTGCCACCATTGTAGCTGCTTCCTTTGTGGTGCACCACTGACCTATCAAGCGGAGTTCTAAAAATCGCCACACGATACCGCAGGTCTAGAAATCTGTGGCCGAGGCCGCCACACAGTCAACGAAGCATTCGGCTGAGACCCTCCATTCGGCTGCAAACCAAAGAACACCAATCAATTCTGATAACAATGCTGTAGATCGCGAGCTTCTCCGTCAGCCGCCTGTAAGAACTGACGATCGTTCAGAAACCATGCAGCAGGCGTCTTCGGTGCCGAAGTGAGCCACTTCCAGACGACTGCACACTGCACCCTCGATAGTAGCAGGCAGGGCTGCCCCCACATTCCGGATGAGGCCCCACGGCAGATATATAGAGTGCACATAGGATTCCTTTCCAGCCCTGAACGCTATCTCCCTAAGGATCTCCATAAAGCGCCTAACATTGGAGCTCCCAATAGCCAGTAAACCTCTCCCCCGCCGTGTGCCTGCTCGGACCCTGCTAAAAGAGCGACCACCTGTCCGCTCACAGGCCTGATACATGAGCGCCCAGTCTACACATTGGCCCTCCACCTCGAGCGATAAGAACACGCTACAACCAGCCACTCATCCCGCTGTGAGGGTGAATCCGCTGCTGCGGGTACACTAGTAGGTGCCTCGGAATCTGAGCCCACGTACAAAACAACCGGCATCTGAGAGGTCCCATACGACGCGCTAGAGTCTCCGCCGCCACTACATCCTGAGACAGCAACCTGAAGGTGATTGACTGTAGCCAAAAGCGCATTCAGCTGTTCTCGGACTGCGGCCATCTCCTACTGTGTCCGGACACAGCATGTACACATCCTAGTCATCCTAGCAAGACAAACTAAACAAATAAACCATAAAAGCTGACAGAATTCAAGATATGCAACTTGCTACCATCTTGATTTGTCACCAATGGACGCTATTGCATTGTTGAATTACGTAGCTGGCTGTTCCATGAGCAAATTCCGTCGCACAAAATTTAAAAAATATCCTACAAAAAACACACCACTTCACTTGCCGCACTGTAGCTGTACTTGTGTATCAGCCGAGAGCTGAAGCCTGACTGGCTTACTAACCGAAAGGAGGGCTGCTTTCAAAATAAAACAAATGAGTAACTATTTCGCTAAAGACTGACTCAATTTACACTTACCAAAACGAGAGGTTAAACCTCTTAAACAGAAAAACCAAGCAAGAAATTTACTAAATACACTACGAAACAAACACAAAGGAAGAGAAACACACAACTTGCCGCTCTGCAGCTGTACTCCTGTATCAGCCGAGAGCTGGAGCCTGATTGGTCATGACCCATACATGTTCAGTGGGATTCATGCCGGCCGAACTGGAATTTTTTCCGGATTTTTTCATTATACAAAAACAGTAACAAAAATGGCTAGCTTACAATGAAATGACGTAAATAAGGTGACAGATAATTGCAGTCATAAATTACAGCATTCAACGAATGGGGAATGATATGCAGTCTTTAGCAGTAGCACACATTTAGCACCTCCACTGTCCCCTTCAACTGGTGGCAGTTCATCATGCACATTTTCTTCTTCTGCAGCCAGAGGTTCCACATCATCATTTCCCAGACCCAAATTAATCAGTCAGTAAATCCTTCATGTGTGTTCCTTCGAGGGTAGATTACGTGGACAGAAGAGCAGTCCCGAATAGCGACATCGCAAAATCTTTCACTGCCTTGTTATTTTTGTCAGTTCCAGCCTTCTAAAAGCATCCTTAGGGATTTCAAGATCTTCCTTTATAACAGACACAAGATACTTGCCGTCATAGTCTTGTATTCTGCTGTACTATTGATTTACTTTTCATGTGTGGCTTGCAAGTGAGGTTAGGGTCGGAAACGTGACACAACCCATCCCCTCTCCACGAGGAATCCAGTTCCTAACCTATCCCCATTCTGTTGAAGACAATTCGGAACATGTTACCACACAGTGTTTCTCGAATTCATTTTCCATATACATCTTGTATTCAATATGTTCATCGCTCCCAATATTGTTAAAAATGTAACTTGTATATTTGTCCATTAACCAAATCACTGCGTTATTTTTTGCCTGAGGGTAGTTCTTTCTTCTGGTCTGAAGAAAATATTAGTTGGTACATTGTTTGCTGAAGTTTTTGTTATTTGAGCAATTTTTTTCCGTCGTTCACTTCCAGCTGATAATCCGAACTCCACGTGTGTAAAGATGAGGCACACCATCAACGAGGTTGCGTTTCCTGCAGAGGCTAGTGTCACTTAAACAGATGGCAAAGAGACGCTCATTAGTGCTGATTATTTTATTGACTAACTTGTAGCCGGCCGCTGTGGCCAAGTGGTTCTAGGCACTTCAGTCTGGAACCGCGCGACCGCTACGGTCGCGGTTTCGAATCCTGCCTCGGGCATGGATGTGTGTGATGTCCTTAGGTTAGTTAGGCTTAAGCAGTTATAAGTTCTAGGGGACTGATGACCTCAGATGTTAAGTCCAATAGTGCTCAGAGCCATTTGCACCATTTTTGACTACATTGTACCACGCTGTTGGTCAAATCATTCTGTCGATTTGTCCACAATGTTCCTCAAACTAATCACGAACAACTGTGGCCCAAAGACATGGCGCACTGTCATTCATAAAAATTCCATTACTGTTTCGGAACATGAAATCCACGAATGCTTTCCAAGTAACCGAACATAACCGAGGACCCAGCACATTCCTTGTAAACACAGCCCACACCATTATGGAAACACCACTAGCTTACACAGTGCCTTGTTGAGAACCTAGGTACCTCTTACTAACTGAAGTGGGGACGCATCTGTCCAGGCCACTGTTTCCCAGTCTCCTATGGTTCAACCGATCTGTTGTGCTGTTAGCAAAGGTACTCGCGTCGGACATCTGCTGCTATAGCCCGTTAACGCCATATTTCACTGCACTGTCGTAACAGATACGTTTGTCGTACATCCCACATTGATTTCTCCTGTTATTTCACGCAGCGTTGCTTGTCTGTTAACACTGACAACTCTACACTAGCGACACTGCTCTCAGTCGTCGAATCAAGGCCGTCGCCAAATACTTTGTCTGTGGTGAGCGATAGTGCCTGATATTTGGTATTGTCGGCACACTTTTGACACAGTGGATCTCGTAATATGGAATTCACCAACAGTTTCTGAAATAAAATGTCCCATGAGTCCTGTTCCAGCTGCCGTTCCGCGTTCAGTTTCTTAATTTCCATCGTACGGCCATAATCAGGTCGAGACATGAACGTGAAGCACAAATGACAGTTATGCCAGTTCACTATGTATGCGATTCTACCGCCATCTCGTAAGTGCATAACGCTATCCCATAACTTTTGTCACCTTAGTGTATATTCCGACATTTGCTTTTGGAAAAAATAGTTGTATCTTACTCATAAATTCATTTTCAGAATTTGGTTTTTTTAATCTTAGGTAATCGGTTCTGAACGCCAGCATTATTGCTTCTCAATACAGAAACGGGTACTTCAAGTTTACATAATAGGTTCTAAAGAAAAATTTTATCAGCTAAACACACAATCAATAAAATGACAAGATTGGTGAAGTATTTTTGTTCCCATGTTCCTTACACACTTTCTGGCTCTTCACCATCTCTTAAACACCAGTGGCAGAACGTTCTATAAAAGGATATGTGCTGTTCAGGGATACAGGACTCCAATTCCTTGAGGCCAGCTACTTTCCTATCTCTTAATGTAAAACAGTTTTTGTATGATTCTGCATTTGGAAGAGTTATTGTTGTGACGAAACTAACAGCTAAACGAAAAGTGTGCTTTTGGTATCACGTTTCCACTACACTCACTTTCGTATATAAATTACATGAATTCTTGGACAGTCTGAGACTGTTTCATAATTCTTGAGATTACTTTATTGTTCGTTGTTTCCAAAGGCAAGATATTGCAGTATTTTGGCCGTAATCATGTATACAGCAGTGTCTTGCTCTGAAATTTGTTTTCAAGCTCTTTGCAAGTTCCACAGGTATTAATTTGCGGACCACCAAACATAAGTGAAAACAGTCTTTGGATATCTTCAGATAAAATTCATTCTCCAGAATGAGATTCTCACTCTGCAGCGAAGTGTGCGATGATGTAAAACTTCCTGGCAGATTAAAACTGTGTGCTTGACCGAGACTCGAACTCGGGAGCTTTGCCTTTCGCGAGCAAGTGCTCTACCAACTGAGCTACCCAAGCACGACCCACGCCCCGTCCTCACAGATTTACTTCTGCCAGTATCTCGTCTCCTACCTACCAAACTTTACAGAAGCTCTCCTGCAAGGTTCGCAGGAGAGCTTCTGTAAGTTTGGAAGGTAGGAGACGAAATACTGCCAGAAATAAATCTGTGAGGACGGGGCGTGCGTCGTGCTTGGGTAGCTCAGTTGGTAGAGCACTTGCCCGCGAAAGGCAAGGTCCCGAGTTCGAGTCTCGGTCCAGCACACAGTTTTAATCTGCCAGGAAGTTTCAAAATTCATACTACATGCTTTGGGGTGTGGAACTTTTTAAATGCTCATACATAATTTTGAAATTTAGTTTCCTTTTAAATAGTAACGTTCTATCGTGGAATAGTAATTGTTTTGGTATGAAAATTTACGTGTTCAGTAATCGTATTTATTTCCACGCCATTGACCTGATTTTCTAATGCATTTTAACCCTCTGATCAGTAGGGTTTTTTCACAAGCGAGTAGATTGCTTATTCTTCCTCCTGATCATTTGGAGTGTGACCCCATGGATGTATTCCACGTGTGTGTGTGTGTGTGTGTGTGTGTGTGTGTGTGTGTGTGTGTATGTGTGTGTGTGAGTGAGTAAGCTTTTTGATCATATAGAGATAAAAACAAATACCCATATTTTGACACTCCATCTAGCTAACGAATCTGAAAACAACATTTGTTCTTCCCAAATTTATGAAACAGAGGAGAAATACCAGTTGTCCAGGTCTACTGCTGTTTCAGTTACGAACTTTCGTGAATGTGTTCTTTGATATTATGTCAGCATCCCTCAGTTTTGCATTGTTAAAGACCATTGTGGGTTATATCGCTGTAGATGTTAATCGCATGGCATTAAAGTGAAAAGTATGTGTAAAGTATGTGGAGAGTCGACGTGAAAAAAATTAATAAAAAATAAAAACGTTTCAGTGGCAAATCAGTTCCACAGAAACCATTGGTGAAAGGTGTAAGTAATATTGTAGTAATGAATGTTATGTATTATTAAAATAGTAAACTAATGTGTTATTGAATGACTGAAAGTCGTATTTTCGAATAGGTAGTGTCAGAATGCCCTTCAAGGGATGTATAAATCCAGATGGGCACATCTGAGCACAGAGAGGAGGAAGGAGAAGATAGACCGTGAAAGGGAAGATTATGAGATAGACAGACAATGTGGGAAGGAGGAGAAGTTCAGAGAGAGAGGGGGAGGAGGAAATGGACAGACGAAGGGTAGAGGCGCAGGTTAACAGAGAGAGGATGCAGGAGGAATTTGACAGAGGTTTGATGATGAGACAGACAGAGAGAGGCTGTGATGGACAGAGAGTAGGGGGCAGAACAGATGGAGGAGGCAGAACAGATGGTTTTGGAGAGTGAGCGAGGAGGAATGCAGAGAGATGGGGGAAGAAGAAGTGGACAATGTGCGAGATCAGGAGGAGATGAACAGAGAGGATGGGAGCAGGACATGGACAGAGTTGGTGGAGGTGATGGACAGAGGGGCTAGAAGGGGATTTGAAAGCTTGAGAGGGGTAGTGAACAGGAGGAAAAGGAAGAGGGGTGTGAGAAAGAAGTGAGAAGAGAAATGCAGAGAGAGGGAGAGTATGGATATGCATGCAGATGAGGAAGGAAATGGACTGAGAGTAGGAGTAAGAGGAAATGTATAGAGAGAGGGTGGAGTATGAAGTGTACACAGAGAGAGATGTTTATGTGGACAGAGAATGGGGGGGGGGGGGGGTGCGAGCAGGAGATGGAGAGAGAGAGAGAGAGAGAGAGCGCTAGAAAACATGGATGGAGGTAGAGAATCAGTTGCACCCAAGGGGAGGAGAAGATGGTTGGGGAGGAGATGATGAAAGGAAGAAGGGAGGAGGAGATGGACATAAAGAGAGGGCGAAGAAGATGGATATAGGGGGGAGTAGGAGATGGAGACACAGAGAGGGGGAGGTGGGAGATGGACACGCAGATGTGAAGAAGGATATTGACGAAGAGGAGGGGGAGGAGATGGGCAGAGACAAGGGGAAGAAGAGATGGACAGAAAGAGAGGGAGGTTGAGATGGACTGTTGTAGGGGGAAGAGATGAGGGGGAAATGTAGATGGACAGAGCATATGGGGGCAAATGAGGCAGAGGAAGGAGTAGGTGGATAATGTGCAGTGGGGGAATTTGGGTGTATCATACATGAGATGGAGTGGGGGTAGGTGCAAAGTATAGATGTGAGGAGACAGGTGGAAACGGGGAGGATGTAAGGTGAAAGAGCGTGCAGAGGCAGGTGAAAAACGCACAGTCTGTGAGGAAGCAGTTGAAAGAAAGGAGAGAGAAACAATCTTTTTTTTTGTACTTTCAACATTGCAGCCCACTCAGCAATCGTGATAATATAATATGTAAGAAACTATCAGCCTCGAGTGCGGTACTGATACCAACCTTTACCTAGGTTTCAGCCCAAACAATTGAGCCTTCTTCAGAAGATATACTTGAAACTACAAGTTGCCTAAGAGGGCATGCTCTAGAAATAAAACTACCACAGCTGAATAGGCGTGGTCACATTTTAAAAATGCGGTACCTACGTGCTAAGACAACACCAAGACGTAATCTCTGGCGTGAGCTGACGTGATATCCCGAGGCCCACCGCACGGCGTCCTTGGAGACAAGGCGCACGCCAGAGCTTGTCTTAGTGTAGACTTAGTAGGTATGTACCGCATTTTTAAAATGTGACCAAGCCTACTCTGTCTGTGTTAGTTTTATTTCTAGACCATGCCCTCTCAGACAAATTATACTCGTAGATTCAGGTATATATTCTGAAGAAGGCTCAATTATTTGGGCTGAAACCTAGGTAACGATTGGTTTCATTACCGCTATCGAGGCTGATAGTTTCTTATATATTAATATTCTTTTTCCTTTCTAATATTAGATTGGAATGGAAAGCACGCTAACAACCCTGGGTATTCAGCTTATTTATACAGGGAGGTCCATTGATCGTGACAGAGACAAATATCTCACGAAATAAGCGTCAAACGAAAAAACTACAAAGAACGAAACTTGTCTAGCTTGAAGGGGGAAACCAGATGGCACTATGGTTGGCCCGCTAGATGGCGCTGCCGTAGGCCAAACGGATATCAACTGCGTTTTTTTTATGTAGGAGCCCCCATTTTTTATTACATATTCGTGTGGTACGTAAAGAAATATGAATGATTTAGTTGGACCACTGTTTTCGCTTTGTGATAGATGGCGCTCTAATAGTCACAAACATATGGCTCACAATTTTAGACGAGCAGTTGGTAACAGCTAGGCTTTTTAAATTAAAATATATAACGTAGGTACATTTGAACATTTTATTTCGGTTGTTCCAGTGTGATACATGTATCTTTGTGAACTTATAATTTCTGAGAACGCATGCTGCTACAGAGTGATTACCTGTAAATACCACATTAATGCAATAAATGCTCAAAATGATGTCCG
Source organism: Schistocerca piceifrons (assembly GCF_021461385.2). Lineage (NCBI taxonomy): Eukaryota > Metazoa > Arthropoda > Insecta > Orthoptera > Acrididae > Schistocerca > Schistocerca piceifrons. The sequence goes on from NC_060139.1 coordinate 171,681,911, forward strand.
TCAACCTCAATGCCTTTGGCAATACGTGCAACGACATTCCTCTCAACAGCGAGTAATTCGCCTTCCGTAATGTTCGCACATGCATTGACAATGCACTGACGCATATTGTCAGGCGTTGTCGGTGGATCACGATAGCAAATATCCTTCAACTTTCCCTACAGAAGGAAATCCGTGGACGTCAGACCCGGTGAACTCGCGGGCCATGGTATGGTGCTTCGACGACCAATCCACCTGTCATTAAATATGCTATTCAGTACCACTGAACCGCACGCGAGTTATGTGCCGGACATCCATCATGTAGGAACTACATCGCCATTCTGTCATGCAAATGAAACATCTTGTAATAACATCGGTAGAACATTACGTAGGAAATCAGCATACATTGCACCATTTATATTGCCATCGATAAAGTGGGGGCCAATTATCCTTCCTCCCATAATGCCGCACCATACATTAACCAGCCAAGATCGCAGATATTCCACTTGTCGCAGCCATCAACGTTTTTCCGTTGCCCAATAGTGCATATTATGCCGGTTTTTACGTTACCGCTGTCTGCGAATGACGCTTCGTCGCTAAATAGAACGCATGCAAAAAATCTGTTATCGACCCATAATTTCTCTTGTGCCCAGTGGCAGAACTGTACACGACGTTCAGAGTCGTCCCGATGTAATTCCTGGTGCATGGAAATATAGTACGGGTGCTATCGATGTTGATGTAGCATTCTCTACACCGACGTTTTTGAGATTTCCTATTCTCGCGCAATTTGTCTGCTACTGATGTCTGAATTAGCCGCGCCAGCAACTAAAACAACTATTTGGGCATCATCATTTGTTGCCGGTCGTGGTTGACGTTTCACATGTGGCTGAACACTTCCTGTTTCCTTAAATAACGTAGCTATCCGGCGAACGGTCCAGACACTTGGATGATGTCGTCGAGGATACCGAGCAGCATACATAGCAAACGCCCGTTGGGCATTTTGATCACAACAGCCATACATCAATACGATATCGACCTTCTCCACAATTGGTAAACGGTCTATTTTAATACGGGTAATGTATCACGAAGGAAATACGGTGCCCATTGGCGGAAAGTTACGCGATACCACCTACTTACAGGTTTGTGACTATTACAGCACCATCTATCACAAAGCGTAAAAAGTGGTCCAACTAAAACATTCATAATTCTTTACGTACTACACGAATATGTAACAAAAAATGGGGGTTCCTATTTAAGAAAACGCAGTTGATATCCGTTTGACCTATGGCAGCGCCATCTAGCGGGCCAACCATAGCTCTATCTGGTTTCCCCCTTCAAGCTAGACGACTTTCGTTGTTTGTAGTTTTTTAGTTTGATGCGTATTTCGTGAGATATTTGGCCTGGTCACTATCAATGGACCACCCTGTATAATCAAGTGGAAGCGATCGAGTCATGGCCAGTCGATGGGTCCATTGAATCTGCTTTCAAAGTAGCGTTTACCTCTCAACGAAGATTCCCGAGAAACAACACGTTAAACTGTAAGTGTCCTTTCCCTGGTAGGGTTACTGATGCAGATTAGGGATGTGCAGGTATCCCAAGTGGCGTCCATCGGAAAGACTTGAACCAAGTGGTTGAGCCATACGAAACTATTACTAGTAGGACGTTGTATCACATTTGGCTTGGATTAATTTTCTAATTAGGCTAGAAAGGGAGTCTTAAAGTCATTGTATTCACTCCTTAGGCAAGCTGGCCCAAAAGTGTTGTTAATGCTCCTTGGTATCCCGCATACTAATAGTGGGACGCACTTGACATAAGAACTTATCCCACACGTTTTACTGGGAATCAGTCGGGCATTACCTTTGGCCATGAGAGTACCTGAGCATCAGGCAGCCGTTCGTGTTGCGGTGTTCAGTCCATGCATCCGAAAGTAGTTCCCTAGTTCAGCTGCTGTTACTCTCTGACCAGTGATGTGGAATGATATGGGGTGACACAGATAGATCCTGGCTGGCATGCGCAGATGTGAAGGGGTTACGATCTTCCCTTCTGGTGGTCACGCAAGTTAGAGTGGAATGACAAGTGCGCCTAACCTCAAGTTTCCATGCAGAACAACATCGGGTGACTGTCGCATCCAAATATCCTAGAAATCAGGATATTGCATGATTCGACCAACTTGCCAGTTGGAGACCCACATAGAGGACACTCTCAAACTCTGCTAGGTGCTGATAATGCTGTCTCTCACAAGTATGTGGCCTCTATGTGTCCTTCACAGTGATCGCCCAACATCTGACACAGTTCACGGCCCTCCTATACCCTATCAGGCCTGGTAACAACACGAGGAAGACTAATGCCCACAGGTGGCCAATACACATGTGACAGGAAAGAATTTCCGTGACTCCCAGTTATCATGATAAATGAGGTACTGTAAGCATTTATACATCTCCTGAAATCGTCCCCTTAAGGAAAACAAAATCTTTCTATTAGGAAATGGTAATTTAATAAAATGGTTCAAATGGTTCTAAGCATTATGCGACATAAGATCTGAGGTCATCAGTCCCCATGACTTAGCACTATTTAAACCTAACACATCCATGCCCGAGGCAGGATTCGAACCTGCGACCGTAGCAGCAGCGCGTTTCCGGACTGAAGCGCCTAGAACCACTCGGCCACAGCGTAAATTGAATAGCAGGTCATGTCTGATACTGGGAGAGCTCCTATTTTGTTCATTATATGTACCTGTGGTTCTTGATTACGATGAAAGGGAAGGGACAGTTTGAATTCCAGCAGTGGCAAATAGCCTGATTCTCTCGAACAGCGCAAAGTTTAGTTTAAAAGTCTCTTTACGGCAGACACACAACTATCAGAAGTATCGTACTCTACGCTGTAGTGACGTTTGGAATTGAGTTCTTGAATTGTTGCGACGTCCTGGCGCTGTAATACGGGCGATAAAAGTTTATTACCTCAGAAGTGCAAGCTACACAGAAAATTTCAACAGTAATACTGGATACGGGACGGTATTAACACTGTGCAGCCGAAAGGAACTGTTAGAATGAAACTTCCAGAGGGATCATGAAATTTGCTCGGATATCCCGCTTCTTAAAAGCGCCGCAAGTGAGATGCGAGCACCAAGGTTGCAGCCCCAGGAGCGTACACAGCCCTAATCCGTTAGAAAGCTTACAGACATATCTCTTGCCCTGGCCTCCATCGAGGGTGCAGTCGTAAACACACAGTAGCTACTCTCGAGTACTTACTAGTGTTGTACAACATTGGGAACGCGGTCTGCGCTCCCAGCTTGTTATCCTCGATGGTCCTCCGGCGGATGGGCCGAGTGGAGATTAGGACGACACACGATCCGCGCGCCTGTGCGTGGGAGGAACGGAGGGAGGGAGTGGGCTGTTGGTAGCAGCTATCGCGCTGTTGTGCTCATAAATACTGCGCCAGGAGACAGCGCCCCCAGCACTTGGCGGCCACGAGCATAAATTCTGCGCCGTAACGCTCTCGTGTTGACCGCTCCACCGGAATAATTACCCTTTGTACTGAATTCGCGTCGAAAGCGTTTTTATGTCGGATAATTAAAGCGGCTTTTACGCGCGCAACACAGTCTGCTACAGCTTCGCACTAACGTCGGTCTAATAAATTGTCCCGCGAAAACTAGACATGAAATTTACTAGCAGTAAATAACGGTTTAAGTCCCCGTAAGCAGCGGGGTGCATCGGAGAATTTTTGTGTCGGGGCAACTTGAGCACTGCGTGAAATAAAAACAAAAAAAGGAGGCGCCGCTGTAATACAAACTGACGAGACTGCAACGGCGTTATTATCAGCATCCAACAGCCCTCTCACTATCTAAATAGTCGCTATCGGAAAATCGGCTCTCCACTTACGATGCGCGTTGAAACCCAGCCCTTAGGTTCATTACCATAAACATACGTGGGCGAATTTTACCTTCAACATACAAAACGTTGAAGACAGTGGTTTTCAGACATTTTCAAGTTTTCCATCCGCTTCCTGATACCTGCAATAAACTACTTTACTGAGAGGCCATACAGTAAATTTATCGTATATGTACTTGTAACTAGCGAGCCTAGCAATGGTTCGCAATTGCTAAATATGTGTGGGAATTACGTACCTGAGCTAAATTTCTTGCCCCCTCTCTCTGCCCAACAACTCACCCTCTCCCTCCTAAAATGGTTCAAATGGCTCTGAGCACTATGGGACTCAACTGCTGAGGTCATTAGTCCCCTAGAACTTAGAACTAGTTAAACCTAACTAACCTAAGGACATCACAAACATCCATGCCCGAGGCAGGATTCGAACCTGCGACCATAGCGGTCTTGCGGTTCCAGACTGCAGCGCCTTTAACCGCACGGCCACTTCGGCCGGCTCTCTCCCTCCTCTCTGCAAATCCCCTCCAGCCGCTATCCCTCTGTGCATAACCTTCTCCCCCCTTCTTTCTGTCTGTGTCCTCCACCTCCTTCTTCTCCACGTCCATTTCCGTCTGAATTTTCAGTAGCTCCGTACATCTCCTCATACTCCCATCTCTCCGTGCATAACATCTCCCCCTCCCCCTCTCTTTCTGTCCACCTAGTCCTCCCCCCCTCCCTACGTCCATTTCCGTCTGAATGTTTAGTAGAATACCATGTTAAAATTGAAAGAATCTTAGACTATAGTTTACAAAGTTGAAGTCAAATACTTTTCGACATTTGTGGTAATTGAACTTCATCTTTATATACTCCAAATTATATAGGGTGTATTGTATTTAAACCGACAAACTCTGGGAGGTTGTAGGGGACATCAAAAAAAAATATTTTTCCGTAATGTCATTTTTTCCTATGAGGATTATTTAAACCGGTGGAGGCCGAATTACGCTCTTCAGTTGTTAGAGGCCGTATTACTATCTTCAGTTGTTAGAGGGCGTATTACGCTCTTCAGTTGTAGGCAACTACTGTCCACCCGTGTAGTAGTGCATTGTCTCTGTTTACTAATGAAGTGATACACCTGGAGTACACTGATATGGTTGGTGCGTACTACGTAGCGCACCACAGCGGACGAGCTGCACAGCGGGTTTATCAACAACAATATCCTAATCGCCGTATCCCGCATCATACGACCTTTGCTGCTGTGTACCAACGTCTGCGTGAGACCGGGTCATTTAGCAGATTACCTGAACAGGGACGCCGTCGCACGGTAAGAACGCTGCAATTTGAGGAAGCTGTCTTGCAGCATGTGGAGCGAGATCCTTCAATCAGCACTTGTGCAATTGCACATGACATGGGGACGAATCAGACGAATGTAAGAACAGTCCTTCGAGAGCAATTGTTACGTCCATTTCACATACAGCGTGTCCACAACCTGGAACCAGTTGATTGTCCACCCAGAGCACAGTTTCCGCAGTGGTACCTGGAACAGTGTGAAATGCATCCTACATTTCCATCCTCTGTGTTGCTTACCGATGAAGCAACGTTCGGGCGTGATAGAGTCTTCGACATAACAATTCGCATGTTTGGAGTGAGGATAACCCACATTGCACAGTTACTAGCGCTCATCAAGTGCGGTTCTTCGTTAATGTGTGGGTCAGTGTTGTTGGGGACTACCTAGGCCATTAAATGGCAGGCACTATTACATTTTTCTCGCCAGAGCATCGCCAAAATTGCTGGAAGACGTCGCGCTCCCTACAAGACAACGCATGTGGTTCCCACATGACGGGGCGCCAGCACATTTCAGTCGTCGTGTGCGTCGATTCCTGGACTGACGGTTCCCGGAAACGAGGACTGGCAGGAGTGGTCCTGTACCATGGCCTGCTTGATCCCCAGATATGTCCCGTCTGGAATTTTTTGTGTGGAGAGAGATGCGCAACCTTGTTTACGCAACCCCTGTTTCATCAGAAGAGGATCTGCTTGCAGCAGCAGGAACAATTCAGGATACTGCTGGAGTTTTTTCCCGTGTCAGACAGAACATGATCCGACGGTATAACCTTTGTTTACGTGTCAATGGAGGCATTTTTGAAAATCTAGTGTAATTGAAATTGGGTTGTGCTAAATTGTTGTTTCTTGGTCATAAAAAAATGGAAAAGTGTTTGTTGGTTTAATTGATTTGCTGCCAGAGAAATCTTCCTCTGACGGTTTAAATACTCCTTATAGGAAAGAATGACATTAGGGAAAAATATTTGTTTTGATGTCCCCTACAACCTCCTAGAGTTTGTCGGTTTAAATACTTTTCACCCTGTATAGCGTATATCTTTCCGAACGTTCATTAGAGTAGCGCGTATAAATTGGTAGAACTATTCGAGAGTTTCATTTCCGCAAAGTTTCCCCTTTGTACACAGAAGGGCCAAAACAACACGTATAGGCATGCATATTCAAACAGAATGCAATCAGGCAGAATACGGCGCTGCGATCGGCAACGCCTATAAAAGAAAATAAGTGTCTGGAGCAGTTGTTAGATCGGTTACTGCTGCTACTTTGGCAGGTTATCAAGATTTAAGAGAGTTTTAACGTGGTGTTATAGTCGGCGCACTAGATATAGGACACAGCATCTCCGAGGTGGCTATGAAGTAGGGATTTTCCAGTTCGATCATTTCACGAGTGTACCGTGAATGTCAGGAATCTTTGTAAAACATCAAATCTCCCACGTTGCAGCGGCCGGAAAAAGATCTTGCAAGAACAGGACCAACGACGACTGAAGAAAATCGTTCAATGTGACAGAAGTGCAACACTTCCGCAAATTGCTGCAGATTTCAGCGCTGGGTCATCAACAAGTGTCAGCGTGAGAACCATTCAACGAAACATCATCGATATGGGCTTTCGGAGCAGAAAGCCCACTAGTGTAAGCTTTACGCCAAGCCTGGGCCCATCAACGCCGACACTGGAATACTGATGACTGGAAACATATCGCCTGGTCCTACGAGTCTCGTTTCAAATTGTATCGAGCAGATGGACGTATACGGGTATGGGTAGAACCTAATGAATCCATAGTCCCTGCATGTCAGAATGGGACTGTTGAAGCTGGTGAAGGCTCCGTAGTGGTGTGGGGCGTGTTCAGTGGCAGTGATATGGGACCCCTGATACGTCTAGACACCACTCTGATAAGTGACACGTACGAAAACATCCTATCTAATCACTTGCATCCATTCGTGTTCATTGTGCATTCCGACGAACTTGGTCAATTCCAGCAGGACATTGTTACACCCGATATGTCCTCAATTTCTACAGAGTGGCTCCAGGAACAGTCTACTTACTTTTGCTGGTCTCCAAACTCCCTAGACATGAACATTATTGAGCGTATCTGGGATGCCTTCAACGTGCCGTTCAGAAGAGATCTCCGCTCTCGTACTCTTACAGATTTATGGTCAGCGCTGCAGGATTCGTGGTGTCAGTTCCCTCCAGCACTACTTCTGACATTAGTCGAGTCGATGCCACGTCGTTTTGCGTGCTCGTGAGGGCCCTACGCAATATTAGGCAGCCGCGCAGAGTGGCTGCGAGGTCTGAGGCGCCATATCACGGATTGCGCGGCTGCTCCCGCCGGAGGTTCGAGTCCTCCCTCGGGCATGGGTGTGTGTCTGTGTATTTTGTTCTTAGCATAAGTTAGTTTAAATTAGTTTAAGTACTGTGTAAGTCTAGGGACGGATGATCTCAGCAGTTTGGTGCCTTAGGAATTCACATTTGATATAAGGCACGTGTACCAGTTTCTTCGGCTCTTCAGTGTATATTAAATATGTATTTATATATTATATGCATAACTGTCAAACTGATTTTTTTTTATTATGAAAACATGTGACAGCAGAACTGTCGAACTGAATGCCAGTTCCGTTAATTTTCTTATTCATTAAAAAAAATTGTCAAGCGGTTGTCAAGTGACGATCTTCTCCAACTGATTTTAAGTTCCGACTTCGCCGGTGGATTGTTCCAAAAAATTTCTTTCATGCAAACGTTGTACTGACAGTTATGAACGCAACGAAGACAAAAATCAACCAAATATGTCGAGCGTTTTTTAACTGATGATGTTTCATTCATGCGGAAGCTTTTCCTTTTAATTTTCCAAAAATTTTGTTTCTTAGAAATTTATCCTTGACAATAACGAACACAGCAATAAAAATCAAACAAATCAGCCAAGCTGTTTCCTAGTTATGATCATTCATATATGTGCCGACTGACTTTTATTTATAAATATCATGCACGGAAACATTGTTTACGAACAAGCTCTAACAGTTACGTATACAGAAATCACATTTAACTCGAAACTCCAACTAACTCTTTCTCCAGAAGCAAAACAAGAAAATATATCAAGCAATGTTTGGCTAACAAGGGCACATTAACCAGCATGATTGCGTTCCTGTAACTTCGTTCATTAAGAAGATTTCAAAAGCAGTACGTCTTTCTTCAGAATAAGAATTTATATTTTTTATTTGGTAAACAGCTTCGCCTCCCGGAGACGTGTTCGAAAACATGTCACAGTTACCATTCATGTAAACATGACGTTACTAAAAAAATAATACAACATTCACGTGTCGTCAATCGAAAATGTATGGGAAATGGTGAAACCGCGGATGCAGCGCTGTGAAATGAAAATGGCTCTTAGCCCTATGGGACTTAACATCTATGGTCATCAGTCCCCTAGAACTTAGAACTACTTAAACCTAACTAACCTAAGGACATCACACAACACCCAGTCATCACGAGGTTGCAGCGCTGTGACCCAGTGCAAACTACGACATATGAACTTCGGAACCAGGTGAATGCAGCATCGATGTCTGTACCACAGGCCTCCATTCGCGCCTTTCACGCATGGAACAACTTATCATGGTACCCTGTGACTACTAGGTAACAGGACGCATGCTGAACCGAGGTGACTGAAATACTTATCATTTCTGCAGAACGTCCTATCTCTAGTGGTCCAAGGTGTTCTGTTTTTTCTGAACATGAATGTATTTCTCCTAAAGACTGATGATGTATTTCCAGACTCACAGACTCTGCATACTAAATTTAGTAGCTGTTTAGCTGTCACTTCCCTCAATGGTTTAAGAAATTCCGAAGGAGTGTAATTTATCGCTTCTGCGTTTCTTGATCGCATTTCTTCCAAAGCTTTATCAAATTTTGGTTCCAGTACAGTGTCTCCTATGTTTTCGATATCGACTCCCATTGCTTCTTCAATCATGTCATGAGACAGATCCCCCCTACCCCCGTCGTAGAGGCCTTAAGTGTCCTCTTTCCATCTAACCGCTCTCTCCTTTACGCTGAACATTGGTATTCCCACTGCACTCTTTATTTTAACGAAGGCTGTTTTCACTTTTCTATATGCTGGATCATCCTTCCGCAGCTCATTTCTTTTTCAATTTATTCTTCTTTTTCCCAACACCCATTTCAGTTTAGAATCCCCGAGTTTCCCATTTATTTCATTCCTAACCGACTCATAATTCTCTATTCTTGAATGTTCCTGAACGATTTTGTACTTCTTTCATCAATCAACTAAATTACTTCTACTGTTAATAAAGGTTTCTTCGGAGTTACTTTCCTTGTACCTATGCTTTTCTCTCCAACTTCTGTAATGTGCCTTTTAGAGATGCCCATTCCTCTTCAACTAAACTGCCTACTGAGATATTGGTTTTTGTAGTAACTGTAACCTCAGAGAATTCTAAGCACATCTAATCATTCCTTAGTACTTCAGTATCCCACTTCTTTGCGAACTGTTTCTTCTGCACTAGTCTCTTAAAGTTTAGGCTAGTCTTCACCATTACTAAATTGTTATCCCAGTTTGTAATCGCTCCTCTGTACATCTCACAATCCAGTGTCTGATTTATCTCTGTCTGTTTATGATGTAATCCAAATGGAAACCTCTTGTACCTCCAGGCTCCTTTTAAATATACCTCCTCCTCTTCTGATTGTTTAACACTGTACTTGTTATTACTAACAAATTCAATTTTTTTCAGATTACGGAGGCCTTATTCTCCAGTAACCATCTTTTTTTACTCCTTCCCCTACAACTGCGTTCTCCTTCAAACTAATGCATTACCCGTTCCCACTCTCCGTCTTGTTTTCCTATTCAAAGCGATTTCTGTTCCCACTATACCACTTTATGCTACTGCTGACGTTACTCTGTATTCATCTGATGAGGAATCCCTACATTCTTTCCATATCACTTCACTGACTACTATCCAAAGCGATTTCTATTCCCACTACACGAGTTTCTGCAGCTGTTGATGGTATTCTATATTCGTCTGATGAGGAATCTTTATGTTCTTTCCATTTCGCTTCACTGACCCCCACTATATCTTGACTCTTTGCATTTTCATTTCCAGATATCCTAGTTTCCGCATCACATTCTGATTAATAAATCCAGTGCTCGGACTCGCAGTATGTTATACTTTCAGGCTTTTTCTCATGGTTACCTCCACGTTGACAGCCTCTCTCGGTGACTCGGTAATCCGTATTCCGTAATCTTTTGCCAATGGAGAGAGAATCATGACACAGCTTCGAATACAGGCTACATTTCTTGTGGATGTACCGTTTGCGTCCGTAATGCAGTGGTTTCATGTCGTTGATCATTGATGATTATTTCACATTTTAATGAAGCCTTTCATCGTAACAGGCAAAAGATGCCCTAAAAATCTGTCCTTTGTCCGCCCTCTATGCCATGGAGTTGGCAGAAAGGAATTGACGTTTTATATTGGAAGTCCTAGGAGGCCGTTTGTTATGATTTTTATTTAAAATCCAAGCAGTAACTGGATTTGAACCCGGGTTCTAGGACGTTTTGACAGCTAGTCACAGATTGCGTCTTTTATCAGTTGTTAACTCTCCATTGACGCTCATGTTCTAGTATCCTAAGTCGTTGTGGGTTATCACTGTTGTGTTTGCCTCCTCGTTTCTCTTCAGCGTCTGTGACGGCACCTTTTAGAGATGTCCACTACTCTTCAACTAAACTGCCTACTGAGGTATTCATTTTTGGAGTATCTGTAACCTATGAGAATTTCAAGCACATCTAATCATACCACTTCTTTGTGGACAGATTCTTCCGGACTAGTCTCTTAAACTTTAGGCTACTCTTCATTAATAACAGATCGTGATCCCAGTCTGTAATTACTCCTCTGAACACCTTACAATCCAGTGTTTGATTTCGGAATCTCTAAGTGGTGATGATGTAATCCAGCTGGAACCTTCTTGTACTTCCAGGCCTTTTGATAATGTATCTCCTCTTCTGATTTTTGAATGACATATTTGTTATTGCTAAGAAAATAATTTGTTATTCCTTCCCCTGATACAGCGTGCTCCTTGAAGATGCTGATCCCGGCGGAGGTTCGAGTCCTCTCTCGGGTATGGGTGTGTGTGTTTGTCCTTAGGATAATTTAGGTTAAATAGTGTGTAAGCTTAGGGACTGATGACCTTAGCAATTAAGTCCCAAAAGATTTCACACACATTTTCCTTGAAGACGCTGCACTGCCCGTTCTCACTCTATGGCTTACTTTTGTATTCACAGCGATTTCTATTCCCGTTGTGCCATTTTCTGCTGCTGTTGATATTACTCTATATTTGTTTGATGAGAACTCTCTATCTTCTTTCCATTTCAGTTCACTGACCCCCACTATATCTTGACTGCTAACATCCCGAGTTCTGACTCGCAGTAAGTTATCCTTTCAGTCTTTTTCTCATGATTACCTCCGCGTTAGCAGCGTCTTCCGATGACCGGAAAAACTGATTTATTCGTAATTCTGATAACGGATTGATCCGTAATCTTTGCCAATTTAGAGAAAATCATGACACAATTTCGAAAACAGGCTACATTTTTTACAGATACACCATGTCTGTCCTTGATGCAATGATTCCATGTCCTTGATCATTGCTGATTCTTTCACATTCTTGTGAAGTTTTAACATCACAACGGACAAGAGGTGTTGGCAGCCATATTGCCTAAGTCTTTGAAGTTGAAAAGAACGAGAAGACAAACAAGAAAACGTCATATGGTTTCCTGTTCTAGTTCACTATGCAGGTATCTGGGGTAACGTGACTCATCCACTTGCTGCAGTTGACAGCAAACAGAATAAAGCCCAAGGAAAATGTACAGCAGTCACCCAGTCAAAGATCATTTGAACATTTAGGTGAGTACAATATACACGAACGAAGACAAGATGGACGTGATGTAAATCCATGTTTGTCTTCTTCTTCTTTTCAACTTCAAAGACTTAGGCAATATGCCTGCCAACACCTCTTGTCCGTTGTGTTGTTAAAACTTCACAAGAATGTGAAAGAATCAGCAACGATCAAGGACATGGAATCATTGCATCAAGGACAGACATGATGTATCTGTAAAAAATGTAGCCTGTTTTCGAAATTGTGTCATGATTCTCTCTGAATTGGCAAAAGATTACGGATTAATCCGTTATCAGAATTACGGATAAATCAGTTTGGTGTATGTGAACGTGGTAAGGATGGAGCTGGTAACATGTTAGAATGCAGGCACTTGGTGATGATTTTCATTCAAAACTTAAGCAGTAGCTGCATTTGAAGCCGAGTTCCAGGACGTTTTGCCTCCTAGTTAAAGATTGTTCCACCAGACCACAAGTTCAGAGAATGCGTATGTTATCACTTTTAACTCCCCCTGACGGTCACGTTCGTTTACTAAACCATTGTGAGTTGTGGCTGTTATATTTGACCCTCCTTTTATTCAGAAGGAAAATTCATGTCGAAAAAGAACATTGGATAATAGGATCTGGCAGGGAGAATTTGCTGCTATGCCCGTTAATGAGACTGTACGCAATCCCGAAAATAGTTCACACGCATTTATTGGTGTATGTGAACGTGGTAAGGATGGAGCTGGTAACGTGTTAGAATGCATTGTGCACTGGTTTTACAAATGACAGTATCCTTTTGAAACTGTAGCGTGCTAGAGAAGCGAGAACAGTAACTTCGGTGACTTCATCCGTGCGAGTTCTACGATTGCGTTGCCTTCGGTTGAAACTTCCCGTTTCCTTTCCTGAAGTGTCACAATAGGACGCGAAAACTTCCGTGGGGGACGCGGCTTCTTGTCGGATATTGCTCTCTGTAGATTTCCTCTGCCTCAGTGGCTTTACGCCTGCCTTCTGTCAAAGACATATTTTTAATTGAGGACTACCAATATTGCACACAAATATCATTTAAAAGTATTACAGCACTGTAATACAAGTAAATTTATTGTAAAAAAGAATACAAGACAATAATTACTGTTCGGCTAACACATTCTCCATGGATTTACATCACGTCCATCTTGTCTTCGTTCGTGTATATGGTACTCACCTAAATGTTCAAATGATCTTTGACTGGGTGACTGCTGTACATTTTCCTAGGGCTTTATTCTGTTTACTGTCAACTGCAGCTAGTGGACGAGTCACGTTACCCCAGATACCCGCATAGTGAGCTAGAACAGGAAACCCTATGACGTTTTCTTGTTTGTCTTCTTCTTCTTTTCAACTTCGAAGACTTAGGCAATATGCCTGCCAACACTTCACGTAACTAACTACATATTTTTCTCGGTCATAGTACATCTGTTCTTCCTGGTGCCTTGTACTCGTTTACAACTGCAATTCAGTTACTTCCTACATTCTTCAATCTTCTCATTTAAATTAGAAATACCCAATTCTGCACGTACAGTATGTGATCAAAAGTATCCGGACCGCTGGCTGAAAATGACTTACAAGTTCGTAGCGTCCTCCATCGGTAACTCTGGAATTCAGTATATAGTTGGCCCACCCTTAGCCTTGATGGCAGCTTCCACTCTCGCAGGCATACGTTCAATCAGGTGCTGGAAGGTTTCTTAGGGAATGACAGCATATTATTCAAAGAGTGCTGCACTGAGGAGAGGTATCGAAGTTGCTCGGTGAGGTCTGGCACGAAGTCGGCGCTCCAAAACATCCCAGAGGTGTTCTTTAGGATTCGGGTCACAACTCTGTGCAGGCCAGTCCATTACAGGAATGTTACTGTCGTGTAACCACTCCGTCACAAGCCGTGCATTATGAACAGGTGCTCGACAATGTTGAAAGATGCAATCGCCATCCCCGATTTGTTCTTCAACAATGGGAAGCAAGAAGGTGCTAAAAACATCAATGTAGGTCTGTGCTGTGATAGTGCCAAGCAAAACAACAAGCAGTGCAAGCCCCCTCCAAGAAAAACTCAACCACACGATAACACCACCGCCTCCGAATTTTACTGTTGGCACTACACACGCTGGCATATGACGTTCACCGGGCATTTGCCATACCCACACCCTGCCATCGGATCGCCACATTGTTTACTGTGATTCGTCGCTCCACGTAACGTTTTCCACTCTTCAATCGTCCAATGTTTATGCTCCTTACACCAAGTGAGGCGTCGTTTGGCATTTACCGGCGTGATGTGTGGCTTATGAGCAGCCGCTCAACCATGAAATACAAGTTTTCACACCTCCCGCCTAACTGTCATCGCACTTGCAGTGGATCCTGATGCAGCTTGGAATTCATGTGTGACGGTCTGGATAGATGCCTGCCTATTACACACCTCTTCAATTGTCGGCGGTCTCTGTCAGTCAACAGACGAGGTTGGCCTGTACGCTTTTGTGCTGTACGTGTCCTTTCACGTTTCCACTTCACTATCACATCGGAAACAGTGGTTCTATGGATGTTTAGGGCTGTGGAAATCTCGCGTACAGACGTATGACACAAGTGTCACCCAATCACCTGACCACGTTCGAAGTCCGTGAGTTCCGCGTAGCGCAGCATTCTGCTCTCTTACGATGTCTAATGACTACTGAGGTCGCTGATATGGAGTAAGTGGCAGCAGGTGGCAGCACAATGCAACTAATATGAAAAAGTGTGCGTTTTGAGGTGTCCGGATACTTTTCATCACACGGTGTACGCTTTTGATTTCTTGTAAAGATGCATGGGGTATGCATTATTGTCCATAGTCAACTTCTAATGACAGTGCAAAAAGCTCTTTTTTACTCAATAAAACCAATGTGTTTCTAAAACGAATACTCCACGTTTCTCTGATAATATCTTGATGATAAAAGTATTATATCTGTACGAGCCTCATTTCCTAAGCCCAATTTTCTCTGCTGCCAAACATGCATCTGTTACTAATTTCAAGTGATTGTTTGTTATTTTTGAATAAACTTTATAAACTGTGTTTGTGAGTCTCATATCCCTGTAATTATTACAAGCACTTCTTTATCCCTTTTTAAAAACAGCAATTATTTCGGCTGTTTTCCCCTCAAGAATTTTATAGTTTCTCCAGCATTTATTATAGATACGTAATAGTCTTACTTCGCAGAACGTCCCTCCATACTTAGTAACTTCATCATATATGGCATGTGGGCCACAGCTCCTACAATTTTTCAAAGTTTTCGGAACATGTCGAACCTCATCGGAGGTTACTGAATCAACTGTCTTGTTATAATAGGGTGTTACGTATTGTGTATTGATTGTAGTAGTTCCACAGTGCCATAATTTATTATATGTCAGTATCCGCTGTACTTCATTAACTACATTGATTCTAGAAGGCTCTCCATGTATATCAAGTTCGATATTTGTAATTAATTTTCTCTAGAGTTTTTATGGATTTTTCTTATAATTATTTGCCAAGCATGGTTCCACTTCTCCCTTTCCGTTTCTTGTGTTCTCTTTTGTAGCCATAATTGATATGCCTTCTGTTTTTCCATCACAGCCTCTTGAATTCCTTTAGTCCATATTTTTTACCCTATTCATCATCTTAACTTTTTCTTCTTACTAACTGCTTCAAAAGCTGCTCTTCGTAGACAGTATTTAATATTTCCCCACTCTGCCCCCACATCTGCAGTTGGTATTTTCACTAGGTATTCCTAAAGCCTCTGCTGATAGCGTTTTTAATACTCTCCTTCTGTAATAAATATACTCTGAACACTTCTTCTCAAAAACTATTTTTCATTTAGCAACAATCTTCCGTCTTGCTGTTAAAGTCATTGTTCCAAAGAAAAGAAAGTGGTCTGAATATATACCTGTTCCTCTACACCCCCTTACATCTTGTACTTGATTCTTCATTTTCAATTTCTCGGTAATATACCGCATCTTTTTATTTAAAAGCTTTTGCAAACACCTATATTAATAAATATCTTTTTTCCTAGGATAGGAATTACGTATTTCCCTTTTAACTGAATCCTCTACATATGATTACACAATTCTCATATTCTGTTGTTCCATTTAAATTACTTGTTTTTTATGACCAGTAAATTAATTTCATATTTATTTAATGTCTTATTTAGTTCCCAGACTTTACCCCAGAGCTCTAAGGTTTCTGTCGTTGTTTGGTCTATCATTCCCAGTCGTTTATGCTTCTATTTTCCGCCGAGGTCGTTTGACAAATGCTTCGTCAACCTTCTTCTTGCGGAGAATTCGACTTTGTTTCCTATTCCCCAGGACATTTTACGAACTTGTCACCAGCCAAGTTTAATGGAGGGGCTGCTACTTCTCAGCCTTTAAACCTGTAGCCTGTTATATTGTCCCTAACTGTTAGATAGTGAAGAGGGCCTCGAAACCTAATACCGTTAGAGTTGAAAAAACAAGAGTTGGCCAGGGGATGCCAATAGGAAAGCAAATGGAAGAATCTCAAGTAAGTAGAAGTAATGTCTAACTTAGCTAAAGGCCAATATGCTTGCCGCCCACAATTTTTCCAATAGGATTACACTTTATGGGCATCCACCAGCTGACCAATCTGACATGTGTGACGCCCCGCTAGGAACATTATTCCCGCTAGCATAGCTCAGCGGATCACTGAGACCCAGAAACTACCCCATCAACGTTAGGGTGGCGCTCCATGGGGAGGTAAGTCATTTTTGTGTTACGTTTTTAAAAATGTCATGTGTACATGAATGACTGAATGTGATACCATTTCGAACAGTCCTTGAGGAGAAGAAGTAGATTACCAAATAAAAAATATTGCTGTTTAAAAAAGATATGCTACTTTTCATATCGTACAACATTAACTTGATATGTTTTTTATTTTGATTTTGGACGATAAGTTATTTGGTGTGGTTAATATAAATGGACGCGCTGTATATGTCACCAAATTTTGCGAATATTTCTCAAATCTTACGTGAACCTGCAGTACCTTCATGACACATTTCTTCTGTTACAAAGCTACTTAAGCTACCTACCAGGACCTAAGTATGTGATGTCTCTTGGTTGAAATATCTCCTACCCAGTTCATTTAGCTTAAGATGCAGACAGAAGTATACTAAATAAGATTTCGAAGGTCTACGTATCCACCCATTTGACAGTTACCTGCTAAATTACCTGCAGTTACATTGTATTCGGTGTGCTGAACGTATTCCATTTCCTAATTTCTACCCTATAGATCTCTATAAGTACTGTCCAAATTTATTCCCCAGTATCTTAACACTAAAAGGTATCAGATAGATTATATAATGGTAAGACAGAGATTTAGGAACCAGGTTTTAAATTTTAAGACATTTCCAGGGGCAGATGTGGACTCTGACCACAATCTATTGGTTATGAACTGTAGAGTGACACTGACGAAACTGCAAAAAGGTGGGAATTTAAGAAGATGGGACCTGGATAAACTGACAGAACCAGAGGTTGTACAGAGTTTCAGGGAGAGCATAAGGGAACAATTGCCAGGCATGGGGGAAAGAAATACAGTAGAAGAAGAATGGGTAGCTTTGAGGGATGAAATAGTGAAGGCAGCAGATGATCAAATAGGTACAAAGAGAAGGGCTAGTAGAAACCCTTGGGTAACAGAAGAAATATTGAATTTAATTGATGAAAGGAGAAAATATAAAAATGCAATAAATAGAGCAGGCGAAAAGGAATACAAACGTCTCAAAAATGATATCGACAGGAAGGGCAAAATGGCTAAGCAGGGATGGCTAGAGGACATATGTACAGATGTAGAGGCTTAACTCACTAGGGGTAAGATAGACACTGCCTACAGGAAAATTAAAGAGACCTTTGGAGAAAGGAGAACCACTTGCATGAATATCAAGAGCTTTGATGGAAACCCAGTTCTAAGCAAAGAAGGGAAAGCAGAAAGGTGGAAGGAGTATATAGAGGGTCTATACAAGGGCGATGTATTTGAGGACAATATTATGGAAATGGGAGAGGATGTAGATGAAGATGAAATGGGAGATACGATACTGCGTGAAGAGTTTGACAGAGCACTGAAAGACCTAAGTCGAAACAAGGCCCCTGGAGTAGACAACATTCCATTAGAACTACTGACAGCCTTGGGAGAGCCAGTCCTGACAAAACTCTACCATCTGGTGAGCAAGATGTATGAGACAGGCGAAATACCCGCAGACTCCAAGAGGAATATAATAATTCTAATCCCAAAAAAGCAGGTGTTGACATATGTGAAAATTACCGATCTATCAGTTTAATAAGTCACAGCTGCAAAATACTAACGCTAATTCTTTACAGACGAATGGAAAATCTGGTAGAAGCCGCCCTCGGGGAAGATCAGTTTGGATTCCGTAGATATGTTGGAACACGTGAGGCAGTACTGACCCTACGACTTATCTTAGAAGAAAGATTAAGGAATGGCAAACCTACGTTTCTAGCATTTGTAGACTTAGAGAAAGGTTTTGACAATGTTGATTGGAATATTCTCTTTCAAATTCTGAAGATGGCACGGGTAAAATACAGGGAGCGAAAGGCTATATACAATTTGTACAAAAAGCAGATGACAGTTGTAAGGGTTCGAGGGGTATGAAAGGGAAGCAGTGGTTGGGAAGGGAGTGAGACAGGGTTGTAGCCTATCCGCGATGTTACTCAATCTGTATATTGAGCAAGCAATAAATGAAACAACAGAAAAGTTCGGAGTAGGTATTAAAATCTGTGGAGAAGAGATAAAAACTTTGAGGTTCGCCGATGACATTGTAATTCTGTTAGAGACAGCAAAGGACTTCGAAGAGCAGTTGAACGGAATGGACAGTGTCTTGAAAGGGAGGTATAAGATGAACATCAACAAAAGCAAAACAAGGATAATGGAATGTAGTTGAATTAAGCTGGGTGATGCTGAAGGAATTAGAGTAGGAAATGAGACACTTAAAGTAGTAAATGAGTTTTGCTATTTGGGGGGGCAAAGTAACTGATAATGGTCGAAGTAGAGAGGATATAGAATGTAGAATGGCAATGGCAAGGAAAGCGTTTCTGAACAAGAGAAATTTGTTAACATCGAGTATTGATTTAAGTGTCAGGAAGTCATTTCTGAAAGTATGTGTATGGAGTGTAGCCATGTGTGTAAGTGAAACGTAGACGACAAATAGTTTAGACAAGAACAGAATAGAGCTTTCGAAATGTGGTGCTACAGAAGAATGCTGAAGATTTGATGGGTAGATCACATAACTAACCAGGAGGTATTGAATATAACTGGGGAGGAGTTCGTGGCACAACTTGACTAGAAGAAGGGATCAGTTGGTAGGACATGTTCTGAGGCATCAAGGGATCACCAATTTAGTATTGGAGGGCTGTGTGGAGGGTAAAAATCGTATAGGGAGACCAAGAGATGAATACACTAACCAGATTCAGAAGGATGTAGGTTGCAGTAGGTATTGGGAGATGAAGAAGCTTGCACAGGATAGAGTAACACGGAGAGCTGCATCAAAGCAGTCTCAGGGCTGAAGACCACAAAAACAACTTTTGTTTACAGCTCGTACAAAACAGATACGTGTTTCAAAGTTTTACTGACCTTCAAAGTAGTCACCAGCATTGTGTATGACCCGTTGGCAGCGATGTGGAAGTCGTAGGATACTCTTAGGAGTGCCAGTTGTTTTGTCAGTTCGAGTGGCGCTGTCTATTGCCCGACGAATTTGTAGCAGATCAGCAGCGAATTCCATGAAGTGTTTCCTTCAGTTTAGAAATCGAGTTGAAATTACGAGGGCTTAAGTCAAAGGAGTGTAACTATTAAAGTTCCAAGCCCCGTACAATAACTGATGATATTAAAGATAAAATTTAAAAAAAAGTCCACGTAAGCGCGAATGGAGTTGTTCAGCTAGGTTGTTTATATGGATACATTATCCATTCTGGTAATCGAGCATGTTATCGATTTTCAAACTGATATGATATAGCTCACAGGAATTCCAAAACTTTCTAGAATGTACCAACTTTAAGTTGAAATTTTATGTGTAATTTCGCACTTGCTATTGTAATTTGTGTAGATCATATAACTAATGAGGAGGTATTGAATAGAATTGGGGAAAACAAGAGCTTGTGGCACAACTTGACTACAAGAAGGGTTCGGTTTGTAGGACATGTTCTGAGACATCGAGGGATCACCAGTTTAGTATTGGAGAGCAGCGTGGAGGGTAAAAATCGTAGAGGGAGCCCAAGAGATGAATACGCTAAGCAGATTCAGAAGGATGTAGGCTGCAGTAGGTACTGGGAGATGAAGAAGCTTGCACATGGTAGAGTAGTATAGAGAGCTGGTTCTGTTTTGAGCAGAATTTGTAAATATTTTGAGTTCTACATATCTAAGTACTGAATAACATGTTAAAGCTCTTAGTAACAAAGAGTGAGTCTAAAACGATTTTACAACTTACGAATAATGTAGCAATTTATTGAGTTAACTTACTGAATCGATAGATGTGTCATTTTATTGAAAACAACCTCAAGTTTGACTTATGAGTTAGCAACCCATTCCACCACCAGGAGCACCAGCCTAGTTCTCAGTTAAAGTGGCTGCTTTCCTTGGTGCGGAGCGTGCTCGTTGTTTGTTTTGGTTTCATGAAATGAACTCAGCAACAATTTTTCGGCGGAAATTTGGCACCGAATACGCTAACGAATCTCCTAGCAGGCCTGTAATCTACCCTTGGCACTTTGATGAGACGGGTTGTACACCACGACATGATAAATCACCAGGTTGCCCGCCGGCCTTTGTGGTCGAGCGGTTCTAGGCGCTTCAGTCTGGAACCGCGCGACCGCTGCGGTCGCAGGTTCGAATCCTGCCTCGGGCATGGATGTGTGTGATGTCCTTAGGTTACTAAAGTTTAAGTACTTCTAAGTTCTAGCGGACTGATGACCTCAGATATTTTGTCCCATAGTGCTCACAGCCATTTGACCAGGTCGCTCACCTGTTGATGATTATCTTGAACAGGATAGGGAGAGCTTTTCCAGCAGTCCACAAGTACTGCGTAGACGTTTATTCTTGAAACCATACAGAATCGCAACGACACAGCACATTAGCGATGCAGATAAGATTTCTTGTGGGGAATTCTGTGGTCGGCTAGAGGATAAAAAGACATTTTTAAACATAATAACCTTCAGCGATGAAGATTTAATATCCCTGGCCTCGTGGATACCCAAAATTGCTGAATATGGGGCAGCATAAATCCACATGCAATCCTGGAAAACCTTTATGACAGGCAGCACTTTCCACTGGCCAGCGTGTCAGCGCCCTCTTGATGCCATTTCGCGGCGCTGGGTTGGTCGGTCTAAAGTCGATGCCTTAGGAATGCGCAGAAATAACTCATACATAAACTGTAACAAATGATATGTAGCAAAAATTTGTATTATATCTAATTTTTATGAATCTTGAAGCTTCATAGACATAAACTACAAACTATTTGTGCTCTGAACTAATTATAATTGTAAAATAATTTATTATAATAGGTCTGAAGATGAGCAGCCGTTCATACTGAAATAAAGGAAAGCGATTTGGAGACTCAATTTGGACACTGTTTTATAAGAAACGATTGCGGCAACTCTATGAAGATAAGTACGTATGGTTTTAATTGACTGGGAATGGACGAGTGCTGAGTCTTCAGTACTTAGGTATGTATGTAGCTTTTCATTTCGGAATTTTCAGTTTCCCAATCCTTAAACCACCCAGCAGTGAAATCACTGTATAGAAAAAGGAGAAAGGGATAACGTTCACCACTTTAGACCTACATCTATGCCACCTGTATTTGCTGAAGTTATTGAAAAGGCTATATATACTAGGTTAATTGATCATTTCAGTTCACATAATTTGCTGTCAAATGTACAGTTTGGTTTTAGAAGTGGTTTAATTACTGAAAATGCTAATTATCTTTTTTTCTTTGAGGCTCTGTACGAACTAAATAAGAATTTGAGAACGATAGGCGTTCTCTTTGGCTTAACTAAGGTTTTTGACTCTGTAGATCGCAAAATATTACTGCAGAAGTTGGATCCTTACGGAATAAGAAGAGCAGCTCACAAATGGTTCACTTCTCATTTTAAGAACGGATAGTAGAAGGTCTTTCCCCGTAGTGTTGAGGATGGCTACGAGGCGCAGTCCCAGTGGGGCACAATTAAGTGGAGGGTGTCCCAGGGCTCGGAGCTGGGTCCGCTGCTGTTTTTGGTTTATGTAAACAATATGCCTACCAGTATAAGCAATAAAATAGCTACAGAATATTTCTGTTAGCTGATGACACCAGTCTGGTGGTGAACGATGCTGTATGCGATATAGACACAGTAACACATAATGCAGTGTAAGGCATAAGTTAATGGCTTGTAGAAAATGAAGTGATTCTAAATCACAGTAAGACTCAGTTTTTACAGTTTCTAACACACAATTCTACAAAATCTGACATTTTGATAACACAGAATGGCGTACACATTGATAGTAAGCTCACGTGGAGAGCTCGAGTTCAGGATCTTGTTCCATTACTAAATGCTGCTTTATTTACTATTAGAACAGTTTCTGAAATAAGTAGGAGTTCAACACGAAAAGTAATCTACTTTGCATAGTTTCATTCGCTTATGAAGTATGGTGTTATTTTCTGGGGTAACTATTCTGATTTGGAAAGGCTATTTTTGTCTCAGAAAGTGGGAGTTTCAGCAATATGAGGTTCAAGTCCGCGAAATTCTTGTCGATCCCCGTTCAGCAGTCTGTGGATTCTACATCTGGGAATTCTAACATTGGCCGCGCATTACATATTTCCTTCGATGTCATTTGTTGTCAATACCTGCTTAGCCGGTCGGTGTGACCGAGCGGTTCTAGGCGCTTCAGTCTGGAACCGCGCGACCGCTACGGTCGCAGGTTCGAATCCTGCCTCGGGCATGGATGTGTGTGGTGTCATTAGGTTAGTTAGTTTTAAGTAGTTCTACGTTCTAGGGGACTGAAGACCTCAACTGTTAAGTCCCATAGTACTCAGAGCCATTTGAGCCAATACCTGTTTATTCCCAAGAGTTATCAACTTGCACTCAGTTAATACTAGATAGAATTCCAGTCTGCGTTTGGGACGCACCTCCATGGCTCTAATGTAGAAAGGTCTGAAGTATTTTGCTGCATCCATTTTCAATAAGCTGCGAGCATTATTCAAAAGTTCTAGCAGTAATTCGCGCACTTCCCAATGACTCACCCCTACAATTCTGTCGAGGGATTCCCAGAAATATTAAGAAATTAAACTAATTCCTGTGTTACGTTGATGATAATGATTATTTAATCTCATTGCTTGTCGTCTGCTTATGATTAATATACGTTCCTTTTCATCTATTTTTATTTTTATGTTATAATTTCAATGGAATGATCAGATTACACAAGTAACGGGTAAGGCGAACAATTAGATTGCGGTTTATTGGTAGAATCCTGAAGCGATGCAGTCCTTCAAGAAAGGAAATAGCTTACAATACGTTAGTTCATCCAGTCGTAGAGTATTGTTCGTCTGTATGGGACCCTTACCATTTAGGTGTGATTCAAGAGATTGAGAAGGTCCAAAGAAGAGTGGCAAGATTCGTGTCTGGTACATTTAGTTATCGCGAGAGCGTTACAAATCTCATAGAAAGTTTGAAGTGGGACACACTTGCAGATAGACAACGCGCAAAACAGAAGGGGCTGCTCACTAAATTCCGAAATCGAATCTTCACCGAGGATGTAGAGCATATATTATTACAACCAACTTTCAAATCGCGTAATGATCATTATTCAAAGATAAGGGAAATAAGAGGTCGTACTGAGGCGTTCAGAAAGTCGTTTTTCTCTCGCGCGATCCGCGAGTGGAACAGAGGGAGGGGGGGGGGGGGCGGGAAATATGACTTTGGCACGAATTGTGCCCTCTTCCACACACCGCTTGGTAGCTAGTGGAGTATATATATATATATATATATATATATATATATATATATATATATAGGGTGATTATAATTAAACTTTCAAACCGCTGGTCAGAATTACGTCAAATTGCAACGGAATGTTATCCGAGTAGGGGGAAAACGTATGACAGAAGAAAAATAAATAGTTACAAAATGTAGCAATAGATGGCTTTGTAAATGACAAATGAATCATACAAAAATGACTACTGTGTACGTTTGACGTTAAACAAACTGTACTACTCAGTGTGCGCATGGTTTAGTTACGTAAGCCCATTAACCTCGGCAAGGTCATAACACATCGGAGGCCAAAAACCGCATAAAAGTCATTACTCACATGGGGTTTTAACTGTCCTGTGGCCAAAACCCGCGTAGAAAGCATCAATCACATCAATTTTTAATTGTCGTGAGGCCAAAAACCGCTTTAAAAGCGTCAATCAAAATCAAATGGGATTATTAATTTCCGTGTGACTGGCGTAAAACATGTTCAATATGCTGCCAACCTTTTTCTGCAACAAGCTTAAATTGAGAAACAGCATGTTCCACAACTGATTGAAGTGTATCCGGGGTCACGTCCAGAACGTGTTGCGCAATGTGTGGCTTCAATGCAGCTAAGTTCGCAATCGGAACACTGAACTCAACATCTTTCAGATAGCCTCACAGCCAGGAGTCGCACACATTAAGATCACGCGATCGGGATGGCAAAGCTGTTAGAAAATGGCGGCTGATAATTCTAGCATTTCCAAAATGGCGCTTCGCAGCTGCTTAACTAGATTTTAAATGTGCAGAGGTGCGCCATCTTGCATAAAAATGATCCCATCCACACATCCAAGCTGCTGGTGAGCTGGAATGAGGTGGTTACGCAAAAGACACTCATAGCGCTGACCAGTGACGGTACAGGTAACAGGACCGGTAGTACCTGTGTCTTGGAAGAAGTATGAGCCCACGACAAATGAGGCCCTAAACCCGCACCACACAATGATCTTTTTAGGATGAAGTGGTACTGGTTGATTGGCGTCTGGATTTTCCGTTTCTCATATTTGACAATTCCGTGTATTGACATATCCTGTCAGATGGAAGGGGTTCGTCTGTCCACAAAATCTTCCACGGCCAATCATTATCGACTTCCTTGACAGCAAGAAATTCTAAAGTAAAGGTATCTCTTCCTGGCAGGTCAACAGGAAGTAACTCTTGCACATGGGTAATTTTAAATGGATAGCTAAGAAGGATGTTTCATAGGATTTTACGCACCATGCTCAAGGGTATGTTAAATTTTCGGGCAATTATCCGTGCACTACACGTTCGAACATCACCACTCGTCTCCTCCTGCACTGCTGTGGCCACTGCTTCAATTCATTTCCTCTCTCTAACAGGTTGCACACCAAAAGAACCCGTCTTTTCGAATTTCCGAATCAATTTCTCCAGACCAACGGCAGTTATCGGACCAACGCATTTTTTCAAACCCTTCATGTCCGGAATTTCTAAAGAGTCATGTGTGCACAGTCATCATTGTTGTAATACAGCTTTACAAGCAGAGTGCTATGCTGCATTGAGATAGTCTAGGCGAACGTCGCAGACGTGATAGGAGGAAACGCCGTGTACCCAACCTGTTTATACCAATTTCAGTGGGTCGTGCGTGTGATAGGTGTTTTCATTTACGTATTCTAACAAATACAGCGCCCTCTATTGATCAATTTTCACACAATTTTTTTTTCTTCCGCCATACGTTTTCCCGCTTTTTTTGACGTCATGCTCTTTTTTGACGTCATCCAGAAGAGAGGAGTTATTTCTATAGCGTTTTGAGAGTTTAACTTTAATTATAATCACCCTATATATATATATATATATATATATATATATATATATATAGGGTGGTCCATTGATCGTGACTGGGCCAAAAATCTCACGAAATAAACGTCAAACGAAAAAACTACAAAGAAAGAAACTTGTCTAGCTCGAAGGAGGAAACCAGATGGCGCTATGGTTGGCCCGCTAGTTGGTGCTGCCATAGGTCAAACGGATATCAACTGCGTTTTTTAAAATAAAACCCCCCATTTTTTATTACATATTCGTGTAGTACGTAAAGAAATATGAAGGTTTTTGTTGGACCACTTATTTCGCCTTGTGATAGATGGCGCGGTAATAGTCACAAACATATGGCTCACAATTTTAGACGAACAGTTGGTATCAGGTAGTTTTTTTAAATTAAAATTCAGAACGTAGGTACGTTTCAACATTTTATTTCGGTTGTTTCAATGTGATACATGTACCTTTCTGAACTTATCATTCCTGAGAACACATGCTGTTACAGCGTGGTTACCTGTAAATACCACATTAATGCACTGAATGATCAAAATGATGTCCGCCAACCTCAATGCATTTGGCAATACGTGTATGACATTTCTCTCAACAGCGAGTAGTTCGCCCTCCATAATGTTCACACATGCATTGAGAATGCGCTGACGCATGTTGTCAGGCGTTGTCGGTGGATCCCGATGGCAAATATCCTTCAACTTTTCCCATAGAAAGAAATCAGGGAACGTCAGATCCGGTGAACGTGCGGGCCATGGTAAGGTGCTTCGATGACCAATCCACCTGTCATGAAATACGATATTCAATACCGCTTCAACCGCACGCGAGCTATGTGCCGAACATCCACCATGTTGGAAGTACATCGCCATTCTGTCATGCAGTGAAACATCTTGTAGTAACATCGTTAGAACATTACGTAGGAAATCAGTATACATTCCACCATTTAGACTGCCATCGATAAAATGGGGGCCAACTATCCTTCCTCCCATAACGACGCACCATACAATAACCCGTCAAGGCCGCAGCCATCGTGGATTTTCCGTTGATCAGTAGCGCATATTTTGCCGGTTTATGTTACCGCTGTTGGTGAATGACGCTTCGTCGCTAAATAGAACGCGTGCAAAAAATCTGTCATCGTCCCGTATCAATCAATGTTGATGTAGCATTCTCAACACCGACGTTTTGAGATTCCCGTTTCTCTCGCGATTTGTCTGCTATTGATCTGCGGATTACCCGCGACAGCAGCTAAAACACCTACGTGGGAATCATAATTTGTTGCAGGTCCTGGTTGACGTTTCAGGTGTGGCTGAACACTTCCTGTTTCCTTAAATAACGTAACTATCAGGCGAACTGTCCGGACACTTGAATAATGTCGTCCAGGATAACGAGCAGCACATATAGGACACGCCCGTTGGTTTCAAGAATGGTTCAAATGGCTCTCAGCATTATGGGACTTAACTTCTGAGGTCATCAGTTTCCTAGAACTTACAACTACTTAAACCTAACTAACCTAAGGACATCAGACACATCCATGCCCGAGGCCGTATTCGAACGTGCGACAGTAGCGGTCGCGCGGTTCCACACTGTAGTGCCTAGAACCACTCGGCCACACCGACCGGCAGGCCATTGGGCATTTTGATCACAATAGCCATACATCAACACGATATCGACCTTTGGTAAGTTGGTCCATTTTAACACTGCTAATGTATCATTAAGGAAATACCATCTGCACTGCCGGAATGTTACGTGATACCACGTACTTATACGTTTGTAACTATTACAACGCCGTCAAGCACAAAGCCAAAAAGTGGTCCAACTAGAACATTCATATTTCGTTACGTACTACACGAATATGTTTTAAAAAATGGCGGTTCCTATTTAAAAAAATGCAGTTCATATCCGTTTGACCTATGGCAGCGCCATCTACCTGGCTAACCATAGCGCCATCTGGTTTTCCCCTTCAAGCTAGACGAGTTTCGTTCTTTGTTGTTCTTTTCGTTTGATGGTTATTTCGTGAGATATTTGGCCCGTTCACTATCATTGGACCACCCTGTATATACAATGGCTAAAGTGAATGGTTGCGAGTCCTGGTCTATTCTAGATCATCAATATTTATTCTGTTTCTCATTCTCACCCCTCTGCATGGATACCTTTCAAGGATATGCAGTTTTATACAATATGAACCTGATATCGCAAAGCAGCGAGTACGTGAAACCCAGCTTTCGGCTGGTGCGTCGCCTCTGCCATCCGACTTTCCTAATCGTCAATCGGAAAGTTGTTTTACTGGGAGGATGAACTTTTATGGGACGAGAGTGAGCTATTTAGGGAAAAAGAGAGGACCGTGGAAGGATTGGATTCAGCAAATAATTGAGGAGATAAGGTGCAAGTGCTGTTCTGAATGATGAAGTTGACACAAGAGAGGAATTCGTGGTGGGCCGCCTCGAGCCACTCAGGAGACATGACTCGAAAGCAAAAAACAAAAAACATACGCGAAACTAAACGGTTACTATGCCATGTCGGTCCTCGGGTACTTATAATGCTTGCCC
Organism: Schistocerca piceifrons; assembly: GCF_021461385.2. Classification (NCBI taxonomy): domain Eukaryota; kingdom Metazoa; phylum Arthropoda; class Insecta; order Orthoptera; family Acrididae; genus Schistocerca; species Schistocerca piceifrons. The sequence goes on from NC_060139.1 coordinate 171,710,276, forward strand.
GTAACACTGCAATACGTGGAAGAATGGCGAATAATCTAATTTTACTTTCTGTGCGTATACAGAACAGTTGTAAGAATACATGATTAAACTAGTATATGATTTGACGATAAATTTAGTACACAGATGCACATCTCTGTCTCCGATGTTTCTGGGCATGGAGACGAAGTGAGCTTCGGTGGTAGGTATGGATTCGTCATTCCATGCTGCATCACCTCAGTAAAAGAATTCATTAATGGTAACGGCTGGCGGGTGGTGACGTACAGTTATCACGCAACTGATGCCGAGATGTTTCCATTGGAACTGGAGAAATGCTGAAAAAGGACACCATTGGAACGACCTCTATATCGAGGTAATTAGGACAGAAAGGACAATATATGAAGTGTCGGGGACAAATTATTGAGGTACTATTAAAATATCAAGAAAAGGGCTGTCTGTTAGCAGTATGAAACAGGAATTAAAATAACTTAGTCATGGATTTATTCGCACCTGATGTTTTGGCGTATAGGACAAGAAGCAGGGAATTTACCTGTGCTAGTTAAAAGACCAGATACGTCAACTGCAACTCAACAAATGGCCGCACGAACACTGGAATTCCGCGATAATACTTGTTCGAAATTTTGTTGTTGCAGCTTTTCGTTTTTCTACATTGTGTCTCTTAGTGTAAGTTGTAATGAGTTTCAACATATTCTTGGAATACTTACGTAGTGACACGTGCACTCCTTGTACAAATCCTCAGCCAAATTAAACGCTATGGTCCCAGATAAAAGATAAAGAAGAAATTGAAAAAGTTATCTAACGTGGATGTTCTTCACGAAAGAAAATCCGAAGCACTCTACCAACGCAAAAAAATGCAAAACATAAAGCTATGGAAACCAAGAAGATTGAATATTTCGCGTGGATTTTGGTAAAAATGTCACAGGGCCAAATATTACTGCAAAAGGTGTGTATTGTAAGGGTCAGGTACCAATGTATTCATTACTTTTGAATACATTATGGGTGTGACAGTGATCAATTTGTTACAAATATTTACTATAAAAAACAGTCTTGATCACAATTTATTTATTATGGTGACCATAATAAATAAATTGCAATCAAGACTGTTTTTGATAGAAAACCAATGTATTCATTCAACATCCACATTCATTCCTCGGGGCAGTCGGTTTTCTACGTGTACCATGAGATTTCGCCAAGGAAGTTCCTAACGAGATAGCGTTATGTCTTTTTCACTTTCTTATGAACTACCTATATAAAAACTCTGAGGAGTTCAAGTGCGACTCTGCCTTAGAACAAACCACAAATTTCTTGGATCATACTCTATGTCGCTCATAACAACGTCAGTGGCCTGACAAACATCAATATCACGTTTCCAGAATCAGATCTTCGTACACGGAATGTGATTAGAACGGTGGTCTGTGAGATTTGTAAAAAAGAATGGAAAGCTCAGAGAACTTCATAAGCATGACTGAAAATTCTAGAATTAACTCATTATCTTTCACTGTGGAGAGAGTCTTTCAGGAAATGGAGAACGACTGGAATGACTTTTGAAATCAAAATATGTACTGAAGTGACCGTTTAAAACTGTGATGGAAACTGAGGGCTCTTAAGCTCATTCTTGTTCGATAAACTGGAGATATTCATATAATGGATATTGGGTATCCAGCATCATAAGGAAGCTTGACAGAGGTACTTGAAAACGTAAGGCAGGAGAATTCGATTTACCTTCTTTCTCCTACACAGGAAAATTTAGGTTGACAATACTGTCATTCAAATTTTCCTTCAAAATTGGTTATCTGTAAAAGTATGTAACAAAAATCTCTTTTATCTACGGGTTGCCTACGTATTTTCAGAGGAAACTACCAGGGTGTAATGAGTCTCATGAACTTCGGTGGTCAGGCAGCAGGGACGTTTTTCCGCTGGTTATCACATGACTGATGACTTGGAGAATAACTGATTTTGCACGGTTATAATAACAGTATTAGAACTGGCAATAGTAATATTACACTTCATTACAATAATATCATTATTAATGATAATAACGTTAGAAATTATAATAAAATATTTGAGGCGATAGTAAAACATTCATACATACAAAGAAACCATGAACAATTGATTATTATACTTCGTTCCCTTTCTTTTGCAGGAGACTTACACGGTCTATTTTCTGAAAAGTTGGTATTCTGGGTATAATTTTTGTTTAGTTTCGATTTTACTGATGTTACACATTCCAAAAAACCTCTTATTTTGTTTACTAAACACAATACTTCGATATTTCACTTAAAAAAATACATTACTTTGTATGAAAAGTACTTACCGCATTTGGAAATTAAGAATTTGTTTCCTGAGTTTCGCTGAAAAAGTACTTACCTAGTTCTTTCCCTGTTCGCTTCATATGATAGTATGTTATCTTTCTGCACGGTAAAATCACGGGGACCTAGAAAATAGAGCACGTCAGAAATGTAACGGTTGACTTTGTGCTGCAATTACCTGTACGTTCCGTAACTCTTATTTCAATGCTTCTTCCTGTTTGGCGAAAGTATTTTGATGGACAGCAGTTGCAAGATATACTGTACTCATCCGAGAATTTAAATAACTCGCCATTTGTTTACTCCTTAAGTCCAAATCTATGCCCATTATTTTTAGAGATAAAATAGGTTCGTGCCATATTTTGTGCAGTCAGCTGTTTATCTATTTTCTTGGACATATTCCTGCAGTGCGACGTCCCGTGGTTGTTCTTAGCTTTAGCAAAGTTATTGCGTTATGGGATCAAAGGTTCATGTAACCTCTGTGTTGTATTCGTGGCAGAAATAATCTTATTTTTTCCGGTACTATTTATGATGGACAACACCTGCATTGGTGTCAGCTGTGTAATTAATTATGCTACACTGCATATAGGGACAGTATGTGGTCCATATAACAAAGAACGAAACGACCCCATGTAATATTGCCTTGAGTGGTTCGAAGAATTGTTAATTACTATGTCTGAAGCTGTGGGGTTCTTATAAATATCGTCGCTGAAAGCTCTTCTCTTTATCGAAACTGACAAATCTAAAAATGGCAATATTCCGTTCACATAATGTTCCATGGTGAACTGAATGTTCTCATTTTGGTTATCGAGGTCCTAAAGAAAATCTTTACCATCACGATCCGAACCATTGTGTACACTGCCTACTCACATCGGTGTCTCCACATATCAAAAGCCTGAATAAACATCTTTTCCCACATAGGACGTGCATGAAGAGAGTCAGTGAAGTCCTGAAATGTACCGACAGGGATTTGGAACCATATGGACTCCAGTACCGTGCCCAGCTGTGCTAGATTTTTAGATTGAGGACCCATGACGCGAACAACCCGATAGATTGGGCTACAATCCTCGGAGATTGATGTCCAGAAAGGAGCGATAATTTCGTCCTTTTGCTCTTCGAACCACGCTCGTACACTGTTGAATGTTATCCGGCAGAGACAGCTGCATGTTGGTATTATAAGGGTGTTTACTTTCCGACGTTTCACGTCGTTCATATCAACGGCCATCTGCCCGATGGAGCGCACTACGTAATGCACCTGGAAAGGCCACCTGTCGCCACTAAGTGGAAGTGCATTTCCGGTATTAGTACGCCAATTCCAGCTTTCGTGCCAGCTTAACAGCAGTCAGCGTGGGTGCATGAACCAGGTACCTGCCGCGGAGGACCATAAGCAACGATGCTCGCTGAACAATCGTTGAGCACACACTGTTGTTAGCGATTTTGGTTCATCTGGGCGAACAGTTGTTGCACAGTAGCACGTCTGTTCTCCCGTAGACATCACTACAGCCCTCGTTCACCCATGTTACGCCTCATGGTGGACCACAGATTATTTAAACGATTATTTAAATGGTATCTGAGAGTGCAGACGTTTCGCCCAGTGTATATGGACAAAACACATGTTCACATTTGTCACACAGCATCGTGATGGAGTGAAAATTCACTACAAGGTCTGTTGAAAACTGTTTCGAAATGAAGCGATGTTATCACCATTCATGCTGCCAGGGAGCACGATTTTGTTCCGAATGTCTACGTAAGGCTTAAATATGGGATAAAAAAAGGGGATCATCACAACAAGGAGTTCTCAAATTAAGAAAAATGGGTCCAGGGGGAATTAATATCTAATCAACTACTTCATACTGTCTTCCTTATAGATAACGTCCCTTACAAGTGACTCATACTCGAGAATCCAACTCCACGAGAAGAGAAATGATATCCCGCGTAACAGAAAATGATATTTCTTTACACAAGGACATGATGAGTTAACAGTATTATTCACTGAACAAAATGAACAAACGAGGGCACATCACCCATAAAATAGATAGTATTACCGAACATGGAGAAAAGAGAACCACTTGTATGAATATCAACAGCTCAGATGCAAACCCAGTTCTAAGCTAAGAAGGGAAAGCAGGAAGGTGGAAGGAGTACATAGACGGTCTATACAAGGGCCATGTACTTGAGGACAATTTGATGGAAATGGAAGAGGATGTAGTTGAAGATGAAATGGGACATATGATACTGCGTGAAGAGTTTGACACTGCACTGAAAGATATGAGTCGAAACAAGGCCCCAGGAGTAGACAACATTCCATTAGAACTACTGACAGCCTTGGGAGAGCCATTCCTGACAAAACTCTACCATCTGGTGAGCAAGATGTATGAGACAGGCGATATACCTCAGACTTCAAGAAGAATATAATAATTCCAATCTCAAAGAAATCAGGTGTTGACAGATGTGAAAATTACCGAACTATCAGTTTAATAAGTCACTGCTGCAAAATACTAACGCGAATTGTTTACAGACGAATGGAAAAACTGGTAGAAACTGACGTCGGCGAAGATCAGTTTGAATTCTGTAGAAATATTGGAACACGTGAGGCAATACTGACCCTACGACTTATCTTAGAAGAAAGATTACGGAAAGGCAAACCTACGTTCCTAGAATTGTAGAGAAATCTTTTGACAATGTTGACTGGAATACTCTCTTTCAAATTCTGAAGGTGGCAGGGGTAAAATGCAGGGAGCGAAAGGCTATTTACAATTTGTACAGAAACGAGATGGCAGTTATAAGAGTCGAGGGGCACGAAAGGGAAGCAGTGGTTGGGAAGGGAGTGAGACAGGGTTGTAGCCTCTCCCCAATGATATTCAATCTGTATACTGAGCAAGCAGTAAGGGAAACAAAAGAAAAATCCGGAGTAGGTATTAAAATTCATGGAGAAGAAATAAAAACTTTGAGGTTCGCCGATGACATTGTAATTCCGTCAGAGATAGCAAAGGACCTGGAAGAGCAGTTGAATGGAATGGATAGAGTCTTGAAAGGAGGGTATAAGTTGAACATCAACAAAAGCAAAACCAGGATAATGGAATGTAGTCAAGTTAACTCGGGTGATGCTGATGGAATTAGATTAGGAAATGAGACACCTAAATTAGTAAATGAGTTTTGCTATTTGGGAAGCAAAATAACTGATGTTGGTCGAAGCAGAGTGGATATAAAATGTAGACTGGCAATGGCAAGGAGAGCGTTTCTGAAGAAGAGAAATTTGTTAACATCGAGTGTAGATTTAAGTGTTAGGAAGTCGTGTCTGAAAGTATTTGTAGGGAGTGTAGCCATGTATGGAAGTGAAACATGGACGATAAATAGTTCGGAAAATAAAAGAATAGAAGCTTTCGAAATGTGGTGCTACACAAGACAAGAACGGCGTTTCCGAACGTAGCGTGACATTCAGAACTGACACATTATTAACAATTATAGGACGTCCAAATTCCTTCCATAATGCGTAATGTAAGAAAATTTTAAGAAACCCTGCGAGCACAGAAATAGAATTGAGAACAGTATATTCCTAGTGAAGGCTTCCTGGAGTAAGCGCTGGATGTCTTCATTAATGTGGAAAGTGGTACAGACTATAACAGTGGTAGGCAAAGTGATGGAAGCAATAGTGATTCCGTAGGTGAAGATGAAACTGAATCGACTGTCATTGCCACTAGCAGTAAAACAGAAGCGGCTACTGAAAATGAGGAACGATAGGGTGGAGTTTTATAACTGTGTTTTATGTGTAGAAGCAATGAGATGGAAAGATCCATAACATTATGTAAGACGAAGGAAAGAGTTATTTGTAATGCGCAGTCCTGTCTGCAAATTTTCTGAAGTTCCTTGAACGTCTTCTTAATAGTGAAACTAATTCTTACTACCAAACTGCAAGTTTAACACGGGTACGTTTCTAAAATGGTCCCGCTTCGGTACTACCAAACTGCAAGTTTAACACGGGTATGTTTCTAAAATGGTCCCGCTTCGATTTTCTTACTATGCTCGTGCCGCCTGTAACACTTTTGCTTGTTCGGTACACTACAGTACCTCTTCCCTTCCCTTGCATTTCCCCTCATGCGCTTACGAGTGTCCACCTCTATTTGCATGAAGTAGACGATGGCGTGTTTTTTGCTGTTGGAAGTAGTTTATCTTGCAGTGAAAGTGAACTAGGTTGTTGCTCTGAGTTAGTATGGGCAGAAGTCATACTTGGCAACCGGAATAAAATAGTAACTGGATCCTTTTACTAACTTCCCAACTCAGATTATACAATTGCTGAAAGGTTCAAAGAAAACCTGAATTTAATTTCGAACACGTACCCGACTCATACATTTATAGTTGGGGGTGACTTTAATTTACCCTCGATATGTTGGTGAAAATACATTATTAAATCCGGTGGTATGCATAAAACATCATATGAAATTCTGCTAAACACATTCTCTGTGTATTATTTCGAGCAGTTAGTTCATGAGCCCATGTGAATAGTAAACGGTTATGAAAACACACTCGACCGCTAAACAACGGATAATCCTGAGTTAATAGCAAGTATCAAGCAGGGATTAGTGAACACGAGGTTGTCGTAGCTAGGGAGAATATTGCAACTCCCAAATCCTCCAAAAATACACGAAAAATGTACCTACTCAAAAAAGCAGATTAAAATTCACTCGACACCTTCCTGAGAGACAATCTTCATTCCTTCCAAATTAACAACGAAAGAGTAGACCAGATGTGACCTCAATTCGAAGAAATAGGATCGACAGCAATCGAGAGTATTATAACAAATAAATTTAACAAAATGCGGAGCTGATCCCCATTGGTACACAAAACGGTTCAGAACTCATTTGCAGAAACAACGAAAAAAGCATGCAAGTTTAAATGAACGAAAAATCTCCAAGACTGGCGATCTTTTACAGTAGTTCGAAATTTAACACGGATTTCAACGCGAGATGCTTATAATAGTTTCCACAACGACACTGTGTCTCGAAACCTGTCAGAAAATCCAAAGAGATTATGCTCGTATGTAAAGTATGCTACCGTCAAGACACAATCGATGCCTTCTCTGAGCGATTGCAATGGAAATACTATTATATGATAGCGCTGCTAAAGCATAGTTACTAAACACAGCCTTCCAGAATCTCTTCACCAAAGAAGGCGAAGTAAATATTCCAAGATTCGAATCAAGAATAGCTGACAACATGAGTAATTTAGAAGTAAATATCCTCGGAGTAGTGAAACAAATCACTGAATAAAAGTAAGTCTTCCGGTCCAGACTGTACACCAATTAGATTCCTTTCAGAGCATGCTGCTACAATAGCTCCATACTTATCATATACAGTCGCTCGCTAGACGAAAGATCCGTACCTGAAGAATGGAAAGTTGTACGGGTCACACCAATATTCAAGAAAAGTAGTAGGAATATTCCGATAAATTACAGGCCCATATCATTAACGTCAATATGCCACAGGTTTTTGGAACATGTATAGTGTTCGAACATTATGACTTACCTCCAAGAGAACGGTCTATTGAAACATAGTCAACATCATTCTTTTGAAACACACCTAGCACTTCACTCACATGAAGTATTGAGTGCTATTGAGAAGGGATTTCAAATTTTTCCCTTGCTGCTACATTTACAGAAGGCCTTTGACACTGTACGACACAAACGGCTTGTGATGAAATTGTGTGCTTATGGAATATCGTCTCAGTCCTGTGACTGGATTCGTGATTTCCTGTCAGAGGGGTCAGAGTTCATAGCAGCTGACAGACAGTCACCGAGTAAAACAGATGTGATTTCTGTCGTTCCTTATACATGTAAATGATTTAGGAGACAATCTGAGTAGCCGTCATAGCTTGTTGGCAGATGATGCTGTCGTTTATCGTCTAATAAAGTCATCATAAGATCAAAACAAATTGCAAAACTATTTAGAAAAATATCTGTATGGTGCAAAAAATCGGCAGTTCACCCTAAATAATGAAAAGTGTGAGGTCATCCACATAAGTGCTAAAAGGAATCCGCCAAACTTCGATTACACGATAAATCAGTCAAATGAGAAGACTGTAAATTCAACTAAGTACCTAGGAATTACAATTAAGAACAACTTAAATTGGAAAGAACACGTAGAAAATGTTCTTGGGGAAGCAAACCTAAGACTGCGTTTTATCGGCAGAACACTTAGAAAATGAAACAGATCTTCCAAAGAGACTGCCAACAATATACTTGTGCCTCCTCTTTTGGAGTACTGCTGCGTGATGTGGGATTCTTACCAGATAACATTAACTGAGTAGATGGAGAAAATTCAAAGAAGAGGAGAAGGTTTTGTATTATCGTGAAATAGGGGAGAGAGTGTCACGGTCATGATACAGGATTTGAACAGCATTAAACAAAGGCGTTTTCGTTGCAGTGAAGTCTTCTCACCAAATTTCAGTCACCAACTTTCTCCTCCAATTGAGAAGATATATTGTTGACGTCGAACTACATAGGGACAAACGATCATCATAATAAAATAAGCGAAATCAGAGCGCGCTGGAAAGATATAGGTGTTCGTTTTTTCCACACGCTTTTCGAGATTGGAATAATAGTTAATTATTGAAATGGTGGTTCTATGAACCCTCCGCCAGGCACTTACGTGTGATTTGCAGAGTATCCATGTAGATGTAGAACGTATCCAAGCATGTGGTTTACTTTACGTCAATTTGACGTTTGTTGCCTGTATTCTTCCCGCTACTATAGTTTTGATACTGAAACGTCCGCTTTTGAAAAATTATACATGGCTGTGCTTAAACTGACACACAATATTTTTTTAGCGCAACGCAATCCAACTTTCAATAATCCCTACAAAAGAATTGCCCTGACTAACATTAACCTATACCTTTCACAAATCACTTACCTCACAAAAATCTTCGTTACTCGAACTACTGCAATACAGCGAGCGCCACTACTGCCAGCTAAATAAAAGATTCAAACTACGGAAGGCACTAACTACTGATAGACATAGATAGCAAATGAAAGATTTTAATAAAGAACAAATAATGTATTTACCTTAATAGTCATAATATATATAGCAGTTCATGACATCCAGTCTTACAAATTTCAAAACTCCGCCACCTCTCTCTCCACCACTGCTGGCGGCTCACCTCCAACTGCGCAACGTTATGCGCTGTTAACATCCAGCTGCCCAACACTGCAATGGCAGATATTCCAACAACAATGCATAGCAGCCACAGACTGCACACAGCACATACAGAGCGCTACGTGGCGTTACCAATATAACAACTTAAACAGCCTATTTACATAGCCCCCATGCTCCCCACAAAAAATTTTACAAATAGTTTTGGGCAGTGGCCAATACAGATTTAAAATTTTTTTCATAATTACAATAACAAAGAAATCAAATGCACACACGTATTGATACAATGTTGGTCAAAAGCTAAAATTTTCTCACAGTCCATAAAGACAGTCCTGATCGTTCATCACAGTAAAATAGCAGCGTTTTCCTCAAAGTCTGAGCAGTAGAAGAAAATGCACACGGAAGTAGTGGATTTCCATGCAGTCTTGAAGAAGTAGTGTTGTCCTTCCAACGAAAAGACAGTCCTGACTCTTGACATGCAGACAGGTAATGGGCCACAACAGAGCAAACCCACCACAGAGTCAGTCAAAGTTTTGGAGAATATTGGTAGGTAGGTCATCACAGAGTAGACCCACTCTAGTCCTTGTAGAGAAGCCCAGCAGCCATCTGCTGCGACTGTGCAGGTGCAGAATCACCATCGAAGTGTCTTACGGAAAATATAGCAAGTCCGTAAACCACCACTTGTGCACTCACACAGTTTTTGGAATTGTCCTTAGAACCAGCAATGCTGTTATCCAGTCCCTTGCTGAATTATTAACACACGTGCAAACACTAACAGTCCCTACTTCTCACATAATGTCCATGTACTATGACCAACAGAAACGTGTGCAGTGAAATGTAACTTACAAGTTACTTAATTTGATGAACTGGTGTCAATTACAACTTTATAACATAAGAATAGAATAACAAAGGTACAAAATACATAATTAAAGAACATAATAGTACAGATAACATTTGTAGTAAAACAGGCTTTACAAAAGAATAGAAATAAACATGCACATCAGTGTTACAAGAATTATGACATAAGTACATACATAAAGATCAGAATAACTTTTAAAACATCAACTTCACATATGAGCAACAAAACAGAACAGATAAATAATGTCTAAACATCTGTACAATGTAAATAACATAGTATTAGAAAAATTCTACAATGTAACTCGTATCAGCTAAACACATAAAGACAAGAAAAACACAAATACACAAGGATACAGAAACATATAGCAGAATAACACAAGAGGAAAGGACAGGGTTTGTTTTCAGCGTAACATTTGGTACTGCAGTCCAACATAAAACTTCATTCCATAGATCTTTTGTTTTATTTCAACATTTGTTTCCACCAAAAAAATCCTATCCAAGCATGTTCACATATTTCTTACCTCATTATTTATTTTCCATTATCTTACCTCATCATTTATTTCCAAAAAAATCCTACCTAAACCTGTTGTCCCTACACCCTACTTTTTTGGCCAAACCGTTTTCTTATAACTTCTCAATGCATTTCTTCCAATTCATCACAACTTGTTCTCTTATATAGTCTAACCCCTCTTAAGCTAACTTAAATCTACTGAGCCCAGATATATATATATACCAAGGGATGAGGCAATGCAGCAGCACATAACAAATTAACACAAACATCAATGACAGCAAACAAGAAAAATAAATCCATAGTAAAACTGGCTTAATAGCGTAATACAAAGTCAAATTCAGTAAAATTATGCCTGGAAAACAGCAGCAGCAAATGCAATAACTTATATCTAAACATGACAAAGCTCAAGCAGAAAAAATAGTACAGTAAAAATGCCCATGTTTAATACCTATGTCACATCTTAACACTAGAGTGATGCATCACTGTAACTTGCTCTAGCAGACAAGTTACCAAGTCACTGACAAACATTATGTATGCAATTCCTTTGAAGTGGAAATGTCTTTTTGTGCTCCCTCATTTTTTTGGAGTACATCCATCATAAAGTTATTTTTTACTGGATCTGTAGGCATAAAATATTTATATTAGTACATCTATAAAATTTTATTTTAACCAATGCTGCAGTGCAGTTAGGAACTAGATATTAAACAAAATAGGCAAAGCAAGGTGTGAAACGTCATTCACTAGCCATATGGCATTTCATAATGCAGTAAACAATCTTTCAACTAGCAAGACAATAGACGTGAAATGTTTCTCATCATTTCATTTCAGTAAATATCATAAATTAAGAAATCTACAGTGTAATCATGTTTTCAAGTTTGAGGGTGTTGTATTTACGATGCTTTCTACAATGGAATGTCAATAGCGAGGATATTGGCCTCCTTCTTTTTTTTTACCTCTGCCTCTGAAAAGGCACACACTAATGGCTTTTTGTCCACCCCGGTAGCTGAGTGGTCAGCGTGACAGACTGTCAATCCTAAGGGCCCGGGTTCGATTCCCGGCTGGGTCGGAAATTTTTTCCGCTCAGGGATTGGGTGTTGTGTTGTCCTAATCATCATCATTTCATCCCCATCGACGTGCAGGTCGCCCAAGTGGCATCAAATCGAAAGACCTGCACCAGGCGAACGGTCTACCCGACGGGAGGCCCTAGCCACATGACATTTCCATTTAATGGCTTTTTCTCCAGCCGTCTGACACAGCTGGCCACTCAAGACGCATTACGTCAAGGTCACTTGGCTTTCTTACCGAAATATTTACGACACCAGTTTGCACTATTGTGACAGTCTCATATAAATATTTCATGGTTCGAGAATTTGCATTGCAAATCTGTAGAAACCAAATCCTATGAATATAATAGTGTCCAAAAAATATTCGCTGGCATTGTGATACATTCATGCATTTAGACACATTTCATAACACTTAAAGTACGATTCTTGGTTTCCAACATACTTTTCACAAGTCAGAGTCCGTAACCACTACTCATTATTCCTTACCTTATTACACATATACATATTCGTCAACACTTCTTCAATATTTCATCATAATAAATACGTAGCATAATCAAATTCCTCATATAGCATCAGCTTATTGATCATAAACATACCGCAACAGCGTAATACACATCGTCATCATAACATCATAAAACCTCAGCCAAATCTCAAAAAAGGCGTAGCTTTCTGCAATAATGTCAAAACGGAAAAAAAATTCTCTGCTCATTTCAATAGTGTCATCTACCTCAAACGTACTTTAAAAATCATGCTCCCTTACCAAATACATCATTCAAAGCTCTCATAGTATCACAATGGTTCCAAAAAAATATGAACAGTTCACAAAGTACAGACAAAATACAATTTCATAACTGTGAAGTTACCCAACTGTGTAATTGCGTAAACATGTGTCACTGATGTAGTAAGAAAAATGTTTGTCTCTCAGTTAAATGATCAGATAGTTGTGTAATTTGTGTGTTAGAGAAATATGGTACCGATGTGTATAGTTGTATAAGCAAATACCATATTAGCTAGGGCTCCTTGTGCTTGCCAAACACATGGTACACAAAGTAAACGTGTACCCCTTTGGGGATTAATGTAATTATACCCTCAGGTGTTACAGATTACAGCAGTGGAATGAAATGTATCATGGAAAACTTTCTTTGTAATTCAAAAATCTTTAAAAATAAATGTTTTAAGTACAAAATTAATCACTGAAATGTGTGTCCTGTAGCGCTAAATGTGCGTCTTGCTGTAATATAATTCTGTTGAAGTGTCATAGTTATCGTCCTCTGTTAGCAAAGTTCTGCTGAAGTCAATGTACTCACCTCATCATAAACAAAAGTGAGATGCTTTGCGTATAGATATCGTAGTTATTATGCTTATTGCCGTGATGAAGAAAGTACTATAATGTAACGTATTGTTGTGCTACAGAAAAGGCTGTCTCCTTGTAGCTATACCACAAAAGTTACTACTAAAACATGTTTTACTTTCCAGAATAATTCAGAAAAACTGTGCAGAAATAAAACAGAAACACCGCAAAAGCAACATTGTAAATTGTCACTTATTAGTAGCGTCGTGATAAAATCGTGTAGCTCTCACATAAACTAACCACTGTGTCATCTGGTATCTCACAGAAAGTACTTTAAATCCAGAATGTATTTTTAAGTAAACCAAAATGTAGCATTAAAATCTCATTAGCAGTACCAGTATATGTTTAAGTATGTAAGCCTTATAGTGGTTACGTAATTGTACAACTAACAAGCAGGAATGTACACACACAACAACACTGTTACGTCTATTCACTATAACAATGCATTCGTAATTTCTCTTTAAATGTTGCCTATGTTCTAGGCTGGATAGTTAACTTCAAAACATTGTTGCATGTTAACAGTTTATCAGTGTGACAAATTGTACTAGTAGCGTGAAGTGAAAAGTTTTATGGCAAAGACAAAGTTAAAAAACAGATTATCTTTGAATAAACGGTTTTACATGTGAAATGTGGTGCAATCCTTTACTCTTCACAGTACTCAGAGTTTCAACTTGAACGTAATTATCGTGCGGTATACGTCGGTAAAGAATACTGGCATTTTTCTCAAGGTTAGCTATGTTATTTTTCTTCCAGCCAACCAGCGCACGTGGCTGCCTGCGGTGCGAGTCATTGTCTGTCTCTTTGCTGGCGCACGTCGTTGTTGGGATTAGGAGGCCTAACTTCTACAAATTCACCTTGTCGAGAGTGCCCCGCTCTGTTTGAATCTCGCCAGTTCTGATGCAATTCAAGTCTGTCGTTATGATCATATCGTCTGTCGTCATGTCGGTAGATTCCATAGTTTCTTTCTTGTCGGTCACGTGATGGAGAATTTCTCCCTGAATCGTAACTGCGCGCTGGACCGTTGCATCTAAAGTTATTCTTTCTCCCTTGATAATAATTATTTTGGTTCCCATGTTGTCTGTTCCTACGATTGTCTCTGTGATAGTCACAACCGCGGAGAGGTGATCTTTCCCTGTAATTATTACTACTCTGCCAATGGTTGTCATACAGGTGGTATCTGTTTTGGTCACGATTTGTGTTGTGAGAATAGCCTTGTCGTGTCCAGTTATTATTTCCTTCATCGCGGAATTGCGACGGATGTGACCTATAATTGTTGTGCTCCTGTTTTCGCGTTCCGCGATTGTCAGTGTCAATTTCCAGTTCTTGTAACAGTCTCTGAAAAGCTTCAATGTCGTCTTTGCCACGTCCTGCTAAAATAATATGTCGTAAATGTACAGGCAATTTGATTAAGCAAATGCGGATGAGTTCTGAGGGGCTGAATGGGTTTGAAAGATACTAATACTTACGCAACATGTCTTCAAAATATTTCATTAGACTGGAAAATTCAGATTGTTCGAAACGTTTCACCATTATGGTGCTATGTTTTACTCGGTCTTATGTAGCTTGAGACCAATATGCTGAGAGGAAGGCATGGTAAAATTCTCCTTCACTGTGACAATCGTGAATGACTGATCGCATTCTTACAGCTGGTTCATTCTCTAAGTAGCCACACATAAATTCTAATCTGTGCTCTAATGACCAGTTTGGAGGAAAACAATGAGAGAATTGATGGAGCCATGCTTGTGGATGAATGTCGTTGCCAGAATTCTTAAATGTTTTGAATTTACGTGTAGTAATGAACAGCTTATAGTCAAAATCATCATGTCGGCGAGTCGCATGTCGGTCATTGTTACGTCGTTTTGGCGGTTCCATCTCAAAATTCGGTGTACCTTGCCAATTTCTTTCATAATTTCCGAAGTCCCCTGAGTTATAATTTTGTGGCTGTTCTGTATTTCTAAGTCCCTCTTCCCGTATTGGAGCGCGAGTGTCCTCTGAAATACGTAATTCTTGTATTACCTGTGTCAGCTGATCTTATACTTCCCGGATTTCTCTTTGGTGTTGCGTATTAATTTGATTTTGATTTTGTTTGAATTTCCTAATTTGTTTGCACTCTTCTGTGTCATTAAAGACTACCGGTTTTGTGTCATTCAGATTATCATCTACCTTCGTATATAAATTATTTAGCTGATCCGAAAGTTCAACTACTTTCTCTGATAATGAACTAATTTCCTCCATGTGTCTTTCTACTGTGTCCTTCAAGTTTTCCTGAGTTTTTGCAAGTTGAGTAACCGAATCGGTAGATGCAACTGAGTCAATTTTAGCTTGCAAGGTCTCAAGATTTTCATGAACAATAGTTTGCAGTTCTTTTATGGCTGCTTCGTGATTCTGTAATGCATTGTCATGACGTGAAAAAATAGGTTGGAAATGCTCACAAATTTGTGTTTTTACGTCATTACAGACTTTTTGACATTTCGATTCTATTTCATGTAACTCAGTAGTTAAATCTTCACGTGTTTGTTCAAGGGTGGTGTGAAGATTTTGTTCCATTCCGTCTAACTGTTGCTGTGTTTGTCTCTGGTGTTGTTCCATTGTGTCTAACTTTCGAAGATTTTGTTCCATTTGTCTAACTTTTGAAGATTTTGTTTCATTGTGTCTAACTTTTGAAGCTTTTGCTGTGTTTGTCCCATTTGTTGTATTAATTGTAATAACAATGCACTGGTGTCTGAAACAGGTTCCTCAGTGCTTTTCGGCAGTGAATTTGCACCGGCAACATTCACATTTTGACAAGCAGCAAATGTGTCTTGACTTATTTGAGAAAACGGGGAGGACCCAAAACCTGAATCTACAGTGTTTGCGAGATTGTGTCTTGTCCTTTCGGATTCCTGAGGCAAGCTGTTGCCGACCGATCGATCGATAATGCTTCCCTGTTCACTAATTGTTTCACTGCCTACACTATTATTTGCAGCCCGCTCCATTTCCCTATGCACAATTACCAAATTACTACTTTGAACATTAGTTATTTCATTACACGGTGGCGCTAACAAACTGCTTTTGTCTTCACTGTCATTTCTCAGTTTACTTTGGAGCCTAGTATTACGTTTTTCACACGCCATTATTGTCACAATATTTTACACGATAACACAGAAAAACACAATTTGAGGAGCAAACATAAGAGAAGACATTAACGTAGCACTGAAAATAATATCTCGTTAATTGCAAGCGCAGCTGCGAAATACTTGGTGCAAATCTACTTGCATGCCACAACTGTTTGACTGTATAAGAATGAAAAACTACACTACAAAGAAAATTCTCTCTACAATTACGTGCTAGCGATAAACAAAACCTACACTAATTACACAAAGTACAAGAAAAAAAAATCAGAAGATTCCAGTGAGGTATCCTCGGCTAAGGGTCGACATATGAAACGTTCCCTTTTGAAAAATTATACATGACTGTGCTTAAACTGACACACGATATTTTTTTTAGCGCAATACAATCTGACTTTCAATAATCCCTACTAAAGAATGGCCCTGACTAACACTGACCTATACCTTTCACAAATCACTTACCTCACAAAAATCTTCGTTACTCGAACTACTGCAATACAGTGTGCGCCACTACTGCCAGCTAAATAAAAGATTCAAACGACGGAAGGCACTAACTACTGATAGGCATAGATAGCAAATGAAAGATTTTAATAGAGTACAAACAATGTATTTACCTTAATAGTCATAATTCTGATAGCAGTTCATGACATCCAGTCTTACAAATTTCAAAACTCCGCCAACTCTCTCCCCACATCCACCAATGCTGGCGGCTCACCTCCAACTGAGCAACGCTACGCGCTGTTAACATCCAGCTGCCCACACTACAATGGCAGATATTCCAACAACAATGCAAACCAGCCACAGACTGCACACAGCACATACAGAGCGCTACGTGGCGTTACCAATATAAAAACTTAAACAGCCTACTTACAATACTATGTACTGTACGTGGCAAGACAGCAGAGCGGTGAAAAAAAGAGTACCATATGGTCAAGGGCACTGGAACAATGCCCTATTGTCACATCTGTTTCTTATTATATCGATAATGTGCAAACTCATATGATCATTTAGACAGGCATGCAACTACGGTATGTTGATGATTTTCACTTATGGACCGTCTGACAGCAACTGAATAAAACACAATTTTAGTGCCATACGCGTTTCGCCTTTATTTTCTGCAAGGCATCATCAGTGGCAGGTTGTGTAGACAGTTTCTTACATATTATGCTCCTGTTGCATTTTTGGTCTTAATGCAATGTTTTCCTTTATTAAGTGTAGTAAGGAGCCTGTGCTGATGTGTGTTTGTTCATTTTTTTTATGTTATCATTTCTGCTATGGCTTTCTGGATGTGGAAGTTCTCTTGCATTTGTATAAGATGTTTGTCATGGTTGCTTATTCTCATTATTTACATTTCTTGTTCCATGTTTGTAGGATGATGGTTGTAGTGTTTTAAATGCTCTGCAAATGTGGAATGGTTTGTTTCATACTTCCAACATCTGATATGTTCTTTGTATCTTGTTTCAAAATTCCTGCATGTCATGCCTATGTATACTGCATCACAACTTTGACATTCAAGTTTATATATTCCTGATTGTTGGAATTTGTCCCTCTTGGTAGCTGGCTGGCTTAGGTGTGATTGAAGGGTTTGCCCAGGCTTATATGCTATTTTGAAGCCCTGTCTCTTTAGGATGTTTGCAACTCTGTGTGTTAGTTTATGTGTGTAGGTCATGGTGTACCATCTGGTTCTTTTCTGTGTGGTGTTCTCATTGTGTGTGTTTGTTGAGTGTGTTTGGAAGTTTTCAGCTTGTGAGTTCTTTTGTATTGTGGAAATGTTGTGTTTGTTTTTTATTTGTGTTTTTATTTTTTGATTGAGCCTGTGTACCACATGTGTGTCATACCCGTTGTTCCTAGCTATTTGTATGATCGTGTTCATTTCTTGTTCATAGTTTCTCTTACTGAGTGGGATTCTGTTTAATCTATGTAACATGTGCCTTAGTGCTGCAAATTTCTGGCTTTGGGGGTGGTTGGATGTGGAATGTATTATTGTGTCCGTGGCTGTTGGTTTTCTAAAGATGTTAAATGTATGTTTTCCATTTTCATTTTTAATTGTAATGTCAAGAAAATTTATTTGATTTTCTTTTTCTTTTTCAAGTGTGAATTTTATGTTCTTATGAGCTTTGTTTATTTCTGAATGGAGTTCATCTATTTTTTTCACTTGGCTCGTCTACCAAACAAATAATGTCATCCATGTATCTGTACCAATATATGATTTTGAAACTTTCATTTGTGGTTATCTTATCAAATATCAGATTTTCAAGGTGACTGATGAAAATGTTTGCTAGTGTTCCTGATATTGGGGATCCCATGGGCAGTCCATCAGTTTCTAGATAATATTCTTCCTCAAACTGAAAGTAGTTTTGTTCAGTTGTCAGTCTGAGTATATCTGTTATTTCTTTTATTGCGTCTGTGGTGAGGTTGCTGTGGGATGAGAGATTTTGTTCTATGATTTCCATTGTTTCTGTGATAGGGATGGAGGTATACATATTTTCTATATCGAATGAAATCAGTGATGCTGTGTGTGGTACCTGTATGTTCTGTATATTTTCTATTAGGTTTCCTGTGTTTATCACTGTTCTGTTGTTTTCTACTTTATAGTGTTTTGTAACTAACTTTTGGAGGTGTTTGGCTATGCGGTATGTTGGGGCTTTCTTGAAGTTGATAACAGGTCTCATTGGCATTCCGTCTTTATGTACTTTCGGTTGACTGCGGAGTGTTGGTGCTTGTGGGTTTTTCTGTGTTAAGTAGTATTTTTGTTTGTCTGTGAGTGTGTGTTCAATGTTTTTCAGTGTTCGTTTCACATTTGCCTGGAATCGTGTAGTTGGATCTGACTTCAGTTTTTGTATTGCACCTAAGCCAGCCAGCTACCAAGAGGGACAAATTCCAACAATCAGGAATATATAAACTTGAATGTCAAAGTTGTGATGCAGTATACATAGGCATGACATGCAGGAATTTTGAAACAAGATACAAAGAACATATCAGATGTTGGAAGTATGAAACAAACCATTCCACATTTGCAGAGAATTTAAAACACTACAACCATCATCCTACAAACATGGAACAAGAAATGAAAATAATGAGAATAAGCAACCATGACAAACATCTTATACAAATGCAAGAGAACTTCCACATCCAGAAAGCCATAGCAGAAATGATAACATAAAAAAAATGAACAAACACACATCAGCACAGGCTCCTTACTACACTTAATAAAGGAAAACATTGCATTAAGACCAAAAATGCAACAGGAGCATAATATGTAAGAAACTGTCTACGCAACCTGCCACTGATGATGCCTTGCAGAAAATAAAGGCGAAACGCGTATGGCACTAAAATTGTGTTTTATTCAGTTGCTGTCAGACGGTCCATAAGTGAAAATCGTCAACATACCGTAGTATTACGCGCAACTGAGGAGGACAGGACCAAAAAATTGAAGATGTCAATACAGCTATGTCAAGCATTCCCTGTCAACGTGTACAACAGGTTCAAGAAAATACATCTGAGACTCCATAAGACGATACAGCATATAAAATTCAACAGAACATGCAAAAAGAACGATTTAATTCCAAGCTACATTAATGTAGAGGTTAAAAACAGTTCCACAGTGGCACAAAAGTCGAAATCATTTGCAGAACGATATTGGTTACTACATGAAATTAAGATGCTCTATTCGAAAAAACAGCACCTAAACATGATACTCTATGAGACTCATCTAGAATTGGCGAAAAACGTAGGAAACGCCGCAGTTTTCATGGCACTAGTAGAAAAAACTGAGCACAACACATACATAGCAATGAAACATTTACATAACAAACATAAACACAAGATAATGAAACTAACAGTGAAAAAGACGCAAAAATACATTTACAGTTTAAATGTGAAACCACATGAACACCAACACTCATTCCATCCACGCTTAGTTAACCTAACAGAGACAGAACTACACGAAAACGAAAAAATGCTCTTGGAAAAAGGTTTGAAACACTGCACCAATAGCAAGGTGAACAATCAATACATAGAAAATCTCATAGTAGAAACCGAACACATCCTTACACGTGAAGAACAACAAAATAATTGCGAAATAAACATAGGACTGACAAAAGAACTAGTAAAAGAAGAAATAAAAGGCATAATAAAACTAACACAGCAGACACACAATAAGAGCAACCAAACAGAAGCAGCTACTATGAAAAGGTTAAAACAAAAGTTAACAAACAACAACGTATTAATAACAAGAGCAGACAAGGGCAATGTAACAGTACTCATGGATAAAGAGCAATACATCACAAAAACCAAGGAATACATAAACACCAACGCAATACAAAAACTGAAGTCAGATCCAACTACACGATTCCAGGCAAAAGTGAAACGAACACTGAAAAACATTGAACACACACTCACAGACAAACAAAAATACTACTTAACACAGAAAAACCCACAAGCACCAACACTCCGCAGTCAACCGAAAGTACATAAAGACGGGATGCCAATGAGACCTGTTATCAACTTCAAGAAAGCCCCAACATACCGCATAGCCTAACACCTCCAAAAGTTAGTTACAAAACACTATAAAGTAGAAAACAACAGAACAGTGATAAACACAGGAAACCTAATAGAAAATATACAGAACTTACAGGTACCACACACAGCATCACTGATTTCATTCGATATAGAAAATATGTATACCTCCATCCCTATCACAGAAACAATAGAAATCATAGAACAAAATCTCTCATCCCACAGCAGCCTCACCACAGACGCAATAAAAGAAATAACAGATATGCTCAGACTGACAACTGAACAAAACTACTTTCAGTTTGAGGAAGAATATTATCTACAAACTGATGGACTGCCCATGGGATCCCCAATATCAGGAACACTAGCAAACATTTTCATCAGTCACCTTGAAAATCTGATATTTGATAAGATAACCACAAATGAAAGTTTCAAAATCATATATTGGTACAGATACGTGGATGACATTATTTGTTTGGTAGACGAGCCAAGTGAAAAAATAGATGAACTCCATTCAGAAATAAACAAAGCTCATAAGAACATAAAATTCACACTTGAAAAAGAAAAAGAAAATCAAATAAATTTTCTTGACATTACAATTAAAAAAGAAAATGGAAAACATACATTTAACATCTTTAGAAAACCAACAGCCACGGACACAATAATACATTCCACATCCAACCACCCCCAAAGCCAGAAATTTGCAGCACTAAGGCACATGTTACATAGATTAAACAGAATCCCACTCAGTAAGAGAAACTATGAAGAAGAAATGAACACGATCATACAAATAGCTAGGAACAACGGGTATGACACACATGTGGTACACAGGCTCAATCAAAAAATAAAAACACAAATAAAAAACAAACACAACATTTCCACAATACAAAAGAACTCACAAGCTGAAACCTTACAAACACACTCAACAAACACACACAATGACAACACCACACAGAAAAGAACCATATGGTACACCGTGACCTACACACATAAACTAACACACAGAGTTGCAAACATCCTAAAGAGACAGGGCTTCAAAATAGCATATAAGCCTGGGCAAACCCTTCAATCACACCTAAGCCAGCCAGCTACCAAGAGGGACAAATTCCAACAATCAGGAATATATAAACTTGAATGTCAAAGTTGTGATGCAGTATACATAGGCATGACATGCAGGAATTTTGAAACAAGATACAAAGAACATATCAGATGTTGGAAGTATGAAACAAACCATTCCACATTTGCAGAGCATTTAAAACACTACAACCATCATCCTACAAACATGGAACAAGAAATGAAAATAATGAGAATAAGCAACCATGACAAACATCTTATACAAATGCAAGAGAACTTCCACATCCAGAAAGCCATAGCAGAAATGATAACATAAAAAAAATGAACAAACACACATCAGCACAGGCTCCTTACTACACTTAATAAAGGAAAACATTGCATTAAGACCAAAAATGCAACAGGAGCATAATATGTAAGAAACTGTCTACGCAACCTGCCACTGATGATGCCTTGCAGAAAATAAAGGCGAAACGCGTATGGCACTAAAGTTGTGTTTTATTCAGTTGCTGTCAGACGGTCCATAAGTGAAAATCATCAACATACCGTAGTATTACGCGCAACTGAGGAGGACAGGACCAAAAAATTGAAGATGTCAATACAGCTATGTCAACCATTCCCTGTCAACGTGTACAACAGGTTCAAGAAAATACATCTGAGACTCCATAAGACGATACAGCATATAAAATTCAACAGAACATGCAAAAAGAACGATTTAATTCCAAGCTAAATTAATGTAAAGGTTAAAAACAGTTCTACAGTGGCACAAAAGTCGAAATCATTTGCAGAACGATATTGGTTACTACATGAAATTAAGATGCTCTATTCGAAAAAACAGCACCTAAACATGATGCTCTATGAGACTCATCTAGAATTGGCAAAAAACGTAGGAAACGCCGCAGTTTTCATGGCACTAGTAGAAAAAACTGAGCACAACACATACATAGCAATGAAACATTTACATAACAAACATAAACACAAGATAATGAAACTAACAGTAAAAAAGACGCAAAAATACAGTTACAGTTTAAATGTGAAACCACATGAACACCAACACTCATTCCATCCACGCTTAGTTAACCTAACAGAGACAGAACTACACGAAAACGAAAAAATGCTCTTGGAAAAAGGTTTGAAACACTGCACCAATAGCAAGGTGAACAATCAATACATGGAAAATCTCATAGTAGAAACCGAACACATCCTTACACGTGAAGAACAACAAAATAATTGCGAAATAAACATAGGACTGACAAGAGAACTAGTAAAAGAAGAAATAAAAGGCATAATAAAACAAACACAGCAGACACACAATAAGAACAACCAAACAGAAGCAGCTACTATGAAAAGGTTAAAACAAAAGTTAACAAACAACAACGTATTAATAACAAGAGCAGACAAGGGAAACGTAACAGTACTCATGGATAAAGAGCAATACATCACAAAAACCAAGGAATACATAAACACCAACGCAATACAAAAACTGAAGTCAGATCCAACTACACGATTCCAGGCAAATGTGAAACGAACACTGAAAAACAATTAACACACACTCACAGACAAACAAAAGTACTACTTAACACAGAAAAACCCACAAGCACCAACACTCCGCAGTCAACCGAAAGTACATAAAGACGGAATGCCAATGAGACCTGTTATCAACTTCAAGAAAGCCCCAACATACCGCATAGCCAAACACCTCCAAAAGTTAGTTACAAAACACTATAAAGTAGAAAACAACAGAACAGTGATAAACACAGGAAACCTAATAGAAAATATACAGAACATACAGGTACCACACACAGCATCACTTATTTCATTCGATATAGAAAATATGTATACCTCCATCCCTATCACAGAAACAATAGAAATCATAGAACAAAATCTCTCATCCCACAGCAACCTCACCACAGACGCAATAAAAGAAATAACAGATATGCTCAGACTGACAACTGAACAAAACTACTTTCAGTTTGAGGAAGAATATTATCTACAAACTGATGGACTGCCCATGGGATCCCCAATATCAGGAACACTAGCAAACATTTTCATCAGTCACCTTGAAAATCTGATATTTGATAAGATAACCACAAATGAAAGTTTCAAAATCATATATTGGTACAGATACGTGGATGACATTATTTGTTTGGTAGACGAGCCAAGTGAAAAAATAGATGAACTCCATTCAGAAATAAACAAAGCTCATAAGAACATAAAATTCACACTTGAAAAAGAAAAAGAAAATCAAATAAATTTTCTTGACATTACAATTAAAAAAGAAAATGGAAAACATACATTTAACATCTTTAGAAAACCAACAGCCACGGACACAATAATACATTCCACATCCAACCACCCCAAAGCCAGAAATTTGCAGCACTAAGGCACATGTTACATAGATTAAACAGAATCCCACTCAGTAAGAGAAACTATGAACAAGAAATGAACACGATCATACAAATAGCTAGGAACAACGGGTATGACACACATGTGGTACACAGGCTCAATCAAAAAAAAAAACACAAATAAAAAACAAACACAACATTTCCACAATACAAAGGAACTCACAAGCTGAAAACTTACAAACACACTCAACAAACACACACAATGACAACACCACACAGAAAAGAACCAGATGGTACACCATGACCTACACACATAAACTAACACACAGAGTTGCAAATATCCTAAAGAGACAGGGCTTCAAAATAGCATATAAGCCTGGGCAAACCCTTCAATCACACCTAAGCCAGCCAGCTACCAAGAGGGACAAATTCCAACAATCAGGAATATATAAACTTGAATGTCAAAGTTGTGATGCAGTATACATAGGCATGGCATGCAGGAATTTTGGAACAAGATACAAAGAACATATCAGATGTTGGAAGTATGAAACAAACCATTCCACATTTGCAGAGCATTTAAAACACTACAACCATCATCCTACAAACATGGAACAAGAAATGAAAATAATGAGAATAAGCAACCATGACAAACATCTTATACAAATGCAAGAGAACTTCCACATCCAGAAAGCCATAGCAGAAATGATAACATAAAAAAAATGAACAAACACACATCAGCACAGGCTCCTTACTACACTTATTAAAGGAAAACATTGCATTAAGACCAAAAATGCAACAGGAGCATAACATGTAAGAAACTGTCTACGCAACCTGCCACTGATGATGCCTTGCAGAAAATAAAGGCGAAACGCGTATGGCACTAAAATTGTGTTTTATTCAGTTGCTGTCAGACGGTCCATAAGTGAAAATCATCAACATACCGTAGTATTACGCGCAACTGAGGAGGACAGGACCAAAAAATTGAAGATGTCAATACAGCTATGTCAAGCATTCCCTGTCAACGTGTACAACAGGTTCAAGAAAATACATCTGAGACTCCATAAGACGATACAGCATATAAAATTCAACAGAACATGCAAAAAGAACGATTTAATTCCAAGCTACATTAATGTAAAGGTTAAAAACAGTTCTACAGTGGCACAAAAGTCGAAATCATTTGCAGAACGATATTGGTTACTACATGAAATTAAGATGCTCTATTCGAAAAAACAGCACCTAAACATGATGCTCTATGAGACTCATCTAGAATTGGCAAAAAACCTAGGAAACGCCGCAGTTTTCATGGCACTAGTAGAAAAAACTGAGCACAACACATACATAGCAATGAAACATTTACATAACAAACATAAACACAAGATAATGAAACTAACAGTAAAAAAGACGCAAAAATACAGTTACAGTTTAAATGTGAAACCACATGAACACCAACACTCGTTCCATTCACGCTTAGTTAACCTAACAGAGACAGAACTCCCCAAAAACGAAAAAATGCTCATGGAAAAAGGTTTGAAACAGTGCACCAATAGCAAGGTGAACAATCAATACATAGAAAATCTCATAGTAGAGACCGAACACATCCTTACACGTGAAGAACAACAAAATAATTTCGAAATAAACATAGGACTGACAAGAGAACTAGTAAAAGAAGAAATAAAAAGGCAAAATAAACAAACACAGCAGACACACAATAAGAGCAACCAAACAGAAGCAGCTACTATGAAAAGGTTAAAACAAAAGTTAACAAACAACAACGTAATAATAACAAGAGCAGACAAGGGCAATGTAACAGTACTCATGGATAAAGAGCAATACATCACAAAAACCAAGGAATACATAAACACCAACGCAATACAAAAACTGAAGTCAGATCCAACTACACGATTCCAGGCAAATGTGAAACGAACACTGAAAAACATTGAACACACACTCACAGACAAACAAAAATACTACTTAACACAGAAAAACCCACAAGCACCAACACTCCGCAGTCAACCGAAAGTACATAAAGACGGAATGCCAATGAGACCTGTTATCAAATTCAAGAAAGCCCCAACATACCGCATAGCCAATCACCTCCAAAAGTTAGTTACAAAACACAATAAAGTAGAAAACAACAGAACAGTGATAAACACAGGAAACCTAATAGAAAATATACAGAATATACAGGTACCACACACAGCATCACTGATTTCATTCGATATAGAAAATATGTATACCTCCATCCCTATCACAGAAACAATAGAAATTATAGAACAAAATCTCTCATGCCACAGCAACCTCACCACAGACGCAATAAAAGAAATAACTGATATGCTCAGACTGACAACTGAACAAAACTACTTTCAGTTTGAGGAAGAATATTATCTACAAACTGATGGACTGCCCATGGGATCCCCAATATCAGGAACACTAGCAAACATTTTCATCAGTCACCTTGAAAATCTGATATTTGATAAGATAACCACAAATGAAAGTTTCAAAATCATATATTGGTACAGATACGTGGATGACATTATTTGTTTGGTAGACGAGCCAAGTGAAAAAATAGATGAACTCCATTCAGAAAAAAAACAAAGCTCATAAGAACATAAAATTCACACTTGAAAAAGAAAAAGAAAATCAAATAAATTTTCTTGACATTACAATTAAAAAAGAAAATGGAAAACATACATTTAACATCTTTAGAAAACCAACAGCCATGGACACAATAATACATTCCACATTTAACCACCCCCAAAGCCAGAAATTTGCAGCACTAAGGCACATGTTACATAGATTAAACAGAATCCCACTCAGTAAGAGAAACTATGAACAAGAAATGAACACGCTCATACAAATAGCTAGGAACAACGGGTATGACACACATGTGGTACACAGGCTCAATCAAAAAATAAAAACACAATAAAAAACAAACACAACATTTCCACAATACAAAAGAACTCACAAGCTGAAAACTTACAAACACACTCAACAAACACACACAATGACAACACCACACAGAAAAGATCCAGATGGTACACCATGACCTACACACATAAACTAACACACAGAGTTGCAAACATCCTAAAGAGACAGGGCTTCAAAATAGCATATAAGCCTGGGCAAACCCTTCAATCACACCTAAGCCAGCCAGCTACCAAGAGGGACAAATTCCAACAATCAGGAATATATAAACTTGAATGTCAAAGTTGTGATGCAGTATACATAGGCATGACATGCAGGAATTTTGAAACAAGATACAAAGAACATATCAGATGTTGGAAGTATGAAACAAACCATTCCACATTTGCAGAGCATTTAAAACACTACAACCATCATCCTACAAACATGGAACAAGAAATGAAAATAATGAGAATAAGCAACCATGACAAACATCTTATACAAATGCAAGAGAACTTCCACATCCAGAAAGCCATAGCAGAAATGATAACATAAAAAAAATGAACAAACACACATCAGCACAGGCTCCTTACTACACTTAATAAAGGAAAACATTGCATTAAGACCAAAAATGCAACAGGAGCATAATATGTAAAAAACTGTCTACGCAACCTGCCACTGAATATGCCTTGCAGAAAATAAAGGCGAAACGCGTATGGCACTAAAATTGTGTTTTATTCAGTTGCTGTCAGACGGTCCATAAGTGAAAATCATCAACATACTGTAGTATTACGCGGAACTGAGGAGGACAGGACCAAAAAATTGAAGATGTCAATACAGCTATGTCAAGCATTCCCTGTCAACGTGTACAACAGGTTCAAGAAAATACATCTGAGACTCCATAAGACGATACAGCATATAAAATTCAACAGAACATGCAAAAAGAGCGATTTAATGCCAAGCTACATTAATGTAAAGGTTAAAAACAGTTCTACAGTGGCACAAAAGTCGAAATCATTTGCAGAACGATATTGGTTACTATATGAAATTAAGATGCTCTATTCGAAAAAACAGCACCTAAACATGATGCTCTATGAGACTCATCTAGAATTGGCAAAAAACGTAGGAAACGCCGCAGTTTTCATGGCACTAGTAGAAAATACTGAGCGCAACACATACATAGCAATGAAACATTTACATAACAAACATAAACACAAGATAATGAAACTAACAGTAAAAAAGACGCAAAAATACAGTTACAGTTTAAATGTGAAACCACATGAACACCAACACTCATTCCATCCACGCTTAGTTAACCTAACAGAGACAGAACTACACGAAAACGAAAAAATGCTCTTGGAAAAAGGTTTGAAACACTGCACCAATAACAAGGTGAACAATCAATACATAGAAAATCTCATAGTAGAAACCGAACACATCCTTACACGTGAAGAACAACAAAATAATTGCGAAATAAACATAGGACTGACAAGAGAACTAGTAAAAGAAGAAATAAAAGGCATAATAAAACTAACACAGCAGACACACAATAAGAGTAACCTAACAGAAGCAGCTACTATGAGAAGGTTAAAACAAAAGTTAACAAACAACAACGTATTAATAACAAGAGCAGACAAGGGCAATGTAACAGTACTCATGGATAAAGAGCAATACATCACAAAAACCAAGGAATACATAAACACCAACGCAATACAAAAACTGAAGTCAGATCCAACTACACGATTCCAGGCAAATGTGAAACGAACACTGAAAAACATTGAACACACACTCACAGACAAACAAAAATACTACTTAACACAGAAAAACCCACAAGCACCAACACTCCGCAGTCAACCGAAAGTACATAAAGACGGAATGCCAATGAGAGCTGTTATCAACTTCAAGAAAGCCCCAACATACCGCATAGCCAAACACCTCCAAAAGTTAGTTACAAAACACTATAAAGTAGAAAACAACAGAACAGTGATAAACACAGGAAACCTAATAGAAAATATACAGAACATACAGGTACCACACACAGCATCACTGATTTCATTCGATATAGAAAATATGTATACCTCCATCCCTATCACAGAAACAATAGAAATCATAGAACAAAATCTCTCATCCCACAGCAACCTCACCACAGACGCAATAAAAGAAATAACAGATATGCTCAGACTGACAACTGAACAAAACTACTTTCAGTTTGAGGAAGAATATTATCTACAAACTGATGGACTGCCCATGGGATCCCCAATATCAGGAACACTAGCAAACATTTTCATCAGTCACCTTGAAAATCTGATATTTGATAAGATAACCACAAATGAAAGTTTCAAAATCGTATATTGGTACAGATACGTGGATTATATTATTTGTTTGGTAGACGAGCCAAGTGAAAAAATAGATGAACTCCATTCAGAAAAAAAACAAAGCTCATAAGAACATAAAATTCACACTTGAAAAAGAAAAAGAAAATCAAATAAATTTTCTTGACATTACAATTAAAAAAGAAAATGGAAAACATACATTTAACATCTTTAGAAAACCAACAGCCACGGACACAATAATACATTCCACATCCAACCACCCCCAAAGCCAGAAATTTGCAGCACTAAGGCACATGTTACATAGATTAAACAGAATCCCACTCAGTAAGAGAAACTATGAACAAGAAATGAACACGATCATACAAATAGCTAGGAACAACGGGTATGACACACATGTGGTACACAGGCTCAATCAAAAAATAAAAACACAAATAAAAAACAAACACAACATTTCCACAATACAAAAGAACTCACAAGCTGAAAACTTACAAACACACTCAACAAACACACACAATGACAACACCACACAGAAAAGAACCAGATGGTACACCATGACCTACACACATAAACTAACACACAGAGTTGCAAACATCCTAAAGAGACAGGGCTTCAAAATAGCATATAAGCCTGGGCAAACCCTTCAATCACACCTAAGCCAGCCAGCTACCAAGAGGGACAAATTCCAACAATCAGGAATATATAAACTTGAATGTCAAAGTTGTGATGCAGTATACATAGGCATGACATGCAGGAATTTTGAAACAAGATACAAAGAACATATCAGATGTTGGAAGTATGAAACAAACCATTCCACATTTGCAGAGCATTTAAAACGCTACAACCATCATCCTACAAACATGGAACAAGAAATGAAAATAATGAGAATAAGCAACCATGACAAACATCTTATACAAATGCAAGAGAACTTCCACATCCAGAAAGCCATAGGAGAAATGATAACATAAAAAAAATGAACAAACACACATCAGCACAGGCTCCTTACTACACTTAATAAAGGAAAACATTGCATTAAGACCAAAAATGCAACAGGAGCATAATATGTAAGAAACTGTCTGCGCAACTTGCCCCTGATGATGCCTTGCAGAAAATAAAGGCGAAACGCGTATGGCACTAAAATTGTGTTTTATTCAGTTGCTGTCAGACGGTCCATAAGTGAAAATCATCAACATACCGTTGTATTACGCGCAACTGAGGAGGACAGAACCAAAAAATTGAAGATGTCAATACAGCTATGTCAAGCATTCCCTGTCAACGTGTACAACAGGTTCAAGAAAATACATCTGAGACTCCATATGACGATACAGCATATAAAATTCAACAGAACATGCAAAAAGAACGATTTAATTCCAAGCTACATTAATGTAAAGGTTAAAAACAGTTCTACAGTGGCACAAAAGTCGAAATCATTTGCAGAGCGATATTGGTTACTACATGAAATTAAGATGCTCTATTCGAAAAAACAGCACCTAAACATGATGCTATATGAGACTCATCTGGAATTGGCAAAAAACGTAGGAAACGCCGCAGTTTTCATGGCACTAGTAGAAAAAACTGAGCACAACACATACATAGCAATGAAACATTTACATAACAAACATAAACACAAGATAATGAAACTAACAGTAAAAAAGACGCAAAAATACAGTTACAGTTTAAATGTGAAACCACATGAACACCAACACTCATTCCATCCACGCTTAGTTAACCTAACAGAGACAGAACTACACGAAAACGAAAAAATGCTCTTGGAAAAAGGTTTGAAACACTGCACCAATAGCAAGGTGAACAATCAATACATAGAAAATCTCATAGTAGAAACCGAACACATCCTTACACGTGAAGAACAACAAAATAATTGCGAAATAAACATAGGACTGACAAGAGAACTAGTAAAAGAAGAAATAAACGGCATAATAAAACAAACACAGCAGACACACAATAAGAGTAACCAAACAGAAGCAGCTACTATGAGAAGGTTAAAACAAAAGTTAACAAACAACAACGTATTAATAACAAGAGCAGACAAGGGCAATGTAACAGTACTCATGGATAAAGAGCAATACATCACAAAAACCAAGGAATACATAAACACCAACGCAATACAAAAACTGAAGTCAGATCCAACTACACGATTCCAGGCAAATGTGAAACGAACACTGAAAAACATTGAACACACACTCACAGACAAACAAAAATACTACTTAACACAGAAAAACCCACAAGCACCAACACTCCGCAGTCAACCGAAAGTACATAAAGACGGAATGCCAATGAGAGCTGTTATCAACTTCAAGAAAGCCCCAACATACCGCATAGCCAAACACCTCCAAAAGTTAGTTACAAAACACTATAAAGTAGAAAACAACAGAACAGTGATAAACACAGGAAACCTAATAGAAAATATACAGAACATACAGGTACCACACACAGCATCACTGATTTCATTCGATATAGAAAATATGTATACCTCCATCCCTATCACAGAAACAATAGAAATCATAGAACAAAATCTCTCATCCCACAGCAACCTCACCACAGACGCAATAAAAGAAATAACAGATATGCTCAGACTGACAACTGAACAAAACTACTTTCAGTTTGAGGAAGAATATTATCTACAAACTGATGGACTGCCCATGGGATCCCCAATATCAGGAACACTAGCAAACATTTTCATCAGTCACCTTGAAAATCTGATATTTGATAAGATAACCACAAATGAAAGTTTCAAAATCGTATATTGGTACAGATACGTGGATTATATTATTTGTTTGGTAGACGAGCCAAGTGAAAAAATAGATGAACTCCATTCAGAAAAAAAACAAAGCTCATAAGAACATAAAATTCACACTTGAAAAAGAAAAAGAAAATCAAATAAATTTTCTTGACATTACAATTAAAAAAGAAAATGGAAAACATACATTTAACATCTTTAGAAAACCAACAGCCACGGACACAATAATACATTCCACATCCAACCACCCCCAAAGCCAGAAATTTGCAGCACTAAGGCACATGTTACATAGATTAAACAGAATCCCACTCAGTAAGAGAAACTATGAACAAGAAATGAACACGATCATACAAATAGCTAGGAACAACGGGTATGACACACATGTGGTACACAGGCTCAATCAAAAAATAAAAACACAAATAAAAAACAAACACAACATTTCCACAATACAAAAGAACTCACAAGCTGAAAACTTACAAACACACTCAACAAACACACACAATGACAACACCACACAGAAAAGAACCAGATGGTACACCATGACCTACACACATAAACTAACACACAGAGTTGCAAACATCCTAAAGAGACAGGGCTTCAAAATAGCATATAAGCCTGGGCAAACCCTTCAATCACACCTAAGCCAGCCAGCTACCAAGAGGGACAAATTCCAACAATCAGGAATATATAAACTTGAATGTCAAAGTTGTGATGCAGTATACATAGGCATGACATGCAGGAATTTTGAAACAAGATACAAAGAACATATCAGATGTTGGAAGTATGAAACAAACCATTCCACATTTGCAGAGCATTTAAAACGCTACAACCATCATCCTACAAACATGGAACAAGAAATGAAAATAATGAGAATAAGCAACCATGACAAACATCTTATACAAATGCAAGAGAACTTCCACATCCAGAAAGCCATAGGAGAAATGATAACATAAAAAAAATGAACAAACACACATCAGCACAGGCTCCTTACTACACTTAATAAAGGAAAACATTGCATTAAGACCAAAAATGCAACAGGAGCATAATATGTAAGAAACTGTCTGCGCAACTTGCCCCTGATGATGCCTTGCAGAAAATAAAGGCGAAACGCGTATGGCACTAAAATTGTGTTTTATTCAGTTGCTGTCAGACGGTCCATAAGTGAAAATCATCAACATACCGTTGTATTACGCGCAACTGAGGAGGACAGAACAAAAAAATTGAAGATGTCAATACAGCTATGTCAAGCATTCCCTGTCAACGTGTACAACAGGTTCAAGAAAATACATCTGAGACTCCATATGACGATACAGCATATAAAATTCAACAGAACATGCAAAAAGAACGATTTAATTCCAAGCTACATTAATGTAAAGGTTAAAAACAGTTCTACAGTGGCACAAAAGTCGAAATCATTTGCAGAGCGATATTGGTTACTACATGAAATTAAGATGCTCTATTCGAAAAAACAGCACCTAAACATGATGCTATATGAGACTCATCTGGAATTGGCAAAAAACGTAGGAAACGCCGCAGTTTTCATGGCACTAGTAGAAAAAACTGAGCACAACACATACATAGCAATGAAACATTTACATAACAAACATAAACACAAGATAATGAAACTAACAGTAAAAAAGACGCAAAAATACAGTTACAGTTTAAATGTGAAACCACATGAACACCAACACTCATTCCATCCACGCTTAGTTAACCTAACAGAGACAGAACTACACGAAAACGAAAAAATGCTCTTGGAAAAAGGTTTGAAACACTGCACCAATAGCAAGGTGAACAATCAATACATAGAAAATCTCATAGTAGAAACCGAACACATCCTTACACGTGAAGAACAACAAAATAATTGCGAAATAAACATAGGACTGACAAGAGAACTAGTAAAAGAAGAAATAAACGGCATAATAAAACAAACACAGCAGACACACAATAAGAGTAACCAAACAGAAGCAGCTACTATGAGAAGGTTAAAACAAAAGTTAACAAACAACAACGTATTAATAACAAGAGCAGACAAGGGCAATGTAACAGTACTCATGGATAAAGAGCAATACATCACAAAAACCAAGGAATACATAAACACCAACGCAATACAAAAACTGAAGTCAGATCCAACTACACGATTCCAGGCAAATGTGAAACGAACACTGAAAAACATTGAACACACACTCACAGACAAACAAAAATACTACTTAACACAGAAAAACCCACAAGCACCAACACTCCGCAGTCAACCGAAAGTACATAAAGACGGAATGCCAATGAGACCTGTTATCAACTTCAAGAAAGCCCCAACATAACGCATAGCCAAACACCTCCAAAAGTTAGTTACAAAACACTATAAAGTAGAAACCAACAGAACAGTGATAAACACAGGAAACCTAATAGAAAATATACAGAATATACAGGTACCACACACAGCATCACTGATTTCATTCGATATAGAAAATATGTATACCTCCATCCCTATCACAGAAACAATAGAAATCATAGAACAAAATCTCTCATCCCACAGCAACCTCACCACAGACGCAATAAAAGAAATAACAGATATGCTCAGACTGACAACTGAACAAAACTACTTTCAGTTTGAGGAAGAATATTATCTACAAACTGATGGACTGCCCATGGGATCCCCAATATCAGGAACACTAGCAAACATTTTCATCAGTCACCTTGAAAATCTGATATTTGATAAGATAACCACAAATGAAAGTTTCAAAATCGTATATTGGTACAGATATGTGGATGACATTATTTGTTTGGTAGACGAGCCAAGTGAAAAAATAGATGAACTCCATTCAGAAATAAACAAAGCTCATAAGAACATAAAATTCACACTTGAAAAAGAAAAAGAAAATCAAATAAATTTTCTTGACATTACAATTAAAAAAGAAAATGGAAAACATACATTTAACATCTTTAGAAAACCAACAGCCACGGACACAATAATACATTCCACATCCAACCACCCCAAAGCCAGAAATTTGCAGCACTAAGGCACATGTTACATAGATTGAACAGAATCCCACTCAGTAAGAGAAACTATGAACAAGAAATGAACACGATCATACAAATAGCTAGGAACAACGGGTATGACACACATGTGGTACACAGGCTCAATCAAAAAATAAAAACACAAATAAAAAACAAACACAACATTTCCACAATACAAAAGAACTCGCAAGCTGAAAACTTACAAACACACTCAACAAACACACACAATGACAACACCACACAGAAAAGAACCAGATGGTACACCATGACCTACACACATAAACTAACACACAGAGTTGCAAACATCCTAAAGAGACAGGGCTTCAAAATAGCATATAAGCCTGGGCAAACCCTTCAATCACACCTAAGCCAGCCAGCTACCAAGAGGGACAAATTCCAACAATCAGGAATATATAAACTTGAATGTCAAAGTTGTGATGCAGTATACATAGGCATGACATGCAGGAATTTTGAAACAAGATACAAAGAACATATCAGATGTTGGAAGTATGAAACAAACCATTCCACATTTGCAGAGCATTTAAAACACTACAACCATCATCCTACAAACATGGAACAAGAAATGAAAATAATGAGAATAAGCAACCATGACAAACATCTTATACAAATGCAAGAGAACTTCCACATCCAGAAAGCCATAGCAGAAATGATAACATAAAAAAAATGAACAAACACACATCAGCACAGGCTCCTTACTACACTTAATAAAGGAAAACATTACATTAAGACCAAAAATGCGACAGGAGCATAATATGTAAGAAACTGTCTACACAACCTGCCACTGATGATGCCTTGCAGAAAACAAAGGCGAAACGCGTATGGCACTAAAATTGTGTTTTATTCAGTTGCTGTCAGACGGTCCATAAGTGAAAATCATCAACATACCGTAGTATTACGCGCAACTGAGGAGGACAGGACCAAAAAATTGAAGATGTCAATACAGCTATGTCAAGCATTCCCTGTCAACGTGTACAACAGGTTCAAGAAAATACATCTGAGACTCCATAAGACGATACAGCATATAAAATTCAACAGAACATGCAAAAAGAACGATTTAATTCCAAGCTACATTAATGTAAAGGTTAAAAACAGTTCTACAGTGGCACAAAAGTCGAAATCATTTGCAGAACGATATTGGTTACTACATGAAATTAAGATGCTCTATTCGAAAAAACAGCACCTAAACATGATGCTCTATGAGACTCATCTAGAATTGGCAAAAAACGTAGGAAACGCCGCAGTTTTCATGGCACTAGTAGAAAAAACTGAGCACAACACATACATAGCAATGAAACATTTACATAACAAACATAAACACAAGATAATGAAACTAACAGTAAAAAAGACGCAAAAATACAGTTACAGTTTAAATGTGAAACCACATGAACACCAACACTCATTCCATCCACGCTTAGTTAACCTAACAGAGACAGAACTACACGAAAACGAAAAAATGCTCATGGAAAAAGGGTTGAAACACTGCACCAATAGCAAGGTGAACAATCAATACATAGAAAATCTCATAGTAGAAACCGAACACATCCTTACACGTGAAGAACAACAAAATAATTGCGAAATAAACATAGGACTGACAAGAGAACTAGTAAAAGAAGAAATAAAAGGCATAATAAAACAAACACAGCAGACACACAATAAGAGCAACCAAACAGAAGCAGCTACTATGAAAAGGTTAAAACAAAAGTTAACAAACAACAACGTATTAATAACAAGAGCAGACAAGGGCAATGTAACAGTACTCATGGATAAAGAGCAATACATCACAAAAACCAAGGAATACATAAACACCAACGCAATACAAAAACTGAAGTCAGATCCAACTACACGATTCCAGGCAAATGTGAAACGAACACTGAAAAACATTGAACACACACTCACAGACAAACAAAAATACTACTTAACACAGAAAAACCCACAAGCACCAACACTCCGCAGTCAACCGAAAGTACATAAAGACGGAATGCCAATGAGACCTGTTATCAACTTCAAGAAAGCCCCAACATACCGCATAGCCAAACACCTCCAAAAGTTAGTTACAAAACACTATAAAGTAGAAAACAACAGAACAGTGATAAACACAGGAAACCTAATAGAAAATATACAGAACATACAGGTACCACACACAGCATCACTCATTTCATTCGATATAGAAAATATGTATACCTCCATCCCTATCACAGAAACAATAGAAATCATAGAACAAAATCTCTCATCCCACAGCAACCTCACCACAGACGCAATAAAAGAAATAACAGATATGCTCAGACTGACAACTGAACAAAACTACTTTCAGTTTGAGGAAGAATATTATCTACAATCTGATGGACTGCCCATGGGATCCCCAATATCAGGAACACTAGCAAACATTTTCATCAGTCACCTTGAAAATCTGATATTTGATAAGATAACCACAAATGAAAGTTTCAAAATCATATATTGGTACAGATACGTGGATGACATTATTTGTTTGGTAGACGAGCCAAGTGAAAAAATAGATGAACTCCATTCAGAAATAAACAAAGCTCATAAGAACATAAAATTCACACTTGAAAAAGAAAAAGAAAATCAAATAAATTTTCTTGACATTACAATTAAAAAAGAAAATGGAAAACATACATTTAACATCTTTAGAAAACCAACAGCCACAGACACAATAATACATTCCACATCCAACCACCCCCAAAGCCAGAAATTTGCAGCACTAAGGCACATGTTACATAGATTAAACAGAATCCCACTCAGTAAGAGAAACTATGAACAAGAAATGAACACGATCATACAAATAGCTAGGAACAACGGGTATGACACACATGTGGTACACAGGCTCAATCAAAAAATAAAAACACAAATAAAAAACAAACACAACATTTACACAATACAAAAGAACTCAAAAGCTGAAAACTTACAAACACACTCAACAAACACACACAATGACAACACCACACAGAAAAGAACCAGATGGTACACCATGACCTACACACATAAACTAACACACAGAGTTGCAAACATCCTAAAGAGACAGGGCTTCAAAATAGCATATAAGCCTGGGCAAACCCTTCAATCACACCTAAGCCAGCCAGCTACCAAGAGGGACAAATTCCAACAATCAGGAATATATAAACTTGAATGTCAAAGTTGTGATGCAGTATACATAGGCATGACATGCAGGAATTTTGAAACAAGATACAAAGAACATATCAGATGTTGGAAGTATGAAACAAACCATTCCACATTTGCAGAGCATTTAAAACACTACAACCATCATTCTACAAACATGGAACAAGAAATGAAAATAATGAGAATAAGCAACCATGACAAACATCTTATACAAATGCAAGAGAACTTCCACATCCAGAAAGCCATAGCAGAAATGATAACATAAAAAAATGAACAAACACACATCAGCACAGGCTCCTTACTACACTTAATAAAGGAAAACATTGCATTAAGACCAAAAATGCAACAGGAGCATAATATGTAAGAAACTGTCTGCGCCACTTGCCCCTGATGATGCCTTGCAGAAAATAAAGGCGAAACGCGTATGGCACTAAAATTGTGTTTTATTCAGTTGCTGTCAGACGGTCCATAAGTGAAAATCATCAACATACCGTTGTATTACGCGCAACTGAGGAGGACAGGACCAAAAAATTGAAGATGTCAATACAGCTATGTCAAGCATTCCCTGTCAACGTGTACAACAGGTTCAAGAAAATACATCTGAGACTCCATAAGACGATACAGCATATAAAATTCAACAGAACATGCAAAAAGAACGATTTAATTCCAAGCTACATTAATGTAAAGGTTAAAAACAGTTCTACAGTGGCACAAAAGTCGAAATCATTTGCAGAACGATATTGGTTACTACATGAAATTAAGATGCTCTATTCGAAAAAACAGCACCTAAACATGATGCTATATGAGACTCATCTGGAATTGGCAAAAAACGTAGGAAACGCCGCAGTTTTCATGGCACTAGTAGAAAAAACTGAGCACAACACATACATAGCAATGAAACATTTACATAACAAACATAAACACAAGATAATGAAACTAACAGTAAAAAAGACGCAAAAATACAGTTACAGTTTAAATGTGAAACCACATGAACACCAACACTCATTCCATCCACGCTTAGTTAACCTAACAGAGACAGAACTACACGAAAACGAAAAAATGCTCTTGGAAAAAGGTTTGAAACACTGCACCAATAGCAAGGTGAACAATCAATACATAGAAAATCTCATAGTAGAAACCGAACACATCCTTACACGTGAAGAACAACAAAATAATTGCGAAATAAACATAGGACCGACAAGAGAACTAGTAAAAGAAGAAATAAAAAGCATAATAAAACAAACACAGCAGACACACAATAAGAGCAACCAAACAGAAGCAGCTACTATGAAAAGGTTAAAACAAAAGTTAACAAACAATAACGTATTAATAACAAGAGCAGACAAGGGCAATGTAACAGTACTCATGGATAAAGAGCAATACATCACAAAAACCAAGGAATACATAAACACCAACGCAATACAAAAACTGAAGTCAGATCCAACTACACGATTCCAGGCAAATGTGAAACGAACACTGAAAAACATTGAACACACACTCACAGACAAACAAAAATACTACTTAACACAGAAAAACCCACAAGCACCAACACTCCGCAGTCAACCGAAAGTACATAAAGACGGAATGCCAATGAGACCTGTTATCAACTTCAAGAAAGCCCCAACATAACGCATAGCCAAACACCTCCAAAAGTTAGTTACAAAACACTATAAAGTAGAAACCAACAGAACAGTGATAAACACAGGAAACCTAATAGAAAATATACAGAATATACAGGTACCACACACAGCATCACTGATTTCATTCGATATAGAAAATATGTATACCTCCATCCCTATCACAGAAACAATAGAAATCATAGAACAAAATCTCTCATCCCACAGCAACCTCACCACAGACGCAATAAAAGAAATAACAGATATGCTCAGACTGACAACTGAACAAAACTACTTTCAGTTTGAGGAAGAATATTATCTACAAACTGATGGACTGCCCATGGGATCCCCAATATCAGGAACACTAGCAAACATTTTCATCAGTCACCTTGAAAATCTGATATTTGATAAGATAACCACAAATGAAAGTTTCAAAATCATATATTGGTACAGATACGTGGATGACATTATTTGTTTGGTAGACGAGCCAAGTGAAAAAATAGATGAACTCCATTCAGAAATAAACAAAGCTCATAAGAACATAAAATTCACACTTGAAAAAGAAAAAGAAAATCAAATAAATTTTCTTGACATTACAATTAAAAAAGAAAATGGAAAACATACATTTAACATCTTTAGAAAACCAACAGCCACGGACATAATAATACATTCAACATCCAACCACCCCCAAAGCCAGAAATTTGCAGCACTAAGGCACATGTTACATAGATTTAACAGAATCCCACTCAGTAAGAGAAACTGTGAACAAGAAATGAACACGATCATACAAATAGCTAGGAACAACGGGTATGACACACATGTGGTACACAGGCTCAATCAAAAAATAAAAACACAAATAAAAAACAAACACAACATTTCCACAATACAAAAGAACTCACAAGCTGAAAACTTACAAACACACTCAACAAACACACACAATGACAACACCACACAGAAAAGAACCAGATGGTACACCATGACCTACACACATAAACTAACACACAGAGTTGCAAACATCCTAAAGAGAAAGGGCTTCAAAATAGCATATAAGCCTGGGCAAACCCTTCAATCACACCTAAGCCAGCCAGCTACCAAGAGGGACAAATTCCAACAATCAGGAGTATATAAACTTGAATGTCAAAGTTGTGATGCAGTATACATAGGCATGACATGCAGGAATTTTGAAACAAGATACAAAGAACATATCAGATGTTGGAAGTATGAAACAAACCATTCCACATTTGCAGAGCATTTAAAACACCACAACCATCATCCTACAAACATGGAACAAGAAATGAAAATAATGAGAATAAGCAACCATGACAAACATCTTATACAAATGCAAGAGAACTTCCACATCCAGAAAGCCATAGCAGAAATGATAACATAAAAAAATGAACAAACACACATCAGCACAGGCTCCTTACTACACTTAATAAAGGAAAACATTACATTAAGACCAAAAATGCGACAGGAGCATAATATGTAAGAAACTGTCTACACAACCTGCCACTGATGATGCCTTGCAGAAAATAAAGGCGAAACGCGTATGGCACTAAAATTGTGTTTTATTCAGTTGCTGTCAGACGGTCCATAAGTGAAAATCATCAACATACCGTAGTATTACGCGCAACTGAGGAGGACAGGACCAAAAAATTGAAGATGTCAATACAGCTATGTCAAGCATTCCCTGTCAACGTGTACAACAGGTTCAAGAAAATACATCTGAGACTCCATAAGACGATACAGCATATAAAATTCAACAGAACATGCAAAAAGAACGATTTAATTCCAAGCTACATTAATGTAAAGGTTAAAAACAGTTCTACAGTGGCACAAAAGTCGAAATCATTTGCAGAACGATATTGGTTACTACATGAAATTAAGATGCTCTATTCGAAAAAACAGCACCTAAACATGATGCTCTATGAGACTCATCTAGATTTGGCAAAAAATGTAGGAAACGCCGCAGTTTTCATGGCACTAGTAGAAAAAACTGAGCACAACACATACATAGCAATGAAACATTTACATAACAAACATAAACACAAGATAATGAAACTAACAGTAAAAGAGATGCAAAAATACAGTTACAGTTTAAATGTGAAACCACATGAACAACAACACTCATTCCATCCGCGCTTAGTTAACCTAACAGAGACAGAACTACACGAAAACGAAAAAATGCTCTTGGAAAAAGGTTTGAAACACTGCACCAATAGCAAGGTGAACAATCAATACATAGAAAATCTCATAGTAGAAACCGAACACATCCTTACACGTGAAGAACAACAAAATAATTGCGAAATAAACATAGGACTGACAAAAGAACTAGTAAAAGAAGAAATAAAAGGCATAATAAAACTAACACAGCAGACACACAATAAGAGCAACCAAACAGAAGCAGCTACTATGAAAAGGTTAAAACAAAAGTTAACAAACAACAACGTATTAATAACAAGAGCAGACAAGGGCAATGTAACAGTACTCATGGATAAAGAGCAATACATCACAAAAACCAAGGAATACATAAACACCAACGCAATACAAAAACTGAAGTCAGATCCAACTACACGATTCCAGGCAAATGTGAAACGAACACTGAAAAACATTGAACACACACTCACAGACAAACAAAAATACTACTTAACACAGAAAAACCCACAAGCACCAACACTCCGCAGTCAACCGAAAGTACATAAAGACTGAATGCCAATGAGACCTGTTATCAACTTCAAGAAAGCCCCAACATAACGCATAGCCAACCACCTCCAAAAGTTAGTTACAAAACACTATAAAGTAGAAAACAACAGAACAGTGATAATCACAGGAAACCTAATAGAAAATATACAGAATATACAGGTACCACACACAGCATCACTGATTTCATTCGATATAGAAAATATGTATACCTCCATCCCTATCACAGAAACAATAGAAATCATAGAACAAAATCTCTCATCCCACAGCAACCTCACCAGAGACGCAATAAAAGAAATAACAGATATGCTCAGACTGACAACTGAACAAAACTACTTTCAGTTTGAGGAAGAATATTATCTACAAACTGATGGACTGCCCATGGGATCCCCAATTTCAGGAACACTAGCAAACATTTTCATCAGTCACCTTGAAAATCTGATATTTGATAAGATAACCACAAATGAAAGTTTCAAAATCGTATATTGGTACAGATACGTGGATGACATTATTTGTTTGGTAGACGAGCCAAGTGAAAAAATAGATGAACTCCATTCAGAAATAAACAAAGCTCATAAGAACATAAAATTCACACTTGAAAAAGAAAAAGAAAATCAAATAAATTTTCTTGACATTACAATTAAAAAAGAAAATGGAAAACATACATTTAACATCTTTAGAAAACCAACAGCCACGGACACAATAATACATTCCACATCCAACCACCCCAAAGCCAGAAATTTGCAGCACTAAGGCACATGTTACATAGATTGAACAGAATCCCACTCAGTAAGAGAAACTATGAACAAGAAATGAACACGATCATACAAATAGCTAGGAACAACGGGTATGACACACATGTGGTACACAGGCTCAATCAAAAAATAAAAACACAAATAAAAAACAAACACAACATTTCCACAATACAAAAGAACTCGCAAGCTGAAAACTTACAAACACACTCAACAAACACACACAATGACAACACCACACAGAAAAGAACCAGATGGTACACCATGACCTACACACATAAACTAACACACAGAGTTGCAAACATCCTAAAGAGACAGGGCTTCAAAATAGCATATAAGCCTGGGCAAACCCTTCAATCACACCTAAGCCAGCCAGCTACCAAGAGGGACAAATTCCAACAATCAGGAATATATAAACTTGAATGTCAAAGTTGTGATGCAGTATACATAGGCATGACATGCAGGAATTTTGAAACAAGATACAAAGAACATATCAGATGTTGGAAGTATGAAACAAACCATTCCACATTTGCAGAGCATTTAAAACACTACAACCATCATCCTACAAACATGGAACAAGAA
This sequence comes from Schistocerca piceifrons, assembly GCF_021461385.2. NCBI lineage: Eukaryota > Metazoa > Arthropoda > Insecta > Orthoptera > Acrididae > Schistocerca > Schistocerca piceifrons. The sequence continues at coordinate 171,754,356 of NC_060139.1, forward strand.
ATGAAAATAATGAGAATAAGCAACCATGACAAACATCTTATACAAATGCAAGAGAACTTCCACATCCAGAAAGCCATAGCAGAAATGATAACATAAAAAAAATGAACAAACACACATCAGCACAGGCTCCTTACTACACTTAATAAAGGAAAACATTACATTAAGACCAAAAATGCGACAGGAGCATAATATGTAAGAAACTGTCTACACAACCTGGCACTGATGATGCCTTGCAGAAAACAAAGGCGAAACGCGTATGGCACTAAAATTGTGTTTTATTCAGTTGCTGTCAGACGGTCCATAAGTGAAAATCATCAACATACCGTAGTATTACGCGCAACTGAGGAGGACAGGACCAAAAAATTGAAGATGTCAATACAGCTATGTCAACCATTCCCTGTCAACGTGTACAACAGGTTCAAGAAAATACATCTGAGACTCCATAAGACGATACAGCATATAAAATTCAACAGAACATGCAAAAAGAACGATTTAATTCCAAGCTACATTAATGTAAAGGTTAAAAACAGTTCTACAGTGGCACAAAAGTCGAAATCATTTGCAGAACGATATTGGTTACTACATGAAATTAAGATGCTCTATTCGAAAAAACAGCACCTAAACATGATGCTCTATGAGACTCATCTAGAATTGGCAAAAAACGTAGGAAACGCCGCAGTTTTCATGGCACTAGTAGAAAAAACTGAGCACAACACATACATAGCAATGAAACATTTACATAACAAACATAAACACAAGATAATGAAACTAACAGTAAAAAAGACGCAAAAATACAGTTACAGTTTAAATGTGAAACCACATGAACACCAACACTCATTCCATCCACGCTTAGTTAACCTAACAGAGACAGAACTACACGAAAACGAAAAAATGCTCATGGAAAAAGGGTTGAAACACTGCACCAATAGCAAGGTGAACAATCAATACATAGAAAATCTCATAGTAGAAACCGAACACATCCTTACACGTGAAGAACAACAAAATAATTGCGAAATAAACATAGGACTGACAAGAGAACTAGTAAAAGAAGAAATAAAAGGCATAATAAAACAAACACAGTAGACACACAATAAGAGCAACCAAACAGAAGCAGCTACTATGAAAAGGTTAAAACAAAAGTTAACAAACAACAACGTATTAATAACAAGAGCAGACAAGGGCAATGTAACAGTACTCATGGATAAAGAGCAATACATCACAAAAACCAAGGAATACATAAACACCAACGCAATACAAAAACTGAAGTCAGATCCAACTACACGATTCCAGGCAAATGTGAAACGAACACTGAAAAACATTGAACACACACTCACAGACAAACAAAAATACTACTTAACACAGAAAAACCCACAAGCACCAACACTCCGCAGTCAACCGAAAGTACATAAAGACGGAATGCCAATGAGACCTGTTATCAACTTCAAGAAAGCCCCAACATAACGCATAGCCAAACACCTCCAAAAGTTAGTTACAAAACACTATAAAGTAGAAAACAACAGAACAGTGATAAACACAGGAAACCTAATAGAAAATATACAGAACATACAGGTACCACACACAGCATCACTCATTTCATTCGATATAGAAAATATGTATACCTCCATCCCTATCACAGAAACAATAGAAATCATAGAACAAAATCTCTCATCCCATAGCAACCTCACCACAGACGCAATAAAAGAAATAACAGATATGCTCAGACTGACAACTGAACAAAACTACTTTCAGTTTGAGGAAGAATATTATCTACAATCTGATGGACTGCCCATGGGATCCCCAATATCAGGAACACTAGCAAACATTTTCATCAGTCACCTTGAAAATCTGATATTTGATAAGATAACCACAAATGAAAGTTTCAAAATCATATATTGGTACAGATACGTGGATGACATTATTTGTTTGGTAGACGAGCCAAGTGAAAAAATAGATGAACTCCATTCAGAAATAAACAAAGCTCATAAGAACATAAAATTCACACTTGAAAAAGAAAAAGAAAATCAAATAAATTTTCTTGACATTACAATTAAAAAAGAAAATGGAAAACATACATTTAACATCTTTAGAAAACCAACAGCCACGGACACAATAATACATTCCACATCCAACCACCCCCAAAGCCAGAAATTTGCAGCACTAAGGCACATGTTACATAGATTAAACAGAATCCCACTCAGTAAGAGAAACTATGAAGAAGAAATGAACACGATCATACAAATAGCTAGGAACAACGGGTAAGACACACATGTGGTACACAGGCTCAATCAAAAAATAAAAACACAAATAAAAAACAAACACAACATTTCCACAATACAAAAGAACTCACAAGCTGAAAACTTACAAACACACTCAACAAACACACACAATGACAACACCACACAGAAAAGAACCAGATGGTACACCATGACCTACACACATAAACTAACACACAGAGTTGCAAACATCCTAAAGAGACAGGGCTTCAAAATAGTATATAAGCCTGGGCAAACCCTTCAATCACACCTAAGCCAGCCAGCTACCAAGAGGGACAAATTCCAACAATCAGGAATATATAAACTTGAATGTCAAAGTTGTGATGCAGTATACATAGGCATGACATGCAGGAATTTTGAAACAAGATACAAAGAACATATCAGATGTTGGAAGTATGAAACAAACCATTCCACATTTGCAGAGCATTTAAAACACTACAACCATCATCCTACAAACATGGAACAAGAAATGAAAATAACGAGAATAAGCAACCATGACAAACATCTTATACAAATGCAAGAGAACTTCCACATCCAGAAAGCCATAGCAGAAATGATAACATAAAAAAATGAACAAACACACATCAGCACAGGCTCCTTACTACACTTAATAAAGGAAAACATTGCATTAAGACCAAAAATGCAACAGGAGCATAATATGTAAGAAACTGTCTACGCAACCTGCCACTGATGATGCCTTGCAGAAAATAAAGGCGAAACGCGTATGGCACTAAAATTGTGTTTTATTCAGTTGCTGTCAGACGGTCCATAAGTGAAAATCATCAACATACCGTAGTATTACGCGCAACTGAGGAGGACAGGACCAAAAAAATTGAAGGCGTGCAACTGTTTCTAATTCCCCCATGTAATTTATGAATAGCCGATAGTAAAATATTGTATTATGTACATACTCCACGTTGAAACGTGTTACCAGAATATGTATACTAATTACACTGTCGCTTGTATTTCTATTTAACAACGCCAAAATTTTGGTCACGGGACGATATACTTGCAACAGATCTGATGGCTTGTATCTGTAGCTCATACAGACACCACGTTTATGGATGCGAAGATAATAAATATCACATTCCTTCTGAGTAACATAATTAATCTGCATTTTCATTGGTAGTGATTTGAATTTGTTACTCCATTGTCCTTTGAACGTAAGACAAACGGTACGATTTATTTCCACTTGAAATAACCGTAAGCTATGCACGAATTAAAAGAGAAGTTTTGAACTAAAATGTATAACACACGTCAATTACGAAATTTTCTTGAGCAGCTGACTAAATTTCCTATTGTGCTTAATGATGAAATAATCCCAAGCATAGAGAGACATCACGTATGGATGAGATCCATATTTCCCCGTGAGGAGACAGACACGTTGAAAATAATGTCATACTATGTTATCTTTACGAGAGAAACGACACAAAGTCAAACACGGTATTAAGAGTAAAATACAGCATTGTCCCAAATTATCCACCAGTACGTCAAAGGAAAACTGGACATTTTAGACGATAACAAAATACATGAGTCCACGCAAAGCAAAAATGGATAAAATAAGTAATAACATGAAAAACGTGAGTAATCGCATGCGGGTGCATTACATATGAAAAATAAAATGAGAAACGTGGTACAAGCACAAATGAAAAGGATTAACAAAGAATATAATGATATCATCTGTTATAGAGCTGAGCTCAAAAGTGAAGTGGGAAAGCTGATACACTTGTAAAAACGTTATGAAATGTATCCGGTGCACAGAAGAGTATCGTCAATATCACTTTGAAGTTAATTATTATACTGAAACACACAATGTCACTCCAGAAGACGTGAAATGAAATAAACAAATAAAATAAACCTCAATATGACGAAAACTGATCCTATTGTCCACATAAACGCTACCTCTGAAAGCCGTAAGATATCAGATCAAAATAAAAGGTTACGACCAGTGATGACATTAACTTTGTAACGGCCGCCCGGTGTCCCAGTATTCCAGCGAAAAGCCCTGATTGCATGCAATATACGTTTCTTCTGATAGTTATTTCAACTTTGTAGCTTTGTTCTACTTCCGAGTTAATTTAGATTTGTTTTTGAGGTATATATGAACTAATAGTGGTCGGCTTGTCGCTGACCTGTCTACGCGAAATGATAGATTAAACTTAACCCTCCTTTCACCCGTTCGTCTAGTGTGGTGCTGTTTACTGACGTGGCTGCTATATGAATTTCATTCTACTTCATGTAATTCTTGTGCAGTTCGAATAGCAGTGTTTATATTTCAATCGTCTTCTTAGACTGAAGAAATCGGGAAAGGATACACAGCCACTTCTTTTGCAGTACAAGCACTTATGAAAGGTAATATTAAATGAAATATACAGTTAACTGTAATCAGCAAGCTTTACTAATCTTTATGATATAGGTTTCCGAAGTTTACAGCTCCATCATCTGGTCGTATATTTAAATTGACAAATCATTGACAATTTGTATACTCGATTTATTAGATATCCTGAGAGACTTTTTTGAAAACATCTGCTTCGTTAACTGGATACTTAGTCTTTTTTGTGCAGAAGATCCGAAAACATCTTTCTCAAAGGAAGAATGATATGTGGGGCTATGTGATGTTGTCCAGTGGCTGTTGGTCTCTGTAAATTTTAATACATAAACTTTTAATTGAAATAAGTTAATGTAATATCTTTATAGCTTTGCAACCCATAAATAGGAGAATAATTCATCAGTAAGGGAAAGGGATGTCACAAAGAGGAATTCAAGTCGAATTGTACACATTACGCCCTGTTTTAGTCTACATAACTGGAAGAGATTCACTGGCCTGCTCATATAACGTAACTCATACTGCTGTAACTGTGAGACACGAAGAGATGCCAGACCGGGATTGAATCCACGACGTGGACTGACGATAGTTGTGTGGTTTTTACGCGTTATTCCACGCTCATTTACTGCAATACTAGATTGGTCCATAGTCTGCGTCTCATAAAATATTACACGCAAGCGTTTAAAATACTGCACTACGTAGAACTGTTCCCACGGACGCAAACAATTAGCGCTCACGAATTTCCTCCCTTACGTTAAGTCCTAGGAACATATCTCCAACGAATCTACATTGCCATAAAGTTCTTTGATTACTTGTTTTAGAGTGCAGTGATTGGGACAACAAACTAAAGGCAAGGGTTTGCTCTCGCGGCGCACATTATAACGTTAAAATAAGGCAAAACATCGAATTATGGCCAGAGAACAGCCTGATGTTTTTCACGAGGACACGGAACAGTAACTCAGTGCACATCGTGTTTGCCTGTTTCATAAACATAACAGAGCTGTCAGTCTGTGAGTGCCATATATCTTTCTTATGCGGCAGCGCTCTTGTCATCGCAGCAGTACACACTGAGTAGAAAATTCCAAATCACTCCGCGCTGTCCTAGTTACATGAAAAGCCACAGCGAGGTTAATGCGTCTGCCAACCGGATTACTGAATAGTCGTTTAAAACAGACTCTCTTGTTCGAGCCGCCTCTATTTCCCTCGGCAGTTATCTTTATTTATGTTCTTCGTACAAATTGCGCACTATGAAGGGCTCTTTCCAGATTTAATGTACATAGACATCATTTGCCGTGCTGCTCGAACCATAGGCGTTTCAAACCTGCGGAGTGGGAGAGACAGAAAGGAAAAGACAGCGTATTCCAAGAGCGCTTCTGTATTAGCTTCGGAAGAATCTTTTTGCAACTGCGTAGCTGTGGTTATTCTTTTGATGAAAACTGTTGGTATAAAGGTTGTTGGTAGCTGACTATAGTAAAATACAACTTAAACTACTTGCTACGGCTGGTGTTACAATGATAAACTCGCCTCATTAAATCGATTTTAAGAGCACTCGAAGCTAATTTCTTAGGAATTGTAATACTATTATGTAATTTATTTTTGGACTATTTTTGGACATTCCTTACGACGTAAACTGTTTTTTGTACTGTACTGGGAAATTATTGAAACTCGGGGTTAGCACATACGACTAGGATTCTCAAAAAGCTATCGGCTACGTGTAAAGTAATCATCGAAAGAGGTAGATTTTACAGTGCTTGATTTGCGTAAATTAATTTACGGGAGTAATACAAAAGTAGAATACAGGGTAGAATACTGCTTCAATGTCACGCTGAAAGGTAACTCAAGCAGACTAACAAATAGGTTAGCTGCGAATTTACGTAGTTTTAGCGATCCGTTTCGATATCTGAAGCTAGAATTCGTAATTCATGATGCAACTGTACTAACACTAGCTAAAAGTTGGTTTAGTATACGTCAAAAATAATTATGGCATTGGACAAGACAGAACGAGAAATTACAATAAAGGTATCGCTATCAGTGATTTCGTCAAAAATTCATCACATTAATGTGATATGTTAATACCTGTCAAATGGTAAAAAAACTTTGGCTGTTACTAAAAGCGTCGTACAATTCATGACACAGGATATTGTTCGGGATTGAAATGCGGTAGTTTACTGATTAGTTTCCTTTCACTAAAGAAATCTTATTTTTGTGAACTATGTTCACACACGGAAGGCATGATACGTTATTGTAGAAAAGAGCAAGATGCAATAAATTCAAGATGTCGTGGGTTACAATCGCACCTTAATTACGTGATACACAGTTCGGTATCCCAAGTTACTTCCTAAAGAGTGGGCGCGAATTTTCCTAAAGAAGGAATCAGTTATCAATTTTCGTTTAAATTTATACATACACATATACTTTGCAAGCTACCTCACGGTATGTGGCGGAGAGTGCTTCATGCATCACTTTCTTTCGCCCTTGACTAAAAAGAAGTTTCGTTCCTTCACCAACTAGAAGAGGAACAATTTCTTTGGCGTACAGTATGTAGAATTGTATAGGATTCCCATAATATACAGTTGCCTTCCACCAGCTGATCGATCGTAGTTTATAGCTCGATATCTGACAATCTGATGTGCGTAGGTATCGTAGTACGATTTGCCTAGTGAAAGAAATCTCGCTCTTCTCTCTGTCATTTGTGTGACATTAAGATCACTAACTGGATAGATGGCTTTCATTTTCTGACATAACTTGAGACCAAAATTTCTTAGAAATCCTATGTGGTCAAGTTTGTATAATGTATCTTGAATAGTGCCGGACTTAATCCGATTCGACTGCCGCAGCTGGTACTGGGCAACTACTAGGTCGTATTGTATACGATCTACATGAATTAACATCTTATTAGTTTGCAGGAACTTAACGTACATTCCCCCAGTACTGTGAAGTAGGACTAAGAATTTATTATACGAAGAAATTGAATTGTAGGCCAGAACAACGTGACAGAACTGTAATGATTAGTCTGCTGCTGAGAAAGGTAGAAACAGAAACGTAAAACGCTTAACTCATTTGCTGACATAAGTGAAATATTTCAAAAACAATACTAAATTTTGTCTGAATTGAGGTTGAAACTGAGTGTTATAGCGAAGTTACCTTGTCGCGCATAATATATCTAGGTAAAACAAAATTAACTGCTGGATGCTTATAGCGACCACTTGTCTCCGCTGACAGTTATAGAGTCATTCAAGGGACGTCTATGGTCAGTTGTGCATAAGTAGCCAGATCACGCAATACTACTTGGTGGTGACTGTGACCTACGGACTATAGACTGGGGCGAGTATGAATTCATTGGACGTGGTACAGAGAGATAGTCTGGAGAAGTACTTTTGAACGCGTTTTCCGAAAACTGATTGAGCAACTATTCCGGAGCTCACACGCAATAGAAGTATCTTGGACTTTATAGCTACAATCAGGCAGGACCTTATTGATGATGTCAGTATACAGAGGGGGACAGTGACTATGATGTCATCACAGAAACTATGACTACGGAAGTTAATAAATCAGTCAAGACGGCTAGCAGAGCATTTCTGCTAGAAAGAACAGATAAGCAGTTGTTAGAATCTCACTTAGACAATGAACTGCAATAATTTAATTCCAGAATGACGGTCGTAGAGGCATTATGGGCAAAGTTTAAACAAATTGTGAATTCTGCTCTCGAGAAGTGTGTGCCTAGTAAGTGGAACAGAGACGGAAAGGATCCATCGTCATTTAATAACAAAATTCGGAAAATGGTGTGGAAGAAAAGGCTTTTGCACTCTCGGTTCAAAAGCGGACTCGCAAATAACGGCAGTAAAGGTCAGGAGAGATTCATGCGAAGCATACAACAATTACCATGGTCCGGACTTGGCTAATGATCTGGCGGAGAACCCGAAAAAATTCTGGTCCTACGTAAAATCGCTAAATGGTTCTAAGGCTTGTACTCAGTCACTCTTTGACCTGTCTGATTTGGCATTATAGGATAGGAAACGGAAGGCCGAAGTTCCACATTTAACAAATCGTTCACGCAGAAGAATCGTGCAAACGTACCGCCGTTTGACCGTCACACAGAGTCTCGTAACGATGACATAGTAATAAGCATCCCTAGCGCAGAGAAACGACTGAAAGAGCTGAAAAGATGCCGCCAGGTCTAGATGCAATCCCGATTCGGTTTTACAAAGAGTACTCCACGTCATTGGCACCTTACATAGTTTTTTTTTACATTCGACACGGTACCTCGAAGGTACGCGCATATGGAGTAGGCACCCACATGTGTGAATGGGTCAAAGACTTCATAAGTAATACAACCCAGTATGTTGTCCTCGATGGCGAATGTTCATCAGAGAATGGGGTAACATCGGGAGTGCCCCAAGGAAGTGTGACAGGACCGTTGCTATTTTCTAGGCAGACAGGGTGGGCAGCAATCTGTGGTTGTTCGCCGATGATGCTGTGGTGTATAGGAAGGTGTTGGAGATATGTGACTGTAGGTTAATCCAAGGTGACCTAGACAAAATTCCTAGTTGATGTGATGAACGGCAGCTGGGTCTTAATATAGAAAAATGTAGGTTAATGCGGATGAGTAGGAAAAATAACCCCCTAATGTTCGGATACAGCATTAGTAGTGTCCTGACAGACCCTATCAAGTCGTTTAAATATCTGGGCATAACGTTGCGAATCGACATGAAATGAATCGAGCTCGTGAGGATTGTGGTAGGAAAGATCAATGGTCGACTTCGGTTTATTGGGTGAGGGAAGTGTAGTTCGTTCGCATATAGGACTCTAGAGCGACCTACTTTTGAATACTGCTCGAATGTTTGAGATACGCACCAAGTCAGATTGAAAGAAGACGTCGAAGCAATTCAGGGACGAGTTTCTACATTTGTTATCAGTAGGTCCGATCAGCAGGCAGTTGTTTCGGATATGTTTAGGGAGCTCAAGTTAGAATTCCTGGATGTAAGAAGACGCTACTGAGAAAGGGAACTGGCATTTGGAGCTGACTGCAGAACGATCCTACTATTGCCAACATACATATCGCCTTGGGGCTATGAAGATAAGGTACGAGAATTAGGGCTCATGTGGAAGCATATAGACAGTTCTTTCTCTCCTCGCTGCATCTGCGAGTGGAATTAGGAAGGAAACTGCAAGTTGTGGTACAGGGTACCCTCCTCCACGCACGGTACGGTGGCTTGCGAAGTATGCATGTAGATGTACATGTAGATGTAAGAGACGGCGGCGGTACTTGAAGAAAACAGAAACACTAACTATTTCTCTCAGCTACTCACAATCCTTCTTTGGCGATTTATGGACAGCGTTAGGCACTACCGTTGAATTGTTTCTATTCTAGATTTGTCTGTGAACTTTAAGAATAGCTCTTTTAAGGAACATATCACCTGATTTTTTTCAAAAGTTTCATTGCATTATAAAGGTAATCATCTCAGATGATTCTGTCGTTGAACACTAATGATCTGGAATTAGGAAAATGCTGTGGACTGGAAATAATGATCGTACGGAAGAGATATCTCCTTACTACTGCACACGTGAGATTTTTTCTCAAATATAAATGTCATTGCTAAAGGTAGAAGGAGATACATAAACACGATGGTCTACTTAAACGTTTCAGCGCAAGTATCTCTGGTATAACACTAGGTGTTGAAAAACGACTTTCACGGTTATGAATGTCATACAGAGTCTCACGAAAGTAAATACTACGAGATATTCTAAAACGCTTGGAAATATTATTTTCAACGCATTCTTAGATTTTTTTAAATGGGCACCTCAAGCAATTAACAACATGAAAAACCAAAAAAAGAACGGTGTGTTTGCCTCTTAATACGGCAGTTCTAGCCAGATAAATTGAAAAGTGAAGATTAGGCTTGAAATAAACGAACCACACCGCTATTGCACACCCCGGGACGCATGCGTGATGTGATTGACGTATTACGGGGAAACAGACGCTGTACTTATTGCTGTTTGCGACGTTATTAAATGAACTGAAAACAATACAGTTGTCCACTAGCACAACTATCTGCATAAATATCATTTATCCCTCTATTAGACTCTTGTTCAGCCATTAATTATATTTAACCTGGCCGGTTATATTCAGTTTTTCGCAACCGTTAGGTCCTTTCTAGTACTATAGTCAGCATCAATAAAGCACGAGGGAGCAAACCCTTTCCTTATTTTTCATTGTAACTAGACATCCGGATTGCTTCCTATCCCCTTAATATCAGTGTAAATAGCAAAAACGACAGCGTCTGTTGCATCGAAGTGCTTCAATCACGTCGCGATTACGACCAACGTGGGGTTCATGCTTGCATCTTGGGATGTGCAACTGCGGCGCTTTCCGTTTGGTTCAAATGACCACTTAATTTTGTCATTTCTCGGGATGTAATCGACGTATTGCGACGCAAACAACGTCATTCGTTTTGTGATTTTTCAGTGTTATTCAGTGTGTAAAATGTAATACAAGGTATCCATTTAAAATAAAAGTTGGTTTCGGAAATAATGACTCATAGTATTTACTGTCATGAGCCTCTGTCTTACATTCATACAGGTTAAAGTCGTTTTTCAATATCTACTGTTGTTCCAGAGATATCTGTGGTGAAACGTTTGAGTAGACCACCCTGTACATATAGCCTGATACTCGAGCACGGCACCTTCGCCGTCCGTGGGTAAGTGCTCTACCGACTGACATACACGAATACGAGCCACGGTCCGGTCTGACAGCTTTACTTCTGCCAGTACCTCATCTACTACCTTCCTCCCTTCACAGAAGCTCTCCTGTGAAACTTACATTAGTAGCACTCCTGAAAGAAATGATACTGTGAGTACATGACTTGGCCACTCCTTGGGGGATGTTTCTGGAATGAAATTTTCACACTGCAGCAGAGTGTGCGCTGATATGAAGCTTCCTGGCCGAGTGAATATGGCAAAATAATAAGAGAAGCACTCAGAAGACGTGGTCAGTAGTCAGTGTAATTTCGTACACCATTAAAGCATAGGTGAGCTCGTAAATTAGGAATTCTCTATGATATGCAGAAAGGCCAGCAGAGTAAATTAACTTGTTCGTCTTCACCAGACGAGTGTAACCCCAAACGTTTTCAAATGGTTCAAATGGCTCTGAGCACTATGGGACTCAACTGCTGTGGTCATCAGTCCCCTAGAGCTTAGAACTACTTAAACCTAACTAACCTAAGGACATCACACACACCCATTCCCGAGGCAGGATTTGAACCTGCGACCTTAGCAGCAGCGCGGCTCCGGACTGGAGCTCCTAGAACCGCACGACCACCGCGGCCGGCCCCAAACGTTTTCGTGGTAGAGTAATTAGTGTGATCGCGTACGTGGAAACCGTGTTTACGGAGCAGTCACCGACAGATGTAGCTGAGGAGGAATAAGGAGAACCAGCTCGCATTCGCCAACGTAGATGGAAAACCGCCTCAAAAACCATCCATAGGCTGGCCGGCACACTAAAGTGCCGTGAAACACAATAATGTTACCCTCTGAGAGGATTTCACAGTTCGACCGCGTGTGTGACTAGTGGAGAAGGGTATCGGACTATAACTTCGAATTTTATGAAGCTAACAGAAAAACCAAACCTCATACCTTGGGAGTTAACAGAAGTGTTAAAATCATAAATGAAAGAAAAAATGAACTGTCGCCAGCCTAAATAGGCACATTAATTTGGAAATATATATTTGAGGAAATTGGGTATTAGTTATTGAAGTTACTTTTCTTGAGATTTCCCTTTGAATAGCACACGGGATACAAACTGACACAGTGCACCCTGTGCAGTGTGTAGCAGCAGTTAGTAATAACATACACACCGGTAAATTATGGGGAGCAAAATTGCACCGATCTCATACTAACGACAGTCATACGCAAGAGTATTACTTAATCAGGTAGCGAAACATCACTGGATGAATTTTGGACACAAGGGGTTTCATCTTGACTGACATGATGAAAACAAGTAAAGATGAACACATCTTAAACACACTGTTTAAGCTCCTCTGCATATAGCTGTTTTCCTTACTGACAGTAATAGTTCAATTTTTTCTTAAAAGGTGGACAATATGATGGGGGCCCATTAACTTGTATAGTTTCACTAGCCGAGGATCTTTGATTACTGCAATAGTAAAAACTAGCTCTAAAAGCTAATCATCGCACTTAAATTACTGTGCAAGGTAATAAAATACAATACTGGGCTTAATTAACTTCAAAAGGAAACATTCATGATGGGTACTAAAACTACACTATCTTTCAAAATGTGCATAACTTCACTTCTAACAGTACTACCGTAAACCTATTCATTAAAGATCTATATGTACCGGAACTTTAATCACCTTGAAGCAGGTATTCTTTGCAATAATATTTACAAAATCTTGCTTTGCAATCCTACAAAACTATATTTTATAATAAACTAAACATATTTTAGCAAAAACCTATCCTACTTCACTTTTGTGGTTTTAGCTATTAAATAATTAAGGTTTTCACGTTCCTATTAATTTATCTTTGAATTTTTCTACTTAAACTTCCTACCTTAAAAATTTCACTTGCAGTAGTTCATTAATAAAGGATAGAAATGTTACTCTTACTTTTAACTTTTACTGCTAGAAGATCTCACTGTGGACCACCAGCTCTGGAGGTCTCGCCGTATGGTGGTACAACATGCAATGTGTGATTTTCATGAGCAACACAAAGGGTGGGAATGATGTTTATGTTGATCTTTAGTCCATTTATCTGTATAGGTTCCGGAACTCACGGAACCGAGGTGTTGCAAAACTTTTTTAATGCTGTCAATTTATGGAGGTTTCAGATGGAACCCTTAATTATATCGGAACCTTTTTCGTACTGAAGATGTTGTACAAATGCCTTAAAGGATACGGGATAAGTGATGTTATACATTAACAAGAGAGTAGTCACTGCCGGCTGCATCTGTAAGATACACTAACATTCAATTAAAAATATTTAAAATCTTTTCATTCAGAAGGGGGTTACTTTATTACTGCTTTATCTTAATAGGAAAACTACAACTACGAACAAAGTTGTTGCCCTTCCTCTTACACTAATCAAATGCTGCTTTTATTTATTACCTCATACTTCTCAAAATGGTATTCTCTATTCCGTAAGTTATTTGAAGCACACTGTATCACCTTTTTCCTGAGAGTTTTTCTGTTATTGTCATCAGCTGGTTGATACCCTCCGAAGCTTTAAAGACGGTAACAATAATACTAGCAGGAGGAAAGGTTCTCTCCAAAGTCAATATACACCGAGGTGACGAAAGTCATGAAGTTACCTCCTAAACTCCTATCGGACCTCCTTTTGCCCGGTGTAGTGCTAATGTGGCATGAGGCGGAATCAACAAGTCGTTGAGAGTTCCCTGCCTGGATACTGAGCTGTGTTGCGTCTATAGCCGTCCTTAATTGTAAAAGTGTTGTAGATGCAGGGCTTTGTGCACGAACTGACCTCTAGATTATATCCAACAAATGTTCTATGAGATTCATGTCAAGCGATATGGGTGCCTAACAATTCGCTCGATTTCTCCAGACTATTCTTCAAATAGATCGCTAACATTTGTGGACGGTGACATGGCACATTGCCATCCATAAAAATTCCCTCGTTGTTTGAAAACCTAAAGTTCATGAATGGATGCAAATTGTCTCCAAGTAACCGAAAGTAACTATTTACAGACAATGATCGGTTCAGTTGGACCAGAGGACGCAGTCCATTCCATGCAAATACAGCCCACACCACTTTACAGCCAACACAAGCTTGTACAGTGCCTTGTTGGCAACTTGGATCCATGCCATCATGCCGTACTCGAACACTACCGTCAGCTCTTACCAATCAGAACTCATCTGACCGGGCCACAGTTTTCCAGCCGTTTAGGGTTGAACCGATATACTCACGAACCTAGGAGAGGCGCGGCAGGAGCTGTCGTGCTGTTAGTAAAGGCACTCGCTTCGGACGTCTGCTGACATAGCTCATTAACGCCAAATTTCACCGCACTGTCGTAACGGACACGTTGGGCTTACGTTCAACACTGATTTCTGCCGATTTTTCAAGCACTGTTGCTTGTCCGTTAGCACAGACAACTCTTCGCAGAAGTTGCTACTCTCGGTCATTAAGTGAAGGCCTTTGGACTCTGAGTTGTCCATGATGAGAGGTAATGCCTGAAATGTGGTATTCTCGGCACCCTCTTGACATTCTGGATCTCTGAAAATTGACTTACGTAATTAGTTCCGAAATTGAATGTCCCAAGCGTCTAGCTCTAACTACCAGAGTCTGTTAACTCCCCTCGTGCGGCCATTATCACATCAGAAATCTTTTCACATCAATCACCTGAGTACATATGAGAGCTCCGTGAATGCAATGCCCTTTATACCTTTTATACACGATACTACCGCCATCTGCATATGTGCATATCGCTGTCCCGTGACTTTTGTTCGGCCGGCCGAAGTGGCCGTGCGGTTCTAGGCGCTGCAGTCTGGAACCGCGAGACCGCTACGGTCGCAGGTTCGAAACCTGCCTCGGGCATGGATGTGTGGTATCCTTAGGTTAGTTAGGTTTAACTACTTCTAAGTTCTAGGGGAACTAATGACCTCAGAAGTTGAGTCCCGTAGTGCTCAGAGCCATTTGAACCATTTTGACTTTTGTTCAAATGTTCAAATGTGTGTGATTTCCTAAGGGACCAAATTGCTTACGTCATCGGTCCCTAGACTTACACACTACCTAAACTAACTTACGCTAAGAACAACACACACATCCATGCCCGAGGCAGGATTCGAACCTCAGGGGGGAGGGGCCGCGCAGTCCGTGACATGACGCCTCAAACCGCGCGGCCACTCCGCGCGGCCGTGACTTTTGTCATCACACTATAATAGAATATTCCCAAGATCTGTGATAATGTTGTGAAATATATGTAGTATAGGTAAAATCTGTGGAATCTGTCCGTTACGAATTTGTTCTAGAAACAATTGCTGGGACTGATTCAGCTTCATGTAGCTTTTTCTTCCTGATGCGTCTCCAGTCTGTATGGAAAGAGGAAGGTGATTATGCTTAATCTCCGTGTAATTCAGATTAATTACATCTAATTCAAAACTACAGTACCTTTAACTAATATTACAGTTACTCCCTGTTCTAATCTGTCTTTAAACGTTTTTTTTAATCGATGCGAAGAACGTAGTTGGTAGTTGTTAATATGGTGGTGCTATCGATCGGCAGCCACTGTTGTAATTTTGAATGGATGCTGCACGGTCAGTAAAGGAATCTGAAATTATTTTCCATTTATTTCTGACAGGAAAATCATACTCTTAAGAAAAATCCGTTTCTATATTAATAATAACCTCAGCAAAATGTTATCCACAATATCAACCAAAAGTAATAAGTTGAAACTGTTACGAATATACTCAATGCCAGTAACAAGCATAATACATTGACCAAAGCGGAAGGAAACTGAAAACCTACTTCCAAGAACCTCTTGACTGCTTTACAATAGACAAAGCTAATCCACCTTACGGTAACACACATCCTACATACACGCTGCAGCCTCAAAGACGATGAAACCACACAGTCTCTAAACCCATCAGATAAAGTTTGGACCATGTACGTCCTAGATGAATTAGAAATATTTGGATATAAGAGCCAGCCGCTGTGGCCGAGCGGTTCTAGGCCCTTTAGTCCGGAACCGCGCTTCTGCTACTGTCGCAAGTTCGAATCCTGCCTCGGGCATGGATGTGCGTGATGTCCTTAGGTTATTAGGTTTAAGTAGTTCTAAGTCTAGGAGACTGATGACCTCAGATGTTAAGTCCCATATTGCTTAGAGCCCTTTGAACCCCTTTGTTTATAAGATCAAGAACGAAACAAAGATGCAGAAAGCAAGATTTCATGAGCCAATGTGTATTCAGAGACTTCACCCAACTAATCACACAATAACTATTCAGTTGTCTTGTATTTCTCTTATTTAAGTCAGATCATTATACACCGCAGTGCCAAAGAAACTGATAGAGGCATAGGCATTCAAATACAGAGATATGTTAACAGGCAGAATACGGCGCCGCTGTTGGTAACGCCTGTCTAAGACAGCAAGTGCCTGGCGTAGTTCTCAGATCGGTTACTGCTGCTACAATGGCAGATTATCAAGATTTAAGTGAATTTGAACATAGAGTTATGTCGGTGCATGAGCCGTGGGGCACAGCGTCTCCGAAGTAGCGATGAGAGTGAGGATTTTCCATAACGATCATTTCACGCGTGTACTGTGAATTTCTTGAATTCAGCAAAACATCAAATCTCCAACATCGCTGCAGCCGGAAAAAGATCCTGCTACAACGACGAGTGAAGAGAATCGTTCAACGTGACAGAAGCGCAACCCTTCCGCAAATTGCTGCAGATTTCAGTGCTGGGCCATCAATAAGAGTCAGCGTCCGAACCATTCAACGTAACATCATCGATGCGGGCTTTCGAAGTTGAAAGCCCATTCGTGTACCCTTGATGACTGCACGACACAAAGCCTTACGCTTCACCTGGAGCCGTCAGATCCGACATTGGACTGTTGATAGCTGGAAACATGTTGCCTGGTCGGACGAGTCTCATTTTAAATTGTATCGAGCGGATGGACGTGCACGGGTATGGAGACAACCTCATGAATCCATAGACCCTGCATGTCAGTAGGGGAAGGTTTAAGCTGGTGGAGGCTCTGTAATGGTGTGTAGCGTATGCAGTTGGTGTGATATGGATCCCCTAATACGTCTAGATACGATTTCGACAGGTGACAAGTACGAAAGCGTTCTGCCTGGTAACCTGCATACATTCATGTCCATTGTGCAGTTCGACGGACTTCGGAAATTCATGCACGAAAATGGGACGCCACACACTTCCAGAATTACTACAGAATGTCTCCAGGAACACTCTTCTGAGTTTGAACACTTCCGCTGGCCACCAAACTCCCCAGAGGTGAACATTATGGAGCATAACAGGGATGCCTTCCAACGTGGTGTTCAGAAGATATCTCCACCGCCTCGTACTCTTACGGATTTATGGACAACCCTGCAGGATTAATGATGCCATTTCCCTCCAGCACTACTTCAGACATGAGTCGAGTGCATGCCACGTCGTACTGAGACACTTCTGATGTCAAAATATCGACAATAAACTCATTCTTCTTCATAAATTAATGCGTCATGACTTGTATATAAATACATATAGAACGAATTTTTACTTAGTGTACTTTATCGTACTTATACCTCTGTATACGACAGCAGGTAAGCTATCGTTTTGCGCCAGTGCATTGTACCTCACGTAGATGGAGGTGCTGTGATGCATCTACGCCAGTGTATAAACATTTGCAGAACAACTAATGTTTATGTTGTCACATAGAACCGGTATCAAGTAACAGTTGAAGTGTAATCCTTCAGGCTTTCCTGGCAAGACGTTGTCATGTTGAACAGTTGGGTTTCTGTCGGCTATTCGAGTCTTTCTTGCACGAAATTTCAACTGTGTGTCTCACAGTCTTCTTTAGGTGCTGTCTAATACTGTATTCAAAATTGTAAACCATCACAAGGGGTAGTGAACGTTGTTAAAAATTCTTGCAATATCTTTGTTTGACAACATTTAAGGTAGTACTGTCGGCAACAAGGACTTACTTTTCACACAAAAAGTGTAATTACACGCATACACGATACTATAGCCGGATCTGAACTATGTGCCTCGCCAGTGGGTGCTTCTGTAAGTAGACAGAATCTTTCATAAATAAGCAAGTCCCAAAACGTCCCAGAGATTATGAATCTTTAGTGGTAAAAACTTGCTAACCAACGACTATAACCTATTGAGCACAGTGGACGGTGTACAGCTCGGCGCAGTGTTGCGATGTCTTGTGCAACTCAAGCGTACTAATCCTTAATAAGGAAGTGATATACGTTGTTAAGAATGAGACCATTGTGCTTCATTGACTCAGCGTCAAAAACATAGTTGAAAGTGGACATTTGCTCCATAAACCATACGAAAGTGCTACAAAACCGAAACAGATACTCACCC
This sequence comes from Schistocerca piceifrons, assembly GCF_021461385.2. Classification (NCBI taxonomy): domain Eukaryota; kingdom Metazoa; phylum Arthropoda; class Insecta; order Orthoptera; family Acrididae; genus Schistocerca; species Schistocerca piceifrons. The sequence goes on from NC_060139.1 coordinate 171,773,013, forward strand.
AACAAGCAGTGAGTAGATGTACAATAAGTTTCCGACAGCCATCAAAGTTTCACTGATCAACAACTCTTTTTGGCAAGAAAAGTAACAAACATTTTCCCATTCCTGTGTAGGTAGGCATATAATCTGGATGTAACGGACTTTGGTAATTTAACAAAAGTGCGCCGATCTAGCAAATAGCCATGATGACGTAACTAGTGTTAAAAATAGCACTTACTTACTCCCAACAGAGGCAGTAATTTAATCCAAAAATTGAGGGCCATATATGAGGCGAAATGAAGAAATTCTGATAGAAAATAAAACAACAAAAGACGAACTAAGCAAAAAGTACACAAGAAGGAGACTAGCACAGACATTAAGGATGTTCTCGCTAACAGAAATCTAATAGAATCAAACGTAGGTTTTATTTTGAGGAAGAAATTTCTGACGGTGTAGCTCAGGATCACACGGCATTGTGGAATTGAAAATATATATGTTCTTATGGCACTGTTAGCTGCGAAACCCCATTGTCAGAAAAGGTGTCCTTCTTCCATGCACATCGATACCTTTTGCTGCCGATATGTGAAAATTGAGTCGTATATGTATTTAAGGAACTTAAGTGAGTGTAATGGATGCATGTATAGTGTAGTGCTGTGTTTGTGTTGTATGAAGATAGTGGTGACGGAAAGGGGGAGTGTGGAACCTCATGCTGATACACAACCGACTCCTCACAGATAGTGCCAGTAGGGCAGCAGAGCTTGAGTGTTCCGAGTTGAACCGCACTTTCATTTCCTCACTAGTTTTGCTTTCAATAGCTCACGAGCTGGGGTATGCTAACATTTTGCTAACATATTCTGTAAGCAGTATCGATAAACAGTGTAGGTTCTTTGATTTGAGACAATGCAGCGAAAGCATGTTGCACTTCCGTGCGCTTAGCCAATTACAAAGCTATCGTTTCGATGGAACGTACTTGTGAATACGTTTGAAATTTTGGAAATTTGTGGTAAGTTCCTTTGGGACCAAACTGCTGAGGTCATCGGTCCCTAGGCTCACACACTACTGAATCTAACTTAAACTAACTTACGCTAAGGACAACACGCACACCCATGCCCGAGGGAGGACTCTAACCGACGGGGGGAGCCGCGTGAACAGTGACAAGGCGCCCAAAACCACGCAGCTACCCCGCCCGGCGTTTGAATAAAGTTTGTCTCCTGAAGGCACATTTCAGGTAGCAGTAATCGGCTGTTTTGGTGAGATCAATTTATTTGCAGTGGTTCCTAATATGTAAGGTACCGTCATCACGTTGCGTATGCCGTACTTGTATTGTTCGGTTATTTTTTATTTACTCGCATGCATAAGTTCCACAGAGCAGCAGTTGGTTAGATGAGTGGTGTTACGAAAGTTCAGTTTCTTTACGCCTCTCGTGAAGTTGTCTGTCAGATTTGGATCTGTATTATACTTGAATTTAACGGTTAATGTTATTTACATATCTTGAAATTATAGTGTATTAGTTTACGTATTTCGAAGTCAATATAGATCAATCAATTGCGCTTGCTGTTGCACATTCCAGCTTATCTAAATTACACGTATTTAGTGAAGGTTGACATACATTCATGATGCAGGTTTTACCTGCTGCCATCTTGTACCCACGTGATGCAAAATACCAGGTGATGCAAAATACCTATTTTTCCTGTTCATGATTGCAAATAGTGCAGCTGATGTTACAGTTAGGATTTCCCGTAGTTTTGCTACGTTAATAATGATAGAAACCCCGTTAATTGCACGCAGAATCACAGGTTGGTTTTGCTGGTATTTGCTGAATGCAGAATGGCTGCGGCAGATTTTCTGTGATGTGTGTTCCTATTTCACGAAATAACCGGCAGTTTATACTGTTGATGCATTCAGTGTGCCATAATAGTTCTTGTACATTAGATTCTTGCGTACCGCCTCGTAAATCAAACATATTGGAGAAATGTTGTCAGCCATTATTATTTTTCCACATCTGAGTACTGAGGTTACAGCTCGGGTAAGGATCCCCATGGCACTATTAATGATGTATATGTCACTTTCACGCTATGTTACATTTACATAACCTCTTGAACAAATTCTGACAGAGGTTAATTTTCAGTTAAACAAACTATACCGGGCTTTAATTCGTTGCACGATTTTTGTAAGTGGGAGCTACCGATTTAATCTCTTATTCCCTTTCAAAGCCACAGTAATGTTTATTAGGTTATCAAATTGTTTACAATAGAGTATAATTTCACTAAAACAAGTTATAGAACAACTACGTGCATTGGTAGTTCAAACTTCTGAAGCAGTAGTCTGTTTACAAGCCTGACAAACCCATCCGACGGAAGGACAACCATCGCCAGTGTCAGATGCGCTCACTTCACTGAGGACAGGTTTGGAACCAAATCTACGACATTGGCGCAAATGCTGGTGATGATAAACTTTACGCCACCACCTCCACTTTCCTTGCCGGCCAAATACTGGTACTGAAAACTTCAGCAACTACCAGGATTCAAATAGGCGTACTTCCATGTCGAGTGTTACCGCACAGTCGCGCTTCAGTGAAGTCGGCTGTGGAGGCTGCTTTCGTGGAAGTGATTCATGCACTGTTTTAAAACCTTCAAGAGAAGAATCGAAGTTCTTTAGACCTTTTTGCTATTGCCGAAGGATGCATTGTCTTTTACTCAGCCTTCGTTTCTCAGAAGTGCCTTATTTACACTCGAAACTCGTAAATGTCAAAAATACCACTGGAAAATGCTGCTCGAATGAACCGGCAATGACTGAAATACGAAAACCAATTGACGATCCGAGTGGTGATATAGTATGTTTGCAGGATTGCTATACAGACAATAAGCTCCCACAATTTCCTGAGGATGTGGTTACAATTACCGGCCACGATGAGGCAATATCTGCCATTATAGTTACAATCAGGAAATTCACTTTGATGCAGGAAAAGTGGGTTGCAGTTAGCATATAGCTGCAGTATTCTCATCCCTTCATACATGATGTAAAACTCAGGATGGTTGCTCTATATGGAAGAGGTGTGTATCTACTTGTGGCTTCAGATGCGAATGCCAAATTCTGTCTGTGGTGCAGTAGTCAAACTGACGAACGAGGTGAGATAGCAGAGGAAACAGCACAATAGAGGAACTAGATCTTACTGTTTTTAGATTTAGAAAGCCAGCCGAGTACATTCGATGGACGAGCTGGTGTAGCCATTGACATAGATGTCATTTTAGGTAACAGCATAGCGGCAGCTAAGATTAAAAGTTTGCAAATATTCCTGTACCTAACATCCCACGATCATAATGCAATTGCCACTGAAGGGGGAAATGACACCAACACAGGGAGACCATCAGAGGAAGCAGGGAGAGAAGCAGAGGAAAGCAGGACTGTGTTCAAATGGTTCAAATGGCTCTGAGTACTACGCGACTTAAATTCTGAGGTCATCAGTCGCCTAGAACTTAGAATTACTTAAACCTAACTAACCTAAGGACATCACACACATCCATGCCCGAGGCAGGATTCAAACCTCCGACCGTAGCCGTCGCTCGGTTCCAGATTGTAGCGCCTAGAACCGCACGGCCACTCCGGCCGGCAGGATTGCGTTAGACGTCAGGAAAAAGGATTGGGATAGTTTACTTGCCTACATTGCAGCATTTCCAATGGAATCGCTTCCGGTACATGCTAACTTGAGTGCGCTGCTACCAGCTGAACTCTTGCAAAGAGCACATTTATATTCCTGAGAAAAAGGTAACTGTTAGGCTACAATACCTCTGAGCCCCGAACTTTCCACGCTGAGGCGATGGGTAAGATTAAGAACGAAACCTTACCGACGTGTTCTAGGGCAGTCAGAGCGCACTGCTAGGCCCCTTGAATACAGAGCAATTAGGATGCGCTGAAAAATGCTGCTTCAGTAAACTAAAAGAATACACTGGGAGAAATTTCTACGAAAGCAAAGGCAATTTCACATATGAGGAAGAAAAAGTTAAGGAACCCACTGCCATGCCCACAATTCGTAAAGAGGATGGCTTAATGACGGTTGGATAGAAGGAGTTAGTATAATATATGCTAACTGCCTTATTTCCTGGTGATAGCACAGATACAGATACTGAAATCATGCACTCCTTAGAAGTGAAGTAGATATTGAATACGACAATCAGATGCTGGTAACACAGTTCGCTCAAGAGGAAACTGCTGTCGCAATTTGCAGGCTCAAAACCGGAAGGGCACCCGGTCCGGATGGCGTCTCCCCTGAGATCGTGCGGATGGTAGGTCCACTGATAGTGTCATACTTGACATCATTACTAAACGATGTGCTGCGGACAGGTATGATACAGGAGATATCTAAAACTACTAGAGTAGTAGTGATTATAAAGGGAAATGATAAATAGCTGCCGTTACCGAAGAGCTATGGACCTGAATGAGATTTTCACTCTTTAGTGGAGTGTGCGCTGATATGAAACTTCCTGGAAGATTAAAACTGTGACCGGACGGAGACTCGAACTCGGGACCTTTGCCTTTCGCGGGCAACTGCTCTACCGTCTCAGCTACCCAAGCACGACTGACGCCAGTCCTCACAACTGTAATTCCACGAGTACCTCATCTCCTACCTTCCAAACTTCACAGAAGCTCTTCTGCAAACCTTGCAGAACCACCACTCCTGAAAGAAAGGATACTGCGGAGACATGGCTTAGCCACAGCCTGGGGGATGTTTCCAGAATGAGATTTTCACTCTGCAGCGGACTGTGCGCTGATATGATACTTCCTGGCAAATTAAAACTATGTGCCGGACCGAGACTGGTGGAAGTAAAACTGTGAGGAAGGGTCGTGAGTCTTACTTGGGTAGCCCACACTGTAGAGCACTTTCCCGCCAAAGGTCCCGAGTTTGAGTCTCGGTCTGGCACACAGATTCAATCTGCCAGGAAGTTTTAGCTATAGACCTATTTGCTTATTGGCCAAGTTCAGGAACATCTGCTCTGCGATCGGTTGCAGGAGCACAGGGAGTTGTTGGGTCTAACCCAGTGGCAGCATTGATTCAGAAAAGTAAGTCTATAGACGATGGAGTTAATGGAGACCTTCAGATTCTAGAAAATTCCACACATATCTAGTCGCGCAAATGATTGATATCACAGGCGCATTCGAAAATCTTTAGTGGCCTTCGATGTTCGCAAGCCTTCAAGATCTCAGGTCCCCCAAAAGTCTATATAAGGGCATTGTGGATTATTGTAGTGTGTAAGATGTATACATTGCCAGCGATGGGCGAGGCATGACAGAATCTCTGACCAGAGAGTTGTTTATCGTTAGCTGTTGCTAGTCTGCGCTTGACCGCGCGAGTCGACAGTAGTAGTAGTTGGCAGTCAGTGGTCTGGTGGAGTCGGCATGTGTCGGCTGTGGGCTCTGCTCGGGACTCTGGTCAGGACTCTGGAGGATGAGTATTGTTGTAGAAGGTAAAGAAGCAGCCTTGCGCATATTTAATAATGTATGTTAATTGTAATTTTATTTGTTCCAAAAAAATCCCCCAATAATAATTTTTAATATAAAGCAACTGTTTTAAAGAAAAGCATTCATTTCAATTTAAAGAATATTTCAAATGCATGATCATTCCTTTCAATAATCAAAAATAATATACGCCAGCATTGCACGAAGCTGTGTCGAAAAATGAGTAATTAAGAGCGTATATAATTGCAGTTTTATTGAGGTAAGAATCTTTGCTTTTTTTAAATTCAGAATACAGGGCCGAAGGTCAGCGCTGCTGTCATAAAATTTATCAGGTTACTGCAACTTTTTTATTATTTTTGGTGTTTAGGAATTTTTCTATTCCGAACTTGACATTCAATGAGAATTTTGTGGGAATATTAAGTGTCAATGCATTCTTTGCACAGCGACTGTAAATCGGAGCTAATTTTGTTCAGAGGTTACATTAAAATCAATTTTGTTCAGAGCTCAGAATAATTAAAAATTCATTTAATTATAAATTATATTTTGTGGGAAGGTTACTACTCTTGGCTCACATTTTCATTTTTTATTTGGGGAGGTTACACTTGGCTCATTTTTCATTTTCATTGACTTTTTCTTTCCGGGGAGGTTACACTTGGCGACATCCGGTCAGGATCGTATTTCTTTGTGAATCTTCTGAGAAGTAGTCACCTATCTGCTCTTAATTACTTAAACGTAGTTTGCATCTGGCGCAACGCATTTACTAATTTGTCACTCTTTCTTTCACAGATCATTGGCAGTTTGTTGCTCTTTGTTGTATTTCTGTTTGTTGCATTTTGAATTGTCTTTGTTTCATTTGTGAATAATTTTGATTTGTGTAAAAATGTCGCGAAAATCTGTTAACAGTACATTGCGATGTACAATGAGTGAAATAGCTGACTCAAATAATTTGACCGATAGTACTTGCGACACGCAGTGTCATGATGACAATCCTTTTACAGACAATCAGTGCGTACCGACCACTAATAATGATTTTTATCTTAATGATGAACAAACGAATTCAATTGTGTCCTCTGATAATTTGACGACAATTGATGACGCGGGACGTTCTGTTACAATGAACGCTGCCCAGCTTGACACACCCGGTTTGCAAAATTTACGTAACGAACAGACAAACTTTTCTAATGAAAATGAACAGTGTAATCAGAGTACGACAGATTTATTTGATTCCGAGGTAGTGACCAACAGTGCACATTCGATTGGCAAATCTTTTTGTGAATCACAGAATAACCAAATTGTTACAGAAAACGTGACAAGTGCAGACACGCCATTACACAGTACAGAGAATGGAGCCGATGATTTAGGCTGGGATAAAGTTATGGCATTATTAAACAAATGAATAAAAAAATAGACAATGACTTCAAACAACATGATGAAAACCTCAAACGAATTTATGAATCGTTCGACCAACGTAATGAAAATCTCGGACAGTGGAATGAAGCACGAAACAATTTCAAACAAATTAATGAAAAACACGACAACCATATTAAACAACTTAATGAATCGTACAAACAACTCAATGAAAAATACGATGACAATCTTTCAAATACAGACAATAAGTGCCTACCGACCACTAGTAATGATTCTAATGCTAACGAGGAACATACAAATTCAATTGTGTCCTCTGTCATTTTAATGACAATTGATGACGTGGCACGTTCTGTTACAATGTATGCTGCCCAGTTTGACACACCCGGTTTGCAAAACTTACATAACGAGCAGGTAAATTTTTCTAACGAAAATGAACAGTGTAATCAGAATACGTCAGATTTATTTAATTCCGGTGTAGTGAATAACAGTGCACATCCAAGTGGCGAAGCTTTTCAAGAATCAGAGAATGACCAACTGGTTACACAAAACGCGACAAAAGCAGATACACCATTACACAGCACCGAGAATAGAGTAGGTAATACTGCCTTGGATCAATTAATAGCATTATTTCTACAATACAAGAAAGAACAAGAAGACCTTCTCAAACAGCAAATTATTGAAAACAATAAAAAACAAGACGACAATTACAAACGACTCAATGAATCGAACAAACAAATTCATGAAAGTCTCAAACAGCGGAATGAAATGCTAGATAATCATTTCAAACAACCTACTGAATCGCGCAAACAATTTAATGAAAGTTTCAAACAGTCAAATGAAAAACACGACAACCTTAATGAACAGAATAAACAACTTAGTGAACAGATTACAGCCGTTACCGTGCAACGTGATGATACTAAAGAACAATTACGTGACGAAATTAAGGTTTGTGCGAGTAATAGTAGTGAAGAAATTAGATCTGTTGCACGTGAATTAAGTAATACAGATGCAGCGACAACAGAATCACTTAGAGATGAAATTAGTGCGGTCGCTGAACAATGTTCTGAAAATGCGACACAGATACGCGACGAGTTTAATTTAAAGTCACCAGAACTTTCACGCACTCTGGACACGGAAGTCGATAAGAAATTTGAACAATAGAACAACCAAATTGACGAACGTATTAAAGTGACAGAAATGAAAAATGTTTCAGTCACTAACACGTCACAGCAGACGCCACATTCCGAACATTTGTTACACTTACACAGCCAGTATAACTTAAGTAATTTACAGAGACTACGCGACTTAAAATTCGAAAAGATACAGACAGACAGATTCTTATGCAATCGTGAACGTGTTCACACATTCAGTGACGATAACGTTGATTATAAGCAATTTGTATTTGAAAATGACAGAGCACAGGTACACGCTTTGAACTGGATACGTCGATTTATTTTTGTACTTTCACCGGCATTACCTGTAATGCAGAAACTAGCTTTGGAGTGGATACTACAACTTGTTTTTGAATTTTCACCGGCATCGCCTGTAACGCAAAAGCTACAGTTTATTTGCAGCACGTAGTAGACCTCAGGGGATTCATTACGCTTTAATGAATGTGTGCCGTAGCGTGCACAGGGCCCCGAGCCATAGTAGTGCTGTTTCATCTTTAGTTTTCTGCGCTACTGCCTTCTCTTCTACTATCCGTTATATCTATCAGAACAGCTCTTCAACTATCGATCTATCTAGGATTAGAAACGAGTAAAGAAAACCCGATATGACAAATTTTACCGAAAGTGACAGTTCTCTTTAGACACTCCCGAAATGACAACTACCGCCGTAATTTTAATAACAGGCAAAATTTTAATCATCAGTATGTGCAGCATTTTCAGCAATCGTCAAAATTATCAGCAACCGCATTTTTGTAACAATAGAGGTTTTTCTTCGCAACAGCATGAAAGTCAGCCGGTTAGCATACCTAACCAACAATGTAATGTACAAGGTCAATCGAGCTTTAATGTTTCGCCGCCTACACGTATAGCGTCAGCTCCAACAAATAGTAATGCACAGCAACAAGAAAATAACTATGTACAGAAAACACACCATTTCAACTCTTATCGCAATGCACCGTATAGCAATGACTGTCATGACAGACGTAAAAATAATGAGCACAATTTTCAGCGTACATTTAATAACAGTCGATCTTATCAGCAGCAAGAACACCAGCAACAACATATTATCATGAATGAACCAGACAGTAGGTATCATCCAGAGCGTAATACGTCAGGAAGAAATAACAGAACAGTAAAAATAATTGAAATGCCATAGCATCCTCCCGAAAATAATAGCACGTCAGATAGAATTTGACTAAATACAGTACAGGTTGCATCTTCCAGCAACGTAAGCAATACTTTTGACACACAGAATCTTGTTCACGAGAATGTTATTTGAAACATGCTTTGTTGAATGCACCACTTTTATCACACCCAGATCTTACTAGAAATTTTTCCATTGCCACCGACAGTTCTAACACCGCTTTAGGCGTACATATTTTTCAGGAAATTGAAGAAGATGGTTGTACAGTAATTAAAAACTTCGCTTTTGCGAGTCGCATTCTGTCACCTGCTGAACGAAATTATTCTGTTACAGAACTGGAAACATGATGTGCTGTTTGGGCATTTACGAGATTTCGGCATTTTCTTTATGGAAGACACACTACAGTTTACACAGATCATAGAGCGATACAATCTTTACTTTCGGGTAAATTTCGACACGATAGATTAAGTAAATGGAAACTTTACTTGCAGGAATTTAATTTCACAATTGTTCACATTCCCGGCACACAAAATATTGTAGCAGACGCACTATCCCGTTCTCTCAGCAACAATCAGCAAGACATCACAACCAACTTCTGCAAAGCAAATTTCAGCGTCATGTACATTCAACAAGTTGCATTTGAAAATTTCATTTCGTCGTCATTACGAGACATAGCACAGGAGCAGAGTAAAGACAACGTGTGGAAAGAAATTAAACACATTTGGCAAGATAAGAATAATGTTACCATTAGAAACCATTACACTGTACGCAATGACATTCTGTTTCGCCGCTCTCATCCTGACAGCAACAGTTTGTTACTATGCATTCCTGACGAACTTGTTAACAAATTAATCTGGTATACTCATTTAAGTTACGCACACTACGGAGCCAGAAAATGTTTCCTTATACTGAGACAGAACTGTTATTTTACCAACATGGAGAAACGTATACGACGAGTTTTAGCGTCATGTAAAGTCTGACAGAAAGCTAAGTCAGACACGACTTCACATGTTCCTCCATTACATCCCATTGTACCTGTTAAATTGAGACATATCGCCGCTGTAGACATTTTTGGTCCGATTCCCAGAACTAATAGAGGTTTTTGCCACATCTTTGTCGCTGTTGAACTCACTTCAAAATTAATTACCTTCACTCCGTTACGCAAAGCTACCGCTAAAACTGTTTCGAAAGCATTTGTAAAACATTTTCTATTTCATGTAGGGCATGTGTTGAAAGTAATTTCCGACAGTGGATCACAGTTTCGATCTGCTATATGGACACGTACGTTACGAGCTAGAAACATTTCTCCGATCTATATATCCAGGTACCATGCTTCTTCGAACCCTTGAAAGAAATTGGTAAACTGTGTAGAATATTCTGTCATAAAAAACATATTGATTTGGACACACACATACTCTCATTCCAGGATGTAATTAATTCCATACCAAATGAATCTACTATGGTATCTCCGTCTGTTATACTAAAAAATGTTGAACCACCTAACAAAATTAAAGAATTAGTAACCTTTCCTACATCGCGTCGACTACGACACCATGAAATAATTGATATTGCGCTGAACAACATCAAATGTGCCGCAGAGCGCCGGAGAAGACAGCAAAAACAGGTTTGTACACGCCGTGACTTTTACGTTGGACAGAAGATATTAGTACGTACACACTATTTATCCAACAGAGGAAAAGGTAGGTGTAGTAAATTTGAACTTCTATACGCAGGTCCATATCGGATTCGCAGCATTCCTCACCCCAATGTAGTACACGTCGAAACTTTGAGAACCAGAAAAACCAAAGGGAACCACCACGTCTCCAACATCAAACCTTTTATTGAATGAACATACGTTATGATTTATCATACTGTAATGCTATTTTCTAATTTTTTTTATGACCGCTTATGCAATTATATACGCATGAACACTTACTGATGATTATCGTATTTTTTCTTGGCAAGTGCCCGGCAAGGTAAGGTTAGCAGGTCACTCTTCTTGTCGTTACACATCAGACCGTGCATATTTTTCCAGCCTAGCAAGGTAAGGTTAGCAGGTCACTCTTCTTGTCATTACACATCAGACCGTGCACATTTTCTATTTTTCATGTATGTATGATTGTTTTCCTGTTTTGTTTCTATGCACTATGAAATATTTAAGATGTAACAAACACCAATAGACTGACTTTTTGCCTTATGATATCTCAACATTGTGACTATTTTACTTTTTTTTTTTGCTGGTACATTGTGATACTCTGTGTACATTTTTTGCACCTGAACACTGTCTATGTTTTTGACATATTACGTTTTCTGTCATGCTATGCTGTATGCTCAATTATGTTACTATAAACCAGTTTTTATTTAGTGGGTATGTGATTTAAATGCAAGACATTACTCTTTGTTCATGATTTTCAGAAAGCAATAACGTGTTAAAAAAATAATAAATAAATAAATTAAACAGACATGGGAATTTCACCTTCGGAATGAACGAAAGAAGATGCAATACCTCGTGAGGAAGAGTAAATGGATCAGAGTTAACAAGCATTAACAAGAATATACTATACACATCGTAGAATAGCAGTCTTAACTAATTTTTTCTTTCAGAATACGAGGCGATTGATGCAGGCTGTCAGACAGAACTACACATCTTAGTTTTAGTGATGAAATATGCTAGAAATAAGGAATAGTTGTATAATGGATAATGAAGTGACTTTTTTTGCAGATGATAATGAATGGTGATGAATAATGATGAAGAATATGCTACTATGGATAACGAAGTTTTTCTTTACAGGTGATGATAATAATGGAGTTATGATAATATGGATAGTGAAGTTTTTTTTTCTTTACAGATGAGGATAATGTTGAAGTTTATGTATTTATGCTATGTAGTTATTTAAGTATTTGTTGCAGTTCGTTTTGACAGTATGTCTTATATCGCATAGTATGATGACTGAAGGTTTTGGAAAGGGCAGCTAGAGAACACATATGTTTTTTATACACATTTCACCACCTGTTAATTCGAAGTTCACTACTTTTCAGCATAATATGCGTTTCTTCTTTCAGTTTAATAATCTATTTATGTATATTTTGCAGGAGAAATTATTCATGAAATTAATGTGCTATAAGCAGTTGTTCATTAAACCTATGTCATTTATGAATGTGATCACATATACTCTACTTGTTTCATAACCTTTCTACAGCTGACTCATGACGAATGACGTTACACATCTGCATTTGCAGCAAAAACTCAAAAGCAAATATTGTTATTAATTATCGATCCCAACGCAATGCATTGCTAGCACAAAAAAAATAATGTTTTGTAACTGGCCAATGAATGCCACTGATAACTGTAATAAGATGACCTATGATGCCAATGATTACTATAATTAGATTAATTATGTATAAATCCTATGCCAATAATTAACTCATTTTGAATGATGACCTCTGAATAATACACAAAAAAAATTCTTTGTAACTGGCCAATGAATGTCACTGATTACTGTAATAAGATGACCTATGATGCCAATGATTACTATAGTTAAGTGAATTATGTAATACTATGCCATTTATTAGCTCCTGTTTTGAATGATCACTTCTAATGGTTTGTAGCTGGGCAATGAGTGCCAATGTTCTCTGTAAACAAACGATTTATGTACATCATTCTGTAATACTATGCCATTTATTAGCTCCTGTTTTGAATGATCACTTCTAATGGTTTGTAGCTGGACAATGAGTGCCAATGTTCTCTGTAAGCAAACGATTTATGAACATTATTCTGTAATACTATGCCATTTATTGGCTCCTGTTTTGAATGATGACTTCCGATGTTTTGTAACTGACCAATGAGTGCCAATGTTCTCTGTAAAAAAACGATTTATGAACATTATTCTGTAATACTATGTCATTTATTAGCTCCTGTTTTCAATGATTACTTCTGATATTTTGTAACTGACCAATAAGTGCCAATGATTACTATAACTAAGTGAATTATGCCATTCATTAGCTCCTGTTTTCAATGATGACTTCTGATGGTTTGTAGATGGGCAATGAGTGCCAATGTTCTCTGTAAACAAACGATTTATGAACATTATTCTGTAATACTACATACATGGTACAGAAATATTCAGTAACTGGGCTATGAGTGCCACCAATTAGTCAGATCAGTTGTTAGACTAGTGTAATTCTCAATGAAGACTACTATGTGACTTAATGTCCTTCACCTTCTGACCTAATTACCACAAATTACTGCAATATCCGTTTGTCCTGTCTATCCTCATGATCATGGAGCACTATATTTGGTTTTTGCACTAATTCTACGTTGGTCTACCTTACAAGAACGTGGTGTTGACACGACATGCTGTCCACCACCTTGAGCGACGGAGATGTTATAATAGTCCCACTGTTTGATGTACCTAATGTACTACCAAAATGATAATATGGAATATTACTACGACATTTCAGTGTCTTGGCTACACTGATTAATACTTCAAGGAAAAGAACTTCAGATTGTCTCACTTGGTGTTGTGCTTCTGTAGAAAGATATGGACTTTCAGTGCAGCTGCGTGCAACCTAAAGTGCTACAACCATGACGCAATCCTTCCCATTCCTATCCTAGTTGTTGTAAAATAGTAAAGAAAAGTATATACAGTGCGTGTGCACTTTTGTCGTTTGCTAGTATGATTTGTACTCATTCCGTATACATTTTGTAATTTCCTGATATGTTCTGAATTACAGTGCATGTGCACTTTTTTCATTTGTTAACATGATTTCTATTCATTGCCTATACATTTGTGATTTGCTGTTATGTTAGAACAACAGTGCGTGTGCACTTTATGTCATTTGTTAATATGATTTGTATTCATTGCCTTTACATTTTGTGATTTCCCGATATGTTCAGTACTACAGTGCGTGTGCACTTTATGTCATTTGTTAATATGATTTGTACTCATTCTGTATACATTTTGTCATTGCTTGATATGTTCTGTACTCAGTGCATGTGCACTGTATTTTATTTCATGTTCTGCACTTATATATATGTATATATTCTGTGATTGTAAACTTAGTTAAGAAAAATTTGTTGATCATGGCAAGTCCAATTGACTCACCATCGCTGCCAAATTTTTGCCCCCCCAGTGGAGGGTTATGTAAGATGTATACATTGCCAGCGATGGGCGAGCCATGACAGAATCTCTGACCAGAGAGTAGTTTATCGTTAGCTGTTGCTAGTCTGCGCTTGACCGCGCGAGTCGACAGTAGTAGTAGTTGGCAGTCAGTAGTAGTCTGGTGGAGTCGGCATGTGTCGGCTGTGGGCTCTGCTCGGGACTCTGGTCAGGAATCTGGAGGATGAGTATTGTTGTAGAAGGTAAGGAAGCAGCCTTGCGCATATTTAATAATGTATGTTAATTGTAATTTAATTTGTTCCAAAAAAATCCCCCAATAATAATTTTTAATATAAAGCAACTCTTTTAAAGGAAAGCATTCATTTCAATTTAAAGAATATTTCAAATGCATGATCATTCCTTTCAATAATAAAAAAATATACGCCAGCATTGCACGAAGCTGTGTCGAAAAATGAGTAATTAAGAGCGGATATAATTGCAGTTTTATTGAGGTAAGAATTTTTGCTTTTTTTTTATTCAGAATACAGGGCCGAAGGTCAGCGCTGCTGTCATAAAATTTATCAGGTTACAGAAACTTTTTTATTATTTTTGGTGTTTAGGAATTTTTCTATTCCGAACTTGACATTAAATGAGAAAAGAATTTTGTGGGAATATTAAGTGTGAATGCATTCTTTGCACAGCGACTATAAATCGGAGCTAATTTTGTTCAGAGGTTACATTAAAATCAATTTCGTTCAGAGCTCAGAATAATTAAAAATTCATTTAATTATAAATTATATTTTGTGGGAAGGTTACTCTTGGCTCAAATTTTCATTTTTTATTTGGGGAGGTTACACTTGGCTCATTTTTCATTTTCATCGACTCTTGCTTTGCGGGGAGGTTACAAGTGTATGTAGCGCCCAGTGGCTTGCAGACTAGAGCAAGATAATCAGAAAGGTTAGCAAGAGCTCTCCTCAATGCTGCATAAGCGATTCAATGTTGTGGTATATTAGTACTGAAAACCTATCACATCTGTTAGGCGGGGTAGATGCTACTGAAGGCTTTGTTGCCTACGCAGCTGATATGCTAGTAGTTGTGTCTGCAGATTCCAGGGCGAGAGTTGAGGAAAACGCAAGTGATGCGCCTGTACAGACGCAGCATTGATGCAAGAACAAGGAACTGACTATGTCTGTTCATAAAACCACATAGTTCTGTAGGGAAGACTTTCTCTTGCCAGAAATTCTTCCCTGACTCATGGCGGAATACCTGTAAAACGCAGACGCACCACTATTTGTAGATATTTATACATTCTTCTACAGGAGCAAAGAAACTTTACTAGAACACGTAGAATCTTTTACTCGGAAAGTGGACAAAATTATGCTTAAGACTGCCCATGCTGGCAGTGCCGATGATAATTTACCTTTGTAGTCATATCACGAAGCTATCTACGACACTGCGGGCTTCGCTGCCAGTGTCTGTGGGTATCGCCTTACACTAAGCAGCTACAAAAAAACACTGAAACGTACTCAGAGGGGCAGACGTCTCCTGCTCATCGGTGTCTTTTGCACTATATCTGAAGAGGCTCTTGTGGTAACCCTCGGAATATGTCCGATGGATATTGTTGTACGGTTCACGGTAGCGCTGTATTGGTTGGGGCGTGAGAAATATGAGGTCACAGGAACGCATATTACTGTTAAAAGACATTTACGAGACTGGAAGTAAGACGAACGTCAGTCTGCCTGGGATAATAAACTGCAAGACGTGTTTACAGCATATTGACAACCATGGAGAAGAGACTCAACCTGTGCGACATTGCCCCTACTGCAGGTACAGTGCGCCTCTCAACAGGTCGCGGTACATAACTCAAACATCTCCATCGAGTAGTATGTTGCAACACAATAATCTGTGAATGTGGAGGGGAAGGTTCTGCTGATCAAGACGCTCTCAGATGCCCCATTTTCCTGATAGACAGAAACTGCAGGCAATTATACTGAGATCTGCAAACAATTGTGAGCAACCATAACTTGTGGACTTAAGTCAATACGACAGCATATCGAGTATCTAAAAGGCAGCTGCTTAACACTCAGTTTGTTAGATCAAGTGGACGCTCTGAATATCAAAATAATGTCAGCAAGACATAAGAAATGTTTCCTCAATTATACATAATGTTAGAAACATTAAATTAAATTAGGAGAAACTTCAAATACAAACATGAAAAAAAGAAAAAGAAAACAAAAAGAAACGAAAAAATGCAATGGCCACCGACACCGGAATGCGTAGACTGAATGACTTTCGAGGTACGCAAATAGCAGAACAGTGAAGCAAAAATACACTCCTGGAAATGGAAAAAAGAACACTTTGACACCGGTGTGTCAGACCCACCATACTTGCTCCGGACACTGCGAGAGGGCTGTACAAGCAATGATCACACGCACGGCACAGCGGACACACCAGGAACTGCGGTGTTGGCCGTCGAATGGCGCTAGCTGCGCAGCATTTGTGCACCGCCGCCGTCAGTGTCAGCCAGTTTGCCGTGGCATACGGAGCTCCATCGCAGTCTTTAACACTGGTAGCATGCCGCGACAGCGTGGACGTGAACCGTATGTGCAGTTGACGGACTTTGAGCGAGGGCGTATAGTGGGCATGCGGGAGGCAGGGTGGACGTACCGCCGAATTGCTCAACACGTGGGGCGTGAGGTCTCCACAGTACATCGATGTTGTCGCCAGTGGTCGGCGGAAGGTGCACGTGCCCGTCGACCTGGGACCGGACCGCAGCGACGCACGGATGCACGCCAAGACCGTAGGATCCTACGCAGTGCCGTAGGGGACCGCACCGCCACTTCCCAGCAAATTAGGGACACTGTTGCTCCTGGGGTATCGGCGAGGACCATTCGCAACCGTCTCCATGAAGCTGGGCTACGGTCCCGCACACCGTTAGGCCGTCTTCCGCTCACGCCCCAACATCGTGCAGCCCGC
This sequence comes from Schistocerca piceifrons, assembly GCF_021461385.2. NCBI lineage: Eukaryota > Metazoa > Arthropoda > Insecta > Orthoptera > Acrididae > Schistocerca > Schistocerca piceifrons. Next base: position 171,790,199 of record NC_060139.1, read on the forward strand.
CTTCAGTGGTGTCGCGACAGGCGTGAATGGAGGGACGAATGGAGACGTGTCGTCTTCAGCGATGAGAGTCGCTTCTGCCTTGGTGCCAATGATGGTCGTATGCGTGTTTGGCGCCGTGCAGGTGAGCGCCACAATCAGGACTGCATACGACCGAGGCACACAGGGCCAACAACCGGCATCATGGTGTGGGGAGCGACCTCCTACACTGGCCGTACACCACTGGTGATCGTCGAGGGTACACTGAATAGTGCACGGTACATCCAAACCGTCATCGAACCCATCGTTCTACCATTCCTAGACCGGCAAGGGAACTTGCTGTTCCAACAGGACAATGCACGTCCGCATGTATCCCGTGCCACCCAACGTGCTCTAGAAGGTGTAAGTCAACTACCCTGGCCAGCAAGATCTCCGGATCTGTCCCCCATTGAGCATGTTTGGGACTGGATGAAGCGTCGTCTCACGCGGTCTGCACGTCCAGCACGAACGCTGGTCCAACTGAGGCGCCAGGTGGAAATGGCATGGCAAGCCGTTCCACAGGACTACATCCAGCGTCTCTACGATCGTCTCCATGGGAGAATAGCAGCCTGCATTGCTGCGAAAGGTGGATATACACTGTACTAGTGCCGACATTGTGCATGCTCTGTTGCCTGTGTCTATGTGCCTGTGGTTCTGTCAGTGTGATCATGTGATGTATCTGACCCCAGGAATGTGTCAATAAAGTTTCCCCTTCCTGGGACAATGAATTCACGGTGTTCTTATTTCAATTTCCAGGAGTGTAGAATTATAAGAAGGTTTAGAAGTAGGTATGGTTGTAGTTGTCGACAAACCTAGGCGAGGCTGCTAGTAACATGTCTAGTAATGTAAATGGAAGTTATTCAATTGGGACTTGAGTAGATCCCTTTTATTTTCTATTATTTTCTTTAATTGAATCTTATTTTTTGTACCGAGCGAGGTGGCGCAGTGGTTAGCACACTGGACTCGCATTCGGGAGGACGACGATTCAATCCCATCTCCGGCCATCCTGGTTTAGGTTTTCCGTGATTTCCCTAAATCGCTTCAGCCAAATGCCGGGATGGTTCCTTTGAAAGGGCACGGCCGATTTCCTTCCCCATCCTTCCCTCACCCGAGCTTGCGCTCCGTCTCTAATGACCTCGTTGTCGACGGGACGTTAAACACTAATCTCCTCCTCCTCCTCCTCCTCTTATTTTTTGATGTTTTCTTTTTTTGGGACCAAAAACAATTACAGTCATACGCGCTCACGTGAAGACTATAGAGCACGAAAACAGAGAGGAGTTAAAAGAGACTAAACGGCAATCCTAATTGACATAAGAGAAGATAGCTAAATACAGGGACGTGGAGAAAGGGCTACTAAAGACACCACACAGAAACGGAGGTCCAAAACTAAATATTAAATGGCCTTCGCCATATTGCTTTGACGGATAAAAAATAAAACACGGTCGACAGCCCTCGCGTCATTTGATAAAGCGGCCGATAACTCCAACGGCAAACCCAAGCGGGAACGTAAACGGTTAAAAAATGGACATTCCGTTAGGAAGTGGAGGACAGATAAAACTTGGGCGCACCACTTATCAAATGACGAAGGCTGAAAAGGCAGTGCACAATACGAAAAGACAGTGCCCAATACGTAAGCGAGTTAAAGCCACTTCCTCCCAGCTGGAGGTCCGAGAGAAGGTCGTCCAAGCCGCTGGGAGAGGCTTAATAATCCTCAGCTTATTCCTTGAAGGGAGGACCAATGGCGATGCCAAAGGGACACCACCTCCTGACAGACGACAACACAGAGAATCGTTGGAGGGAATATAGGAACTGGTGGACTGAAGTATGAGGACTGCAGCAGCGTCAGCAACCTCGTTTCGTGCTGTTTTGTTTCTACGTTAACATTACATTGTTAACATGGTTAACTACTACATACATAGTATAAAATATTGTATGTGACCATGATTAATGCATATGTACCAACTGTTTAGAGTTCCCAGATAACAGGTCTAAAATTCGTCGCAATAAATTGAACTGAACTGAACTGAATTACAGGAGGATCCTCAAAATTTAGCGATGTGTGAGAAATTGCGGCTGGCTCTGATGCTGGACGTACGTGAACGAGTCCTTCATGTTTCGGCAGTCGTTAGAGCAACCTGTCTGCTACATTCCCGAACTTTGCACACGAAAGACCAAACACCCGTTCAATGCTCAAATGGAATCCATCACAACCGTACCGCTGTTATGTTGATAATTATTCACAATGCTATGTAGCAATGCAGCTGAAATTTTATTATGAAGGAGATAAAAATTTAATTTAATGAGTGTAATTAAAATCGACCCAGCTAATTTTCAAGATAAAAGAAAACAATATGTTACGCATTATGGCATCTACACAACAATCTCTTTGCAAAGTCTAGGCAACTCACAAAAGGCACATATTCTGGAAAGTATCAACTTCGGGTCCCAACATGATAAAGAAATAACCATAAAATGTAGTCACAAGTTGCGAAACAGACTCTCACATTGTTAGCTATGCAGCGCAAAGGTAAATGGAAACACTAAACACCACTCTTGCTTAGATATCGCTACAGACATGCTAAACTGCAGCCACAGACCTAACAGCAATTCTACAATGAACGAGGCACGAGCAGCCGTTGTGTGCTCACCAGGAAATCGACACCTCCACACTCCAAGCGAACCCTGTCTAGACTCTGTCCTCACTCTTCTCAAAATTCTCTTCAGAGAGGAGGAAATTGCAAGGTTTGCCAAAGTGACAACTGAAAACGTACCTCTCTCTTCCTACGTACAGAGAAAGCCTTGACAATCTTCTCATCCAACATTTATTGTATTTCTGTAAACAAACTGATGTTGGTAGAATACCAGCCTTCCACTTAGGATTGTTGGGACGACATAAGGGTGCGTAAGAGCAACTCACTTCCCACATTGTTAACAGGAACGTAGCGGTGGCCATGCTTTCCTTCTTCCGACTTCTGAACCACGTATAGACCTTGTGCAGATCTCTCAGGACCTATTGTGGCTAGCACGGTTTTTAAAGATGCTTTTGGAAAACTCTGGCTTAAGAGACACTCAAAGTGGCTTACTCACGTGCCCACTGCCAGTGAGTACTTCTGCTGGATAGCCTCTCAGAGTTCCGCTATTGTCAGCATACTTCCGAAGACTTGCAGGCGCTACGCCTGCCGTTTTCTTCGATTCCTCTCATAGCACTTAAATTAGCAGTAAATTTAACTTTTTCATTAGCAGACAGGTTTTCACGTCTACCGGTTTTAATCTCTCCGTAACACACAAGCAAATATGTCATGTTTCTGTCAGGGTTGTGTCTTACTAAACATATGTTCGTCTTCTTTGTTCTTCTGTGAAGTGGTTGTGAGACGGTTCTGAAGCTTTAGTTCCGACAAACTGATTTTGCTGTTCATTACCGTACTTTCATGCTATCTCTCTGATACACGCTCACAAGTATTTTGAAGTGTTCAATCAGCAAGGGTTTTGTGTGAGATAATCAGCAGAGTGTCGATCCAGATAAAGAAAGCAATTCTTGGAACGCAACAGAAAAAAGGAAGGAGAAAATGGACTCGCTGAGGAGGGATGTTGTTTAATTTGATTCAGGCTTCTTTAATTAGAATGATGTTAAGGAAATGAGAGAATGTGGCCATTCAGTTCCTCAATGTTATCGTTCTGTCGATCGAAAAGTGAACTTGCTAATGTAAATTAAACTCTCGTTCCTAATTCCTTGATGTTGTTTTCCCGTAGAAAGAATCACAGAATCAGCAACTCTTCTCCTGAAGAGATACTTTACGAAATTAACAGCTCTGTGAATATAAGAATACTCTGTTTCTACAGCAACAAAACAACCATCGTCTATTGAAAATGGCCATGAAAGCCTTGTAGGCAATTCAGCTCAAACATGCCATTTGCAGTTATCTACTTTTATGCTGTTTCCTCGTTTTTTCATTAATGTGCTCTAGTTTAACTTTTAAATAGCGCTATTACTTTGTAGCAACATCCAGTGTATTTCTGTAATCTAGATTTGCGTTATTGCACCCTACTGATTTATAAGCTAATTAATGCTAATGCCTGACATGTATTTATTTCCTTATCTGTGGGATCACAGACCGTATCCATATAGTCTGGTGTATATGTCATTGCCCAACCAATATTAGAATTTATTCTAGTCCGTAACTGCGTATTACTCACGTATTACAGCATTATGAGTTTTTAGTGGCTGCCCAAAACAAGATGTCTTAACATTTTGTTGCTCACCGTTTCAGTCAACGTTGATCCTAAAAGGAGAACAAAAAATCGCTTTTATTGTAACTGAAGTTTTACATAAAAATGCGTTTATAACTCCACCTTTTTCTTATTATCGTCTCCCTAATATATTCGTAAAGAAATGCAGCTGTTACTAAGAGGTCAGTGTTAAGCAGTACTCTAAGAGAGCTACTGCTTTATCTGGTGAGTACAATTCAAAGAGCAGGAAGCTAAGAAAGCTAGCTCTTGGTACGACATTGTCTAAAAAAAGAAAAAAAGAAACATTGGTCGCGGACACTGAAGTGTCAGAAATTCCAGTGTGTTTTCGTCATTTCACGTGACAGTAAACAAAAGCTTTTGCTGTCGCAGAAAAATGCCTTTAGTAGTATATACTTATTCTACACAGAGAAATGCAATGTACCTATGTGGCAAGAATTCAGTAAGATATAACTATTTCTCATTCACCAAAAACTAGACGTAAACTAATCTGAGCTACATTTTATGAGTAATTCACTTATTTTTTAATATCAGAAGCCAAGATCGCTTTGTGTGAAATAGTTCATGAAGAGTTTTGACAGTAGCTGGCTGTCATCGTCAGATTCTCTCGAACTCCCAGAAGCATAATTAGATCTGCCAGAAATGTAATTACATAGCAGACTCGTCCAGATGAGAACATGTGCTATTATAACTGAAGAATGTTCTCAGTAGGTCGACGAGACGGATGTGTAATTATATTTCTGGGAGAATCTGAGGATGACAGCTAGTTACAGTTGAAACTGGTCTAAAAACAATTTAACTAGTACGACATTAGCTTGGAGCAACAACATGTACAAGTCATGATAATCTTTTTTATAAGTGAGAGCCTCTATTGGTTGTTTTTTAATCGAATATTAAGACAAAACACAGTTACACGTTGACACACGTTAACCTAAGAGCTAGCTATCTTATTACAAACGGCTCCCATATGATTGTTTGTAAACGTTTGTGAGGGGTTGGGGGTGGGGAGAGAGGAGGGGCGGCTGCCATTAGTACGTAGCTATCAAAAGTTCCATTTCTGAGCCTTTTAAAAAGCTGCGTAGCTGCGTAATACCGACTTTCAAACCATTATCTTGAAAGAAAAACACCTGACTACACTACATTTTCTTCTCTTTACCTCAGAGCTATGGGCGGAGAGACAGGATGCTCGGTCTCCCCTTGCCTCCAGCTATGGGTACCCATGCTCATTACAGTTTTAAAAAGACCCGCTCAAGGAGAAAGAAGTAGAGGTGCAGTTTTAACGTGCTACCGATGTCGAAGTCATTACTGATAGATTACTCTCTCTCCATCTCTCTCGCCAAACGTTTGAGCGGAAGGGAAACAAGACTCATTAGAAGATGTGCAATGTATTTTTGTCGGAACTTTCATTTCACAGTGGGAAACGAAATTGATTAGCATAAGGCCCTTCCGTTTGGGCAAAAAAGAAAAAAAAGCGGTTGATTGATCCTACGTGTTTAAATGTTCTGCCAAAAAGTAAGAAGTTACATTGGCGTGATATCTGACTGGAAGCAACTAGGAAATAAAATTACAAAAAGTCATATGCCTTGTGAAATGATTTGTTTGAAAGTAAGATATAAACTAGATTGGAGAATGATACAGAAATAATGCACAATGAAGGAAATACAGACTGGGAATTATAATTAAATGTCTTAGAAATTTGAAGAGTACTAGATGATATTTGTCTGGTGGATTGAGTAGACCGTGAAGTCTTCTATTGATACATAAATTTAAACATGGAACTTCAAATCCTCAAATGGTGCCTCATTTACTGTATATTGTGTCGTGCATAATACAAAGGCCTGTCAAAAAGTTTCCCTAACGTATTATATTTCTTAGTTTTTAACAAATCGTTTCATAAAACAGTTCACCGGTTTTTGCTATTATTTTTTTTTATTACTGGCATATGGTCTTCGCCTACAGCCAAGACGGCTTACTTGTTCAAGTGAATAAGGTTGTGGTAGAATATCCACCGTGGCAATGTCAAAGAAACAAGGCTGATGTGATGAAGCACTTGGTTCATTTTAATAATTTTTTTTATCGTTCAAAGCTTGATACGACTATTTTTGTTACCATTCGTCTCCGGCCGGAGTGGCCGTGCGGGTCTAGGCACTACAGTCTGGAGCCGAGTGACCGCTCCGGTCGCAGGTTCGAATCCTGCCTCGGGCATGGATGTGTGTGATGTCCTTAGGTTAGTTAGGTTTAATTAGTTCTAAGTTCTAGGCAACTGATGACCTCAGAAGTTAAGTCGCATAGTGCTCAGAGTCATTTACCATTAGTCAATTTCTGTCTTTCTTCTTCTGTTAAAATTATTAACACAATGCTCTGTCATAGGAGAAGTGGTAGTGACATGTTCTTTCCTCGTTCTCTTGCATCATTAGATATTATTACCTTCCCTTTTAGTCCAAAATAAAGATGAACCAAAAGACGCTTCTAAGCTACTAGCATCCGTGAAGGTCTTTTCCAAAATTAAGATGAATTCGTAAGCTTTCCATTATGCTCTTAACACAAGTCAATATAGCATGCTCCGATTGACGAATCATGTCACAAAGCTGCCGAGATATCGTTTCCGCTCCTACAACAGCCACGAATGCTAAACGAGCCCTATTATTCCGAAGTTAACAGCTCCAGAAGAATTTTCCATTCCTGAGGTTACGTTTATATCGTTTCATATGCTGGATATTATAGAGTGAAACTCGTTTGGTGCTTGAAGTGAAACTACCAAAAGTTACTCTTTGCGTCTCGGGGTACAAAGTAAGTGGAGCTGTACTACACGGCTACGAGCCGTTACCGAGTTATGGAACGTCCGCCGCTTCTCTGCCGAGGGAGAGAGAGGGTTGCTGGCAAGAGAGCGGAACCTATGTATGAACTTCGATGTTGACGGGTTTTTGAAACTTGTGCATAATGATTTTACGTATAACAGCATTGTGATTCTATGTAATGAATGCGGCGATTACTCTTTTCTGTTTTATTATGTTTATTTATTCGTCCTCATTTACAACATTGTTACTACTGAAAAAAATATATAGAACTGTCATATAGAAATATAAAACCCACCAACAGCGTCACGATTTTTTTCTGCAAATAGCCCAAAGAAGAAACAGGCAAATTCTGACAGAGAGTTGGCTAGCTATTTTAACAAAATACGAATGAAATGCAGCACCACTGTATCATACAGTCTGCCACAACGAACAAGCACTTGGAAAAAGGGAGAGAGAAAGAGAGAGAGAGAGAGAGAGAGAGAGAGAGAGAGAGAGAGAGCGAAGCAGCGGCAAAACTGTGATTGTCAGGAAGTACTGATTAAATACGGGCATAAACTAACAATCTAAGGATGACTGTACAAAAGAAAGAAAATAAAGGCTCCTGCGTGAAACATAGATACCCAAGGAATGCGCCCCACACGAAACAATTTAAAGCTTTGTAAATGGAACAGAAAAGTAGTCGCCATGAATTACGGAGAAAACAGTGATGAGAACCCCAGATGTAATGAACAAAAGAAATCTCATAAGAGATATACTCGGGAGAAACGTACACTTTAATGTCAAAGAAATGCTGCATCTAGTCCGAAAAAGTCACTCGCTGATCGCAAAGCAATCTCCCAAAAAAATCAAGGGTATATAATGGTGACAATCACAGAAATGACAGTGTGGCAGCCACCGATAACAATGTGAGAGCTCAATACCTGCTCACTGCCGACCAAAGCAAATTTTGTACCAGGTAAAGTGTACTCAATTAGTTAAGACAAAGATAATGCGAGCTATTGAGCGACTTTATATAATGACTGCAATAAATCTGTGCTCTTGATATAGTTGGATAGTTGAATACTTGTAAAATTTCACTGGAACAATATTCTACCCCTCGAGCTATCTGGATTCATCTGTTATCCAAGTATCTTGAGTCTGCCCTACACACTATCAGTCGCAGCTTAACTACACTGAGCAACAGCGTTACGGCACATTCAAGCCTAATTGAGTTAACTGACTATCGTCAAGTGGATAATGATGGCTTACTAGGAGACAGAATAGTTCATTCCTTAGATTGATTCATATGTTCGTTTTATAGTATAACAAGCTAAATTGGACATTTAATTACTACCTTTTAAATCATCTACACGCTAAGGCAAATGAAACGACACACCTCAAAGGAATGATAGGAATGAGACAGAAGTCGGTAGATGTAACGCCCATGTACGGACCAACTAATAATTGCAGTTTCAGAAACATTGGGTGATTTATACAACAGAAAGAGCTTCACATATTAAGCAACTCCGTAACGCATTGTCTCACCTCTAGCCCTTATGCAACCTTTTATTCTGCTTGGCTGTGATAGAATCGTTGGACGTCTTCCTGAGGGATATCGTGCCAAATTCGATCCAAGTGGAGCGGTAAATCGTCAAAATGTCGAGCAAGATGGAGTGCCCTGCCCATACTGCTCCAAACGTTCTCTATTGTGAAGCGATCCGGCGACTTCGCTGACCAAGGTAGGGTTTGGCAAGCCCGAAGACGAGTGATAGAAACCCTCGCCGAGTGCGGGCGGGCATTATCTCGCTGAAATGTAGGGCTAGGTTAGCTTGCCATGAAGAGCAACACAACTGGCCGTAGAATATTGTCATCGCACCGCTGTGCGAAAGGCGCCTCCAATGACAACTAAAGGGTTCTGCTATGACAATGAATGACACCCAAAACCCTCGCTCCTCGCTGTCGGGCAGTTTGACAGAAAGCAGTCAGGCTGCTATCTCAGCGTTGTCCGGGGAGTCTCCGTACATGTCTTCGGTCTGGAATCTCATCGACTGGAGTAGATTTATCTTCAGTGGTACGTCCCGCTTCGAACTTAGACTCCGTGTCCAGCTAAGAAAGGCGTGCCGCCAGTAGTGGCCGCGCGGTTTGAGGCGTCCTGTCACGGGCTGCGCGGCCATTGCCGCCGGAGGCTCGAGTCCTCTCTCCGGCATGTGTGTGTGTGTTGTTCTTAGCATAAGTTAGTTTAAGTAGTGTGTAAGTCTAGGGACCGATGACCTATGCAGTTAGGTCCCTTAGGAATTCACACACATTTGAACATTTTTTAAGAAGCGCGTGCGCTGTGAGACGTGGAGACGCGACGATGAAAGAATCGACTTCGGACATTCCGATGAACACAAACTGAATGAAGTTTTGCGATTTATTGGTGTATCGAGATAGATTGCCCACGTTGTAATGCGGAATCTTTTCAAAGACATACAACGCGTGTAGCTTAGCCACAATGGCTCTTGAGTCAGTCCCCATCACAAAGAAATAAACGTCAGACAAAATTTCGTGATTACAGTCACATATCTGAGTTGCTTTCAGAATTCGGAATTCATTTATATTAATCACATACCTGACTTCCAACTAATTAAAAAGCCATTAAACTAAATCAATCATTTCATATAATAAAATTTATTTTCTCCAGACAAGGGACACCGCCGATGGCTTGACTGCGATGACAACTAAGTTCTTTTCCCATTCAACATTTAATTAATGTAGAAAGTACCGGAACTTGGCAAAAATTCGTAAAAAATTGGGCCGGTACATTCAAACGTGAGTTCTAGCTACGCCAACGCAGATGGGCCCCCATTCCAATCTGCATTCTGAGAATTGGGCCCATTACGATTCTCTCAACCTGGACACCGAGATCCTGCCCCACGCCACTGTTCTGAGACAGCATTTCCACCCTTGTCATGTGGGCTACAGCGACCTTTATGTGCCCATGGATCTTGATTGGTGTGCCACCCTAGTTTACAAAAGAGTGGAGGCGATGCTCGCCAACCCAATTCGGTTGCAGAATCTGGACATCTTTACATAACGGATAGTATCAGTGCACAAGTTTCAGCCATTTTTCACACACAAGCATTGTGTTCCATTACCTTGGGAACGGTATTGTGCGAAGGCAGTCCGGATTGATTAGTATGTTTCGCAATGGGATACTTGCAAGACCTACGTTGGATGCTACTGCGCAATGACGCTGTCTGCAATGAGCGTCTTGCATTGTCATTCCATCAATAGCAGTGCGGTAAGCTTCATTGTACTGTCTCTCCCTCTCTGCGATTGTATTTCGGAACTTACTGCTAGCATTTATGCTTTTGCGAATTCATCCCGGTCCTATAACCATCGCTCTCTCTAGGTACTTCATGTATCCTTGCTTTTCCATTGTTTCTTGCTGTGTTTCCTATTTCATTACTTGTGCTCCGGCATTGTGACAACTTACAAAGTCACTCAGAATTGTGAGCGATACAATAAAACATTTTGACTGCATACCTCATATAATTGTCTTATTTTTCAGCAAATTCGGAGTTAATTTCGATTACTGGTTATTACAGATCTATATTCTTACCACTGTCACCATTTCTTTAATTAACCATCAAGTTTACGTGACGAAATAGTTACAGTAGCTAAAGAAGATTGATGTCCTCCGGTCTGGAGAAAGGACTACCACGTGAGAGCGACTCCCTGGCTGACAGGGAAGCAGTGACATGGAGTACATTTCCCAATTTTATTCTCTCTCGCTCCAGATTGGATTTACGGCAAGTACCATACCTGTTCCAGTCACTGCAAATTGTCTACAAGGAATGACGTAGCACTTAGGGTCTTGTAACACGGCGTAGTAACAGTGATCTCAAAAAGATCCAGTCCGAAACGCATCAGCGGGAAGAGTCACGGTTTGTCCGTGACAACTGTTTCCAGACCCGACTGAAACTGCTGCTATGAGTCCATCTCAACCAGTTCCTCAGTGAACATTTTGAAAGGAACTGAACTTCTGTAGACGAGTACCTCTCAAAATGGTAGGTTTCATAGAAGCACTTAAACACAAAGGGGTCACTACAAATCTTTCAGAGGGTTTCATTTTATGACCTCCGGCTCGTTTCATTTTGAACACACCTTACACATCCTAAAGGCGGCACGTGCCAGGAAATGCACCGTGCGGATCGATAGTTGTTGTATACTTGGAAATAAATGTAAGGTCTTAAAACATGTACTCATAAAGAACTAAATTAGAGGCATCTGCGTAGTAACGTTTAACACCTCTTCGCCCTACTTAAAATGAGGTGACAAACGTTATGGTATAGCAATATGCACATTTACAGGTGCCTGTAGTTTCACTTACACAAGGTATAAAAGCGCAGTTCGTCGACGGAGTTCTCATTTGTACTCAGATGACTCACGTGAAAACGACTTCCGACGTGATTATGGCCGCACGACGGGAATGGACAGACGTCTAATGCGGAATGGTAGTTGGAGCTAGACTTATCGGTCATTACATTTCAGTAATCGTTAGTGAATCCAGTATTCCACAATCCATAGTGTGAAGACTGTGTCGACAATTTCAAGCATTACCCTCACCACGGGCAACACAGTGCACGACGGCCTTCACTTATCGACCGAAAGCAGTGGCGTTAAGAGTAGAGTTATGAGTGCTAACAGACAAGTAACACTGCTTGAAATAACACAGGACAATGCGCAGAAATTTGGCGTTAATGGGCTATGGCAGCCCACGACCGATGCGAGTGCCTTTGCTAGCAGCACGACATCTACTGCAGCGCCTCTGCTGTGCTCTTGAGAATATCGGTTCGGTTCTAAACGACTGCAAAACCGTGGCCTGGTCAGATGTGTCCCGGTTTCAGTTGGTAATAGCTGATGGTAGGGTTCGATTCAAATGGCTCTGAGCACTATGCGACTTAACTTCTGAGGTCATCAGTCGCCTAGAACTTAGAACTAATTAAACCTAACGAACCTAAGGACATCACACACATCCATGCCCGAGGCAGGATTTGAACCTGCGACCGTAGCGGACGCCCGGCTCCAAACTGTAGCGCCTAGAACCGCACGGCCACTGCGGCCGGCGATAGGGTTCGAGTGTGTCGCACTAAACCATGGAACAAGTTGTCAACAAGACACTGTGCAAGCTGGTGGTGGCTCCATAATGGTGTCAGCTTACTTGAAATGGTTACGTTCGGCTGCTTGGACCCATTCTCAGCCATTCATGGACTTCATGTCCCTAGGCACCGATGGTTTTTTATGGATGAGAAGGTGCTGTGTCACATGGCCTTGATTGTTCGCGATTGGTTTGAATAACAATTTGTGTGAATGACCTGGCCAAACAGACCGTCAGACATGACTCCCATAGAATATTTATGGGACATAATCGAGACGTCAGTTCATGCACAAAGTCCTGCACCGGCAACACTTTCACTATAGAGGCAGCAATGCTCACTATTTGTGCAGGTGACTTCCAACGGCATGGTGAGTCCATGCTACGTCAAGTTGCTGCCCTTCGCATGGCAAAGGGAAGTCCCACACGATAATAGAACGGATTCCATGACTATTGTCGCCACAGGTTGTCTGCGGGACAGTCGAGCAAACGGATGTACAAGATATTATGCGATGACTAACAAGGGCACATGTATCAGGAGTAATTTCACCCTTGACATGGCTAGCCAACTAAGACACCACCTATTGCCTGTTAACATCTTGTTCATCCCTGACTTTCGGACAATTTGAGAATCACATACATTTTTGAAAAATCATGTGTCCAAATACATGTGATAGCAATCAATGACTCGATTCAATTAGATCTTCCAGTAGCAGTTTACAGAGGCTTTATAAATGTTGGGAGCCGGCCATGGTGGCCGAGCGGTTCTAGGCGCTACAGTCTGGAACCGCACGACCGCTACAGTCGCAGGTTCGAATCCTGCCTCGGGCATGGGTGTGTGTGATGTCGTTAGGTTAGTTATATTTAAGTAGTTCTAAGTTCTAGGGGACTGATGACCTCAGAAGTTAAGTCCCATAGTGCTCCAGAGCCATTTGAACCATTTTTATAAATGTTGGGAAGGGTTTACAGGCACTAAAATGAAAAAAAAAAAATGTATTTGTGTGCGTCTTCTGCTTTCCTTGTTGTATGCTATATTTGTAGGCACGTTTCAGGCACAAATCAATTTACAGTTACTTCTGGTTGTGTGGTTTTCAATTTCTCTCTAAATATTTTTCCAGCTACGCACGTAAACAGTAACCTGTTAGTAGTTTTCCTTCTTTGTGACAAAGATAAATCGGTGGCTGTCGAAAGAAGGTAGGGACCCTATTGGCAACGAGACAATCAGAGACGAAATTCTGAAGGATTTAGATGGAAATCGGTGGTGCTATTTTCTAAGGAACCATCTGGGATTTGTTGTTAACATATTTTAGGGGAAACTACGGAATACGTAAACAACGGTTTGAGACATGGTCCTCTCAGCACCGTAAACCGTGATCTTCAAATGGTTCAAATGGCTCTGAGCACTATGGAACTCAACTGCTGAGGTCATTAGTCCCCTAGAACTTAGAACTAGTTAAACCTAACTAACCTAAGGACATCACAAACATCCATGCCCGAGGCAGGATTCGAACCTGCGACCGTAGCGATCTTGCGGTTCCAGACTGCAGCGCCTTTAACCGCACGGCCACTTCGGCCGGCAAACCGTGATCTTCCTCGGAGCTAGCACTTGTAATTAGTACCTCGCAACGATAATGACCTGTACGTCTCAGGTCATCTCGCAGTGCCCGAATAATATCTTGCTTCCGGTTGTTGAGCCAAGTTGTTACTTCCGCTTCATGCACAATGTTTTTATGAGCGTACCAGTAGTCTTCTTCAGGTGCTATGATTTGTGTTCTTCTGTTTAATCGCTGCAGGGACTCCAGTCATATTGTGAACTATTGTTTGTTGTGAAAGTTGTTGTTGTTGTGGTCTTCAGTCCTGAGACTGGTTTGATGCAGCTCTCCATGCTACTCTATCCTGGGCAACCTCCTTCCTCTCCCGGGACCTACTGCAACCTACATCCTTCTGAATCTGCTTAGTGTATTCATCTATTGGTCTCCCTCTACGACTTTTACCCTCCACGCTACCCTCCAATACTAAATTGGTGATCCCTTGATGCCTCAGAATGTGTCCAACCAACCGATTTCTTCTAGTCAAGTTGTGCCACAAACGTCTCTTCTCCCCAATCCTATTCAATACCACCTCATTAGTTATGTGATCTACCCATCTAATCTTCAGCATTCTTCTGTAGCACCACATTTTGAAAGCTTCTATTCTCTTCTTTTCCAAACTATTTATCGACCATGTTCCACGTCCATACATGGCTACAATCCATATAAATATTTTAAGAAACGACTTCCTGACACTTAAATCTATACCCGATGTTAACAAATTTCTCTTTTTCAGAAACGCTTTCCTTGCCATTGCCAGTCAACATTTTATATCCTCTCTACTTCGACCATCATCACTTGTTTTCCTCCCCAAATAGCAAAACACCTTTACTACTTTAAGTGTCTCATTTCCTAATCTAATTCCCTCAGCATCACCCGATTCAATTCGACTACATTCCATTATCCTCGTTTTGCTTTTGTTGAGGTTCATCTTATATCCTCCTTTCAAGACACTATCCATTCCGTTCAACTGCTCTTCCAAATCCTTTTCTGTCTCTGACTGAATTACAATGTCACCAGCGAACCTCAAAATTTTTATTTCTTCTCCATGGATTTTAATACCTACTCCGAAATTTTCTTGTGTTTCCTTCACTGCTTGCTCAATATACAGATTGAATAACATCGGGGAGAGGCTACAACCCTCTCTCACTCCCTTCCCAACCACTGTATCCCTTTCATGTCCCTCGACTCTTACAACTGCCATCTGCTTTCTGTACAGATTGTAAATAGCCTTTCGTTCCTTGTATTTTACCCCTGCCACCATCAGAATTTGAAATAGTGTATTCCAGTCAACATTGTCAAAAAATTTCTCTAAGTCTACAAATGCTAGAAACGTAGGTTTGCCTTTCCTTAATCTAGCCTCTAAGATAACTGGTAGGGTCAGTATTGTCTCACGTGTTCCAATATTTCTACGGAATCCAATCTGATCTTCCCCGAGGTCAGCTTCTACTAGTTTTTCCATTCGACTTTCAAGAATTCGCGTTAGTATTTTGCAGCTGTGACTTATTAAACTGATAGTTCGGTAATTTTCACATCTGTCAACACATGCTTTCTTTAGGATTGGAAATATTACATTCTTATTGAAGTCTGAGGGTGTTTCGCCTGTCTCATACATCTTGCTTACCAGATTGTAGCGTTTTGTCAGGGCTGACTCTCCCAAGGCTATCAGTAGTTCTAATGGAATGTTGTCTACTCCCGGGGCCTTGTTTCGACTCAGGTATTTCAGTGTTCTAAAAAATGGTTCAAATGGCTCTGAGCACTATGGGACTTAACTTCTGATGTCATCAGTCCCCTAGAACTTAGAACCACTTAAGCCTAACTAACCTAAGGACATCACACACATCCATGCCCGAGGCAGGATTCAAACCTGCGGTCACGCGGTTCCAAACTGAAGCGCTTAGCACCGCACGGCCACACCGGCCGGCTTTTCAGTGTTCTGTCAAACTCTTCGCGCAGAATCGTATCTCCCATATCATCTTCATCTACGTCCTCTTCCATTTCCATAATACTGTCCACAAGTGCATCGCCCTTGTATTGACCCTCTATATACTCCTTCCACCTTTCTACTTCCCCTTCTTTGCTTAGAACTGTGTTTCCATCTGAGCTCTTGATATTCATACAAGTGGTTTTTTTCCTAAAGGTCTTTTAATTTTCTTGTAGGCAGTATCTATCTTACCGCTAGTGAGATAAGCCTCTACATCCTTACATTTGTCCTCTAGCTACCCTGCTTAGCCATTTTGCACTTCCTGTCGATCTCATTTTTGAGACGTTTGTATTCCTTTTTGCCTGCTTCATTTACTGCATTTTTATATTTTCTCCTTTCATCAATTAAATTCAATATTTCTTCTGTTACCCAAGGAATTTTACTATCCCTCGTCTTTTTACCTTCTTGATTCTCTGCTGCCTTCACTACTTCATCCCTCAAAGCTCCCCATTCTTCTTCTGCTGTATATCTTTCCACCATTCCTGTCAATTATTTCCTTATGCTCTCTCAGAATTTCTGTACAATCTCTGGTTTAGTCAGTTTATCCAGGTCCCATCTCCTGAAATTCCCACCTTTTTGCAGTTGTGAAACTATCTTTAAAAATTGTGTTAGTGATTGTTTCTATTTATTGATTACGCATTGGCAGTTGCTTTGCTTGGATTGTGCGAATGGTTGTTTCACAAGTTGCGTCTATTGCAAACAAAGAATCGAAACATACATTAATCTAACCGCCTGAGTTCCAAGTAAAGGTATTGAGTTGCCTGATAAAGAAAACCAGATTCAACCTGAGTTCCTTTCAAAAATCATAACGCTCTCTTTCATGCCTCCTTACTTCTCTGACATGACATTTTACAAAACCGTAACTGATTTGTGGTCGTATGAAAGAAAGTCCATAGAAATTTGAAATGTAGTTGTTTTTCTTTCGGGTTACCTGTAGCAATGAATGGCGCTCGGACAACTGCTCTCTCGAAACTGCTGCTGCTCCTACTTAAAGCTACCAAAAGACACGTCTCATTTACTGGGTGTCAAACTAACTACACGTGAACTCTATGTGCAACAGGTCCACGTAATGGGTATCCTTTTCAAATATCCTTTTTAAACTGAAATTGTGAAACTTTTTTCCACTGAGGGACGAAGAGAGGGAAATGGATGACGATGTGGTAAATCACGTTAATGCTGATTCTTCTAAATGGTGTGTTGGCAAATTTAGCAACGTTGCTTTACGAAAGTACTCTTCATTATAATCAGTAATTGCAAAGAAATTACAAGATTCTGTAAATATTTTAAAGTTATTTGTACAACAGTGTCGTGTACACAATGTACATTGTTTCACCAGCCTGCTATCGTGTAGGCCCCCCGCCAGCACGCAGTAGTGCCGCAACACAACGAGGCATGGACTCGGCTAATGTCTAAAGTACTGATCGAGGGAATTGACACCATGGATCCTGCAGGGCTGTCAATAAATCCGTAAGAGTACGAGGGGGCGGAGATCTCTTCTGAACAGTACGTTTCAAGGCATCCCAGACATGCTCAATAATGTTCACGTCTGGGGAATTTGGTGGCCAGCGGAGGTGTATAAACACGGAGGAGTATTTCTGGAGCCGCTCTGTACCAATTCTGGACGTGTGGGGTGTCGCATTGTCCTGCTGGAATTGCCCAAGTCCGTCGGAATGCACAATGGACATGAATGGTTATAGGTAGAGGATGCTTACGTACGTGTCATCTGTCAGAGTCGTATCTAGAAGTATCAGGGGTCCCATACCACTCCAACTGCACACGCTACACACCATTACAGAGCCTCCATCAGCTTGAACACTCCCCTGCTGTCACGCAGGGTCCGTGGATTCATGAGATTGTCTCCATACCCGTAGCCGTCCATCCGTTCGATAGAATTTGAACGAGACTCGTCCGACCAGGCAACATGTTTTCAGTCATCAACAGACCAATGTCGGTGATGGCGGGCCCAGGCGAGGCGTAGACCTTTGTATCGTGCAGTCATCAAAGGTATACGAGTGGATCTTCGACTCCGAAGGCCCATATCGTTGATGTTTCGTTGAATGGTTCGCACACTGTCACTTGTTGATGGCCCAACATGAAATCTGCAGCAATATGAGGAAGGGCTGCACTTCTATGCCGTTTAACGATTCTCTTCAGTCGCCGTCGGTTCAGTTCTTGCAAGATCTTTTCCGGCACCAGCGTTTTCGGAGATTTGATGTTTTACCAGATTCCTGATATTCAATGTACACTCGTGAAACAGTCGTACGGGAAAATTCCCACTTCATCGCTATCTCGGAGATGCTGTGTCCCACAGCTCGTGCGCCTACTATAACATCACATTCAGACTCACTTAAATCTTGATAGCCTGCCATTGTAGCAGCAATAACCGATCCAACAACTGCGCCAGACACTTGTCGTCCCTCGCTTCCCACGCCCGGGTTCCCGGGTTCGATTCCCGGCGGGGTCAGTGATTTTCTCTGCCTCATGATGACTGGGTGTTGTGTGCTGTCCTTAGATTAGTTGGGTTGAAGTAGTTCTAAGTTCTAGGGGACTGATGACCATAGCTGTTAAATCCCATGGTGCTCAGAGCCATTTGAACCATTTGAACTTGTCGTCCTACATAGGCGGTGCCGATCGCAGCGCCGTATTCTGCCTGTTTGCATATTCTTGTATTTCAATACGCATGAGTATACAAGTTTCTTTGACGCCTCAATATATTACACAATATATATGTACATCGTAGTTTACAAAAAGTTGCATTAATTGAGTTAATATTTCCTGAATTGTCGCTAGTTTTACCTAATTAAGAAGAGAGGGAAAGTCCTGTGTCGGATACTACACTTTTATTATGGTGTGCAGGCAACAGCTCGCTCGCATCAAAGCAAAGAAAATGGATTATTATTATTTATTATGAAGTCTTCATAAACTCGATCAAGAAATATTTGTCTCTCCCAGTAATTTAATCAAAAAGCGTATTATAAAATCAATTTCCTCATTAAACATGGGTTTTCTGTCTTGATTTCCATGCCGCATTCTGAGCCGTGGCTCGCTTCGTGGTTACACGCTGCGGACTGACTGTCTCTGCGACCAGCGTACGTGAGGAGTGGCCAAGGCACAGATGTTATTGCAGACGCGCTGTGCCGCGGATGACAGAAGGCGCTGTCTGAGAAACAAAGTAAGCACGACTGCCGTCTTTGTATCCAATTTATAAGGGAAGCTGATGGTGAACTATTCATATCAACACAACTTTCAGTTTCTGCTTACTTATGGCTGACCTTGATTCTCGTTTTGCCTACGCCGCTTGACGCTCTTCTGTCTTTCAGAGCCCGGATGTATACACCGTTATATGCACATTCTCTTGGCGTTTTCTGCCCTGCCAGATGTGATGGCCGGCGAGATTTTGATAAACTTAATGCCGAACGGCAAGTCCTGTTCAAACTGAAACCTTCATCACTCTTTTTTAGGTTTTGCAACATCATTATTTTGATTGACACCTTAATTACGCACTACCAGAAACTTCGCACTAACGCCACTATGCTGGTCTCATTTCATTTACTGATTAAATTCGAGGAAGTGATCAGTGATAGCAGATTTACTTGGTTCATTTAGTCGAGAGTGTCACTGAGTATCCTTACATTTCTTTTCGACTGCCGCTTATAGATATAGTAACGTGGAATTCAGTTCATACCCAGCTTTCGAAAGGAACATCAGCGGCACACACTACTTAAACAAACGAACTATGTCACTAGAGGGAGTGATAGGTCTGGATTGAGCTCTGTGTCATTCATTTAACTGATACATAGAGCACAATTTTAAGGCAGTTTCATATTCCAGAAGAACTAGTACAACATGACAAAACGAATCAGTTCTGTAAGAGATGAATAGCAAAAAATTACAAAATCACCAAGCTGCACAAGAAATAGAGCAAAAATCAAATATATTGGAAAACATCGTACATGAAACACCAGTGCTGCATCGCATTTACAAACAGTTGTAACTAAGTGTACTGTGAAAAACTAATCCATTTCACCCAGTAGCTCACTAACTTGCTCACAAATTATGTAAGTTTTATCACACGCTAAAATCATTAAGCAAGGGGCAAATGCTATTTCAGAGCTTAAAAGAAGATATATGCTACATAAGGAGCGGTCTGGTTACAGAAATATAAATGAAGCTCAAATGACGTCAGACTGAAAGTAGCCAACCGAATAGGCACCTGAAAACTTTAAGAATCTAGGTCTATCACCCAAATCATTATGACCATTGCCCAGTGGAAGGTTAGATGCCTCCTGATGGCGTTGCGTGCAAATGACACAGTAAGAAAAATATGTAAGCCGAGCAGATACGGATGGGAGATTATCCTAGCGATGATATGCTCTGTAAATTGAGAAATCTACTGAGATAAACGACTTTTCCAAAGTGGAGATTACTATTACGGAGAGCCTGTGAACTAGTTTCCTGAAAACAGTGGAGCTGGTCGAATGTTCACGTGCTACGGTCGTGAGCGTCTGCGAAAAGTGGTAGAAGGGCAGTGGAGGAGGAGATTTGTGTTTAACGTCCCGTCGACAACGGGGTCATTAGAGACGGAGCGCAAGCTCGGGTGAGGGAAGGATGGGGAAGGAAATCGGCCGTGCCCTTTCAAAGGAACCATCCCGGCATTTGCCTGAAGCGATTTAGGGAAATCACGGAAAACCTAAATCAGGATGGCCGGAGACGGGATTGAACCGTCGTCCTCCCGAATGCGAGTCCAGTGTGCTAACCATTACGCCACCTCGCTCGGTGAAGGGCAGTGAAACTCCTACTACTTGGCGCTAAGTTGTTGGACGTCCATGACTCTTCACAGAACATGAGGTTTCGAGGCTTGTTGGCTCTGTGACACCTCTGGCGAAATACTACTATGCCGGTGGACACACATGTGTTTCGGAGCAGAACATTCAGCTCACATTTTTGAACAAGGGGCTCTGTACCAGATTACCCCCGCGTGTTCATTTGTTGACCCAACGACATTGTCAATTACTATTGTAGTGGGCTTGGTATAATCGAGATTGGATCGTTATCACTGGAAACGTGTCAGCTTGCCGGATGAATTAAAGTTTTGCTACACCAGGTCGATGGTCGCCTCCACAAACGCCGTCATCCAGCCGAACAGTTACTCTAAACGTCCACCGCGCCACGGATACAGACTCGTGGGAGCAGTATTATGCTATGTCAGACATTCTCCTTTTATGGGACCTGTGGTAGTAATCGAAGACACCGTGTAAACTGAGGACCACCTGCATCCCTACATGCTTTATGCCTTCCCTGACGACGATGTCATCTATCAGCAGTATAATGTCCGTGTTCGAAGCCAGAATGGAGCTAAAGTCGTTCAAAGAGCATGGTAATGAAATCACGTTAATGTCCTGGCCACCGAATTCGCCTGATGTGAATCCAGTGGTTGCCATATGGGTAGTTACCGAGCGCCACCACGTACACAGTTGGGCTCTGAGCAGTATGGGACTTAACATCTGAGGTCATCAGTCCCCTAGAACTTAGAACTACTTAAACCTAACTAACCTAAGGACATCACACACATCCATGCCCGAGGCAGGATTCGAACCTGCGACCGTAGCAGTTGCGCGGTTCCGGATTAAAGCGTACACTATTCAGTGGCCTGTTATTTGCGGGAATCACATGACTTGGTGCCACACAACGCCACAAATCTACCAACGAACTGTAGAATTGATGATACGCACAATCGGTGATACGTTGGGTTGCTGACTGGCCCATAAAGCTGTTAAACTGGTGGTCAAACGTTTTTGCTCATCAGCATATAAGCGAACGCAAGTCACATAGTGAGTACTGGTAATATAAGTGTGTTGATCAGACTGACACAAACACACACACATACAAGAAAACGTGCTGCCTCGAGGTTCTGCTTCGAACATGATCACCCAGATAACACTGAAGCAAACTGCGCGCAGCTTCCCCATACCGCAAATATCCGACCAGCGCACTCTTCCTTGTGATCACTGTCCCACAACGGCAGTGGTGGCGTGCACTCAAATCCAACTACCATTCCCTTTACTGGTATGTGTCCGCTGCTTGTTTCTTGAACGATCTCCAAGACCCTAGTTCCGCTTCCCCTACTCCCGAAGGCCCACGCGGTGGCGCCTGTGTCATCGATGCCGCACCGTTGGCCTGAATTCTAAAGGGCCGCGTCTTGTGATGGCACGCAAGCAAATCAGGTGTCAATGAAATGTAGTGAGACCAGTACCGTAGTACAAAAGCTGTTCCTGAGACAGTGTAAGTAGAGATCTTATCGAAATAACGATGTCGCAGAAATTATCGAAAGGGACGAAGATTTCTATGTAATCATGGCTTAGGACCCGGCCCTTAGGTTGTTAAGATCACGAGGTGCTTCACATCTTCCACACATGGGAAACGCTGAGAGACTGAGTGTATCACAGAATATCTGTGTGGGCTCTCGAAAGGCCTTCAAAGGTCGTAGTAAGCGTCCAGCGTTCAACTCAGGTGTAAATATCGGCGCGAGAGCAACGGTACTTCAAAGAGTGGTTGGCGTCTAGGCAGCAGTACACGTAACAACAGCACAACTTGCAGCACCTTACGAAACAACAAATCAGCTGAACGCACGGAAGCACACCACTGATGTTTTAGGCTAGGCAAATCATTTTCACTTTTGGAAGTTATCGATGTGCACGTCAGAGAGAGAGCAGGTTATCTTTGGTCTGGCTATCGTACAGTCCTTTTTGCTCTGCGCAGTCTGGTACACTCCTAGTTTTAAGTGTGGTAACTGATGGACGTATTCGGTAGTGCTGTGTTGACTTGTGATTGTATCTTGTAGATGAAGAAATAGTTATTGTAAAGGGTAGCAATGATGAATATGATACATATATTGAAAGGCGAAGTAAATATAATAAAAAACAAAAAAAGCAATTTGAGGAGGTAAGGCTGCAGCACTGCGCGGCTAGTTTTTCGGAATGATTATTGTCAGCTAGTTCACTTTCTTCTTTGGTCAGATCTAAGAGAAAGACCACTCCCCTTCGCGGACTTATGCTTTAACATATTAACTGATTAAGCGGTTTGGTCTTTATAGAAATTCTCTGTTAACATTATACCCTTTTTAAATCACTGTTCACTTTGCTAAGCGTAGTACTGTTCAGACCAATGTTGTGTGTGAAGATCACGCGAAGTTTTGCTCTGTCTTTTTGAATACGTACATAATTCTGATACCTGACATCGTTGGCTTGGAATATCATATCATAGGAAGAGTTACTCTCCTCAACCCACTGTTTAAAGAAGGTTTATCATCCACATTACCACATTGCACCATATGCTATGCAACAGTTTGAATATTGTTTGGATATTATATTTCAAAAACTTAGCCACTGTCGACTTGCTGTTTACTGTTGCGCTTTCTAGAAATCTGTAACAATAATGTCAAGCCGCGAAGTAAGCGGAGATTTTGATTAGGGCCAGATAATTATTTAACTTCAGTTGCACATTTAATATAAAGACGTGTTCTGTTCAGACCAGTTACAGTTGAATTCCAACTAGGTTCTGTTCAGTCAAAGTTTAGCATACAGGTTTAAGTTGGATAACAGTTTCTAGGTATACAACATTGGTAACTCGTACATACACTTCTTTTATAGAGTGGGACGTAAATCTGGACTAAATATCATATAGGAACACATAGTGGGGGTTCTACAATGAATTTATTTACATCATTATGCCCAGTTACGAATATATTACTTCGCCTGTTTGCAATGCATTATCTGTTAGCTGATGACTTTCATCTGCCATGCAATAGACTGGTCACAGTCGCCACTGAAGCATAAGATGAACTGTTTTTGATAGTGCTGAGCAACAGTTACACAGTAATTTTTAAATGAATATACCGCCATTTGACTGTATTGTTGTTAATTTAGTTACGACCCAGTTTTCGGCCTTTCATGCTATTTTCAAGTAACTGAATTTATGTCATATGATGAACAGTCTGATCTTCTCCATAGTCACACTGAACATCGTTTTAATCTTTCCAAATTAATCTTTGATCTGCCAACTTTTGGTTTCAGGCTATTCAGGGACTTCCAAGTCGTCCGTTTCTCATCGTAGCCCGGAGGTAGAGTTTCTGAAGCTCTTTTCCAGCCACGGGGAAAGGTAGGTCCATAGCTGCAACCTAGATTTTTGATCAGGGGTTCTAAATGCCGTCTGTGTTCTACAGAAACTCCTCCTTGACTTCCGGGTTGTTGATGTCCCTATAGAGGTTAGGTTCTCTCTTGCTCCATTATACAGGGTGATTCAAAAAGAATACCACAACTTTAAAAATGTGTATTTAATGAAAGAAACATAATATAACCTTCTGTTATACATCATTACAAAGAGTATTTAAAAAGGTTTTTTTTTCACTCAAAAACAAGTTCAGAGATGTTCAATATGGCCCCCTCCAGACACACGAGCAATATCAACCCGATACTCCAACTCGTTCCACACTCTCTGTAGCATATCAGGCGTACCAGTTTGGATAGCTGCTGTTATTTCTCGTTTCAAATCATCAATGGTGGCTGGGAGAGGTGGCCCAAACACCATATCCTGAACATACCCCCATAAGAAAAAATCGCAGGGGGTAAGATCAGGGCTTCTTGGAGGCCAGTGATGAAGTGCTCTGTCACGGGCTGCCTGGCGGCCGATCCATCGCCTCGGGTAGTTGACGTTCAGGTAGTTACGGACAGATAAGTGCCAATGTGGTGGCGCTCCATCCTGCTGAAATATGAATTGTTGTGCTTCTTGTTCGAGCTGAGGGAACAGCCAATTCTCTAACATCTCCAGATACTGTAGTCCAGTTACAGTAGCACCTTCGAAGAAAAAGGGACCAAAAACTTCATTGGCTGAAATGGCGAACAAATGTACAACTAAATGAAACTTTATAGCTCCCTTAATTCGCCGACAGATAGTGCTTATCTCTGCCTTTTGTCGTTGCAGAGTTTTAAATTCCTAAAGTTGTGGTATTCTTTTTGAATCACCCTGTATTTCTTTCCTCAGTCGCAGCTATTTCTATTCGAACAAAAGGTGGTGCTGTTCCTGCAAGAAGGTAAATCCATTCGACTGGAGTGCATCTGAAGCAATCTGTTATGATTCTGCTGCTGTCGTTGAGATATGTGTTCATCTGTTTGGCACGTGTTGAATTGTAGCAAACAGGACACGCATATTATGCCACAGAATAGTGTAGTTCCATTGCAGAAGTTTATATGGCTTCAGATTGACTACCTCACTTTGATACAGCCAGTTTCCGTAGAAATTTGTTCCTGGTGGAAACTTTTTGACTGTCTGTTCATGTCGAGCTGATGATGGCCTTATTAAGTACATTAAGAGGAAAGGAAGAGGGTGAATATGTAAGCCTGAAGGCTTTAGTGGTCGTTGTCGCTAAAGTAAAAATCTTCTGGTTTGTGCGACGGGGCGGTAAATAAAGACGTGCTGTCTCAGAGTGTTCTTACTAATGTGCATATACAAATGTTGGTTAAAAATGTTATTGCAACATTTTTTGGCCCCCACGTAAGTCTCAGGCGATGATATCCACACTTGGCGCATTAGTACACTTCCACACCTGTGCATTTATTTTAGTTTTTGAATTAATTATTCACTCAGACATAAGTACAGTTTATGCTAGGGAACAAGAATTAGGCGACTATTTTACTGAAATCAGTTTTTCACGACACAGTTCAGTCACTATTTATTGGCGTTGTCCTTTCCTTACACACGATGAAATTAGCACTGGTGAGACGGTTTACAGTTTTGCTTTAATAATAATTTAACTCTGAGTCCTCCCTCCCCAATAGAAGTAATGTAGGCTGCTATATACGAAAATTACTCAATCAATTCCAACAGAACCACAAGTCCCACTGTCCTCGTTGTTCTAGCAGTTTTGGCGCGAAATCACAGTTCGCCACATGTTCACTTTCGCCGATGTATACCTCGTAAATCGTACTCACACAAAAAATCGTAGCACTTCCAGTTCACCAAAAATATGCTTGCACACTTGCACTATTAAACAATACTCTTCTTCGAAATAAATCGACGCGAAAAAGAATTCTCAAACGACCACATGGGCCAACCTCTAGTGGGGCTAGCTCGCCACCCACCCTCCAAAACGACTGACCAACCACTGACCCCTGGCCAAGACGGCCACTCCCTTATATAGGCTCGGACGTCTAGCCCCCATTGTTATGCAAGTACCAGTCTGAACAGTTTGATACATACATCCATCACTCGACAGAAATAAGTACACCATCGGAACCATGCTAAAAAGTACATCCTATCTACTATGTTACATTAATTTCTAGGATTATCCTATCGCCCATAATTCAAGTTTTAGTTTTTGCAAAGTTTCGCCACTTAGCTCAAATTTCTTTGTTTTCATCTGTGCTGCAAAGTTTTAACATAGAACTGTGTATAGCACAGTTTCTAGACGCAATCTATAGCGATCTACACATTGCGCTGGTCAAAATCTTCAAATCTAAAATAATTAATTAATTATAGGTGATAAATGTTAATAATAATATGCAAACAATGAAAACTATTGCACGTTAAGTGTATAGTATAACTTAATTAGTTTAAAATACGTGTGATGCCATCCAAAATATTATACAGTGATGTTCTTTACGTCATGAATTTTCTATTGAATTTTATAAACAATTTTCCATCAAACTTTGTTTATTGCTCTTTACGGAGATTAATTATTTATGAATCTTAACATATGACTACGGAACTCGATTCGCTATGAAGAAACACTTTAATGAGTGCTCGATCATCCCTGTAAGTTGTTATTTACTATTTTTGTTAATCTTTCAGTATTCGTGATATTAACCGATTTTGAGGTTACTATAACTTTTGGATCCCGTGACTTGAAATAAAGATCGATCTTTCAGAAGATGCATATTGCTGGCCACAATCCACTGCCACATTGCTCTTCACCGTAGGTAACATAGTTTTCGCGTAATGCGCGAAAGACCAAACAATACCCCAAGCTGCGGGCCACGTGGCCGCAGGGGACCATCCCACCGACCGTTGCAAACCTCGCGCGGACGCGTCACGCGCTTCCGCGAATCGCGTAGCATGTAGCGCGCTCGCTCTCTACGAAGCAATCCTTTGATACTAGAAATATTCTTCTAGTAACGGGGGTTCGTACCGTTACAGTTGTTAAGCCGCGTCATATTTCCTTCTAAAATAACCGCTAGATTGTTCTAGCAATAATGGACATCCCGAAGAAGATCCCGGCAGAGGGGTCGAAACGCCGATAGTATCAGAAGGAAATATGAGACGGCCGAACAACCCAGAAGATTTTAACTTTAAAGAGGGTGAGCTTGATGCAATGTTTTTGAGGTTAGCACTGTGCCATTTGGGATGCGGCCATATGCTCTCTGGTGGTGGCAGGCTGTCCAGCACCACAGGTGTTCGCAGAGTGGACAGGCGTCCCTCGGACTTCTGCTCGGCGCCATTACAATGCCGGACGTAACAGCGCGGAACCAAATGAGTGTCTGACGGGCGTCCAGAGTGTCGGCGCCGGCAGGTGGCGGCTCGCCGGCCTCCTCCCACTCATTGTAGGGGCGCCGCGGCCGATCAGTCGCCACATTGTGTCCCCTCTGATTAATGGCGGCCGGCCACAATGGTGGCCATTCAAGGCGCCGCCCCATCCCTCATCACAAACAGCCGGCCCTGGCGCTGGCGACGCTCGCGCTAAACTGCCCGCTGCCGGCCGTCGTGTTGCCCTCTAATGGGCCTCCGACCACTGTGGGGCAGCGAGTGATTTGTCGTCGCCATCGCCACGCCTCTGGCCCTAACAGGGCACCCTCGGAACACAACAAAACACTGCCTTTGGCTGATTCCCTTCTTTTTCGTATCCTGGAGGCAAGCTTGTTAACGACCACGTCCTGGAAAACGGGAACCGGACACACTTCTGTGAACGCCTCAGTGAGATCACCTTGTTTTGTTTCTTCGTTGTACGAGGGCTGTTCAGTAGAGAATGATCATAATTTTTATGGTCATAATTTCTGGCGCTAAAGTTTAATCTAACAATATTCTGTTAGCTATGTGTGCAAGAAACACGACGTAGTAGTTTCGTTGTTAGGACTCCTGGTTCCAGCCTGTGTGAGGCAGGCAAGGTCAGACATGTTCAGTATCACCAACCGCTTCAATGGAGGTAACACGCGAAGAACGATATGCCATTTTGAAATTCTGCTTTCGCCTCAACAAATCTTCAGCTGAGGCCTATATAGTGTTACAGGAGGCCTATGGAGAGACTGTTCTTCCCTACAGCTCAGATCAACAGGTGTGGCCGTGCGGTTCTAAACGCTTCAGTCTGGAACCGTGTGACCGCTACGGTCGCAGGTTCGAATCCTGCCTTGGGCATGGATGTGTGTGCTGCCCTTAGGCTAGTTAGGTTTAAGTAATTCTAAGTCCTAGGGGACTGATGACCACAGATGTTAAGCACATAGGGCTCAGAACCATTTGAACCTACTGCTTAGCTCGAAAGTGGTTTAAAATGTTTAAAGTGGGAAAACAATCAATTTCAAGGGAAGGTGGACCCGATGCTCCAGTTACTGCTCTTTCTGGAATACTGAACATTTCACTGGGTGCTGAAATGGCTCTAAGCACTATGGGACTTAACATCTGAGGTGTTCATTGCACTAGGCGCGCAGTCCGGAACCGCGCGGCTGCTACGGTCACAGGTTCGAATCCTGCCTCGGGCATGGATGTGTGTGATGTCCTTAGGTTAGTTAGGTTTAGTAGTTCTAAGTTCTAGTGGACTGATGACCACAGCTGTTAAGTCCCATAGTGCTCAGAGCCATTTTTTTTTCATTGCACTAGACTTAGAACTATTTAAACCTAACTAACCTAAGGATATAACGCACATCCATCACGCCCGGGGCAGGATTCGAACCTGCGACCGTAACAGAAGCGCGGTTCCGGACTGAAGTGCCTAGAACCGCTCGGCCACAGTGGCCGGCTAATTGGGTGCCACCCACACGTTGGTGACAGAAAAATTACAAATCCCAGTGCTTGTGAGAGATGGGTTTGAAGACTTTTTTTCTCGAACAAAAGGACATATTCGTGCAGGTCTGCACGCAGTTAAGGTTGATGTTAAGAGGAAGATCCGGAGTTTCTTTCAAATTTAATCACTGCTAATGAAACATGGCTACATCATTTTAATCCTAAGAGCGAATAGCAAAGCTCAGTGTGGAAATCTCCTTCATCACTGACCCCCAAAAAAGCAAAAGTGGTTGCTTCTGCTGGGAAAGTTATGGTCATCTCACTCCTTGATACTCATGGAATGGTTTATCAGCGTGTTGTATTTGCACACACGTCAGTAACTGGACAGTAGGCCTACTACAGGGATGTCCTGAAAACACTGCAAGTCCATATCAGGCGCAAAAGACCACATTACCGTGAAGCAGGCTGGATGCTGCGCAACGATCTACATCTACATCTACATTTATACTCCGCAAGCCACCCAGCGTTGTGTGGCGGAGGGCACTTTACGTGCCACTGTCATTATCTCCATTTCCTGTTCCACTCGCGTATGGTTCGCGGGAAGAACGACTGCCGGAAAGCCTCCGTGCGCGCTCGAATCTCTCTAATTTTACATTCGTTATCTCCTCGGGAGGTATAAGTAGGGGGAAGCAATATATTCGATACCTCCATTCGATACCTCCTCCAGAAATGCACCTTTTCGAAACTAGGACAACAAGCTACACCGCGATGTAGAGCGTCTCTCTTGAAGAGTCTGCCACTTGAGTTTGTTAAACATCTCCGTAACGCTATCACACTTACCAAATAAGCCTGTGACAAAGCGCGCCGCTCTTCTTTGGATCTTTTCTACCTCCTCTGTCAACCCAGTCTGGTACGGATCCCGCACTGATGAGCAATACTCTAGAATAGGTCGAATGAGTGTTTTGTAAGCCACCTCCTTTCTTGATGGACTACATTTTCTAAGGACTCTCCCAATGAATCTCAATCTGGTACCCGCCTTACCAACAATTAATTTTATATGATCATTCCACTACAAATCGTTCCGTACGTGTACTCCCAGATATTTTACAGAAGTAACTGCTACCAGTGTTTTTCCGCTATCATATAATCATACAATAAAGGATCCTTCTTTCTATGTATTCGCAATACATTACATTTGTCTATGTTAAGGGTCAGTTGCCACTCGCTGCACCAAGGGCCTATCCGCTGCAGATCTTCCTGCATTTCGCTGCAATTTTCTAATTTGCAACTTCTCTGTATACTACAGCATCATCCACGAAAAGCCGCATGGAACTTCCGACACTATCTACTAGGTCATTTACATATATTGTGAAAAGCATTGGTCCCATAACACTCCCCTGTGGTACGCCAGAGGTTACTTTAACGTCTGTAGACGTCTCTCCATTGAGAACAACATGCTGTGTTCTGTTTGCTAAAAACTCTTCAATCCAGCCACACAGCTGTTCTGATATTCCGTAGACTCTTACTTTATCAGGCGACACTGCGGAACTGTATCGAACGCCTTCCGGAAGTCAAGGAAAATGGCATCTACCTGGGAGCCTGTATGTAATATTTTCTCGGACTTATGAACAAATAAAGCGAGTTGGATCTCACACGATCTCTGTTTCCGGAATCCATGTTAATTCCTACAGAGTAGATTCAGGGTTTCCAGAAATGACATGATACGCGAGCAAAAACATGTTCTAAAATTCTACAACTGATCGATGTCAGAGATATAGGCCTATAGTTTTGCGCATCTGCTCGACGACCCTTCTTTAAAACTGGGACTACCTGTGCTCTTTTCCAATCATTTGGAACCTTCCGTTCCTCCAGAGACTTGCAGTACACGGCTGTTAGAAGGGGGGCAAGTTCTTTCGCGTACTCTGTGTAGAATCGAATTGGTATCCCGTCAGGTCCAGTGGACTCTCCTCTGTTGTGTGATTTCAGTTGCTCTTCTATTCCTTATACACTTATTTCGATGTCAGCCATTTTTTCGTTCGTGCGGGGATTTAGAGAAGAATCTGCAGTGCGGTCTTCCTCTGTGAAACAGCTTTGGAAAAAGGTGTTTAGTATTTCAGCTTTACGCGTGTCATCCTCTGTTTCAATGCCATCATCATCCCAGAGTGTCTGGATATGCTGTTTCGATCCACTTACTGATTTAACGTAAGACCAGAACTTCCTAGGATTTTCTGTCAAGTCGGTGCATAGAATTTTACTTTCGAATTCACTGAATGCTTCACGCATAGCCCTCCTTACGCTAACTTTGACATTGTTTAGCTTCTGTTTGTCTGAGAGGTTTTGGCTGCGTTTAAACTTGCAGTGAATCTCTCTTTGCCTTCGCAGTAGTTTCCTAACTTTGTTGTTGAACCACGGTGGGTTTTTCCGTCCCTCACAGTTTTACTCGGCACGTACATGTCTAAAACGCATTTTACGATTGCCTTGAACTTTTTCCATTAACACTCAACATTGTCAGTGTCGGAACAGAAATTTTCATTTTGATCTGTTAAGTACTCTGAAATCTGCCTCTTGCTAAACAGATAAACCTTCCTCCCTTTTTTATATTCCTATTTACTTCCATATTCAGGGATGCTGCAACGGCCTTATGATCACTGATTCCCTGTTCTGCGCTTACAGAGTGGAAAAGTTCGGGTCTGTTTGCTATCAGTAGGTCCAAGATTTTATATCCACGAGTCGGTTATCTGTTTAATTGCTCGAGGTAATTTTCAGATAGTGCACTCAGTATGTCACTCGATGCTCCGTCCCTACCACCCGTCCTAAACATCCGAGTGTCCCAGTCTATATCTGGTAAATTGAAATCTCCATCGAAGACTATAACATGCTGATCAAATTTATGTGAAATGTATTCCAGATTTTCTCTCAGTTGTTCTGCCACTAACGCTGCTGAGTCGGGAGGTCGGTAGAAGGAGCCAATTATTAACCTAGCTCGGTTGTTGAGTATAACCTCCACCCATAATAATTCATAGGAAGTATCCACTTCTATTTCACTACAGGATAAACTACTACTAACAGTAACAAACAGGCCACCACCGGTTGCGTCCAATCTATCCTTTCTAAACACCGTCTGTGGCTTTGTAAAAATTTCGGCATAATTTATCTCTGGCTTCAGCCAGCTTTCCGCACCTATAACGATTTCAGCTTCGGTGCTTTCTATCAGCGCTTGAAGTTCCGGTACTGTACCAACGCAGCTTCGACAGTTTACAATTACAATACCGATTGCTGCTTGTTCCCCGCATGTCCTGACTTTGCCCCGCACCCTTTGAGGCTGTTGCCCTTCCTGTACTTGCCCGAGGCCATCTAACCTAATAAACCACCCAATCCACGCAACACATCCTCTGCTACGCGTGTAGCCGACTGCTGGGTGTAGTGGACTCCTGACCTATGCAGCGGAACCTGAAACCCCACCACCCTATGGTGCAAGTTGAGGAATCTGCAGCCCACATGGTTGCAGAACCGTCTCAGCCTCTGATTCAAACCCTCCACTCGGCTTTGTACCATAGGTCCGCAGTCAGTTCTGTCGACGATGCTGCAGATGGTGAGCTCTGCTTTCATCCCACTAGCGAGACTGGCAGTCTTCACCAAATCAGATAGCCGCCGGAAGCCAGAGAGGATTCCCTCCGATCCATAGCGACATACATCATTGGTGCCGACATGAGCGACCACCTGCAGATGGGTGCACCCTGTACCCTTCACGGCATCTGGATGGACCCTTTCCACATCTGGAATGACTCCCCCGGTATGCACACGGAGTGCACATTGGTTTTCTTCCCCTTTCATGCAGCCATATCCCTAAGGGGCCTCATTACGCGCCTGACGTTGGAGCTCCCAACTACCAGTAAGCCCAACCTCTGGGACTGCCCAGATCTTGCAGACTGAGGGGCAACCTCTGGAACAGGAAGATCAGTATCAGCCAGAGACAGAGCCTGAAACCGGTTCGTTAAAAAAAACTGGAGAGGTCTTCCACTCAGCCCTCCAGAATGTCTTTCGCCCCCTGCCACACCTCGAGACGACCTCCCACTCTACCACGGGTGAGGGGTCAGCCTCAATGTGGGCAGTATCCCGGGCAGCCACAGCCGTAGCCCGATCGGGGGATGCATGGGACGAGCTGGCCGTCCCCAAAAAACCCCTGTCCAGACCCCCACAGTGATGCCCATTGGCAACAGCCTCAAGCTGTGTGACCGAAGCCAACACTGCCTGAAGCTGGGAGCGAAGGGATGCCAACTCAGCCTGCATCCGAACACAGCTGTCGCAGTCCCTATCCATGCTAAATACTATTGTGTAAAGAACGTCTGAACTAATCTACAGAGAGCACAAACAATTCGACACAAAATTTAAATGGTTATCAAAGTACAAGATTGCCTAGTAAATGCAGTAATGCTGCTACTTGCGCACTGCTGACACACTGCTCCGTGGCAGAAGGAGACTACGCGATTTTACACTATTCAGGTAGTAAAACGAGATGCTACAACTCTCAAATACCATAATACACCAGAAATTTATAAATTACATAATGCAAGTACCCAAAATCACGCAAATATATTACGAATTAAACCATGTAACAAATAAGTGAGCTAAGAGTATATGATTTGCTGCTGGCAGCTGCTTATTCAACGGCGGCAGGGAGCACACTGGCTGTGACCAACCGACACTGTCCGTTCAAAACAAAAACAGAAGACAGACGACTAAGCGAATTTACATTATTCAGGTACTAAAGCGCGATGCTACAACTCTCAAATACCATAATACTCCCGAAATTTATGAATTAAACAATGCAAGTACCCAAAAACACATAAATAAATTACGAATTAAACCATGTAACAAATAAGTGAGCTAAAAGTATACGATTTGCTGCTGGCAGCTGCTTATCCAACGGCGGCAGGGAGCACGATAATGAGTGGCCGAATATTGCCAAAGTTGTTGCTGAATATCTTGCAAAAATCAACGTGAAGTGCATCCCTCACACTCCCCATAGTCCGTATTTAGCCACATGTGGCTTATTTTTATTCGCTAACACGAAGATACGCCCTCGTGGGAGGCATTATCAATCATCAGAACCAGTGGTGAAGGCTGCGGAGGCGATTTTGAAGGACCTCTCAAAAAATGGTACGAGCATGTATATGAAGACTGAGAGAAACGCTGGAACAAGTTCATCGCATTCATGGGACAATACTTTGAGAACGACCATCAAAATTATAAGAATAAGTAAAAGTATGTTGTAAAAAAAAATCAGCTGTCAGGGCACTATTATTTGTCAACATTGGCGTGGAGTGATAGTGGAAGTAGCATGAGTTGCTGATGCAGTCAACTCTCAAATCATTGTGGACACTTGGTAGCGATCTTGAGTACTTGATACAGAGAAAACTAGCTGTACTTCACTTAATATTATTCACTATATAGTTCTCAGATACGTCTTTATAATGGTACAGTTAGTCTTTGAGGACAAATTTCCTTTCGTGGAAAGTTCTAAATTCACGATACAATAAACCCGTGCTGTTTTACTATTCAGCCTCGCAGATAGTTATTTGTGCCAGGATTGACTTAATAGCAAACTGAAAGTCGTCGCTTGCTACTTCGCAACAAACGTCTAGCTTTACCTGAAACCTGTCTATATAAAAACTTACTCTTATTCGTAATTAACGTATTCTGAAATGGTCGAGTCTTGAAAGGTAACCCTGTCAAAATTCCATTATTATACTAGATGTGTGAGACAATTAATGAGACTGACAACGCTGCGAGTTGTCTGGTAATGCTGTGTTGTTCTACTTACGTGGATTGGTGGGTTCGTACCTTCCAGGTGTAAAGATCCGTATAGCCATCGTGTGATTTCTGAGAGAGCCGTAGGTGATGTTTTATTTTTGTTGTGCGTCATGAAAATGGGACAGAGTAATTTAGAGTAACGTTAGGCCATCATATTTCGTGTTCAACTTGGGGAATCCGTGAGTGTGACTTTTTAAAAGTTGAAACAAGCGTATGGACAACATCCCTTGGTTAGAGCACTGGTCTTTCGCTGGCACAAATCATTTTTGGATGGCTGAGAACAAGTTGAAGATGAACTTCGCTCAGGGAAGCCTTCAACTTCAACTTCAAAAATCGACGAAAACGTCGAACATGCGCGTGTTCTGGTGAGACTTCCTTGGAAGGCTCAGGAAAAGTATGAATCGATTGGGACCGGACACTGCAGGCAAGTGGATGCTGCTTCATGGCGACTTCCACCACGGAATTTTTGACCTCAAATTGCATTCCTGTTGTTCCACAGCCACCCCCCCCCCCCCCCCCCCCCCGCCCCTGTACCCCTGATCTGAGCCCTTGTGGCTTCTTTCTTCTCCCTAAATTGAAAAATGTTTTAAAAGGATGTCATTTTGGGACTCTTCGAGTCCGACATGCTGATGTCCCTATCAGTGTCTACTTTTATGGGGGACAATGTTGTTGTTAAAAAAAATGGTTCAAATGGCTCTGAGCACTATGGGACTTAACATCTATGGTCATCAGTCCCCTAGAACTTAGAACTACTGAATCCTAACTAACCTAAGGACAGCACACAACACCCAGCCATCACGAGGCAGAGAAAATCCCTGACCCCGCCGGGAATCGAACCCGGGAACCCGGGCGTGGGAAGCGAGAACGCTACCGCACGACCACGAGGTGCGGGCTGTTGTTCAAAAGAAATAAAATCTTCCGTAGATAAAAAAATCAGTCTCATTACTTTTCTCATAAACCTCGTAGTTCAGGAGCGCTGCTTTTTCTCGTAAACAATGTTTAATCTTCCTAAAACACCATGATAGTAAAAGAAAACTAATGAAATCAGAAAATTTACCTTCCCATGAAGTGCTGGGACGCCTTTGGAAATCCTAGTGCACATTAAAACTTCAGTTTCGTTAAGTAATATATCATTTTGCTATTTTTGCAGATCTGTACCTCAGTCGATGAAAACGGAGCGTTCATAGGATCGCGTTATTTTCCGTCTGTCTGTCAATGTGTCTGCTCCTCAGGAACGAATAGAGGTATGAAGTTCAAATTTATATCGAATACTAAGATCGACGGTCACTTGGCGGTGTGAAAAATTTTGGTTTCTAAGTCAATTTAATCAAAAGTAACTGCTATTTATGTCACATATTTCGATACACACAAATTCACTAATCAGAACTTCCCTCTAACCTAGATTTGTGAAATTTGACACGAAGCAATATTTCTTGGTACATGCGCAGAAAATATCGCAAAACTGTTAATCTGTAAATACTGCGCATAATTTTATTTGCCATTTGTTGTCTTAAGGCCCGAAGCTGAAATTATGTCATGCAGTATATTGTACGGTCCTGTGGCGATATAAGAAATTTATGCTGCTAAGTCTATAAAATCAAAAGATATGGGTTTTTATATCACATGTTCCGCTACTCGTAAACTCACTCATCATTCTGTTGGAGGCCAGACTGTATCGTTTGGTTGACATGGTTGTGGTTGTTCATCTTCTTCTTTGTCGACTGGCGCCACTTGGTTTCGCAAGCCTTGCCTGCCCGCTAGTGGCAGCAGCAGCGTTATAGATATGCAGTAACTGTGGCAGTATCTTTGGGGTGACGTCGTTGTTCTTCCGGGTCGTCTGACTGAGCAGTTCAGGTGGGGACGCAGAAGGAGCCAGGTCCGAGCAGAGCAAGATCACGCCGAAACTGCTGGCAGCGCACATGGACTGCCGGATCGAAGGGCTGTGGTCACGAGGCTGCATGACCTCGTCGAAACAGAATCCTGCAAGTTTTAAGTTGAATGCACTTCAATTTGAGTAGAGAAACCTCCACTATTGTGAAATCTCGCGATTCTCCGGTGATTTGGGTTCGTGTTGCTGCTCGTAGTGTCTCCGAGGCGAAGAGCAGCGAGTGGAGTGCTTGGGGAAGGCGGATCTGATTAGCTTTCATGGGTTTCTAATTACTATTTACTACCTTCAGCTTGTTACTATTGTTAAGTTCATCCAGCGGTATTTTCCTACCTGGTGGCCAATAACGCCCCAGTTACCTGCCGTGGGGGATAGTGTTTGTAATGGCAGTGTATGTTTCCTCGCCTTGCCGCCGCTGTCCGGTGAGGCGCGTAAGTTTCTTGATTGTAGATTGGTTGGTGATTCTTCTGCTTTGGTGTTAGTGATTCCTTTCTTTTTCCAGGCGCTCTAAGCACAGTACTCTGCGGGCGGAGCCGGCCATTGTGGCTGAGCGGTTCTAGGCGCCTCAGTCTGGAAGCGCGCAACCGTTACGGTCGCAGGTTCGAATCCTGCCTCAGGCATGGATGTGTGTAATGTCCTTAGGTTGGTTAGGTTTAAGTAGTTCTAAGTTCTAGGGGACTGATGACCTCAGATGTTAAGTCCCATAGTGCTCAGAGCCATTTGAACCATTCGAATTAATTGTTTTATTATATGCAGTTTGGTTTGTTACTGTTGCGACTCTTCGCTAATTTGCATTCGATGCCGATTCTAACAGCGTTTGGAAGTGAGTCGTTGCAGGCCATGCTTTTCCGATGGAGTTTCCAGATTACTTGGAACACCTACAACCTCTCACGTTCTCGTTAGGCTACGTTTACTTCCGTCTCTTTAATTGCAGTATTGTATAGCAAGCTTGTAACGGGAACAGTAATTTATGAACTGCTGATAAACAACTAAAGAATGAAAGAAAGGAAGCTTAGCACTTAATGTTCCGTCGACAATGAGGTTATTAGAGAGGGTGTACAAACTTGCATAGGCAGAGGAAGGGGACGAAAATGGGTCTTAAACAAGAATGTAATACTTTTAAAATAACGGGCAGTGGGAATAAAGTCTCCGAAGATCATCATATTGAATCAAAATCAATTTTTTAAAGATTTCACCGAAAACAGCAGCCCAAATTGTAGCCTATTTCTTTATATGCACACTCGCAGTACATTCGGCCTTGTTTGAGTTATTGTCGTTGCCTGTGCGACATTTTTATAAAATAATACAGTCCAGATGAACTTTATTATTTTAATACCAACTCTGAGTTTAACTGTAATTCATTTGATGACATAAGGAATAAAACTTCGGTTAAATTAAAAGCAAGGGCGTCAATATAAAGACTACAAAAAGAATTCCACTGTTAGACGCAGAGGAGAGAATGAATAGTTGAAAATAGTACATTGAAGACCTCGACGAAGGGGAGAACTCCCTGATGGCGTGATAGAAGAAAAAAAAAGATATTTTGGAGCCGGAGTTTAAAAGGGCTTTGCGAGAATTGAGTTCAAATAAGCTAGGACACATAATATCGCTTCTGAATTTCTAAAATCGCTAGAGGAAGTGGCAACGAAACTATTATTCAAGTTGCTGTGTAGAGTCTTGCAGACGTTATGAAAATGGCATCTACCCTACTCCGAAGATATCAAAGGCATCCAAGTGCCTGACAAGAACGATATGGAGAGAAATGGAAAAAATAATTAACGATCTGTTACATTACGATTAGTTTGATTTTCCAAAAGGTAAATTCAGCAGATAGGCATCTTGGCACTGCACTTGATAATTGCAGCAAGACCATCACTGCATTTGTTGATCTAAAAATAGCACCTGACAACGTAAAGTAATGCAAGACGTTTGCCACTCTGAGAAAAACAGATGTAAGCTATAGACGGGTAATATACAATACTTACAGTAGCAAATAGGGATACATAATAA
Source organism: Schistocerca piceifrons (assembly GCF_021461385.2). NCBI lineage: Eukaryota > Metazoa > Arthropoda > Insecta > Orthoptera > Acrididae > Schistocerca > Schistocerca piceifrons. The sequence continues at coordinate 171,828,642 of NC_060139.1, forward strand.
TGGGAGGCAAAAAACGAAAGAGACAGATTAAAACGGATGTAAGATAGTTATAGTCTTTAGCCCTACTTTTCAATCTATGTATCAAAGAAGCAATGATGGAAATGAAAGAAAGCTTCAAGGCATGAGCTAAAATTCAGAGTGAAAGAACATCAATGAAGGGATCTGATGCTGACAGGCAGAAGGGACCCACTGGTCGAACCTAGATCTTATGAGTACATGACTCGGAGCAGCACGTTAGCAAAACAGAGGCGCACAGCCGCGTATAAATAGGTGCTGGTTTTCTAACGAGGGGATTCAAGTGTGGCAGCTCTCCTGGACGGCAGGGCGTGTCATGCCACCAGCTACACACAGCAGCAGATGGGGCGCCAGCGTTCCAGTCCATGGCAGGTCACTGGTTTGACCCTCTGAGACCAACGTGGGGTCCGTAGGCAGCCTGCGGCGGGCCTCTCGACGGCTCGCTACCGTGGACAGTCCTCATGGCTCCCAACACAAGCTGGAACCATTCCAAGGCGAGGGTCACAGATTTGGCTGTCGGATCGCGGGTGAGTGTTGTCGCTGCGATCTTAACCGTGACGGCGTAGAAGCACGCAGCGTGCTGCCTGTGGCTCCCCAGGAAGCGGTGCTGAGGCGACGGAGATGAAGGCGATGGAGTCGGCTGCTGGCGCATCCATACATCATCAAAACTCTACGGCTGTACAAGGCCGACATGCCACAGTACATTGCATGGGCCGCTGAGGTGGCCCTTCTGCGCCAAGCTGTTTTGCAGACAGCAAAGTGGCGTCCTCGGCATCGTGGGACCCTGTGACATAAAGAGGAATGCGGCACTGTAGCTGGGAATAATAAAACACTTGAAGATCACGGCCGAGTTTAAATACGCTGCATCCTGACAGTTTCCATCCACGTCCGACATTCTTCCACTGCACACCAACATCTACAATTGCCTGTGACGGCTACACTATGTAATGTATTGGAGATGAAGATTTTCTACATCTACATCTACATGATTACTCTGCAATTCACATTTAAGTGCTTCGCAGAGGGTTCATCGATCCACAATCATACTATCTCTCTACCATTCCACTCCCGAACAGCGCGTGGAAAAACGAAAACCTAAACCTTTCTGTTCGAGCTCTGATTTCTCTTATTTTATTTTGATGATCATTCCTACCTATGTAGGTTGGGCTCAACAAACTATTGTGGCAATATCAAATATTTACACAAATAATTACAGATCAAACAAACAACAATTAGGGTTGGGGGAATAAGTGTAAAATCAGTTTCTAATTATGTTATTTGTAATCTTAGGCGTGTAATACATCCGACTGCTTTCCTTTTAAATTTTTATATGGCAGCGAAATAACCTAAGCTGTGCGGAGCAAGGAGGACATGAAAAGCAGAACAGCAGTGGCGAAAAGGGCATTGCTGGGCAAGAAAGTCTACTAGTACCAAACATAGGGCTTAATTTGAGAAGAAATATCTGAGAATGTGCGTTTGGGCACAGCATTGTGTGGTGGGAAAACTGGAACAGAAGAGCACATGAGATGTGGTGAATGTTGAAAATTGGGTGTACTGACAAGGTAAGGAATGAGGACTCCAAAGAATACATGAGGAAAGAAACGTATAGAAAGCACTGACAGGAATTCGAGGCAGGCCGCGTCATACAAGTCAGAATACTGATGACTCAAAAACAGTAATATATAATAAAATCGGAAGATACTGGAAATACTAGGTCATGCATCATAACCTCGATGGGATTTATACAGAAGTGCTCCAGTATACTTGTGAACTACTTTAGTGATTTAAAAGTATTGCGCGTATTGTTTCCTTCCCCACGGACAGGTGTGTGTGTGCTATGAGTCACTAAGTTACAGAGCAGCGTACTACACGCAGTTTTGCGCATTTACATTTCAACTGCGAAAAATATACGTCTCGTCTATCCACGTGACGTACGTCAGTCTCCGGATTACATTCAATTTTTACTACCACGTTGGCATAAGAAAACATAGCGATCAACGTTAGCTTTGTTTCAACTGCTCTTACTTATCGAATTATGGAATGTTAATCTTGCTCTTGAGTTACCCAATATTTACATACGGTAAGCAGTGATACTTGTACCACTGAGGGCTATGGCAGGGACGAAGCCACTCCGTCGCTTCTAGGTCCCCAGTTCAATACATAAATACATACAAATACAAAGTTCCACAGAGAAATTAAATTCCTAATGTTCAAGGGATATGTTCTTTCAGAAAAAATAAAAATATAAGGGATTCGACGTCGTAACAGAGTGTACCTGAGTTAACGTCTAGCCGTTGGGCAGCTCATTACACAGAGCACAGTACCTCAGGTAAGTTCCGCTCTTCTCATGTAATGATATTGCAGCGAGCTGTGCTGCATGCCATGTCGTGTAGAGTTGGCACCGCTGGCTGACGAGCTACGGGTTGTCATTTCAAACCGATGTTTGCTGTTTAGTATTTATGATCTCTGGAAGTTTCTTGAACTATCTTATGTTTCTGATATTTGCGTATGGGATATTCTGTTTGTAGAAACAGCAGCACCCTCCAGCTGTAAGTGCAGTTGCGTGCTATGTGTACGTTGGTTTTCGTAATAAACGTGCTGTAACGCCTGGGAATGAGGTGTTACGTAGTTGGCAACTGAAGGCACGTCAACGTCAACGTGCCGGGGACCACAACCTCAGGGTGCTGTTATGGCTAGAAACATTTGCCAAGTAAGCAGGCGATCCGGGTTCAAGATACTGCTGTGCCACAGGTTTTATTTGCTCAGTTCAGCTTCTACCCTTATCGGAGATAAAGTTGGAACTCATGTCTCTGGCAAAACGTTGTTCCATCAGATCAAACCTCCTATTGTTGAACAATAGACAAATGTTGCGATGACGTTCCAGTCAGCCTTCCCCGTGCCAGGTATGTGCCAACGCCCAGGAACCGACCGCGTGGACGCTGCATTGACGACACGAACGGCACAAGGCAACTACACTGACGGGACGACTCTGAACGTCAGCTGTGTCCGCAGGAGCAGCCAGCAGCCCTGCGTGAAGTATGTGGAGTCGTGGTCTCCGGGCAGACGAAACGCCACCTGGAATGTAGTACACCCACAAGAGCAGGAAGTTAGCAGTGTACACACGAAAGGCCGAATAGTGGCTGCACTTCTGGGTCTCTAAGGTAGGTCACCAACACACATTGGGCGTAAGGACCACCAAGTTACGAAAACTTAGGGGTCACTGAGACATATAGACAGTCGTTTGTCGCTCACTCTATCTGCAAGTAGAAAAGGAAAGGAAATGACTATTAATGGTACGGGGTACCCTCCACCACGCGCCTTACAGTTGATTTTATGTAGCTGCAGAACTGGCCTCTTGATCGAAGGCACCTACCTTCCCAGTCAACTCGTCATGGGTAGTGGAGCTGCAGCTATCGGGGCTTAAGTGCCCAATGATGGTCTCACTCTTGCAGACAGAAGAGTGGCCAGCTGCAATGGAGCTTGCCCGCAGGAGCAGGAGGTGGGCAGTGGAGACCGCATGACACAAGCGATGAACAAAGAGTGACTGCACTTGGGAGCCTACGAAGTAGCCCACAAAGTGGCCCGCTCATCTAACGCACCTGAAACCTTCCCAGTCCAATCGGAATGGATGGTGGCGCTGCAGGTATCAGCGTCTAAGTCCACAGTGAGGGTCTTGCTGTTCGTTAGGAACTCGTAGACAGCTATATGAGCAGATAGTAAACCGACATAGGCTCCACATCTAGACTGGTCGACTGCAGACTGATATCTCCACTGAGGAATGAGCAAAATCTGTATTGGACTGGCCCAAGTTTGTTACACTACAATAATGGTTTCTTCTTCCCAACATTGCAGCGGCCTAGGCATGGGGAAATCTGGCCATTCAAGTAATAGCTGCTCCGTCTTTTTGCGTCCATAAATTGGTGCCTGGACTGCCCAGCTTGGCAAGTGTGTGATATAACATGCTCATGGTGCACTCACGATATCAGAGGACTCCCCTTGTTGAAATTCCGTCCACCTGTTATGACTAGATACGCTTTCCTCTGCTTCTTGCACTGTGAGAGGTGGTGTCTGAAATTTTAATTGGTTGTTAGGTGCACCTGTTATGACTAGATACGCTTTCCTCTGCTTCTTGTACTGTGAGAGGTGGTATCTGAATTTTTAATTGGTTGTTAGGAGCAACATTGCTTTCAGTGCTGTGTATTGTACGAGGTCCAGCAAAAAGACCTCCTGTATTTCAAAAATTAATTACAAACGAACAAACAAAGAAATAGAGAAAATACTTGTATTTGTGAACAGCAAATAATACTACGCCATTGTACATTAGTTGTCCGATAAATGATATCCTCCATTGTTGTCAATAATTCTGCGTTCCCTTTCCGGTGGAATGGCAGCCACTTTCTAATGATTGTCTCCTTAATTATTTCCACGGTTATGGAGTGAAGTTTGTACAGTTGAGGCATTAAGTGTCCCCAAAGTAAAATCACTGTAAGGCGGTAAATCTTTCGACTTTGGGGGCCAGGCGACGTCTTGCGAAGAGAGAAGACATCTAGGAAACACGTATCGTAAAAAGCCTAAAGAATGGCGAGAACTGTAAGCTGTGGCTACGTCTTGTTGGAACCAGACTTCTCCCTCTCCGTGGTCCCCAACAAACTGGTTTAAGTTAGGTTAGCGGAAGGTCGTTTTCAAGTGACAGTAGCGACTTCAATTAACCGTTATCGTTACGCCATCTTATTCGAAGAAATACGGACCCCAAATACGGACTCCAACATCAAATTCAACAGTGTTGCACGGAACTGCTGCATAATAGCTAAAAAGTGTTAGCTGGTGAACTTCCCGAGGGTTTTCTGCTACCCAGTAGTGGAAATTTTGCTCATTTACAGTACCTCACAAGTGGAAGTGGGCATAATCAGAAGAAATCAAAACAACGCCAGGAAGAATACGCTGAAGAATTTCCCCACACACAGATCTGCGAGTTTCAAAATCTCTCCCACTTACCTCTCGAGTAACCATCATTTAGTTTGGGCGTATCTGAGTACCTCTGCACAGGATTCTTCTTACACTCCCGTCAGACAATCCCAGTGCATCTGCATTTTTTATAATGCTGAACGTCTTGGAGATTGCTGGACGGACGTTTTCGCACACACCACATTTTCCGGTGTTATTGCAGTCTGACGTTTGCTATGATATTTTCTTTTCAGCGCAAAACTTGATTTTCTAAAGTGTGATACACAGACTCAAAAAGTTCCCCTATCAGGAACAGAATCATATAGGACAGCAAGTTCGAACCGAATGCGAGTAATAATCCCACAACCACCATTACGAATAAACTCCACCACAACTAAAGCACGATACTCACCTGGCCAAGCCGTTGTGTCTATTGAAAATTGCAGTGTACCGCTATCGATCAATACCTCCTCCACATCAGTATTTACACTACAGCTGACACGGCCACCTATTCAAAGACGGGACGTCTTTTTTCCGGACTCTGTACTCCATTGACAACTCTGACCTCTGATTGTGGGTTACCACATTACAGTTTCATCGAACAACAATCAAGGTGAGACTTCAATAAAGAATAAAATAAGTAATCGATGGAATAATACTATGGAAAGAATAATCGAAACTTCACATTGAAAATTTGACTATTTTAAATATGAGGGATAGTCACTGTGTATTATTACATGAAAAAACAAAGTAATTAATGTTTTTATTGTATTCAGGTACACGTCTGCATTCCAGGCACATATTCAGCTCCTAGTGCCACGGTATTGTATTATGCCGCTAGTACAATACAAAAAAATGGCACAGACAAATTTTGTTTGGACTGCCCCCTCTACCCCCCCCCCCCCCAATCACCCCACCCCCTAGCGGTATACAGCGATACCGTGGCGAGTTTGTATGTGCGCTAGGACAACAAATATTTACTTATTTACAAAAAATTATAATAGAGCGCTAGCGAGAAAACTTACATTTACGATATATCAAACTGAGGGACTGTGCTATTACTCTCTTTTCTTCACAAAATTCGTATCTCAAGACACATTGTACAGAAAGCAGCAACCGAAAGAGAAAAGTGGTGCGCATACAAACGAATCAGAAATTTAAAAGAAAGCGTCGTTTGTCGTCCCACCAAACGTGTTGACTTCTACAAATTAATCTTAAACCTCCAATCGATCTCCCAATGAAACGACATCGCATGAAAAGCTGCATCAATACATAGTATTGTTCATTTCTCCATATCAGTTAGGAGCAACAAATTTCGTGCATAACATACCGTGTCGCATAACACTGGAGGAATCCTAGAAGAGATTCCAAAATATATAGCACCCTATAATAACGGCTTGGGATATGTGACAGAACTAAAAATGCGAAGTACTCTGTAGCAGCGGACTTACTATAGATCATGTTACGGAGACATAATACCGAAACACTCTAGTTGGAAATACAGGGTTGACTAGAGGGAACCGGATGAACGTAAACTTAGATTTCTCAGTGCTATTAAAGAAAATATCCGCTTTCAGATCTTAAATTGCAATTCCCAATTAAATTTCTACAAACAGTAACGTATTACTTAAACGTAGTTCTATAGCAGGTGAGTTGCTACAATACTAGAGGAGATATCCTTCATTTGTTTCAACTTATCTTTCTTAATCTCGTTTCCTTTTGTGAAGTAATCTTCACGGCATAATGTGCACGAAAATAACAGTTGTTCCACCGATTTCGGTCTGCAATTTCAATAACAATCAGCGCTGTCAACTAAGTGAAAATTATTTAATTCTTTCGTAATTAATCCTCGACTGCGCATAATGACTATGAGTTTTCTTCACAAGTGAAAATAGCTTTCCCTTGTCTACAGCATCAAGTGTGTTGCTATGTTTGGCATTCTGTAGTTTTTGTGTATAGTTAGAAATATATCTTTGATTCCAATTTTACTGATATTTCACGACATATAAAATGCAATAACACATAACGCTAGTCTGTGGCATATATTTTACGATCAGTTCATGAATTAGGTAGATGGCACGACTCGGTGAAACATCACCTCATCATTTGTTTTGTAAAATGGTTTTAAAATTGTAGTGATTACTGATAGGATCAGTTGTATGAAGGAAATAACAGAAATAGTGTTATTACTTCCTAAATGATGAAATCTCCCTCTATACACCGATGGCTACAAGTAATGATTTTTGTCATTTATTATTATTATTATTATTATTATGTGTGTGACGTGAGTTCGTGTAGTTCCAGATTACCAGCTGAGCGTAATATTAAATCACAAGATCAATAGTAGGCCGGATATCTACATGCAGCATTAAAGTGAGGAAGAACTTCAGAATTTTTTGACTGAAATGGACTGTCTGAACTCTAATGAGCCCACTCTGTGTGTTGAGAGTAAACCGAAGAAACAAAAAAATCAAGGTGGACTAGGAAAAATTAGAGCAGAAACAGACGAAGTGAAAATTATCTCCTTCCTTGGAAGCAAAATAACACATAACATACGAAGCAGGGAGGACTTAAAAAGGAGACTAGTACAGTGAACGAGAGAATGTCTAGCAGAAACGTTTACCAGTATCAAACATCGGACTTAATGTTTCTGAGATTGTTCATTTGGAGCCCAACGCTGTACTGAAATTAATCAGTGACTGTGAGATAACCGGAAAAAGAAGGCAACAGAAGCGTTTGGAACGGGTCTATAAAAGGATATTGAAAATTACGTGGCCTGAAGTTCTCCGCAGAATCGACAAGGAGAGTAACACTTTTCAGTATCAATAAACTTCACCAACAGCCGTATACTTTAAGATATTTTATTTTATTCTGAAAGCAATATCTTAAATTATACAACTGTTGGTGAAGTTTATTGACACTGAAAATTACCTACAAATCGGATATTCCCTGCCCGTCATGACCAACACAGGGAGGAGAGGAAAATGTGTGAATAACTGACAAATAGAAGGGACAGGCTGATGGAACATGTTGATAAGACATCAGGGATTAAATGCGAAAGTTATAGATGAAGCCGTAGAGGGCAACAACTACAGGGAGGAAAATTGTAATACTGTACATTCAACAAACAAAGTGGCACACTGAATACAGGCGCTACTCTTTGACATGGAAGGGCAGGTACAGGGGAGAAATTCGGAGCGGCTGCAACCACATAAAAAAAAAAAAAATCGTTCAAATGGCTCTGACAACTATGGGACTTAGCTTCTGAGGTCATCAGTCCCCTAGAACTTAGAACTACTTAAACCTAACTAACCTAAGGACGTCACACACATCCATGCCCGAGGCAGGACTCGAACCTGCGACCGTAGCGGTCGCACGGTTCCAGACTGTGGCGCCTAGAACCGCTCGGCCACTCCGGCCGGCACATCAAATCAGTCAGAAGATTGACGAATAAAGAAAGAGAGATCAATCGAAACAAATACGATGTGTGCAAACATTAAAGAAAGAAAGAAAGGAAATAAGTACATCACAAAATATTAGGAGAGAAACACGGCCTGTAATGTTTAATGAATGTCATACAAGTTCCACAGCACTGCAAAGGCAGTGCATGTGCATATTAAAATTTTTGCGGGTAACGAAAACCATTATCTCTGACAAAAGATCGAATTTTGCCTTAGTTACAGCTTCATCCATGTGCGAAAGTAGTCAAGTTTAATCAAAGATAAACATGTTCACAGACACTCCCCAATGAACAGCTGATGTGTCTGACACTGACACAGGGCCGAAAAACTGTAGTCGCCTGGAATTAGAAGACGATTGCAGAGAAAATCCAGATCTATACAGCAAGATTGTTCTGATTTATTTTCAGGAAGTGGTACCTCACAGCTGATAAACAGTCGAGGAGCCCAATGATTATCGCTAAGAGTTGCTAGTTAAATTTCTTTAACTAACGAATTTCGGCCCGCGGACACTCATCAGGCTCGTAAAAGCATTTACATTACATTAGCCTCCATAAAATCGTTGGAGTTAGATGATGAAATCCAGAGATTAGTCACTGTTGTCACGTAGTAATGTAACTTATATGCTCGGCTATACAATGAAGTGACAAATCTAATAGATACCTCCAAACGCTGTATCGAATGTGCGTACTACAGCAACTCGACGTGGCATGCACTCAACAAGTCACTGGAAGCTCCTGCACAAATACTCAGCCATGCTGCTTCTACAGCCGCCCATAATCGCGAAAGTGTTGCCGGTGTAGATTTCGTATAGTAACTGACCTCTCGGCTGTGTCTAATAAATGTTCGGTGGGATTAATGTTGGGCGATTTGGGTGACCAAATCATTTGCTCGAATCGTATATAATTTTATTCAAACCAGTCACGAACATGAAACTTCCGTGCAGATTAAAACTGTGTGCTGGGCTGAGACTCGAACTCGGGACCTTTTCCTTTCGCGGGAAAGTGCTCTACCGCAGGAGAGCTTCTTTGAAGATTGGAGGGTAGGAAACGAGGTACTGGCGGAATTAAAGCTGTGAGGACGGGGCGTAAGTCGTGCTTGGGTAGCTCAGTGGTAGAGCACTTGCACGCGAAAGGCAAAGGTCCCGATTTCGAGTCTCGGTCCGGCACACAGTTTTAATCTGCCAGGAAGTTTCATACCAGCGCACACTCCGCTGTAGAGTGATAATTTCATTCCAGTAACGAACAGTTCTGGCTCAGTGACAAGGCGCATTGTTATCCATAAGAATTCCATCTTTGTTTGGGAACTTGAAGTCCATGAATGGCAGAAGGTGGTCTCCAAGCAGTCAAATATAACCAACTATCAGTTCAGCCAGAGGACTCAGTCCATTCTATGTAAACGCAGGCCACACCATTATGGAGTCACCACCAGATTTAATAGTGCCTTGTTGACAACTTAAATCTATGGTTTCACGAGGTCTGCGCCACACACGAACCCTACCATCAGCACTTACCAACTGAAATCGGGATTCACCAGACCAGGTCATGGGTCACTAGTGGTCACGATCCTAGCAGCGGCGTTGTGATGTCAGAAAGGCACTCACGTCTGTCGCCTGTTGGCATAGCACGTTAACGCCAACATTCGCTGCACTGTCGTAACGGATAGGGTCGTCGTACCTCAAACATTGATTTCTGCCGTTATTTAGCGCAGTGTTGCTTGTCTGTAAGCACTGACAACTCTTAGTAAACGCCGCTGCTCTCGGTCGTTAAGTGCAGGTCGTCGACCACTGCGTTGTCCGTGGTGAGAGGTATCGCCTGAAATTTGGCATTCTCGGCACATTTTTTGACGCCGTGGACCTCAAAATATAGAATTCCCCAACGATTTCCGAAATGCAATGTTCCTTGCGTCTAGCTTCAGCTACCATTTCGCGTTCAGGGTCTGTTAACTCCCGTCGTGCCGTCATAATCACGTCGGTAAACTTTTTACAAGAATGAAATGACAACTCCGCTAATGCACTGCTCTTTTATACCTTGTGTACGCAGTACTACATCCATTTGTGCGTGTCGGTATCCCATGACTTTGTCACCACATTTGTAAGCTGTGCCATACAGTGCGTTTATTCATGCTGTTCTAGGCGCTAACGGTGTATTTACTGATGTAGTACGAATAAGTGAACTGTCCAGCACAATCTGTGATTGACGAAGTAATTTGTGAAATTATTTGACAGCAGTGACGAATTCATACATTTCATTACGTGACACCATTGATTTTGAACTCCAATTATGATGTAAATACTTTTAGGAACCTAACGGTCGCCTATGCACTGCAAATGATTGTTAAACAAAGATATTATATCAGCAGCTTTAGGGGTAATCATGAGTTTCTACATGCAATATGACTTACTGCTCGGATGCTGCTAACTGACACGCCACGAATGGTGCGACATAATGCGTCACAATGTAAAATGTTTCTCGCTGCAGTTACATGGTCGATTACCCAAATCCCATGTAACCGTACTCACATCGGCCGTTTTGTGCTCAGTTTTTACATTCGAAGGCCGCTTCGTTGTAGTGGAAGAATGAGAAGAATCAGGGTCTTCTTTTAATAACTCAAAATTTCGTACGCTCAGCTGTGTAGTAGGTTCTCAGATATTCGCCCCTTGAAGTATTTTTTCACTCGGTTTGATATTATAAGAAAGGTTTGTTTATGATGGATCAAGATATGTATTTATGGCACTTGGATGTTGCATCCTTTGTAAAGGGACAATTGTGATTGAATCGACTGAATAATGCCTTTCAAATGTATTCCGTCAGGACGTAGGCCTTGTAACGTTCCAAGTATTTAGATGAACTAATCGACCACTCACTAGTGAAGAAAGGTCAATCAGATTGTACGGCTAGCGGGCCCCGTTCTCGGGCGCTCGCTGCGGCCGTTTCGACTTCCTGCTAGAAGACCGGTAAGAACAATATTTCAATATCTTTTAAAACCACAGAAGTTAATATTTCACAGTAAATAAACAGTTACAAAATTAACCTCTGAACTAAGAACTTTTAATCGCTTCATGCGATTTCAACAAATGATGTCTCAGATGACAGCAATGGACTACAGCTCTCTTCTAGATCTATTTTATTTCTTGTTTTGTTACGTCTTTTATATTTTTTTACTGCGCAAATGTTTGTCACAACATCACATTCTCCATGTTTAAACGTTGATTGCAAGCACTATTAAGAAAATTTCGCTTAATTAAAAGTGTTCAATCGCATGTATTAGCGGGCACCACAATTGAAAAGAGGACCAAAAGACGCTTGTGTCTAGATGGCATAAATAATTGTTTAAATACTATATAACTAGATTCAGTTGTCATTTGCCGTGAGCGCACTTGCACAAGAATACTGGCTTATTTATTTATGGACAAACCTTTATTTTTAATTATTATAAATTATCTGGTTGTGCAGAATGTTTGTAGTATTTCTTTATTTAAATACTGTTGTAATATTTCAGTTTAGCGCAGAATCAGATAATGTCTGCAGAGCTTAAGGACGACGTATTTTTGGTGGGTACAGCCTTCAGGCAGTGGATATGCAAACACTAGTGGAACACTATGAAGTCAAATGGAGACTGGGACTTCTCGAGTGATGATCTCAAGGCAGCGATTCTGTATATTTTTGTTTCAAGTCCTGGAAAAAAGCAGACCTGTTTAGAGTAACATGTGCGAGGTTGTGTAGGTGAGCGGCTGCTACAGTACTCTAACTTTTGAAGGCACTTTATATTTCGAGATGTCTGCGTGTTCTCCATAGTAGTAATCGAACTTTTGCCGCTTGATTTACGAAGCTGAGAATAGACAGAGTATGAGTTACTACTCTTTGGATCGCGTGTGTTAATTTGTGAATCAACATGTTGAACTCTTAACTATTTGGAGATGGTGAACATTTCATGTATTTGATTACTAAATTGACTCAGTTTTGGCGTATTATCGATGACTACTTATTCTGGGGATTTTGCTAACATTATTGTAAACGTCCCAACGTAAATTTATTGCGTTTGATAAGTGTACTTCTGTCTGTATTGTAATTGAATATCATAGGACTACTGGCCGTTTTTTGAGATGTTCTTTGTTGAGCAGACATCATTCAACACAATTCGGTGTCGTATTCATCGATTACAGACCTTAGACTAGAACCCTTTTCATTAAATTAGTCATTTATCGTTTTTTTATGCTTGTATGGTAGTGAAACATGGAAGATAAATATTTTGGACAAGTAGAGAATAGAATCTTTCGAAATGTGGTGCTACAGAAGAATGCTGAAGATGAGATGGATAGATCACATAACTAATGAGGAAGTATTGAATAGGATTGGGGAGAAGAGAAGTTTGTGGCACAACTTGACTAGAAGAAGGGATCGGTTGGTAGGACATGTTCTGAGGCATCAAGGGATCACTAGTTTAGTATTGGAGGGCAGCGTGGAGGGTAAAAGTCGTAGAGGGAGACCAAGAGATGAATACACTAAGCAGATTCAGAAGGATGTAGGTTGCAGTAGGTACTGGGAGATGAAGAACCTTGCACAGGCTAGAGTAGCATGGAGAGCTGCATCAAACCAGTCTCAGGACTGAAGACCACAACAACAAATTTTTGTGTATTTCATAAACTCGCAATTATTGTGCATGCAGAGACTACTTGACTACAGGATCACACGTGCAGGTTACTATTTGCAGCGAATTTACTGAGCCGGCCGCTGTGGCAGAGCGGGTCTAGGCGCTTCAGTCTGGAACCGTGCTACCGCTACAGTCGCAGGTTCACATCCTGCCTCGGGCATGGTTGTGTGTGATGTCCTTCCTTTAGTTAGGTTTAAGTAGTTCAAGGTTCTAGGGGATTGATGACCTCAGATGTTAAGTCCCACTGAGCTCAAGGCCATTTGAACCATTTTTGAATTTGCTGCCAGACGTGAAAGTTGACGTGACCCTGCGACTAAATCGAGCTACTCTTTTTAAACACAGCCGTGCATAGCCAAAGAACCTAAGATACGGGCAATAAGAGGCAAAGGCGCAAATGATTTGCTATTATGGTCTGCTGTTTAGAGGAGCAACTCAGCAGCCGTAAACGTTAAGTACAGTCGCAATGTGTTGAAAAACAAATATCACGTGTCATTGTAGAGATGAATGGCATGAGAACGGGATCTCATTAACTCCTGATGAAGGCTGTCATCTGTGCGAATCGAATGAACGGGTCATTATCACCCACTGAATTCAAAAAGAAATATAGCAATATATAAAAAATTATATTCGACTGTAAGAAATCTCATTTTTCTGTGCTTACTCTCGCAACATATAACGTTTCAGTGGCAATTAAAAAGCAAGAAAGAGCCTTGACAGGCTGTTTTTAATTGGAAAGTAATTTGTTTACTGTTAATTACATTATGTCAGTTGCATCACCACATTTAAATTATTTGCCACCGTTATGAAATGTCAGTCACAGTATATATACATACTTCTATGCTGTGGGCACAGCGCATTCGTGCTACCACGTATTAAAATTCCATCTTTTTTTAATGTTCTGGTATAGCTGTACAGTGCAGTATTCACTTTTGCCGTCGGTTTGCGGAATGCCGACAGTTGTTGTTATATTTCTGGTATCAACTTTCTTCTACTTTATAACTGATTATTCTTGAAATCGTGATGTTGTTTATTCTACATAAACCGAAATTCACTCAGTAGCTCCTAATTTACACTATAGTAAGGATTATCGTTTAAATATACCATCACACAGAGTCGCGATAGTGCAACAGTAATTCTACGCCGACTTCATACAGTAGATTTATAAAACGAAAATGAGCAGCAAGCATGAAATTATCAAAATAGATCACTACATCAGAATGATTCCGCCTATTAGAACAGCTTATTGTTTTTGCTCATCCCAGTCCAAGTTACTGATATCACGGGTGAGTGGCTCATAACATCTGCTGTCGATCAATTTCGTATTTATAGTTTTGAATTCCATAATTTCATTACTATCATTCCATATACCTATATAGATTATTTTGTGTAGAAAATTAGTCCATTTATGATGCTTTCTTTACCTATGTTTCTCTTTATCGTTAAACGTGAGCTGAACCACTATTACTGGATTGTCTACTGTCTGAAACCAACTTGTTTCTTTCACAGAGTTCAATACTACTATGAACAATTCGCTTATATATGACTTTTTGCTTGTTACGTTTGAAACAATTTAAAGACAATCGTTACACACATTATCAAGATAAATGATTTAATATTCATTACTCAGTTTTACACTAATCTAAAAATTTGAGTTACAGTGAATCGCACAAACCTTTATCGTTGTTTCCGATAGAACTAGCTTCAGAAAAATTTTGTCAATTTTCTTTTCCGAAAGTATGACTAGTTATCAGTTGGCCCTGTTTTTAGTGGTATGTAGGAGGTTTAATCAAACTAAAATGTTTCTTCTGTTATATCAGTTGCTTCTAACTACAAACAGCCTTCTTAAACTTGTTACAAAATACACTCTCTTGTTATAGTGTTACTCATCCTGTACTAAGCCTTTAGTTTCTTATATGCATATTAATTATTTAGTTCAGAGACTACTCCACTAATAGCTACTATCTTCATTCGGTAAACTATTCTGCAATAGATCTTGAGCTTGAATGACTTATAGGAGCCATAAATGAAAAGAAGTAAAAGGCTCCTAATTTAATGTCTTATAATTCGCAATAGGTAACAGACCAACAGTATTTAGTCTATTTTTGCTTCATTTTTACTATATTCGGTGTTATGTTACACTAAATGAACGTGTAGTTCTAAATCTTGTACCAGAACAAAATATAGAAAGACCAAAATAGTTTTCTTTTACGTATTATTTAATATTTTTGTGTGAAGCACGTTTTCTAGAACAGCTGCTGCATGAAAAGAAGCGGTTCTCGTTAAAAGTGTCAAAATAGATGTTCAAGAAAATCGACGAGAATGCTACATTTCGCAACTCAGACAAAGCTGCACGTAGCTTCCCTGCCAGAACGAACTGTTGTTTCTTTAATTTTTAATGGTTAACCCAGTTCGTGCCACTTCATAATCCGGCAATGAGTTTCAGACTCATTGAATCAGATTTTACTGCGAAACACTTAAAAATGTTTTTGTTTGATATTTCTCTGAACTGTGTGATCTTTGCTTAACATGGTACTCAAAAGGCGCAAACTTTTTAATAACCAAAGATTTGAGTTATATTCTGCGCAGCACTATGTCTCATTGGAGTTTTGTTGCTATTTCAGTCACAGTGTGATATCTGCAGCCTTGTATAAATTAATTAATTCTTCCATTGTTGCGTAATGCGAAAGCAATTCGAGGTCGATCGGTACGAAACTTGTTCCCTCTTTGTAACGTTCTCAGGCACCTTAACCACTATCTCACCGTCAAATAGTGAGTATTGGGAACGAACTGTACATGCCCCGCGTTCAGCCAGCCTTAGTCGCACGCGGAACGTTTGAAGCTACCTTCTGTCAGCGGTCACTTTTGTGTTACAGTGGACTCCTCTGATCCCTGATAGCGTAACGGATTTCTTAGAGAAAAGGACAAATTTTTCAGTGTCACTGCGTCCAAAGATAGCGCCCAATAAAAAATTTTGTAATTATACCTCCTGTATACATCGAAGCTACAATAATTTACCTTCAATGTAATTCAACGTAACAGGAATTACTGTCTTCGTTAAAATCTGTTCACCTCTCTGTTTGTGTTGTGCCATCACAATTAGTTAGTTGGATTAGAGAGCCGTTTTCTTGATGAACATGAATATGTCATTGATGGAGTAGATTAACAGTGCGTTTCGATATTTTCAAGAGTTTCATTTTAGGAATATTTGAACATTTATGTCTGTAAACGAGTCAGGTTTTCATGAGCAATGCATGACAGACAGTACCGATTTTTTCAACAACAACACGAAATCAAAGAGTCCTTAACAGTTTAATCACACAAGCTGTATCAGTAGGCACTAGTTCTCTCAAAGACACGCCTCATGAGAGGCTCTATACTTTCCAGTCAGTAGGTATCTTGGTTACTGTTTTTGTCTTCTTCAGAGCCCCTGACTTAAGCATTTACCAGAGTATAATGATTGGGTGTATTTAATAGCCTATATAAGTGAGAAATTTACTAGCGTCGTTTTAACATACGAAGGAACAAACGATTTACAAACAGATATCGGATAGTTAGCCTTTTATATGTCATGGTCAAAATTGTAAAAGGAGCATAAGACTGAATTACCATTTTGTATGTGATTCACAGAGATTCATCAGTTGCAATAACTGCAGCTGAGAAACAGGACTGTGATTCCATCTACGTTAGCATACTGAAGAATACTGCCGAGAGCTGCCGTGTCTTGCAGTAGAGTGTAGCTATTAGTATCGTTGTCTGGCGCCATGCGGGCTGCCAGTTCAAACTCACTAGACCAGGATCGGTTCGTTGTTATTTAATGGGTCTTGTAATATCTTATGTTTGTATATTCTGGAATATTCGATGTATACATAAACAGGAGTACTCTCCGTCCAGGAGGACAGTTCTGAGTGTATGTTGGCGTCAGTTACAGACCTGCTTTCACTATTGATCTTCACTGACAGCCTTCGGATCTAGACTTGATCGTGATTTGGACACGGCAACACAC
Source organism: Schistocerca piceifrons (assembly GCF_021461385.2). NCBI lineage: Eukaryota > Metazoa > Arthropoda > Insecta > Orthoptera > Acrididae > Schistocerca > Schistocerca piceifrons. The sequence continues at coordinate 171,845,715 of NC_060139.1, forward strand.
TATGTCCGCCCCATTAATGTGACCACCTGTGAGAAGCCTGAATAGCGATATTTTGCAGTGCGCAGCGCTGCGAGGCATACAGGTAGAGAGCCAATGAGGTCCTGAAAGACATCGACATGGATGTGGAAATGTGCGGCTACAGTGCCCTGGTCACTTGTTTCCCGATTGAGGATCCGTGGCGCGAACAACCAAATCGAGGAGTTTCGTGGCCGAGGGAGCACGGTAAACTCAACTTGGTGGTATTCGAACCACACCGCACGTTACATCTATTTGTATTTATTTTCTAATGTGATTTACAAGCTAGCTGCAACTACTGTGCTTCATTCTATGTAGGTATGACAACCAACAAGCTGTCTGTCCACATGAACGGCCACCGACAAATTGTGGCCAAATTGCAAGTGGACCACCCTGTTGCTGAACACGCTGCCAAACATGATACCCCTCAACTCAATGACTGCTTCACAGCCTGTGCCATATCGATCCTTCCCACCAACGCCAGCTTTTCTGAATTGCGCGGGTGGGAACTTTCCCTGTAATACATCCTACATTCCCGTAAACCTCCTGGCCTCAACCTTCATTAGTCACTCTCCTCACCCATCCAGCCCCCTCCCTGTTCCCATTCCAGCAATACACAGCCGTCATTTCGCCGTCACACACAGTCTTTTAATTTCTTTTTATTTCTCTCCTTTCCGCTACTTACCCCGTCCCCCCTCCGCACCTTCACTCCTGCCCTCCGTCTAAACTGCAACACTTCACTGTTGGCGCTCCCACCATACTATCCCTCCCCCTTCCTGCCCCAGCCTCGTCTTTACCCCCACGCAGTCATCACCCCCATCAAGCGCTGGTGTTGCTGCTCGCAGTGTGGTTTCAGCTCTCTGAGACTGCAGACGTGTGTACAAGTTGTGTTTGCATGAATGTGTGTGTGTTTGTGTGTGTCTACTGCTGACAAAGGCCTCAGTGGCCAAAAGCTATAATTGTGTGAATCTTCTTGTTGTATCTATAGCGACATAGCATCTCCCCTATATGGTGAGTAACAACTTTCCTTCTCTGCTACTATATTTATTTTTTCTTACTTTAAGCGTCTAAGTCAGTGCAATAAAAACATACGGCCATTTATGTCACATATTTCGGTACTTGCAAAATCACTTATCAAAACCTGTAGTGTACTTCCCGTTGTCATAAATCATGAATCGCGACAGGGACAAGAGCAGACAGACTAAACGCATCTGCAATTGCCACCTAACATAGCACGTTAATGTTACTCTTATATTGACAAAAAGAATGACAAATTACAATAGCAAGTGCGAAATTACACATAAAATTTAAACTTAAAGTTGGTACATTCTAGAAAGTTTTGGAATTCCTGTGAGCTATATCATATCAGTTTGAAAATCGATAACATGCTCGATTACCAGAATGGGTAATGTATCTATATAAACAACCTATCTGAACAACTCCATTCGCGCTTACGTGGACTTTTTTTAAATTTTTATCTTTAATATCATCAATTATTGTACGGGGGTTGGAACTTTAATAGTTACACTCCTTTGACTTAAGCCCTCGTAATTTCAACTCGATTTCTAAACTGAAGGAAACACTTCATGGAATTCGCTGCTGATCTGCTACAAATTCGTTGGGCAATAGACAGCGCCACTCGACCTGACAAAACAACTGGCACTCGTAAGAGTATCCTACGACTTCCACATCGCTACCAACGGGTCATACACAATGCTGGTGACTACTTTGAGGGTCAGTAAGACTTTGAACACGTATCTGTTTTGTACGAGCTGTAAACAAAACTTGTTTTTGTGGTCTTCAGCCCTGAGACTGCTTTGATGCAGCTCTCCGTGTTACTCTATCCTGTGCAAGCTTCTTCATCTCCCAATACCTACTGCAACCTACATCCTTCTGAATCTGGTTAGTGTATTCATCTCTTGGTCTCCCTCTATGATTTTTACCCTCCACACAGCCCTCCGATACTAAATTGGTGATCCCTTGATGCCTCAGAACATGTCCTACCAACTGATCCCTTCTTCTAGTCAAGTTGTGCCACGAACTCCTCTTCTCCCCAGTTTTATTCAATACCTCCTCGTTAGTTATGTGATCTACCCATCTAATCTTCAGCATTCTTCTGTAGCACCACATTTCGAAAGCTTCTATTCTCTTCTTGTCCAAACTATTTATCGTCCACGTTTCACTTCCATACATGGCTACACTCCATACAAATACTTCCAGAAACGACTTGCTGACACTGAAATCTATACTCGATGTTAACAAATTTCTCTTCTTCACAAACACTTTCCTTGCCATTGCCCGTCTACAATTTATATTCTCTCTGCTTCGACCATCATCAGTAATTTTTCTCTCCAAATAGCAAAACTCCTTTACTACTTTAAGTGTCTCATTTCCTAATCCAATTCCCTCAGCTTCACCCGACATAATTCGACAACATTCTATTATTCTCGTTTTGCTTTTGTTGATGTTCATCTTATATCCTCCTTTCAAGATACTGTCCACTCCGTTCAGCTGCGCTTCCACGTCCTTTGCTGTCAATGACGGAATTACAATGCCATCGGCGAACCTCAAGGTTTTATTTCTTCTTCATGGATTTTAATACCTACTCCGAATTTTTCTTTTGTTTCCTTTACTGCTTGCTCAATATACAAATTGAATAACATCAGGGAGAGGCTACAATCCTGTCTCACTCCCTTCCCAACCACTGCTTCCCTTTTCATGCCCCTCGACTCTTATAACTGCCATCTGCTTTCTGCACAAATTGTAAATAGCCTTTCGCTCCCTGTATTTTACCCCTGCCACCTTCAGAATTTCAAAGAGAGTATTCCAGACAACATTGTCAAAAACTTTCTCTGGAAATGCTAGAAACTTAATCTATTTTCTAAGATAGGTCGTAGGGTCAGTATTGCCTCACGTGTTCCAATATTTCAACGGAATCCAAACTGATCTTCCCCGAGATCGACTTCTACCAGTTTTTCCATTCGTCTGTAAAGAATTCGCGTTAGTATTTTGCAGCTGTGACTTATTAAATTGATAGTTCGGTAATTTTCACATCTGTCAATGCCTGACCTGCTTCCTTTGGGATTGGAATTATTATATTCTTCTTGAAGTCTGAGGGTATTTCGCCTGTCTCATACATCTTGCTCACCAGATGGTAGCGTTTTGTCAGGACTGACTCTCCCAAGGCTATCAGTAGTTCTAATGGATTTTTATCTACTCCTGGGTCCTTATTTCGACTCAGGTCTTTCAGTGCTCTGTCAAACTCTTCACCCAGTATTATATCTCCCATTTCAACTTCATCTACATCCTCTTCCATTTCCATAATATAGTCCTCAAGTACATCATCCCTGTATAGATCCTCTATATACTTCTTCCAACTTTCTGCTTTCCCTTCTTTGCTTTGAACTGGGTTTCCATCTGAGCTGTTGATATTATTGCAAGTGGTTCTCTTTTCTCCAAATGTCTCTTTAATTTTCCTGTAGGCAGTGTCTATCTTACCCTTAGTGAGGTTAGCCTCTACATCCTTACATTTGTCCTCTAGCCATCCCTGCTTAGCCATTTTGCACCTCTTGTCGATCTCATTTTTGAGAAGTTTGTATTCCTTTTTGCCTACTTCATTTACTGCATTTTTATATTTTCTCCTTTCATCAATTAAATTCAATATTTCTTCTGTTACCCAAGGATTTCTACTAGCCCTCGTCTTTTTACCTACTTGATCCTCTGCGGCCTTCACTACTTCATCCTTCAAAGCTACCCATTCTTCTTCTACTGTATTTCTTTCCCCCATTCCTGTCAATTGTTCCCTCACGCTCTTCCTGGGACTCTGTACAACCTCTGGTTTAGTCAGTTTATCCATGTCCCATTTCCTTAAATTCCCACCTTTTTGCAGTTTCTTCAGTTTTAATCTACAGTTCATAACCAATAGATTGTGGTCAGAGTCCACATCTGCCCCTGAAATGCCTTACAATTAAAACCTGGTTCCTAAATCTCTGTCTTACCATTTTATAATCTATGTGATTCGTTCTAGTATCTCCAGGCTTCTTCCATGTACACCGCTGTAAATAAATAGTTGCTCAAATGGTTCAAATGGCTCTGAGCACTATGTGACTTAACATCTGAGGTCATCACTCCGCTAGAACGTACAGCTACTTAAACCTAACTAACCTAAGGACATCACACAAATTCCATGCCCAAGGCAGGATTCGAACCTGCGACCATGGCGATCGCACGGTTCCAGACTGAAGCGCCTAAAACCGCTCGGCCACAATGGTCGGCTAAATAGTTGGCACTATTAAAGTTCCGTTCCTCGTAAATGCTTAAACTCCGTTACGAATCAGGAAGTGAATGTTTAATCATAGGTGTGGGCAACTTTCTCCAGCTACGTGGAGAAAAGACGCGCGTTACGCTCTCTAGCTGGTGAGTGTTGAGGTTGTAACTGTTCTGTTGGCAGAAGAGCCAACACCGTGTTACTAGTGGAGGCCGAAATGCACGCGTTTTAGCTCACGCAGGCTGGCGTGAGGAGGGAAGTACTTTACTGACGTGAGGTCTGTAACATGACAAGGAACTAGAATTCAGAAAGCGGATGTAATTAGCTTGATACTTAACTTTAATCCATTAATGATGAACGTCGCTCTTGACGGTACATGATTCGCAATATTATCTGTTCAGAATAGTAACTGAATATGGTGCCTTGCTAGGTCGTAGCAAATGACGTAGCTGAAGGCTATGCTAAACTGTCGTCTCGTCATATGAGAGCGTATGTAGACAGTGAACCATCGCTAGCAAAGTCGCCTGTCCAACTGGGCGAGTGTTAGGGATTATCTCTAGACTAGACCTGCCGTGTGGCGGCGCTCGGTCTCCAATCACTAATAGTGGCGACACGTTGGTCCGATGTATAATAACGGACCGCGGCCGATTTAAAGGCTACCACCTAGCAAGTGTGGTGTCTGGCGGTGACACGACAGTAACTTATAATAAATAAATGTCAAACGGAAAGTACTTTGACCCCAATTTCATTTTTTTTTTAATTTTGTGTGTTGGTCCCTGGATGCTTTCCTATTTCGAAACTTTTGTTAGTAAGTATCTATATTATCTCAAGACACTGAAGCAGGACGTTTGCTGCAAGGTAAGGCGGTTCCCTCGCGTGCGCCGATGTTTGCAAAAGATACGCGATGTCGCGGCCACAGCAGCTGCTCGCCGTCCCTGCAGTGAGGTAGGTGGAGGCCTGAGGGACCCACACGGTGTTCTCAGCTTCCAAGTTTCACCGCCTTTTCAGAGAGCAGCACACAGGAGGGCTCTGAGCGTCGACGTCGCAGCGCATAGCCGGAAGTTACGCGCGGCCTGGTGTTGGGAAGAGCACGGGAGACTCATTTTCCTGTGGGAACAACCGGGGCGTGCCTGCGCGCACACGTCGCTTGCTGCAAGGCGCTACGACGCGAGGCTTCTCGCGTTTTAGAGCGCTTTATCCCTCGGGAAAACAAGAGTGGTTATCCCGCTGTACCCGACTCTTTTACTCGTGTCGTAGAGTGTACAGATGGAATTTTTACATGGTTCAGAAGCCAGCCAGGAAAAAAAAGTCATCGTTAATTTAGCTCATGTCACTACCTGCGTGAGAATTTCATCTATAAATTTCGTAACACTGCACTACTAGAACCAGCGTAGCACGTGGTTAGATACGGGATCCCTGAAAGAATCACTAGCAGGTGAAGCATAACCTTAAAAATCATCGATTAGTGTTGTGTTATGTCAACTGAAAGTAGATGTGGAGAAAGCAAAGGGAAGAGGAGCGGACTATTGATGTCAGCTGCATTGCGACTCAGAGCTGCGAATACTGCTGCGTGTCTCTTCTTTCGGGACATGCACGTAAGAACAGACACAACGCATTCATATAAGTGATCGTCGTCCATGGAAATGAATCCATCCATTCAGTGCGGATACACGATTACGTTCGATCGGGAATTTCGAAGTAGTGAGCATGGAGGACATGGATAGATGGAGCTAGGTGGGAATGTGGGTCGGCCGATAGGCGTGCAGAGACAGTGTGGATAATTGCTGTAAACACTGTGTCCGGGTGACACACACATTTTCCCTCGTCGCCGCTCGTTCCTCATAGTCCCAATGCAGCTGATATTAATACATCCCTTCCCTTTTTTTTCTCCCCAGCCCATCTTCAGTTTACATAATACGGTTGTGGATTGTGCATGGTATCTGTTTTTTCGGACATGTCCGAGAGAACATACACAACGCATTGAAATGGTTAGTCTTGTGTTACATGACGAACTATTTGGCTTTCGCGAAGGCAAAGGCACAAGAAGAGCAGTTCTTGCTTCACACTTGATAATGGAACCACGATTTAAGGAAAATCAAAACACGTTCTTAAGATGTACTGTCCTAGAAAAAACGAAAATGTTGGAAGATGTTGGCGTTGTTCATAAAAACAGGGATAAACTATAGAGAACGACGGGTAATATGCAACATGTACACGAACGAGGAGCGAATAAAAGAATGAAAGGTCAGCAACGAAGTGATGGCATTAGTGCCCCTACTGCATAATCTCTACATCGAAGAAGCAGTGATAGAAGTATAACAAAGGTTCAAAAGAAAGGTCAAATTTCAGGATAAAACAATAACAATCATATAATCCGCTGATGATATACAATGTGTTACAAACTTATAGAGCTCGTACAGTGGAGTTGGCACGTAATATTTTGAGTAGGAACCGATGTCCGGAAACCTACCGTTTCCATTCCACGACGGTTTCAATTGAGGTGTTTATCGCATCTACTTATCCTCGAGGAACTGAATTAGTCGTTAACACGGTACAATTATTGGGTAACAGTTCGAAAGGAAACGTTACGAAACATCAATTTAGCACTTAAAAAACCCTTATTTTTATTAACACTTGAACAGTACGTGTTTACTTTGTCCCAAACGAAAAAAGGAACTCAGCGTGCTGTACATACAGAGCACTACTGATGCACTACGACAGCGGCTCAATGTGGCGACCAGCGAAGTTGTTACAGACATCGTACATACAAAGCTTCTTCTGGTACACACTCACCATTCCACCTGGTCCCTCTTCAGTTTCTAATACAGCGGCCGGAACTCGTGCCAGCTTATGATCCTCTGTCCTTACAGGGGTCTCGACAGTTAAGCTTTGCATGCGACCCCACAGGAAGTAATCCATTCCAGTCAGCTCGGTGACTGTGGTGGCCTCGCAGTTGGACTACCTTGGCCTGTCTATTTTTCACCATATCTTGTGTTCAGATGTCTCTGTACTGCACGTGAAAAGTGAGGTGGTGCGCCCTCATGCCGCTACCGCGTTTCCTGATGGACATCTGGTGACCGTCTGACGCAGTACAAGCCATCGTGTCTACCCTATTGCATACCAGGGCAAGCAACTCTGACATTTTTCTCTTTCCCTAAGCGACGTGATCGCGTTACACATCTGAACTGAAACAGTCACTCCCCTCTACAAGTCTCAAACGTTTGCAACGGGAATTTCCGAATACCTTGTACACTATTCTGAGTGGAAGAGGAGGACAGCTGCAGAATGTTGACTGGAACGAACAAACATTTGAGAACGTACTATGGATTTGGAATAAACCAAACAAAGATGAAATTAGTGAGCAGTAGCAGAAATGAGAGCAGCGCCAAACTTGATATCAAATTACGGACTGCGAAGTAGACGAAGGGTATCTGCTACTTTGTAATCAGAATAACATATAAAGCAGAATATGAGCACAAACGTATCACAAATAAGGAGGGCATTTCTGACCAAAAGAAGTCTAACAGTAGTAAACGTTGGCCTTAATTAGAGGAATAAATTTCTGAGAATGTACGTTTGGATAACAGCGTGGTATGGAAGTCAATCTTGGATGCTGGGAAGAGCGGAACAGAAGGGAATCGAAGCATTTTAGATGTTCTGCTATACAAGAATGTTGAATATTAGGTGTGCCTATAAAGTAAACTTAAGTGGACCGATGAGGTATACAGTGAGGAGATGAGGGTAGAAAACTGTGGAAAACATTGACAAGAAGTAGGGAGAGGATTGTAGGGCATGTGTCAGGAGATGAAGTAATAACTTACATGATACTTTAGAAACGGTATAGGTTAGGATTCCTTATGAAGAGCAGCAGTAGAGCACTAGAGCATGGTTACGTAGAAAACATGTTACGACGTAAAGTCAGGGCTGGCACGCCAGTCGGGAACGACAGGGAGCAGCAGGCTATAAGAAGATGTCAGCCAATTGCATGCTGATCAAACTCCCTTCCAGGACGACAACGTCACAGCAGCGGCCCCTGTGTGAAGAGGGCAAAAGAGCTGCGCCCGACTGGTGGCAGCCCACCTTGATAGCAGCGTCAACGATAGTCACTTCGTTAAGAATCTCTATGTAGCACAGACTTGTGATTGTCTATAGCGGAGAGCCGCGCGGGATTAGCCGAGCGGTCTGAGCGCTGCAGTCAAGGACCGTGCGGCTGGTCCCGGCGGAGGTTCGAGTCCCCCCTCGGGCATGGGTGTGTGTGTTTGTCCTTAGGATAATTCAGGTTAAGTAGTGTGTAAGCTTAGGGACTGATGACCTTAGCAGTTACGTTCCATAAGATTTCACACACATTTGAACATTTATTTATTTATTTATTTATTTTTATAACGAAGAAGACTGATTATTTTGCATGTCGCCTTTTGCTCGCGACACATCTATCGAAGTTAAGTATTGTAATTTGTCTTATAGTAATAAAACTCATTAATATGAGTCGTTTGATAGTTTGTCTAGTGAACCAAGTATGCAGGATCCTAGACACAACAATATTGGTAACGAGGTGTAAGGGCAACAAAGCGACAACCTGTTAACGTTTCGAAGCCCGAACGACAACTGCATTAGGGAACAATTTCTCAATGAGGCGAAAGACTGCATTTCCTACTGCTGAAATTGTAATGTAGTTTCATAGTAACTGATACTTTGTGAGCCGTCTCTGTCGTGGGTTTTTGTGTTTCGCTGACGCCTTAATTGTACCTTATCTTTTCTTTGCAGGGGTGTGTTTACGTGTTTTAACATTGTATCTTACAGAGTTTTTTCTATTCAGTGTTTTCAGGTGGGCGTTGCAGAGATTTTCTTTGCTTTTGTGCTTCTTTTTATTGCTTCCAATGTTTGTTTATTGCATTTGCCTATTTCAAAACGAGTAACCCACCTCCCCCACCCCCTGCTCAGGCACCTCAGCTGCAAGCTATAGTTGCAATGCAGCTAACACAACTGTTTCACTTTAGACGCAGCAGATTGTAACCCTTCTTAATACGGTACAGCAGATTCTCGCAAACCAAGCCACAAACGCTGCACAACAAGCAACAACTGTAGCTCTGAGTGCTGTACTGCCTTTTCGCCAGTTTAACGAAAAAGAAGAGGCATAGTATTAAGCCCACATCATTCGTCACAAAGTATGAAATGGTTCATATGGCTCTGAGCACTATGGGATTTAACATCTGAGGTCATCAGTCCCCTATAACCTAGAACTACTTAAACCTAACTAAAATAAGGAATCATACACATCCATGCCCGAGGCAGGATTCGAACCTGTGACCGTAGCTGTCGCGCGGTTCCAGACTGAAGCATCTAGAACCGCTCAGCCACAGCGGCCGGCAACAAAGTATCAGTTACCGTGAAGCTACATTACTATTTTTCAAAGGTAGGAAATGCAGTATTTCGCCTCATCGAAAAATTGTTCCCTAGTACCATTCCGAGTGAACTTCCCAATTATAAGGTTATAGGTTCTCTAACTAACTATTATGATCAGTAAGTGAATGTGGTGGTAGCTAGGTACCAATTCTTCCGTTGCAAGAAAAGGTCAGAACAAAATTATCGTGAGTGGGTCACAGATTTGTAGCGTATGGCGAGGAAATGCAAATTCAAATATGCTTCTGGTGCTTTATATTCAGATGTTATGTTGCGTGATGCGATCGTATACAATATAACTGATGTCAACCTTAGGGAACACAGTTTGAAACAATCACATCCATCATTTCATCACTTAGTGCAAATTCTTGATCACTATGATTCAGCCGGCAGCGGTGGTCTAGCGGTTCTAGGCGCTCAGTCAGGAATCGCGAGACTGCTACGGTCGCAGGTTCGAATCCTGCCTCGGGCATGGATGTGTGTGATGTCCTTAGTTAGGTTTAAGTAGTTCCAAGTTCTAGGGGACTGATGACCACAGATGTTAAGTCCCATAGTGCTCAGAGTCATTTTTGAACTATGATTCAGGTGCCACAGCGGCCAATATATTCGAGTAGCCGCAATCTGTCGGGTTGACTCATTCTTTGCTCACGACTGGCCCAGTAGACAGCAACAGCTCACGTCTGCCAAGCCGTGTAAACAGGCGGCTACATCAATGAATATGATTAAGTCATGCCCTCGGTGCTATTCATGGCAAAAACTCCAAGAGTGCCCATCCAAACGAGCGCAGTGTTTCGCATGTGACAAGAAAGGTCACATACAATCCGTATGTTTGCAACGGATCAAATATACGAATTTAAGAATTTTGCCCACTCACAAAAACCTAGTACAAGGCCCATGTAATCAATGCAGCGTATTCAAAGTCTGCTGCAGGCATTAGCTAAACTAGCAAGCAAATAGTTTCTTCAGTGCTACACCAGTCCAATACACATTTTGTTCATTTGCATCGTAGTGGAAAACGTGTGAAATTTCAACGGCCTCTGTTACGTTGTTGAATCGTAACACATATGAACTGTTAGGCTCCCTACGCCTGTCTAAAGCTAGTACGTACTTCTTTACTATAAAAAACAGTCTTGATCACAATTTATTTATTATGGTGACCCGTTTCGACCACTACTGTGGTCATCTTCAGACCAATGAGTAAGAAGGAGGTTCTTACTCATTGGTCTGAAGATGACCACAGTAGTGGTCGAAACTGGTCAACGTAATAAATAAATTATGATCAAGGCTGTTTTTGATAGTAAATATTTATAACACATTGTCCACTGTTCACTCCCACAATGTATTCAAAAGTAATTTAGTACGTACTTGACGGCTTATAATGGACAAGACATTCCCATTGTCGGAAAATGTACTTTGCATGTCGTCGTAGCTTCGCTGTACAGCAAGGTGCGAATTTTGTTCAAAGTGACAGTGGACAGTCACGTGTGTCGAGCCCCAAAACTTTGCAAACAGAAGTGTTGCAGTTAGTTCACCAAGGACATTGCGGGATTGTTCGTACGGAACAGTTGGCGCGTCGACACTGTTCTTGGCAGGGTGTGGACGACCATATAGAACAGATCACGTCACAGTATCACCTATGTGCATAAAATCAGTCCTCTCCGCCACAAAAACTCTTTCCTTGGTCTAAGTCAAAATCACGGTGGCAACGTGTGCACATAGGCTTTGCGGGACTTTTTGGAACATTCGTTGGTTGATTGTGGTAGACTCTTATAGCATGTTTCCTACTACCGTGCCAGTGAACGTCACGAAGCAAAGTTGAGGCGTTGTCCTCTATTTTTTGCCTCGAAGGTTTGCCTGAAGTCATCGTGTCGGCCCTCAGTTTACGCCAAATGAATTTGAAACATTCTGTTAACGCAATGGCATCCAGCGTATAACTAGTGCATCGTTCCATCCACAGTCAAACGGCGAAGCGAAACGTTTTGTCAGAACCTTCAAGCAGCAGACAGTCAAACTTCGCAACTCTCACACTAGGGATCAAGCATTGCATCTGTTTCTCGCCCGGTATCGTTCTCATCAACGAGATGGATCATCGCCGGCGGAATTGCATCGCGGCCACCACCATTGGACACTGCTCAACCTGCTCCACTCTCCTCAGCATCCGGTACCAAAGGAAGGCTGTAAGTATCGCTTCGCGCCGCATGATATTGTGTTTTTCAAGGATTTTAGTGGCAGCTGACGGTGGGCGCGAGGCGAGATCGTTCGTCGACTTGGCGCATGGCCTGTATCTTATTTCAGGCCCAGCCAGATAGCAACGCCGAAATCACAATAAAATTCACCACTGTTATCGGCATGGTGCCCCTTCCCCCAGATTCACGAGTCCCGATTGCAGCAGCCGCCAGAAGGTGTCACCACGAGCCTCCGCCTCCTCTCGTCCTACCGATGGAGCTGGACCCGTCCACGCCGCAGCAGCCTACGCCTCCTACATCTTCTTATGGGCCTCAAGAGGTGGACGCGTAACCTTCTGGGGGATGTCTCCACCGCCGGATGGCGGGGTACGACCAGAAGTCTGACGTCTGCTGCAGCCACAGCTTCCGGTCCATCAGAGCGTCCACGCACTCCTGCCTCCCCTCCCGTTGTCGTGCTTCGTATATGACGAAGGTCCGTCACCTTGCAGGGGGAGGAATGTTACGGCGTAAAGTCAGCGCCAGCACGTCAGTCAGGAATGACAGGGAAGGGAAGGCTATCAGAAGAAGTCAGCCAATCGCACGCTGACCGACTTCCCTTCCAGGGCGACAACGCGACAGCAGCCGTACCTATGTGGAGAGAACATAAGCGCCAGACCCAGATGGTGGTAGCCCTTTTCGACAGCAGCGTCAACGATAGCCACATCGTTAGGAATCTCTATGTTGGAAAGACTTGTCTTTGTCTGTTCTGAAGAAGACTGTTTATTTTGTATATCTCCCTTTGCTTGTGATACTATTGTAATTTGTCTTCATTAAAACGAATTGTTCGATTGTTGGTCTAGCGGACTGACTATGCACGATTCCTAAAAAGAACAAAACAGATTATTTAAATGTGTTGTTGAGCTGGCGCCATGTGTCGAATTGGAAATTAAAGTGGCTTAAGGGGACATGCTCGTGAAAATGACCAAAAATTTGAAAAATATTTTCTTGGTCTACAGAAAAGAGCATTACATGGTGATTTCAAAAGTGTATAGTTTATGGGAATTATCATTTTCCGTTCCTTCTCAAATTGTGGTTGAACGTAATGTTGCATAGGGGCCACGCCAATCTGTCAGTTCGAAGATGCATTATGTTGTTCTTCCGTTTTCTCCATCGTTAGTTACGGATTGTTAACACAGGTTAATTCTAGAAGGCACTGACTCCCGGAACCAAAGTACAGGCATGTCTACAAGGCTATGGTTCAAATGTAAACAAGTATCTGAGAACATATTGATTTCGGAATTTCATACATGTGTGGTTTTGTAGTTATGGTGTGTTGTTTTGTTTCTGTGTGTGTTTTCTGCGCTACAAATGCCGAGAGTAAAGAAATTTAGCCCCAAACGAAAGTTTGGAGGTAACAAGTTCCAAATACAACCGAATAATACACATCGGCTGCTTCAAAAGTCGCCTGCGTAAACTGTGTCTACAGGCAGTGCTTCTAGACGTAAACTTTCGCTTTCTGAATGTAATGCGAACAAGCATTGTGAACAGCAATAAAGACGCAAATGTTATTGTGAACCTAAATATACTGTCAAGAATTTTGAAAACTGCTGTGAAATGGAAATACTGCAATTGTGAAGATAGTATTGACGTTTCTGAGAACATTTCAGCAAGGAAGGGTTTTTCAAGTCGGTTAGTGATTGCCTGTAACTCGCGTAAGATGCACAGTAATACTATGACATCGCCAGTAATTGATAGTCGACATTACAGTGTAAATATTCAGCTTGCTTATGCAATGCGATGTATTGGAAGGGGAAGGAGAGGTGCCCAGACGTTTTCTGCAGTGATGGATTTGCCTCCACCTCCTCTGAGGTTTGACAGATACAATAAATTAATACATAATGCTTTATGTGGTGTAAGTGAACATTTGGTGAACAGAGCAGCAGCAGAAGCAGTAGCCGTGCCTGAGAATACAGAGAATGTAGCAGCATTTGATGGATCTTGGAAGAAGAGAGGTCATACGTCTCTGAATGGGGTTGTAACTGCCACATTTATTGAAACTGGTAAGATACTAGATTATGAATATCTAACAAAGCACCGCCAGGGTTATTCAAGTAAATTTATTGGCACCCATGTTTGTGTAAAGAACTGCGATGGCCCAAGTGGAAACATGGAAACGAAAGGAGTTCAGTCATCGTGTGAGGTACGTAGGCTACCTTGGGGATGTAGACTGTAAAGGACACACTACTGTTGTTAATGACAGACCATACGGAGACAATCTGATAGAAAAGCTCGAATGTGTTGGGCATGTATATAAAAGAATGGGGGCTCGGCTGAGAAAATTATGTAGAAACTGTCAGACGGAAAACACATAGGTGATCCACGTCATCATACAAAAAGTGAAATTGATTCTTTGACTCAATATTATGGGCTAGCAATAAGGAGAAATGTAGGAGATTGGGAGAATATGAGAGGTGCTGTTTGGGCAACATGGTTTCACAGAGTGTCAACAAATGAAACCCCACAGCATGGTTTGTGTCCAAAAGAGGGAGATTCGTGGTGCAAGTACTGGTTGAGCAATGTTATAGGCATACAAAATACCCACAAGTATTCCTTACCACTTGCTGTAATGGAGGCTATTAGGCCTATATATAGTGATCTTGCAAATAAAAATCTACTTAGGATATGTGTGCATGGTCTCTCTCAGAATGCAAATGAAAGCTTCAACAGCTGTATATGAGAGAGATTACCCAAAACTGTATTTGGTGGGTTGACAGTGCTGAAGATTGGTGTAATGGATGCAATAATAACATTCAATGAAGGTGCAATTTCTGAAGAAATTGAACATCCAGACGGGAAGGAATATGGTTTCATCTCTAACCAAAGCAGAGACAGCTGCAGAAGCTACTACCAAGGAGTCAAGGATAAAGAAAAGAATGAAGAGAAAGAGTATGAAGGGTAAGGAAACAGGAGGACAACTGGAGTATGCAGCTGGAATGTTCTAAACGAGCATATTGATAAGTTAATAAATATGTAAATATTCTTTTGCGATTTACTGAAAATTTGAATTTTCGTCATTCAGGTATACTTTTCTCCTAAATGACTGAAGTTAAACTAGTAAAAATTAGTACAGATATTTAGAATGACCTGATCTACCTCCCTTGCCTACTATTTCCTAAAAAATTTATAACATGATAACGATGTCGGTGATATCCGAGCTACATTTTTAATATTTTTGTTGTAGCAGAATAAATTACTTGCCTTTCTCGCATATCAGAATCAAGAGAAGAAACTAGAGGGAGAAAATATTTATGTGAATGTTGTCTGTGCTCTGACTCCTTTTTCCAAGCTGTGCAGTCAGTGGTTCCAAAGGAAATGGTACCGTAGTGATATAGTGTTCCGTTTTTTATACTATTACAAATATTATTGTCAGTATCAAAATATAATAAATATCTCAATTATTTTTTGAGAAATTCTTTGACTAATGACCCCAATTGTGCATAAGAATTTTGAGCTATCTCTCATTTATAGACCACTTGCACTAAGAGGTTGAATATAATGCTAAAAATGCAGTTCATTCAGTGGCGTGTCCCCTTAAGACAACGTTTATTGGTCAGGTTCGATTCGCAGATAATCATTTACTCCAAGTATAAAGTGTTTGAAAGAACACGGCTACCAGCGGGAATGTCTTAGAGCGGTGGGAATAGTGTCATTCAAATGCCGTGTATGCACCATTTTCAGTGTCAGCAACGCCTTGGTCGGTTGAACACTGTGCACGCGTACTCGATGAGTTCGGATCGGTGATAGTGACACAGTGATCTTTCCGTTCCACCTTCTTCTTGAGCGACATGGCCGCCTCCGGGACAAGAAAACGATTTACACCGACTCGGAATTTTAGAGAAACACATTCAGTTTTTGAAAGGAAATCTGCTGGATGCCTTCGCAATGCAAAAGGACCACAATAACTCCTAATCAACCTTGTGGCCAGCATAGGAGCATGTGGCAGAGAATCCATTACTGCCCGTGGTGATCACACAGCCTATTAGGAACAATGTCCCGTTCGTAATGTCGAGGGACCACCACGAACTATGATTATTACAATGTATTTATTATTTTTGAATAGATTTGTCAGTTCTGTTTGTCTCATTGTGTATTTTCTTCAGTTAACTTCTGTACTATACTGTACCATTTATTTCCATGCATGGTCCCAGTGCTATATATACGTACACACCCCGCCAGTCACCGTATGGTGCGTAGAAAATAGTACGTTGTAGCCTCTTCCCTTCCTGTTCCACACGCAAATAGAGCAGGGGAAAAAGACAGTCTATATGCCACCGTACGAGCCCGAGTTTCTCTTATAATACATTCATGGACCTTATGCTAAATATACAGGGTGTCCCATTTATTTTGACCACCCTAAATCACTGTTTGTTCAGATGCAAATTACAAAGTGTTTCAAGCAAATGTTCCTTAGCCGACAAGAGGACATCAACAAGCATGATTGACTTCGTTGTGGCGTTGTTTTTTACAAGATATGAACAGCGGTATGACTTTTTAAATAGCACCCTGTATTTTTATTCGGTAATTCATTTCCTCCCCTAAAGACCTATTCAAAAATGTATCACAGTGTACCATTCGCTCAAACACAACGTTATCAATTACATAATAAAACATTGACTTTGAGCCCGGGATCACAAACTCGTCCAGTTGCTAGAGTTGTCAGAAAACAAATGAAAACCAAGTAAAAACATAACACAAACTGACTTTCACTCTCCTGTACCATTGCTCAGGAGCAGAACATTCAAAGAAGCTCAAAGTGTGACCCTGGACAACGATACACTGGTGCACTCGTTGAATGATAGAATTATTTACTGCTTCCAATGTCACCTGCTGAATAGAATTACAAGCGAGCCCGATACATTTCTGCATGTCCTCTGTAGTTGTAGGAATATCGCGATAGACAATGTCTTTAATGCGTCCCAAAGAAAAAAGTCCAAAGGATTTAAATCAGGAGATCTAGCAAGGCAAGTAACTGTTCCTCCCCGACCAATCCATTTGGCAGGATACCTTCAGTTCAGAACACAACGTGCACGCAAGGCTTTATGTGGTGCTGGCCGGAGTGGCCGAGCGGTTCTAGGCGCTACAGTCTGGAAGCGCGCCAGCGCTACAGTCGCAGGTTCGAATCCTGCTCAGGCATGAATGTGTGTGATGTCCTTAGGTTGGTTACGTTTAAGTAGTTCTTAGTTCTAGGGGACTGATGACCTCAGAAGTTAAATCCAAAAGTGCTCAGAGCCATTTGAATCATTTGAACCAGCTTTATGTGCTGGACATCCATCGTGTTGATACCACATAAGCATTCTGGTTCTTAGCGGCAATTCATCCAGTAGAGGGGGAAGAACGCTTCTGAGGAAGTTGGCATACGCTGTGTCGTTTGGACTACCATCGATGAAATAAGGGCCAATAATTGTGGTACCAAGCATCCCACAGCAGAAGTTAACTCTCTCCCCATTGACGCTAATGTTCCACCTGTCTAAGCCATCGTGGGTTGTTGTTGGACCTATAATGCATGTTCCTTGTATTTACCTGTCCTTTATCTGAGAAATGAAATGAAATGATCGCATTTGCTGGCCGGGATATCCCCTTCGGGGTTCGGTTGCCGCATTGCAAGTCTTTTTAATTGACGCCATTTCGGTGACTTGCGTGTCAATGATGATGAAAATGATGATAAAGGACACACAACACAAAGTCCCCTACCGGGAATCGAACCCGGCCGTCCTTGCGTGGTAGGCGGTAACTGCCGCTGTGCTACGGAGGTGGGGAACATTCTTCTTTGAATAGAACATTGGAGAAGAAGTTCGGGTTGGCGAGGATTTCCTGCTGTACCGACTGACAGAACTGTATACTATTCTGAAATTCATCTCCACACAATTCTTGATGTAGGTGTACATGGAAAGGATGGAACCGGTGACGTGTAAGAATGCGATGTACACTGGTTTTAGGAATACTAATCTCGTGTTCAAGCTATCGTGTGCTCACAGGTGCATTCATAGCAGCGGAAGCGAGAACACTAACTTCAGCAGGTTCGTCTGTGCGAGTGCTACGACGATTGCGTTGTCGTGGGTTGAAACTTACCATTTCCTGAAGTGTCTCAACAAGACGAGAAAACATCCGTTGGGAAGGTGTGTTCTTGTTAGGATATCGCTCTCTGTACAGTTCCGCTGCCTGCGTAGCGGCCGGCCGCTGTGGCCGAGCTGTTCTGGGAGCTTAAGTCCGGAACCGCGCTGCTGCTACAGTCGCAGGTTCGAATCCTGCCTCGGGCATGGATGTGTGTGATGCCCTTAGGTTAGTTAGGTTTAAGTAGTTCTAAGTCTAGGGGACTGATGACCTCAGATGTTAAGTCCCATAGTGCTTAGATCCATTTGAACCTGCGTAGCATTTCGCCTACCTTCAACAACAACAACAATAAAAGAAACGTTATGTCGATGCAGTTTGTAGAAACGACAGCCTTTACTGTATGCCTACTCTTCACAACAGTATTTAAAAGGACTAAACTACTGTATCAAACGTTCCCATACATAAGATAACAGTATTGTAATTACTGTTCTGCTAACTTACATTCCCCATAGATGAGTGGCATTTCTACATTGTCTTCATTTGGTGTACATTCTACTCACACAACTCTTCAACTGATGATGGTTGACGGAATGACGGGTGTGCATTCTAGTTATGCTTATATTTGTCCTCTGTCAACGTCAGCACGTGGATGCGTTCTATTACCCCGAGTACCTGCACTAAGCGCTGGGAGCGTCAACGTCAATGTTGTGTTATGTAATTAATAACGTTCTGTTTCAGTGAATGGTACACCGTGATACATTTTTGAATAGGTCTTTAGGAGAGTAAATGAATTACCGAATAAGAAATACAGGATGCCATTTAAAAAAGTCATGCCGCTGCTCATATATTTGGAAAAAAAAACTACAACGAAGGCATTCATTCTGATCGATGTCCCCCTGACTCTAAAGAACATTTGCTTGAAACATTTTGTAATTTGCATCAGGATAGACAGTTATTTAGGGTGGTCAAGATAAATGGCACATACTGTATGTTAGCGCCATTTGGATCGTTCTGCACTCAGCTCCAAATGCCGATTCTCTATTCTCAAAAGCGTTTCTCGAAAAGAACGTCGCCTCCCCTCCAGAGATTCTAATTTGAGTTCCCGAAGCGTCGAGCTATCTCATTTGGCAGTGACTCATCATGCGGAAGCTACGTTGGTCCTTACTTTTTGCACACCAGAAGAGCATGGGCTATAATGAATCAGAAAATCAAACTCGAAACAGAGGAACAACAAGCATAAGATAGTTACCTGATAAAGAACACGTAGTTTCATCTACATAATACAAGTTTTATCAGTCACCAGGTAAATGCGCGAAGAATGTTGTTTATCTTCGGAGTCTTTTCTGTATCACTTCACATGGTACATCACGGGGATATTGGGTGGAGTTGTTGGGTCACTGGACACACAGCCGAAGTACAAGCTCCATGCAGCGAGGCACGGGGTACGAAATCGTCTGCGGTGATGGTGAAATGCATAGCACGTCACAGCAGGGAGCACTTAACAGACCTTTACATGAGCTGAGATTTATCAACTAATGCTTTGCTTGTGATTGGTAAATGTCATCGTGATGATGTTAGAGTATTGACTAATTTAACTGTATTAACGTCATACGGGATGACACTCAGGAGTAAATCGGTGTTTCAACACAATAGACTCACTTAATAAAATTTGCAGGAGGGAATGTAATCACGTTTGGTCAGACGACAAATGTCACGTTGTTTTACATTGCTGGTTCGTTTGTATGTGCACTACCTTAACCCTCTGTTTACTGCTTCCTGTTCTTCTAGCTGACTCCAATTTTTCTCATAATTCCGAACACCTTGCAACATTTTACACTGTCGATCACTTTTACCAGGTCAACAAATCCTATTAACGTGCCTTGATTTTTCTTTAGTCTTACTTCCATTATGAACCACAGCGTCGGGACTGCCTCGCTGATGGCTTTAACTTTTTTAAAGCCAAATTGACTGTCTTCTAACAAATCCTCAATTTTCTTTTCCTTCACGCTGCATATTATTCTGGTCAGTAACAAAGATGCTGATGTCTATGCGGCTGGTCCCGGCGGAGGTCCGGGTCCTCCCTCGGGCATGGGTGTGTGTGTTTGTCCTTAGAATAATTTAGGTTAAGCTTAGGGACTGACGACCTTAACAGTTAAGTCCCATAAGATTTCACACACACACACACACACAAGGAAGCTGATTGTGCAATAGTTTTCGCACTTCTCGACTCTTGCAATCTTCGGAATTATGTAGATGATGTTTTTCAGAAAGTCTGGTGGCTTACTGCCAGACTCATACATTCTACAGACCGAATTGAATAATCGGTTTGTTGTCAGTTCCCACACCGAATTTAGAAATTCCGACCATCCAAAGCTCTTTTTAACTCTGATTCCAATAATGATTCCCCTACATTTTCTAAACCGACTTCTGTTTCTAGCTGTATCACATCATCAGACAAGTTCTCTCCTTCCTAGAGGCCTTGAGTATATTCTTTCTACCTAACCGCTCTCTTTTCTGCATTTAACAGTGGATTTCCCATTGCAATCGTAAAGTTACCGGACCTGCTTTTAATTTCATGGAAAGTTGTGTTGACTTTGTTTCATGATGAGTCTGTTCTTCGGAGAACAATTCCTTTTTCGGTATCTCCACATTTTTCATGCAGCAGTTTCGCCTTAGGTTCCCTGCATTCTCTATTTATTTATTTCCTAAGTGTCTGGTATTTCAATATTCTTGAATTTCTGTGCCAACTTTTGCACTTCATTCTTTCGTCGATCAACTGAAATATTTCTTCAGTTATTCATGGTTTCGTAGCTGTTATCATCCTTGTGGCTATGTTTTCTTTCCAGCTTCTGTGAGTGTCCTTTTTGGTGATGTCCATTCCTCTTCAACTGAACTGCCCACTGAGCTACTCATTATCGCACTATCTATAGTGTAAGAACTTCATGCGCAGCTCTTCATTCATTAGTACTTCTGTATCCCAAACCTTTGCAGACTGGTTCTTCCTGACCAGCTTCTTAAACTTCAGCCTACTCTTCATCATTACTAAACTCTCTGTGTTTATATATCCTCATGGGTACGACTTACAGTCTAGCATCTGATATCGGAATCCCTGCTTGATCATGATGTCATCTAACTGGAATCTTCCCCTATCTATCGGACTTTTCCAAGTATACCTCCTCTTCTTCTCATTATTCGCTATTACTAACTGATATTTACTGCAGAAGTCAATTGGTTTCTCCCCTTTCTCGTTCGTACAACTGAGCTCTAATTTTTCCATGACACTTTCTTCTGCTCCCTCCCTATAACAGCATTCGAACCCCCAATGACTATTAAAGGCACGATACCCCAAGTTATATAACTGCTAGAGACGCAGCATTCAGTTCTCATCAACTGAGTGGCCGCGTGGTTTGAGGCGCCATGTCACGGATTCCGCTGCCCCTCCCGCCGGAGATTCGAGTCCTCCTTCGGACATGGGTGTGTGTGTTTTTCTCAGCATAAGCTAGTTTCAGTTAGTTTAAGCAATGTGTAAGTTTAGGGACCGATGACCTCAGCAGTTTGGTCCCTTAGGAATTCACGCACATTTTAACATTTTCTTATCACTCAACCACTCTCTCGCTCGGTTCACTCGTGGAGTTCATTCACTTGTTTTGTATCAACAGGCAGATAGACGTTGCAGCCTGCCGCCATGCTAATTAATAGCATGCTGTGGGTGCCATTACCTTGGAGTAAAACTCTCGGATTCCAGGTTTGCTACAGATTCCGTCGCATCACGTGATAACACATCGACCGACGCCCGAGTTCAGACCATGCACGCCTGAGATCGACTTTCCGGCTAATTACGTGCGGTTAACAGTTTCGTAAGTCCGACTACCTAAGACGCAACTTGCAAGGAATCTCTAGAATCCTCACCGTGAGTTAACAATTTCCATTTCATATCAGCACAGTATTCTCACTAGTTCGTTCTAAATTAGACTGACTTTACTTGTTTCTTACTCCGGGATAGAAGTCAATTAAAATAAATAAATGACGTGTGACTAGGGCCTCCTGTCAGGTAGACCGTTCACCGGGTGCAAGTCTTATGATTTGACGCCACTTCGGCGAGTTGCGCGTCGATGAGGATGAAATGATGATGGTCAGGACAACAAAACACCCAGTCTCTGAGCGGAGGAAATCTCCGACCCAGCCGGGAATCGAACCCACGCCCTTAGGATTGAACACTCAGGTACCGGGGGCAGAGAGAAGCTAATTGATCAGCTATCTTTTCATTTACTACATGCTATGGACTGAAGAGAACTTTTCTGACGCTTTAATAGTTTTTCTATTCCGAAAAAGTCACACGTGTGACGTCGCTGTTTCCACTAATTATCCGGCCTTGCGCATTAACAGCATTCAAAATCTGAAAGACTGCCTCAATTTTCGTAAGAATTGAACAATACAGCTAAATCAAGTTAATTTTCTGTTTCTTTGATGTAATCGTCCCACCTGTCTCAGTGTATTCATACAGCAATTTTCGTCAGAAGCACCTTCAGTAAGACCAGACGTAAGACGCAGTCATGGTCGCACTGACAGGAGAGATTAGCTGTAAGTAAAACGTTACTGCGAGAAGGGAAGGAGTGACAGGACAAAGCAATGGCCTGAGATCTAAAAGATCTATATCTACATGATACTCTCCAAGCCATCTAACGGTGTGTGGGGGAGGGTACTTCAGGTATTACTAACTGATACTCCCATCCCTTTTCCACTCACAAATGGTGCGTGGGAAGAGTGATTATCAGTGATCCTCTGTATTAGCTCTAATTTTTAGAGAGATGTATGCGGGAAGAAGCAGTACATTGTCCGATTCGTTCCAGAAAGTGCTCTATCGAAATTTCGATGGTAAATTTCTGGTGGTGTAGAACGCTTCTCTTGTAATCTTTGTCACTGGAGTTTGTCGAACATCTCTGTAACGCTCTCGCGCCAGCTAAACGATCTCTTGACGAAACGCGCTGCACTTCATATGATCTTCTCTATTTCTTGTATCATTCGTGCCTGGTAAGGATCACAGATTGCTCAAGAATTTCTCGAAGAAACTCCTTGCACGCACCTCCTTAGTGGATGAGCTATATTTCTTTAATAGTCTTCCTATAAATATCAGTCTGGCATCTGCTTTTCCTACTATTTTCTTTACGTGGTCATTCCAGTTAATATCGCTCTGGATAGATACTACTAGATTTTTTACAACAGATACTGTTCTCACCAATTTTCCAGAACAGATGTAGAAGTATGTAACTATTTCTTGATATGAAATAGGGAAGGAATGTTGAGAGATGTAAGCGTGGACGAAGTTCTTAAAAACTTCTTACAACGGAAAAATATTAGAATTGGAAGTTGTTGCATTGCTGTATTTTATGTGTTATGTATTTTGGTGTTTGCGTATTTCAGGCTTTTCCTCTGGTCTGGAAACATTTTCACAACAACAAACATAATTGGCGAAGCAAGCAGAGTAAACCATAATTACATTACTGCTCTCTAACGAGCCACAAGAGACCACGGGTTCCAGATACTAAAAGATTCACAAATTCACTTAAACAACCTATTAAAATAATGGCAATAGTGTTCTGGTCTACCGTGTATAGTAAACAATTTTTTGGGGAACTTATAAAGGTTTCCATCTCGGAAATAAGCTTGGCATAACACAATATAATTAGTAAAGGTACTGTAGGGAAGCTGCCTACTCACGCTGCATAAAATTCACATCAGTCTTTCCATTGTGTGCCAGCCTAGTCCGCTGTAACTAGCTCTGACGTCATAAATGTTGCGCAATACTTTAAAAATCAAGTAAATAACCTGAAACGTTTCTAGCATGTCAGGAGTAATACTAAATTAATATGTGTTGAATGTCAGTTCAATAACTTTGACCATTTTTGAAATTTGGAAGTTTTTCTATAAAAATTATTGGCGCAACAGAAAAGAGCTAGTGACTTAAAAATTTATATTTAGTTTCCTTTTTCATAATAATTTAGTAGAAACAGTCTTCTAGATCTCACAAATTAAGATTTTAGTTGAAGTTCATGATTTTCTGGTTTTTGTCTTCAAAATTAAGGAAGCTAGATAGATTAAGTAGGCGAATAAATAAGGCTAGGATGTTTAAATTTAAGTAGAAGGGAGATCCGTTATAATCATAAAGATGTGAGAAGTTTCAATTGAATAACTGTAAAACTATAGCGATAGCGTATCTCCAAAGGGCAAGTTCAGAGCTCGTCTACTGCGTGTAGTGTAATTAAATTAATTCTCTCGCCCAAAACATTTGACTTAGCCACGTCAGACTTTTATTATGATTACTTACCTGTGTGCTGAAAGCACATTTAAATTGAGAGCTTCATCGGCCATCAGCAAAGGAAGCGATGATTTATTCAATAACTTAAAGTGGTGCATTACTAGCCCAGCGGCTAGTCGGGAGAGCAATTTTGATCAGGCGTTCCCTAGCCGTCCGCACCGCGGCTTTATATACAAGAACGCTGCGCGAGAGAGGATGGCCCCAGTTCTCTCCAGACGCTGATTAGCACACCACCTGTGTCGAGAGTCGCGTCGCGTCGGTATCATTGCTATAAACAGCCTCGGATGCCGTATTAAGTTACTCGGGATACGCGTAACCATGAAATCATTTTCGAGTGAACTGTTAATTCTGGGATGACTTTAATGATCTATCTTCAGTTTGCGTACGTCGTATTTTCACGTGCCGTCGCGGGACAAACATTCTACCATTATTTAGCGTGGCGTTTGATGAACATTATCATCAAATTATGGCGATCATTCATTTAAACATTTAATTTGGACAGTTATAGTTGCATCACCGCATTAGACTCTGAACTGCTCTGTTAGTCAGATAGTGTGGACTCTTTTTCTTTCATCTGTGACTTTCAGAATATAGCGAACGTTTTTTCACGATCGTTTTTGATTATGAATCCTAGACAATCTCCTAATTTCTCAGACCTATAAGCTGTAGCTATAAGTGTATTTATCAGATGAAGTGGGCACTAGGAATTCTAATTACAGGCTTCACGTTTTGCTGATCACTTTCTGGTTGCCAATATTGTAGTCAGAGAGCCAGTGTTGAGAACGACAAAAGATAGCATGAATAATAGGAACATTTATATAACAATTAATTTCACCCGCCGCCCCACAGTACGGCTTTACGTCCCTTCAGCAAAGAGATGGTAAGAGACCTGACCTGAGCTCAGATTGGGAAATCTGTCATGTCCTTAACAAAGAAAACACTTGGAAATTCGCCTTAAGACATCTGAGAAACTTTGGAAAACATAAATCTAGATCGCCAAACGGGGGTGTGCGCATTACACTGTTGATCACTCGACTGTTGATTGGTACAGACATAGTTCCGTTTCCTGAGGTAACAGGATTCGACAGTCTATAATTGCTCTTAAGTCATAGCAAATATAACGGGAAGCAGTATTAGGATTTACGTTACCCAATCCCAACTAATGTGTCTCTTACCAAGCCCCTTTTCAGACGTCCAAATTCTCTTCCTTCAGTATGGTTCTATTCATTGTTGCCACACGTCACCTCGATTTTTTTTTCCTTTGTGTGGCTATTTTCTCATTCATTCCAACTGCTTTTTGTGCTCGTCTTCACCTGGCACCATTTATATTACTGTCCAATGTTTACAGTTATAAAGCAGTTTTGTCTAATGTTCCGTCTTAAATATTATTGACAGCCTTGGACATACGGTTTCTCTCGTACACCATATTTTAACAGTCGTTTCTGCTTATTTGGACAGGACAGACAATTTCTTAATGTTGTGCACAGCAAGGTAATGCAGTAGTTAGCACACATTAGGGAGGGCGACGGTTTCAATGCACAGGGCTCATTCTGATCAGGTTTTCAGAAATTTTCGTAAATCGCTTAAGGCAAATGCCGCGTTGGTTCCTTTTAAAGTTCACGGTCGATTTTCTTTCACACCTTTTCTTAATCCAAGCTTGTGGCACGTCCCTAGTGAAATCGGTGTCGACGAGATGTTAAACACTAGTTGTAATGTTGTCTTCATTGTTTTTCGGCCTCTTCTTCCCGCAGTTGCAGATATACAAATTGTATAGGTTAAACGCCTTCTTTTGCAACTGTGATGAATATTTTACAGAAACACGGCACCAGACCGGTATTTAGACTACGTAAGAAAATATGTGGAGCTCTCCGATCTCTAAGGGACAAACGCCCTCCCCTGTCAGCAAGTGGAGTATTCATTGACGAGACAAAACATTATGACCATCTGCTTAATAGATTGGTTGCTGATTCTACGTATCATTCATCCGACAGTTTGTTGGTTGATTTGTGGAGGAGTTTGGCATTAAATGTGTACTCACAGGTCATGTAATTCGTGTAATTAACAGGCCGCTGATTGGTAGTCGAGAAATTTACGTGAGTTCACTATAATGCTCCTAAGACCATTGTAGCACGGTTCTGGCTCCGAGACACGGACAATTGTACTGCTGTAAGGAGACATCACCTTCCGGCGAAGACATCAAGCATGAATGGATGGCGGTGGTTCGCCAACGTGTCTTCGATTACTACGACAGATTACATGCAAGTGCAGGAGATGGAATCTCATAGCATAATACTGTTCCCACCAGCCTGCGTCCGTGGCGCGCTGCACGTTTCGAGCCACCGTTCACCTCGACGACGGCGTTTGTGGAGACGCCCATCGGTCTAGTATAGCAGAAATATGGTTCATTCGAAGAGGCGACACGCTTTCGTTGATCTACGGTCGAATCCTGATGGTCACGTGCCCACTGCAGTCTTAACTGAACCATGTCGTTGGGTCAACGTGTGAACGCGTCGGGGTGGCCTGCAGCGGAGCACCATGTTCAAAAGTGTACGATGGACACTGTGCTCGGAAACACTTGTGCCTGCGCCAGCAATGTGTTCTTTTGGCAGAGATGGCACAGATCACCATCTACCCTACTTCACAGAGCAGACAAGCCTCTAAGCCCCCTCTTCTGTGAAGAGTCATGGACGTCCAACCACTTAGCGCCTAGCTGCACTGTCCTTCTGCATCTTCCTGTAGATGCTCACAGTGGCACGTAAACATTCGACTAGCTTCACAGTTTTCGAGATATTCATTCAGAGGCTCTGCCCTTTGTCAGTCGCTTATCTCAATGGATTTCACTATTGGTTACAGTGTCACGTGCCCGCAACGCCACCAGGCAGCATCAAACGTTGCAGTGAGCAGTGGTCATAATGTTTTGGCTTATCAGAGTATAAGGACTATATTGGAACTACCAAGAGAAGCGTGAATACAATACTGAAAGAACATAGAAGTCTTTGCCAACCAGGGAAAAAGGAAAATTCAGCTGTGGCAGAGCATGCTCTTCAGTCAGGAAACCATGAAGTTTTCCGATACCAAAAGTTCATCTAGTATGACAAACTATTATTCATGACTGTGTATAGAAGACATCGAAATATATAGGCATAGTGATAATTTTGAGAGAAAAGAAGAAGCCATGAATAGCCGGCCGAAGTGGCCGTGCGGTTAAAGGCGCTGCAGTCTGGAACCGCAAGACCGCTACGGTCGCAGGTTCGAATCCTGCCTCGGGCATGGATGTTTGTGATGTCCTTAGGTTAGTTAGGTTTAACTAGTTCTAAGTTCTAGGGGACTAATGACCTCAGAATTTGAGTCCCTTAGTGCTCAGAGCAATTTGAGCCAAGAAGCCATGAAACTCACTGATGTATGGACAGTGGCTCTGCAGAATCGATAGACAATATTTTATCCTTGACAGGCGACAACCCATAGTTAAATTATTATCCCTTCCTATCACTTCACCACGTCCACTTTACACAGTATTTATGCAACTATCCGAAGTCCTATTCGTCAGTGGCCAAGACTAAGCGTCGCCAGGAGCTCCTCTGAAGATGTCCTGCGTAGCTATGGACAAAACGTCAGGGACCGAAACGTTTCTTTGACCACGGCCATACATAATGGAAGACTCATCAGAAACAGTAATGAAAGTCTTATTAAGACCATAAGCGTTTTCTTTTATCGTAAAACATCTCCAGTGGGCACTGTAACAATGTGGTTGCTTTCCTTTACAGCTTTGTTACCTAGGACCATAGACAATCCTCATTCTTTCTTTCCTGCTGTAAACAGTGTTAATTTTTCTCGTTACTCACTGATTTTCGTTGTTTACGTCATTCTTCCTGTTCTTCCACATTTTTTAAGATTTTAGAGTATGGCACTTACACTGTACTAAAATAATTCACGTTTCTATGTTGTGAAGAACCACTGTCATATTGTTATTTCGTGTGTTTCGTTTTGCTATTGCGTTCTTCCTTTGTTTGTTTTGGCAGTGGTGGGAGCGTCTACGCTCTTTCTCTCTGTGTGTGTGTGTGTGTGTGTGTGTGTGTGTGTGTGTTTGCGTGTGTGTGTGTATGTGTGTAAGTGTTTATATTATCTCACTACAATGCCAATAACAAAACAAAACGAGATAACAATAGATCTTCATAACACAAAAACGTGAATTTATTTAGTACGGGTTGTGTGCTAAAATGTAACATATTAATGGGGAAGAGCAGGAAATACGACGTAAATAACAAAAAACCGTGGGTAACGAGGAGAATTAACACCGTGTATAGTAGTAAGTAAAGCACGATAACTATTCATAATTCTAGAGAAAAGAAGATAACATTAAAATTGTTAGAGTGAGCACTGAAGATGCTTCAGAATAAAGGGAAACGACTCTGGTCTTAATAAGACCTTCCTTACAGTTGCAGAAGCCCGAGCTTAACCTAAACAGCCATTCTTGAGGACGGCAAAGTTAAAATATGACCCTCAGCTGTTCTGGGATCTATATAAATGAACAAATGTGCCCCATTAACCAGATCTACGTGATTGTTTTATAACGATTGTAGACCTAAGTCAAATTACGGAGCCAGTTCCTTTTGAAGTTGGGTTCGAAGTGACCGTTTCTTCCCACGTTAATATAATCACTTGTTGCTCTGTGTGGTCTACCATAGAAATCGGATTAGGAGTTCTTTATATTTTTATTTTATTATCTTCTACTGTTATGACTCCACATATCCTACGTTTTCATCTGAGTGATTTTGAACATGCTGTCCTTATTTATTACTAGCTTCTTTAAATGTTCTGCAGTGTTTTCATTCCCTCCTTCCAGACATATATTTTAGCACGCCTTTCCTTCTTTTCATTGACCAACTTGCACGACGTTGTGAAGCTATAGGATTATAGGCCTAATTTTCTTTTCTTTAGCACACATATTCCAGTCCTCTAAATAGGATTCTTTAAACGAGAATCTTTTTCATCTCAACTTGAACTAGTCTTCCAGCACGTAACCTAGACTCTCTGCAGTTTTGCAAACAGTCTCAAATATTACTGTTTTTTTTTAAATCAAACGGTAATGATCTGTGTTGAAATCGACACATTTTGACACTCTACTACGCTGGAATGATGTCTAATTTTCAAGACGTTATAGGGTAGTGAATCAGACCTTAATTACCATAACAGCTCCATATTCGGGTATATCTAGAAATGTAATTACTTGTTACATAGGTATTAGTAAACACTAGCTGAATGCAATGGCAAGCAAGCATTTCACCGCAACTTTCCATTTGAAATTAAAAATATTCGACATTTGGGCACACAGTTTTCAATAGTGGTCTGTCACTCGACAATTCTAATTTACCACCGTTAACACGAAAGATTTTTGCCGCTCGTGTTGCTCACAGATCCACTGCCAATCACTTCGAGGAAAGCTGTACTTTCTACACGTAACTAGCACTGTTAAATGCCTCTTTTCTGCTGATATTTTCAGTCTGACAATATTTTTCACTCACACATTCATCAGCATTGATTGTTTCCTCAAAACTGGTTCTTAGTCTGCACAGACACATTTTGCAATACGTTGAACTTCTCAAAAGCCATGTGTATCGGGAGTTACTATTTCGTTTCCGTAAGCATCGCTAAATCTATCTTTGTCCCTTAATTTCTTTGTAACCCAACTTGGCAGTAGCATATACGTTACATATTTCCAATCCTTATTCTGCAGAAGAGTGAGCAACGGACGCAGTGGATACAACGGTTCCCGTGAGATCACCGAAGTTAAGCGCTGTCGGGCGTGCTCGGCACTTGGATGGGTGACCATCCAGGCCGCCCTGCGCTGTTGCCATTGTTCGGGGTGCACTCAGCCTCTTGATGCCAATTGAGGAGCTACTCGACCGAATTGTAGCGGCTTCGGTCAAGAATACCATCATAATGACTGGGAGAGCAGTGTGCTGACCCCACGCCCCTCCTATGCGCATCCTCCATTGAGGGTGACACGGCGGTCGGATGGTACTGTAGACAACTCGTGGCCTGAAGACGGAGTGCATTTCTTTTATTCTGCAGAAGAGAATCATTGCTGTCAGTCTACGGTTTCATAGGAGACAGATGTCCCCTAACCACTTGGCGAACACTGTGCTAGCTAAGATGTGAGTCTGGTCACTCATTTCTATGTATTTTGACAATTTTCGTTCGTTTCATTTGACAGAAACAATAGTGGCAAAGAGAAAGAGGATCTGCATATGCAGCCCTCGGATTCTGAATAGATGAGTTTATGCTGTGAAACTGAAATTTCAGCTGCTGGTCAGGTCGCTGCAGATCCAGCACATGCCACATCTGGTGGGTATTTCGCAGAGTGAGCACCATGGCGAGACATACTCAGGTGGTTGAAACAGGAGTGGGCAGTCTGCAATACCGAGAAGAGGTGCCCATTCGTATTGAAGCACTGCCAAAGTCCGCAGTTACCAGCAATTGGGAAGTTGTGGGGCTACAGCAGAGGCCTTGTACCGTTTGCTGGCCGCATTTGTTTAGCACCGAACTGGCTGGCTCAAGAGGTCGCCATGTGACGGAGTCACCAGTAAAAGCGGGAGTCAGCAGTAAGGCGCGAGAGTGGCCACATCGTCTCGTGCCAGCGGCAGATTCCGCTTCGGGGAGCCGAAGACTAGATGTCAGGCAGTATCGGGTGTTTGCTGATGCACCAATTACACTTGCCTTTACATTGGAGTGGCTGGCCGTGGGGCCAACCACAGACAGGTCTTGGCGACCAAGGAAGACAAAACAAGGGAGGAGAGCGCCATGGATTCACGAGCAGCGTGGAAATCCCATAATGTGGACATCGCCGAGCTGGGATAGTAGATGTTGTCTCCTTGTCAGTGTCCAGGAGAAACGAGGAGGAATGTTGCTTTTTTGGGGCACTTTTGCTATAGGCTCTCGAATAACCACAGTTGAACCAAGACCAGGTACACCTCAAATACTGACGAACAGTGCCGAGGGTGGTTGTAAGATCTTGCATGAAATCAGCGGAAAGAATCTTTTGTGAAGTCCAACGAGCTACCAGCGAACCAAGTAACAGAATGACTGTGCGCATGGAGTTAAAAAAAATGGAATGCATTGGTGGAACAGCTCCCCATAAGTCACACACTTCTGTACTCAATGCTAAGCAGCGGTTGACGTGGTGTAAAGGGCGACCTACTAGTCAGTAGTAATTTGGAGTGATGCCGTATCCAGTGGCAAACCAATGGACGGATACGGGTCTGGTGAATCCACGGAAAACGTTAGATGCAGTTGTGTACACTGCCAACAATGAGGTATGGAGGAAATGGTGCTATTATATGAGGGTGTTTTTCGTACTTAGGTGGTGGTCTCGTATTCGTCAAATGCAGAATGATAGAAAAGATTTTACATCACTGTGTAGTGCGCACAGTAGAGGAACATTTCGGAGACAATGACCGTTTGAGCATGTCAAAGCACTCTGTCGTAATGTATCATCTGAGAGGGAATGATTTATTTAAAATAAAATTTGTGAACTAGACTGTCCCGTCTGGAGTCCCGATCTGAACCGCATGGTATCCTTTTGGGACTAGTTAGACAGCCGACTTCGCATCCGCCCCAGCGTCCAACAACACTATTTGATCTAGTTCTGGGTCTCGACGAAGAGTGTGTTACCATTCCTCCATAGGCATTCAGATGCCTCACTGAAGGTGCCCCCCCCCCCCCAAAAAAAAATGGCTGTGAGCACTATGGGACTTAACATCAGAGGTCATCAGTCCCCTAGAACTTAGAACTACTTAAACCTAACTAACCTAGGGACACCACACACATCCATGCCCGAGGCAAGATTCGAACCTGCGACCGTAGCAGACTCGCGGTTTCAGACTGAAGCGCCTAGAACCGCTCGGCCACAACGGCCGGTGAAGGTGCCCCCAACAGAGTTCAAGACATCATAGTAGGTGCCTGGACACTTTCGATCGGGTGGAGGTCTTTTCTTTTCCAACTACCTCGAAATCCTCTCCAGTGCCAACCTCGTCATCTCAGGGTAACACTTTCATACTATTTCCTCAATTATTTGTTGGATGTATTTCAAAATCTATCTTTATCTACAGTTTTTACCGTATACAGTTCCCGCTAATACCATGAAAGTTATCCTCTCCCTTGTTCTTGTCAGTGTTCTCCATACGTTCCTTTCTTCGCCTATACTGCGGAGAACCCTTACGTTACCAGTCCACTTAATTTTGAACATACTTATTTAGCACTACATCTCAATTGCTTCAATTCTATTCTGTTCAAAAATTGGATATGAATTTAATAATAAATACTTTTTTACAGTACTGATGCAAATGTTGTTGTTGTTGTGGTCTTCATTCCTGAGACTGGTTTGATGCAGCTCTCCATGCTACCCTATCCTGTGGAAGCTTCTTCATCTCCCAGTACTTACTGCAACCCACATCCTTCTGAATCTGCTTAGTGTATTCATCTCTTGGTCTCCCTCTACGATTTTTACCCTCCACGCTGCCGTCCAATGCTAAATTTGTGATCCCTTGATGCCTCAGAACATGTCCTAATAACCAGTCCCTTCTTTTTGTCAAGTTGTGCCACATACTCCTCTTCTCCCCAATTCTGTTCAATACTTCCTCATTAGTTATGTGATCTACCCATCTAATCTTCAGCAGTCTTCTGTAGCACCACATTTCGAAAGCTTCTATTCTCTTCGTGTCCAAACTATTTATCGTCCACGTTTCACTTTTATACATGGCTACACTCCATACAAATACTTTAAGGAACGACTTCCTGACACTTAAATCTATACTCGATGTTAACAAATTTCTCTTCTTCAGAAATGCTTTCCTTGCCATTGCCAGTCTACGTTTTATATCCTCTCTTCCATCATTAGTTATTTTGCTTCCCAAATAACAAAACTCCTTTACTGCTTTAAGTGTCTCATTTCCTAGTCTAATTCCTCAGCATCACCCGACTTAATTCGTCTACATTTCATTATCCTCGTTTTGCTTTTGTTGATGTTCATCTTATATCCTCCTTTCAAGACACTGTCCATTCCGTTCAGCTGCTCTTGCAGGTCGTTTGCTGCCTACTGGTCAGTAGATAATTATAAAGTAATTTGGAATGATGCCATATCCAGTGGCAAACCGGTGGAAGGTTATGGCTTTGGCGGATGTACGGAAAACGTTAAATGCCGTTGTGTCCACTGCCGACAATCAAGTATGGAGGAAGAGGGTGTTTTTCGTAACTAGGCAGTGGTCTTTTATTGATAGCAAGGATACATCAAATGCAGAACGATATGAAAACATTTTACATCACTTTGTAGTGCGCACAGTACAGGAATATTTCGGAGACAATGACTGTCTGAGCATGTTAAAGCACTCTGTCGTAATGTATCATCTGAGAGGTAATGCCGGCCGCGGTGGTCTAGCGGTTCTGGCGCTGCAGTCCGGAACCGCGGGACTGCTACGGTCGCAGGTTCGAATCCTGCCTCGGGCATGGGTGTGTGTGATGTCCTTAGGTTAGTTAGGTTTAAGTAGTTCTAAGTTCTAGGGGACTTATGACCTAAGATGTTGTGTCCCATAGTGCTCAGAGCCATTTGAACCATTTTTCAGACGCAATGATTGATTTAAAATAAAATTTGTGAAGTAGACTGCCCCCTCCGGAGTCCCAATCTGAACCGCATGGAATACTTTTGGGACTAGTTAGACAGCCGACTTCGCTTCCGCCCCAGCGTCCAACAACACTATCTGA
The DNA here is from genome assembly GCF_021461385.2 of Schistocerca piceifrons. Classification (NCBI taxonomy): domain Eukaryota; kingdom Metazoa; phylum Arthropoda; class Insecta; order Orthoptera; family Acrididae; genus Schistocerca; species Schistocerca piceifrons. The sequence continues at coordinate 171,879,745 of NC_060139.1, forward strand.
TCTAGTTCTGGGTCTTGAGGAAGAGTGTGTTACCATTCTTCCATAAACATTCAGGCGCCTCATTGAAGGTGCCCCCAGCAGAGTTCAAGACATCATAGTAGGTGACTGGATACTTTCGATCAGGTGGAGGTCTTTTCTTTTTCGACTGGTTGGATACGGCCTACCTCGAAATCCTCCCCGGTGCCAACCTCTCCATCTAAGGGTAACACTTTCATACTATTTCCTCAATTCTTTGTTGGATGTATTTCAAAATCTATCTTTAGCTACAGTTTTTACCGTATACAATTCCCGCTAATACCATGGAAGTTATCCTCTCCCTTGTTCTTGTCAGTGTTCTCCATACGCTCCTTTCTTCGCCTATACTGCGGAGAACCCTTAAGTTACCAGTCCACTTAATTTTGAATACACTTCTTTAGCGCTACATCTCATTTGCTTCAATTCTATTCTGTTCAAAAAGTGTATATGAATTTAATAATAAATACTTTTTACAGTATTGATTCCAATACACTCATTGAAATTCTGGAGTTATCAGTGGTAAAATACATAGAGCGAAAAACTATGTGCAACATATACCGAAATTATAAAGCTATGCAAATTTTCAACGGAAATCACAGAGAGGCAGTTATTGAGACGGGTTTTAGACAGGGCCGCTGCCTATCCCTCGGTGTTATTAGTCTGTGGACGAAAGACAGTAAAAGACCAAGGAGAAACATGGGAAAGAAAATTAAGTTACATAGAAAGAAGTGGATAGTTACAGGTTTGCTGAGGTCACTGTAATTCTGTGAGGAAGGCAAAGAATTTGGAAGATAATTTGAACGGGATCACTATGACATTAGCATAGACAGGGGTAATGAAGTGTAGTGAATTAAATCTAGAATATGGCCATCTCGAGCGAATTAGATAAGGAAATAAGACAGTTAAACTAGTCGATGTGTTTCCGTATTTGAAAAAAGACGTTTCCGACGATGGGTCGCGTAAGAAGGACATAAATTCAAGACTGCCACTATGGAGAAAAGTGTTTCTGAGAAAGAGAAACCCGTTAGCGTCAAATATAAATTTAACTGATAGAGAGTCCTTCGTGTAAATATTTTTTGGAGGTGTAGCCTCATTTGGAAGAACAGAAGATTTTGAAATACAGTGCTGCAGAAGAATGTGGAAGATTAAATGGAAAGATTTGCAGAGCGAAGGGCTTTGTCAAGCAACTTGACTAAAAGAAGAAATAGCTTCATAGAGAGCGTCTCAAAGCGAAACGGAGTCTCACCGGTAATGGACAACAAGCAGGTTCAAGCGGCTGTAGCTTTCTACATCTGCATATACCTAAGTGATTACGCTGCAATTCACAACAAAGTGCCTGGCAGAGGGTTCAACGAACCACCTTCAAGCTGCCTCTCTACCGTTCCACTCTCGAACGGAGCGAGGGAAAAACGAGCATTTAAATTTTTCTGCGCGAGCCCTGATTTCTCTTATTTTATCGTGATAATCATTTCTCCCTATGTAGATGGGTACCAACAGAACGTTTTCGCGATCTGAGGAGAAAACTGGTAATTGAGATTTAATGAGAACATCCCGTCGCAACGGAAAACGCCTTTGTTTTAAAGATTGCCATTTCAATTAACGTATCATGTCTCTGGCACTATCTCCCCTATCAATCGTCAGTCCCACCTGATGCGGATCCCACACCGCACAGCAATACTCCAGAATAGAGTGTACAAGCGTGGTGTAACCAGTCTCTTTAGTAGACCTGTTGCACCTTCTAAGTGTTCCGCCAATGAATCGCAGTCTTTGATTTGCTCCACCCACAATATTATCTATGTGATCGTTCCAATTTAGGTTGTTTGTAATTGTAATCCCTAAGTATTTAGTTGAATTTACAGCCATCAGATTTGTGTGACTTATCGCGTAATCGAAATTTAGTGGATTTCTATCGTCAGCAGTTATTAGCTGTCGCAGAGCACTACGGGCCCAGCGTACTTTTCACCAGTATTGTGTATTACAAAGACTATGTTGACCACAATTTATTTAAACGAATTGTATATTACATTGGTAATGCGATGTTAACGCAAACATTTGCATTACTGTTGTGGTAGAAGCAAGCTGCAGAGATTGTTGAACGTCCATGGGGTCCTGATTACCCCAGTGTGCATTAAGTGTAGCTCATTTATGTAGTTTGAAAATAATAACTGTGAGAGTATATAATATTGAAATATATGTTGCACGTAAATTAAACTGTTTCCTTTAAATTTATCCCTGTATTATTTTACTTTATTTTTCAGCGACAATGATTAGATGACTCATAACAGAAGACGTTATGTACACTCCTGGAAATGGAAAAAAGAACACATTGACACCGGTGTGTCAGACCCACCATACTTGCTCCGGACACTGCGAGAGGGCTGTACAAGCAATGATCAGACGCACGGCACAGCGGACACACCAGGAACCGCGGTGCTGGCCGTCGAATGGCGCTAGCTGCGCAGCATTTGTGCACCGCCGCCGTCAGTGTCAGACAGTTTGCCGTGGCATACGGAGCTCCATCGCAGTCTTTAACACTGGTAGCATGCCGCGACAGCGTGGACGTGAACCGTATGTGCAGCTGACGGACTTTGAGCGAGGGCGTATAGTGGGCATGCGGGAGGCCGGGTGGACGTACCGCCGAATTGCTCAACACGTGGGGCGTGAGGTCTCCACAGTACATCGATGTTGTCGCCAGTGGTCGGCGGAAGGTGCACGTGCCCGTCGACCTGGGACCGGACCGCAGCGACGCACGGATGCACGCCAAGACCGTAGGATCCTACGCAGTGCCGTAGGGGACCGCACCGCCACTTCCCAGCAAATTAGGGACACTGTTGCTCCAGGGGTATCGGCGAGGACCATTCGCAACCGTCTCCATGAAGCTGCGCTACGGTCCCGCACACCGTTAGGCCGTCTTCCGCTCACGCCCCAACATCGTGCAGCCCGCCTCCAGTGGTGTCGCCACAGGCGTGAATGGAGGGACGAATGGAGACGTGTCGTCTTCAGCGATGAGAGTCGCTTCTGCCTTGGTGCCAATGATGGTCGTATGCGTGTTTGGTGCCGTGCAGGTGAGCGCCACAATCAGGACTGCATACGACCGAGGCACACAGGGCCAACACCCGGCATCATGGTGTGGGGAGCGATCTCCTACACTGGCCGTACACCTCTGGTGATCGTCGAGGGGACACTGAATAGTGCACGGTACATCCAAACCGTCATCGAACCCATCGTTCTACCATTCCTAGACCGGCAAGGGAACTTGCTGTTCCAACAGGACAATGCACGTCCGCATGTATCCCGTGCCACCCAACGTGCTCTAGAAGGTGTAAGTCAACTACCCTGGCCAGCAAGATCTCCGGATCTGTCCCCCATTGAGCATGTTTGGGACTGGATGAAGCGTCGTCTCACGCGGTCTGCACGTCCAGCACGAACGCTGGTCCAACTGAGGTGCCAGGTGGAAATGGCATGGCAAGCCGTTCCACAGGACTACATCCAGCATCTCTACGATCGTCTCCATGTGAGAATAGCAGCCTGCATTGCTGCGAAAGGTGGATATACACTGTACTAGTGCCGACATTGTGCATGCTCTGTTGCCTGTGTCTATGTGCCTGTGGTTCTGTCAGTGTGATCATGTGATGTATCTGACCCCAGGAATGTGTCAATAAAGTTTCCCCTTCCTGGGACAATGAATTCACGGTGTTCTTATTTCAATTTCCAGGAGTGTATATTGCACTTCTTTGCGAGTTGTATCAGGAAGACGATTCATTTGGAGAACTAGATCCTGATGAAGATCCTGATTTTGTCGAAATACAGGAACCATCTGGTACGGAATAGAGTGAAAAAGACGATGATGATAGTCGTGGTAGTTCTTTCAACTTAAATATCCTTCTAGGTAAGAATGGTTGTAAGTAGTCTTCAACTATACCATCTAAGAGAGGAAGAAATAAATCCAGAAATTTAGTTACTCACCTCCCATGACCTAAGGGTCCAGCTAGGTCTGTTTCTAGTCCAATTGGAGCATGGAAATTACTAGTGATAGATGAAATGCTCGACATGATTGTCACTTACACGAATGACAAAATCACCCGCATAAGTTCTTCAAACGGAAACCCGAAAAATTACCAAAACACTACAAATATTGTAGAGCTAAGAACTGCCATTTCACTCTTGTATCTATGCGGCGTAAACAAGGCTGCTCACACAAATTTAGGAGAACTTTGGACTCCTAAATTTGGCAATGAACTATTTTGAGCTACAAAGTCACAAAGGTGAATTCAGTTTTTGACTAGTTATCTACGATTTGATGACAAAGCAACCCGCATGCAAAGAAAACAAGAAGACTAATTTGCACCCATTCGGGACACATGGACTAAATTTATTGATACCAGCAAATCCCTGTACACTCCTTTCGAGTACTGTACAATAGACGAGCTGCTAATGGGATTCCGTGGTAGATGCCCGTTTAGAATATGCATGTCTTCTAAGACGGACAAATATTGAATTAATATATTTGATGTTGAATGATTCCGAGACTTATTACATGCTCAACGGTATTCGATAGATTGGCAAGGTAGTAACGGAAAAAAAGAAGCTGTCCCATCTTATTTTGTGAGAAAGTTATCAGAACCCATTCATGACACTAATAGTAAACTGACTGTTTACAACTGGATTTCGTGAGTTCCTCTTTATAAAACAACGATTAAAAACTTTGGTTTGACAATGTTGGGAACTGTAAGAAAACATAAACCTGAAATACCACAATCATTTTTACGTTCCCAAAATGTCGTAGAAACACAATTTGCCTTTGATGTGAATAAGGCACTACTGTCATACGGCCCAGAGAAGAATAAAGATGTACTCATTCTATCTATCATGCACTACTCAAACGACAACGACAAAACAACAGGAAAACCTGAAATGATAATTTTATACAGTAAAACAAAACGCGGTACTGACACTTTTTATCAGCTCTGCAAAACGCGCACCAGTGCACTTGCAATAAGAAGATGGGATATGAGGGTTTTCTGTGGAACTTTGGATCAAAGTGGGATAAACGCCATGGTTCTGTTTGCCCTTTCGAGCACTGAAGTAAAGAAGCCATGACGGAAATTTCTGCATGAACTGGCATGGAACTTAACTGCGCCTCATATAAAGGCGATCTTGAATATTCCCACACTACGAAGGAATGTGAAGAAAACTCTAGAAGAAATACTGGAAAGAGATACTGAGGCTCCAGACAGGCCAGGACCTGTAACCAGCAAAGTGAGGAGTTAACTATGTTCAAGTAAAAGGGACACAAAAACAAAAATTTGCTGTCAGGATTGTAAAAGGGTGAGCTGTGATGAACATAGAGCCCTAACTAGTGCCGAGTGTGCTATGTTGACAATACAAATAGTGACTGATACATTAGTTACAGTTTTTCACTTGATTCTAATATACATTAATTTCGTTTTCCTTGTGCGTGTTGGCACACATATGATATAATAATAATTTTGTAAACACCCTACGCCAGAAGATAAAATGTTAAAATCAAATAATCCATTATATTACGTTACATTATGTTACTTTATACATTTAAGTTCAGACTCATATTGAATATATATATATATATATATATATATATATATATATATATATATATATATATATATATATATATATATATACACTTACTTACTTATCGCGAATGGACCCAGAAGGATCACGCAAAGCTTTCTGACGTCGTTTCTTCCATACTTCTTTCATTCGTTCTCCATGTTTTCTTTTTCTTTCTTCTGTCCATTTTGTTCCTGGTCTCTTTAGTGCTTCCTTCTCCGACAATACAATCCACTTTTCCATCTTATTTCTAAAAGTTTTTCTATCTTTGACATCTTTAAGTTCAATATTTGCTTTTTGTAAATCTAATTTTACTTGGCTAATCCATGGTGTTGTTGATTTGACTTTTTCTATGTAAGTGAGAATTCTATTGGTAAGTCGTGTGGGGGGAAGTCTAGTGACATGTCCATAAAATTTTAATCTTCGCCTTCTTATGTCTGCTGCCAGGTTTGATATAGTTTCTGTGGTTCTTCTTGATTGTATCCGGTATCCTTCTTCTGTTAATTTTGGACCTAAAATCTTTCTCATAATTTTGCGTTCTTCTTTTAGTATTTTTTCTAAATCACATTTTGTGTGGAGTGTGAGCGTTTCACTAGCATATAGTGCTGCTGGCTTAATTACTGCGCAGTAGTGTCTGATTTTTGTGTTCGAGGAGATGCATTTTTTATTGTATATTTCATGTGTCATACCATATGCTCTCTTTATTTTCTGTTGTCTGATCTTCTGTGCAACTTTCTCTCCTCCGGTTGGCTCCAAAATTTCACCTAGGTATTTAAAATGTTTTACTCTATTTATTTTTCCATATTTTGTGTTCAAACTGTGTATATGGAATTTCGTACAGAAAAATTCTGTCTTTTGAAACGAAATTTGTAAACCTACTTTATCCGCGCATTCCTTAAGGATCTCTATTTGTTTGGTGGCGATTTCTTCATCATCTGCAAGTATGGCCAAGTCGTCCGCGAATGCTAAACAAGATATCTCCACGTTGTCTTTGGTTCTACCAAGATGGATTGGTTTCCAGTAGGATTGATTTTTTAATTCTTTTTCCCATTCCTTAATGACTTTATGCAGGACTATATTAAACAGAAGTGGAGATAGCCCATCACCTTGACGTACTCCAGTTTTTATGAGAAAAGGTTCAGAGATTTCTCCCCTGAATTTAACTTTAGATACAGTGTCTGTCAGTGATTCTTTGATAAGCCTTAGTGTTTTGGAGTCAAGTCCAAGTTCCTCTAAAATGTTAAACAAACATTGCCGGTCAATTGAGTCATAGGCTTTCTTAAAATCTACAAATGTACAAATTATGGGGGCATTTCTAATTGCTTTGTGTTTTAATATTGTCTTTAAATTAAATATTTGTTCTATGCATGAGCGACCGGGGCGGAAGCCTGCTTGATAATCACCAATTTAGCGTTCCAGCTGCTCTTGTGTTCTTTTCAGCAGGCATGTTGAGAGAATTTTGTAGGTGACTTGTAAAAGTGAGATTCCCCTGTAGTTATTGACATTTGTTCTGTCTCCTTTTTTATGTAACGGGTGAATAAGGGCACATTTCCAATCCTCTGGTAATTTTTCTGTTTCCCATATTTTTGTTATTATTTTTGTGAGCTCTTGCAACGTCTTTGGTCCTAGGTTTTTTAATAGCTCTGCAACAATGCCATCTTCGCCAGATGTTCTATTATTTTTTAAGTTTTTAATGTGACATTTGATTTCTTCCTGTGTTGGTGGTAATGAATCCGGTTGAGCGTTGGCACTGATTTCTTTGGGAAACCTTAAACTAGGTTCTCGGCAATTTAGTAGGTTAGAAAAATATTGAGTCAATACTTGACAGTTTTCCTGGTTTGTTAGGGCTAATTTACCATCTGGTTTTCTGAAACATAAATTTTGAGGGATATATCCTCGTATTTTATCTGCGAAAGTTCTGTAGAAGTCTCTTGTATTATAGTTTTGGAAATTTTCTTCTATGGCATCCAGTTGTGCCTTTGTGTACTTCCTTTTTGCTTGCCTAATAGATTTTGAAACCTGTTTTCTAACCTCGTTAAATAAATGTAGACTTTCTTGTGATTTTTTACTGTTATATTCTTGAAATGCCTTTTTTCTCCTTTCCAATGCATTTTCACAGTCTGAATCCCACCAAGGGTGTTTGAATATCTTTTTCAAGGGAATAGTTTCCTTAGCTATTCGCGTGATTTTAGAATGAAATTCTTCCCATGTGTTTGCCTTTTCCTTCTCCCATTCTTCTTTTACTTTAGATTCTTTAATCTTCTTGGTGTCATATTTCTGTATTTCTGTTTTCTTCTGATGACTTCTTCGTGCTGTAAACTTGATTTTAATTCTAGTTAGGTAATGGTCTGAATCAATGTTTGCTCCTCTGCGTACTTGGACGTCGTAAATTTCTTTTTGTACTGGGTATGAAATCGCCACATGATCTATTTGAAACTCGCCAATTTGTTGTATAGGAGATCTCCATGTCTTTTGTTTTCTTGGACATTTTCTTAGAGATGTTGACATTATCTTCAGGTTATTCTGCTTACGTAGTTCGACGAGCCTTGTACCATTTTTATTGGTAAATTTATGTGCAGGATGTTTCCCTACGGTTTTTTGGTGGATTTTCTCTCTACCAATTTGGGCATTAAAATCGCCGAGTAGAACTTTTGTATCATCTTTTGGAATCCTGGCCATTATATTCTCCAAATTTTCCCAGAACTTTTCTGTTTCTATGGGGTTTTCTTGTTGTCTCCGTTTGTGGGAGCATGAGCATTAACCATTGTGTATGTTTTGTTGGCACATTGTAAGCGCATCGTCATTATGCTATTATTTACGGGAGTAACTTCCTTGATGGAGCTGAGCACGCTCTTGTGTATGATAAATAAACTCATTTTCAGTTTAGTGTTAAAGTGTAAGTGTTGTTGGTAAGGCGGGTACCAGGTTGAGATTCATTGGGAGAGTCCTTAGAAAATGTAGTCCATCAACAAAGGAGGTGGCTTACAAACCACTCGTTCGGCCTATACTTGAGTAATGCTCGTCAGTGTGGGATCCGTATCAGATCGGGTTGACGGAGGAGATAGAGAAGATCCAAAGAAGAGCGGCGCGTTTCGTCACAGTGTTATTTGGTAACCGTGATAGCGTTACGGAGATGTTTAACAAACTCAAGTGGCAGACTCTGCAAGAGAGGCGCTCTGCATCGCGGTGTAGCTTGCTCGCCAGGTTTCGAGAGGGTGCGTTTCTGGATGAGGTATCGAATATATTGCTTCCCCCTACTTATACCTCCCGAGGAGATCACGAATGTAAAATTAGAGAGATTAGAGTGCGCACGGAGGCTTTCAGAGAGTCGTTCATCCCGCGAACCATACGCGACTGGAACAGGAAAGGGAGGTAATGACAGTGGCACGTAAAGTGCCTTCCGCCACACACCGTTGGGTGGCTTGCGGAGTATAAATGTAGATGTAGTTGTTTCAAATTTGTGAATACCGTATTTTACTCATTGTAATAACTAAATAGAGTCAAGTAAGACATTCTGTTCCATTATACACATTCAAATGTGGGAAAGATAAAGATAAAGAAATAGAAAACATTATTTATTAACAATACTATTCACATTTTATAAATACCGTGTGTTACTCATTGTTGTAATAAAAAATCACTACAAGTAACTACATATTTATTTACAGCGTTCCATATACACAAGACAGTCCAATGTATATATTAATGAGCTTCGAACACGTGATATATGATAACATACTGTGCCCAGCGGACCTCAATGTGAGGTGCAGGGTAATTCAAATCAAGTGTGTAGTGCGAGGGGTGCAGACGACGAAATCTGTATAGGATAAACTAGAGTGCAGTGCTGCATCAATCAGTTCATTGGATATCACAACAACGACGATGACGACGACGACGAAAATGAAAACGTAAATGTTTTATTTTGAGGCAAATTTGAGTTTAATGGCAAAAAATACTATCTTACTCTTATTAAATGAGACAGTACATAATCGATACGGACAGTTGCGTTTCTTGTCACTTCATAGTGTATAGTAAGGACTTGCTGGCCAATAATACTATGCAAGACGCAGAAACTTCTATCAACTACTCAGTGACAATCTGACGTAATCACAAACTTACATAAAACCGAGACAACTTAACGAATGTTCTTTCCGAGAAAATGACGTCGACATCCAAAGTTTACGGAAGTCAAATAATTATCAAAGGTGATTTTTCTGTATAGGCAAGTAACGTTTGTCCACGCATAACAGCCACGCTGAAGTATTCGTAGCGTCTGGGACGGGATAATCCTTTTGTAGCGTCCGGCCAGAACACCTTCCCGAACAGTAAACAGCAACATTGGAATCCCCGTGTTGAAACACGGGCTGTGGAGAAACTTACCTGTGTCTACAACACCTGCGCGCCACCGGGACCTATACATCCTCATTCACTTGTTCCCCGACCACAACACATCACACAAAACAGCGAAACACAGCAAGCAGAGAATCCACGCAAGCGGCGTACAATGAGGCTCCCAAATGAAGGCAGACGGTGGTCGGGTGGAGCAGGATTTAAGGCGTGCACTGCGTTCACAAAGTCCATTCATCACTAATTTTGTACGTATTAAACTATTACTGTACCTACCAGTTTCATAAGCGACTTGACACTGGTACCGTATGATTATTATGACTTCTATAGTTTCTTACCACGTGAAAATCGGTGTAGTGTAAAAGTCCGGCAAATTTTTAAGACATACTCGTAGGACAAAATCTAGCTAAAAAAATGACTTTCTGGCAGCGTAAGTTCTGTGGCGGAGCATTCTTGCAAATTCATACAGATAAAACGAATACATTTTTTGTTGATAGCTGTCTCAAGTTGTCAAAGTGTGATAAAGTCTCAGTGACTTAGATACCGACGAATATTGTGCGATGAAATAACGGCTTTGTTTCGAAAATTAAACTCAGGCTCAGATGCAATCCGTATTGATGGAAATTTAGGAAGGGCCTGTGGCAGCATTCAAAACAGGTTACGAACGGAGAAATGAAAATGAGCACTGCAGATCTTCTGTGCCCGGATCGCAACTGCATTCGTTCGAAATAAACGACCAAAGGAGTCAATAGCATTGTGTTGGATTTTTGGAATCAAAATCCACGAGAGTGCTGAGATAGTGGACCAATGAACCGATATACACAACCTGATCAATAGTGTCGGATAGTTGACATTCATACTGAATGTGTCCGTGTTTCACCTTTATGACGGCTTGAACTGAGATGGCGACACTTTCGATGAGATGTCTGAATATTTCTGTACCAGTGGTAGATCACTTTTCCTCAAGGGCCGACACCAAAGGGGGTAGTGATGTTGGACTCTGGGGGCTAGAGCGAAATCGACGTTGTAACTCATCCCAAAAATTTTCGTATTGGTTTAGTTCGGAACCCTGGGCTGATAATTCAGTTTATTGTTATTGTTATTGTCGACAAACCATTGTCCCACGTATGCAACTTTAGGACAGAGTGCACTGTCATACTGAAAAGCATCGTCTCAAGACTACTCGAATATATGCAGTACGCAATGATACAGAAATTGTTCACACTCTTCAGCATTTAGTGTTTCCCTTTGTGCAATAACGGGATTAATCCCTAACCAAAAAGTACACCCCCATACAGAAACACCACCTACTCTGTAATTACCGTCAACACTACACAAGAGCCGGCCGGTGTGATCGAGCGGTTCTAGGCGCTTCAGTCTGGAACCGCGCGACCGCTACGGTCGCAGGTTCGAATCATGCCTCGGGCATGGTTGTGTGTGATGTCCTTAGCTTAGTTAGGTTTAAGTAGTTCTAAGTTATAGGGGACTGATGATCTCAGATGTTAAGTCCCATAGTACTCAGAGCCATTTCAACCATTTTGAACTACACAAGACGCCAGGTAAACCTCTCCAGGCATTCGCCAAACCCAAACGGGTTCTTCCGATTGTCACAGGGTATAGCATAATTTATCTCCCAAAAATCACTTGTTTCCCGTCAGCTACCATGCAGTGGGGTCATCCTTTAAACCACATCCGGTGTCATTTAACATTGACTGCAGAAATATGTAGCTTCTCAAAGTTTGCATCCCACTCGCTTTAAATCCATAAGCACAGTCACTGTGTAGCGGGACTGCTAGCAGAACTTTAGAACTCACGACTGATTCTTTCCTCTAATTATATGTGATTTTGCACAACCACCCTCTGTCATGCTCAACGGTCGTCGTCCGTCAGAAAATGAAGTCTCTCTGGTGTTAGTTTATTTTTGGTTGCTCCTCCACAGTTCCACATCACAATCACATCACCAGATTAGATTAGATTAGATTAGATTAGATTAATACTAGTTCCATGGATCATGAATACGATATTTCGTAATGATGTGGAACGAGCCGAATTTTCCAATAAATGATATAATTAGGTTAATTTAACAACATACTTAAGTTAATATAACAACTTTATTTTTTTGTGTTTTTTGTTTTTCTTTATTTGTTATTTTATTTATTTATTTATTTTTTTATTTTTTATTTTTTTTCTTTTTTTTTCTTAATTTATATCTAAAAATTCCTCTATGGAGTAGAAGGAGTTGTCATTCAGAAATTCTTTTAATTTCTTCTTAAATACTTGTTGGTTATCTGTCAGACTTTTGATACTATTTGGTAAGTGACCAAAGACTTTAGTGCCAGTATAATTCACCCCTTTCTGTGCCAAAGTTAGATTTAATCTTGAATAGTGAAGATCGTCCTTTCTCCTAGTACTGTAGTTATGCACACTGCTATTACTTTTGAATTGGGTTTGGTTGTTAATAACAAATTTCATAAGAGAGTATATATACTGAGAAGCTACTGTGAATATCCCTAGATCCTTAAATAAATGTCTGCAGGATGATCTTGGGTGGACTCCAGCTATTATTCTGATTACACGCTTTTGTGCAATAAATACTTTATTCCTCAGTGATGAATTACACCAAAATATGATGCCATATGAAAGCAGTGAGTGAAAATAGGCGTAGTAAGCTAATTTACTAAGATGTTCATCACCAAAATTTGCAATGACCCTTATTGCATAAGTAGCTGAACTCAAACGTTTCAGCAGATCATCAATGTGTTTCTTCCAATTTAATCTCTCATCAATGGACATACCTAAAAATTTGGAATATTCTACCTTAGCTATATGCTCCTGATTAAGGTCTATATTTATTAATGGCGTCATACCATTCACTGTACGGAACTGTATGTACTGTGTCTTATCAAAATTCAGTGAGAGTCCGTTTACAAGGAACCACTTAGTAATTTTCTGAAAGACAGTATTGACAATTTCATCAGTTAATTCTTGTTTCTCAGGTGTGATTACTATACTTGTATCATCAGCGAAGAGAACTAACTTTGCCTCTTCATGAATATAGAATGGCAAGTCATTAATATACAATAAGAACAACAAAGGACCCAAGACTGACCCTTGTGGAACCCCATTCTTGATAGTTCCCCAGTTTGAGGAATGTGCTGATCTTTGCATGTTACGAGAACTACTTATTTCAACTTTCTGCACTCTTCCAGTTAGGTACGAATTAAACCATTTGTGCACTGTCCCACTCATGCCACAATACTTGAGCTTGTCTAGCAGAATTTCATGATTTACACAATCAAAAGCCTTTGAGAGATCACAAATAATCCCAATGGGTGGTGTTCGGTTATTCAGATCATTCAAAATTTGACTGGTGAAAGCATATATGGCATTTTCTGTTGAAAAACCTTTCTGGAAACCAAACTGACATTTTGTTAGTACTTCATTTTTACAGATATGTGAAGCTACTCTTGAATACATTACTTTCTCAAAAATTTTGGATAAAGCTGTTAGAAGGGAGATTGGACGGTAATTGTTGACATCAGATCTATCCCCCTTTTTATGCAAAGGTATAACAATAGCATATTTCAGTCTATCAGGGAAAATGCCCTGTTCCAGAGAGCTATTACACAGGTGGCTGAGAATCTTACTTATCTGTTGAGAACAAGCTTTTAGTATTTTGCTGGAAATGCCATCAATTCCATGTGAGTTTTTGCTTTTAAGCAAGTTTATTATTTTCCTAATTTCAGAGGGAGAAGTGGGTGAGATTTCAATTGTATCAAATTGCATAGGTATGGCCTCTTCCATTAAGAGCCTAGCATCTTCTAATGAACACCTGGATCCTACTACACTCCTGGAAATGGAAAAAAGAACACATTGACACCAGTGTGTCAGACCCACCATACTTGCTCCGGACACTGCGAGAGGGCTGTACAAGCAATGATCACACGCACGGCACAGTGGACACACCAGGAACCGCGGTGTTGGCCGTCGAATGGCGCTAGCTGCGCAGCATTTGTGCACCGCCGCCGTCAGTGTCAGCCAGTTTGCCGTGGCATACGGAGCTCCATCGCAGTCTTTAACACTGGTAGCATGCCGCGACAGCGTGGACGTGAACCGTATGTGCAGTTGACGGACTTTGAGCGAGGGCATATAGTGGGCATGCGGGAGGCCGGGTGGACGTACCGCCGAATTGCTCAACACGTGGGGCGTGAGGTCTCCACAGTACATCGATGTTGTCGCCAGTGGTCGGCGGAAGGTGCACGTGCCCGTCGACCTGGGACCGGACTGCAGCGATGCACGGATGCACGCCAAGACCGTAGGATCCTACGCAGTGCCGTAGGGGACCGCACCGCCACTTCCCAGCAAATTAGGGACACTGTTGCTCCTGGGGTATCGGCGAGGACCATTCGCAACCGTCTCCATGAAGCTGGGCTACGGTCCCGCACACCGTTAGGCCGTCTTCCGCTCACGCCCCAACATCGTGCAGCCCGCCTCCAGTGGTGTCGCGACAGGCGTGAATGGAGGGACGAATGGAGACGTGTCGTCTTCAGCGATGAGAGTCGCTTCTGGCTTGGTGCCAATGATGGTCGTATGCGTGTTTGGCGCCGTGCAGGTGAGCGCCACAATCAGGACTGCATACGACCGAGGCACACAGGGCCAACACCCGGCATCATGGTGTGGGGAGCGATCTCCTACACTGGCCGTACACCACTGGTGATCGTCGAGGGGACACTGAATAGTGCACGGTACATCCAAACCGTCATCGAACCCATCGTTCTACCATTCCTAGACCGGCAAGGGAACTTGCTGTTCCAACAGGACAATGCACGTCTGCATGTATCCCGTGCCACCCAACGTGCTTTAGAAGGTGTAAGTCAACTACCCTGGCCAGCAAGATCTCCGGATCTGTCCCCCATTGAGCATGTTTGGGACTGGATGAAGCGTCGTCTCATGTGGTCTGCACGTCCAGCACAAACGCTGGTCCAACTGAGGCGCCAGGTGGAAATGGCATGGCAAGCCGTTCCACAGGACTACATCCAGCATCTCTACAATCGTCTCCATGGGAGAATAGCAGCCTGCATTGCTGCGAAAGGTGGATATACACTGTACTAGTGCCGACATTGTGCATGCTCTGTTGCCTGTGTCTATGTGCCTATGGTTCTGTCAGTGTGATCATGTGATGTATCTGACCCCAGGAATGTGTCAATAAAGTTTCCCCTTCCTGGGACAATGAATTCACGGTGTTCTTATTTCAATTTCCAGGAGTGTATATCCACAACATTTAGAAAATGATTATTAAAAATATTTTCAACTTCTGACTTTTTGTTCGTAAAGTTTTCATTCAATTTGATGGTAATACTGTCTTCCTGTGCTCTTGGTTGGCCTGTTTCTCTTTTAATAATATTCCAAATTGTTTTAATTTTATTATCAGAGTTGCTGATTTCAGACATGATACACATACTCCTGGATTTTTTGATAACTTTTCTTAATATAACACAGTAGTTTTTATAATTTTTGATAGTTTCTGGGTCACTACTCTTTCTTGCTGTCAGATACATTTCCCTTTTCCGGTTACAAGATATTTTTATACCCTTAGTAAGCCATGGTTTGTTACAAGGTTTCTTACGAGTATATTTAACTATTTTCTTGGGGAAGCAGTTTTCAAATGCATTTACAAAAATGTCATGAAATAAATTATATTTTAAATTGGCATCAGGTTCACGGTACACCTCATCCCAGTCTAACTGCTGTGGGCTTTCCCTGAAATTTGCAATTGTTAAATCATTGACTGAACGTCCTACTTTGGAGGACTGTTTAGTATTGCTGAATGGAGCTATGTCATATATTGTAACTAGCTGTGCACCATGATCAGAAAGACCATTCTCAACAGGCTGAGCATTTATCTGGTTAAACTTATCTTGGTCTATAAAGAAGTTATCTATCAGTGAGCTGCTATCCTTTACCACCCGAGTAGGAAAATCAATAACGGGTGTCAAATTGAAAGAACCAAGTAATACTTCAAGGTCATTTTTCCTATTACCCTCTTTCAGAGAATCTACATTGAAGTCCCCACAAATAATAATTTGCTTCCCCCTGTCTGACAGACAGCACAACAAGGAGTCCAAATTTTTCAGAAATAGATGAAAATTTCCTGGTGGGGACCTATATACAGTTACCATTATAAATGTGCCTTTATTTAATTTAAGCTCACAGGCACATGCTTCTATATGTTTCTCTACACAAAACTTTTTTGTTTCTATACTTTTTGTACAATGATAACTTTTGACATATATGGCAACTCCTCCTTTCTCCATATTTTCTCTCATTACATGTGCAGAGAGCTTATAACTACTTACATTTACCTTATCCATATCAGTAACAATGTGAAGCTCAGACAGGCATAGTATATCTATTTCATTCTCAGCTTCTGAATCTTCTAAACAAACCAGAAGCTCATCTACTTTATTCTTTAAACTCCCAATATTTTAATGAAATATACTTACATTATTTTTAATTATACTTTTATGAGAACCTTTCCTTATTCTAACATTTGCAGTACTCTCCTGTCTGAGTTTCTCATTGTGCTTAGGCCTAGTTCCTATACCAGTGGTCACATGGTGTTCAGAGAGGCAGATTATGTCGATTGGGTTGGGTGACTTTAATTCATCAATGCAATTACCTAGGACTGAGATACAACTTGGTGGAGATAAAATTTCTGGTGATTGGTGAAAATTTATAATTGACAGCTGTGATTGGTGATCCAATATGCTAGAATTGTGCTGTTTAATTTCTTTCCTAAACTGAAGATTTGTTTCAATCCTGACCTCTCGTAGAACTTGACATCTTTCTGTCTTACCTATCCTAAAAAAGGTGCTGCTCCAACACCTGTAACCACTGGTATTTTACCATTCATGGCAGTGCCTCGCCCCCTTAAATTTACTGCTATTACCCCAGCCAGTTTCCCCTTCCCTTTCCTGTTGAGATGTAGGCCGTGCCTGGTATAGTCCCACCTACTGAGATAATCAACAGGAACCACACCAATATGAGCCCCCGCACCCGACCCAAGCAGCCGTTCCAACTCCAAATTAACTCTCCCAACAGAAGAGTTCAAATGAGGCCGGTCATGGCGTCTCAGGACAGATACAAATTCAACATTGGTGTGTCTCGATGCCGACGCAATCTTTACCAGGTCACACTCTATACTGTACCCAGGATCTCTGTCGATGCTGTTCCCGGGCCCTCCCACAATAACCATGGTGTCTTCCCTGGTAAATCCTTTACAGAGTGAACCTAAATCCTCTGTCACCTGATCCAGACTAGCACTTGGTTTGAAAAAATTTGTGACCTGGTATTCTGGTCCTAATTCCTCCTGCAGAAGTTGGCCTACACCTCTGGCATGAGATCTGCCTAACAACAAAACTTTCTTCCTTTTCGATGACTTTCCTACATTCTTTTTCAATTTCCTATTGAAAGTTTGTTGTGTCCTGTCTACACCTACCTCTGCTTGAGGCTCATCAGTTTCTAACTGAAGCAACAGGTCAAACTTATTTTTGACATTCACCACAAAACTGTCAGACTTAGTTCTAGGCCTGTTCCTTCTGCTACCTGTTGCCACTTCCCACCTCTCTTTGCCCTTCTCCCTCCTTAACCTGTCCAGATCTTCCCTAGCCTGATCTAGCTCAGCCTGAAGGGCAGCAATTTTCCGCTCCTGTTCCACTATCTTCCTATCTCTGCTGCAAATCCTACATAACCACTGATGAGCCTGATTCACTTTCCCAACACCCACGCCACTGCAGTCCCCCCAGTGAAAAAAACTACTGCATCCATCACACCAAACCCCGGAACTAACAGTTCTACGGCAAGTCAGGCACTTCTCACTCATGGCAAAAATAATACTTTAGCTAGAATAAATCAATTAAATTACCGAAAATCAAAAAAGACGTTACAAGAATTAAGCCTATTCACAAATGTATACAAGCAAGTTTCTGATTTAAAATTCCGCTGTTTTTCTGAGATCTGTATTAAAACAACGAAGGTATACGCTATTTATTATATATTTCACTCGATGGAATGAAAAAGGACAATTAAACGAGATACTTTAACCTTGATTCTCCAAAAACGTTACGAGAATTAGGCCTATAAACAAATGTATATAGGCAAGTTTCTGATATAAAGTTACGCTGTTTTTCTGAAATCTGTATTAAAACAATAAAGTTATACGCTATTTACGGTAGTTTACTTATTTGTTACCGAGAAACTAGTTAAATTACCTTGAAACAAGAAACAAACACGTTTACAAAATTTAAGCCTAAGAGCGACTTCGCGAAGTTACGATCTTTTCGTGTTTTCTGAAAAAATACGCAAAGAAAAGTCAAACCTTTAACGGCAAGACTAAACGATACACTAATGCACGTATTTAATTTGTTGTCAGCGTTAAACTAAATTATATTCCTGTCTAAATCACTTAACTTTCGGGAAATGGTTTCTGGCGTCACTTACTCGGCGGCCATCTTGGATCAACCTCAGTCACCTTGGGCACCTTTAGAATGGTTTAAATGTCCCTGATGGATTTTATTATCTTGCAGTGTCTGTGTTTCACGATGTACTATGTAGTGTCCTTCAGACAACCATGCATGTGAAGGAACAGACAATACTACGCTCTGTAGCTGTATGAAACAGACGAAATGTATTCACAATTGAGAAAAGAATAAGTTAAGTGCATCAAAAGTGGTTGTAGCACCAGCAGAGTGCACATGACCAAATGGCGACTGTTGCGTTGATAAAAATGCAGGAATTGATCTCCGTAAAAGTTCGCCACCCGTATTACTCACAACGTCTTGCTTGAGGTGATGACTTCCGGCTTCCTACCACAAAAAAGTGAGTCCAAACACTCAAGCAGCCCCTTGCCTACGGCTGCTCAAGAAACTACACACATAAAAACAAGTTTTGCATCATCCCGGTTCCCAGAACTCCTGAAGATAAAAGTTGACTGTGGATATTGTATCACAGACACAGTTCCTTTGACTGTTCAGAGATGTCACTAAACCCGCCCAGAGATGTAAACAATCATGCATCAACAGCGTCTATTGGACGGAAGGGGTCCGACAGCCGATCAGTTCCAGTCATTCCACCAGGAAGTAGGTACATGGCTCGTGTTGTCTGTAGTTCAACCATGCCTAGACGGTCAATACCGCGATTCGATGGCGTCCGCATTGTTACTTTGTGCGAGGAAGGGCTCTCGACAAGGGAAGTGTCCAGGCGTCTAGGAGTGAACCAAAGCGATGTTGTGCGGACATGGACGAGATACAGAGAGACAGGAACTGTCGAGGACATGCCTCGCTCAGGCCGCCCAAGCGGTACTATCGCAGTGGATGATCGCTACGTACGGATTATGGTTCGGAGGAACCATGACAGCAAGGCCACCATGTAAAATAATGCTTTTTGTGCAGCCACAGGCTGCACGATGCGCAACTTCACTCCCGACGTCCAAAGCAAAGTTCATCTTTGCAACGATGACACCATACAGCGCGGTACAGATGGGCCCAACAACATGCCGAATGGACCGCTCAGGTTTGGCATTACGTTCTCTTAACCGATGCGTGTCGCATATGCCTTCTACCCGACAGTCGTCCGAGAAGTGTTTGGAGGCAACCCGATCAGGCTCAACGACTTGGACACATTGATCAGCGAGTGCAGAAAGGTGGAGGTTCCCTACTGTTTTGGGGTGGCAATATGTGGGCCCGATGTACGCCGCTGGTGGTCGTGGAAGGCGCCGTAAAGGCTGTAAGATACGTAAATCCCATCCTCCGGCCGTTAGTGCAACCAAATAGGCAGCATGTTGGCGAGTCATTCGTTTTAATGCGCCCCCATCGTGCACATCCTGTGAATTACTTCCTTCAGGATAACGACATCGCTCTACTAGAGTGGACAGCATGTTCTCCAGACATGAACCCTATCGAACATGCCTGGGATAGATTGAAAAGGGCTGTTTATGGACGACGTAACCCACCGACCGCTATGAGGAATATATGCCGAATCGCCGTCGAGGAGTGAGACAGTCTGGACCAACAGTGCCTTGATGAACTTCTGGATAGTATGCCACGACGAATACAGGCATGCATCAATGCAAGAGGACGTGTTACTGCGTTTTAGAGGTACCGGTGTGTACAGCAATCTGGACCACCACCACTGATGGTCTCGCTGTATGGTGGTTCAACATGCAATCTGTGGTTTTCTTGAGCAATAAGAAGGGCGGAAATGATGTTTACGTTGATCTGGATTCCAGTTTTCTGTACAGGTTGCGGAACTCTCGGGACCGTAGTGATGTAAAACTATTTTATGTGTGTATTATGACGCTTTCATGTCCTATAGCTGAAGAAACAGCTGCATATACACGGACGAAACTAGGGCAAGTTCTTATTCTGCTCCGTAGCCTGACGATTCTGACTCATTGTTTTTACTGTGGATTATTTGCGTAGATTCATTCAGTACATATATTCGTAGTGAATACATAGCATTTTATTACGAGTATCCCGCTTTTGATACGCAGTACAGAAGAACTGTGGGAAGTGACTTGTTTCCTGTATTTTGAAGGGAAATGCAGCACCAATGTTGACAGCTGTCTTATTGAATGAAATATTTGCGAATGGACTACTCAGTGTAAAAGTGAAAACGCATCTGTCTGCGACAAAAAGTGTTCGGGTAAGCCATCTACTTTGGAAATGGAGAGGACTGAAGAGGGAGGGGCATGGGAGTGCGTTCCAGAGCACGCATTTACCGTCCGTAATTACACATCCTATTAGAAATTATGCCCCGCCTGTCTCAATGCCAGAGGACCTTTATAAATAGGTGTGACAATAGTTGCATTTGAATAAAAGTATCATTTATGTTCGTCTTATGGCGTATTTGTTTCACTTACCTTGTGCACTATACTGTAGCATTTTTTTCTATGTATGGTATAAGTGTCATCGAGCTTTGTTACTTGGCAATGACACATCTTGCAAAAGTTACTCTTGTCCTCAGTTTTTGTTACTCTTGCCCTCAGTTTTTGCACATCAGTGTATGTTCATACTATTCTTTATCAGCAGCTACACCTTTTTGTATGCTCAAAATAAAGCTTTCGTAAGGATAAAATTTTAATCAGCAGGCGTGAAAATGCTGGAGGATCAGTCTGGTAGCGTTTCGTAAACGTGTCCACTGTGTAAGAACTTCCATTTCCGGTAGTATATTAGAGAAGGGTTAGATTGCTTTGTACTTTTTATTATTATTGCTGTTCTGATCGTTGACTTATTACGTTACACCAATGCACTGCCACACTAATATATGAAATTAGATGTAGGTTACTAGTGTTTGATGAAAAGTTTCATAAGTAGTTACCCAGGTTAACAACAGATGGACAGACAACAGTGCGGCATATTACTCGCCAGTTCTGTACTAGACATGTAACACCGATAATCGATAGATTTATGTATATTCCGCACAATTTTTCTGCTGACATTACACTAGTGTATCTATATTGTCAAAATCTTTGGTTGTGTAAATACGTTATATTTATGTCAATTATTTTGCCATTTTAAGAAATTATGTTGTAACTTTACCTTTGGTTTTATATGTAATACTCTGTGAATGTAATAATTTGTGAAAACTGTGTTTATTTTATAAATAGGAAAGCTAAATGTAAAACCTGCAATAAAGCCTATTGAAGTAGTCTGGTGGGACTGAGAAAGGTGGACTAGTCGCACAAGGCACTTGTTTCCTTTGTGGTGAGCGGCAATTCGAGTGCTGACTGTGATACTGAGTGGCCAGCGTCAGCCTTGGTCACTTATTGTGGTTGGTCTGGATGTGTAAATTGAGGCAAGAACAGCTTGCGAGCATGTAAATTAGCGCCGGATGGAATATAGTGTGCTGTCGACCACGGTATCATTATTGGCCCTGTTTGGTTAAATTTACGACTCCGGGAAGAGTTGTATCACGGTGTGGCTAACATTGAAAATTTGGATGCTTTATCGCCAGTTTTGTAACCACTGTAATTTGGCACAGGCGCCACAACCTTCAGCAGAACTGTTATCTAAATATCTAATCCAATGAACCAGGTGTTAGGTATTGAGTAATAACTTGTTGTGGAGCTTCTAATGTGTGTACCCCCGTGATTACCCCCAGTCAGATTCCTAGACAGGGTCCTTTCCGAGTGAATTAACTTCGTGTATTCTGTTTTTATTAAACGGACAATATATTAACTATAACTAAAACTTATAAAAAAGCAGCAGTATTATTTCACTTTGAACAGGTTTGTAAACTTTGTTAATTGTTTGTTTCTTTGTATATGTTGTTTTAAAGCAGTTTTTCAAGTAGTGGTGTCATTTACAAAGCCATTTTGAGTTTGAGTCTAATGAGAGACCATTTGCTAGTTACCTGTGGTGCCACCGCCAGACACCACACTTGCTAGGTGGTAGCCTTTAAATCGGCCGCGGTCCGTTAGTATACGTCGGACCCGTGTGACGCCACTGTCAGTGATTGCAGACCGAGCGCCGCCACACAGCAGGTCTAGAGAGACTTCCTAGCACTCGCCCCAGTTGTACAGACGACTTTGCTAGGGATACTACACTGACAAATACGCTCTCATTTGCCGAGACGATAGTTAGCATAGCCTTCAGCTACATCATTTGCTACGACCTAGCAAGGCGCCATTACCAGTTTATATTGAGATTGTAATTATGTATCATCAAGAGCGATGTTCTCCGATTATGGATTAAAGTTAAGTATTCCAGAAGCTATGTACTATTTTTGGCTACTATAATTCCTTGTCATTTTCCAGACCTCACGCCAGCCTGCGTGAGCTTAAACGCGTGCCTTTCGCCTTCCTCCAAACTCCGTGAATTGGCTCCTGCCAATTCACAACATTGGCGACGAGTGTAAAAACGGTCTTCTTCTTTATACTTGCTTAAATTACTTGTGTCATGGCTTCGACACAATCTCCACATGTACGGTCCGAATTTTATCGCTTGCAGAATCAGCAGACGCAGGCCTTATTGGATGCCCTTGGACAGCTCATCCAGGGTCAACGTGCACTGCAAAACGATGCGGCGGCCGCCGCTTCACCGATACAGCAGCCACAACACGCAGTTGCACCACCTTTTCGTCCTTTTGATGCGGCACTGGAAAGCTGGACGGAGTGGTCACGCCAATTTGGACTCCATCTCGCCGCCTACAGAATTCAAGGTATTGAGCGGCAGCCTTTTCTGCTTTCTTGTGTAGGAGTGTCCACCTACCATGTGATAGTGAAACTGTTTCCCCGACGCGATGTAGCAACTCTGTCCTACGACGAAATTTTGTCTGCATTAGATGCATATTTCAAAGAATCAGTCAATGTAGTTGCAAGAAGGTATACGTTGTTTCCTACAAAACGCACGGCCGGTCAGACTAATAGGGAGTGGGTTCCAACATTGCAAGGCCTTACTAGGGATTGTGCTTTTGAATGTGAATGTGGACTCCCTTATTCCGATACTGTGGTGCGTGATGCAATTGCACAGAACGTTTCTGATGTTCGTGTAAGGGAACAGATTTTGAAACTAGTCAATCCCTCCCTTCAACAAGTGATAGACATATTGGATCGGCAGGACACACTTGACTTTGCTCAGGAATCGTTTGAAACTTCGCCAGCTGTGTCACGTTAACTGGCCCGCCGGACGAGCTGCACAGAATGGTAAACAGCCCTCGCACCCGTCCGCGCAGCTGCCGCCAAGCTCTCCGCTATGTGTGCCGCGCAAGCAAGCAAATGCAGTGCTAAAATCATGCCCGCAGTGTGCTACTAGACATTTGCGTGACAATTGCCCATCACGCCAGGCTATTTGCTTTTTCTGTAATAAAAAAGGACATGTTCAGAGCGTTTGCCAGAAAAAGCTCAGATCGGACACTCACAACCATTCCAGGCCCCTTGCTTCGCAAGGGGAATTGGAATCGAACCAAGAATCCTCTGGCTCGTGAACCTTCGCCCATGGAAATTCATGTAGTTAATTCCGCTCCGCTCAGTGCCACTCTCTCTAACAGTGACTGTGTTCGCTCCACTAATGGTGTGCGTCGTCATCGCCGGAAATCCCGTCAAGTCGCAAGTGATTCTGCACCAGTGTCAGTTCACGTTGCACGAGACAGTCGCTCTTGTCGTCAGCAGGACACTAAACTTTTTGTAGACTTGGAAATTAATGGCAAAGTGGTACCGTTCCAGCTCGATACCGGAGCTGCAGTTTCATTGATCAATAAAGACACGTACAACCAACTGGGCACACCTCCGTTGCGTGCCGCAAATGTTAAGTTAAATAATTATTCAGGACAAGCTATCCCTGTGTTAGGACTTCTTGCAACATACAAGGGACAAACAAAACTTGTGTCATTTTATGTACTCCGTTCTTCTTCTGCAGTGAACTTGTTTGGTTTAGATTTATTTCAGTTGTTTCACTTGTCTATAGTGAATCAGGTCCTATCAGCGAACCAGACTGTGCCTTTAGCCAGAGTTTCTCGTCTATATGAAGAGTTTGCAGACATTTTTGCACCGGGCCTTGGTTGTGCTAAAAACTATAAAGCACATTTGGAACTGAAAGTAAACGCACAACCGAAATTTTTCAGAGCGCACAATGTTCCCCACGCATTGCGTGATGAGGTCGCAAGTACATTACACGTTTTGGAATCACAAGGTGTAATTGAACGTGTGCAGGCTTCTCTCTGGGCATCACCCTTAGTAATTTTGCCAAAACCTTCCGGAAAATAGAGACTTTGTGTGGACTTCAAGGCAACAGTGAAACCACAATTAGTGATTGCCACTTTTCCTTTACCCCACCCAGAAGATCTTTTTGACAAACTGTGCCTGGGTAAATATTTTTCGAAGTTGGACCTAGCAGATGCGTATTTGCAAATACCGGTGGACGAAGAATCCCAGCGCGTTTTGGTGGTTAACACACATCTTGGTTTGTATCGATTCAAAAGACTGCCATTCGGGTGTGCATCCGCCACTGCATTGTTTCAGCAATATCTGCAAACTGTTTGTGCGTCGGTCCCTACTGCAGCAAACTATCTGGACGATATTGTGATCTCCGGAAAGACGGAAGAAGAACATTTAGCCAATCTCAGAACATTATTTCAGGTCTTGCGACAAAATGGTCTTCGCTTGCGGAAGGACAAATGTGTGTTTTTTGCTCGTGACTTACCCTATCTGGGACATGTAATCAATGCCCAAGGCATACATCCCAGTCCCGAGCACCTCCGTGCCATACAAGACTTGCCTTCGCTTCAGAATTTGAAGCAGCTACAGAGTGTGCTGGGAAAAATCAATTACTATAACAGATACGTGCGTCACGCCTCTTCCATTTCAGCTCCGCTTCATCGCTTACGCCGTAAAGGTGTTCCGTTCGTCTGGACGACGGAATGCGAACGCACCTTTCGCCAGTTGAAATCGGCGTTGCTTTCCACTACTTGCCTTACGCCATTCGATCCCCACAAACCCCTTTTGTTGATGGTAGATGCCTCGGATTTCGGGATCGGTGCTGTGCTTGCGCACAAAGATGGATCGCATGATCGCCCTATTGCCTTTGTGTCCAAATTGCTCTCGTCTGCGCAAAGAAATTATTCACAGATCGAGAAAGAAGCTTTGGCTCTCGTATTTGGTGTTACAAAGTTTCATGATTTCTTGTATGGTCGTCACTTTACCATCATCACAGACCACAAACCCTTGACGTCGCTTTTTCATCCGAGCAAGCCTGTACCTCCACGTACAGCGCAGAAATTCATTCGCTGGTGTATTTTCCTCTCGCAGTACCGCTACGATATCTTGTATCGGTCCACTGCTAAGCACGGAAGCGCCGATGTGTTGTCCCGTTTGCCTGTTGCTGAGGATAGAGCATTCGATTCCTCCGAACTTGCTTGCATGTTCATTGATGCGGAAACCGATGACGGGGCCGAATCGTTTCCGATTGATTTTCGTCGTGTGGCTACAGCCACAGCTGCTGACCCTGTCTTTGCTACCGTTTTGCGTTTTCTTGCTACGCAATGGCCCTTGTCAAAGTCACGGATCGAGGATCCGTTGGTTCGCCGATTTTTTGCTCACGAGGAGAGACTGTTTGTTCGCCATAGTGTTTTGCTGTTGCGTTCTGATAATGATCAGTCCAGGGTCATGGTCCCACGTTCGTTACAGTCCTCTGTCTTACGGCTTCTCCACCAAGGACATTGGGGTATAGTGCGAACGAAACAACTTGCTCGTCAGCACTGTACTTGGTTCGGAATCGATGCTGCGATTACGAATATGTGCTCTTCTTGCATGGCGTGTGCCGAACAACAATCCGCACCGCCGCGGACATTCTTTGCATGGCCAAAGGCCACTTCCCCGTGGCAACGCTTAGACATAGATTTTGCTGGTCCATTCTGGAATGCTCGATGGTTGGTTGTGGTAGATTCATTCAGTAATTTTCCTTTTGTTGTCCGGATGTCTTCCACGACGTCATCTGCCACCATCCAAGCGTTATCCGCTATCTTTTGTATTGAAGGTCTCGTCAGCACTATTGTTTCCGACAATGCCCCACAATTCATGTCCGCAGAATTTCAGTCATTCTGCAAGGCCAATGGTATTCAACATCTGACGTCCGCGCCGTTTTCGCCTCAGTCAAACGGTGCCGCTGAACGATTGGTCCGCACTTTCAAGTCACAGATGTTGAAGCTGAAAGAGTCGCATTCTCGGGAGGACGCGTTATTGCTCTTCTTGTCCTCGTATCGCTCTCAGCCCTGAGATGGTGGCTCACCGGCTGAGTTTCTCCACGGTCGTCCTCCTCGAACCTTGATGTCTTTGTTACATCCGCCGCATCAGGTTCCTGTGCAGCGGCAGACGCCTGCTTTTGCTCCAGGCGACGTTGTATACTATCGCAACTATCGCGGTTCACGGCGTTGGCTCGCAGGGCGCAATCTTCGCTGCCTCGGCCGCGCTATGTATCTGGTTTTGGGGTCCTCTGGTGAGGTGCGTCGGCATCTCAATCAGCTGCGCCTCTGTCGTCGCACGGGTTCTGCCGCTCCCCGTCTGCTTTCAGCGACGGTGCCGTCCGGTCAGCGCCCTGGGGACCCATCTACTGGCTCGCCTCATCCCCAGGTGTTACCGACGCTGCCTTCCATTTTGTCCCATGGCGACGCGACGCCGCCGCCGCCGCCTGTTCTCCCGCCGGCGACGCCCGCAGTGGACGCTTCGCTGCAGCCGCCAAGCGCCTCCCTGGGTCATGCGCCGCCGATCGCTTCCCGTGACCAGCTGTCCTCCGACATGGAACTCTTGCCCCCTCCGAACCAGATGTCGTCTTCGCCCGTCGTGTGCCCCGACCCGATGGAGGTCGACCCTTCGGCCCCTCCAGTCTCTCTAAGGGCGCATACACCACATGTTGGCGTGCACCCTGGACTAGGTTTTCAGGCGTTTCCTAGCTCCCCTCAGACCGAATGGCAGGGTGCGGATGGCACAGCCTCGCCTGTTGTTAGGCTCCCCACCTCGTCGCATACGTCAACATGGGGTCCTCCCCACGGCGGGCGGAAGCCTTATCACACAACCGTGCGCCGGTTTGCGGGCGAGGAATGTGGTGTCAGCGCCAGACACCACACTTGCTAGGTGGTAGCCTTTAAATCGGCCGCGGTCCGTTAGTATACGTCGGACCCGCGTGTCGCCACTGTTAGTGATTGCAGACCGAGCGCCGCTACACGGCAGGTCTAGAGAGACTTCCTAGCACTCGCCCCAGTTGTACAGACGACTTTGCTAAGGATGCTACACTGACAAATACGCTCTCATTTGCCGGGACGATAGTTAGCATAGCCTTCAGCTACGTCATTTGCTACGACCTAGCAAGGCGCCATTACCAGTTTATATTGAGATTGTAATTATGTATCATCAAGAACGATGTTCTCCAATTATGGATTAAAGTTAAGTATTCCAGAAGCTATGTACTATTTTTGGCTACTTTAATTCCTTGTCATTTTCCAGACCTCACGCCAGCCTGCGTGAGATTAAACGCGTGCCTTTTGCCTTCCTCCAAACTTCGTGAATTGGCTCCTGCCAATTCACAACATTACCCATGTCAGCTGTTGAACTAAATTTGCATTATTGATTATACTTAAAGTTATTACTAATGCTATTTCTCATTCTTTTACTTTTTTGTTACTATTTACAATTAATTATAGTTCTTCAGACCATGCCAGTTTAAGAGACCTGAAAAGCTACGTAACTTCTGTTATTACTGAAAGTAAAGGCCTCTTCTGAGCAAGTGTAACAATCAGTACAATCATTTATTCTGCATTGAAGCTTTTCTTATAAATAATAACTGTGTCGCCATTTGTATAGAGTAACTTCATGTGAAAATTCCTGGAACCCTTAATAATTAGCATGTTCAAAACAAGTATATTTTTGTAATAGTTAACTAATTGCCAGTTAGACTTTGTTCGCTAGTTCATGTGCCCCTCTGCATTTGTTCAATATACTTTAGTAGGTTCTTTCAATAGTATGTGTCATTGTGACACAGTGTGTACTGCTGCGTTTATTGCCCATTCTATGTTCTGCATAAGGTTTAGCTTTTGTGCTGTTTGCTAGGGCAAGTTACCGTAATATTTAGAATAACTGTGTCAGGAGAAATTAATTAGAGCATCAAGTGAGGTTACCTTTCTTAAGTGAAGCTTACTTTCGCTTTGCCATAAAACTTGATACCGCATTGCCTAATCAGGGTCGCTACCGACTGTATATATCATTACAATTTATTTTCGTATTAGTAGAACCTAAGTTCTGAACCCGTTTGCTTTTCTGTTGTCATTGTTTCACTTACTTCGCGATTACGAAATTATAGTCCGATTGCCTGCCGGGTGGCCGAGCGGCTCTAGGCGCTACAGTTTGGAACCGCGCGACCGCTACGGTCACAGGTTCGAATCCTGCCTCGTGTATGGATGTTTGTGATGTCCGTAGGTTAGTTAGGTTTAAGTAGTTCTAAGTTCTAGGGGACTGATGACCTCAGAAGTTACGTCCCATAGTGCTCAGAGCCATTTGAAACATTTTATAGTCCGATTCCTTGTCATTAGCTACAGTCACGGTCAGGCTAAAACATTCACAGAAGGTTAACATTATCGGCGATTGCCAGTCTGGTAAGGGGCGATAGTGTTACTGACCACAACAGCCAGTGAACTGCTACACCAAGCAATATCGCCTCGTTGTCGTTCCTCTGTTTACCACTCGTTAAAGCCTCAAGACTTTATCGTAGGAGCAGAGACGTCGGCATTGGACGGACGTACGAGGAACTAAGTGAGGCGTGGACTAAGGTGTCGTAGTAGGGCCACATACGGCTTTTGTCAATGGGCGGATACAATTACATCGAGAACATGTAAAACGAGGCATCTCTTTTGGGACAGGAAGTAAGTTTCGACGAGATTAAACGATGCTCTTAGTACGTCTTCCATCGTCACGGTCTGGTGAGTGGTACAGAAAACTACTGAAACAAACCAAAAATTAGAAACAAATCGTCTTAAACGTACTACTGAAAATAATCCTCTATAAATATCATCGTTTCTCTAGATATAGTCTTTCACTGTCTGTATTCTTGCTCCAACAAGGTTCCTAATTCCCTCTCGTGAGACTTTCTGTGGCATGATGCACGTCAGTTCTTGCATTAACAACACAGCCTTGTTATCTGATGAGAACTTGGATACACGCACGTGATCCATATCTGGCCAAAACTGCGAACGTCAAGTGGAGGTAGGTCAATGGCCTCCGGTGGACGCTCCAGCGGCTCGAAACTGAGAGTCTGAATGCACCAGATGGTTTTTCCAGCTGTATGAGGGCAGACAGTAACCTGGATCTAAGTCACAATTTTAAAAAGCTTCCTTCTCAGTTCTGATTTTGGATTTCAGGTCATGCAGTACCTCACAGTAGCTGTCGCTGTGTTTTTACGAGTAATGAGCCAGCAGGCGACCTTCCACATCGAAGAATACTGCAATAATAAAACTTCCCCGCGCAAATTAGACCTTTGAACTACTTTCAGTAGGGGAAGTCAGATATTTCGACATAATCCTCTTCCTCTTACTCTGACGTACGTGATTATGGAACCACATCTCCTCAGCTGTGTGGAAGAGCAAGCTATTTGTCAGCTGATGGCGAATGCTGAGGCATAGAAAACTCATTCGCGATATCGTCAGTCCTGTCACGACAACCATGGTGAATTTTTCACTGAGTTCTTTCCGACTTTTTTGCATTATGGTGCGTCATCCTCTTGGAAAATAGAGTCTACTCCTGCAGCTGAGGCGAGTTAGTATGGTGTTGCCCCCACTAGAGACTGCTCATGATATCATTCAGTTCGAATATAATTTGTATCAATTTGTTTAAATTTGTTGAAATTTCTTGAAATTTGTTTAAAATTATTATCTACCCACAGTGTTAGAGGCTTAGAGTGGTGTTACCGTCCAGTGGTGCAGAGATATCAGTGCTCGTTCAGTTGCCTGTGTGGAAGGAGCATGAGGAAATGTTAATACCAGACAGGGGGAGTTTTAATAGGTGTATTACATGCACTCATCCAGCCAAGGAGTGCACCCATAGCCTCCTACATGAAGAACGGAAGTGCACATTAATGCTTGAACATATGAAGAGGGAGAGTATGATCCTGCAAATAAATACTTTGCATGACACAATGCATGGAAACATCTGTCTCTGCTGGAATTGTCTGTCATTTCTTAAAACGTATGTATAAGCATCACACAAGAGACTACTGCTTCCGATCCACCAGACGAAAGAACTGAGCTAGTTGGCGAGTTCACTGATAGAGGGTACCGCAATAGGTCACATGACTATGCAGTTCAGACCATAGGAGCATAGCATCATGATGACATCATGTCTTTTTGTCAGCTGCACATGTGCCCCAACCTCGTCATTCCCCAGGTGGTCTGGAGGGGAAAATTGGCGGGAAAAGGAATCAGCCTCTTCTGGGATGCTGGAGAGAGGAAGGACTGTACTTTATTTTTGGAGCAATTTATTTAGCGACGGATTTCACTTAGATTATTCATTACTCTGATACAAAACACTCACCCTGATGTCCATGGGGTCACAATATATAGTTTACATATCTGTAAATTACTCTTAATTAATGCAGTACACTGATGTGCAGAGACGCAAACAACTCGTAAATTACCGAAATTATCCAGTACGCAGAATACGGACGTGCAAACTACTACTAGACCACCGAAATAATGCATGTGCAACACTATGCAAACATGCCCACAACGCTTAAACACCTGAAAATAATGCCGTTCACAAACAATCAGTGTGCGTAAAACACTCAGAGTATCAGTGACTCGAACCCTGATTCTACTGGATGGAAAGCCTAAGTGCACACCTAACACATGGAAACTGTCCAGATGTGGGAGAGGAAGATTACGTTGGTCGGAAAACTGACCCAAATACTGTTCCTAATTACGTTAGAATCACAATCATCGGCCCTAAATACACATATGCATAGCGCTACACAAGGACGGCAAAAATGCGCAATATACTGCAGAAACTTACAGCATCTATTGCTGTTTGACGTCACAGTTCACTACACATGTCTACTAAAAATTACACTACAGCCCAGCTAACCAAAGCCAATACACGCTATCATAGCTGATGGAAAAAATCCATCACAATTCTAATTACAATTCGAAATTGTTTTGAAAAAGCCAGCACTCATATTGAATGAGTCATAATCAGCACATTTACTGGGGAAAATCGTGGTCCTAAAAGACTGCAGTTGAACGTGCATTCTCCTCCATGTACAATCACAAACTGCCAAAAATCCACCTATGGGATGGAAGGACTGAGGAAGGGGGCTACTCTGCCAACAACAAAACACAGTAGTGTCGTAGTAATGCAGCTTAGCCAGTTTCTACATGGGTTGCAGAAGGTGGTAGATATAGTTTTCTCTGACTTCTACTAAGTTCCGACTTAAATTGGAATGATCACACGTGTAAAGCTGCAAAAATGGCAGCAGTTGCAAGATGCATGGGGACTACCTAAACGACGTTGGATTTTTACTGTAGCAGATAGGTTCGAAGAAGATGACTCGTTTCGAGATAAAAGAGTGCCAGAAATATGAGTCACTTCTGGTTGTAATCATTAAAGGACTTCTCAATAGGATCCAACGCAGGTATGTGATGGAATGGGGAGACCTGATCCAAATCCCAGACAGCATTTCTAGCGGATAGCGTAGCACCAGAGTTCTGAAAAGCTAGTGTACATTTCTTACGACCTCAATCAGCACACCATCTATTGTTGGTGATCCTTCTCAATCAACAATCACCTATAGCCCAGTCAATATATCACCAAACCTCTGATGTGGCATCGAGACAGAATGCGTTACAAATACGGGAGAAATATCTGGCGGTGGCAGCTTGAAGGAGTTGCAAATAGCGGTTTCGTACCACGTTCCATAGCCGAATCATTTTCTAAATTTGGTAATTTTATTACGAGGTTGCCCCGTCGGCGACGTGTAACCACACTGTTGGTCTGATGCTATACACTCCAACGATTACTGTCTATATTTTCAGTGTCATGGTATTCGTCTGGAAAAAACCACTTCATTCAGAGATAATGCCATACCTCGATTTATAAAGCCAGTATAGCTTTTAACATTGATACTTGAATGCACCTGTAGAACCAAGACCGCTTGTGACGGTAATATGGTTGTGTTTTTCAACATCTGACGGTATGTAAGACGATTACGCCTCTATTTCTAAGACACAGTGGTATCACTTGTAAGAAAAACTTATGGGACATGTTCACCCATCGTTGATTTTCGGTCAGTATGATTTCGTATTGCCAGCAATCAGTTATTGACAAAGTATTATACTTAGTAGTAAGGTATGTGTGATAGGTTCGCCTTGAGCATCAGGCTTATAAATTATGTGTTTGTGTTCCGAAATGTGCAAAGGAAATGACTATGTCCAGTCGTAAGGAAAGTGTGGATTTGACGTGGAATACTGTGATAGGAAAGGAAAGTGTATGTCAAGTCATAAGAATGGCACAGATATTTCTGTTTCCAGAGCCACAGCCGACAGCAGGGTGTATTTCCGATACTTCGCTCATTGTCGAATGTCGTTCAACTGAAACCGCAATTCTAACATTTAAATGTAAGTTTAGCGATCACATATTTATGTGACCGATTTCGTAGGACGATTCTGTCTATTGAGTGCTTGGCGTGGCGGCAGAAGCCTGTGGCGGGAATGATTCACATTTCTCGCTAACAGCAGGAGCTGTCCAAATAGTGAGGCCTGTTGCAAAATATGAATGTAGTTGACTTAATCATGTCGCCCTCTAGACGGCCGAATAGCGGAGTAATACTTAGTAAGTGTTGGACAGCTTTCGTGATCGCGTGGAAATTTGAGAAGATCCAATATGGACATGTGTTATCGCTGGACCATTATTCCCTCCCATGTAAATTGTATGATTCGCGGCTTCTTCACACTTCCCGTCTTTATTCGGTTGAGAGAAAATCGAGTGTGGTGCTGTTGAGTCCATCTAGCAAGTGAAACACGGGTGGAGGATACATTTGCCTGCTCTCTAGAAATGAGAACACCATAGTTGACTTTGTACATTATAAGGATGATTTGGAATCTGTTGTACAACTAACATCGGTATTCGTGAGTGGAAATATCAGATTCCTCTATTTTTCCGAGTTTTCACGTAAAGGTCTTCGCATACGGGATACGTTTCTCAGTCGAACGTAAAAAACTATACAGATTTTGCTCCTTGAAGTAAATGAAAATGAAATTTGTCCATTTTCGTGAAAAGACGACACTTCTTATCGTCGCAAAATTTTTTTTCCCTTTTTTTTTTTTATAGTTGCTTTATTATAGGAGTCGAGCTGATTTTAAATAATCCAGTGCAGAACGGCGGGCTACTTCTCTACGAGACCGGTTCCAGCTGGAGCATCCTACGTGACATTAAACAAACGTGTTTTCCATCACAGCACGAGAGGCCTGTTGGAGGCATTGGGGACCTGTCTAGTCTGTGACAGCTAGTCGCCACAGCGGCACCTCCTAACCATTAGGGGCAACTGCGTCACTATACTTCAGACTAACAAGATGCATTTGGGGAAGCCGTCCTTTTATCTCTTATTGTTTAGTTATCTATACCTGCTTTTGTGTTGACGAAGGACCACCGCTTCAATACGGACAGCGGCCAGCATGTGTTGCAAGGTTGTTGGCAGAGTAGCATCCTCCCCTCAGCTGCAAGAGTAAACTCGTAAGAGAAAAATTCCCTCCAAAATTTAAAATTCCCGCCAACTTTCCAAGATTATAACGCACCATAAACCTAAAAGTCATAAAAGGGTGAGGGGGAGGGGGGCAGGGTACCCACAATTTCCCACCAAAATTCAAACTTTCCTCTAGTTGGGTGTGGCACTTTCCCACCAAAAGGCGCCATCTTGGATAACAGTACTTCGGTCGTCAGCTGACGTCACGGCCGCCATCTTGGATAATGATACTCCCATCAGCTGACGTCATGGCCACCATCTTGGATAACGGAACTCGCGTCATCAGTTGACGTGATGGCGGCCATCTTGGATGACGTCAGAATGGGGTGACAACCGCTTTGTTCTACTACTCTCAGATCGACGTCGATGTTTCCTAGACGACCTGCAGAAAGGTCACACGACCTTCCAGCTATTGGAATCATGATGCTCCAACCCAATCGATATAAGAACAGGGCCGACATGGTAATTATTTAAGGGCTGCTGAAAGTTCGTCCGGAGGTGTCAGCAATGGAATAACCATACGTAGTAGTGGCATATTTCCATAAAATAACGCAAAAACGCCCACACTGCAGTCCACAGCAAAAGCCATGGGGTATGTACCGATTTCCGTCTCTCTCGCCGTGTCTCCTGATAGTCAAGGGATGCGATGAGAATATGTATACTGTAATACCACCCTTCACAAAGCATGTGCTATAAGCATAGCTAGAAATTCCTCAAGATGGTGTTCGGAGACTATATGCTTCCACGCTATAACACACAGAAGAGTTTTTTCATTCCCATGGGAGTCACATCTTGAACTAATACTCATGGACATAAATTCCAAATGGAATAGAAGTTAATACCCATTGTAAGCTGACTATCTGGTGTTGACAAATTACTTACACGACGTAACCTGTAACTGTAAAATAAGTAAATAAATTACAGAAATATCAAACCCAGAACAGTACACAGTATAACTTCAAGTTTTGTTGACAGAGTAATGTTCAGTGTAGTTAGCTTCTTCAATACTACGAACTTGTTCAATTGCTGCCTTAGATACTGCTGGCCGACGCTGACACTGCGTCCTATGTGATACACAGCCAGTTACTTCGAAGTGTTTCTACAAATTAATATGTTCGTCTGTGAGTTAGTGGCTTGGGATATTGGGTCCTGGATTGCCTTCGAACTTTAGTTGTGGATGTGGATTTCTGAACATGAACAACACTGAGTACACTCGGCACCATTATACGACTGCATCATGACTGTTGGAATATCTCATTTGCGATTGCCACCTAGCGGTACTGTCAGGCAGTAACAGCCATAGACCGAAATAAAACTTGAAGACATACTGCATTCGGTGCTGTATCTAACAATCTGTATGCTAAGTACCTTCCTCACAACTAAAAATTCCTTTTGCATAACTGTTTTATAAACACCTTACATTTCCACAAAGATTAATAAATATCGGGCTGGTGCTTTGTGATATAACACTGTCCATTATTTCATTATTTTCAAAGGTGGTGCTCCACAGTTTGAAAGTATTTATGAACGTCGTATCTAAACGGCAGCGTTTGCTGTGAAGAATCACATTATTTTGAAAGAACTTTTAATCGTGGGGCAAGAATTATTTTGTCGACTCAGCACATGTGTTTAATATTTTCTATATTATTTCCAATAGTAGTCTACTAATATACAGCTAGTGATGATCAACCAAAGTTGTTACAGTCATCGGAGTATACAATACCACATAGCCTGACATAGCATTACGTTGGCTCTACCTTGATGGAGGCTAGTTTTAATAGAGGCCGAAACGTTGATTCACCATTTTCAACACGACATGTGTCACAGCATGGAGAACTTTTCTCTAAACTGTTTCCGACTCCGAAAGCCTACAATCGAACATAAAGTGCATGCTTAGCCTGCTACGCTAAAAATGTCGAGTATTCCATTCTGGAAACAACAGGCAACAGACAGGGGTAATGCAGCTATATGTCGGACACTGAGACTTCAAATTTCGTTCTTTCATCAAGAGTATGTTCCACCTTTTTTAGACGTATGTTTGTGGATTCCCAGTACTGACGCCGAAGGCCGGGTGTAGTTATGATGTGCCATTACTCACTGTGAAAAACTTGATATTAAATGATTTCAGATAATGAAAAGATCCGTAAGTGTCCTGGAAAAATTAATAACGTTGTTGCAGCTGTAATGTTACACCAATAATGTCCTTTGTAAATGAAATATCCCGAAACTGCCATTAGATTCCTGAAAGGAACTGCAAGTGCAAGACTCAGACTATGGTTATACGGTATTTGAAACTTCTCAACCTAAAGTAACCTTAGGTGAACTACAACCTAAAGCAACCTTAGGTGAAATTACTTAATCCTTTATTTAGTTGCTCCAATTTAGATTGCTAGGAATCACCTGTTTTCTCATACCACACATGACAATATGATCGGAACACACATGAGACGAGAGATCGTAGCTAGCAGAATGTGGGTCTAAGTATCGCAACATTAGGTCGTGTGAACATTGTCCAGCAGATTCCTGGAGATTTCTCAGATACGCCACGTAGAATTTCATTATATATATATATATATATATATATATATATATATATATATATATATATATATATGGAAACAGAGTTGAGGCGTCATTCATTTCATTTACTGTGATATATCATACTCTATCAACGTGTTATGAAACCATAAATATTTGATTATTTTCTAAGACAACGATAAATAACGTGTTGTACTTGTTTGTAAGTCCTAGATAAAAAAAGTTCCATCTTAAAATTCTAGCATATTGAAAATAAAGGTACTAAAGACTCAGACAGGAATGTACTAGTGATCAAATACTAAATATACGGTAGTAGAATTAAGAGGAAGTAGTTTCCGCTGCAGCTATTACGGTTACCATAACTTGTACTGCCACAGAAGAAGACCACGTGCATCCTTAGACAAGTCTGCAGTGCCGAATGTGTCTTACGAACTTTGGAGTCTGGCAAAAATTGAACCAGTGGCAAGCAGTGCTGGAACTGAACCTAATTGCGAGTCTTGTGTCAGATGAATGCTACTTGTGCGTCCGTAACTGGCCGTGTTATTATCATAGAAAGCGGCAGAATGCTAATGCAGCCCTAAGTTACGACAGAGTAGCCTAGTTCAATTACCGACCCTCTATCTTTAGCCAGATTGTGCGCAATTTCCCTAATTACAGTAAATAAATCCTGAGAGTGTTCGTATCCCAATGAATTGCTGGGGCAGCATTTGTCATCATTTGAGGAGAGCTTCTCAGGCGGTGTTGATACACGCTTAGTATTAATAATTTACACGGATACGATTATGGGTAAGGATAATAATTTGACTGCACAGAGAAGATGGTTTCATCGTATGTGGGATGTGAAATAAACTGTCTGTAGCGTTTGGAGATTGATGTGAAAAGGTACCGCTCTTAAACGAGAGTAATTTCTCTTAAACGGGTCATTTCACTGCAAGCGGTCATCAAGAGATGTATGTTCGTTAACTATATCTTATGCTCAGCATGTAGTTTGGAGAAAAATTTGTATTCTCCCTTGAAATGCTATAGTAATAGGAAATATCGTTGATGGAGAAACACAGCGAGCACGGCTGCAGCATATATATACTATGTATATATGACAGAAGGTATCTAAATAATATTTCTCACAACCGTTGGAATAATGTGTATGGAAATTTGAAGTGCGACTTTCAACTTAGACTCTATATACAAAAACAATCTTTCGCTTTGAAGCCGAATGTGTACAGTTTCTAAACTTAATGCTTTCTGTGCATGAAGTGCTTCACGAGACACTATTAAGAAAATTTAGAGAACTAACATTTGCAGCTGACTGCAGAACGATTCTACTGCCATCGACGTATATTTCTCGTAAGGACTATGAAGATAATAGAACAGAAATTAGGGCTCATACGGTAGCATATGAACGAGCTCCTTTTGCAAGTGGAACAGGAAATACAGTGACTAGTGGCGGTACAAGATTCCCTCCGCTATGCACCGTGCGCTAGCTTACTGTGTACGTATGTAGATGTAGTTTTAAAGTGTAGTTGTGGATGTAGATGAAAAAGAAGAACCTCAGTACGACCTTCATTAGTGGAAAATTTTCTGTCATCCTCCGTTTCAGTGTCAGTACCATAACCTAGAAAATAGTACCGGTCCCTTTAGTGGTTTAACGTAAGACCAAAACCTCGCAGGATTTTCCCTTGAGTCAGTGCACAGAATTTTACTTTTGAATTCGTAGGACGTTTGACACATTGCTCTCATTACGCCAGTTTTGGCTTCATTCAGCTTTTCTTTGTCTGCGAGGCTCCGACTCCGTTGCACTGAATCTCTCTTTGGTTTCATAGCTGCTTTCCTAAACTTCTGTGCAACCACTGCGGGTTTTTCCCACCCCTCTCAACTTCTCTCGGTACATAACTGTGCAATAATTCTCAACTTAGTTCGTTGTTCCTCAACATTTTCAGTCCTGTAAATGATTTTTTTATGTTGATCGCCCAGGAAATCCGAAATCTGTTTCTTGTAGCTACTGACAAGCAGAGATATCTTCCTATCTTTCTTTGCATTCCTATTTACAGCCATAATCAATGGTAACAGCCACAAGGTGTTTTATTTTCTGTTCTACGGTAACTGCGTCGAAAAATACGGGTCTGTTGGTGACAAGAAGAGCTAATATGTTACTTTCACGAGTCGCGCTTCTCTGATTGGCTGTTCAAGTCAATTTTCAGACAAAGACCTTAAGACAATTTCACATTAATCCCTGTCTCTACTATGCGCCTTAAGCATTTGAGTCATCTCGTCTGAAGCTGGTAAACTGAAGTCTCCATCTCACACTATAACATGACCTGGAAATTTACGATCAACCTTTGCCAACTTACCCCTCAGATGTTCAGCCACTACTGCATCCTAGGTTGGGGTCTATAAAAGCATCCGATGACAATGTTTAATCCATCTTTAACGTTTACATCCACCCAAATTACTTTCCTTTCCTAATCTGTAGTAACATCAAAAGATATTATCGTACTTTATAGGGCTGTAAAAATGCCTTCACCACTGGCTTTAACCTGCCTTTACGACATACATGTCAATTGGAATTTGGAATTCCATTACCGTTTACATTTCGTTTCAGCTGGGTTTCATTTCCTAGAGCTATGTGGGCATTGTTACCGTTTATAAGAGAGACTCGTTCTCGGTTCTTTCCGTTCACATTTCTGCAGTTACATAAAGCTATATTGAGGTTTTATTCCTCTATTTTCCACAACGAATGCTTCTCTTCTTAATAACTACGAATAAGCAACGAAATGTTCTGTATTCTCGATAATGATTTCCTAGACAGTAAATTTTCTTACAAGAAAGATGTGATGAGCAATCAGGTTCTTACATAATTGCCTATTCTGCTACTTCTCCTTCTTGTGCAAGTATATGCTTTCCTTCATTAGTTTTCGCACTTATCGGTGTTACACATGTTAATGGCTTGCCGTTTTGAGTAGGTTGGTGACATATTACTTATCGCATTATGCAACGCACTTAGGTCACAGCTATTCTTGTAAATATGCATCCATCAACTTTTCCTTTAGCTCTATCGTTTCTCTGATCTGTTGTAGTGCTGTGCAGCCCAGTCGCACCACAGTTTACTTGTTGCTTTCCACTTTCAATTATTTACACTGCATGAAGTACATGTTACTCAATGTTTTACCCTGCAAACGTGGAAGATTGTTTTCACTAAAGGGATCATCACAAATGGTTCAAATTGCTCTGAGCACTATGGGAGATAACTTCTGCGGTCATCAGTCCCCTAGAACTTAGAACTACTGAAACCTAACTAACCTAAGGACATCACACACATCCATGCCAGAGGCAGGATTCGAACCTGCAACCATAGCGGTCGCGCGGTTCCAGACTGAAGCGCGTAGAACCGCTAGGTCACTCCTGCCGGGGGATCATCACAACTTTTTACATTGTCATCATGACAAATGGCATGCTCAATATAAGTAATGGTCTCCCATCACTACAAATTAAAAACAAGATAAGTCAGAGTTGGACTCATGCCCCGAGGGTTCTATACCAACTTAATTATATATATATATATATATATATATATATATATATATATATACTAAGATGGTATCTGTATGTATAATATATATATATATATATATATATATATATATATAGTGATTGCTCACACACACACACACAAAAACACACACGCACACACACACACACACACACACACACACACATATATATATATATATATATATATATATATATATATACTAATATGGTATGTATATATATATATATATATATATATATATATATATATATATATATATATATATATATACTAAGATGGTATATATATATATATATATGTATATATATATATAGTGATTGCTCACCGGCCATTTGACCATCTTCTTCTTCTGTGCGAATGCACAAACAGTGCCTGAACTCCTACGGGAATCGGCAACGCGCCGTGGGTAATGAGTATAATGGGCGGGAACACTGCGAATGTAGTGCAGAACAATATGTTGAGAATGTAGGTATCGCGGGAGGCGTGCCAGAGATAAATCCCTGCAGCCGCGCTATCCTCTGTGTCCTCGGTGGCTCAGATGGAGTGCCGGCACGGTAGTTCAGCGTGTGCGGTCAGAGGGTTAGCTGCCCTCTGTAATAGCAAAAAAAAAAAAAAAAAAAAAAAACTGAGTTAATCGATCAACAACCAACTTAAACGGATATCCTACGACGTCCGCCCCTAGCAGTTACAACGAACGAAAGCGAACAAAATGAGTTTTTAAAAAAGAAAGATGGATAGAGCGTCTGCTATGTAAGCAGGAGATCCCGGGTTCGAGTCTCGGTCGGGGCACACATTT
Source organism: Schistocerca piceifrons (assembly GCF_021461385.2). Classification (NCBI taxonomy): domain Eukaryota; kingdom Metazoa; phylum Arthropoda; class Insecta; order Orthoptera; family Acrididae; genus Schistocerca; species Schistocerca piceifrons. The sequence goes on from NC_060139.1 coordinate 171,920,852, forward strand.
TCATCTGTCCCCGTTGACGTATGTCAACGCCTGTAAGCAGCTAAGGGTGTTCATTTCATTGTAATATCAAACTTAATTATGTTAATAGATAGTTCATCTGCAGGTTTTTCTGGCTGAATCTGGGAGTATCAAAAGATCAGTACTTTAAACATAGCTGCGCTACAGCAACGGTTCCACGTAAACAGATTAAGAGCAGCCGACCAGTTGCAAAGGATAAAGTCATCTTTACCTGGGTTTCAATAGATATAAATCTATCTTCTTCAGAAGACGGCCTGGGGACAATGAACATCGTTATATATATTAAGGTATGAAACATGAGTCAAGAATTTTCTTTTTTTTCTTTACTGTGATTTCATGCCCCTGCCCCATATGGGCAGGGGAGGGCTGTCAGCAGCACAATCCGCCGCTCTTCAGCCGAGTGACATGACAACTAAAACAAGAATAAAATAATACATACATAAGGAGGTAAAAAAAGGGGAACATAAAACAGAGTAAGGGGAGAAAATGCAGGTAAAAATCACTGACATGTAGAAGTTCATTGGGGACAGTTAAAATAGTCACCAGAAAGTTAAAAAACACAGTTGGCGATTCTTAAAACACAGAGAAGACACTGGATGCACATGCACAGTTTAAAAGTTGGCCACAGTATTAAAAACACTCCGAAGACAACACACTTAAAACCCACTTGGAGCACACACGACGAAGAGTAAAACTACCAGGTGAGACCTGCCGAGGGAAAGGGCAGAGAGGATGGAAAAGGAGGGGAGAGCATGGGGCAGCTGGGGAAGCGGCGGGAGGAAGAGAGGAGGGGCAACTGTGGGTTCACAAAGAGGCGGAGACACATGGGGCGGGAGAGGAAAAGGGAAGACAGGGCAGGAGGGAGCACAGAGACACCGAAAGAAGGCACAAGAGATGGACGGGGAGTAGGAGGGGAAATCCGCTGAGAAGGAGGGAGGGGGAGGAGAGGGTGCCCTGAGGAGGAGGCAGGAAGAGGGGGTTAGAGTTGGTAGGAAGGGTAGATGTCAGGGCGAAGCTCATCATCCGGGAGTGGTAGACGGTGGAAGTTGTGTTGGGAGAGGAGATGGAGGGTGTGGAGATGGAGAGAGGGAGGGACACAACGGTAAAGGCGCGGCAACTGGTTGGGAGTGGAGAGGAAGGGAGACACCAGGGGGTGAGGGGGATCAAGACGGCAGACAATATATAGTGTGCGGATGTGTTCAAGGAAAAGGAGAAGGTGGGGGAAGGGGATGAGGTCATAGAGGATGCGCATGGGGGACGGAAGGCGGATGCGGAAGGCGAGGCGGAGTGCATGGCGTTCGAGGATTTCGAGGGCTTTATAGAACCGGGGAGGGGCGGAAATCCAAGCGATGCTGGCATAACAAAGGATGGGGCGGATCATGGATTTGTAGGTGTGAAGGATGGTGGAACGATGCAGACCCCACGTCCAGCCGGACAGGAGTTTCAGGAGGCGGAGGCGGTTGTGAGCTTTGTTTTGGATGGTAAGGAGATGGGGAGTCCAGGTGAGGTGGCGGTCGAGTGTGAGGCCAAGGTATTTGAGGGTAGGAGTGAGGTGGATAGGACGGCCGTAAATGGTGAGGTAGAAATCATGGAGGCGGAAGGAGCGGGTGGTGCGGCCTATGATGATCGCCTGGGTCTTGGAGGGATTAACACGGAGGAACCACTGGTTGCACCAAGCGGTGAATTGGTCAAGGTGGGTTTGGAGGGTACGTTGGGACCGTTGAAGGGTAGGATAAAGGGCTAGGAAGGCGGTGTCATCAGCGAACTGGAGAAGATGAACAGGAGGGGGAGGTTTGGGCATATCAGCAGTGTACAGGAGATAGAGGAGAGGGGAAAGGACAGAACCTTGGGGCACGCCGGCAGAGGGGTAGAAAGTACGGGAGTTGGAATTGTGGATAGTCACATAGGAGGGACGATGGGAGAGGAAGGAAGCAACGAGACGGACGAAGTTGATGGGGAGAGCATAGGTCTGGAGTTTGAAAAGGAGCCCGGGATGCCAGACACGGTCATAGGCGTTCTGGAGATCAAGGGAAACAAAGATAGCAGAGCGACGGGAGTTAAGTTGGAGGGAAAGAAGATGGGTAAGGTTAAGGAGCTGGTCGTCAGCAGAGAAGGAAGGCTGGAAGCCACATTGGGTAAGAGGAAGGAGGCGGTGCTGGTGAAGGTGGCGGTGGATACGGCGAGAGAGGATGGCCTCAAAGACCTTACTGAACACGGAGGTGAGGCAGATGGGACGAAAGGAAAAGGTAGCAGAGGAGGGTTTGTTAGGCTTAGGGAACAGCAGGACACGGGAAGTCTTCCACAGGTCAGGGTAAAATCCAGTGGAGAGGAGGACATTGTACAGCGTGGCAAGGACAGACAGGAAGGATGGAGGGGATTCCTTGAGGTGACGGTAGGTGACGCCATCATGACCAGGGGCGGTGTTTCGTTTGGAGCGGAGGACGAGTGTTATGTCTTGCATGGTGATGGGAGTGTTGATGTCGGAGGGGGGTAGCCGATCCAAGTACTGGAAGCTAGGGGCGAGCGGGGGGACAGTGGTGTCAGTGCGGTCAACGACAGTGGGGAAGAGGGAGTAATCAAAATGGGGATCGTCAGGAATGGAGAAGACCTCGGACAGGTGAGAAGCAAAATGGTTAGCCTTACTGAGGTTGTCAGGAAAGGGTCGATCGTCATGGAGGATGGGGTAATGCGGGGTGGGATGGCTACCAGTAAGGCGGTGGAAGGCTGACCAGTACTTGGAGGAGTTGACAGGGAGGGTGGAGTTGAGGCGTGTGCATGTCTGTCGCCAGTCCCGGCGTTTCTTTGCTGTAAGGAGGTTCCGGATATATCGCTGTAATTGCCGGTGGCGGGTGAGAGTATCCCGGTCACGAGTGCGGAGGAAGGAGCGGTAGAGCCTGCGGGATTCACGCAGAAGAAGGACAGCCTGTGGAGGAAGCGTAGGGCGGTGAGGGTGGAAGAGTTTGGTAGGGACATGAGCCTCCACAGCGTCAGTGATGGTCCTCTGAAGGAAGGAAGAGGCATGGGTGATGTCATCAGGGTGGTGGAAAGTGAGGGGGTGGCTTTCAACCTGTAAGGCAATGGATTCCCGGTAGGCATCCCAATTGGCACGGTGGTAGTCATGGACAGATTTTGGAGGGGCAGGTGGGTGGGTGGCTGCAGTGGCAGGACAGGTAGAGGAGATGGTGAGAAGGACAGGGAGATGGTCACTACCGACAGGATCGAGGACATCAACGGCAATGCGACCAAGGAGGTTGAGGGAAGCGAGGATAACATCGGGGATAGAGTTACTTTCAGGACGGGTGTGCTGTGGGAGAGGAACAAGGTCACCATGGAGGGTGGCAAGGAACTGATGCCACCGCCGAAGGGTGGCAGGGTCACGGCTGTGGATGTTGAGGTCAGCGGCGATCACATAGGTGGAGAAGGTACGGTCAACATGGGAAATGAAGTGAAAGGGGAGAGGAGCTGCGGGGCGAATATAGATAGTGGCACAGGTGACGGTGAGGGAGGGAAAAAAGAGGCTGAGGAGGAGGTGTTCGGTTGGCTCATTGAGGAGGGGTTGCGGCCGGACAGGGAGATGCCGGAGGTGGCCGATAGCCACCCCGCCTCGAGCTAGGGGAAGGGGATTGTCGGTGCGGTGAAGGAGATAAGGGGAGATGCGGACTACATGGTGGGGTTGGAGGAAGGTTTCATTAAGGATGAAGGATTCAACCTGGTGCTGGGAGAGGGTATGCATGAAGAGGTATTTGTTTGCAGGGAGGGAGCGAATGTTGAGGTAGAGGAGACGATACTGTTGACGAGCCATGGGGTTGGGTGTGGGAAGAGTGTGGGAAGGGGAGAGAGGGGCTTAAACGAGGGTGTCTAGGCGGGTGAAGGTAAAGTGGGCCTGGTTGTGGGAGTACGTGGCGTAGGTGTTTAAGTGGAAAATAGAGCGGGCAGCGAGGGAATTCTGCTGGAGTGTGTGGGGGCGCTGGAAGGGGTGGATGTTCTGCAGGACGACGGTGAGGAACCGGATGATGTCTTCTGCTGTAGGGGGAGGGCGGAGGGAATTGTTAGGGTGGATAGGTGGGTCAATGGGGCGAACGGGGACATTGAACAGGCTGACGGAATTCGTTAAAGTACGCCGGATTTCATTTTGCAGTTCAGCAGTAGGATCTACAGTAACCTCAGTGATGTCGTTTTCCTCAAAAAACATCCCACAATGTCATAACGGGAGTGTTAAATGCTTTCCATTTTATTTATTATCACTCTATTTAAGAACGCATTTAATATTGATATTTCTAATGTTACTTCAGTACGCCAATCGGCACATAGTTCGCGACATGAGCGCCACCTGCCCTGGCCGCTGTGCGACTACGCTGGCCGATTTTATTCAGTCGCTTATGCGCCCTCCAACTTCCATGCACCTATTTTATTTGTCTGACAAACCCTGTTCTCAGGGCTATATTTTATGTGACTAATGAAACTGTACAGATGTGTGTCTAAACGATAAGGACATATCACTTCATGTTATTATAATACTGTAAGTACCAGGAATCCTTGTAATACAATATTTTCCTAATATATGTTAAACTTTATTCTTGACTCATCTAGAGGGTTGGATCCCCTCCTTCGAAAGCGTCAGATTGCAAAGCCTGGGCTACTCTCAGGGTGGAATCTCCGTCTTCGAAGATTGTGTGTGTTTGTTTGTTTGTTTGTTTGTTTGTTTGTCTGTCTGTCTGTCGGTCTGTCTGCCCGCCGCTTTCTGCTGTCGCTGTTCGTTCGTCCGTCCGTCCGTCCGCCTGCCTGCTGGCTGTCCATCGCCGTCGTCGTAACCGCTGCCGCCGCCGCCGCCGCCGCCTGCTGTTCGACCGTCTGTTCGTCGCCGACGCCGACGCCGCCTGCTGTTCGTCCGTCTGTTCGCCGCTGCCCATCGCCGACGCCGACGCCGCCTTCTGCACGTCCGTCTGTCCGTCGCCGTTCGTCTGCAATGAGTACTCCCACCTCCACCGTCATCTACACCTCCCCCTCCCCCTCTCCCACAGTCACTTCCTGGAGTGCCGCCTCTGGCCTCCCTCCTTCCAACTCCCCTTCCCTTCCCCCACTTACCCACCCCCCTATCTCCTCCCCTGCTGTATACCCACACCTCTACACCCTTCCTCCAGCCTCCACACCCTCAACAGCTCCCACTACTACCCCCGCCCTCACGTGCGCCTCTGTTGCCGCCTCTGCTGCCGCCCCTCAGGTGGTTGGCTTCCCCTCTCTCACCGACCCCGTCGCTTCGTCTTCTGCATCTCCCGCACGCATCACGTTGCGCCGTGCCACCATCGCCACCACTGAACCAGCTGCTTCTCCCAGTGCCTCCACTACGCCACAGGGATCTGCCACCCGCCACCTCCCTCTCCTCCCCGTCCCTCTCCCTCCTCCCAGCCTCCGGTCTCCAAAAAACCCCAAAAGCGCGTCCTTACCGACTCTGCTCCCGCCACTTCCCACAAAAAATCAACACCACCTCCCCCTCCCCCTGCCGTCACCATGGACACCACCCCTCCTCCTGCCACCCCTACCTTGGCCCCCACCCTCCACACCTTTGTCCTGTCAACTCCCGATCCTAAGTTCCTCGATGCTCGTACCCTCACCAAGGAAATACGAAAGTACTTACCTGGTGCTCCCATCTCCCAACTCATTCCCCGCAGGGACTCAGTCCTTATCAAGTCCCCGTCCCCATCCTTTCACACAGACCTCCTGCGAAAACTCCCACGAGTTACGTTTGGCCCCCACGCCTCTCTGACCCCCTTCCTTTCCGCTTTCACTCCTCGTCAGCGCCAGCCTCCCCGTCGCCCCCCCCCACCTACACTGCTGTGATCACCAAGCTCAGCCCAGTGATCACAGAGGATGAAGTGTTGGTAGAACTGAACTCCCACCTGGACTTGGAAATACGCTCTGCCCGCCGTATCCACAATGCCTCTGGTCCCACCTACCTCATGCGGGTATTCTCAGAGTCCGCCCCATCCATAGACCATCTCCTCACCCAGGGTGCCCTGATATACCATCGTCGCCACCCTGTTGAATCCTCCAAATCCCCTCCCCAATCCTACCATTGCCAGCGGTGCCTGATGTACAATGACCACCTGACTCCCAACTGCAAAAACCCCCCCACCAGTCCCCATTGCAAGGCCCCCCACTTTCGCAAGAACTGCCCCAACCTCGCTGTTCCTCCTTCCTGTAATACCTGCAATGGCCCCCATCCCACATACTCCCACAAGTGTAAAGCTAAACCCCCTCCGGCCACCCCTGAACTTACAGTCCCAGTTCGTCCCATCGATCCTCCTGTCCATCCTAACAATTCCCTCCATCCACCCCCCACGGCCGAAGACATCATCCGGTTCCTTACCGTTGTACTCCAAAACATTCACCCTTTTCAGCGCCCACACACCTTCCAACAAATATCCTTTGCTGCTCGCTCTGTTTTCCACCTGAACACCTTCGCCACTTACTCCCACAACCAAGCCCACTTCACCTTCACCCGCCTCGACACCCTAGTTTAAGTCTCTTCCCTTCCCTCTCTTCCCCCCCTCCTTCCCATCATGGCGCGGCACGAGTCTCACATCCTCTTCCAGAACATTCGCTCCTTCCACTCCAACAAATACCTCCTCATGCACACCCTCTCCCACCACCAGGTCGACACCTTCCTCTTGAACGAAACCTTTCTCCAGCCCCACCATTCTATCCGCACCCCCCCCTATATCCTCCACCGCACTGATGCTACTGGTCCTCGTGCGCAGGGTGGAGTCGCGATTGGCCACCTTAAGCATATCCCCGTCCAGCCACAACCTCTCCTCAATGACCCCACTGAACACCTTATCCTTAGCGTCTTCTTCCCCTCCCTCACCATTACCTGTGCCACCATCTATGTCCGCTCCACTGCTCCTCTTCCTTATGACTTCATCTCGCACATTGACCACACCTTCTCCACCTATGTGATTGCCGCCGACCTCAACATCCATAGCCGCACTCCTGCTGCCCTTCGGCGGTGGCATCAGTTCCTCTCCACAATCCAGGGTGAATTGTTCCCATCCCCCAGCACACTCGACCCGAAAGTAACACCACCCCCGATGTTGTCATTGCCTCCGCCAACCTCCTTGGGCGTATCACTGTCGCCGTCCTTGACCCCACAGGTAGCGATCACCTCCCTGTCCTTCTCACCGTAACGTCTGCAAACCGCCCCCCTCCGGCTCCGCAACCTGCACCCCCTCTGAAGGTCGTCCATGACTATCGCCTTGCCAACTGGGATGCCTACCGGGACTCCATCTCCACCCAGGTCGAAAGCCACCCTCTTACCTATCGCCATCCTGACGACATCATCCGCGCCTCGTCCTTCCTTCAGACGGTAATTACTGACGCCGTGGAGGCCCATGTTCCTACTAAAACCATCCACCCACACCGTCCCACTCTCCCTTCGTGGGCTGTCCTCCTCCTCCGTGAATCCCGCCGCCTCTATCGCTCCTTCCTGCGCACTCGTGACAGGGATACACTCCAACGCCACCGGCAAATACAGCGACACGTACGGAACCTTATTACAGCAACGAAACGCCGGGACTGGCGCCAGACCTGCACACGACTCAATGCCACCCTCCCTATCAACTCCTCCAAGTACTGGTCCGCCTTCCATCGTCTTACTGGTTCCGTTTCCGCTCCCGACTACCCCCTTCTCCATAACGATCGCCCCCTTCCAGACAACCTCAGTAAGGCCAACCACTTCGCTTCCCACCTTTCCGAGGTCTTCTCCATGCCCGATGATCCGCACTTTGATTATTCTCTTTTCCCCACCGTCATGGAACGTGCTGATACCTCGGTCGCTCCACTTGCTCCTAGTCTCCAGTACTTGGGGCAGTTGCCCCCCTCCGACGTCAACACTCCCATCACAGCACAAGATATTAAACTTCTCCTCCAGTCCAAACGCAACACGGCCCCTTGTCACGACTGTGTCACCTACCGTCACCTTCGAGAAACCCCTATTCCTTCCTAACTGTCCTCGCCCATCTCTATAATGTCATCCTCTCTACTGGCTTCTACCCTGCCCTGTGGAAGACCTCCCGCATCCTCCTATTCCTCAAACCCAACAAACCCCCTTCTGCCGCCTCTTCCTATCGTCCCATCTGCCTCACCTCCGTCTTCAGTAAGGTCTTTGACTCCATCCTCTCCCACCGTATCCATCGGCACCTTGCTCAACACCACCTCCTCCCCCTTACCCAGTGTGGCTTCCAACCCTCCTTCTCTGCTGACGAGCAACTCCTCAACCTTGTTCACCTTCTGTCCCTCCAGCTCAACTCCCGTCGCTCCGCCATTTTTGTTTCCCTTGACCTCCAAAATGCCCATGACCGTGTATGGCATCCCGGTCTCCTCTTTAAACTCCAAACCTACGCCCTGCCTATCAATTTTGTCCGTCTGGTCGCTTCCTTCCTCTCGCACTGTCCTTCCTATGTCACCCTCCACAACACCAACTCCCGTATCTTTTATCCCACGGCTGGCGTCCCCCAGGGTTCTGTCCTCTCCCCTCTCCTTTACCTCTTGTATACAGCTGACATGCCCAAGCTACCCCCACCAGTCCACCTTCTCCAATATGCTGATGACACCGCCTTCCTGGCTCTCTATCCCACCCTTCAACGGTCTCAACGTACCCTCCAAACCCACCTTAACCAGTTCACCACTTGGTGTAACCAGTGGCTCCTCCTTCTCAACCCCTCCAAAACCCAGGCAATCATCATAGGCCACACCACTCGCTCCTTTCGCCTCCATGATTTCTACCTCACCCTTTATGGTCGTCCTATGCAACTCACCCCCACCGTGAAATACCTTGGCCTCACCCTTGACCGACACCTCACCTGGACCCCTCATCTCCTGACCATCCAGCAGAAAGCCCATTCCCGCCTCCGCCGGCTGAAACTCCTGTCCGGCCGGACATGGGGATTGCATCCTTCTACCATCCTCTGCACCTACAAATCCCTCATCCGTCCTATCCTCTGTTATGCCAGCGTCGCCTGGATCTCCGCCCCCACCCGCTTTTACAAGGCCCTCCAAATCCTTCAACGCCATGCGCTCCGCCTTGCCTTCCGTATCCGCCTTCCTTCCCCCACACGGCTCCTGTATGAACTGATCCCCTTCCCCCACCTCCTCTTGTTCCTCCAACATCTCCGTATCCTTTACATTGTTTGCAGGGTTGATCCCCCCCACCCTCTGGTTTCCTCCTTCCTCTCCACCCTCCGCCTGTTGCCGCGCCTCTATCGCTGTATCCCTCCCTCTCTCCACCTCCACACCCTCCATCTCCTTCATCAGGGCAATTTCCAACGCCTCCCCCTCCCGGATGACGAACTTCGCCGTGACATATACCCTTCCTTCCAACTATAACCCGGCCTTGTTCCCCCCCCCCTCCCCAGGGCCACCTTCTCCTCTTTCCTCCTTCTCCCAGAGCGGATTTTCCTCCATGCCCCCCTCCCCTGAGACCCTGCACCCCATACTTGCCTCTCTCCTTCCCACATCCCTCCCTACCTGGCCCTCTTCCGCGCGCCCCCCATTCCCCTCCCCCATCTCTTCCTCTCCCTCCCTTCTTCAGGTCTCCCTCATCTCCTAGAACCTGGCAGATCCTCTGTATTGATCATCATCAATGTGCCACGTCAGTGTTGTGTTTAGTGCTGTTTCTCGTGTGCGTCAAGAGGTGTGATTTTAATTGTGTACTGCCTTGAGGTTCGCCGTCAGTGTTACGTTATGTGCTATGCCACCCGTCAACACCTTTATGCTCCAGTCATACTGTGCCTTGTGTTCTTTTAATCGTCGCAGTGTGTGGCTTTTTGTGTGTGCTACTTTTAAACAGTTTTTTATCTCCATTTTACAGTCACCCCGTTTTTTTTTCTATTGCCTTCCATGATGTTCTCCCTTTTTTATATCTGTGTTCGCCTTATTCTCTCCTTTGCTGTTTTAAATGTCTTCTATTGTTTTGTTCTATGTCTTTCGGCTGAAGAGCAGCGCATATGCTGCTGCCAGCCCGCCCCGATGGGGAATTGAAATACAATAAAAAAAAAAAAAAAAAATCTTGACTCGTGTTTCATACCTTAATGTATATAACGATGTTCATTGTCCCCAGGCCGTCTTCTGAAGAAGATAGATTTATATCTATTGAAACCTAGGTAAAGATTACTTTATCCTTTGCATCTGTTCGGCTGCTCTTAATCTGTTTACGTGGAACCATTGCTGTAGCGCAGCTATGTTTAAAGTACTGAAATTCTTGCCTGCCGAGGTATCAAAAGCTGCATCCAGGTATATGGACATCAAATTAAAAATTGTGAAAGCAGGTATGGCTATTGACTTTAATCACCAGTGCCTAGAGAAAGACATTATCCCTGATTATATGAAGGTGTACGTAAATTTTAAACAGTGTAACAGAGTGCCTTCTATTAAAAAGAAGCTAGTGCATTTAGTGATTTCCGAGAGCACAGTAAATTTGTACAAGAAAAAAGATGTTTTTAATAGTGAAGCCTACTGTATACACCTATTTTTAACTAAAGCCTTTGTAATTTTCAAATTGACCACCTGTGGAATAGTATTAATGAATGGCTCTCTAATCGTAAAGAAATAATCAAGGCCAGACATGAAAGAAAGCTTTTGAAGTTTAGTAATAGCACCACAAGTAAAAGTGATAATACAGCAGACAATAGTGTCAAGCACCTATTTTACGATAGAGTACTAAATAAAACCAATATTTCTTTTACACAGGCTGAAAATGACTTGTTGTGTAAAGGCCTTAAATATAACTTGCCTGCTAAACTCGATAAATATCCAGTTATTTGTAATCTCATTGTAGATCTAAAAATCGGTTTAGAATCTCTGAAATTAGAGAAAACGGAGCAAGTCAAATGTGCCTACGAATGTAACAACATAATAGAAAAAGAAATTAAATTATCTCCTAATGGGCAATCGGGCGAATATAGTATAATAAAAAGCATTAATCATAAACTTAGAGAGCACGACGCCTTAGTCACTAAGAGTGACAAAGGGAACACCGTCGTCGTGGCTTATAAAAATGAATATATAGAGAAGACTGTAAAGTTTTTTGAGGAAAACGACATCACTGAGGTTACTGTAGATCCTACTGCTGAACTGCAAAATGAAATCCGGCGTACTTTAACGACTTCCGTCAGCCTGTTCAATAAGTCCCAAAAGAAAGGGCTTATAAATATGAACCCGAAACCACCCGTGCTCAGAAGTCAGTTTAAACTGCACAAACAAAATCACCCGATCCGCCCTGTAGTGTATGGTATAGGCAGTCCACATCACACACTTGCTAGGCGCTTCCATTTTAAAATTAAAGATGCTTTCACATTTGAAAATAATTTTTCTGTAAAAAACAGTAAGGAATTAATTAACAATATTCAATCTGTAAGTTGTACACCTGACACTAGACTGGTGTCCTTTGACATCGTCAGCCTTTACACAAATGTTCCGATTGATGAAACCATAGACCTTGTAAAAGAGAATCTTCTTAAACATAAAAAACTAAGTGAAACTCAGATTGCCGAACTCATTGGTTTGCTTAAGGTCATTTTAAAATACAATTACTTCACAGTTAACGGGAAAATGTATGTACAGCCAGATGGTCTAGCAATGGGTAGCCCCCTCGCCGGTATTCTAGCAGAGGTTTTCATCAACGCCCTGGAAACAACGTTCTTCAATTCAAGTTCAGAATTACGCCACAAAATCCGCTATTATGCACGGTATGTTGATGACATTTTCATTGCTTTTGATGGCACTGATCATGAGTTAGAGCATCTCTTTAATACTTTCAACGGTTTACATGAAAAAATTTCTTTCACAAAAGAACTTCAAAATGATAAACGTGAACTTAATTCTCTCGATTTAACAATTTCTATAGAAGATAATTCCTTCCATTCTAATATCTTCCGCAAGGAAACATATTCAGATAATGTCATTCCTGCTGACTCAACTCATCCAAAAGCTCATAAATTGGCATTTTTTCATTCCGCCATTCACCGAATGGTAACCACTACTTTATCACCTGCGGACCAAAAAAAGGAATTGAATGTCATCAAAGCGATTGCGGTTAGTAATGGGTACAACCAGAATATGATCGATTACCTGCTCAATAAGAAAATCTCCCAAAAATGTTCGACTTTGAGAAATAATCTCCCCACGGATACCACGGAAACTAAAAAATTTATTTCTATCCCTTTCTTGGGTAACTTATCGTATAGGATTAAACGTCTTCTAAATAAAAAATATAACTGTAACGTCTCCTTTCCTACAGATAACAGTTTAAAAAGAAACCTTGTACAGTCAGTAAAGATTGCCAGCGATTGGTTTTCTAATTCAGGTATTTACAAGCTAACCTGTAATAACTGCCCCTCATATTATATTGGTCAAACTGGCAGAGCTGTGAAAACACGATATAAAGAACATCTTTTAGGTAAAAAAGGAACGAATATTCACAACTCTACTTTTGCTGAACACCTCTTGACAACCGGCCATACGCCTAAACAGTTAGAAGACACGGTTATCCTACATAGACAGGTCAAAGGACGGAGACTAGATCTGTGGGAAGAGCTATTTATTTTTAAAAATCTAGAGCTCAAAGACGGCAATATACTGAATGATCAGTTGAACATTGCCTGTAGACAATTTTTCGAAGACTTCAAAACCCGTACTGTTTAATATATAACATTAATGCTAGTAACCTCAGTAGTCTATTTCCTCAGGAAGCTATAATGCACTTTCAGATCTTTTTTTTTTTTTTTTCATTTATTGAATTTCAATTCCCCCCGAAGGGGGCGGGCTGGCAGCAGCTGAGTACGCCGCTCTTCAGCCGACAGATTTTGTGACAAAGAGCAAGAGAACAAATAAGAAAAACAACAGGCGATAAAATCGGAGACTTAGAGAGTAACAAGGCGAAAAGAAATTGTGGAACTTAAAACAACAACACAGGGATGATGACGCTAATAAAAATACATACGAAGTAGACAGGGAAAACAATAGACAATTAAAAAACACGGCGACAGTCTGGATTCTGTTCGCAAAGGAAATAAAATTCACACCGAGCGACAGCATGGTTTCTGTTCGCAACACGAGAAAGACAAACAACACTGAATAGTCACTGGAACACTGCACTAAAAAGTTGGCAAATGTGACACCACAGTCGAGAGCAGGTGGGGGGAAACTGGACTGAAGATGGGAAAACGAAAAAGGGGGGGGAAAGGAGAGTAAAAGCGAAGGGGGGGAGCCGGGAAAGGAGCTGAAGGAGGATGAGGACCCATAAGAGGGGTGGGGGGCAGACGCGACAGGGAGTGGGGTAGGCAGAGGAGGGGAATACAAAAGGACTGGGGGGGAAAAGGGAGGTAGGGAGACGTGTAGTGGGGGGAAGCACAGGACAGAAGTGGGGGGGGGGAGAGGGAGCCCAGGGAAAGGACAGAGGAAAGGAGGGGGATGGAGGATCAGAGTTGATAGGAAGGGTAAATGGAGGGAGAGAGGGCATCATCCGGGAGGGGGAGTTGACGGAAGCCACCTCGGGAAAGGAGATGGAGGGTGTAGAGATGGAGGGTAGGGGGGACACAACGGTGAAGACGTGGCAGGGGGCGGGGATGGGAGAGGAGAGGAGCAACCAGGGGGTGAGGGGGTTCAAGACGGCGGGAGGTGTAGAGGATGCGGATATGTTCGAGGAATAGGAGCAGATGGGGGAAAGGAACGAGATCATAGAGGATCCGCGTGGGGGACGGGAGGCGGATACAGAAGGCGAGGCGGAGTGCATGACGCTCAAGGATCTGGAGGGACTGATAGAATTTGGGGGGGGCAGATATCCAGGCAGGACTGGCATAACAGAGGGTGGGACGGATTAAGGATTTGTAGGTGTGGAGGATGGTAGAGGGGTGCAACCCCCATGTCCGGCCAGAGAGGAGTTTGAGGAGGCGGAGGCGGTTGTGGGCTTTGGATTGGATGGATCGGAGATGAGGGATCCAGGTGAGGTGACGGTCAATGGTGAGGCCAAGGTAGGTGAGGGTGGGGGTGAGACGGACAGGACGTGCGCAGACAGTAAGGGAGAAATCCAGGAGCCGGAAGGAGCGAGTGGTACGACCTACGATGATTGCCTGGGTCTTGGAAGGATTTAGTTTCAGGAGCCATTGGTTACACCATGCAGCAAAAAGGTCAAGGTGATTCTGGAGAAGGCTTCATATCTTTCTTTTTTTTTTTTTTTTTTTTCCTTTATTGAATTTCAATTCCCCCCGAAGGGGGCGGGCTGGCAGCAGCTTAGGACGCCGCTCTGCAGCCTACAGGTTTTCTGACAAAGAGCAGGAGAATAAATAATAATAAAAAACAGGCGATAAAATCGGGGACTCATTGAGTAACAAGGTGAAAAGAAAATGGGGAAATGAAAACAAACAACAGAGGGATGATGAAGCGAATAAAAATACATACGGAGCAGACAGGGGAAACAATAGACAATTAAAAAAAACACGGCGACAGTCTGGATTCTGTTCGCAAAGTATATAAAACGCACACCCAGCGACAGCATGGTTTCTGTTCGCAACACAACACTGAATAGGCACTAGAACACAGCACGAAAAAGTCGGCAAAGGTGACACCACAGTCGAGAGCAGGTGGGGGGAAACTGAACAGGAGATGGGAAAACAAAAAGGGGGGGAAAGGAGAGTAAAAGCGAAGGGCGGGGGGAACCGGGAAAGGAGCTGATGGAGGATGAGGACCCATAAGAGGGGTGGGGGGCAGACGCGACAGGGAGGGGGGTAGGCAGAGGAGGGGAAGACAAAAGGACTGGGGGGGAGAAGGGAGGTAGGGAGAGGTGTAGTGGGGAGGAAACAGGACGGAAGGGGGGGGAAGAGGGAGCCCAGGGAAAGGACAGAGGAAAGGAGGGGGAGGGAGGATCAGAGTTGATAGGAAGGATAAATGGAGGGAGAGAGGGCATCATCCGGGAGGGGGAGTTGACGGAAGCCACCTTGGGAAAGGAGATGGAGGGTGTAGAGATGGAGGGTAGGGGGGACACAACGGTGAAGACGGGGCAGGGGGCGAGGATGGGAGAGGAGAGGAGCAACCAGGGGGTGAGGGGGTTCAAGACGGCGGGAGGTGTAGAGGATGCGGATATGTTCGAGGAAGAGGAGCAGATGGGGGAAAGGAATGAGATCATAGAGGAGCCGCGTGGGGGACGGGAGGCGGATACGGAAGGCGAGGCGGAGTGCATGACGCTCAAGGATCTGGAGGGACTGATAGAATTTAGGGGGGGCAGATATCCAGGCAGGACTGGCATAACAGAGGATCAGATCTTTCAGTTCACTACCGTTTATATAATGTGTTCTTCTCACGATGTATGGCTGCCACTACAGCGGCCCTCATGTAATTTTCTCTTATTCTATAATATGTAGTGACTGAATTGTGGACCAGGTCTCGTAATTTATGTCTTAAGAGCCATTACTGATTGTTCTTAAAGTTTTGACTTATATACGTTCTATGTGCTTCACTAATATGGTAATATAACTTTTATATTCTGGCTGTATAGGTCACTGCATGTAACTCACAGCGGAAGCGCCACCTGTCTTTTTGATGTATGAATCTACGTTATTGTTCCTATACCTCCCACAATGTCATAACCGGAGTGTTAAATGCTTTCCATTTTATTTATTATCACTCTATTTAAGAACGCATTTAATATTGATATTTCTAATGTTACTTCAGTACGCCAATCGGCACGTAGTTCGCGACATGAGCGCCACCTGCCCTGGCCGCTGTGCTACTACGCTGGCCGATTTTACTCAGTCGCTTATGCGCCCTCCAACTTCCATGTACCTATTTTATTTGCCTGACAAACCCTGTTCTCAGGGCTATATTTTATGTGACTAATGAAACTGTACAGATGTGTGTGTAAACGATAAGGACATATCACTTCATGTTATTATAATACTGTAAGTACCAGGAATCCTTCTCACATCTTGTAATACAATATTTTCCTAATATATGTTAAACTTTATTCTTGACTCATGTTTCATACCTTAATACATATAACGGTGTTCATTGTCCCCAGGCCGTCTTCTAAAGAAGATAGATTTATATCTATTGAAACCTAGGTAAAGATTACTTTATCCTTTGCAACTGGTCGGCTGCTCTTAATCTGTTTTGTTTGTATCAAAATATGTTATATAAATGGCCATAGCTTTTGACGGCCCTGACCTAGTAGTTTACGTTTTTAACACAAAGGGACCGCAGACATTAATATCCGAGATAAATTTCAGTCCCATGTATCTACCCGTTCCTGAAAAAAAGAGGTCTTAACAGACGGCCTGGCAGACAGACAGGCAACAAATGGCAGAAAATTATTTTATGTGACATAATTGAAAATTAACAATTTTCGGATTTTTTCCTTTACTTTTGTTGTGTAGCTTTGCTTCTACCCAAATTTCATGATTCTAGGTCAACGAGAATTGCCGTACTAGTTTTGATGAGTGAGTTTGTCAGTATCAAAATATGTGATATATAAAACCGTCTTTTTGATTTCATTGACTTAGAAGCTTAAATGTTTTTCATCGCCAAGTGGCCGTAGACCTTAGAATTTGACATAAATTTCAACTTGATACTTTCTCCATTTATTGACAAAACGGGGTCTTTACTAACTGACAGGGAGAGGGACGGTAAAGATATCTTCCAAAAAGTTGGTTTTTTCACCGACTGAAGTACGGAACTGTGAAACAGGAAGAAAATCTTCCAAATCATGTCTGGTAGGTGACAAATTGAGACATGAATTTGTGTGTACGGGAACGTTTTTCAAGAAAAACTGTTGACACCATTCTGCCAGAAACCTGTAGGCAGAATGTTAAAGAGAGGCGTTTACTGCTTCCTTCGCCTAGTTACTTACTTGATGTTAAGCTTTGCATTAAATTACTTCCGTGACTGGGACCAAATTTACTAGGTCAAGCCTGCCAAAGAAGGTTTATGTCAAATGCTGCTCTTTATCAGACGCCAAAGGAGGAAGATTTCGTGCCTGGTGTTGCGTGAAGTAATCACTAGCGATCTCTTCCAGGATGACAAGAGCCATTCAAGCAGAAAAGTTGCTGTCCATCGAAGTGACGCTTATTCTGACTAAAAAGTAGCAGTTCAGTTGATAAAGATGTAAAGGAAGGCAAAACACTCATTTACACGTAATTTATGGATGTATTTTATAGACAGCACCATTCCTCTCGGAACAAGTACCAATCGTTACGAGCTCAGGAAACAGTCCACTTACTTTGAGAAGAAGGAATTTTACCTCCAAGTCGACTTCTGGATCATTACAGGAGCAGTAACTAAGAACAAAGGCGAGTGTGGTAGGAAAGTGGCCGTGGACGTGTTGGTGGAATTATTTCGGCACTTGCTGCAAATTATTTGGACAACCTCGGAAAATCTAATCAGTACGCCTAGACGGATATTTGACGTTATCGCCTCCTGAATACAAGTCCATCGTTGTACCATCATCTTCGCTCACTAATGTTTTCCAAGACAAATACGATATGTCCTTGGAGTCACGTTATGCCCAATGTAAAAGGAAATGGCCACTACCCGCGGCCCTTCTATTTAAGCAACAGCGAGGTTCCTAATGTGGCCACCTGGAAGTGTTAGGCATGGCAACAAATAATCGTTTTCCATTCAACACTGATGTGTGTGCAATCAATTATATTTTATGCACAAGCCATGACTATAAATTCTCACACATTTCGTACCTCAGGAGGTTTCAGCCTTATTCAAGAGGGCGTATGGAGGGAAGCTCCTTCCTCAAACAGTTACGAGCATCGGTCCGTTTGAAATGTCTATTCGAAACCTAAAGTTAATTAGATTGTTACAATTATTTTCTATCGTAGCTACTTGGTGGGTTCCAAAAATTAGAATCGAATCACGAACTCAGTTATACGTTAAAAGTACCTAAAGCAACTGACATGAAAAGCACCGTAGTCCACTTGTGTCAGCTTTCTAATTTTTTTTTCCATGTTGTTCCCCAAGGAACAGGGAGGGCTGTATGAAATACTGCTCACTGTAGTGTTACGGTTATTTTCAGACAATTATTAGCCGGGATGGCAGTGCGGTAGAAAGGTTCCTCATTGGAAATGAATTGGAGGGAATCACCACTTATGTGATTTGCCTTACAGTCAATGGAAACCTCCCAATAACTTTGGACGGGATGTGCAATTGGAACTATTTTGAGTTTATTTCTGGAACGGTGTTGACTATTGTCCCAGACAAAAGTCAACAGTGAAGTGTAAAACGGACGACAACCTTTTTTTTTTTTTTTTTTTTTTTTTTTTTTGCGGGCGGAATGGCGGCAGACAGTCAACTGAGATCAATGGCATTAGTACGTTATCAAACAGATGAACACAAACGACAGCTGTTATCTGATCTCAAACTAGAAAACCAGAAATGAATCGAATATGAGATATTCTATAACATACAACGTAGCAAGAAGCAACATACAAAGACGTTCAGTGTCAAGTCTATTCATACAAGCGTAACTGAAAGCTCATCACAATGACAGTATAACCTTTCTAAAACCACTAGAAAAGGAATATCATTGATCACAATAAATTGAATGCCTTGGGACGGTAGAGCGTGGAGTCCACTAAGCAAGTTATTCTAAAACAGCGGGTTTGGGTGAGCGAGACATGGCTAGCAAGCTGCGGCGTAGTGGCTGGGCCAGGTATATAAGCGGGCAGTGTTCTGAGTCATTGCAGCGAGCCGTGGATGGAGGTGGGGTGAGCCATGCCGGCCCATAATGATAGTTTTTCTCTAGACTTTATCAATGCTGGTTGCCCAGCGACGGGTTAACGAGCTCTGGCGAGAGGGCGCGGTCTGTCCGCCAGTGAAGCTCGAAAGCGCTTGCCGTGCGGGTTGGATTCAGCCTGTTTTCGTCCCGCGTTGTAGCGGTTTGTGAGCGTCAACCCTGGCCGTAGTTAAGCGAGCGGGATACGGTGGCAGTACCGGATCACACGAGGAAGTGGGCGTGTTAACTGGAGGTTTTCCGACAGTAAGACGTAGCGGGCACACTGGTACGTTCGGTCACAAGCAGTCGTAGGATTCACTTATGCACTGGCTGTGGAAGTGTGCAGGGCCTACATCGTTTAAGCCTGCCCTATATAAGGAGGAAGTGAGTTTGGTGATCATACTCCTAAAAATTTCCCCCCAACTTCTGTGTCTTCTAGGAAGCATGTCTGTTGATAAACGAGCCTGTTTCGTCCTTGTTTCTTCAAGTTTAGAGGAGGATCATTGCAGATATTTTTTGCTGTCCTTGCACAGTAACACAAGTCTGAGAACTGGAAATTTCTGTTGTCTTGTTTGCCAGTTAAGGTATTACTGCTCAAATTATTTATTTTTAAGTTTAAAGGTCCCTTCTAATTTATTATTGTGAATTCTTGTGACTAAGATTGGTGGGTCCCTACACAAGACGTTAAGATTATTGTTCTTACTAAAATTGTGAGTTCTGGGGATCTATGCTTGCCAGTTATTTTAATTTTAACTTAAACTTCTTCACAGTTTTCACAAAGCTCTTGGATCGTTACAAGCAACTAGTTGTGCTAGTTGAATAGCAGTTTAACATTTTATTCCTTTTCCTAACATTTTTTAATCTCAGTTGTTTCTTTCAACTAGAGCAATATTAATTGTAGAGTTCTTTGTATTGCCACTGTTTCTAGCTGTTTATATTTTTTTAATCCTAGAGCTTAAGGATCATCAGAGAAATTGCCCTGGTTCTCACACAAAATCGTTATATGTAGTCTAATGAGAGCTTTCTGGATAACGTAGTACGGCGAGTGCCTGCATGAACGTAGACGGAAGTTGTGTGGGACAACACCTCCAGTACTGTTGGCCGGCACCGACTTTTGCGAGGTGCATAATCAACTTGCTGTAAAGGACCTGTCTGGTTCTTCCAGCATCTTTAGTTTATTGTATTATTTTGGCAACTATTTGTGTTATTTGCGCGTCTAATTAAATTTGTGCAGTCCTGGTCTAAGTTAACAAATATTTTCAATCTTAATGTGAACGGTGTTTAATTAGTCATCTGACACTTCCACTCACAGCTTCTTGCTCAAAATCTTTCAGTGGTAGCAGAGTGTGGCTCTCTGGGTGCAGGCTAAATTAATAATTAATTATCAGTCACAGACTCAGCTTACCTTCGTTAAAATTTCTGTTTCCTTTACACAGAGGCCTTCTCTTTGTGTGTGTGTGTTTAGCCCTTAACTGCCCGAATTTTTCAAAATTGGATATTTAAATTTAGTTTCAATTTTTTGACCTCTTGTGCATCTAAGTAGTGCATATAAGCTATTATTTGACTCTTCTCTGTCTTAGTTTGTCTGTAACGTAACGTGTTCATATAGTCACGCTGGACACTCAGATGCATATTTGAAATATTTTCTGTGATACTGAAATACTTTTGAAGATATGTTTTATTAATCAGATTTTTAATACAAGTAAGGCAAAATTTGAACAAAATAATTCTTACAAACTAATTTATAACACCATACACAAAATAATTCACAATCATTTGTTTTACTGATTTTCATGGTACACTTCAAAGCATTCTAGATACAGTTCTACATCACATTTCCCACATTTTGAGCGAACAGCTGATGATTTCTGTTTGCAGTACAAACCTACATATCTTCTCTTCTTCTCAGTTTTCTTGATATAGTACCTTATACCATCATATCTGATATCACTTGGAATACGCGATTTGTATCCACACACAGGACTGATAGACGCCCTGCCAGCTCCTCTTACGAGATTCATATATCTTTTTAGGTAAACTTGTACAATTTCTCTTCTGAATTCAAGTTGAGTAGTCCTAGCTCCCGTTCCTTTCTTCAGCTGCCACGCATTGTCTACAGATACGTCAATCATCCAAGAAAGTAAAGCCCAGTACCACTTCTTGTTTCGAATACTTATTCTGCACCTGGCAATGTTTTCATCCATCCTATCCACTCCTATAATTTGATAATTTGAGGATGTTGTACCTGAACTGTCGTCTTCTCCTTTGCGGAATATCTTTTTATAGCTGATACAGGTTCAACTCCTTCACAGGCAGAAGCTACAGTAACCACTGAGTTGTCCACCCATTTTGTGACTATAACACCATCATCCTTGCAAAGTGAGGATTCAAAATACCCCCTTTCCTTTTTAACTAGCGCTTTCTTTGAGGAAATTTGGCACGATTTGGGAACTCCGTTTTCTCTGATAGTGCCTGTTGCTCCATGGCCCTTTTCTCTCAGGTATGACAGAACAGAAAAAACCTGTAAATAGGTTGTCAAAGAAAAAGTGGAATGGCAGTAGCTTTACATCCAGTGTCAAATCATCTATCATCTGAATGAGTGGAGCAGTAGCCTTACCAAACTGTGCTTCCTATACTGTATTTGGATTGGGTGATTTTTCTTGATAAAAGAAAAAATTAACCAGATATCCAGAAGCAGTGCATAAACACCATGCTTTATATCCAAATCGTATCGGTCTCCGCCTGATAAATTGCTTGCAAGAGTCTCTCCCAAAATGTTTTATCATTGATTCATCGTAAGACAGATGTTGCTGAGGAACAAACAGTTATTACATTTGTCTCATACTATTTCAATAAAGGGTCTAATTTTCCACATCTTGTCCTTTTCATCAAATTTGTTACTGTCGTTACAGTGCAGAAATCTAAGAATTTGTTCAAAATGACTTCTCCTCATGGCATTGCATACAAAATCGTTTCGTGTGTCTAAATTGGAATCCCAGTATAACCTCTTATTTGGGAGGGAGTTATAACTACTTAGAATGAGGATCCCCAGAAAACTCCACATTTCTTCACAAATTATATTAGGATTTGGAAAGTTCTTGAAAAGTGCGTAGTCGTTTTACTCATCAACTACGAATTGTATCAGATCGTCATCAAAGAATAATTCGAAAATTTCCACTGCAGACTTACCAACATGTGTCGAAGCATGGATCAGGAAAAGACTTCAAATTTGAAATTAGTGCACCAATAACCCCGGTTTTTAGCATATTTCTGTTCCTGTAATCTATATTTCTGAAATCTGTTTCTCTGATTGTGTGTCTTAATCTTATTTCAGCTTCAGCCCGGAGTCGTCTAGGATTGAGATTATCTGCTATTCTTCCTTCATCCTCATCACCTGAATCCTCATGCGTGAGGACTGCTGGATCAGGGGGTTCCATCAGCCTGAGGAGCGTTTGAATCCTCAAACAGGATGTGTAAAACATTCTGCACAGTCAAACCAGGCTCTAAAGATTCTGCCAGATCTCTGTTATGATATGAAAAGAGAAAAGAAACGAAATCATTTTTGACCCTGCAACTGCCCAGCGTGTCCATATGGACACGGCTGAAACACTCACTTCATAAACAGAAAGTGAATCGATGGATAACAACTTTTCTGAAATGAAAATCTCTATAAACATATTTAGATATACTGCAAACAGTTTCACATGCCAGAATAAAGAAGTTCTTTACGAAACATTACTTACTTTACATCAACATGCTCCATTGCGGACGTCAAAGCTCTCCCTGAAATACAGGCTGCCACAATCACAGTGTAAATGGTAACAATGAAGTGTTAACACAATGTACGTAAAATTCAAACCCTCCCAGAAAACAATATGTGACCGCCAACGCTAAAAATAATAGTAAGCCAACAATGAAGTAAAAACTAAACTAGTCAACAACTGTGTCCATATGGACACGCTGGGAAGTTGTGGATTAGGTACACCGTTGACGGCAGTGGAATTACAAGGCATACTGGGCATGGATTATTTGAAAAAGGAGCAGGTTCAGTATGAGTCGCATATATGTGGTCAGTCTGGGGAACGTACAGTCTCCGAACTCGGTGTACGGCTATCTGGCACCTTCGGCTGTCCGCTGCCAGTCACTCTATACACAATTGAGGAGGTAAGTGTCATCCGGTCTGTATATGCTGCATGCTGTACGGTGCGCGGGAAAATATTGACTTCCTGAAATATAGTAGTCCCTCCCAAGCATGACCAATCAGTAATTCAAGACTTAAATTTGGTTAACACGCATAAGGAACAGGTTTCCATAATCAACGAATTATAGGGTACGTTTCTACAGTTGCAAGCCTAACTCATTGCTTTAGAATGAAGGCATACCATGTTTGAGGGTAAGGAAGGAACACCTCTTTTGAACGAAAGTATAGAAGTAAGTCAAGGAATGACACGGGAGAGGGGTCATGATGGAGTATATCCACAACTTGCTAAGTTACCTAGTCCCATTTAGTCAATGCTCTAAGCTTTCAGTGATTTTTCTATTGAAGATATTCTGGAAATTATTGCATTTATGTGGTTCGTTCTTCACCATGTGGAGACACATAAGGTGGCTCATTCTGTGATTCTTCATAACATATATCCTACTGGGGGTAGTTTCAGTAGGATGGTTGGCATAATTTTGCATAAAAGGGGCACGTTGGAGGATTTGTGTGAGAAGATTATGCAAGAAAAGTTATCTAGTCGAATGAGAACGAACTTGCGAGTCACAATTTCTTTCGTGTACGGGCCCATTGTGAGAGGCTTGTGCAGTATATTGAGCAAATCCAAATCGCTGTAACGGCGCTAAGATTACAGACCACTGAGAAGGAAAGTGTGAACAACGTACTACAAGGAACACAATCCAAAGATCATTCACATCCTCTGAGAAACATAGTACGTTTTATGACTCTCATAGAGTTGTGCCGAGTATACAGTGTAACCGTTTTGGCGACAGAAAGGACCAAGCAAGTAGGTTCGATATTAGAACCCAGAGGATACGTGGATCAAACGAAAGCGGGCTCCTCTCAGTAGGATTTTTATTGTTGTGTGAAGAATTTTGTCAATGAGTGCCCGTTGCAGCGAAGGAAATTTCATAACAGCAGACGCCAACGAAACGTGAGCCAGCCCAAATACCGGTTTCCGCCAAAGCGTGTAATAATATTGAAACAGTCACCAAACAGCCCTTTTCGTTTGCATCGACCACTCTTAATCACAGACCCCTCTGCTCCATGCTGGATTCAGAGAGAAGCCTTTCTATTTAGGATTATGGCTTGTGTGTAATGCACTGCGATACCTGTAAGTTTGCTCGGTTGCAACCAGACAATCAGAATTGTAGCACCGTTAAATGACAGGCACCTCACGTAATAGACTGCGTGCTCGCAAGTGTAAAAATTGAAGGGTCGTCATGTCCACCGAATCTGATGTTGCTAAAGGATTATCTAAGAAGCTTCTGGTAGTTTGTGACTTGTCTCAGAGAACGAGGCTGGTCTCTGATTACTCCAGCAGGCAGTTTTATTTCCCATTTCAACCTGATAAATTTCATCGGAAATGTGACAATAGTTCCACCCGAGATATTAATAATTTCAAGTTCGGTTGGTGGGCTTGAGTTTTGCTATTTGGAGCAATGTGAGGCCGCACATTATTAAAGGTGCCCAAGCAGTTCCCTGATATACTAACAGACAAGCTAGGAGTCAAGGTGAGATTCAGCACCGAACACAGCTGACTGATGATGTACCCGTTCGTCAGACTACCGACCATCTGCTCCAAAGATGAGGAAGCTGAATCAGACAATACGTAAAATATTTCATGGCAGGGTTATTTGGCCATCAACCTCCACTTAATGCATCACCTCTCACTTGTACATGGGGAATAGTACAGTCTGCAGGCCAGTTGTCGATTGTCGTGCCCTAAGTAAGAACGTCAATTGTAACCTGTTTCCATGTCAGATTTACATAATGGTTTTGCACGGATCGCTGGGACTTGTTATTTAATGGTCTTAGCCATCGCCAGATTCCTTTGACCGAGGATTCAAAGCTCGTTACCGCTTTCTGCACCGATTGGAATTTATTCGAGTCCAGTCACATTCTGTTTGGGTTATCTATAGCTGCCACCTTACTTACACGTTTGTTGAACTCCGTATTAGGGGATCTGAAATTTAAAAATGTTTATAGTTATTTGGAAGATGTCGTGGTGTATAGTAGAACATCTCACGAGCATTGGATCATGTTAGACAAATATTGCTTATTCTGCATGCCGCAAGTTTCACCGTTAAGCCATCTAAGATAAATCTTGTCCGTTCATTACTAGGGCTTTTGGTTGCTGCCGGGTCAGCGAAGGTTTGCTGGAGAATACACAGGGCCGGGCCCCTGCATCCGCAACCACTCATGTTTCTCGCAGGACGATTGCGCCATGCGGGCTGCCGATCCCTACATGGCAGGCGCTCCTCCTTCGGATACAATTACGCGTCTAGCCAGTACTTCGTGTATTACCACGCAGGAGATGGTAGCAAAGACGTTATTGGTACATTTTATTAATATTTTAAATGAAATTTCTGTGTGTTAACCTTGAATTTCCGTTTTGCTACTAAGTGGTCTTGCGATCTGTGTTAGATTGTTTTAGATGAAGTATGTATCTAGTTATCTGTCAGTAGGCTAACTGAAGCGTAGAAAACGGATTGATCTCGTCCATTTTGAGAAACATATATAGTATGATCAGTGGATGGCATCTTACTGGTACTGTTCATGCAAATTAATTTTGACCAAGATAAGTAGGCGGATCATTTTGCACAGATTCCAATGATACGACGCTACACTGTGTAGTTCAAATACTTAAAATTTTGTGAGTGTTTGAGTAGTAAGAGAGTTTTGGTGAGCTTTGGTGATTAGCCCATTATGGCATCGGCCTACTGTTAGTAACATGACCGAAGCTTACGTAAACGATGTTGGTACCAACGGTTACGGTAGATAAGTAACTCTACCCCTTCGTATATTAAACTGATCAGTCGTAAATATCTTTCAGACGTAATTGGTACCCTCTTCAGGTGACAGTGATGAAAACGTGCCGCTGCCACGTGTGTATATGCATAACACAGCATAATTCTCTCATTGAATTGCCCAAGGCGTAGTTTGCGACATTATTCCAGTAAATGAACAGCTGAATGCTCTGGAATGTATATGAGTGGAAAAGAATATTACGTACTTCCCCTCCTGTTTCCAATGTAATTATCGACTACTTAGATACAATCACCGTTCGCTCGATCCTGGAAGTTTTAGAACATAAAGTTAATTGGAAATCAGTTAGTAATTTGTTTCGATTTAATAAAGCTAGAAACATCATTTAAGATTTGTAATAAAACAGAATACACGTGCCCGTAACCTGCCCGCCCGGTTAGCCGCTCGGTACAACGCACTACTTGCCAGGCGGGATTAGTGTCGACGTCCGGTGTGCCGGCCAGCCTGTGGGTGATTTTTAAGGCTGTTTTCCATCTGCCTCGGTGAACGTGGGCTGGTTCCCCTTATTTCGCCGCAGTTACACTACGTCGGTGGTTGCTGCGCAAACGCTGTCTCCACGTACGCGTACACCATAATTACTCGACCATGTCACCATTTCGGACTACATTCATCTGGTGTGAGACATTCCCGGGTGGGATGGGGGGGGGGGGGGGGTCCACGGGGGCCGGACCGCACAATAACCCTAGGTGTTCGGTGGGTGGAGGCGGTGGGGTGAGTGGACTGCTGTAGCCCGTTCTGGGATTGTGCACCACTGAGGGCTACGGCGAGGACGAAGCCTCTCCGTCGTTTCTAGGTCCCCAGTTCCATACGATACCCGTTAACTTCACCGCCTATTCCCAAATCTCATCACATATGAACAAGTCGGAAGTTGTTCTATTTATGAGAATAGCCTATTAAGTTTTCTTAGTTACGACAATAGTGTAGCCCCTTCCATTGTTATTACTTTAGAGCTTTTGCACTGCTCACAACGTTAACTGGGGGTTCTCCTCGCATGCCATTCGTACAAGACACTTGCATCCAAACAACGTTGCCCGTTGTGCGACATTTATTTTATGGTTAATTCTCTGGCCATCACTGAAAATTTTTGAATGGTTAAAAGAACGGCGTACCGGCATCCCAAGTGCGCGTACATGAGTCTGCCAGGCCATGAGCAAAGCTGATCGTTACCATAAGCACACTCACGGAGGCGAATCTAAAAATGGGCCACAAGTTTTAAAATCAGAGCCCAGTGATAATACCAACAGGGTGGGGTAGCGATCCGTGTGTTCAGTCCTGCGCAGGATATGAGGAACATTTAGGTAGAATTCGCAGAGAGATAGGTTTTCAATTTTTCAACCCTGTGCAGGATATTGATCAGTATAAAAAGATATTGTTCCAATCCTACTTAAACAGAGGGTGCATTTTTACACCTTCACCTCAGAGAATTAAGGTAACCGCAAACTAGAAGGTTCTGAAAACTAGTTTGGTTATAGTTTCCGTTATTTCCAAGGATTTTAATCATCTTTTAACTGACTGAGCATGCATAACTACATTTTTCTGTAGATTCTCAGCTCTTATAATGTGTAGAAGTGTTCCTTCCTTTCCTTTATGTATTCCAAACTATTCATCTCCTACTTTATGTTTGTCTCCTATTAGAGACCACCTCATTCTGATGTCTGTGAAGAATTTCGTTCTTGATCTAAATATTTTTCCGTAAAGAGTTTTTGCATTCGGTTACCCTCAAAACATTGACATCGTGTTCTTTAATTTTAGATCTTATACTAGCGCTTTCAGTTGATATCACAACCGCAATTGTAACTAGGGACTCAGGTACAGTTAATAGTCACCTCTCTGCTCACCCCCGCAAAATCCCTTTTTCCTCTGCGGAGCAAAGTGATCACTGCACATACTTTACTGGGCCTAACAATTCCCCTCGAAATAATAATTCAATCTAATAACAGGATTTAATCTAGAAATCTTATTTTATGTGTATTCAAAAATTTTTGCACCAGAAGAATGATTGTATCAGAACATTATTACCCTCCAAACACCTTGAAACTCCAATAAAGATAAAAAGTCAGTTGTCACCTCCACAAGGAAACCTTTATATGGTTCACTTTACCGGTTTCGACAGTTTAAAACTGTCATCTTCAGAACTGAAATAAGCTCAACTCATTGACGAACCAATGTCAAAACAAAACTCAGACGATAGCATCCTACCTAGTACTGGTAAAAAATACATGTATAAAGCCAGATATTAAATAAAAATACACAAAGATTGAACAAGAGAAGTAAAACAGATTTGTTAAAGCAGATGAAAAGTAGTTAACCTTTAGACCCACAACATACTTTTGCTACAGAATCAATAAAATATGACATCGCTAGAAATATGTGATATGTGCGAGTAGCTAACAACTAACTGTCAAATTTCACATCGTATATAGTAATTGTGAAGAAAGTCGACCAACATACTGATGACATGAAGGGCATTGAACAAAGTGGGAACGCTAGTGTGCACGTAATTGGTAATAAATTCTGCACAGATGAAGTGCCAGAATGCATTAAAACTTACAAAATCATATGAAATGATTAACCAAAGACAATAGACCATAGACCAAGTGTTAATCAAACAGGCATGTAAAACTAACACCATTACTATGTAAAGGGAGATAAATGAACTAAGGAAAGCTGTTCAAATCTTATTGTCAGTTTATGGTGGCAGCATGGGCCACTTGAAAGGTGGAACTGTTCAGTATCCTTGAGACGAGGGCTACCACTGAACGTGCATTCGCAGGAAACACAAGTAAGTGAGCTGCAGTCTGGCTTCGATAGCAAGGACTTCACGATGCCGAGTGAAAGGCGTGCTATGGACCCCAGCGCGTGAATAGAAATGGACTTGTCGTGTGGAAACGTGCCTGTAGATTATCTACATGCTAAGTAAGACTTACTAGGGTGGGGGGAGGGGGAGGGGGCACGACGTTTGGATCACAGATTTACTTCAAACTTCGTACACCTTCAGTAGGTCATTAAAACAACATAATGTGTTTGTAGTAAGGTGCACTACTCTGGCAATTCAGAGAAAATTGCAAGACAAGTTTTACGCATCTATTATGTAACATGAATCTGTGCGCATGAACCGGAAGTTAGAGTTCATGGTGGTCAAGCGGAAGCTCAGCTAAAACTCTTATTGTATCCGATTACATAGTCGAAGGTGGCTTGCTCACAGATTTTAAAGTAATTTTATTTTATCGTTGCAAACCATATTGTACTAATAGCTTTTATGTAACACAGATATTTTTCGTTCTGTCGATGTCTTCTAGGTATAACTACGAAATAATACATATTTATATCGTGGAACTGTCACAAGCTGACATTAAAACGCCTACCAACTTTTATTACTTCCCACACAAAAGTTTTACATAGCACCTAGATATGTTACACACAGTTTCCAACAAGGCAAGCCAACTTGTAAACATGCGCTGGGGCGCAGCGCATACCATCCCTTAAGTTGTGGGAGCAATTATGACATCAGACTGATATCAGATTTGCTCATTAATTAAATTCATCAATTAATAGGGGAGCAAGCGAGAGACCTCCACGTGAGCTGTTACTTTTTTCGCCTTCGAATGCCTCTTCATGCGCATTGATCATTGCCGGTTCTCCCTGGGCAATTAATTGGTCCTTTCCGATTAGGCTACCTCTCGCAGAAAGCGATTTAAAGATAATTCCAATAGCTATTACGAACTTAACAACAATATGAAACCCTATACAAACGGCACTGTTCAGAGCCAACCTGGAAACGTGCTCAGAATATGTCAACTGAATGTTGAGGGACTGTCCAGAAATAAAGGCGAAATACCATCTAAAATTTTGAGATAGAATAGGGCGGACGTCTTAGCGCTGCAAGAGACTCATACTGAAGATAACAACGCTCTGTGGAAGCGAGGGCGCATCCCAGGCTATAAATTAGTGTCCCAAATTAACCACCCTAAATCAAGAGTTGCCAGCTTTATCCGCAACAACTTAAAGGATGTCTCAGTTATTCTCGAGGAGAAGTCAGACAAAGAAAACGTGATGGTAGCTGTGATTCAGATCGGAAATATAAAAATAGCAAATATCTACAAACCACCGAATAGCACTTGGCGCAAACAACTCCCAGTGCAAGAACATCCTGCAATATATGTAGGCGATTTCAACACCCATAGTTATGAGTGGGGCTATGCCGAAGAGGATGAAAATGGTAGAAGACTGGCAGAATAGATGGAAGCAAATAACTTAAAGCTCCATTATGGTGCAAAGGGAAAAAGCATATTCAGGTCTGGAACTATGGACCCTTCGGAGAGTAGTAGCAAAACTACCATCAGAAAGGTCTTGCATGACTTTCCCAGAAGCCAACATCGCCCTATTCTCACTTCCTACGGGCTACATATTACCCCAGTGCGATCTTATCCTGTATCCCGCTGGAACTTTCAAAAATCAGATTTGGATAAATTTTCTAAATTGCTGGACGAGTCAATAACACAGGTCCCTGCACTTCTAAAATCATACTCAAAGTTGTTAAAGATCGTAATATCTACCCCCAAAAAGAGCATACGCAGAGGATGCCGGAAAGAATGCATTCCTGGCTGGAATGAGGAGATCAACCACCTGTTTAACCAATTCAAGGAAAGTGGAGATCAAGAAACAGCTACGAACCTTATGGATTCCTTGAATGACCAAAGGAGAGAAAAATGGCATAAAGCAACAAGCGACCTCGATTTCACACATTCCAGTAGAATATCATGGACGCTGATTGACAAACTTGTAGAAGACCCTTCCCACAACAAAGAAAACTCAACGGACACATGCGACTCAATCGCCAGTCACTTAGTGAGAGTTTCAAAGGTCCCAACAGATCAAGCAAATCTTCGGAAAGTAAAGACAGAGCTTACGGAAGTCAAGAAATCTCTGCAACATAATCCGGAATTCCCTTCTCCATTTACGATCACTGAACCGGAGACAGCCCTTAAGCATGCGAAATGTAGAACAGCTGCAGGTACAGATGGGCTTTACCCTTAATTTTTGGTGCAGAGTGGACCGGTAACGCGAAATTGGCTAGTTTGCCTTTTTAACGAAATTCTTCGTACAGCGACATTACCCAAAAAATTTAAAAGAGCAAAATTTATCGCTATCAAAAAGCCAGGGAGAGAGGGAACAGCTCCAGAACACTTCTGCCCAATACCTCTACTTAGCTGTGCATGCAAGCTATTGCAAAGAATGATTCTAAACCGAATCCAAGATCAAATTAACCATAGGATGCATATACAGGGCCTCCGAGGCCCTTGTATATCTTCATTTTTTAAAAAAAATTCTGTAATTTTTTGTTTGATTTCATACTGCTTTCCAGTACTCTTTCACTAACACTGTGACATTCCTCCTATCAAGTCTGAACGAGATACCTTTTTAAGTTTTTTGTATAATTCAATACGTTTACCCATACACCGTGAATGCATAACAGGGCTTCAGAAGCCCTCACACATTTATAAATTTTCTTTAGCCTATAGTGTCTTCAACATTTGTTTGGGAGCAGCTATTAATTCAACAATAAGTGGTATTTCCAGCAACAGGGATGCCAACAGCAGCAGTAGCTATAGTAGTAATAGTATAACTAAAAGATAATACACACTACTTTCACATATTGACGATGTCGGTGTATTATTGATCTTTTCGCTGTCAAATGATTTATTATTGCATAGTATTGTTATCCTGTGCTGCTCTTGTCAGCCTCATTGTTACTGTAGTTTGTTTGTTGCTCCAAGGCCCATATTGTTACGTGTATGACTCGTTTAGTGCTGCACAAGCTGCTGTTCGAGAGACACGCCTTTTGCTATGGCTTCGACACGCAAAGCAAGAGAGTCAGTACGTGCAAATGCAGCTAATTTTGAAAGTGTTGTGGCTCAGTGGTTTGAAGAAGATGATTCTTGCGAGGAAGGAAATATTTTCGAAGATGCAAGTACTGAAGTATCAGCCAATGAACCTGCAGATGTGAATATTGAGGTAGATGACAGTCCTTCCGATAATATTACTTCATCAGAGTCCGAAAATGAAGAACCACCACAAAAAGGTATAGAAGACCACACATACATTAGTCTGAATGGAACGATTTGGAAATTAGATCCTCATGCAACTTTTCGTATGCCTGTCCATGATATCGTAAAGAAGGCACCTGGTCCAGTCCGTGGTTTGAAAACCTGGAAACCTAAGGATGCCTGGGACTATTTCATCTCCAAGGAAATACTAGAGGAAATCATCAGCTGCACAAATATTGAAGGCAGAAGAGAGGCTGCTTTACGTGGTAAAACGTGGAAAAATGTTTCGCTTGCTAAATGGGGTGTTTTCTTGGTCTTTTACTGCTTTCTGGTGTTGAGAAGAGTTGGTGAGCCCCTATTAGAGAATTATTCTTGGATGAAATGGCAAATCCTACATATAAGGCCACCATGTCAGTAAATAGATTCGGGGATATAAGGAGAATGATTAGATTTGATGACAGGCGTACCGGTGAAGCTCGATCTGCAGATGACAAACTTGCACTGGTTCGCTGTGTATGGGAACTATTTCTTGACAAGTTTAAAGACTCCACTTTATCCGATCTGAGACGGGGATGTTGTTGGCTACATCTCAAATTTCTCACGGTAAATGTAGGTTTCTACATTTTACTTGCGTTACTCTTGAAGACAGAGAAAATCGTGGCGCACATGCGTTTACACATCGCTAAAGTATCGTTACTTGTTGATTCTTTATATGAAAACCTTTTTCGACTGCAGGTCATAGCTCATATTTCCTCTAAGTATTCTCCATCTGGCAAAATACATACATCAAAAAAAGTTTTACATCACCCCGGTTTCCAGAACTCCTGAAGATGACCGTTGGCTGTGGATATTGTATCACAGAGACAGTCCCTCTGGGTGTTCAAAGATGTCACTGAACCTGCCCAAAGATGTAAACAACCGTGCATGAGCAGCGCGTATTAGACGGAGGGGGTCCGACAGCAGATCAGTTCCAGTCATGTCACCAGGAAGGAGTTACACGGCTCGTGTTGCCTGTAGTTCAACGACGCCTAGACGGTCAATACCGCGGTTCGGTCGCGTCCGCTTTGTTACTTTGTGCCAGGAAGGGCGCTCAACAAGGAAACTGTCCCTGCCTCTCGAAGTGAACCAAAGCGATGATGTTCAGACATGGAGGAGATACAGAGAAACAGGAACTGTCGATGACATGCCTCGCTCAGGCCACCCAAGGGCTACTACTGCAGTGGATACCGCTACCTACGGAATATGGCTCGGACGAACCCTGACAGTAACGCCACCATGGTGAATAATGCTTTTCGAGCAGCCACAAGACGTCGTGTTACTACTCAAACTGTGCGCAATAGGCTGCATGATTGGCAACTTCACTCCCGACGTCCTTCAGGAAGTCCATCTTTGCATCTACGACACAATGCAGTGCGGTACAGATGGGCCCAGCAACATGCTGAATAGACCGCTCAGGATTGGCATCACGTTCTCTTCACGATGAGTGTCGCGTGTGCCTTCAAATGGTTCAAATGGCTCTGAGCACTATGGGACTTAACATCTGAGGTCATCAGTCCCCTAGAACTTAGAACTACTTAAACCTAACTAACATAAGGACATCACACACATCCATGCCCGAGGCAGAATTCGAACCTGCGACCGTAGCAGTCTCGCGGTTCCGGACTGAAGCGCCTAGAACCGCACGGCCACCGCGGCCGGCCTGTGTGCCTTCAACCAGACAATCGTCGGAGACGTGTTTGTAGGCAACCCAGTCAGGCTGAACGCCTTATACACACTGTCCAGCAAGTGCAGTGAAGTGGAGACTCCTGGATGTTTTGGGATGTCATTATGTGAGGCCTACGTACGCCGCTGGAAGACCCCGTAACGGCTGTACGATACGTGATTGCCTTCCTCCTATCGATAGTGCAACCGTATCAGCAGTATATTGGCGAAGTATTTGTCTTCATGGACGACATTTCTCGCCCCCATCGAGCACATCTTGTGGATGACACTTCCTTCAGGATAACATCGCTCGACTAGAGTGGCTAGCATGTTCAAGATACATGAACCGTATCGAACATGCCTGGGGTAGATTGAAAAGGCTGTTTGTGGACGACGTGACCCACCAACCACTCTGAGGGATCTACTCCAAATCGTCGTTGAGAAGCGGGACAATCTGGGCCAACAGTGCATTGATGAACTTGTGGGTATTGTGCCACGACGAATATAGCCATGAATCAATGCAAGAGGACGTGCTACTGGGTATTAGAGATACCGGTGTGTACAGCAGTCTGGACCACCACCTCTGAACGTCTAGCTGTATGGTGGTACAACATGCAATGCGTGATCCTCATGAGTAATGAAAAGGGCGGAAATGATGTTTATGTTGATTTCTGTTGCAATTTTCTGTGCAGGTTCCGGAACTCTCAGAACCGAGGTGATGTAAAACTTTTTTGATGTGTGTAATATGTTCGTATCAGCTTAACATCTGCCATGTTCCGCATCATAACAAGACAGGAATATTAAACTCATTGTTGGCTCCTGACGGCGTACCATGAGCATGCTCTACCCCGTCACAATGCGTGCCTCCTCACTTTCGAACTCTCTTAAGGTAGCCACCGACGAAATCAGCGAGGAAGTCTCTTAAGGTAGCCAAATACCAGTGTAGAAAAATTGGAAACATCGGGTTAATATTATGTCTCACTTTATAAATTCGGTAATGTAGCTGATTTTATCATTAAAGCCATCTCTGTGTAGACGGAAGATTCAAATTAAGTTGAAAGATATCGCTGTTAGTAAAAAACGACATGTGAAGTTATAGTTAAACTTTCCAAATATGATGAAAAACAGGGTACATCCTACATGCTTCCACACAAGTGGTAAGTAAACTAAATTTTTATAACTGAAGAATGTATTGTTATTCATTATAAATTTAATTATCATATGATCTGCTGTTAGCATTTGAATTTTCCTAAAAATGCGAATTTACTAATAAAATTTGAATTCCCCCTCATCCCCCGAATTCTGAATTTCCCGCCGATTTTTGAATTTCCCGATAATAGGGGTTTTGGATGGGAGGGCTATATATTTCCCAGAGTAGCTGCAGTTGGGAGGGGTGTGGGAGAGTGAGGAGAGGGAAAGGAATGGAGTTGGACGTGAGAGGGAGATGCCAGGCTATTTGGGTATTACACTGCCCCAGTGGGCTTGGAAATTTCCAAAGCAGGATGGGAATTGATCAGTTTAATTAATTAGTTAATTAATTTGATATCAGTGATGGATGAGAAATTTACAGCCTTTTAATAAATGGAACAGTGCTGTTTGAACATCATACTATTTTGAGAGAGTTATCAGGTCTCTGTGACTTGCAGATAACAGCTCTTACTCTTCAAAATCAGGTAGATTACAAACACTAGTCCAAAGACTGGATGATTCGTGAGATCGTGGAGGATAAGTGATACTATAACAAAAGAGGATTTGAGAGATGAGCTCTATACCTCTTCTGCAAAATGTTGTGGGCAAAGATACTACTATATCCTCTCACATACACTCGCAAAATGTCTACAGTGAAAAAATTAGAAGCTAATACGGATGTTTTTACTGAGAGGCAATCAGAAGCAGAAGTTTCATCTTTTGTATCCTGATAAATAAGAGATAACATCTTTCTGTGACTTTTGTGTGCCTATAAATAGATGGACTGATATTTTAATAGGTGGAGTAAATTTACGTCTGCATCTATATGCGTACTTTGCAAGTCATCATATGGTGTGTGGTGGAGGGTACCCTATACCACTATTAGTCATGTCCTTTCCTATTCCACTAGCAGATAGAGCAAGGGAAAAAGGTCAGGTTCTATGTCTTCATGTGAGTGCCAATTCCTTGTACCTTATCTTCGAGTTCCTTATGTGAAATGTGTGTTGGCGGTAGTAAAAAACCTTCAGTAGTCAGCTTCAAATGTCAATGCCCGAAAAGAAAAAAAAATCATTATCCTTCCAAAGATTCCCATTTGAGTTACCTGGAAAGTGTAAGCCAACTGCATGAAAAACATTACTCACCATCCAAAGGGACTCTCATGACCAATTTAATTAGTTAGTCAATCAATTTGATATCAATGACGTGCCGCCAGGCTGGTGGAAATGGTGGCGAGAGTTTCATGGATATGATTCACGAGTTGGAGCGGTGACATCTTTACCTACACAGGAAGAGGTAGCCATCTTAATAAAGTCAATTATATTGGCGAATTATACAGTGGAATTATAAACTGTTAATCTGATGTTTCCAACTCCCTGTTTGTTGCTATTTGGCTACCTTATGAAACTTTTTAGCTGAGAAGGAATTTGATTACCTTAAGAGAGTTCGAAAGCCAGGAACCACCCTGTGACAGAGATAGAGAGTGCTCATAGCAGTCCATCGTGAGCTAAAAATAAGTTTAGTATTCTGGTCTTGTGAAGCAGACGTAACAGATTTTGAGCTGATACGAACAGATTTTTAACTTGATGAAAGAAGACATATAGCCTATGATCTGCAGCTGAATAGGATTTTTACACAAAGAATCCACAAGTAACGATACTTTAGCGATGTGAATACACACTAGTGTTCCGATTTCGTCTTTTTTCGAAAATAACACGCACAATTTGAAGGAATCTTTGAGAAATTAGAGGTGTATGGAAAACAAAATCCCCGTCTCGGTGGAATTGCAGTTAGAAGTTTATGTTCAGACCAAGAACGCTTGTCCCACAGTGCGTTATGAGTTAGCGGTGTTCATATGCGGCCAGAAGCAGATGTGGTCAGGAGGGTTCGGTCGATAGGAATCCACGGCTTAGCCTCTCGTGACTGACGTGTACAGAGAAAGGCTCTGACCTGTCGGCTCTTCAGGTACTCAATACACTCGGTACCTGACTGGAGATGACTGGATAGGTTTTTTCTCTTACTACTAAAAAAATCGTATTATGTATTTCCCAAGTTTCTCTTGGCTAGGATGCAGCTTGCTACTCGTGAATAAGTACAGGTGCTGTTGTTACAAGACACCTGTATGCAGGGAGTATGAATTTCTGGCAGCAGTTTCAGATGACCGCCTTCCTTGTTGTCTAACCTATGCATCAATGGTCCCAACGCCCCCGCTAAACCCACCTAAACCAGTTTACCACTAGGTGCAACCAGTGGCTCCTTTGAATCAATCCTTACAAAGCCCAGGCAATCTTTGTAGGACATACCACCCCCTCCTTCCAGCTCCATGATTTCTTCCTCACAATTTATGATGGACCTATCCAGCTTACTCCCACCTCGAAATACCTAGGCCTCAACTTTGACCGTTACCACACCTGGTATCCCCATCTCCTTACCATCCAACGCAAAGCCCACAGTAAACTCCACCACCTGAAACTCTTGTCCGGGTGGACATGGGGATTGCACCCTTCCACCGTCCTTCATACCTAAAAATCCTTGATCCAGCCCCCTTCCCACATCTCCTCCTTTTCCATCAACACATCTGTATCCTCTACAGCAACTGCCACCTTGGTCCCCCTCATCCCCTGGCATATCCAATGCTCTCCACACCCTGACTATTGCCAAGCCTTTACCAATGTGTCATCTGTACAGAGGCGTGTTCAGTGCGCCTCATGACATCAGTATGTCGGTTCATTTTCGTCGCACATACTACGGACGGTGTGAAATTTGACAGTCTATCGTTTGCTATTAATCCCTCATATACACTCATGTTGAGGAAGGAAAAAAAATAGAACACGTTGAACGACTGCAGATAGGACGTTCAGATTAACAGGACATGTACATTAGTATGGTCTCCAAAAATGACTAGCATATCAGTCACCTCGGTTCAGCACGCCTCCTGTTGCCTAGTAGGCACAGGCTCCGTCATGGGTGCTGATAACCTGTTCCATGCGTGATGGCATTGATGCGTATAAGGCGCGAATGGCTCCTGTGCTATAGCCATCCACGCAGCGTCCACCTAGTTGCAATGTTCACCTGTAGTGGTCGCCATTGGGTCACAACGCTGCACCCATCTTTTCACCATATCATTCATTTCCGATTGGTGCCAAGTGCGGTGATCTGGAGTGCCAGAGAAAAATGCTGACATCTTGTGACGCCAAGAAGGCAGTTGTTCGTGCAGCAACAAGTGGTCGTGCGTTGTCTTGCTGAAAAATGGCACTGTCCAGAAAGAATGTGGCTATAGGTCACAGGATGTCATTCACCTAGGTCACACTGGTC
This sequence comes from Schistocerca piceifrons, assembly GCF_021461385.2. Classification (NCBI taxonomy): domain Eukaryota; kingdom Metazoa; phylum Arthropoda; class Insecta; order Orthoptera; family Acrididae; genus Schistocerca; species Schistocerca piceifrons. The sequence goes on from NC_060139.1 coordinate 171,958,932, forward strand.
ACAGTGCCGTAGATAAGCACCAACTGTAACTTTTCTTTCTACCCTATACCATCCCACACCATAAGGCCTTTAGCTGGCGCTGTATGTTTTGTGCAAATGCAGTCACTCCAAGGCTAGGCGCAAATTGAGACGCGTATAGCGCGTGTGGCGCGACGCACGCAGCGCGCGTTTTTGTAACATCACAGGTTCAAATGGGACCGCGCAAATTGCGACGCGACGCGACGCGACTGGGACGCGACACGCGCCTGCGCCAGGTCGCGCGGCGTTGTGGTTGAGGCACAGTTTCTCGCGCCGCGCGTCGCGCTTGCCTCGCTAGCACCGTGGGATATTTGAGGCGGGGAGCGCAAAGTAGCCCGGCCATATGCTCACATCGGAACGGCGCCTATCAGCATTGATAGTATTGCCAATACGATAAATTTTGCCTTACTGTGTACTGAATTTTATTGCCTTTGGGTAGTGTTTCGTTTTTCGCCATTTAAACGCTCCAGCTTTCTTCGTTGGCACGATATACTTTTCTGTTATTTATATCTGCATAGTTTTGTTTTTCGTCTGTCAAGAAAAATGTATACGTCAGTAACTGATGAACCATTGGCCGCTGGAATTGCACCATATGCCTCCGCGATGTTTTCAGATCGCAAGAAGGGGCAGAGGGTAGGGAATAAGGAAGCAAGGAATATTAAAAAATCATGTTATTAAGAATCAAGGCAAAAAAGTAAAGCAAGGTCATCTTCTCGCTGCCTAGTAAGCTAGCGTATGTGTACGATCTGTTACAAAATTTAGAAAGGGGTAATCTCCACAGGTGTGATCCTTTTGTGCTTGTGGTAAAAAGCGTCCAAGATCTGAAGTATAGAAGTTTCACTGTGATTACTCTGATATGGATGTAATAATGTAATACGACACACTGTACTAAATTGCATGTGAACAACATATTTCCACTGCAAGCTAGAAACAGTCGAAAAGCAGTCTCAAATAACAATGTTTTAATTGGTTCGCCGTGATGAAAAAAAGCATTTCAATTGTTGCATGGACATTATCAGCATTAATAAACTAATTATGCAACAACAGGCAACACAAATGAAGAAAATGGTCGGTATTATTACGAAAGTAGGAATATCCTAAAAGAGTGTTATGATTAGATATATTTAATTTGTTGAAATGTGCTGTTGACAAAGGTAGATCTACTTTCATGACAATGTTTTTCGAACTTCATCTCACAAGGCACACACGGCTAGCTTGTGCATTCCTGTCGCGCGCATTATTCTTCGCTGCTGACGATACACTGACCATTGTGTTGTGTGACAGATCAATTGCTTATTTTTCTCAATAACAACTATTTTATTCGTGATCACGCATTGTCAGTTTGGCAAGCCCTAGGTGAGTAAACAGTATCTGGCATGTGCCTATCATTCCGCCTGTAGGAACGCACGTCATTATTTTAATACTGCTCAGATCAAGAGAAGGAATAAAATCCTTTGGTAAGTTTCCATTCCAGTCGCTCAGTGTTAAAAATACGATGGGTTACGGGGATTCCAGTAAAATTCCAACAGAATTGCCGATCTGTTTTCGTGTGAGTTGTTAACCTTTTCTCATTCGAAGAAGCATCAGCATTTATGAATAAAGGCCACATTTCTCTTGGTGACTGGTTTAATTGTACTTCCTTTGTCACAATGTAATTTGCCGAACTCATCTCACAGCAGCTATTGAGACAGAATTCCGAAACGGAGGGCCTCATTAAACAAGTAATTGGCAATCAAAGAGCTCAATATCTTACGAAAAACCTTATAGTGTCGGTTTGCAGTAACATAAAAGAAGAAACTTCATGTTTATTTTCATACTAGGAAGCTCTTGTTTCGCTAGCTGTCGATAACTCTTAAAAAATTAGTCACTGGAGTGAAATAAATAAAAAGGGAAGTATAAGTACTGATATATCGCCATAGAGAAGAAAGTTCCATGAGTTTAAGAATTGGCAAAACACTCTCCTCCTTGTGTGCTATCATTCGGCAAACTTTCGTTTCGATGTCTCGAGTGGTTTAGGAGATATGAGAGATGTTGCGAGTATTTCATTCTCGCGGGCGTGACCGAAAGTGAGCGCGCTACATAGGATCCATTTTCTCGAGATCGGAGGCAGACAGAGATCCTAAACAAAAATTCAACATGTTAGCTAAATTTCATACGCAGCAACATATGGTGTAATACGCACCAAACGTAAAATCATAGCGACCCCCAATTATAGTTGCAAACTTTTTGAGTTTTGCGTAGCGTCTTGCTAAAATGTGTACATCACAATAAGAACAGTCTTTAGCGAGATGATGGGCACTTCGCCACGAAGCTGACATGTAACGCTACAAGTAAGGCAAAAATCAAATGATTTCAGTGGATAGTTTCTATAAAATCGTTTGAGGAAGATAACAGGTTGCGCGCGCTTCTGTTCTGTCAGCGCAGAGCGTCACCAATCGGTGCGTGCGAAGTACGGTGTACGCGTCGCAATATGCGCTGCACCCACGCGACTCGTACGGCACGTGCGTGTCGCGCTGTAGTGTCGTGTCGCGTCACACGTGCTATACACGTCTCAATTTGCACCTAGCCTAATGCCGTTCCCCCTGTCTACCTCAAACCAAATAATGGCCACCACTAAAAAAAAAAAAAAAAAATGGAAAACAGAACCTCAATTCGTCGGGTAACACTATCTGATCCCATTTTTCCCGCAGTGACGTCGTTCTACACACAGTTGCCGTCTACCATGCTTCTGTACATTCGTCAAAGACATTCGGAGAACTAGTCGACGCGCACTTAAATCAGGCCTTAATAAACGGCAACGGACAGTCACTCCTGATAGTACAAAATGTGTTACACTGTTCCACTAGTGTACCAGAGCCGAGGAGTACGCAGATCTGGCCTGCAATGCCATTCGGATGAGATGTCGATGTTTTCGGGTGGTGCGACCTAACCCATCCCGTCTTGTTCTAAAGCCTTTCGTGAACCATTCTACATATGCCCGTTGCACTGCTGAAACACTTCTTCCCACACGAGCAGCAATATACCGGATGGGTCCATCATGTTCTCTCATGTCTACATTGTGCCATCTTACAAACTCACGGACTCGACGGTACGTCTGCTCAACTCACACTGATCGATTATTTTCGGTTTATAGCGACACCGAGAGGCGCAGGCGCATTTTACGGGCAGTAGGTGATGCGCCGCGATATCGATGTTGACCTCGAAACCGAGGATTGACATGGTTCAAATGCTAATAAATTCTGCAGAACATACTAATGTAGATGTTCTATGAATATACTATCTCTAGTCGATCAAGGAGTTCTGTTTTTTTTTCTGAACGTGAGTATGTTTTTTAGCGATGTCACTGTTTTATTGATTGTGTAGCTAAGATATGTTGCGACTCTTAGGCTTAACTATTTTACATCTGTCTTAACAAACCTGTTTTACTTCTGCTGTTCAGTCTTTGTACATTTGTAGTTAACATACTTACTTTGTATATGTACTTTTTACTAATCTTTTGTAGTGCACTATCGTCTGATTATTGGATTATTGTTCTTACGTTGGCTTACCTATTATTTGAGCCTGGTTCACTTCTGAAGATGACAGTTTAAACTGTCGAAACCGGTAAAGTGATCTAAACAAAGCTGTTTTGTGGAGATGACGACTGACTCTTATTATTGTTGAAATTTTCTGCAGCTGCTGAACTACAGCTATGAACAAATTCGTAAACTTTTAAGCTCCTACTTTACATAGTTCAATTACTAGCTGCTATGAAACTATTACCACGATACCTATTCGAAGTATAGCAATCAAAACATCCACGAAAAAAATGACTGGTCTGAGCACATCAGTAATTTACTACATCATGGTTCTAAATTACTTTATTTATTTATATGACCCAGTCTGTTACAAGTTACTCCATTTGCATCACCTTCGCGCCTTGCGTATCAGTTTGGCCGCTTACACAGGGTGACAATTATCGAACGATATGAAATAAAATCGTTATAACGTTCGAACCGCACGGTTGGCTGTGGGGCATGATGGGAATTACTATGCGCATGCGACCGCAACTTGTTTGGTTTAGATACTTTCATTTGAATGAATTCGTTAGTGAGCGAAAATGGGGCATTTGGAGGACTCAGAATTCGCATTTGGCGATCGTGAAGTCTCTTCGCCCTTAACGAGTGACTGTGTGGTGTGCAATGTCCAGTCACGGAAAAATCCGTGCGATATTCCTTGATGGCACGGTGACTATCGAGCGATACGTGAAGGTTTTCGCAGATTATTCCGTCTCCAATACCCAAAGTGACTCTGATTTCGGTAAGAGCTCGACCCCATCGAAGCAGGACAGTGTTTGACGTCCTGGAGGAGCACTCTTGGGAACACATTCTGTCTCTGGGGTACCCGGAGGCCATTGGCATGGAACGCGACTGCCCGCCATATTCTCAGAACAAGAACACATGCGACTCCTAGATGTGGGGCTATATTAACGAGAAAGTGTACAGGAATAACCTCAAGACCACAGCTAAGCTGAAACCATCCATTCAGGAGGTCATTACAACATCGATATTCCTACATTTCAGCGGGGCATGCAGAATGTGCTGTTCGTCTGCGCCATATCACTACCAATGATGGCACGCATATCGAACATGTCGTAACCTAAATATGAATATCTGTAATGAAGTTTACATGTGGAATAAAGTGTGTTTACTCTACAGTTTATAACTTATTTACGTTTCTTTTTATATAGTTCAATAATTATCACCCTGAATGTATTGCGATGCAAGATGTTTTCATTGGGCCGAAGCGGCTGAATGCACACTTCAGCGCTCTTGCCATCCCCTATGTGAAGAGGTAGCTGACTCGGGATACACACTGCCTGACAAATGAAACGGAACACCTGGAAGGGGAGGAGTAAACAGACTGAAACTATACGGTTTCAGAGGATATGTGACGTTATTTCAATGATTACGAAAATAAGTTAAATTCGCAAAGCATTTTGCAGTAAGAGCCGACTTATCACGAGTAATATACACAATGAACAAGCACCAAGACGGAACAATCAGACTGGAATACCAAGATGGTTCAAGAATAGTTCAAATGGCTCTGAGCGCTATGGGACTTAACATCTGTGGTCATCAGTCCCCTAGAACTTAGAACTACTTAAACCTAACTAACCTAAGGACAGCACACAACACCCAGCCATCACGAGGCAGAGAAAATCCCTGACCCCGCCGAAAATCGAACCCGGGAATACCAAGAAGGAAGTGCTTGTATTAAGATAGGTGTACAGCAGGAGTGTAGTCTTTCGCCCCTACTGTTCAATCTACACATTGAAACAGCAATAAGGGAAATAACAGAAACGATCAAGAGTGGGATTAAAAAACAGTGCGAAAGGATGTCAGTGATAAGACTCGCTGACGGCATTTCTATCTTCAGTGAAAGTGAAGAAGAACTGCAGGAATTTCTGAATTTAATGTACAGTCTAATGAGCACAGAATATGGATTGAGAGTAAGTGGGAGAAAGTAATGAGAAGTAGCAGAAATGAACACAGCGAGAACCCTAACATTGAGAACTGGGGATCACGAAGTAGGTGAAGTAATTCATCTACCTAGGCACCAAAATAACCTATGATGGATAGAGCAAGTAGGATATAAAAAGAAGACCGGCACCGGTAAAGGACATTCCTGACCAAAATAAGTCTATTGGTATCAAAGACAGGTCTTAATTTGAAGACAATATTTCTGAGACTGTATGTTTGGAGCACAGCACTGTGTGACAGTGAGACATGGACTGTGGGAAAACGGCCACAGAAAAGAATCGAAACCTTTAAGATGTGGTGCTACAGAAGAACGTTGAAAATTAAATGGTCTAACAAGGTAAGGAATGAAGAGCTTCTCTGCAGAGTCGGCCAGGAAACGAACATATGGAAATACTGACAAGAAGAAGGGACAGGATAATAGGACATCTGTTAAAACGTCAGGAAATACACTGAATCGCCAATGAAACTGGTATAGGCATGGGTATCCAAATACAGAGATACACATATAGACAGAATACGCCGCTGCAGTCGGCAGCGCCTACATAAGACCGTCGCAGGTCAGCAAGATTTAAGTGAGTTTGAACGTCGTGTTATAGTCGGCGCACGAGCGATGGGACACAGCATCTCCGAGGTAGCGAAGAAGTGGTGTCTTTCCATAAGACCATTTGACTAGTCTACCCTGAATATCAGGAATCCGGTAAAACTTCAAATCCTCGACATCGCTGCGACCGAAAAAAGATCCTGCAAGAACGGGACAACCGACGACTGAACAGAAACGGTCAGCGTGACTGAAGTGCAACCCTTCCGCAAATTGCTGCAGATTTAAGTGTTGGGCCCTCAACAAGTGTCAAAGTACGAGCCATTCAACGAAACTTCATCGATATGGGTTTTCAGAGCCGATGGCCCACCCATGTACCTATGATGACTGAACGACACTAGGATTTACCCCATGCCTGGACCCGTCGACACTGAAAAAATGGTTCAAGTGGCTCTGAGCGCTATGGGACTTAACTTCTGAGGCCATCAGTCCCATATAACTTAAAACTACTTAAACATAACTGACCTAAGGACGTCACACACATCCATGCCAGAGGCAGGATTCGAACCTGCGACCGTAGCGGTCGCGCGGTTCCAGAGTGTAGCGCCAAGAACCTCTCGACCACCCCGGCCGGCCCATCAACACTGACATTGGACTGTTGATGACTGGAAACGTGGTGCCCAGTCAGACGAGTCTCGTTTCATATTGAGGATGGACGTGTACGCGTATGGAGACAATCTCATGAATCCATGAAACCTGCATGTCACCAGAGGACTGTTCAAGTTGTTGTAGGCACTGTAATGGTGTGGGGCGTCTGCAGTTGGAGTGATATGGGGTCCCTGATACTTCTAGATACGACTCTGACAGGTTAAACGTACGTAAGCATCCTGACTGATCACCTGCATCCACTTATGTCCATTGTGCATTCCGACGGACTTGGGCAATTCCAGCAGAACAACGCGACACCCTACACGTCCAGAATTGCTACAGAGTTGCTCCAGGAACACTCTTCTGAGTTTAGACACTTCCGCTGGCCACCAAACTCCCCAGAGATGAACATTATTGAGCGTATCTGGGATGTTTTGCAACGTGCTGCTCAGAAGAGATTTCCACCCCCTCGTACTCTTACGGATTTATGGACAGCCCTGTAGGATTCATGGTGTCAGTTCACTCGAGCACTACTTCAGATATTAGTCTAGTCCATGCAACGCCACGCTGCGTCAGTTCTGCTTGCTCGTTGGGGCCCTACACGATATTAGACAGGTGTTCCAGTTTCTTTGGCTCATCAGTGTAGCTTCCATGTTAGTAGAGGGAGCTGTAGAGGGTAAAAACTGTAGGGGAAGTCAGAGATTGGAACACATTCAACAAATAATTGAGGACGTATGTTGCAATTGCTGCTCTAAGATGATAAGATTGGCATAGGAAAGGAGTTCGTGGCTGGCCACATCGAAGCAGTCGGAAAACTGATGACTGAAAAAAAAAATGCACTATGACGTTTCACACCCTCTGGTGTGGACGTGTACACTAATTCGGTTGGGAAGGGTTTATTAAAGCCGTTGTAACCTCTCCTAAGCCAAGATGTCCCACAACTCTTTTAGCAGGTTCTTAATATCATGGATATTGATAATGTGACTGAGTTATGGTCCGATCTGGTCCCATAGATGTTCTATTGGGGGACTCAATGGAAACTTCATCTGGGAACTTACTGACCACATGAATACCTCAACATCACGCAGACATTTCATAGACATGCGCGCCAGATGTGGACGACCATTGTCCTATTGAATAGTGGCACCATGATACTATCGCATGAGAGGTAAGAAACACATGAGGATACACGATGCTGGATGTCTATTGTACTGTCATAAATCTCGGAATCACGGCCATCAGTGATCTGAAGTCATACGTGATGATTTACAACTTGATGCCAGGAGAAATATTCCTGTGCCTCCTCAAAAAGTTTGGAGCCGGCCACCTCTCCTCAGGTCACCGCCGTACTCGTCTGTGCTCAGAGGTCATACTTGGATCATTCCAGCAACTGGCAGAGAGAGAGTTCACACCACTCTACACCAGTGTCACCAGGACAGAATGTGGCCCCCTGGTTCTGAGACGAGTGAAAGCCTTGACCCAGATACAGCGAAGTTTTTGTGGAAAGCTAGGCTATACTTTCTTACACTTGCACCATACGATTGAGAATTGTAGGGTCCCCTATATGTGTCAGGTATGTGCGACACATCAGAGGCTGCTACGCAGGTAAATGACTGTGTGCGGGGAGCACAAAAGAACATTTTTTGCTAGGCAATCCTTCTTTCAGTCCAGATTGTGACAGTTGTAGCAGAACGAGAAGTATGTCCAAGGCCAAAAGAAATGCCCCACACGGACTAGGGTATTAAAATCCGAATGGTTAACCGCCAAACATCCATCAAAATGTACCAAGAGTGTGAAGTACCTATAAAAATCTCTAAGGATCACACATTTTTTCAGAAACATGGTTAAATTCCAAAACTGACCACAGTGAGATTTTTATGGAAATTTCTGTGTATACTGAACGCATCGATTAATGGGAAATGGAGGTGGTGTATTTGTCACAGCAGACAAGAAACTCAAATATACCAAGAAAAAAAATTGAAGTTTTATGCGTGATAATTTGTGGCAGACTCAACATCAGGGATGAGCATAAACTTATAACTGGATGTAATCTCATTTCGCTATTATGTATGTTGTTCAGTCACACGCTAATCGTTGGAGTGGAATGTAAACATCGATCAATGAACTGGGGTAGTTACAGTTTTGTTAGCGGTAGGAATCAGAAGAGGTCCTTCGAAACAACAGTAAATGTCTTCTCTGAAAACTGCTTAGAATAGATTTTCGGAACCCCAGTATCTATGGAAATGTATTGGATCTATGAGCAACAAATAGACCTAACCTCTTCGAGGATGGCCGTATTCGAACTGGTATCAATAACTAACAGGCAGTTGTAGCAACAATGATAACCTATGTACAATGAGTAGCTACAACAAGTAGAGTGATTTATAAGTTCAGTAAACTAGATAAATAAGCAGTAATGTCATATCTTATCCAGGAATTTGAAACTTTTTGCTCAGGACAGTAGCATGTAGAGGAACTCTGGCTCAAGATTAAAAACAGTAGGTCACCACACGCTGGACAGATGGGATACAGTCATTGCAAAGACACTGCCATACACCGTCAGGTGGCATGCGGATATGGATGTAGATGTAGAAAAAGAGACTACGGTGTAACAGGTGTAAAACAAAGCATATGGCTATATATAGCGAAAAGCTGAATGGAACGAGTGTGGATGTCAAGAGGGGAATGCGTGTAACCTTTGAAGCCTAATGTAGCAGAGCGTTATAAAAAGATTTTTCACAAAACCAGAATAAATTCTGGTCATACTTAAAGGCCGTTTGTGGCGCCAAAGATAATCTCCAGAAAATCATATGAATGTGATCTGAAATTGTGGATAGTAAAACAAAACCATATATGCTTAATTCGTTTTTTTAAATGATCCTTTAGAAGGGAAAACTCAGAAGCATTGTCTAAATTTAACTGTTGCACCACTGCAAAGGTGATTGTAATAGATATTAGTGTCCGTTGCTGAACGTCCGCCGCCGGTAGCTGAGTGGTCAGCGCGAAAGAATGTCAATCCTAAGGGCCCGCGTTCGATTCCCGGCTGGGTCGTAGACTTACTCCGCTCAGGGACCGGGTGTTGCGTTGTCGTAATCATCACCATTTCATCCCCATCGACGCGCAAGTCGCCGAAGTGGCGTCAAATCGAAAGACTTGCACCCGGCGAACGGTCTACACGACGGAAGGCCCTAGTCACACGACATTTACATTTAGTTACTGAACAAAGCTCTAGGGCCTAGTGGATTATATACTTTATTCTGAATTACTCCCTCTCTTAACCATACCACGCAGTAGATTTAAGAAAGTACTGATAGCGCCCATATACTAGAAGGACATCAGAACTGATTCGCCATTCAGTATCCTTAACACACATTTGTACTAGAATCACAGAACATAATGTGAGTTCAAATGTAAGTAGGTATTTCGAACAGAACGTGCTCCTCCATTCCAGCTGGACTGGATCTCGAAACTATCGATGTTGTGAAAAGTAAGTTGAGCTTTTCTCTCATGGTGTCGTGAAATCCACGGATCAAAGCAGTCGGGTAGATTGCAGTGTTTTTTGACTTCCGGAAGTACCAAACAGCTGCATATTTGAGATTGGACCCAGGCTTTCTGAGAGGAGTGCTGGGAATGCAGGAGGACGGCGTAGGTTACATCAAATCAGAAAGAGTTTCAACAGTTCTTAACAAAACTATATTTATTAAATATGGAGAAATACTCAGCTTAAATGGTGCTTCTTCTTGTCAAACGACCAGGACAGTTAGACGTTTCAAATACAAGTTCTCTAAAATATTGAAGTCTTGTCTCTGTGCCTCTAAGTGATGCCTACGTAGATTCCAGAGCTAGCCTACGATGCCTAAGGAGCCTGAGTCCTGGAGACGACGGAAGAACAACTTGTAGACTCCGACGGTAACTCGAGAGGGTACACCATTCGTCGTAGTGCTCCGGTATTTAACGAGGCATCGACCACACAAGTGTTGCCCATTGGTTGGCAGCTGCGGTCCCTGATAGTTCGTACTGCCAATCCTTACAGATTGTGGTCCGATATTCTCTGAAGTTGTGAGTACCGTCACCACGAGGAGGACACATTGTGGTTTCTTGGATGCGAGTCATGGACAGATGTACAAGTTACTTCAGGTGGGCTCGGCCGAAGTGTGTTGAGACCGCTTCTGCTTATGCTGTGTATTAAAAAACCTTGCACACAGTATTAACAGTAAGCGTAAACTCCAGTAGCTGACCGTTGCGTTTCATGATGCTAGGGAAATGCTATCAGTCTTCAAAGGAGATTGTACACAAAACATTCTTGCGAGCAACCATAGTATATGTATTATTGAAGTGTGTGTGACCCACACCGGGCAGGACCAACAGGGCAGAACTAATGGTCACAAGTTTGTTTGACCCATAACAGACTGTCGAAGAGATGCAGAAAATGATGAAATAGCGAATTCTTGCATGAAGCCTACTCACAAAAGTTCTAGAAGTAGCTTTAAGAGATAAATCTAGAAATATACTAAGGTCCCTATGTATTACTCCTATAGAAATCGCGTAGATAAGACTAGTTACAGCACACATAGAGGCGTTTAAGCAAATATTCTTCCCACTCTCCATAGGTGAATGTAACAGAAGAAAGCCCCTATAACTTTTACATCGGGGGGTACCCTCAGCCATGCACTTTACAGTGTATAGAATTATAAGTGCAGCCTGACATGAAAGTGAAGTAAGTAGAGGTAAGATGAGATTTTCTGCTATTATAGGGTGCTGAAGGTTAGATGGAGAGACAGGGTAATTAATAGTGAGAAATTAAATTGAACTATAATGAAATTTTTGACACTACATTGGGGCTGTTTGATACGACACATCCTGAGATATTAAGTAGTAGTAAGTCTGGTTATGGAGGGAAATGTGTATGAGCAGAGGGGCATGGGCCGAGGGGACAATTGTAGAGAGAGAGAGAGAGAGAGAGAGAGAGAGACCACAAGCAGTTTAAGTGTACGTGGGTTGTAATAGTTATACATAGAGGGAGCAAACACAAGACAGAAAAGCATGTAAGGCTGTGTCGAACAAAAAAGTGAAACTAACATGACAATCTGCGTTTCTTCAGCTACAGTTTCTTAAATCTGTTCCATCAGGCCTCTAAGTTTTGACTTTTTAAGTAAATTCCTATGTTCAAAACAACAACAACACGTGACCAAATTTAGCACGTTTCAGATGTTTTCCTAGGAACACTTTAACTGTTTATCCAGCTGCAGATAGTATTGACTTTTGGGGGCTTACCACCCCACTGGTGCCTGCGAATGTCGCCATGTGTAAGCAGGACACGCCGTCACTATGCTTCACACCAGTTAGGGCGGCGCTGTTGTCTTTTTAGTTGTAAGCCGCTCGCCGCTAGCCGCGCGGTCGCCACGATTTATGTCGCCATTCTCTTCTGTCACGGGGTCAATCCTGGGGGCGTTCAGACGGTATATGTTGCGGCCGCCCCTAAGAGCAGCGGGCCGCGGCCAGGCCGGGCCCGGAGGCGGCTTAACCAACTCCCCCAGGAGAAGGGGGTTCCCCGGGGCGGGCACGTCGCGTCGCTGTGGCGAGATATGACGCGCGGCCGCCTCATGAATCATGCAGCAGCGCCGCGCTGCGGCCGGCTTAAGATTTAAGCCGTCGGCCTAGCCGCCCGCCCCACGCTGGCCGGCAGGTTGCTCAAACACTTGCTTAGCGCCCGGACGCCTCCATGCAGACGTGACGTCGCTGCACCGGCTGCTATTCTGCGACCAGGCCACTACCTGCTCCCTCTGACAGACTATCCAAGTCTGGCATTTCAGCTAACCTCGGTTCTCTTTCTGCCTTTCTCAGTTTTTCTCACTGCAGGTAATTATGTTGTACAACAAATAGACCAAATTAGGAAAGACTATGAATTCAAACAGTCCCTCCACATCCATGTCAACCATTTATATCATGGTGTAACCAGTGGCTCCTCAAAATTAACCCCTGCAAAAAGGACCACGCTTAATATCCACTCCATCAGTTTTACCTTACCATTTAGTTGTCCTAGCAAACTAGCACAGTACAATACCTCACAATAAGTCTTGATTATCGACTAACATAGAAAATTTTTATAATTTTAGAAGTCAAGATCGCTTGATGTGAAATAGTTTACTTCACAAGCAGTTTCGACAGTAACTAGATGTCATCCTCAGATTCTTAGATCTTGAATGTGCGTATAGAGCAACTTAAATGTAGTACTCAGCACTTGCCCAGTACTATTGTTAGTTCGCATTTTATAACTGTTATCGTACATTATGTGCCTATGTTTTATATAAAGATGTGCTCATTTCTCAGCAGCGTTAACATGCTTCGATTTACTGGCTGTAAATTACATAACGTAATAATCACACTTGCTCTAGGTATGAGATACCACCAGCTGCAAGTGATACCTAGAGATAGTAATCATAGATATCTGTAATCTATTTGATCCTACGCCTCATTATGTACCTATTTTGTGCTGTGAGGCGTGACAGTGTTCATTGTCCAGTCAGAACTACATTCCTGTCTATAGTTTTGTTATGTAAAATGGGGTCTACTTAAATAGTTCGTTAGTGCAATCTAAGAAATAGTCCTGTACACATCGTGGCCTTAGTGGAGTCGCGCGGCCTGCCAACCAAACTTGAAACCATTTCACATGGGCTGTACATCGCATCGGCTCAGTCTTACTGAGCTGCCGTCGGCGTATCATCTTTATTGATATACCTCTTTTCTCTTGTTATCCTTAGTGGTGCTATGGGTATTTTAGTTAGCAAGTTCTATAAAGCTGATAAACCACTGTGGAGCTGTATTATTGTAACTGGAGGTAGTTCTCCGTATGTCCATAAAACTAATGTGTAATCATATAATTGTTATTAGTCACAGTTGTTGTACGATCATGCAGATTACTACATTAACGTTATTCTGTCCGCAAATCTGATGACAGTGGGTTACTGTCGAAACAGATCATGAAATAAACTGTTTCACATGAAGTAATCATTGCTTCTAATACTGTTTTATAAATTACAAGACTAGATCGCCCTAACGATGTGTAAATCACCACACCTACAATTCATGAACCAGGCAGTCCCCAATAGACTAAACCAGCTGAACACGTGGCTTGCACCCTTCCACCATCCCCCACACTGATCCGACCATCCCATCTTCTCCGACGAAAATATATCATTGATTTTCGCTCATCCAAATTTCTATTAAGATTTTACGCACCTTAGAACGCCACGCAATCTTCTCCCCCCTCCCCAAGGCTTTTGTATCTGCTTACCGTCGTCTGTTCGTGGTCTTGCGGTAGCGCTCTCGCTTCCCGCGCACGGAGTGCCGGGTTCGATTCCTGGCGGGGTCAGGGATTTTCCTTCCCTCGAGATGACTGGGTGTTGTGTCGTCTTTGTGGTGTCACCGCCAGACACCACACTTGCTAGGTGGTAGCCTTTAAATCGGCCGCGGTCCGTTAGTATACATCGGACCCGCGTGTCGCCACTGTCAGTGATTGCAGACCGAGCGCCACCACACGGCAGGTCTAGAGAGACGTCCTGGCACTCTCCCCAGTTGTACAGCCGACTTTGCTAGCGATGCTACACTGACAAATTACGCTCTCATTTGGCGAGACGATAGTTAGCATAGCCTTCAGCTACGTCATTTGCTACGACCTAGCAAGGCGCCCTATTCAATTGATATTTATTATGTGAAGCATGTAACGTCAAGAGCGATGTACACCACTTATGGATTAAAGTTAAGTATTACATGAACTACGTACTTTAGTTGCTAGTATTAATTCCCTTAACTGTTCCAGACCTCGCGCCAGCCTGCGTGATCTTAAGCGCGTGCCTTTCGGCTTCCTCTCATAGTGACCTGGCTGTCTTGCCAAGTCACAACAGTCTTCATCATCATCATTCATCCCCATTACGGTCGGAGGAAGGCAATGGCTAACCACCTCCACAAGGACCTTGCCTAGTCGGCGGTGCGAGTCTCCCGCATCGTCCCCTACGCTCCTCAAAGTATGAGACCTCATCATCATCATCATACTTCTCTCCAAGAAACCTCTATCATAAAGTTGCTCATGTTTCTCTTCCATGTTGATCACCTACGAGTACCCTATAATACCTGTAAAACTAACCATCCTAAAAAATCTCCCCTCCCCCCTCCCACTCCCTGTCAGGTCCTAGTACTCAGCTGCGTCCATATCAGCATATTCCTCCTAACCCCCCCCCCCCCCCCAACCACCACCACCACCACCACAACACCACGATTACACCACAGAGCCTAAACACCCCGCCTACACCACAGCTTCTCCCAACGAAATGTTCAATTCCTTCCCTTACCCGACCATGAAATTCGACCAAATATATAAAACTGTCATACGAAAACATAGCTCGCCTTCGTCCCTTTGTCAAGACTTAAATCCTCAGCACTTCTCTTCATCCACATGCCAAAGCTTTGATCGGTACCTCTGCTTGACACCCTCACAAACCCCACTACTGAACATGGACCCGCATAAATTCGTTACTACACACCACCTGTAAACCAGACAATCCAGTGATATCCCCTGGCAGGTTACATAAATTCATCCGTTCTTTCTATTCTATGCAACTGTTTTAAATGATCAACATATCAGCTTTTCAATCAACTGCGCTTTATTTTTGTGAATACATTTGATATTTTAACGGCATTTAAAATATTTCACTGTACTGAAACTTTCAAAGTAGTTTGGTTGAAGAGCGGTGATTTGTAATGCTAGAAGCCCACCCTCCACCAGTATTTGCTGAGTTTGGTTATTTTTCTGTTTATTTCTTGCCTATTTTTGAAGAGAGTACATGGATTGCTAACTGAGGCAGACGGATACACATTTTCTTGTTACACACGAGTTGGCCCAGGTGTTCATGCCATAGTCTGGCGTGACCGCTGGTGGCTGGTCACAGAAACCTTAGATAAGGTACATGGTTCTCAGGTCACTGCTGTTTGTGGTACTAGGATGCTGTAAACCCCTGCTTCGTGCGTTGTTGGCAAATGCGGTTGTTTTCTTTGAAGGCAATCTGCTGATAGTACACTGCACGTCCTCAGTGTATGATTGAGCTTGACGAATGCACCTCCCTGAACACAGATCTAAGGATGAGCCACTGTAGCTCTGTTTAGACAACATGAGAGCATTCATTGCCCTTCTCTCCAGACTCTGTTATCCAATCAAATGAGAGTTGCAAACCTCCTGCATGTTTCAAATGCGTCTTGTATGATAAGAATGGAAATTTTTTTGCAGGGTTCCCCTGTGTTCACGGTTCAAAATGCGTCTTGTAAGCCAAGAATGGGAATCTCCTCCAGGGTTCACCTCTGTCCACTTAAAGAAAGCAACATTTCGGTTGTCACGTTGGCAGGAAAATTGAGTTATCCCTTCCTTATGAAATTTTTTAAAAAGTGGTGAGTTAGGTTTAGAGGACAATTTCGGACACTTGTCATCCTGCAGAGGAGGGAGAGGGACTCCTAGCGGTGCCCCCTAGTAGGACGCACGATTGCAGACGCAGATTCGGACGATCGTCCGTTGGCAATCGGTTCAATCTGGCGCACGTTTGCCGAATTTTCGGTAAATGTCGCATTTCTCTTTAGCGCCAATCACTTTCTGAGCAGTTCTTCGTGTTGCCTGCCGAATTGTTCCGTGGATCTTGCACTCGTCTATTTTGCATTTGAGAGCTGCATAAATTGGTGTAGCTTGCAGCATTTCCCAAGCAGTCTTCCACGTAAACGAGGTATCTACCCACAGAGTTAGAGGGATGTTCTTGATTAATCCTCTTATAGCCAGGATTCTTATATTATTGATAAGGGAAGTATCTTGGCTCGAGCAGAAATTCGGTGTACCAGTTGTATTTTGAATCTTTGTGTACCGCTGTGATTAGGATGTGAAAGTGTTCCATCGTGTTCCCTTTAGTCTGAACAATGTTTGACTTTAAAAATGTACATGAGGATCCTCAACAAAATGCAGGAAAAAAGTATGCAGAATCACAGTAGTTATATTTGGCGACAGCAGTATCTGGACAATTCTCAGAATCACATTCTTGAGCTACAAAATCAAATACCATACATGAATAACATTTTTAAATTCAGCACAATGTGCGTGGTTATTGTACCCAGCCCCTTGCCAGGAATATTCAAGTATAGGTTGATGCCATGGAGCAGGCAGCTGGTTATAATTAATAGAATGCTTTTTGTTGAGAAAATTCTATTTCCTACTTCAGTGGCGAAGTCACTGCAGAGAGTCCTTGTAGAGTCTTTTATTCTTCTTGCGTGTATTTTGTATTGCTAGAAGAAATGATCATGAATTCAGTGTCTTTACCCACAAATGAATCATTTACTGTTTTATCCTTGTCAGCTCTCCAAGAATTACGAAGTAGCTCGCACGTCTGGTTATTTACAATGTCATTAACCAAATTCATGAAAATCTGTTTAAATGGTCTTTTGACGTTTTTCCACTTGTGCTGACCCAAAACGTACATTTGCTAAAAGATTGTCTTCAATATCCTTTTCAGCTTCGGACCGAAAATTTTTTCCTGAAGGCAAATATATAGTTTTACGTTAGGTGTACACTAACTGAAAGTCCGACATCTATAGTATATACTATGAGTTTTATTGTGTGTAGACAGGTGCATGGGGGCTTAATTAAATATGATTGAAAATATTTTTAGTTTTTCTTAGTAGCTGTAAGTCCGATTACGCTGTGTCTTGTAATCGGTTGGCCCTGACTAGTATTATTACGCTGTCTCACTGCAAAGAACAACAACAAAGAATGAAATAAAAATTTTCATAAACACAGTTAATTAATTAAGTCCCCAGCAACTATAAAACCTACGAAACCAAAGCACAAGTATAACTGTTCTGTATGTGGGAGTGTGACTCAACGTACACATCTGGCACGGTTCTTTTCCAATAAGACAAGAATTTTTAAATACCAATTATTCTGACGTGATAAAAGAAAATTAGAAAAACTATAATTACGCAAGAAAACCAGAATTCACTCTAATACAAGAACACAAGCCAGATGCTTTGTTGACTGAACCTGTAATGACGCATTATTTCAGACACACAAATAATAAAAGAACATTGTGGTTTTTACCTTCATATATATTGACGAAATGCACTCTGATCATTACAATAACATCTGCTATCTCTCCCATCAAATAACTGGATAAAACATGGAACAAACACTCCTTACTACAACATCTCGACAAGCCTTGCCCACTAGCACATCTCAACACGAACCGTCTTCTACGAGCTCTGCCCACGCACTGACTAGTACGAGCTCTCTACAAGCACTGACTTCTACGAGCTCTCTCCTAGCACTGTGGAGGCGGCTTAACAATACTCTTTGGCGCAATCTCTGGCGCAGTGGCTCAGTGTAGCCACCTTTCATATGCCCCTCCTCCACAGGCCAGAATTTGATGGTATTTTTGCCAGCATTGGTGGTGAAAATACCACCAAATTCGTCCAGAAAAATACAGACAAAAATAAAAGATAATATTAATACCTAAATATCACATAATTAGTTAAAATTTTGGCTTTGCACTGACATTTCAATAACCTAATATATAAAATACAGTAGGCAATACAAATTCCTTTCATACATGTGGCTTTACATAATAGTTTACACAATACACAAAAAAAATCAGTTTATACAAATGTTCACATAAAATGCTTTCAATGATTAGTTTACACAAAAAAAATACACCAACAGGTGACATCTTTTCAGTAGAAGCAATTCATCAGTGGCACCCAGTAAAGTTTAGCAGGTACACCCAGCAACAAGTCACATTAGTTCAGTAGAAGCAATCCATCAGTTGCACCCAGCAATGTTGAGTAGGTACAGACACCAACAAGTGACATCATTTAAGTAGAAACAGTTCATCAGTTGCACCCAGCAATGTTGAGCAGGTGCAGACACCAACAAGTGACATCATTTCAGTAGAAGCAGTCCATCAGTTGCACCCAGCAAAGTTGAGCAGGTGCAGAAACCAACAAGTGACATCATTTCAGTAGAAGCAGTTCATCAGTTGCACCCAGCAATGTTGAGTAGGTGCAGACACCGGCAAGTGACATCATTTCCATAGAAGTAGCTTCATCTGTGCACCCGGTAACGTTGAGCAGGTGCAGACACCAACAAGTGACATCATTTCAGCAGAAGCAGTCCATCAGTTGCACCCAGCAATGTTGAGCAGGTGCAGACACCGGCAAGTGACATCATTTCCATAGAAGTAGCTACATCTGTGCACCAAGTAAAGTTGAAGAGGTACACACAGCAACAAGTAACATTATTTCAGTAGAAGCAGTCCATCAGTTGCACCCAGCAATGTTGAGCAGGTGCAGACACCAACAAGTGACATCATTTCAGCAGAAACAGTCCATCAGTTGCACCCAGCAATGTTGAGAGCAGGTGCAGACACCAACAAGTGACATCATTTCAGTAGAAGTAGTCCATCAGTTGCACCCAGCAATGTTGAGTAGGTGCAGACAGCAAGAAGTGACTTCATTTCCATACAAGTAGTCCATCAGTTGCACCTAGCAATGTTAAGCAGGTGCATACAGCAACAAGTCACATTAGTTCAGTAGAAGCAATCCATCAGAGGCACCCAGCAATGTTGAGTAGGTGCAGACAGCAAGAAGTGACTTCATTTCCATACAAGTAGTCCATCAGTTGCACCTAGCAATGTTAAGCAGGTGCACACAGCAACAAGTCACATTAGTTCAGTAGAAGCAATCCATCAGAGGCACCCAGCAATGTTGAGTAGGTGCAGACAGCAACAAGTGACTTCATTTCAGTAGAAACAGTTCATCAGTTGCACCCAGCAATGTTGAGCAGGTGCAGACACCAACAAGTGATATCATTTCAGTAGAAGCAGTCCATCAGTTGCACCCAGCAATGTTGAGTAGGTGCAGACAGCAACAAGTGACTTCATTTCAGCAGAAACAGTCCATCAGTTGCACCCAGCAATGTTGAGCAGGTGCAGACACCAACAAGTGACATCATTTCCATAGAAGTAGCTTCATCTGTGCACCCAGTAACGTTGAGCAGGTGCACACAGCAACAAGTGACATTATTTCCATACAAGTAGTCCATCAGTTGCACCTAGCAATGATGAGCAGGTCCAGAGAGCAGTCCATGATATTCACTATCACCAATCACACAGTTCAAGCATGAACAATAGTTTGAATACACATACTAATCACACTGCAGAAATTAAACATGTCCTAGTGACACCAAAGAAAAAGTACAAGTAACAGTCCATAATATTCACTATCACTGATCACACAGTTCATCAGCAGAAATTAATCATCCTAAGTGTCACACATTACGTTGAAAAAAAAGTGCAGGTAACAGTTCATAATATTTACCATCACTAATCAGACAGTTCAGGCATGAACAATAGTTTGAATACACATACAAATGCTTTTACAATGCTCTTACACTAAACATACAAATTCTAATAAACACACAAATGATATCAGATAATTGTCGTAGTAACTATTACAAATACACAAATATCAGTAAACCTATAATATTTATGGGTGTCAGTGCAAGCCACAACAAACAAATAAAATAATATTCAGGAGATAGGTGGGTAGGATTAGGAAAGGAAAACACACAAAACACACTCATTCATCTTTCATCCACATTAAATACTACTGTGTAATTGAATAGTGTTAACTGTGTAAATGTAATTCTGTCAAAATCTGATGTTCATCATGTGTATCAAGTAATAGTGGTAGCAATATATAACAGTCAATAATAGTTAAGTCAACGTCATAGTCATCATGTCAAGACCAATGTTTGCCAAGCCAGATCAAATGTACTGTTGTTGAACAACTGTCAGTGAGCCAAGATATGCAAATACTTCCTCTCTTCAAAAAAAAAGTAAACACTGCTTAGTGATTTAACAAAGTGTGTGTATAGACTATCTTCCTTCTACTTTAGTGTTCTAGTCTGCCATCTTCATCCTCCTTGTTCCATTAGACCAACAAAAAAAAATATGCATCTCACTTACTTTACCTCTTATCCACCAAAACTCCAATAATCATCAACTTCACATAATCTCAATAATACCTCTTCAATGCGTCTATACGTATAAACCTTATTACCAATATCATTTCACTTCCATAACAACTCTTTCCTCTAGTCAGTCTCCTCGAACAAGTACAGATAAAATCCTAGTGCAAACTTCAGTTCATCCCATACAATCTGAAGACACATTGCCAACACACAACCTCTGTGTAATCCATCTGACCCAAATCTTCTGCTCATTATGAATTATAAACAAAGAAATGCATACATGACCTCTAACAGACTTAGTTCGAATACTCTCAGTAATTAAGTACGATTACGGAGTGTGAATAATCATAATGTTTCACAGTGTGTACACCACTTCAAGAATTATGGCAAACAGAAGCAAACATGTGGAGTATTTCTTGTGTCAAGTGTCACTTCCTATTTCAATTGCTCACGAAGAATGCAGTGTAATAACTGTCAATGGTCTAAACCTAGTAATGGTATGTCATGTCGTTAGCTTCCTTCCTATTAGCATAAATTTATACAGCTTCCATAAAACCTCCAGCTCATGTGACTTCAACGAAGTTCTTTGTACTAATGTTGTTCGTCGAATTATAGCAGTTCATTTTCCTATCTTAAAAATATAAGGCACTGAGCGTAAGCAAAACAAGCAATAGCGAGTAAATATACCAGTAGAGAACAGAATGCCAAAAAGTGGATGCAGCACAAATCCTACAACGAGGCTCTGCCAAGCGAACAATCTATAATTAATACAATAGTGTGACCTAAACTCTATGTTTAAACACAGTATATCAGCATTTCTATATACCAAACTAAAGAGTAGTTGTGACAACAAACAGAAATGTATAAATATGCAATCCATAATCAAAGCAGTAAACATATTTCTTACGTAATAAACAGGTCATTAGCATCATATCAGCATAAGCAAATAAATGTTCATATGTAATCTTAATAAGTAAATATGAAGGCGCAAGCAGATAAATCACAAAGTACAACTTACATACCTAACCACATCAGCACAATTAATCAGGTGACAATTATAATTTAAATAAATAAGCACAGCAGGCACATAATTAAAAAATATGACATCAGTGAAAAAGCATAGCAGCCAAGCGATGCATAATATACACAAGTTACAACCCAGTTCATTAATAATCATTGTCAAAATCAGTTAACGTACGCAAGCACGTCGCTTCACAAGTAAATTCATAGAACATGAAATTAGCACAAAGTATGAATCACGTAATCGCGAGCAGCAATTTACGTCTAAAGTACGTACCTAAGTGGAAATATGTTACCTGAAAAATAAACTCAATTAATAGTTACCCTTTTTAGATAGTTACCCTTTTTTGTTTATTAGTTTCTTCTTCGAAATGACATTCTTCCTGAAAATTTCTCGATAGCAAGTCCTCTTAACGTCGGAGATACACAGAATTTACCTGAAGTTCTTAAATATTTTATAGAACCGTGTCCTGAAAAATACTGAATGTTAATAACATAATTCATCAAGTCACTATAGCTTTATACTGAATTTAGTCGGAGAAATTAAACTGTGTATTTGTTTACGGCTGTCAGTGCATTCGCACTGAGCGCTCGATCAGCTGTAGGCGCGTGACGTAGGAAGCAATTTTTCGCGGTCAACGACTGCTTTGTGCGGCGCGCAGACTTCACTGTTGCTTTGAGCATGTGCCGCCGCCAAAACATAGCGCGGTATCCTTGTACTCTCCGCATGTTTACATCTAGCTGTGAGTTTCTCACAAGTATGTCATTCTACTAAAATTTTTCAAAAGTATATCATTCCACAAAAATTTTTTCGTTAGATATATGATGTATTCCTTTAGAGCGTCGAGATTTAAGAGTTTCTACTTCGACAGTGTTATCATGAATAATTTTACGAATTCTATATGGACCGTTATAAAGCAGAAAAAATTTGCGACACAAGCCTTTTCCTTTGTGAGACAAACGGTGAGACTTAATTAACACTTTTTGACCAACTGACAAGATTTTTGAACGACCAGGACGCTTAGCTGATTTCTCTCTTCTAGCAGCCGCAGATGCAATATTTTGCAGAGCCAGGTTGACAACTTCAGAATGCCGCAGTTTCCGTGAAGGCGGAAAAGGAACGATTTCAGAAATGCGATTTGTCGGTGCTTTGGTTTTTAATGTCAGTAAAGGCGGTAAAGAAGTTGAATCATTAGGGAGTTCGTTCAGAATGTTTTGAAAAATATGAATATACTGATCCCACGTTCTGTGATTCTGATGACAATAAAGTCGACACAATTTATTGATTTCCTTCATCCATCTCTCTGAAGCGTTAGATTGAGGGTGAAAAAGTGAAATGAAAATTGGTTTAATTTTACGACGCTGTAGAGTACGAAGCCAAATTTTAGAACGAAACTGTGATCCATTATCTGATATAACCTTTTCAACATGACCAACTTCTTTAAGAAAATGTTTGATGAAAGCATTAGATACTGAACGAGCTGTTGCTTTGCGTAAAGGTGTAAAACACACATATTTTGACGTCAGTTCCACTGCTACGAAAATGTACGCAAAACCATTAGTAGATCGAACCACTGGACCGAACAAATCGACTGTAGCCATCTCCTTTAATTTCGCTGGAATGATAGGAAACAACGGTGCTCTGTGAGAAACTGTTGGCGGCTTAGCCTTTTGACATAATTTGCATTTGGCCAGAGCAGATCGAATACGTTTTTCCATATTACTGAAATAACAATTTTCTCGTAATTTATGAAAACATTTTCTGGGACCAAAGTGTGCATAACTGAAATGCGTATACCAAATCAGCTTATTAACCCACTCATCAGGAATACAAACTAACCAAACAGAGTTGTCGACCGATTTTCGTTTAAAAAGAATGTCATTGCGAACTAAATAATGCTGTCTAATCGCTACGCTTTCCTTTCTCCTCCACTTCTCCTTGATGTCCTTCCAGATTGGATCCTTATTTTGCTCCTTAGCGATGTCCTGGAGCGAAGACGAAATAAAGTTCTCAAACGCAACACCTTGAATATACATCAAACAATAATTGTTTTCTATGCCGTCCTCTTCAGCACTTTGTTTCAAACCCATCGGTGCACGTGATAAAGCATCAGCAACAATATTTGAAGAACCCTGTATGTAAACAATACTAAAATCAAATTCCTGTAGGTACAACGCCCATCGCGACAATCTGCCATGAGTTAATTTCGTCGACATAAGAAATTCCAGAGCTCGATGATCGGTGTAAACCTTAGTATGTCTGCCAACAGAAATGTGCGAAATTTTGTGAAAGCCCATACAACAGCTAAAGCTTCAAGTTCCGTAATCGAATAATTCTTTCCTGATTTAGAGAGAACACGACTTCCAAATGCAATAGTCTTCTGTACTACAACACTGTTTTCTTCTATCTCTTGAAATAAATGTGCACCTAGGCCCTTGTATGATGAGTCCGTCGCCAAACAAAAATCTTTAGATAGATCCGGATGTGAAAGAAGTGGAGCAGCAACTAAAGCATCACGAAGCTGTTCAAATTCTGACTGAGCTTCCTCATCCCAGCACCAATTAGATTTCTTTCCAGATAGTTCACATAAACGAGGTGTGGCCAAATCGTCCAATTTAACAAAGCGTCGAAGAAAGTTACAAACACCAAGGAAACTACGAACATCACGTTTTGTAGCAGGAACAGCATAATTACGAATAGCGTCTAATTTTTCTGGATCAGGAAGAATACCTTCTGTAGAAATAATGTGACCGAGAAATTTCACCTGAGAACGACCAAATTCAGATTTTTCTAAGTTCACTGTAATGCCAACTCTTGCAAAGATACGTAACAATGAATCCAAAATTTTGTTGTGCTCACTCCAAGAATGTTTAGCAATAAGAATATCGTCAACATATGAAGTAATGTTGTCACGAAGATAAACAGGTAAGATTTCGTTTAAGCTACGAATGAATGCTGCTGAAGATACAGTAAGCCCAAACGGTAATTTCCGAAACTGGTAACAGTTACCAAAGGCTAAAAAGGCCGTGTATTTTCTACAATCAGGGTGGAGTTCTATTTGCCAAAAACTTGCGCGCATATCAATCGTGGATAAAACTTTAATTCCATGGAAATGTTGAAGAAGTTCATCTAAATTTTGTGGGCAGTCAGTTTCAGGAATGATGATATTATTTATCTGTCTGGAATCCAGAACCAAACGAATTGACCCATCCTTTTTAAGAACAACGTGTAATGGGCTGGTATAAGGACTGACTGCAGGCTCAATAACGCCCTGATCTAACATGTGCTGAAGTTCATTCTTAACCTTGTCTCTGTAAGCCAAAGGAATAGCGTACGTTTTCCCGCGAAATGGTGTGTGTTCTTTTACTTTAAATAAATATTGTAAGCCTTGTATAGTTCCTGTGTGATGACTAAACACTGTAGCATGTGAAGTCAAAATGTGGTGCAGCTCTTCTCTTGCAACGTCATCTGGCACTTCAGCTTTCTTAACCTTTTCATTAATTAATTCTTCGCTATTAATTATATCATCCATCGCGTCTCTGTATCTATTGTCATTGTCATGAATGAACACATTGTCGTCATAATGCCCAACGAAAACATCAGAAGTAAGAAACCTTAAACATTTTGTATCTGACTCAGATCTTGTTAAACACTCGAAAAATTTCAAACATTTCGGCATTCCAGCAACAGTCAAATTCACACTTCCTTCTTTAAAGTTCAAAATTGCCTTATGTGCGTTAAGAAACTCCATACCTAATATAATTTGTACATTGAGTAATGGAACAATAATAAAATTAGCAGAAAATTCGTATCCTTGACAAATGAAATTTAAGTTGGTCTGTTGTTTGACTTCCACACTTTTTCCAGAAATAGCACCTCGAATTGTAGTTTTAGAAATAGATAACACAGGACAGGCAATAGTTCTTTCACATATACGAAAAACTGATTCACTAATGACATTCAATGGGCTCCCAGAATCTAAAACTGCAGTGAACTTATTCTTACCCACACATACTTCAATAACAGGGTGTAAAAATGCGTCTACATCATTTTCCTTTTCGTCTAGCAAAATATCTCTCATGTCTTCCAGACGTACGTAGTGTAAAGTCGTAGTGTCATTACTTTCTGAACCGTCTATATTGCTGCCAGAAGCCGAAGCTGCAAGTCATTGTCGATTGTTTGCGTCACGTCTTTGAGTATTCGCGTCATTTCGCGGATCAATTTCTACTATTTGCACTTGTCTCTCTGAATTTCTGTCACGTGGAGGATGCCAATTAGGTCCCTCCTGTCTGTTAGATGCAAATTCTTGGTTGTGTCTGTTATTAAAATTTCTATTTTCCTGTCTGTCTGCATAACTACTTCTTGTATAATTTCGACTGTCACTTCTGAAATTATTGTTGTATCTACTACCCTGGTAATTTCTGTAGTAAGAATTTCTATTACTGTATGAATAATTTCTGTCCTGATGATACCGATTGCTGTTTCCGTATGATTGATCATTCCGGTACGAATTACCGCTATTGTCTGTGTAATTTCTGTTAGAACGTCTGTTATTATCATAAGGCTGGTATCTATTGTCCTGTCTGTTACGTCTGTCATTCTCAAAATTACCGCTATAACGTCCGTTCCGACCACTATCACTTTTCTCTGAAAATCTATTGTAATTACTGTTACTGAAAAAATTACAAGAGGTCCCGTCATCATTGTCATACTCAAGTTCTTGCAACAAAGTCTTAAAAGTCTCAATGTCATCTTTACATCTTCCAGCTAGAGCAATTTGTCTTATGGATTGTGGCAGCTTAGTCAAACAAATGCGGATTAATTCAGTCGGGCTGTAAGGGTTGGACAGGAACTGATTCTTTCGAATCATGTCTTCAAAGTATTCTGCCGGCGTGCGGAACTCAGACTGTTTAAAATTACGCTGCATAATCAGACTATGTTTGACTCTGTCTTGTGTGTTTTCGGACCAATATACCGACAGAAATGCATGATAAAAATCGTTTAGATTATTACAATCTCTAATGAGTGCACGCATCCGCGTCGCCGGTTCGTTTTCTAAATATCCACACATGAATTCTAATTTGTGACTTAGTGGCCAATTTGGTGGAAGTGCGTACATAAATTGATCTAGCCATGCACATGGATGTATGTCATTCTTAGAATTGCGGAAGATCTTAAATTTCCGGACAGTCAAAAAGTGTTTATAATCAAAGTTTTCGTCTCGTGGCGACAAAGACCTACCGCGTCTGTCCCAGTCCCAATGACGATTGTTGTCAAGTTCGCGCGCCTGGCGCTCTCTTGTCGCATCCCGTAAATGAAACAAATTATTTTCTTCAAACCCCTCTGGTATCTGTGATTCTAAATTTCTTTTACTGTCCTTTCCTACTATTTCGCCTTCAATTTGTTTGACTTGCTTTCGTAATGCCTCAAATTCCCTTTTCACGCGTTCATTAAATTTTCCCTGATTTTCAGCATGCTTATTTATGTTCTGATACTCTTCAGTTTCTGCAAATGGCAATGGAGCTGTATCATCCGAATCTCTGTCCCTATGTAAACTAAGATTTGTCAATTTATCTGAAATCTCCTCAACTCTTTCCGATAAGTCACCTATTTGTTCTTTCTGTTTATTTACGTCTTCCGTAAGTGTCGCGACTCGGATTTCAGTATTGACACATTTGGTAGTTAACTGTTCATATTGTTGTGTTAGATTATTTATTCTGTCATTTGATACGGATTCCTCGATTCTCTCAAATATTTCTTTCTTATCGTTTGCACGTTGTAAATTTAACTCTGAAAATTTCTGTACTATCATGCGATCTCTTTCTTCCTGTTCTCTATCCTGTTCCCTTTGTCTAATCTCTACTGCAATTTAATCTATTATTGTGAGAATTCAAAATCGGTTGTACTTCTTCTCTGATTTCTTTCTTTAATTCATCTTTCATGTTTTTGAAGCATGTCCCTATTCGTGAGTCTAACCGTGTTTCCATTGTTTTCATCTCTGTTTCTAAACGTGTTGCCACTGTTTTTAATTCAGATCCCAAAGTTCCCATCTCTGTTTTAATTGTTCCAATCTCTGTTTTAAATTCAGATCGAAACTGCTCCATTGTTCCCCTATCTGTTTTTAATTCAGATCGTAACTGCTCCATTGTTCCCATTTGTAAGTCTAACCGAGATCCCAAATTTAATATAGCATCCATCAACTGCTCCATGTTAGCCGGTTCGAAATTCTTTTCGCCCCTAACATTTCCCGCAAAACTAACTTCCTTCTGCATAGCCATAAGGCTATCTGTGTTCGATACTATTCCAGAATCTTCTGTCGTTAATCTCAGATTCTGTGAATTTTCTGATTGAGAAAAATTTTGAAATGGTTCCGGACTGTCTTCCCGACTTATTAAATTATTTTCAACTCCATTATTCATCATACTGTTGTCCTGTGTTGGCGAGTTCGCCATGTCAACAATTTCATCATTCTCACTATTCAACATTTTCGCCTTTTTCATAGATCGCGTAATCATTTACAAAACATACATAAAATTCGTCACTGTACGAAAATTACACACAATGACTCTTTATCTCCAATAATACCATTTACATGAAAAGTTTCCCTCAAACACGATTAATCGAACAATTGAAATAATTGCACTAAATTGTCAAACCCGTAGACAAGACAACAATTTAAATTTTGAAAAATACCATTAGAAGAATGACAATTACCAAATCTACACATGCAATACAGACTACAATTACTAAACTCAAATTACTACAACAATACTACAGTCTACTATTTTTACAATCAGAAGAATCCAAGGGACGATCCGAAGCAGCGGTCGCCACGTGCATGGGGGCTTAATTAAATATGATTGAAAATATTTTTAGTTTTTCTTAGTAGCTGTAAGTCCGATTACGCTGTGTCTCGTAATCGGTTGGCCCTGACTAGTATTATTACGCTATCTCACTGCAAAGAACAACAACAAAGAATGAAATGAAAATTTTCATAAACACAGTTAATTAATTAAGTTCCCAGCAACTATAAAACCTACGAAACCAAAGCACAAGTATAACTGTTCTGTATGTGGGAGTGTGACTCAACGTACACATCTGGCACGGTTCTTTTCCAATAAGACAAGAATTTTTAAATACCAATTATACTGACGTGATAAAAGAAAATTAGAAAAACTATAATTACGCAAGAAAACCAGAATTCACTCTAATACAAGAACACAAACCAGATGCTTTGTTGACTGAACCTGTAATGACGCATTATTTCAGACACACAAATAATAAAAGAACATTGTGGTTTTTACCTTCATATATATTGACGAAATGCACTCTGATCATTACAATAACATCTGCTATCTCTCCCATCAAATAACTGGATAAAACATGGAACAAACACTCCTTACTACAACATCTCGACAAGCCTTGCCCACTAGCACATCTCAACACGAACCTTCTTCTACGAGCTCTGCCCACGCACTGACTAGTACGAGCTCTCGACAAGCACTGACTTCTACGAGCTCTCTCCTAGCACTGTGGAGGCGGCTTAACAATACTCTTTGGCGCAATCTCTGGCGCAGTGGCTCAGTGTAGCCACCTTTCACAGGACCTTAGGCAACTGTTCACTTTTTCTTATTTTTTTAGATAGTGTTGTGCCAGAAGGTAGTTCATAATTAAATCCACTTTGATCAGTGTGGCTGTATTTGGAAACTCGTAGTTTTCCGGAAAAACGGGACCCAGACTGACTAATATCTTGGTCTCCCTGTACATCTCTGCCTCTCATGAAAGCTGTGATGTGTCTACGACACCTTCTATTTTGTTTCTTGAGACGTACTATGAAATCTGCAGAACAATGAAGCTTTCTGTGTCCAATATCTCTTGCTTCTTGTATTGTCCAAAATTTCAGGTCAAGTAATGGACACAATATGCTTTATTCTTAAGTCGAATTTGGAGATATCAATCGCGTTATCGCCTATATAGTCGTTTCTGCATCCACTGCCCTATCCAGTATAACTTCATTTGAGCAGTCAAACTAACTTTCTTGTTTCTAAATAATCATATCTACCAAATATGATGCGAAAGTGTCGCCGCCCAGCCCTACACCATCTCCTGTTGGATAGCGCGTTCTCGACATGGATGCTGCAATATTTAACACGTTACAAAGATTAATGGTTTCGTTCAATTTTGCTATATATTTATGATGTACTGACACACTCGTACTAAACACAACTACTACATGCTAAGGTAACTGACGGTCTGGTGTATTGACTCCTCTCCTGCAAGAATGTTAGCCATGTTGTGTACGAAGCAAGAGCAACAGAAGCACACGCCGTCACAGACCTGGTTAGAAACGTGAGATGGGTCTGTGTCCAGAAGTTGAAATACAAGTTTCTGTACGAGCCAAGAGACATCCTTTCTGAGTACCACTGCAGTCAATATGATCCCAATGGGTACCGGGAAGGGTAAATTGTATTTCTAGAGAGCTCTGTGTTGTAATATTTTAGGTGACTCTTGAAGCAATTTCTTAATCTATTGATTAGCGACTCCATGGAGTGTCCTGTGCACCACGACCAGATAATGGATGTGCTTATAAGGAGAGACAGCATTGGTCGTATTTTTTGTTTTATTAACCGCAAAATAGTATCTTCTGCATTTTTCTGAATGATTTCTAGTCATGGAACACTCGCCTAGGAAGCACCGTCAACGATTTGTACCCCTTCCACATGTGCTAAGTAGGAGGAGAAAGAAGAAGAGGAACTTCACTGCCCTGACGTCTGTTTTCCGTACTAGATAAATTCCCAATCAAGATTAGAGTCCAGCCAAAGTATAAAACAACTGAGGACACTGACATCCAAAATATTATAGAAATAGCCGTGGACCATATCCTTGTCATACAGTTCTTGGTATAGGTCCTGCCTAAATTGTTCATTGTGTCTCCATCTGAATTAGTTGCCTTATAATCTGGGATTTGTAGTGAATTCGAGAAGTTCTTCGTGACATCATATAACATGAAAATTACCAATGATATTCTCGAATGCTGGTGGCCGACAATTAAGTGACATCAATAATTAAATGAAATTAAACACAAAAGGTTATGAGATTATCAGGTTGATGTATGAACGGAACAGATTCTAGTACCGTTTACACAAACCAAAACAAAATTACAAATCTCAGGATCAAATTGACTGGGCGTGGACACGACGCAGTTACTAACGAGAAGGATGAGAGAGGTAATCATCTGACCATTCAAGTATTCACTTCCTCGCGTCGTAGTGACGGCGGCGGTCACTGGTTATTTACGGCGCGTCGCTTGGAGCTGTGTGGTGCGAGTCGGCAGAACTTCCGGTAATCAGCGGCTGCGCAGTGAGTGCCAGGTAAGATCTCTGCGTTGTCAGCAAACCGCGGTGTCGGTAAAGCGGATGTTGGCGATGTATGGAAGCCGATCCCCCTCCCCAAAGTTCTCTCACCACCACGCTGTCTCGCCGACTCCCCACTTCACTCCTCATCCACCTGCCAGCCCAACGATTTCTCAGAACTTTCCTCCTCTCGGACTAAATTTTCAATGCCACCCAATGACTGATCGCCGGCCACGCCTCCCAGTGCTTAGTGGAAATTCCTTATCTTGCGTGGCCTCGAGTTTGACTCAGGAATTGGCGGCTTTCGCACGATTTCAGGTTCTTTCGATGATTTTCTGCAGTCCTAAGTTGTTGTGAGAGCAGCAACACAACACTTCTTTGCAACCCCTATATACGCGTAAGGCCTTGACAGACTCGTGTTTGGGCTGCGTCTCTGAGCCTGCTGGAGTCCGTCATCTATAAGGAGTGTCTTTACTGTCCAGAAATCATCATTTTAAGAAGCGAGGCCAGGGCGTCCGCCTAGCTACCCCCTGTGTAGTTGCAGAATGGGTCCAGTGTACGCTTTTCCGCCGTTCGCCGCATGGGATGCATGAGCACATAAAGATACCTAGAAAACAGTGTCTCCCTCCAAGTGAGAGGTGCTGCTGAGCGGTTTCCCTTGATTTCGTGTAGTCCATATAACGTGACTGACATGCGTTTCCTTCTTCATGACAATTCTCAGCTACACAATACAGGGACAACATAAGCTGTCATGTAGCGTTTCCGGTGAGATGTGTTTGGTCACCTACCATACAGACCGGACTTCGGTCCCTCTTATTTTAACCTCTTCGCTCAGATGAACCTCTGCCGTAGAGGGCAGGATTTGTACACAGACAACGAGCTGCAGGTCAGCGTAGTGAATTGTCAGAAGTCGTGCATTGTATGAAGAGGATATAGGAAAGCTGGTAAACGTAAATGTCGTGTGACTAAGGCCTTCCGTCGGGTAAACCGTTCACAGGGTGCTAGTCTTTCGATTTGACACCACTTCGTCGCCTTGGTCGTCGATGGAGAAAGCTGGTAGCAATGTACGACAAATGTATAAGTCGAATCATAGACGTGGATAAAGGTGTAGCTAAATGTCGCAAATAAAACAGTTTTGTTTCCATTTCGTGATCGATCCTGGGTTTAAAAGAATAGATATCGTATATGTAGATGCTGTAGTCTTAAAACAGAATACGGATGGAAACGTGCATATTTGCTGTACAAAGTATATGAAAAAGGATATATTATAAAATGGTTCAAATGGCTCGGATCACTATGCGACTTAACATCTGAGTTCATCAGTCCCGTAGAACTTAGAACTACTTAAACCTAACTAACCTAAGGTCATCACACACATCCATGCCCGAGGCAGGATTCGAACCTGCGACCGTAGCAGTCGTGCGGTTCCGGACTGAAGCGCGTAGAGCCGCTCAGTCACAGCGGCCGGTGGAAATATTACAATCTGAAAATATTTACAATAAATCTAAAGTTGTGACTCACTTTGAAAAACACCCAGTCTGTTAAAAAATTACACTCCTGGAAATTGAAATAAGAACACCGTGAATTCATTGTCCCAGGAAGAGGAAACTTTATTGACACATTCCTGGGGTCAGATACATCACATGATCACACTGACAGAACCAGAGGCACATAGACACAGGCAACAGAGCATGCACAATGTCGGTGCCCGCATCTCGTGGTCGTGCGGTAGCGTTCTCGCTTCCCACGCTCGGGTTCCCGGGTTCGATTCCCGGCGGGGTCAGGGATTTTCTCTGCCTCGTGATGGCTGGGTGTTGTGTGATGTCCTTAGGTTAGTTAGGTTTAAGTAGTTCTAAGTTCTAGGGGACTGATGACCATAGATGTTAAGTCCCATAGTGCTCAGAGCCATTTGAACCACAATGTCGGCACTAGTACAGTGTATATCCACCTTTCGCAGCAATGCAGGCTGCTATTCTCCCATGGAGACGATCGTAGAGATGCTGGATGTAGTCCTGTGGAACGGCTTGCCATGCCATTTCCACCTGGCGCCTCAGTTGGACCAGCGTTCGTGCTGGACGTGCAGACCGCGTGAGACGACGCTTCATCCAGTCCCAAACATGCTCAATGGGGGACAGATCCGGAGATCTTGCTGGCCAGGGTAGTTGACTTACACCTTCTAAAGCACGTTGGGTGGCACGGGATACATGCGGACGTGCATTGTCCTGTTGGAACAGCAAGTTCCCTTGCCGGTCTAGGAATGGTAGAACGATGGGTTCGATGACGGTTTGGATGTACCGTGCACTATTCAGTGTCCCCTCGACGATCACCAGTGGTGTACGGCCAGTGTAGGAGATCGCTCCCCACACCATGATGCCGGGTGTTGGCCCTGTGTGCCTCGGTCGTATGCAGTCCTGATTGTGGCGCTCACCTGCACGGCGCCAAACACGCATACGACCATCATTGGCACCAAGGCTGAAGCGACTCTCATCGCTGAAGACGACACGTCTCCATTCGTCCCTCCATTCACGCCTGTCGCGACACCACTGGAGGCGGGCTGCACGATGTTGGGGCGTGAGCGGAAGACGGCCTAACGGTGTGCGGGACCGTAGCCCAGCTTTATGGAGACGGTTGCGAATGGTCCTCGCCGATACCCCAGGAGCAACAGTGTCCCTAATTTGCTGGGAAGTGGCGGTGCGGTCCCCTACGGCACTGCGTAGTATCCTACGGTCTTGGCGTGCATCCGTGCGTCGCTGCGGTCCGGTCCCAGGTCGACGGGCACGAGCACCTTCCGCCGACCACTGGCGACAACATCGATGTACTGTGGAGACCTCATGCCCCACGTGTTGAGCAATTCGGCGGTACGTCCACCCGGCCTCCCGCATGCCCACTATACGCCCTCGCTCAAAGTCCGTCAACTGCACATACGGTTCACGTCCACGCTGTCGCGGCATGCTACCAGTGTTAAAGACTGCGATGGAGCTCCGTATGCCACGGCAAACTGGCTGACACTGACGGCGGCGGTGCACAAATGCTGCGCAGCTAGCGCCATTCGACGGCCAACACCGCGGTTCCTGGTGTGTCCGCTGTGCCGTGCGTGTGATCATTGCTTGTACAGCCCTCTCGCGGTGTCCGGAGCAAGTATGGTGGGTCTGACACACCGGTGTCAATGTGTTCTTTTTTCCATTTCCAGGAGTGTATTATTAAAGATAAGGTGCTTAAAGAAGTCTCCAGTCTTAGATATGCAGGTGAGTGCCACAATCAGGACTGCATACGACCGAGGCACACAGGGCCAACACCCGGCATCATGGTGTGGGGAGCGATCTCCTACACTGGCCGTACACCACTGGTGATCGTCGAGGGGACACTGAATAGTGCACGGTACATCCAAACCGTCATCGAACCCATCGTTCTACCATTCCTAGACCGGCAAGGGAACTTGCTGTTCCAACAGGACAATGCACGTCCGCATGTATCCCGTGCCACCCAACGTGCTCGAGAAGGTGTAAGTCAACTACCCTGGCCAGCAAGATCTCCGGGTCTGTCCCCCATTGAGCATGTTTGGGACTGGATGAAGCGTCGTCTCACGCGGTCTGCACGTCCAGCACGAACGCTGGTCCAACTGAGGCGCCAGGTGGAAATGGCATGGCAAGCCGTTCCACAGGACTACATCCAGCATCTCTACGATCGTCTCCATGGGAGAATAGCAGCCTGCATTGCTGCGAAAGGTGGATATACACTGTACTAGTGCCGACATTGTGCATGCTCTGTTGCCTGTGTCTATGTGCCTGTGGTTCTGTCAGTGTGATCATGTGATGTATCTGACCCCAGGAATGTGTCAATAAAGTTACCCCTTCCTGTGACAATGAATTCATGGTGTTCTTATTTCAATTTCCAGGAGTGTAGGTTCAGATATCAGCTTGTAAGTAGGCTGTTTGTTTTCTTATTGGTAACGCCACGTAGCGCTCTGTATGAAAAATGACTGGCTGTGCTGTGTGCAGTCTGTGACTAGTTTGCATTGTTGTGTGCCATTGTAGCGTTGGGCAGTTGGCTGTTAACAGCGCGTAGCGTTGCGCAGTTGGAGGTGAGCCGCCAGCAGTGGTGGATGTGGGGAGAGAAAAGGCGGAGTTTTGAAATTTGTAAGACTGGATGTTGGTTGGTTGGTTTGGGGAAGGAGACCAGACAGCGTGGTCATCGGTCTCATCGGATTAGGGAAGGATTGGGAAGGAAGTCGGCCGTGCCCTTTCAGAGGAACCATCCCGGCATTTGCCTGGAGTGATTTAGGGAAATCACGGAAAACCTAAATCAGGATGGCCGGACGCGGGATTGAACCGTCGTCCTCCCGTAGACTGGATGTCATGAACTGCTATATATATTATGACTATTAAGGTAAATACATTGTTTGTTCTCTATTAAAATCTTTCATTTGCTAACTATGCCAATCAGTAGTTAGTGCCTTCCGTAGTTTGAATCTTTTATTTAGTTGGCAGTAGTGTATTGCAGTAGTTCGAGTAACGAAGATTTTTGTGAGGTAAGTGATTTGTGAAAGGTATAGGTTAATGTTAGTCAGGGCCATTCTTTTGTAGGGATTATTGAAAGTCAGATTGCGTTGCGCTAAAAAAAAAATATTGTGTGTCAGGATAAGCACAGTCTTGTACAATTTTTCAAAAGGGGACATTTCATAAGTCGCCCCTTAGCCGAGGATACCTCACTGGAATCTTCTGATTTTTTCTTGTAGTTTGTGTAATTAGTGTAGATTTTGTTTATTGCTAGCTCGTAATTGTAGAGAGAATCTCCTTCGTAGTTGCAGTCTTTCATTGTTGTACAGTAAAACAGATGTGGCACGCATGTAAATTTGCACCAAGTATTTCGCAGCTTGCAATTAACTAGATATTATTTTCAGCGCTATATTAATGTGTTCTCTTATTTTCTGTGTTATCGTGTGAAATATTGTGACAATAATGGCGTGTGAAAAACGTATCACTAGGCTCCAAAGTAAACAGAGAAATAATAGTAACGACGAGCGTAGCTTACCAGCACCGCTGTGTAATGAATTAACAGACATTCAAAGTAGTAATTTGGTAACTGTGCAAAGGGAAATGGAGCGGGCGTCAAATAATGGTGTAGACAGTGAAACATTTAGTGAACAGGGAAGCATTATCGATCGATCGGTCGGCAACAGCTCGCCTCAGGAATTGGGAATGACAGAACACAATATTGAAAATACTGTAGACTCAGGTTTTGGGTCCTCACCGTTTTCTCAAATGAGTCAAGACACATTTTCCGCTTGTCAAAATGTGAATGTTGCCGGTGCAAATTCACTGCCGAAAAGCAGTTAGGAACATGTTTCAGACACCAGTGCATTTTTATTACAATTAATGCAACCAATGGGACAAAAGCTTCAAAAGTTAGACACAATGGAACTAAATTTTCAAAAGTTTGACACAATGGAACAACACCAGAGACAAACACAGCAACAGTTAGACGCAATGGAACAAAATCTTCACACCACGCTTGAACAAACACGTGAAGATTTAACTACTGAGTTACATAAAATCGAATCGAAATGTCATAAAGTCTGTAACGACGTAAAAACACAAATTTGTGAGCATTTTCAACCTATTTTTTCGCGGCATGAAAATGCATTACATAATCACGAAGCAGCCATAAAAGAACTGCAAATTATTGTTCATGAAAATCATGAGACCTTGCAAGCTAAAATTGACTCAGTTGCATCTACCGATTCGGTTACGCAACTTGCAAAAACTCAGGAAAACTTAAAGGACACAGAATATACTCTGAAACTTGGTTCAGAAAAACACACTGAAGAAATAAGTTCTCTATCGGAGAAAGTAGCCGAACTTTCGAATCAGTTCACTAACTTATCTACAAAGGAAATTAGTTAATTACCAGAGAAAGTAGTTGAACTTTCGGATCAGCTAAATAATTTATCTACGAAGGTAGATGATAATCTGAGTGACACAAAACCAGTAGTCTTTAATGACACAGAAGAGTGCGAACAAATTAGGAAATTCAAACAAAATCAGAATCAAATTAATACGCAACACCAAAGAGAAATCCGGGAAGTACAAGATCAGCTGACACAGGTAATACAAGAATTACGTATTTCAGAGGCCACTCGCGCTCCAATACGGGAAGAGGGACATAGAAATACAGAACAGCCACAAAATAATAACTCAGGGCACTTCGGAAATTATGAAAGAAATTGGCAAGGTACACCGAATTTTGAGATGGAACCGCCGAAACGACGTAACAATGACCGACATGCGACTCGCTGACATGATGATTTTGACTATAAGCTGTTCATTACTACACGTAATTTCAAAACATTTAAGAATTCTGGCAATGACATTCATCCACAAGCATGGCTCCATCAATTCTGTCATTGTTTTCCTCCCAACTGGTCATTAGAGCACAGATTAGAATTTATGTGTGGCTACTTAGAGAATGAACCAGTTGTAAGAATGCGATCGGTCATTCACGATTGTCACAGTGAAGGAGAATTTTACCATGCCTTCCTCTCAGCATATTGGCCTCAAACTACACAAGACAGAGTAAAACATAGCATCATAATGATGAAACATTTCGAACAATCTGAATTTTCCAGTCTTGTGAAATATTTTGAAGACCTGTTGCACAAGAATCAGTACCTGTCAAACCCATACAGCCCCTCAGAACTCATCCGCATTTGCTTAATCAAATTACCTGAACATTTACGACATATTATTTTGGCAGGACGTTGCAAAGACGACATTGAAGCTTTTCAGGGACTCTTACAAGAATTAGAAATTGACACTGACAATCACGGAACGCGAAGACAGGAACACAATAATTACAGGTCACATTCGTCGCAATTCTGCGATGAAAGAAATAATAACTGGACATGACAAGGCTATTCTCACAACACAAATCGTGACCAAAACAGACACCACCGGTATGACAACAGTTGGCACAGTAGTAATAACTACAGGGGAAGATCACCTCTCCACGGTAATGACTATCACAGAGACAATCAGAGAAACAGACAATATGGGAACCAAAATAAATATTATCAAGGGAAACAGAATAAATTTAGACGCAACAGACCAGCGCACAGTTATGATTCACGGAGAAGTTCTCCACCACGTGACCGACAAGAAAGAAACTATGGAATCTACCAACATGACGACAGACGATATGATCGTAACGACAGACCTGAATTGCATCAGAACTGGCGGGATTCAAACAGAGCAGGGCATTCTCGACAAGGTGAATTTGTAGAAGTTAGGTCTCCTAATCCCAATAACGACGCACGCCAACAAAGAGACAGACGACGACTCGCACCGTGGGCAGCCACATGCCCCGGCTGGCTCAGAGAAAAATAACATAGATGCTAACCTTGAGAAAAATTCCAGTATTCTTTACCGACGTATACCACATGATAATTGCGTTGAAGTTGAAACTCTGCGTACTAGGAAGAGTAAAGTATTGCACCACATTTCACATGTGAAACCTTTTAATGAGAGATAATCTGTTTTTTTTTTTAAATTTAGTCTTTACTATAAAATTTTTCACTTTACATTACTAGTATGCTTTGTCAGACTTAGAATCTGTTAACATGCAACAATGTTTGAAGTTAAATATCCAGTCAAGATCCAAGAGAACTTATTTAAACAGAAATTACGAATGCATTGTTGTTGTGAACAGACGACACAGTGTTATTGTGTGTGTGCATTCTTGCTTGTTAGTTGCACGATTACGTAGCGACTATAAGGCTCACATACTTTGAACATTTACCAGTACTGCTAATGAGATTTTAATGCAACATTTTGGTTTACTTGAAAATACATTCTGGATTTAAAGTACTTTCTGTGAGATACCAGATGACACAGTGGTTAGTTTATGTGACAGATGCATGATTTTATCACAACGCTACTAATGCGTGACAATTTACAATGTTGCTTTTGCGGTGTTTCTGTTTTATATCTGCACAGTTTTTCTGTATTATTCTGGAAAGTAAAACATGTTTTAGTAGTAACTTTTGTGGTATAGCTACAATGAGACAGCCTTTTCTGTAGCACAACAATACGTTACAGTGCAGTACTTTCTTCACCACAACAATAAGCGTAATAACTACGATATCTATACACAATGCATTTCACTTTTGTTTATCATGAGGTAAGTACATTGACTTCTGCAAAACTTAGCTTTCGGAGGACGATAACTACGAGACTTCCACAGAGATGGTCTTACAACATGTCGCAGAGTTTAGCGCTACAGTACACATATTTGAGTGATTAATTTCGCACTTAAAACATTTATTTATTAAGATATTTGAAGTACAATGATATAAGGGTTTTCCGTGATACATTTCATTCCATTGCTGTAATCTGTAACACCTGAGGGTATAATTACATTAATCCTCAGGGGGCTACATGCTTACTTTGTGTACCATGTGTGTGGCAAGCACAAGGATCCCTAGCTAATATGGTATTTGCTTATACAACTTTACGCATCGGTATCATATTTCTCCAACACAGAATTACACAGCTATCTGAATATTTAACAGAGAAACAAAGATTTTTTTATGTCAGTGACACATGTTTACGCAATTACACAGTAGGATAATTTCACACTCATGAAATTGTATTTTGTCTGTGCTTTGTTAACTGTTCATATTTTTTTTGGAACCATTGTGATACTATGAGAGCTTTGAATGATGTATTTGGTATGGGATCATGATTTTAAAGTACGTTTGAGGTAGATGACACTATTGAAATGAGCAGAGAATTTTTTTAGCTTTTGAAATTATTGGAGGAAGCTACGACGATTTTGAGAGTTGACTGAGGTGTTATGATGCTATTATTACGATGACTATGTGTATTATGCTGTTGTGGTATGTTTATGATCAACAAGCTGATGCTATATGAGTTATTTGAGTATGATGAAATATTGAAGAAGTGTCGACGAATAAGGTAAGGAACAATGAGTAGTGGTTAGAGACTCTGGTTTGTGAAAAAGGTTGTTGGAAACCAAGAATAGTACTTTAAGAGTTATGAAATGTATGTAAATGCATGAATGTATTACAATGCCAACGAAAATTTTTTTGGACTCTGTGATATCAATAGGATTTTGTTTCTACAGATTTGTAACGCAAATTCTTGACTTGTGAAATATTTTATATGAGACTGTCACTGTAGCGGACACTGCTGTTGTAAATATTTCCGTAAGAAAGTTAAGTGACCACCTGCACGTAATGCGTCATGGGCACCCAGCTGTGTCAGATGCCTGGAGAAAAAGCCATTAGTTTGTGCCTTTACAGAGGCACAGGTAGAAAAAAAAGGAGGCCATTATCCTTGCTATTGACATTCCTTTGTAGAAAGCATTGCAAATACGACACACTCAAACTTGAAAACATAAGATTATACTGTGGAGCTCTTAATTTATGATATTTACTAAAATGCCTAATGAAACGATGAGAAACATTTCACGGCTATTGTCTTGCTAGTTGAGAGAAATGCCATATGGCTTGCTTTATGTATTTATTTAGTCATTTTGTTTAATATCTATTTTCTAGCTGCACTGCAGCATTGGTTAAAATAAAATTTAATAGATGTACTAATATAAATATTTTA
The DNA here is from genome assembly GCF_021461385.2 of Schistocerca piceifrons. NCBI lineage: Eukaryota > Metazoa > Arthropoda > Insecta > Orthoptera > Acrididae > Schistocerca > Schistocerca piceifrons. The sequence continues at coordinate 171,999,717 of NC_060139.1, forward strand.
TGCCTACAGATCCAGTAAATAATTTTATGATCTATTCAAAAAAACGAAGGAGCCAAAAAAGACATTTCCCTTCACAGGAATTGCATACAGAATTTTCTTTTCAACTACTTGGCAATTTTTTTGGTAGAATAACTTCTTGTGGTGCACCACTTTAATTACATAGACATTAAGATGTGAATATACATTTCCCTTGTCAGCATTGTTGTCTTTAATGTAATATTTTTCCTGCTTGAGCTATGTCATGTTTAGATATAAGTTATAGCATTTGCTGCTGCTGCTTGCGAGGCATAGTGCTACTAAATTTCACTTTACATTACTCTGTTAAGCCAGTTTTACTAAGAATTTATTTTTCTTTTTTTGCAGCGCATTGCCTTATATTAGTTGTAATATTGCATTTGCTTTGCTAATTTATGCTGCTTGCTGTGCCATTTGTATTTTTTATCATTGCTTTTTGTGTTAATTGTTTTGTGCTGCTGCACTGTCTCGACACTTGTAGCTGAACCTTTACGAGCGTTGTGTGCTGCTGCATTGCCTCGTCCCTTAATTTAGCATGTGAGCTCAGTAGATTTAAGTTAGCTTAAGAGGGGATAGACTATATAAGAAACTAACTATGATGGATTGGAAGAAATGCATTGAGAAGCTATAAGAAAATGGTTTGGCCGAAGAAGTAGTGTACAGTGGAGAAAAAATATTTTTGAAAGAGGATGTGAACAGAATACAGAAAGCATGCTTGGATAGGATTTTTTTGGTGGAAACAAATGTTGAAATAAGAAAAAGAAGATCTATGGAATGAAGTTTTGGGTTGGACTGCAGTACTAAATGTTACACTGAAAACGAACCCTGTCCTTTCCTTTTGTGATATCCCACTATGTGTTTGTGTACCCTTGTGTATTTGTTTTCTTCCTGTCTTTTGTACTGTTTCATAGAATTTTTTTCTCTTCTAATACTAAGCTACATTCACTACGATGAGGAATACTGTTATCCTCAAATATAACTGGCATTAATAATATGTTATTTGCTTTGTAAAGATGTTTAGACATTATTTATTCTGTTTTGTTTTAATGCTCATGTGTGAAGTTGATGTTTCAAAATTTATTCTGATCTTTTATGTCTCTACTTATCTCATAATTCCTGTCACACTGATGTATATGTTTATTTCTATTGTTTTGTAAAGCCTGTATTACTACAAATATTATCTGTATTGTTATGTTTTTAATGATGTATTTTGTACCTATGTTATTGTATTCTTATGTTATAAAATCGTAATTGGCACCAGTTCTTCAAATTAAGTAACTTGTAAGTTCCATTTCACTGCACACGTTTCTATTGGTCATACTATATGGACAATATGTGAGAAGTAGGAACTGTTAGTGTTTGCACGTGTGTTAACAATTCATCAAGGGACTGGGTAACAGCATTGCTGGTTCTAAGTACAATTCAAAAAACTTTGTGAGTGCACTAGTGGTGGTTATGGACTTGCTATATTATCCGCAAGACTCTTCAATGGTGATTGTGCACCTGCACAGTCACAACAGATGGCTGCTGACCATCTCTACAAGGACTACAGTGGGTCTGCATCTTTGATGACCCAACAATACCATTATTTCTACAAGGACTACAGTGGGTCTACACCTTTGCTGACTCGCCAGTACCATTATTTCAACAGGAACTGCAGTGGGTCTGCATCTCTGGTGGCCCACCAATACCACAATCTCTACCAGGACTACAGTGGGTCTGCCCCTCTGGTGGCCCACCAATAACGTAATCTCTACCAGGACTACAGTGGGTCTACTCTGTGATGACCTACCTACCAATATTCTTCAAAACGTCGAATGACTATGCTGTGGGTTTGCTCTGTTGTGACCCATTACCTGTCTGCATGTCAAGAGTAAGCATTGTCTTTCTGTTGCAAGGACAACACTACTTCTTCAAGACTGCATGGAAATCCACTACTTCCTTGTGCATTGTCTTTTACTGCTCAGACTTTGAGAAAAGAAATGGCAGTTTTACTGTGATGAATGATCAGGACTGTCTTTATGGACTGTGAGAAAATTTTAGTTTTTGACCAACATTGTATTAATACGTGTGTGAATTTGATATCTTTCTTACTGTAATTATGAAAAAAATTTTCAAATCTGTATTGGCCAGTGCCCAAAACAATTTGTAAAATTTTTTGTGGGGAGCATAGGGGCTATGTAAGTAGGCTCTGTATGAAAAATGACTGGCTGTGCTATGTGCAGTCTGTGGCTAGTTTGCATTGTTGTGTGCCATTGTAGCGTTGGGCAGTTAGCTGTTAACAGCGTGTAGCGTTGTGCAGTGGTGGATGTGGGGAGAGAAAAGGCAGAGTTTTGAAATTTGTAAGACTGGATGTCATGAACTGCTGTATATATTATGACTATTAAGGTAAATACATTGTTTGTTCTCTATTAAAATCTTTCATTTGCTAACTATGCCTATCAGTAGTTAGTGCCTTCCGTAGTTTGAATCTTTTATTTAGCTGGCAGTAGTGGTGCTCGCTGTATTGCAGTAGTTCGAGTAACGAAAGTTTTGTAAGTGATTTGTGAAAGGTATAGGTTAATGTTAGTCAGGGCCATTCTTTTGTAGGGATTATTGAAAGTCAAATTGCGTTGCGCTAAAAAAAAATATTGTGTGTCAGGATAAGCGCAGTCTTGTATAATTGTTCAAAAGGGGACGTTTCATAAGCTTAAATAACCATAACCATGTACAGAACAATATCAATAAATTTCAGAACATATGTCGAACTATAAGCAATACTTTGAAGTACAAGACAAGGAAAAAAAAATTAATGTTTACAAAACTATGGCTATGCCTTTCTTGTTTATGATGTGAACCTTGGACTGAGAAGAAAGACAGACAAAAGCAACATGCAACAGATGGAAATGAGATTTTTAAGATCTGTCAAATTTTGCTCAAGGAGGGATCCTATAAGAAATGAGAACATGTAAGCTCGATTAGAAATACGATGGCGTAATTAGTACATCTGGATTCTGGTCTGATGACGGGATTTGACACCTAAGGGATAGTAGATGTAATGATAATGGTTTCAACGTCTTCCGCCACCAGATAGCGTAGTGGCGTAGCCACCAAATCGCCATCTGCTTCTACCCTTTATTAGGGACTGATCACAGCCAGAAGGTCAGCGGCTCGTGGTCTTGCGGTAGCGTTCTCGCTTCCCGCGCACGGGGTCCCGGGTTCGATTCCCGGTGGGGTCAGGGATTTTCTCTGGCTCGAGATGACTGGGTGTTGTGTGTCTTTCATCATCATCTCATCCTCATTCCCTCGCAAGTCGCTGTAGTGGCGTTAAAGACCTTGTGGAGCGGTGGCCGAACAGCCCTGCAAGGGGCCAGAAGGCTCAGTAGGCGTAAACGTGTGAAGCAAGCAGCCAACCGTACCACGCAGGCGGCTTCCTACACCCAAATGAGCGAGTTTGAAAGGGGTCAAATTGCATTCTTCCGAGTGGCGGGACGATCCTTTCGGAGACTGCCGCAGGAGTTGGATGTGCTGCGTCTGTTGTGTAATGATGCTGGTATCAGTGGTGGCATGAAGATTCTCACACTCTTAGACGAGATTCTGGAAGTCCACGCATCACAGACGCCCGCCAGGGTCGTCGTACTGTAAGGGCAGCAGTGGCAGGTCGAACAGCTACCGCAGCGTAGGTAAGAGATCTTGTGAGCCCACACGTGTCACCACGAACGGTTGCATACTGGTTATTACCAGGGGGAGTATGGGCACGCACACGTCTAGTCCGTCTTCCACTCACGCCACAGCGTCGACGTGCACGGCTCGCAATATGTAGTCAGAGGATCACTTGGAAGACGGTGCTGCACTAGTATTAGTCTTAGTCATAGGAAAGGGAAATTTTGTTAATATTCAGTAAAGGCGCGGTTGGGTGATGAAGTCTGGGGCCGCTAGCAGCATGTGATAATAGTCACCAGCCATTAGGGTAAACATGGCACAGAGCTGCAGCGGTGTATTGCACGTACCATTTGTTTGGAGTGAAGCAACAGCGAGGCAGGGAACTGCAGCGTTGCTTTATGTTATTGTGATATATGAGGCGAGGCAGTAGGCCAGAGCCGGGAGTGGCGATTTGTAAGTGGCTGACATAAGGGAATTTGCTCCTGCCATAGTTTCTGTCTCTCTCTGACACTACGCCAGAAGCAAGGGGAGAAACAGTATAAATAGTCAGGCACTTTTAGCTTGAGGGGCGTGCCAGGTCATTCGAGAGTCGGGTCGGACCTGTGCTGTTATACGCCTATAGGGGCCAATGTGGCAGTGATGTCGTAAATATTGTGTGTAAACCTGTACTTTGTTTCTATGTACTTCTTCGGGCTGTATTCCGCCTCCAGGAACACAACACCGGGGCGAGACGGAATGGCAGCCTGGTACTTGGAGAATGCACCGTCTGCCTGAAGGATGGCAGTGACAGCGGTCTGCAGCCGGTCCAGGACGGGCCACGTTCGCTTCCAACTTGGCGTACCAGGGTCCGGGCGAGCCGTACGCTGCAGCAGGTGCGGCAGCGCTGCCGCAGGGCCAGGGACGGCAGCTGGTGATGCCATCCAGCAAGCACCCTAGAGGCAAGTTGTGGCAAGGCATCTAGGAGGGCGCGGGTTCGAGTCTAGTCCTGTCCTGGGAGCAACAGCGGTCGAGGGCCACAGGTGACCAGTACAACCACCTTCTTCCCATGGACGGACAGAGCAGGCCAAACGGCGTGGAGGGCAGCGGGGACCAGGGACTGTAACATTTTCCGGAATCGCAGGCAGTAGAGTGGGGCCTGTCGCTACGCCTTGCCAGGTGGCGACCGAGCGAGCGTGGCTGACTTCCATCGTCGGGCGGCCTTCATGACCACAGCAGCGGTGTCGGCAGTCGGCAGTCCAGGAGTGCTGAGACGGCTGGACTTGCGGAACGGCGCGCAGGCAGCATGCCGACATTACGCTTCTGTAAACTAGCTGAATACAGGAATACTTCCGAATACCGGTGTATCACTCTGCACTGCCCCTTGACGGTATTGAAATTGCTCGGCTTCCTGATGAGAAGCAGCGCGGTGGGCCTCAGATTCAGTTCGGCCAACTGGAGTCCCAGGTTCGACCATCAACGGGCTGCAGCAACGGAATGGCGCCCCATGTTCTTCAGCGATGAAAGCAAATTACGCCTGCACGCAAGTGATAGTCGTTTGCGCGTACGACGTAAACCTGACGAGCGCTGTCTTGTAGAGTGCCTAAGTCCTAGATACACCGGTCCCACTCCAGGACTTATGGTCTGGTGTGCGATACGCTACAACTCTCGTTCTTCTTTGGTATTTCTGGAGGGGACACTAACCAGCGTTCGGTAAATGCTGAATGTTGTTAGACTCTGTCTTTTACCGTTCTTGCTATAGAAAAGTGATACGCTGTTCCAGCAGGATAATGCTCGTCCACACAGTGCCGGTGAAACTCAAGGTGCTCTGCAGCAACTTTCCTGGCCAGCACACTCTCAGGACTTGTCTCCAACAGAGCACTTATAGGATATGACATGTGGGGAAGTGGCTCGTGCGAGTCGTCAATCGACTACTCTTACAGAACTAAGTAATCAGGTCGAGCAGATATGACATAACTTATCCCAGCACCGTATTCGCCGTCTGGACGATCGAGTGGATGTCAGAGTCGGCGTCTGTGTTGCTGCCAGTGGACGCCACACCACAAATTAGTTTTGGTGTTTCAGTATGGGTCAATATATCCCTACAAGGTACGTCAGAACCGCTTGGGGTACTGATCTGTAAATGTAATCATTTCGTGTAGTCCTTTAGCAGTAAATCTTAAGTGAACTGGAAATCTCTAAAAGGGTGTACAAGTTTTTTACTGAAGTGTATTTAAAGAAAAAGTGTCAGAATGCAGCGAGAAGTGAAGACAACATTTCAAACTTTTCGAAGAATACAGATTTGCAGTCACTATAAACGTGCTGCCAGAAAAAAAGAGACGTTCACAGAACGAGGAAAACATGGTCTTAATAATGTGAAGTCATAACAATCATGTTGCCTAAGCCTTGGAACGAAGAAGAACAACATATAATACAGGGCGTATCAAAATGAATCAACCGATTTTTTTAAAAAATGTCATAACGTTTACGTTATTCGAGCTGTGTGCGTGAACAGCGTAATGTTGGAAAGAGCAAACTCTCGAATTTTGCTTGGTTCCCACTAGGTAGTAGCACTGGCATCTGGAAGTGCGGGAATTTTTATATCAAAGGATTACTGAACTATGGATCGTGTGATGACCTCAATCCACCGGAAAAATAATTATCAAAATATGAACTGCGAAGTCATCCAAAATTCTAGTTGGAAAACCACACTCTTTGTTATACTTCTCAATTGGTCACGATCCCACTTTGTTTATGAACGGAAAACTCTAACATTCACGAGAAACTGCTCTGAAATTAACCTGAACCGACAAAATTGTGTATATATTTTCTGAAACTTCAAAGGAATTAGAAAAAGTGACAAAATTTCGTGAATCACACACAATACTGTTAACAATCGCATGAACACTGGGGGGTTTCACCATACATCCACCCACTTCTGAGTATAACCAGTGTCTCTTAATACTACGACTCGTAGCAATACAATATCAAAAAAAAATTATTACTGAGTAAAGAGTCACTACGTGATTTGACAGCTGACATTTATAATTCCCGCTCACGTCACGAAAAGCACCAATACGGGAATAGCAGCTTTTACATTATTGGTCAGAACGCAAGCAATTATGGCAGTCGCCGTAATTTTCGCGCGAAGCCATATTTCGCGACAAAATACTCTTATTAGTTACTGTCATATATCTAGTCTCATAACAATACATAAAACTACATAAAATAACTACAATAATTTTGACATGCAAGGAGAATTAGTCCTAATGAGAGGAAGAAGTTTACATTTGCCGGTGTTTCAACAATGACTACCAGGCAACTTTGAATTCACTGATTGAAATTTTATTTTCGTTAGCAGAAAGCAAACAAACTAAACAAAGAATTTAAGTAAACAGAGTCTGTAATTCTTATATTTTTAATAGAGAAAGAAAGTTTCTAGGTCAGGGGATAGCGTTCAGCGAAATCCCTTAACTTTTTGTTGCATACCAAGTGTTGCGTTAGGCAGCACGATGTCGGGGGGTTACGATGATGAGAGCAGGATACAGACAGTTCCGCTGGTTAATTTTCTCCGGCGAAACGCAAATAAAGTTCCGGCACAGCTGTATCATTAACCTCGTGGTAATTAACAAACCGCAAGATACCAGTATACGAACGTTGTTGACATGTCCTCTCTTTCAAAGTACACGACGTAGACATCGCTCGTTTTTACGCTTTATGCACTGTCCGTGACGCTATCGTCCATAATTACACGGTTCGTCACATTCATATAGTCTTAGCCACATATACACACTTCATAGAATTGTTCATGTATGTGAAGCACACTGTAAACAATGTCCACTCTGTTCTCGCATTTCAAACTTCGACAACGGCACTGAAAGCCATTTATATTGCAAAGTTAATTATTCTTCACTTTCATGGATTGATAGAATGTGATATACAACAGTTCCACCACCCAAAACCAATACCAGAAAAGTTCATTCAAACAAAGACACAGTTCGTGTCGGCCACAACAAAGTAATGTTAGCGGCACTTTCACAGTCCGGTTTATTTGCTCTTAAAGTTCGCTGGCGATGGCATTACATACCGCAGTGGTACAGAGAATTAACAATCTGATAGTTCGGTATCACTGTCCATACAATTACGTATGCTTTTCAAGGAACACAGTACTATTTTTTCCCGCGCACACTTCACAGACACGCCATCCACCATCCCCTCTACTACGCAACAACCTCTCAACTCTCGATATCACTATCGCTGTCCCCTGTCTATAGATGTTATATCGTTATCGTAAATTACATAAATGTTTATAAATGTTATTGACTGCATTTTTCACAATTAATAATATTCCAAAAGAGAACTTTAGAAATGTGATTAGTTCTTGTGGGGGTTTACAAAAGACTCTGTTTATGTGCCTCCATTACTAACAACAGTGAATGACCTGAGACATCGCATAACAGCAGCTGTGGATGTTGTCAACTTAAGACATGCTCGCTGCAGTGTGGAAACAATCTGAATACCGCATTGACATATGCCGTAGATGACTGGTTTGATGCGGCCCGCCACGAATTCCTTTCCTGTGCTAACCTCTTCATCTCAGAGTAGCACTTGCTACCTACGTCCTCAATTATTTGCTTGACGTATTCCAATCTCTGTCTTCCTCTACAGTTTTTGCCCTCTACAGCTCCCTCTAGAACCATGGAAGTCATTCCCTCATGTCTTAGCTGATGTCCTATCATCCTGTCCCTTCTCCTTATCAGTGTTTTCCACATATTCCTTTCTTCTCCGATTCTGCGTAGAACCTCCTCATTCCTTACCTTCTCAGTCCACCTAATTTTCAACATTAGTCTATAGCACCACATCTCAAATGCTTCGATTCTCTTCTGTTCCGGTTTTCCCACAGTCCATGTTTCACTACCACACAATGCTGTACTCCAGACGTACATCCTCAGAAATTTCTTCCTCAAATTGACGCCGATATTTGATATTAGTAGACTTCTCTTGGCCAGAAATGCCTCTTTTGCCATAGCGAGTCTGCTTTTGATGTCCTTCTTGCTCCGTCCGTCGTTGGTTATTTTACTGCCTAGGTAGCAGAATTCTTTAACTTCATTGACTTCGTGACCATCAATCCTGATGTTAAGTTTCTCGATGTTCTCATTTCTACTACTTCTCATTACCTTCGTCTTTCTCCGATTTTCTCTCAAACCATACTGTGTACTCATTAGACTGTTCATTCCGTTCAGCAGATCATTTAATTCTTCTTCACTTTCACTCAGGATAGCAATGTCATCAGCGAATCGTATCATTGATATCCTTTCACCTTGTATTTTAATTCCACTCCTAAATCTTTCTTTATTTCCATCATTGCTTCCTCGATGTACAGATTGAAGAGTAGGGGTGAAAGGCTACAGCCTTGTCTTACACCCTTCTTAATACGAGTACTTCGTTCTTGATCGTCCACTCTTACTATTCCCTCTTGGTTGTTGTACATATTGTATATGAGCCGTCTCTCCCTATAGCTTACCCCTACTTTTTTGAGAATCTCGAACAGCTTGCACCATTTTATATTGTGGAACGCTTTTTCCAGGTCGACAAATCCTATGAAAGTGTCTTGATTTTTCTTTAGCCTTGCTTCCATTATTAGCCGTAACGTCGAAATTGCCTCTCTCGTCCCTTTACTTTTCCTAAAGCCAAACTGATCGTCACCTAGCGCATTCTCAATTTTTTTTTCCATTCTTCTATATATTATTCTTGTAAACAGCTTCGATGCATGAGCTGTTAAGCTGATTGTGCGATAATTCTCGCACTTGTCAGCTCTTGCCGTCTTCAGAATTGTGTGGATGATGCTTTTCCGGAAGTCAGATGGTATGTCTCCAGACTCATGTATTCTACACACCAACGTGAATAGTCGTTGTGTTGCCACTTCCCCCAATGTCTCTTTAGTTTTGAAACTACACTCCTGGAAATTGAAATAAGAACACCGTGAATTCATTGTCCCAGGAAGGGGAAACTTTATTGACACATTCCTGGGGTCAGGTACATCACATGATCACACTGACAGAACCACAGGCACATAGACACAGGCAACAGAGCATGCACAATGTCGGCACTAGTACAGTGTATATCCACCTTTCGCAGCAATGCAGGCTGCTATTCTCCCATGGAGACGATCGTAGAGATGCTGGATGTAGTCCTGTGGAACGGCTTGCCATGCCATTTCCACCTGGCGCCTCAGTTGAACCAGCGTTCGTGCTGGACGTGCAGACCGCGTGAGACGACGCTTCATCCAGTCCCAAACATGCTCAATGGGAGACAGATCCGGAGATCTTGCTGGCCAGGGTAGTTGACTTACACCTTCTAGAGCACGTTGGGTGGCACGGGATACATGCGGACGTGCATTGTCCTGTCGGAACAGCAAGTTCCCTTGCCGGTCTAGGAATGGTAGAACGATGGGTTCGATGACGGTTTGGATGTACCGTGCACTATTCAGTGTCCCTCGACGATCACCAGTGGTGTACGGCCAGTGTAGGAGATCGCTCCCCACACCCGGGTGTTGGCCCTGTATGCCTCGGTCGTATGCAGTCCTGATTGTGGCGCTCACCTGCACGGCGCCAAACACGCATACGACCATCATTGGCACCAAGGCAGAAGCGACTCTCATCGCTGAAGACGACACGTCTCCATTCGTCCCTCCATTCACGCCTGTCGCGACACCACTGGAGGCGGGCTGCACGATGTTGGGGCGTGAGCGGAAGACGGCCTAACGGTGTGCGGGACCGTAGCCCAGCTTCATGGAGACGGTTGCGAATGGTCCTCGCCGATACCCCAGGAGCAACAGTGTCCCTAATTTGCTGGGAAGTGGCGGTGCGGTCCCCTACGGCACTGCGTTGGATCCTACGGTCATGGCGTGCATCCGTGCTTCGCTGCGGTCCGGTCCCAGGTCGACGGGCACGTGCACCTTCCGCCGACCACTGGCGACAACATCGATGTACTGTGGAGACCTCACGCCCCACGTGTTGAACAATTCGGCGGTACGCCCCCCCGGCCTCCCGCATGCCCACTATACGCCCTCGCTCAAAGTCCGTCAACTGCACATACGGTTCACGTCCACGCTGTCGCGGCATGCTACCAGTGTTAAAGACTGCGATGGAGCTCCGTATGCCACGGCGAACTGGCTGACACTGACGGCGGCGGTGCACAAATGGTGCGTAGCTAGCGCCATTCGACGGCCAACACCGCGGTTCCTGGTGTGTCCGCTGTGCCGTGCGTGTGATCATTGCTTGTACAGCCCTCTCGCAGTGTCCGGAGCAAGTATGGTGGGTCTGACACACCGGTGTCAATGTGTTCTTTTTTCCATTTCCAGGAGTGTATAACACGAGAACCTATTCAATGTCGTTGTTACTCAAGAATCTCTTGGGTAAGACTCCTCTACCCTGCTCTTACGAGCCATGCGACGTACCACAAGCCTCCGATTCGTACTCTGCTGTCGCTATTACCCAGCGTGTCGAGTCAAGCTGTCGGAGCTTCGTTGTCTGACAAGTGGCCTCTTGAGATACATGTAGCGTCCAAGCCGGGGTAGGAGCAGCGGGGGGGGGGGGGGGAGGTGGGGGGGGGGAAGAGGGTGGCGGTGAAAGTGCCAACTGGCGGCCACATGTGGGGGCAGCTGCTGAAGGAGCTGCCCTGCATGCACCGTCTGTTGGTAGGGGGGGGTGGGGGGGAGGCAGAAGCCGCGGAAGAGGAACGGTGGCAGGAAGTCTTTTAAATGTCAGCCTAACATGCTGGAATTGGTGATCCCCAGATTCAATTATAGATAGAGACACACACACCCACACAGAGGGTAGTGCGCCGTTGGCTGGGCGCGGCCCAGCCGGCATCGTTCGTTACCGACGTGAATGAAGCCGACGGCTGCTTCCGCCGGGCCGAGGGGGATAGGGGGGGGGGGGAGGGGTGGGTGGAGGACAGGGCTCGCTGCAGCACCGACCACCAGCCGATACCGAAGGGTGCGGCCGTCCGCTTGGGTCATGGTCGGAAAATGGTGACCTCTGGCCAGAGAAAGGGAGAGCCGAAAAGGGAAGGACGGCACTAAACAGCCAGTAGCCGTGGGATATATCTCTGAAACCTTCTGTAAAATTTTTAACTGCTGACAATCACAATTGCAAAGGCTGGAAAGACAGCGAATAATGGAATTGTTCTTATTCTGCGTATGCAGCATATCAGCAAAAATACAAGCATAGATTTGTTGGTCTTCTCGTACCCTGCAGGGCGCAGAATATAGTGGGCTACATACAGCTGCCACTCGATGCAGCAACACCACCTCTAACCCGGCAGGAATGCGAGACGCACTGAGCACGGAGAAATTGTACAGAGTCAGAATTTGGGAGTGGTAGGATGCTGCACACGAAGCAAATAATTTTTAAACCTATTCATTACAGAAGCCGCAGTCTAAAATTACATTTTCTTTAATAACACAGAGATGTTTAAGAACAAGCAACACTTTGAATTCAGTAACCCTAGATAATCGCCTTAGAGGCTATGACTGAAACTTAGTACCCTCTTTGTGAAGTAGAAATCGATGTTCAAAGTCTCAATTACACAGATTATTGGATGGTAAAAGAAACTTTCAAATTAACACAGTATACGAGATAATACATCTTCCTGTTCTGGCTTTAGAAAAAAACTGGAGTATTAGTAAACCAACAAGCAGAAGTAAGCAAAGATACATTTAAAACCACCGAGACTGAAACAAACGTTTTTAACTAATGCTTGGTAACCGGCTTGAATTCACTAGTGCGTGGTAACGGACTTGAACTCGGTCCACGGCCCGAACGGTTGTTCAATTCGGAACAGGTTCTAAAACACGTTAACCTTCACTGCACGTTTTTCCATTTCACAGCAAACCGTGAACTTACGTATACTGTATATTGGCATATGCATTATGTTTCCATCTCTCAACACATAGCCCGGCTGCGCCGAGCTAGACTGCGTGTAGCGTCATTAGGTTGGCAGAAACAGCTGAGAAACGATTCTTTGCTAAAGATCGTGTTTGTATACACACGCACGAAAGCAGCTGAAATAGTGAATTATTTCTGTCCCTTAGATCACATCTACGTAGATTTTTGAGGTATGTAAAATCATGCTTAATGACAGCATAAATTATATTTCCATGTGACTGTATCCAGCAGATTTCTGTTTTCAACTTGTTACATCATAATTTGTGTGTCAGACCCAATTCCCAGATTTTTTTTCGCTGAAGCTGAGTTTCTAAAAAAAAGTGATGCAATAGAAATTTACGTATATGGATAATAGCAAATGGCCGCAAACATTAACAGAGAAAATGGGGGAAGGCATCGGAGTCCTTCCGACATAAAAGTACTTTTGCAGAGTAGAAATTTACGTAAATAAATGAACTACAGAACATACAAGCCTTTTAACCTTAAATGACACACGAGTTAAAAATATATGAACGGAATTAAAGCTTGCACAAGTAGTGCAAACAGATTTTTATAAATAAAATGAACTGCCCATTTTTTTAATTCAATACTCAGAAAAATCACGAGCACATAAAACAAATCTCTCACAAGCGGTTCTTACAACAGAATTTCAGTAATCAGCTCCGGAACATTCTTATTAATGGGATACTGATTCATGTAAAACGCAATGGCAAAATAATACCTGGCAGAATCAATCAACACGTGTGAAGCAAGCAGGCAACCATACCACGGTGACACATCTGTGCTTCCTGATGGAGTTGAAAGGCTTCAAATTTTGGCCTTCGGAGATTTGGCACACAAGCTGGACGTGCTGCTTCAGTTGTGCAACGATGATGGTATCAGTGGTCACGAGAACATTCTCACACCCGTAGACAAGATTCTGGACGTCCGCGCTGCGCAGACGCCCACCAGGATCGTTGTATTGCAAGGACCGCAGTGGCAGATTGTACAACTGCCACAGCACAGATATGAGGGCTTGTGAGCCCCAGGCGTGCCAGCAATAATTGATGCGAACTGGTTATTAGCACTGGGACTGTCTGCACGCACACTTCTAGCCCGTCATCCACTTACGCCACAGCATCGACGGCAAGAAAGCATGTTACCGCGTTCACCATCCAAGACAGCGGGGAACAGGACTAGTCGAACTCCAGAGAATGGTTCGGAATGGCATAGGATGAGGGAAGCGCCGACAGTCTAGAACAGGCCAGTTCACAGATCTCCCCGTGCGAGCTGGCTCACGCGCAAACCTGAGCACTGAACAATTGCCCTACTCACGGCTTATGGCGAGTGATGGAACGGGTAGAGGAGGGGAAAGGTGAAGGAATAGGAACAAGGCAGCTTCGCTCGAGAAACTGTTGTCAGACAGTCTGTTCTACAATTGTTAATAGTTCTAGAGAGATGTATCATTTCACGAAGGCTAATTATGCCTCTTGTGGCAAATTTATTTTCTGAAACTGTTTCATTGATGAAAAGTGACACTAAAACGAACCTTAGTTTTCTTTTAATTGCTGAGAAGAAGAACATTCGATGGCTAAGTATAAAATATGAATTTTGTTTCGAGTGATGCATCGTTATGACGAATATTGTTTCCAGATGAAGACCGAATTGACATCATCTTAAATTTCGTAACTATTTTATTCATACGTTACAAATGAATACTACTTATTTTGACTTTCACAAGATCATCACTTTCTGGTACTACTTTCTGAGCACTGTCTATTCGAAGATAAACTTCTACACTGAAATCTGTCAGTGAGATTCTCTGAGTAAATTTAATTATATTCTTTGCAGCAAGATTTTGGTCAAACAAGTATGTTGATCCACAAACGTGACAAACTGTGGAATTATATGTTGAATCAAATGTTTATACGAATGTATGAGACTTATTTTATTATGAAACTGATCAACTGCCTATCACATTGCAGTGCTACACTGAAGAGCCAAAGAAACTGCAACACCTGTCAATTACCGTGTAGGGCCCTCACGAGCACTCAGAAGTGTCGCAACACGACGTGACATGGACTCGATGTCTGAAGTAGTGCTGTATAGAACTAACTCCATGAATCCTGTAGGGATGGGAGTACGGGGGGGTTGAAATCACTTCTGAACAGTACCTCGCAAGGCATCCCATATATGCTCAATAGTGTCCATGTCTGTGGATTTTGTTAGCCGGAGGAGGTGTTTAAACTCGGAAGAGTGTTCCTGGAGCAATTCTGGATGCATGTGGTGTCGCATTAACCTGTTGGAATTGCCCAAGTCCATCGTAATGCACAACGGACATGAACGGATGCAGGTGATCAGGCAGGATGCTTACGTACGTGTCACCTGTCAGAGTCACATCTAGACGTATCAGGGGGTCCCAGATCACTCCAACTGCACACACTCTACACAATTACAGGGCCTTCACCAGCTCGAACCGTCCCATGTTAACATGCAGCGTCCACAGATTCATACGGTTGTCTCCATATCCGTACATATTCATCTGGTCGATACAATTTGAAACGAGACTCGTCCGACCAGGCAATATGTTTCCAGCCATCAACAGTCCAATGTCGGTGTCGAGGGGCGCAGGAGAGGCGTAAAGTTTTGTGTCGTGCAGTCATCAAGGGTACATGAGTGGGCCTTCAGCAACGAAAGCCCATATCGATGATGTTTCGGTGAATGGTTCGCACGGTGACACTTGTTGATGACCCAGGATTCAAATCAGCAGCAATTTGCGGAAGGGTTGTACTTCTGTCACGT
The DNA here is from genome assembly GCF_021461385.2 of Schistocerca piceifrons. NCBI lineage: Eukaryota > Metazoa > Arthropoda > Insecta > Orthoptera > Acrididae > Schistocerca > Schistocerca piceifrons. Next base: position 172,015,082 of record NC_060139.1, read on the forward strand.
TGAACGATTCTCTTCAGTCGTCGTTGGTCCAATTCTTGTAGGATCTTTTTCCGGCCGCAGCGATGTCGGAGATTTGATGTTTCACAGGATTCCCGATATACAAGGTACGGCACCCTCTTGAAATGGTCCTACGGGAAAATCTCCACTTTATCGCTGTCTCGGAGATACTGTGCCCCATCGCACGTGCGCCGACTATAACACTACGTTCAAACTCACGTAGCTCTTGATAACCTGCCATTGTAGCAGCAGTAACCGCCAGAAACATGTCTTATATCAGCGTTGCCGACCGCAGCGCTGTGTTCTGCCTGTTTACATATCTCTGTATTTGAATAACCTTGCCTAAGTCACTTTCTTTGGGGGCATCACTGTATGAGTTCTAACTGTAGCCAGGCACCTTCACACTACTTGTCTGTCAGACATTCGCCTTCAGTTTTCTACCTGGCCACAACGCTATTTTTCATCGGATTTAAAAGAGCTGCTCTGCACTTTAAGCACTGTGACTGTAAGTTTATTCATGCTTAAAACTACAGAAAACTTGGCAAATTTTCATGCCTCTGAAAACAGCGCATCTTCACAGGTAAGTGCCCTCATAAATGCAAAACATGCAAACTCCTACTTTTCCACAAACCCCACAAACCTCCTACTGATACCTCCTCCTACCGATCCATCTGCGTCACCTTGTTCAGCATGTTTTACGAATCCATCATCTCCTGATTCACCCAACAGCACTTGAACCAACATCACCTTCTTCGAATTCCAATTTCTCCTCAACTGATCAGCCCCTGCGCCTCACCCATATCCTATCCCACCAGATCAGCTCCCGTAGATCAGCTTCTTTGGTATCTCTAGACCTATAAAAAGCTACGACCGTATATGTTATTTGGGGCTCCTTTTTAAACTCCAGACATATGCGCTTCCATTTACTATGACATCCATAGTACATCGTTCGTATCTAACTGCACTTTTTTTGTCGCTATTAACGATACCAATTTCTGTATCATTCTCCATCATCACTGTGAAACGTCCTCTTAGAAAAATTATTGAATTACTGTGCTGATAAATCTCTTACATTATTTGATTTTCAAACAGCTGAGCAAAACTGAATGTACTCAGACATTTCGCTCTTTACCTATTCTGATCAACACTAAACTGACACACAATATTTTTTTAACGCAACGCAATCTGACTTTCAATAATCCCTACAAACGAGTGGCCCTGACTAACATTAACCTATACCTTTCACAAATCACTTACCTCACAAAAATCTTCGTTACTCGAACTACTGCAATACAGCGAGCACCACTACTGCCAGCTAAATAAAAGATTAAAACTACTGAAGGTACTGACTACTGATAGGCATAGTTAGCAAATGAAAGATTTTGATAGAGAACAAACAATGTATTTAACTTAATAGCGTTCAAAAGTCATAATATATATAGCAGTTCATGACATCCATTCTTACAAATGTACTGTTTCTGATGGACACACGGCCAGATCATCCGCTCTTTAAAATCGGCTATCTCACTTCCCCACATCCACCAGTGCTGGCAGCTTACCTCCAACTGCGCAACGCTACGCAATGTTCACATCCAGCTGCCCAACACTACAATGGCAGACAACAATGCAAACTAGCCACAGACTGCACACAGCACAGCCAGTGATTTTCATACAGAGCACTACGTGGCGTTACCAATAAGAAAACCTAAACAGCCTACTTACATAGCCCCCATGCTCCCCACAGAAAACTTTACAAATTATTTTGGGCACTGGCCAATACATATTTGTTAAAATTTTTTTCACAATTACAATAACAAAGAAATCAAATGCACACACTTATTGATACAATGTTGGTCAAAAGCTAAAATTTTCTCACAGTCCATAAAGACAGTCCTGATCATTCATCACAGTAAAATTCCAGTGTTTTTCTCAAAGCCTGAGCAGCAAAATAAAATGCACACAGAAGAGTGGATTTCCATGTAGTCTTGAAGAAGCAGTGTTGTCCTTCCAACGGAAAGACAGTGCTGACTCTCGACATGCAGACAGGTAACGGGCCACAACAGAGCAAACCCACCGCAGAGTCAGTCGAAGTTTTGAAGAATATTGGTAGGTAGGTCATCACAGAGTAGACCCACTGTAGTCCTGGTAGAGATTACGGTGTTGGTGGGCCACCAGAGGTGCAGACCCAGTGCAGTCTTTGTAGAAATAATGGTATTGGTGGGCAATCAGAGCTGCAGACCCACTGTAGTCCTTGTAGAGATAATGGTATTTGTGGGTCATCAAAGGTGCAGACCCACTTCAGTCCTTGTAGAGACGGTCAGCAGCCATCTGTTGCGACTGTACAGGTGCACAATCACCATCGAAGAGTCTTGTACTATATAGCAAGTAGTGACTTGGGCACTCACAAAGTTTTTGGAATTGTCCTTAGAACCAGCAATGCTGTTAACCAGTCCCTTGCTGAATTATCAACACACGTGCAAACACTAACGGTCCCAACTTCTCACATATTATGCATATACTATGACCAACAGAAACGTCTGCACTGAAATGAGTGCTTACAAGTTACTTAATTTACTGAACTGGTGTCCATTACAATTTTATAACATAAGAATACAATAACAAACGTACAAAATACATCATTAAAAACATAACAATTCAGATAACATTTGTAGTAAAACAGGCTTTACAAAAGAATAGAAAGAAACACACACATCAGTGTTACAAGAGTTATGACATAAGTACATACATAAAGATCAGAATAACTTTTGAAACATCAACTTCACATATGAGCAACAAAACAGAACAGATAAATAATGTCTAAACATCTTTACAAAGTTTAAAAACATAGTATTAAAAAAATTCTACAACATAACTCTCATCAGCTAAACACATAAAGACAGGAAAAACACAAATACACAAGGGTACAAAAACACATAGGGGGATAACACCAAAGGAAATGACAGGGTTCGTTTTCAGTGTAACATTTGGTACTGCAGTCCAACCCAAAGCGTCATTCCACAGATCTTTCGTCTTATTTCAACATTTGTTTCCACCAAAAAAATCCTATCCAAGCATGCTTTCTGTATTTATATGTTCACATATTTCTTACCTTACTATTTATTATCCATTATCTTACCTCATCATTTATTTCCAAGAAAATCCTACGTAAACCTGTTGTCCCTAAACCCTACTTTTTTGTTCATATCCTCTTTCAAAATACTTTTTTGGCCAAACCATTTTCTTATAGCTTCTCAATGCATTTCTTCCAATTCATCACAACTTGTTCTCTTACATAGCCTACCCCATCTTTAGGTAACTTAAATCTACTGAGCTCAGATATATATTCTAAGGGACGAGGCAATGCAACTGTACAAAACAATTAACAAAAACAGCAATGACAAAAAATGCAAATTGGCAATGCAAGCAGCAGTATATTTAAATTAGCAGAGCAAATGCAACATTACAACTAACATGAGCCAACGTGCAGCAACAAGAAAATAAATCAGTAGTAAAACTGGCTTAACAGAGTAATAAAAAGTGAAATTCAGTAGCACTATGCCTGGCAATCAGCAGCAGCAAATACTATAACTTATACCTAAACATGGCAAAGCTCAAGCAGAAAAAATATTACAGTAAGTCTTTTTGTGCTGCCTCGTTTTTTTTTTAAGTAGATCATAAATATTTACTGGATCTGTTGGTATAAAATATTTATATTAGTACATCTATAAAATTTTATTCTAACCAATGCTGCAGTGGAGCTAGATACTAGATATTAAACAAAATGAGCAATCTCTCAACTAGAAAGACAACAGATGTAAAATGTTTCTCATCATTTCATTAGGCATTTTAGTAAATATCATAAATTAAGAGCCCCACAGTGTAATTATACGTTTTCAAGTTTGAGCGTGTCGTATTTGCGATGCTTTCGACAAAGAAATGTCAATAACAAGAATAATGGCCTCTGTTTTTCTCCACCTGTGCCTCCGAAAGGCACATACTAATGGCCTTTTTCCAGGGGAGTGTCACGCAGCTGGGTGCTTACAGTGACCTACCTTCATTACCAAAATATTTACAACATCAGTTTCCGCTACAGTGACAATTTGATACAAATACAATTTCGCAGGTCGAAATATTTGCATTACAAATCTGTAGAAACAAAATCCTATAAATATAATGGTGTCCAAAAAATGTTCGCTGTCATTGTCATACATTCCCGCATTTACACACATTTCATAACTCTTAAAGCACGATTCTTGGTTTCCAGCATCCTTTTTCACAAGTCAGAGTCCCTAACCACTACTCATTATTCCTAACCTTATTACACATACACACATTCGTCGACACTTCTTCAATATTTCATCATAATAAATACGTAGCATAATCACATTCCTCATATAGCGTTAGCTTATTGATCATAAACATACCTCAGCAACATAATACACATCGTGATCGTAATAATATCATAAGAACTCAGCCAAATCTCAAAAACGTCGTAGCTTCCTGCAATAATTTCAAAACTTAAAAAAATTCTCTGCTCATTTCAATAGTGTCATCTACCTCAAATGTACTTTAAAAATCATGATCTCATACCAAATACATTATTCAAAGCTCTCATAGTATGACAATGGTTCTGAAAAAATATGAACAGTTCACAAAGTACAGTCTACTTACAACTGTAGGAGTGTCCCAAGTCTCCATCCTCTCTCGATCTCCTCTAGACCGCTGATATGCCCAAACAACTCCACCAGTGCAAATCCTTCAGTGTGTTAATGACACCGCTTTCCTCGCCGTCTACTCAACACTAGAGAAGTCGCAGTGACCCGTTAAAGTTCACCTGAGTTTGTTTCCTGTTGTAACCAATGGACCCTCGAGCTCAATTCCTCTAAACTGCTATAGGATGAACCACCCACACCTTCCAGCTCCATTACTTCTACCTTACCACTTACAACCGTCCTATCCAGATAACTAGCACACTAAAATGTCTTGAAGTAACCCTCAACCACAAATAACCTAGAAACTTCATCTACTAACCATCCAACTGAACGCCCACAAGACACTAAAACCACAAAAATTACTAGCAGGCCGAACTTGGGGACTACACCACTCCACATCCTACCTATCCTCTGCTATGGAAATGTTGCAAGAATCTCAAGCCCACCAAAGTTCTGTAAGTCCCTCAAAATCGTCGAACGCCATGCATTTCATCTCACTTTCCACATCTGTTTACCTTTCCCCACCATGATTCTCTAACATGTCATCAAACTCCAACCATCCTAACTCACAGTGCACTCCTATACTGTCAGCAAACTAGTTACCAATAACCTGATTCTCTCTCCTTTGATCACCAACCTTGGTATGCTACTGCACGTTAATAAACACATCTCTCCATCCCTACAGCTACACACACTCCACACCCTATCCCAATGCATCTTCAGCCAACTCCCTGTCCGAGAATATTAGGTCTGCCCCGATATTTATCTGTCCTACTAACGTTAACCCTTCCCCACTTATCCCATTGCACTGCAGGGCTCCTGTCTCCTTTCCCTTTCCTTCAAACCCCATCCCTTTACTCTTGATACTGCTGGCCCACACATACAATACACTAATACTCACTCTATATCTTTCGCACTGACTGTGTTTCCCACTATCCACATCAGCTCCTACCTCTTATTCCTAGTGTTCCTTTGTAACGGAACCCTCTCTTCCTACCCACACTCCTCACCCCTACTGAATATACTCACTCCTCCAGCAGTACCTCTCACCTTAGTGGGGTTCCTTCAGGTTTTAAGTGAAAATGCAGAGCTTCAGTGCTTTTATCTGAAGAATTTCACCTTTCCAAATGTTCAGGGTGGAGAAAAATTGTGTCACGAAACTTTAAGCCTGGATAGCTAAAGCTAGTAGGAACCAAAATTACTAGTGTTATGTAGGTCGACAACGCACCATTTTTAAACTAAGGAAGCTTGGCGGCACGCGCTCCGATTCGCCGTGGGATTGCCGTGTTGCAGTTCGTCAGTTGACGGGCAGTGCATTCAATATACCGTCAATCACATCAGGGCAATGCCAGGAATCTTTGAAAGAGTTCGGCAAAACACCGTTCGACGTTACCAAACTTTTGTCGTGTCAGAGGTTTGCCAGTTCGAGCGACTTCTTTAAGTACCCGATGTCCTAGCTACAAAAAAGACCCTTCTTAGGGTAGACACAATTTATAAAAGACTTTCTGTACGCGAACAGTTGATGGATTTTTCCCGGTACGTCTTATCATAAAACTACGATGGGTGTGTCGGCACCCCGACGGATTCGCCCCAAGCCCCCAGAGTGGAAGGCTGGCGCGCTACCACCGATCGTGCGGGCCACCTTCGATACATCGCGGTCTCCGGCAGGCGAAACATTCGCGGTCATGCGTTGTCCAGAGCATCCGGCAACAGAGCAATCCCGGGGCCAATCTGTGCACGTGGCGCCAAGTTTGCGTAGTTTAAAAACTGTGCGTTGTCGACCCACACAACATTAGTAATTGTTGTTCCTTTTGGCATCAGCTATCCACGGCTAAAATTTCTTAACACAATTTTTCATCACCCTGTATATATTTCCACTGTTTTTAACTTTCCGTCTATTATTTTTAAAATAGAATGCAGCCCCAAATTTTGTTTGTATTTCTCACTACAATTTTTTTTTTTAATTCGGCTCGCTGTAGAGCGGATTACTGTCCCGCTGAGAGCCCGCCCCCCTCCCCTCTTCCCCCCTCCTCTCCAATTTGGAGTGAGGTGGATGAAATAACAATGAAGCAAAAGAAAAAAGGCAGCGCACATTTTACACTTCCCTGCGCTACATAATGATATGTGACGGCCATATCTTACCCGGAGCACTCGCTACTCTGGCGGTGAGCGAGCATGAGTGTTCGTGCTCCATCTAACCACCTGCTGAGCAGGGCTCCTTTGGAAATTGTAGCCCCAGTAGCCAGGGGCGCCAAGGAATCTAGCCTTCTGAGTTACTCGACCGCCACCAGACAGCTCCAGTGTGGGCTGCGCGTACTCTTAAATACCCCTCGTGGTACCACAAAGGCACCACCACACGGAACGACAGAGAAACTGTAGCTTAGCAACTCTGTCAAAGAGCTCCTGCAAACACAGAGATGCGTGTACGTCATTCCCTGCTGCAGCTTCGCATCTGCTGTGCTGGCGTTCCAGTCTCTCACCGAAACACGAGCAAGTGGTTCCATCGGGTGCGAGCTCGAGAGAGTGTAGTCTATGCTCAAAACAGCAGTCTAATGCCCACACTAGCATGTAGGTCAACAATGCATAGACATGATGCAGTATTTTGTTACTTTGATAAAAGAATTATGTCTCCGAGTTAGGCCACAGCTATCAATTTAAAACGTCAAGGATATTGCACTTGTGGTGCAAGTTACCGGCTATGTGACCCACAACTAATGGCATACTGGCCAGTGCCACCTCATACTATCGTGCTTGGTGGCGGGCTTGAAGATGACAAATACAGTGTGTTAGCTAAGTTTGCACAGATCCTCCAGGGATGGATACGTCCGCTGGGAGGCTGTAAACTGAGAGCACCACACTTGTGAGAAGACGAAGTGGTGCCATTATGAGCACAGTGTTGTCGCTTGTCACACCGCTGTTAACCCGTCCGTGACTGCTGCCGCATCAGGACAAATCCGCGATAATATTTGTCGTACTAACAGTCAATGATGACCTCGACTTCATCCATACACAGGCTTTTCTTGCTGCAAACAACCCGTTTTCGTACGGTACCACACATGGTTGTATAATCCCGCACAGCAAGCGAACAAAACGACTTTCCCTCAAGTGCTGTTCACAAGGGGCCAATGAGGTGCCACCGTCGATGTGTTACTACTTCAACGGACAGAAACGTAAATCTGGGGATATTTACATGACAAGAAAATTAAATGAATAGGAATATCACTGTTAATGGTGAATGATACATCAGATACGTGGAGGGAAAACACGGATTGACTCTACCATTTGGAAGAGGAGGGCGGATTATCTGATGAGGAGCTTTGGAAGACTTATCAAAAGAGAGAGAGAGAGAGAGAGAGAGTAAAATGGGTACATAACGTTCATTTCGAATTTCTGGAAGCTTTGTCAACAAACGATTATAAAATTTTGTGCATAGTACGAGACCAGGGACGCACAACCTGGCTTTTAGATGAATATGTTCCATATAATTCGGAAAGTAGCAATGGTAGCTCAATGTGATAATCAGTTTAACAGTTTCTGTATCTGATTTGTTGATCGCAATAACATACAGGACAAAGAAAAGAAAAAGACACCAGCGAAGCAAGTATCCTTGATAACGAAGCTAGATTTAAGATAAATGAAGATATATTCATAGGATTTGTCAGCCTAGAAAAATTGTTCGACAAATGAATGTTATACACTGAGGCGAAAAAAGTCATCGATGGACTGCTAATACCGCGTGGGATCTCATTTTGCCCAACACAGTGCAGCAACTCGACATGGCATGAACCCAAAGAGTCGTTCATGCCATTCTGCTTCCACTTTGTTTATGTTTTTGAGTCATCAGTCTTCTGACTGTTTGATGCGGCCCGTCACTACTTCGTCTCCTGTAACAGCCTCTTCATCTCAGAGGAACACTTGTAACTTACGTCTTCAATTATGTGATGGATTTATTCCAATTTCTGTCTTCCTATACCGTTTATACCCTCTACAGCTCCCTCTAGTAACATATAAGTCATCCCCTGACTTCATCGTTTTCCAAATATTCCTTCCCTCCCCGATCCTTAATTACGAGAATGTTGCCAGTGCAGGATTTTGTGTTTGAACTAACCTCTCGATTATGTCCCTTACATGTTCGATGGGATTCATGTTGCGCGATCTGGGTGGCCAAATCATTCGCTTGAATTATCTAGAATGTTCTTCAAACAAATCGCGAACAGTTGTGGCGAGGTGGTTCAAATGGCTCTGAGCACTATGGGACTTAACATCTAAGGTCATCAGTCCCCTAGAACTTAGAACTACTTAAACCTAACTAACCTAAGGACAGCACACAACACCCAGCCATCACGAGGCAGAGAAAATCCCTGACCCCGCCGGGAATCGAACCCGGGAACCCGGGCGTGGGAAGCGAGAACGCTACCGCACGACCACGAGATGCGGGCATGTGGCGAGGTAACATGGCTTCAAATGGTCTCCAAGTAGTCAGACATAATCGTTTCCAGTCAATGGTCGGTTCAGATAGACCAGAGGACACAGTTCATTCATTGTAAATATAGCCCACACCACACCAGCTTACGTAGTGCTTTGTTGACAATTTGGTTCCGTGGCTTCGTGGGATCTGCAATAAACTTGAATCCTACCATCAGCTCTTACTAACTGTTGCAAACACTGTTCGCTTCTAAACTCAGCAGAGTTCCTGCAGAGTGAAAACAGAGGGTGCAGAGACTGGCCTCCTGAGCGCTGTTTGCCGATGTCAGTGACAAATGAATCACTAATACTGCAATCCCTAGGTATGCACTTGTGCCACTGAACAAAGTCCTTGAGAATGTTTCTGGACTTTTTCTCCAGTAGTGTAGAACCCTCCCTACAGATCTGTTGCCTCTACTGACTGTGTACGTAAAGAAATTGTATCTTATAGATACCATTTGTGCAAGACAAATATTTCATATCTGTGCCCTTTTACTCCCTAATAATCTGAAGAAACCTTTACTCTGATCGCATTGGCACATGTCTAGAAGATCCACAGCGATCTAGACTTACCTATACCTGGTGTTCCAGGGGGAAAGTTCAATATTCAGGAATATAACAGGAAGGATCTTTCTAAGCAAAGGAGTTTGGTAATCATAGGCTTTAAAATGCATACCTTACGAGCTATGATCACTTCTTCATCTTCGATTATGTGAAACAAATCTCTTCTACCGCAATACCTTCGCTTTCCATACTTTGGGAGGAGGGAGTACGGACCACATAAAACACATCCACAATATAACAAGTAGACTGAAGTTTTTAGTCATAGTTCATGACTTGTCTTGGAAGAAGACGACAAACACCTAGTTTACAAAACGCCGTGCCATATCACTGAAAAGTAAACAAGTACAAGAAAGTAATTCAACTACACGGACTGATAAAGTCTGATTACAAAACACATCAGTGAATTACCGAATACTTTTTCAACAAAGAGATTAGCCCAGCACCTACATCTCCTTATTACGTAACACCAACCTCAAAGCATTGATTAACTCCAGATATCTCTTTTCATAGGGAGTTAAAATAAAGTAAGTGAGTACATAATGAAATGATGCCAGTGGCCTACAATTACAGTCACATAACTGTATGAAAATGTTAAATCACATTATACGTGAGCGTGTGGTCTGCCTTTATTACACCAGTTAAAATAAGACTGTGTGTGCACAGTCGCAAACATACCCATGCAGTACTGTGGTCGCACACTTACATATAGTACTGTGAAACACTTGACGTTTTCTAATTATCACATGTTGTTTCTCAACTCTGTTTCCTCGAAACAGTTCAAAATTTCGAGTCCCGGCCATGGCACAAATTTTAATTCATTTCTTCAGCTTCCATCATTGTCGTACTTAAAAAGTTGTCTATACACACTTCCACACAATCAAAATAAAATACCAAGTTGCCGATGCATTAACACACACCTCAAAATTAGAAGGTTGTCCACGCATCCCCTCATGGTCACTAAGTAACAAAACACTAAAGTACTTCTTCAACCTGTATCACATCACTAATACCATTAAAGATTTATAATAAAGTAATTGTTCGTCGCCCTCTGCACCAATATAAGGTAACAAACTGTATGTCACTGTCTGCCTTATTTTTTACTGAACTGTGTAAAATGAAGAGGTTGAAATGCACACTCAGATATCTCCGCAAAAAATCATGTGGGCACACACTTACAATTGTAAAACTGTTAAATTTTCTGAGTTGTCACTTTTTTTCCCAAATCTACTTAAAAATTGCTTAAAAAGAATTTGACTACGCATCCCCACACAATCATATGCATGTACACAGCACAAAATGTAATGATGTATCATTATCAATAAACAACTGCACAAAGCTATTCAATTACACTGCTTGCCTAGGTTTGATGTCAGCACACTACCACATTGTATAAAATATTCCAGTACTACAGGGTAGGTCGAAGACAGACAGCACGAATATTGAGAGTCTTGCCCGCTTGAAGTTTTCCTGTGACTCAAGTGGAGGAATACTGGCTGCAGAGAAGGTTACTTCGTAGTCTCTCAACATGTACACCATCTCGGCAGGGACGAGACCACTCTTTGTTCCCCCAAAGTCTATTTCCTATTATTATGATAAGATCAGCATGGAAAATGACTTACTTCTTCGGCTGCTCAAGATCGACACCATTATGAGCATAGTTTAGACACAATTTGAACACTTAGAAAATCAAAGCAGAAAAGAATGCGAATGTGATTATTTTTGTATACTTTTCATCAGAAATCATGAAAGAAGGCTGTATACGTCGAAGAGACCTGTAGACACCGGAAGGTTTCAGACTGATTATACAATGGTAAGACAGCGACTTCGAAACGAGATTTTAAATTCTAAGACATTTCCAGGAGCAGATGTGGATTCTGTCCACAATTTATTGAATATAACTGTAGATTAAAACTAAAGAAATTGCAGAAAGATAGGAAATTAAGATGATGGGACCTGGATAAATTGAAAGAACCAAAGGTTGTTGAGAGTTTGGGAAGGAGCATTAGGGAACGCTTGACAACAGCAAGGGTAAGGAATACAGTAGAAGAAGAATGGGTAGCTATGACAGATGAAATTGTGAAGACATCAGAGGATCAAATAAGTACAAAGGCAAGGCCTAGTAGAAATCCTTGGGTAACAAAAGAGGTATAGAATTTAATCGATGAAAGGAGAAAATATAAAACTGCAGAAATGAAGCAGGCAAAGGGAATACAAACGTGTAAAAAATGAGATTGACTGGAAGTGGAAAATGGCTAAGCAGGGATTTCTAGCGGAGAAATGTAAGAATTTCGAAAAAAATATATCACTAGGGGAAAGATAGATACAACCTACAGGCATACAAAGGAGGCCTTTGGACAAAAGAGAACCACCTATGTGAATATTAAGAGCGCAGATGGAAAACCAAGCGTAAGCGAAGAAGGAACAGCTAAAAGTTTGAAGGAGTACATAGAGTCTATACAATGGTTATGTACTTGAGGGCAGTATTATAGAAATGGAATAGAACATGTATGAAGATGATACTGCTAAAAGAATTTGACAGGGCAGTGAAAGACGTAAGTCGAAACAAGACCCTGGGAGCAGCTGATATTCCGTTAGAACTACTGATAGGCATGGGAGAGCCATCCATGACAAAATTCTTCCATTTGGTGAACAAGAGCAGTGAGATAGGCGAAACACACTCAGTCTTCAACAAGAATATAATAATCCAGTTCCACAGAATGCAGGTGCTGACAGATGTGAACATTACCGAACTATTAGCTTAATAAGTAAAGGCTGCGAAGTACTAACACGAATTCTTTACAGAAGAATGGAAAAACTGGCAGAAGCGACCTCGGGGAAGATCAGTTTGGGTTCGGGAGAAACGTAGGACCACGAGAGGTATTACTGACACTAACACTTATCTTGGACGGCAGGTTATGAGAGGGCAAACCTACATTTATAGCATTTGTAGACTTAAAGAAAGCTTTTGGCAGTACTGACTGGAATACTCTCTTCAGTAATTCTGAGGGTAACAGGGGTAAAATGCAGGGAGCGAAAAGCTATTTACAATTTGTACAGAAATCAAAGGGCACTTTTAGAGTCAAGGGGCATGAAAATGTAACACTGGTCGAGAAAGGAGCGAGACAGGGTTTCAGCCTGTGCCCTACGTTATTCAGTCTGCACATTAAGCAGCAATGAAGGAGAGAAAAGAAAAATTTGAAACAGAAAATGAAGTCCAGAGAGAAGAAATAAAGACTTCAAGGTTTGCCGATGACACTGTAGTTCAGTCAGAGACAGCAAATGATTTGGAAGGGCAGTTGAACCCAATGGACAGAGCCTTGAAAGGAGGATATAAGATCAACAACAACAAAATCAAAACAAAGATAATGAAATGTAGTCGCATTAAATCAGAGAGAATTAGATTAGGAAATGAGACACTTAAAGTAGTAGAGGAGTTTTGCTATTTAAGAAGCAAAATAACTGATTATAGCCGAAGTAGGGAGGATATAAAATGTAGACTGGCAATGGAAAGCAAAGCGTTTCTGAAGAAGAGAAATTTGTTAACATGGAGTACAGAGTTAAGTGTCAGTAAGTCTTTTCTGAAAGTATTTGTATGGAATGTAGCCATGTACAGAACTGAAAAATGGACGATAAACAGTTTAGACAAGACGAGAATAGAATTTCCTGAAATATGGTGCTTCAAAAGGATGCTGAAGATTAGTTGGGTAGATCACGTAACTATTGCAAGTACTGAATAGAATTGGAGAGCAAAGAAATTTATGGTACAACCTGATTATAAGAAGGGATCAGTTGGTAGGACATATTCAGAGACATCAGGGATCACCAATTTAGTACTGGGGGAGTGTGGGGGTTAAAAATGCTAGAGGGAGACCAACAGATCTATCCAACAAGCAGATGCAGAAGGATGTAAGTCACAGCAGTTAGTCGGAAATGAAGAGGCTTGCACGGGATAGAGTGGCTTGAGGAACTGCATCAAACCATTTTCATTCCCTACCCATTTAAGTAGAGCGGGCTGTTGGAGTAATGACCACCTAACAAATCAGTGACTTTCTATCCAAATACCAGAGGACTTGGTAGTGGGTCAAAGAGAGTTCTAACTGGTAAATTTTGGAAGGTGTTTTAAGTCCTAGCATATGCCTTAAAACAAAAGGAAACCTGAGTAACTGTAGTGAGAGTTGTGGGAATGTGAGGTACCGCGTGGTTGTAATTAAAGTGCAGCTACTCACAAAGGTCCATTGAAGGCCATAATTATCGTATGGTAGGTAAATTTGGTAGATGTGCTAATGCATTAATGAGGAGCGATTTACGATGGAAAAAATTAGTTCCAGTTTTCGGTGCGAGGTGCAAATCTGACGCCATACACTGTTTGTACAACGCCATGAGATCCGCGCCGTCATTTGAGAAGCCGTAAAGTGTGTGAACAATATGGCTGTCGATAAGAGAGACCGTGTACTGTTATCGAAACTGTTTTATGTGAACAGCAGCAATTATGGTGCTGCATTGAGTGTGTCGCCGACGGGAAGGCCTGAGGAGAGACCCGATGTAATTAAATGGTGTGAAGAAGATGAGCTTGGCGTGATACTTGGAAGAGGAAGGCGTACTTTTCCCGTAGAAGTTATTGACGAGATAGCTGCTGCTGCTGCTGCTGTAACTGACCATGCAGCTTGTGACCCGGCTAGTGCTAGTGCTCGTGCAGTGTCACGAGAATTAGTCATCCCATGGTAAACACTACGGAAAGTTTTGCGGCCTTTTTTACACTTGTACTCGTACAAGATCCAGATGGTGCAGCAACTGAAATGTAATGATCCGCAGCAACGCTATGAATTTGCTTTTTGATTTCTGTCACGGATCGAACTTGATGGCTTGTGGGCTGGCAGTATTCTGTGGAGTGACGAGGCACATTTTACACTACAGCTGCAGCGACTACACGAACTGCGGAATTTGGGGTGCTGTTCAATAGCCTGTTGTGCACTAAGAGCCATTGTACTCGCCGTATGTGACTGTGTGGGACGGATTCACAAGCACTGTTGCTCTCGATCCGTTATTCTTTGAAGAATATACACACCCAGGTGCACCGTGACGTGTGTACGTTATCAAGACCTTGCACAGCATGTGATTCTTGTTTTGGAACAGCGTAACTGTGTGGAAACCATTGTTTTCATGCAATGTACGCAACATATGTCGCTTGCCCCGTCGAAGATCTGCTTAATGCAACCTCCCGCTGACGTGTTGCTCTGGAGGTCTTCCAGATGCAAGGCTCGTAAGACCACCCGATCTGAATCCAAGAGACATTAGGCTCTGTTGATATCTGAAACAACGTGTTTACCAGGGACATATTAGGTCTCTACCTGATCTGAAGGCCAGTATATAGGAACACGTTGCTCAAATTCCACCGAAACTGCTGTGAATAGCTATCCGTTTTACGGATGCAACAGCTAGTCGCTGTCTCTTGTAATCGTACTGAACTTGTAGAAGTGGAAGTAAATAATAAAATCAACATAATGTGTTTCTCACTTGTTTGACCTTTTCTGGCCACATATCGTTCCTGATCCATTGCATATGGAAACTTTTCTATACGTCCTTCATGCATTCGTAGCGCAGATTTGTACCTGGCGGCCGAAATTGGAACTATTTTTTTCCAGTGTAAATCGCATTAACGCATGAGAATATCCACCAAGTTTCGCTGTCGAACGATAATTACAGCCCACACTAGGCCCCTATGAGTAGCTGCTCTTTAATTACAGTCAACCGGTATTTTTAACCTTCTTCTGGGAAAATACTTACTAGGCAAATTATATAAAAGCCTAGCGGTTGTTATGGAGTATTTGCTTACGGGTAACCATAATAAAGTTAACGCAATATACCTGTTGTTGCTGTGGACCTCAGTCCTGAGACTGGTTAGAAGCAGCTCTCCATGCTACTCTATCCTGTGCAAGCTTCTTCATTTCCCAGTACCTACTACAACCTACATCCTTCTGAATCTGTTTAGTGTATTCATTTCTTGGTGTCCCTCTACGATTTTTACCCTCCACGCTGCCCTCTAATACTAAATTGGTGATCCCTTGATGCCTCAGAACGTGTCCTACCAACCGATCACTTCTTCTAGTCAAGTTGTGCCACAAACTCCTCTTCTCCCCAATCCTATTCAATACCTCCTCATTAATTATGTGATCTACCCATCTAATCTTCAGCATTCTTATGTAGCACCACATTTCGAAAGCTTATATTCTCTTCTTGTCCAAACTATTTATCGTCCATGTTTCACTTCCATACATGGCTACACTCCATACAAACACTTTTAGAATCGACTTCCTGACACTCAAATCTATACTGGATGTTAACAAATTTCTCTTCTTCAGAAAAGCTTTCCTTGCCATTGCCAGTCTATTTAATATCCTCTCTACTTCGACCATCATCAGTTATTTTGCTCCCCAAACAGCAAAACTCCTTTACTACTTTAGGTGTCTCATTTCCTGATCTAATTCCCTCAGCATCACCCGACTTAATTCGACTACATTCCATATCCTCGTTTTGCTTTTGTTGATGTTCATCTTATATCCTCCCTTCATGACACTGTCCATTCCGTTCAACTGCTCTTCCAAGTCCTTTGCTGTCTCTGACAGAATTACAATGTCATCGGCGAACCTCAAAGTTTTTATTTCTTCTCCATGGATTTTAACACCTACACCGAATTTTTCTCTTGTGTCCTTCACGGCTTGCTCAATATCTGGGAGAGGCTACAACCCTGTCTCATTCCCTTCCCAACCACTGCTTCCCTTTCATGCCCCTCGACTCTTATTACTGCCATCTGGTTTTTGTACAAATTGTAAATAGCCTTTCGCTCCCTGTATTTTACCCCTGCCACCTTCAGAATTTCAGAGAGTGTATTACAGTCAACATTGTAGAAAGCTTTCTCTAAGTCTACAAATGCTAGGTTTACCTTTCCTTAATCTATTTTCTAACATAAGTCGGAGGGTCAGTATTGCCTCACGTATTCCAATATACCTAAGCCTCCTAAAGAGCCTCTGAACCTGTATCTCACATCGGCCAGTAGAGTGCCAGAGAAGGTAAGGGCTGTAGAAAGGAGCTGCTTGTCTCCGCTATCACCGTCGCAGGCCCTTCTCCATCGATAGAGAGAGCAGAGCCAACAAACATTTGCATTCGCTCGCAGCTGTAATCTTTACGGTTGCGAAACTGCTTATCACTTGTCGTCAATGGAGTCATGACTTCCGTAAATTTCTAAAAGCTAAGTGACCAAGATTACTGGTTCTGAACTGCAGGTGTCGGCGGGTGCTGCATTTCCGGTTTTCTGATGAAATGAACTACATCCACAAGGCAGAAACCAAGTCTTTATAACCATGGTGCCATTAAATCTCGTTTCGATCTTTGTACCGGTATCTGACATCCCACAATTCACTGAGATGGTCTCCGCTGCAATAGAAGAGCCTGTGAGGTGTGATCGTGTAGCTCCAATGGTAGAGCCTTGTTTGTAACATGCAAGTGTCAGAATTTGATACCCATTTCAGTACTTTTTTAGCTTGTGAGACACCATCAATACAGTTTACCTTTCTAAGTAGAGTATAATGATTTTTTTAAACAGAATCTGTATTCAACAGCACATACAGATACAATCACTTTATGGCTACTCAGGTTATTACAATCATTTCTTGATAGAATCGGGACTGAATAGCTCATGGAAATACAATTGGTTTATGGCTGTTCGTGGTACATGAATGTATTTTCATGCACATGCAAATACAATTTATGGACTACCTATATATGGGGCTGATTCAAAAGTACCTGTACAAACTCCGTGGGTGTAATGCATCAAAAGCTATGTATGAAGTTGCTTTATTTCATAGTTATACTGTAGAGCAGGGACCACAGAGGCAACACAAACGAAACTGAATTAATTCCTCTCATTAAGCAACGACAAAAGGGAAATGAAAATAACACATCTACGTATTGTAAATTTACCGCATAACATGTTCAAAATTGTGCCCCTGCAGACAAAAGACAGAGGCGTGGTCAACTCCTTACCGCCCTCGGAATGTTGCATACTCCGTTGATCTCATTCTGCACAGCTCACAGCCATTTTCACTTCTCTGCTGTAGTTATCCTATGGTTTCGATTCCGACATCATACACGAGCTTCTTGAGACGGCCACAAAAGTCCAGGGAGTTAAGATCCGGAGATGTGGCGGGCCAAGCTACTAGGCCTGCGCAACCTATCCACTTGCCGGCATACGCAGCGTCGAGACACTCCCTTTCCTCCCGACTGAAATGTGCAGTTCCACTGTCATACATAAAAATATATCGGTTCGTGTTGCACGTGTGGAATCATGGAGTGACGACCCAACTCATGTTTCAAAAACTGTCGATGAACTCTGCCAGTCAGACCCTGTGGAATACCACGCGGTCCGAGTGACTGATTTTCCATTACACCACACTTCATATTCACTGCACAACGAGGTTGATATCCTCGTATGGTAATTACGCGAGGAGTTTCGTACGCCAACAAGTGCCCCACAGCACCACAGATTATAACAGGCCACGCCGAAGTCAAATAAAAGAATTTCGTACCAGAATCAACCGACCAGTGTAAGGGGTGTACAAAGCAACATCAGTCGATGTGCAGGCGAATATGATAGGCCAAAAGACTGTGATGTAATGCCTACCACAAACGACATTGTACCTCACAACTGGAAAATTGAGTAATTTCAGACAAAATTTTATTTAACGTTTTATTCTTCTTTTGATTCATGCATTACACCAGCGAAATGTGTACAGTTACTTTTGAATCACTCTGTGTACAGGCTAGTTGGAAGCAGTCTGAAAAGCTTGTAACGGTGTTGCCGGGCAGGTAGTGCTGAGGAATAATTATTAGGAAAACGATTCGATACGTTGCGCCGTTTCCGAGATAATTAACGTTGAAGTTAGCCAATCACACCTTTGCTCGGCGCAAATTTAAGCGGCCGGCCAGATACCATCCGTGTAGTTGTTCTCACGGCGTGGATGATAGCACATGAGACTGCTCATCCATCGAATCGAGTTTGATCCATTCCACCTTCCATTGGCCAATGTCTGAGTCGCCCTCCAATTAGGAAACCAATTGATGAACACGTTTCCCGACACCGTATCTCGCAACAGTTTGATTGGCTAATTGCAATGCTGCTTGCCTTGGAAACGGGATAACGTATACAGTTTTTTTTATTACCAATTATTTCTCAGCACCACCTATTCTGCAACATCTTGCAGACGATGTGGTGGATTTATATACCCGCGTAAAGAGAAATTAAGCTCATCACGTTACTTAACTAGTCACCGTCTAGCTGCAATACCTGCTTCTATACTTATCACGAAGTTCACGAGTTTACAAGAGAAGTAGATTAGAAAGACACGAATCTAACCTTGTGGTTTATTATGGACCGTTCGTCTGTTAAAACATTCGGTCTCAGACTTATTTTCAAGTCGTCTAGGCAAATACTAAGCTGGTTCTGCCTCAGGTCAAAAAGTATACATTCAGTTAAAATACAAGATATGCACCATTCGCAGGCAGATGCTGCAGGCGAATGCCATCCCTTAGGCTAACTGACGACTCTTGTGGTAGGAGGGACAGTCGCCTACTAAGTTATAATAAAAATAAATTTGACAAATCTTGAAAAACAGTGGAGTCTGTACAACGGGGTCAACGATAGCAAGGAGAGAAGCAGTCCATAGCTGCAGGACATCCTCTAATTAGTGTCTTAACTTCAATGGGGAGTTTCGCTACTGCTAGTACACACCTGTCTTGCGATTTCAGACAATTTAAACAACTAAATGAACCTGTCATCAAACTTTCTTAAAACTCTTGTACAACAATAAACAGTTTAACACGGATTTTCTACGGTAAGTCTGAGTTATAGCGAATGATTCGCACTGTCTTAATTTAGTCCCAACATCTCAACTGGCAGCTCTCTGCCCTGTCCTCTCTATGTCACAACAGTGCAGCGCAGTAATACCCAATTTTTCTTTCTCACTTTGCCGTCTATCTGACTGGTTTGATGCGGCCAGTCACAAGTTGGACTCTTCTGTGCCAGCCTCTTCATTTCAGAGTAGCACTTGCAACCTACAATCAATGGAGATGTCAGCATCCGAGAGAGGACTTGTGGTTGGACTCAAAGAAACCAGGTGGAGTAATCTACGAATCACTCGACCTTTGAATAGGAGGATATCACTATTCGGCTAAGTTGGCACGAATGGGTGAACAATGGGTGAACATAACGTCAAGAAGGAAGTGTGACGGTACAGCACATAAATGGACATTTGGAGAAAGGGAAAAGAAGTTTCTGCTACGAGACGTGTGAACCATACATTATCTAAAAACTAAGTACGTCTGCGCGATGTATAACAAATAATTAAGATTGTAAATTATTATTATACAAATACAAATTTCGATGTAATTAACAAAACACAGTATTTTTGTATAATCTATGTGTAACATAGGCCATGAAGATCAGAGACAGTGCTTTGATTGAACGAGCTCTGTCTCATGTTTTGTTTCGTCTAGAGGTAGCCGCCATTGTAGCGCTGGATAATATTTACTGTAAGTTTGGTTGTATTTTAGTAAAATATCCTTATAATTGCCGTTAGAAAGTGTGTATAATTGACTTAGTTGTAACCTCTCATGATCGCAACCATTAATTATATTAAGAAAATTTTTACAGAACTTCATAGTCCAGGGAGCTCATCTCCCCAAGCAGAATTTAGTCGGCCATCTCGCTGACTGTATTATTTAATTAAAATTTCATATCATAATATTAAATTTAAATGCGAGAGACTTCTCAATTTTGATCTTCCATTAATTTCAAAGTTAAAGACAGTAGTGACAAATTTCATTTACTAAAATCCACAGCACTGTATGTTTCATTTTGGCCGCCTAACGGCAGATGAGATAGTCTCCAGTTATGCCTTGCAAATAAGGAACCACAAATATTGAAAATCAGCATATTCAATAAGCTTCACAACATCTCAGTTAATCTTTGTGACATTAGCTACATAAATAACCAGTAGCCCCTGAGACCCATATTAATAATTACAGTTTGCGTAAGAACCGCATATTTTCTTTTCTAAATAGCAGCGCTCATGCAAACTATTCAGTAGAAGGCGGTTAGTCGCGCGTTGTGTTTAAAACATATTACATCGTACGTACTTTGGGGGGTACCCGTGGTCTAGGGGTAGCGTCTACGATTCATAATCAAAACGTCTTCGGTCCCGGGTTCGATCCCCGCCACTGCCTAAATTTTGATAAATAATCAGCATTGGTGGCCGAAAACTTCCGGCACAAGAAGTCAGCCTCATTCTGCAAACGGCCTTGTCCAAGAGGGCGGAGGAGCGGATAGAGGTTCAGGGCACTCTCTTGTCCTAGGGGTGGGAAATTGCCTCTAAAGGCGGAAGAATCAGCAATGATCAACGACATGAGGATGCAGAAGGCAATGGAAACCACTTCATTAAAGACACGTAACGTGTATCCACAGGACATGTGGCCTGTAATTGAAGAAGTGTCATGATGATCTCTCGATTGGCCAAAGATTCCGAAATAGTCACCGATTCGGATCTCCGGGAGGGGACTGCCAAGGGGGAGGTCACCATGAGAAAAAGATTGAATAATCTACGAAAGGATAACGTTCTACGAGTCGGGGCGTGGAATGTCAGAAGCTTGAACGTGGTAAGGAAACTAGGAAATCTGAAAAGGGAAATGCAAAGGCTCAATCTAGATATTGTAGGGGTCAGTGAAGTGAAGTGGAAGGAAGACAAGGATTTCTGGTCAGATGAGTATCGGGTAATATCAACAGCAGCAGAAAATGGTATAACAGGGGTACGATTCGTTATGAATAGGAAGGTAGGGCAGAGGGTGTGTTACTGTGAACAGTTCAATGACCGGGTTCTTCTAATCAGAATCGACAGCAGACCAACACCGACAACGATAGTTCAGGTATACATGCCGACGTCGCAAGCTGAATATGAACAGATAGAGAAAGTGTATGAGGATATTGAAAGGGTAATGTAGTATGTAAAGGAGGACGAAAATCTAATAGTCATGGGCGACTGGAATGCAGTTGTAGGGGAAGGAGTAGAAGAAAAGGTTACAGGAGAATATGGGCTCGGGACAAGGAATGAAAGAGGAGAAAGACTAATTGAGTTCTGTAACAAGTTTCAGCTAGTAATAGCGAATACCCTGTTCAAGAATCACAAGAGGAGGAGGTATACTTGGAAAAGGCCGGGAGATACGGGAAGATTTCAACTAGATTACATCATGGTCAGACAGAGATTCCGAAATCAGATACTGGCGTACCCAGGAGCAGATATAGACTCAGATCACAATATAGTAGTGTTGAAGAGTAGGCTGAAGTTCAAGACATCAGTAAAGAAGAATCAATATGCAAAGAAGTAGGATACGGAAGTACTAAGGTAAGGCGAGATGCGTTTGAAGTTCTCTAACGCTATAGATACAGCAATAAGGAATAGCGCAGTAGGCAGTACAGTTGAAGAGGAATGGAAATCACTAAAAACGGCCATTACAGAAGTTGGGAAGGAAAACGTAGGTACAAAGAAGGTAGCTGCGAAGAAACCATGGGTAACAGAAGAAATACTTCAGTTGATTGATGAAAGGAGGAAGTACAAACATGTTCCGGGAAAATCAGGAATACAGAAATACAAGTCGCTGAGGAATGAAATAAATAGGAAGTGCAGGGAAGGTAAGACGAAATGGCTGCAGGAAAAATGTGAAGACATCGAAAAAGATATGATTGTCGGAAGGACAGACTCAGCATACAGGAAAGTCAAAACAACCTTTGGTGACATTAAAAGCAACGGTGGTAACATTAAGAGTGCAACAGGAATTCCACTGTTAAATGCAGAGGAGAGAGCAGATAGGTGGAAAGAATACATTGAAAGCCTCTATGAGGGTGAAGATTTGTCTGATGTGATAGAAGAAGAAACAGGAGTCGATTTAGAAGAGATAGGGGATCCAGTATTAGAATCAGAATTTAAAAGAGCTTTGGAGGACTTACGATCAAATAAGGCAGAAGGGATAGATAACATTCCATCAGAATTTCTAAAATCATTGGGAGAAGTGGCAACAAAACGACTGTTCACGTTGGTGTGTAGAATATATGAGTCTGGCGATATACCATCTGACTTTGGGAAAAGCATCATCCACACAATTCCGAAGACGGAAAGAGCTGACAAGTGCGAGAATTATCGCACAATCAGCTTAACAGCTCATGCATCGAAGCTGTTTACAAGAATAATATACAGAAGAATGGAAAAGAAAATTGAGAATGCGGTAGGTGACGATCAGTTAGGCTTTAGGAAAAGTAAAGGGACGAGAGAGGCAATTCTGACGTTACGGCTAATAATGGAAGCAAGGCTAAAGAAAAATCAAGACACTTTCATAGGATTTGTCGACCTGGAAAAAGCGTTCCACAATATAAAATGGTGCAAGCTGTTCGAGATTCTGAAAAAAGTAGGGGTAAGCTATAGGGAGAGACGGCTCATATACAATATGTACAACAACCAAGAGGGAATAGTAAGAGTGGACGATCAAGAACGAAGTACTCGTATTAATAAGGGTGTAAGACAAGGCTGTAGCCTTTCACCCCTACACTTCAATCGGTACATCGAGGAAGCAATGATGGAATTAAAGAAAGGTTTAGGAGTGGAATTAAAATACAAGGTGAAAGGATATCAATGATACGATTCGCTGATGACATTGCTATCCTGAGTGAAAGTGAAGAAGAATTAAATGATCTGCTGAACGGAATGAACAGTCTAATGAGTACACAGTATGGTTTGAGAGTAAATCGGAGAAAGAAGAAGGTAATGAGAAGTAGTAGAAATGAGAACAGTGAGAAACTTAACATCAGGATTGATGGTCACGAAGTCAATGAAGTTAAAGAATTCTGCTACCTAGGCAGGAAAATAACCAATGACGGACGGAGCAAGGAGGACATCAAAAGCAGACTCGCTATGGCAAAAAAGGCATTTCTGGCCAAGAGAAGTCTACTAATATCAAATACCGGCCATAATTTTAGGAAGAAATTTCTAAGGATGTACGTCTGGAGTATAGCATTGTATGGTAGTGAATCATGAACTGTGGGAAAACCGGAACAGAAGAGAATCGAAGCATTTGAGATGTGGTGCTATAGACGAATGTTGAAAATTAGGTGGACTGATAAGGTAAGGAGTGAGGCGGTTCTACGCAGAATCGGAGAAGAAAGGAATATGTGGAAAACACTGATAAGGAGAAGGGACAGGATGATAGCACATCAGCTAACGCATCAGGGAATGACTTCCATGGTACTAGAGGGAGCTGTAGAGGGCAAAAACTGTAGAGGAAGACAGAGATTGGAATACGTCAAGCAAATAATTGAGGACGTACGTTGCACGTGCTACTCTGAGATGAAGAGGTTAGCACAGGAAAGGAATTCGTGGCGGGCCGCATCAAACCAGTCATTAGACTGACGACCAAAAAAAAAAAAAAAACTTTGGGGCAGCCGATGTCCGTGCGAGTGTAATCGCGGTATAAGTTAATTAAAAGTCTCGTGCTAGCCCACAATATTTAAAGCCACCCCAACCAAAATTATAAAATATAATTATAATAATAGAAATATATAAATATCCCCTGATAAGTACCACACTCACACACATATATCAACAGTTATACCGTGATAGAAACAATTGGCCCAGTCAAACGACAGAACGTAAAGAGCGCATAATCGATAGAGTGGTACTCTTAGCTATCATCAATCCAGCATACAACTAGCTCTTCAGTGACCACAAGGACCATTAATGCACTGCTCACCGACAGGGAGCCGAGCCCAAGGCGCCCCTTGCGTCGGCTACTGTTGCCTTCTGTATACCAACAAACACTTTTGCTGTGGTTTCCGTGACATTCTCCCTGAATGGAATAGAATTCTCTTCAGAAATGAGTCCCGCTTCGACGTAAGCCACAGTGATCAGCGAAAAAGTGTCTAGAGACGCCCAGGACAGAGGAGGGATACCACCCTGACCCTCGCCCGCCATTTTTTTTCATTCATTAGTGTTCTGACTGATTTTATACGGCTCAGTACGGATTCCTCTCCTGTACCATCTTCTTGATCTCGGAATAGCACTTGCAATTTACGTCATAAATTATTTGGTTTATGTATTCCAAACTCTGTCTTCCTTTGCAATTTTTACCCTCTACAGCTCCCTGTATACTCATACCACGGAAGTTATGCCCTGATGAGTTAGTAGAAGTGCTATCATTTTTTCCTTCTTCTTTTCTGTATTTTCCCTCTATTCCTTTTCTTGCCGATTCTGGAGAGAACCTCCTCATCTCGTGGCTAATCAGTCAATCTAATTTTCAAGATTTTTTTTGTGTCACCTCATCTCAAATGTTTCGATGCTCTTCTGTTCCGGTTTTCTCACAACCCATGCTTCACTACCATACAATTCCGTGCTCCAAAACTTCATTCTCAGAAATTTTTTCCTCCAAATACCAAATAGCAAACAATTTTTGCTCACCTGCTTTGATCCTATATATCATAAATGTGTAGCTTGTTCCATTCCGGAAATTAATTCATACTACAAGTTACTGGTAATGAAGGTAACGTCCCAATAAAGCTTTATATCGTGTTTCTTCTGGTTCTTCACCTTGAGACTTCAAACCGTATGGTAAATTTCGTGAAGTATTTCGCAAACGGCATTGACTTACAAGACGGGATAGGATCTGCTCACTGAACAACGAGTGTTTTGGCCACGTATATTGTACAGCCTTGGTGCAGAAACTAGGCGGTTTTCTGAGTCTGTTCAGGTAAATATGAAACTTATGCTCCATACGCGCTTTAGGAACACATTATGCGCGCCCGTAAACACAATGAAGAGTTCTAAATGATTTTCACACAGTCCTTGTTTTTGTTAAAGGTTAGTCTGTAGCGTCATTGTGAGCGTTCGACAAGAATCGAGTGGCATATCAAAACAAGTATGAAATTTGGACCCTGCAGTGTCGGTATAACGTCAAGAAGGCGATGCCTTCATGGTCCTGGAGGAAAGAGCGAAATGCTAATATGTTAAAAATCTAGATTCATCGAGTACGTCACGTACGTGGTGTACACAAGTAACTATCAATATGTTCGTTACACTGCGAAGAGCGGACAGAATCGCGTTTTGGACACCCGAGATACCTGAGAAAATTGTTGAGCCGTAACTTACCCCTCCGACGCCTTCGAAAAGAGAAGATTAAGTCTCAGTAGATGGGGACTTACGTTCCCGTAGGCTGAATCTTAATTAGGTTTCGGTGAAAGTTTTAGCTCTACAAAGTGCTCTTTACGCAGGGAAGAAATTTTCTTAAGTATAAAACGGTGCAGAGCGTACGTTTACATTTTCTTTGTCGCTTAAGCAGTTCTTGTGAGGAGGCCCGAGGGAAAGAACGTCACTGCGTTTTACAGGATAATAGTGTTTATTTGCCTTTAATTTCAGACCGCTGACAAGTATCTCTCACAGCAGATTGAAAACGGCAACGTACGCCTTCTGGAACTTATTAAAGACAGATGCGAGCAAACAAAGATTTAATAAGCCAGCGCTTGACGTCCTGTTGACAAGGAAATTAGGAATATCCTTGCTTTAGAGAGGAAACGGAGGAGACATAAAGATTTCACCTTAGTATTGTAAGATATGCTGGGAACAAAACTAAACGACGTGGTTGTAGCTATTATTATTATTATTATTATTATTATTATTATTATTACTATTACTATTTTATTTACTTTGTCGTTTCAGATCCCTGGACTACAATTGCTCAGTTGCCTTGCCTCCTTGAGTTCCTTTCTGCATTACCATATTTCTTCTTTCTGCTCATCTTCTGTGAATATCGTGTTTTTATTGCCTTTTCAATCGGATGAATCCGTCATTCCCATTATTTTTGCTGCGAACGCCTCTCTCTGTTCCCTTTATGTGTTTGACTGATCCCACACTTCCCTAGATCCTAACGTACTTCCTTCTCCCAATAGATTTGTGTCTTTGTGTTCTCCTGGTAAGACAGTATCATGCTTACAACATTTTCTGATTTATTTCTATAACAACAACAGAAATTCAATTTCTTTCCTTTATAGTGATTGTGATATTTTCAAAAGTTCCCATGCAATTCCTTGCTTGATCTCAAGTAAAATTTAAATTCATTCGCTGTCACTTTTTTCGGCCCATGATCTCGGTTAGGAATTTCTTCCTCTTTGTATCTATTTATGAGAGTCGCCTTCCGGTAATTCCCTCTGCTACATATAAACAATCTTATTCTTCTTTTCGTTTTTGTCTCGTGAGAACTACTTTAATTCGGATCAGCGTCGTTGCTTCTCCGTTCCCCAGTACTTTCGGCTTTTCGCGGATGATGCTGTAGTATACAGAGACGTTGCAGCATTAGAAAATTGTAACGAAATGCAGGAAGATCTGCAGCGGATAGGCACTTGGTGCAGGGAGTGGCAACTGACCCTTAACATAGACAAGTGTAATGTATTGCGAATACATAGAAAGAAGGATCCTTTATTGTATGATTATATGATAGCGGAACAAACACTGGTAGCAGTTACTTCTGTAAAATATCTGGGAGTATGCGTGCGGAATGATTTGAAGTGGAATGATCGTATAAAATTAATTGTTGGTAAGACGGGTACCAGGTTGAGATTCATTGGGAGACTCCTTAGAAAATGAAGTCCATCAACAAAGGAGGTGGCTTACAAAACACTCGTTCGACCCATACTTGAGTATTGCTCATCAGTGTGGGATCCGTACCAGATCGGGTTGTCGGAGGAGATAGAGAAGATCCAAAGAAGAGCGGCGCGTTTCGTCACAAGGTTATTTGGTAACCGTGATAGCGTTACGGAGATGTTTAGCAAACTCAAGTGGCAGACTCTGCAAGAGATGCGCCCTGCACCGCGGTGTAGCTTGCTCGCCAGGTTTCGAGAGGGTGCGTTTCTGGATGAGGTATCGAATATATTGCTTCCCCCTATTTATACCTCCCGAGGAGATCACGAATGTAAAGTTAGAGAGATTCGAGCGCACACGGAGGCTTTCAGACAGTCGTTCTTCCCGCGAACCATACGCGACTGGAACAGAAAAGGGAGGTAATGCCAGTGGAACGTAAAGTGCCCTCCGCCACACACGGTTCGGTGGCTTGCGGAGTATAAATGTAGATGTAGATGTAGATGTACCCTTTCATTCCCATTCATTCCCACTTTCATCACGCTGATGTTTTTGTCCTGGGAATAATTCTTCCTTGGTAACAAATATCAGCCTCAATTTCTTATTTCAAAATTAGCTTATTTTAAATCTGTTTCCTCGTGGTCTCGCGGTAGCGTTCTCGCTTCCCGAGCACGGGGTCCCGGGTTCGATTCCCGGCAGTGTCAGGGATTTTTCCTGCCTCGAGATGACTGGGTGTTGTTGTGTCGTCTTCATCATCATCATTCATCCCCATTACGGTCGGAGGAAGGCAACGGCAAACCACCTCCATTAGAACCTTGCCTAGTAAGGCGGTGCGGGTCTCCCGCATCGTTCCCCTACGTTCTGTAAAGAAGCATGGGACTTCATTTCCATTTTTTTTCCCTGGATACCCACTTGTTCCAAAACCATTTGTACCTCTTGGATTCAGGGTACTTTGATTCTCTCGTTCACATGAAACTGTATTATCTGGAGTCAACCATCTACAGCCCAAACTAAGGAGGTATCCAAAGAATATGTCCATTTTTCCTAATGGTGCCCGGAAACCTATCGGGGTCACAAGTCATGGTACACTGGTCTTTCGAATGGACTATCTCCTGTTCTTTGAAGTCCCAGAATCTCCCTGTGAATCCTTTTTTCCACACGTTCTAGCTTCTTAGGTATTTCTGTTCTTACAAGGCTCAGATCTGTTACTATTATTATTATTACTACGTACTAGCCAGCGTTCCTCGCTTACTTATTCATTCTAATCTTACACTAGATATCGAGAGGAATAAAACGTATCTACAGTTTGTAACGGACGTCCTACTCTAGCATTACTTTTCCCCAACAGAAGTTGTCGATATCAGTATTATTTTTCGTATTTTGGACAGGACAGGATTATCTCAGTACCTTTTATGAAGACTTTTATATATTTTATACACAGTATGTTATATTTCAAACTAAAATTTTTGAAAATAAATTACTTTATAAATTTTTTTTTCTCGATGTTATAATCGATAAGCGTACAGCTAAAATTATTTTGTTTTAGAAACTCTTGAAATTACGAATTATTGGCACACGAAATTTCTATTATTAATTACGCAATAGTGTACTGGTTACTATGTTTATTTCTGGATTCATTTGTGAAGTAGTAATCGAAAGTAATTATGTAACAGGAACTAGTATAATTTCATTTGTTGAGAAAAATTGTAAACCCTTTGGAAAACGGTTTTTTCTGCAGAGTGACAGAGTCTTAAGCATGCCTCTGATGTGATCAGACGTATATTTGTATTTTCTGCAAACAACGTAATTACGGCTTTGCTAATGTGAAAAATCAAAAGTCTGTATGATATATTAAAATGAGTAAAAATATATTTACGTAAGAACAAAAATTCTGCAACAGCGATCTTCAAATTTATTTAGATCACTCCAACTCTGAGGCCCTAAAATGTGGCATTTACAGCTTTAAGACTCACACCCCCAGACAAGAAGATTTGGAGCCAACCCTACATGAAAAGCTAAGTAAACTAGAAAGTTTATTGCAATCTTCGCTCCTGTCAAATCTTCATAAAAGACCAATGTGGACAATAGATGGATTTAGGATGGAGGCGGGAAATTAAAATTTCATATTAAAAGTCACCCCTTCATGCTCCCGAACCTGTCACTAAGGATGAATTACCCAAATAACACTTTTTCTAGGTAGTCATATATGTACCAAATTCAACTGAAATTGTTCCAATCGTTTCATACTTAGGCTGACATGTGCACCCCACCCCCATAACTAAGTAAGCTATTAATTTCCTATCCCCATAGAACTTTGTCATAAACATTGGGTCATACGTGTTCCAAATTAGATTGGAATTTCATACTGCATTTCAAAATTACGCTTGCACATCATTCTCTCCACAGTACCACCTTATTCCTAGGAAGGAGTGCTAGATGTGTCTTAGTCACAGAGCATTTGTTTTCACACTATAAGTCATACGAGACCAACTTCAGTTGAATCTAATTTAAATGTGCCAGTAGCATTGTTCATATCTCACTATTTCCTACCATCAGCCCCTGCCCCCTGAGTTGTCTGCGGCACTATCACGAATCAAGTCAAAAACTCTGGAAACTATGGATTATATACGAATAAAAGTAGTGTCCGATTATTTTTACATATCTCCACACCATCGGTAAGGGTATTAGGGACAAAGTTTTCCACGTAGTAAGTATCATATGTTGAAATCTGATCATCTATTTTCTGGGATACATTTATATGCCGCAGTTCCCCAGAGATACGGGTGCAAGAGGTGACTGAAAGCTCTTGTAGAGCTCTCTAAGACAAAAAAGGAAGGAAACCCCAACGCCACGAATGGAGATCCAAATTTGTCACAAACTGATGTTAACATAGGTCTACAAAATTTTTAACACTGGCGACTTATTGATGAATGTGTGAGGTTGCTGTGCAATTTCAAGGCGCAGCTGGCAAAGATAGTTAACAGGGTATATGTCGATACAAGGACATAAAGTCTTTGAGAACCTCGTTCCGTGAACTCAGCTGGACAGTAACTATACATCACAGATGGGAGCGTGAACATCAGCCGAGAGAGGATGTGCAGTTGGGCTCAAAGAAGCCGATTGCAGTAACCAGCGAATCTTTCACATTTGGATAGGAGTCACGCCACTATTCGACGATGCTGGTAAGACTGACAAACCATGGCCGGACACAAAGTCAAGAAGTAAACAGTCGACCTAGAGAGATGACAAAACTTTACGACTGAGTGATCGTGGGAGAGGCACTTAGAAACCTGGATTCATCATTAGCATCGATCAGATGTGCACCTGGTGCCGCAGTGACCACAAGGACCATTAGCAGGCTATTAAACAGAAAGTCAGATGAGCTCACGTCACCCCCTTCGCCGTTTACCGTCAATCTCTGTACACTAACAAGCCTGTTTGCAGTGCTCATCAGCTGGAACTGTCATCAGCGATGACTCCAATGACCAGCAAAAATGTATTTGGAGACTTTCTGGAGAGTGGTATGATACTAGCGTGGCATTCGCCTGCCATATGGCCCGAAAACGAAGAGTGACGGTCTACAGTGCCTTTTCGTTTCATGGCAGGATCGCTTTGGCTGTCATCTGCGGCACTCTTACAATGCAATGATATGTCTATGATATCCTGTTTTGTTGCCCTTCATGGCCAGCCAACCGCGAGTTACATTCCAGTAATATAATGCCAGCCAGCAGACTGTGAGAGTTTCTACTGCTTGTCGTTCCACTTACTAAACTTTACTATGACCAGCAAGGTTGTCACACCTCCTCCAGACTGAGAAGGTTTGAAGTATTACTGGCATGGATCCCCAATCAGCTCGGTACTTTGACGATCTAACGCGCCAATTGGATAGAATTTAGCACAATGTCACTCAGGAGCACAACGAAAAGTTCTGTGAATCAAGGCCTAACCGAATAACTGTCTTTATTAGGGCCAGAGTTAGGTCTACATATTAGCGATTTTTTCATTTTGTGGTCTGAATAAATTATCCAATTTTTTATGAATTTATAATCGTTTATTTGTCTGTACACGTACATAAAATCTGCTGATTTCCACCTCATTCAGATGATTCCTTCGTAAGTGTGTCGTCTTTCTTTTTCTTTTCTTCTCTTTCCTCTTAGAGTGTATTAGGGTAAGTTAGTAATCATCGAAAGGCACATTAAGCTTCAGGCTGGTACACAGAAAAAACCGAGTAGTGTGGAAAGGTGGTTGCCCTTTGTATCCCATCTGTGGCTAGATGTGGTCTCGTCCAACGTGGTTGCTTGAAACATGGAAGTTTGGTCATGCAGGGAGTTGGAGAAAGGCCCAGAGATGGGTTTGGAGTCCAACCCGCGTGGACCCCACGCTCCTCTGGTCTCCAAGGAAGCGAGCGAATACACTTTGCGAACGATGGCGAAAGTTGCCTAAGATTGCCGATTCTAATGACGGCCGCGTGAGCGCATACACACCGGCCACGCGGGTGGCACAGACGCGTAAAGGCTTGTCTGCAGCAACGCGGATTTCATGCACATGAGCTAATATGCACATACGTTGCGAATTTGCAGTGTATGCACGCCTGATGCTCTTCACTTAGCATCAGATCTGGTGACATTTATGCGAATGACTAATAATGAGTACAAATATAAACTCGTTATTCATGAGAAATAAAGATTATTCGAAACTTTATTCACATATACGAATAAAACCACATATTCGGCATCTGTGAATAAATAGTGTTAAGGGTAACAGATAAATTTGAAATCAAATTGTGTTTATTGCTTCCATTCTTTGTCATTTACTAAACGAATGTTGTTTTAAGAACAACCCTTTTTTGACGCATCTCACCAAAACTTTGTTTGATTTACAGAGATATACCGTTGTGACACTTCCTACGCAAGCTATGTACTTCTGAATTCGTCTTTAATCATGTCTTTTGTGTATGACTTTCAGCTCGCAATCTTCTTCAGCAAAAACTGAGAAATCATAAATTCCACTGTAATTTTCGGCAAATAAAACTTTCTTTTTACATCATAATGCCATTCGAAACTCGTGACCCCACTTCTCTCACATTTCTTTGGCTATAATGTAGGTATCTGAAGTTTGTTGTAAGCCTACATTGGTCATGGGTAGCAACAGTGTTTACCACTTGTTTTTAAATCGTGGGTAAGACTATGCTGCAATAATTGCAGTTGTTATAGAAAGGCGAGAAGGCTCTTTCAGTCGTTTCTTGACACCCTCACGATACGCAAGTTGTAAGTGCGCTGAAGTATTACTAGGCCTTTCTTATACTAGAATCCAATTTCTCTTGCGGGAATTTTGAACTCATAGCTCTACGTAACTACATAGACGGATGTAGGATCGAAAAACTATTACATACCCTAATGGCAAACCGACTCATAGTTAATCCTAAAACACTCTGAATGACCTTGGACGTCCAGCAGTATTTCATACATGATTTATGTGGTCTTAGACTAAAGATCTGGTAATGGTAAACTTTAGGAACCTCTGAGTTCTTGCTTCGTTCACTCATTTTGAAGCACTCCAACCACAAATTCCGCAGTTATATCAAGAAGACACTCATATCCAATAGTGTTACCAGTCAAAGACACTGAAGGTGCTAACGAGTGGGAGTTTTTGTCGGCTGCATTATCATTGTTGGCTGCTAACGTTTAGTTCTTGCACCATGTTAGCAGAGAGAGCAGAAGACATAATGCCGGTACAGTGGAAGGGATCCGAGTCGGTAGTGTAAGCGCTGTAAAGCACTTGGCAGGCCTTCTGCCAACAAAAAAAAAAAAGCGTGCATGGCAGTCCCTTCACTGGACCGCTGGGATTTCATGGCTTTGCACTGCCAGTCTTGAGCAAGCTGATACGTGGAGAACGCATGTTGCTGTCTTCAGTGTGTGTCGAAGCAGTCATACATAGCTATAATACTGAAACAATTTTCATGTTGACTTCGACAGGTTATAGCACCTGGGGGAATTTCCAGTCCTGGAAGGATGTACAATATGCCTTCAAATTTAGAATCGTGTCTTCCTGGCACACTATTTTGCTAAACTCAGCTTGCATTTATTATCGAAATTGCAAATTCTTATCGAACATTCATTGGGCGATGAAATATTCTCCGTTCTTCGTTTATTGGCAGAGTTCCAAAAACGTATTCTATAAATTGCCCAGTCCTAGACAAAAAAAGGTCATTTTATCGTTTTGTTAAACTCGTTTCTCCCATATGGCTGCATCAAATTTTCAGGTAGACCATATGCCTCGTGTCTCACAATGAAGCACGACATAAGGACTCCCTTGTTTGATATGGAGCTTTTCTCCGAAATTCTAAATTTTCACTAACGAGATTTTCATGCAAAATTGATTGCATAAAAGTAGATGAGGCAGTATATTTTCTGTCTGCTCCAACACTTATGTATGTGAACTTATAATCTGCAGTGAATGAAAAAACTGAAACATCGGAAAAATAATTTTCATAATTATAATGAAGTACGTTTATTACGAGAAAAAAGACATAACATATATCCCGTCCATTTCGTTTGGATGATTGGTCACGACTGACCATCAGATGGCTGGGCAGAACTGTGGCTGCCTAGTGTGTCATAGCCCAAACTGCTGAGGCTATCCACCTATAAGCATTTCTATGCTTCATTTTTTACACTGCAAATCAACTAAGGCTGTGCTCAACTTGAAGGATGGTTTCAGCACTGCAGTGCCTTCCTAGGCATGGCGGTGTGCCCTTGACTTCCTCCCTCCTCTGAACATGGACACAGCCAGTTGGAAGGCAATCTACATTTTAACACGTACTCCGTACTACGGCGTAACTTAACTTGGCATTATTGTCGTTGTTATAGGTGAAAGAAGCAACAATAACAGAGAATAACGTAGGACTAATCGGGGATCGAACCCTAAGCATGCGTTTTGTCGTCTGGAACTTAAGCTAATGAGCTACAAATGCACATTTTTAGGCAAAGCATTTATAAGTTATTTATGAAACAGGAACTGTGCTGACGCAAGGGACAAATGCTAACTCTGTTCAAGATATAATCAAAGAATACGTTGGCATTATATTACGTTATTCCTTATTAAATTGGCAGATTTTATCGGTGAATAAAGTTATAATACCTATCTTTTTTCACCACAACAACTTATACTTCCTTTCACTTCTTGTTCAAATTAATGATATAACTAATCCTACTAGTTGATTTGCTAAATTCACTCATGAAAGCTTACAGTCTAGCTCGATTGAAGTTTTTTGATAAATATAAAGAAAGCTGATAATTATAGTCTGTTGTAACACTCGTGAATATAAATCTTTTTAAATTTGTTTTGTTCAAAATATGTCTAAATGTTAATATGAGTTTAACAGCTCACTAAAAGCCAGCATTAATTCATCAGATATTATTCTATGGAAATATACAGCTTCACAACTGAAAGAATGGCCCCTGATAACATTCAATATTCGCTTATCACTTAAATTTTCGTTATACTGTCGTAATACTTGGTTAACCTCAGGTGTATAGCACACACCTTCTCTAAGGGAAACACGAAAAATCGCCAGTTAAAAATAAATTCTAGTTCTAAATGCATTTGAACGCTTTCCAAGCTCATTACTGCCGCTACTTTGTGCCGAAGCTGAATGGGAAGAGTCTATATTTCGTTACCCGCGTGGCAAGGGCACGCGGCTGTTGCCCATCACTATACGAGTGAGCGGCACGTGATGCTGCGTGAGTCAACTGCTAGCCACGTGCTCCCAGCGTGCATGCTTAGCGACAGATACAGATGAACGTTGCTCACATGGATTCGCCATGTCGGTGCAGTCCTCTTGTTAGGAATGACTCTATAGATATGGGCCATGTACTGCCTCTTAAATCCTACACAGGATATCAAGAGAAACGGAAGAATCTTGATTGAGAGAATTATATGCAGATAGGAGGATGTGAGTGATCTAAGGTGGAAAAAAGAGTACCAGGGGAAATGTGAAATTGTGGTGGAATAAGTAGTGAAATTCAGAAGCACAAATTAGAAGCCTGGAGTATAATGGAATGTGTCTCATCATAGTAACGCATGTGCATTGCGGACCACCTGCATCACCATATGAATGGTGTGTTCCTAAGGGCAATGACATCGTCCAACATGATAACTCTCCATGTCACAAAGCCTGAAACATGGTATAGTTGTTTCCGTTGATATTCTTTTAACGAAATTCACTTGATCTGAACCTGATGGAAAATATCTGGGACACTTTCTGGCGCTAGATCCACGTCCATGAACTAGCAATTCACAATTCATGGGAAGGAAGTTACTGGAAACCTGCTAAGTACCTGTCAACAGCTGCCACGCCGAATCGGTACTGTATGGAATTGCAACGGCAGAAGAACACGATATTAAGGATGTGCTCATAATTTGATTTTGAACCTCCCCCTTCCTAATCGGCCTACTGGACTGTGATTTAACTGACCGTGATCGCGTGTGCCTAATGAAATTTTACAGTGCGTAAGGCTCTAGTCACGGAAAGAAAATAACATCGGTTAGTTGGAGGAAAGTGTACAACAGACCCATCTGACGGAAGAATCTATTCTGAACCTAATCTAACTACTTTTGAAATGGGTGAGATATAGTGCAATCGCTCACGAACCACACAGTAGGGAAGGGATACCACTTAATATTTAATACACACAAATACTGATAATACAAAAAAAATACTGATTAGCTAATGAGGGGATAATTAAATGGTTGCCAGCGCGCTAGGGCAATGAATCTCCAGAACCTTAACAAAGGTAATAGCAATGAAATTTAACCATATAATCACTGGCGTAGCAACAGAAGGGTGTCACTTTTCCAGAACACAACACTTCACGAGAAAGTAACTGAATATGAAGGCAGTTACTGATTCTGAAATACTAAATTTTTAAAGTAAAAGTAGTTGAAGTTACTGATTAAATAAATGTAACTAAAATATCGTTATGCAAAAAATTTACTTTCACTAACCTTTTGTAACGTAATGCAAAATTTAGTCAAAGGCAATGAATTTACTTTTGGTTACTGAAAGATCGAATTGAATTCACTTTAAGTAAATGAGCAAATGATTTTTCTTTTATTATACCGAAATAAAATACTTAAAAAGCCAGCAGAAGTCACTCGCTAAGCTAAATGCAGAGTACCTGAAATTGCGCACTTAATTTGTGTTGCAATCTGGGTTCGCAGGACTCAGCGGATCAGGTTGTGGAAAGGGGGCCAAGGTCAATTACTGTTAGTTACACTCCTGGAAATGGAAAAAAGAACACATTGACACCGGTGTGTCAGACCCACCATACTTGCTCCGGACACTGCGAGAGGGCTGTACAAGCAATGATCACACGCACGGCACAGCGGACACACCAGGAACCGCGGTGTTGGCCGTCGAATGGCGCTAGCTGCGCAGCATTTGTGCACCGCCGCCGTCAGTGTCAGCCAGTTTGCCGTGGCATACGGAGCTCCATCGCAGTCTTTAACACTCGTAGCATGCCGCGACAGCGTGGACGTGAACCGTATGTGCAGTTGACGGACTTTGAGCGAGGGCGTATAGTGGGCATGCGGGAGGCCGGGTGGACGTACCGCCGAATTGCTCAACACGTGGGGCGTGAGGTCTCCACAGTACATCGATGTTGTCGCCATTGGTCGGCGGAAGGTGCACGTGCCCGTCGACCTGGGACCGGACCGCAGCGACGCACGGATGCACGCCAAGACCGTAGGATCCTACGCAGTGCCGTAGCGGACCGCACCGCCACTTCCCAGCAAATTAGGGACACTGTTGCTCCTGGGGTATCGGCGAGGACCATTCGCAACCGTCTCCATGAAGCTGGGCTACGGTCCCGCACACCGTTAGGCCGTCTTCCGCTCACGCCCCAACATCGTGCAGCCCGCCTCCAGTGGTGTCGCGACAGGCGTGAATGGAGGGACGAATGGAGACGTGTCGTCTTCAGCGGTGAGAGTCGCTTCGGCCTTGGTGCCAATGAGGGTCGTATGCGTGTTTGGCGCCGTGCAGGTGAGCGCCACAATCAGGACTGCATACGACCGAGGCACACAGGGCCAACACCCGGCATCATGGTGTGGGGAGCGATCTCCTACACTGGCCGTACACCACTGGTGATCGTCGAGGGGACATTGAATAGTGCACGGTACATCCAAACCGTCATCGAACCCATCGTTCTACCATTCCTAGACCGGCAAGGGAACGTGCTGTTCCAACAGGACAATGCACGTCCGCATGTATCCCGTGCCACCCAACGTGCTCTAGAAGGTGTAAGTCAACTACCCTGGCCAGCAAGATCTCCGGATCTGTCCCCCATTGAGCATGTTTGGGACTGGATGAAGCGTCGTCTCACGCGGTCTGCACGTCCAGCACGAACGCTGGTCCAGCTGAGGCGCCAGGTGGGAATGGCATGGCAAGCCGTTCCACAGGACTACATCCAGCATCTCTACGATCGTCTCCATGGGAGAATAGCAGCCTGCATTGCTGCGAAAGGTGGATATACACTGTACTAGTGCCGACATTGTGCATGCTCTGTTGCCTGTGTCTATGTGCCTGTGGTTCTGTCAGTGTGATCATGTGATGTATCTGACCCCAGGAATGTGTCAATAAAGTTTCCCCTTCCTAGGACAATGAATTCACGGTGTTCTTATTTCAATTTCCAGGAGTGTATATAAGAACACACACAACTTCATTGCTCAAAGCAATGCACAGTTTTCTCATTAAAGCAACAAAGATCAATTCATGGCTGAGGGCCTAAGTAACTTCTCCAGAATATGTTTAAATGATTGCTTTCAAAACACCAGGATTTAGGGTAAAGCCTGAAGGCCTTACTTAAGCAAAATCGTAATATCTTCTTGCCTAAAGGCCGAAATAATATTTCAGATCAGCAGAGGAAATTCTTTAAAAGCCATGCATTTACAAAGCCCGGCTAAAGGCCATATTAAGGAAAGTTCAGGTTAATTCTTCGGCTGAAAGCCCAATAACAAAATTTCCTTTACATAATAAAAGGGAGGCCTTAAAGATAAGCTTTCACACAGTACAACAGAAAAACATGTTAAGAAAACTTGAAGTATCTTGTCGGCTTATGGCCCAAACAATTACTCAAGAATAATTAAAGACAACCTTAAGATAAACATCCACAGAACACGGCTGAAGGCCGTTTGAAGAATCCAAGATAATTAAAGAGAAACCTTACAGACAAAGATTTACATATTAAAGCCACAGAATTAGGAACAAATGCGCCGAAGGAAACAAGAATTTTAAATGAAACACGACTGAAGTCCTAACCTTAAAATAGTTGTCATGAGGTTCGGCTGAAGGCCATATACTAAACACAAACAGACAACATTAATACACGGTTGAAGGCCTGGCACGGTACCTGCGACCAAATAAAATGACAGTCACATACAACAAACAGTGATGCTCAAAAGTGTTCCAAGGGTCGGTCTGGGGAGGAAACTCCAACAACCGTTTAGGTGAGACCGGCGGCCAAGCGTAACACTAATCAATCGGGTCGCAGGACGACCTAGGGACGGCTGAAGAACCAACCAACTACCTAATCACTTCCCTCTGTCCCAACCGACCAACTGCCTACTCCAGTACGCAGACAGCATTTATCTGCTCAGTGAAAATCACACGGTTCCACGTAAACACACTTGCGCAAGAACTCGAAGAATCGCAAAAGTAATCACTGTGGAACCACAAGGTCGAATCAATTCGACACACAGAGTTTCCACAAGCTGTCGGCGACCAAATAAACGTCTTCCGTTGAGACGACCAACCGAACGACCAACCGAACGACCAACCCAGGTCGTTCCCACTCAAGTTACGTGTGTCGGCAACGGTGGGCCGAGTCTTTGCTATCCGGACCTCACTGTACCTCCAACCCGACTCAACCCCATGTCCGTTCGGAATTCTGAGACACGGAGACCCGGGCATCCGGGCACACTGGCTCGGACCCAACCATACAGAGATAACTCTTGTCCATTGGCCAAGCCATCTCTGCACAAGGTGGGAACCGACCCACGTCCCGCAAGATGACCAATTGACGAGGCCCAGAAGCCGTCAAAAGACCAAATACACGCCGCGCAATTAGACGACCAACCGAACGACTAACCAACGGTCGTCCCGCTCCAATTTCCTTCCGTCGGACAGTTCATGTGTGTCGCCAGCGGTCGGCGAGCACTGGCTGTCCGCGCCTCACTGGCGCTACGTCTCCGACTGAACTTCAGTGCTGCTGCGTCTCCCTGAACTCTTGACAGACGACGACCCGGAAATACTAACGGTCGCTCCAGAGATGGTACGACACAGCACTTATCGATGAGCGCTGCTGCTGCCACTCACGGGCAGGTAAGGCAGGAATTAGTGACGCCAGTAAATGGAATAAGAAAACGAGCCGGCAGTACGGTAAGAGAAGATGACAAACAATAAACGGAATGAACACGAGCCGCGCACTGTTCACCTTTAGTTACTGGTTTTTCCAGTGGAATTTTACGTTACTTTACGTGAATGAGGATAATACTCAAAACTGCACATTCGTTAAGCCTGTGTTACGCAATACAAGAATAAGCAGTTACTGAGTCACAAAATTTAGACAAACTGGTCAGTATCAAATAAACAAAACTGGCAGCAAATTGTGAATTAGTTTCCAAATTTTTACGACGCTCGGTGATTGCATGGAGAAAAAGGTAATAATGTCTCAGGACGATGAAAATACAGGTGCCCTGCAAGTTTTTACTATTGCAGATAGCTATTCATGTTAGCCGTACTTTGTGAAAAAAATGCTACTGGGTAATGCCTCTACAAGGTTAGTTATATTATGTCACTTAACATTCTAAAGATGGTGTAGCTGTGCGGACGACGAAGAATGTAACCGACGACAATGCTGAGCTGCCCTGTTACTGCTCTTACTATTTGATAACCTCGAGTCATCTCCAGAGCCACGAATAATTATGGGACAGGTAATAGTTGGAATTGCAGCTTCCTCCACCTGTACACTCCTGTCGTGCTATCAATACTCGCGGGTTAACGAATTGGGCGCTTCTACACTGGCGCGATCGTAGTTGCACACCGCGTCTGCCAGCACGCCCAATAAACACTTCCGCATTGTTTCATCACTCAAGCTGCTCTGCTTCCTCTGTGCTCTCAGCCCGGCGGAGACTCTCGATAAGCAAAGATAAACAACGGCACAGCTACTGCCATTTCGTCGTTGCTATTCGCACATTAAAGTTTGTTCCCTTGATTATTACCCAGCAATCCACAATATATACATTATAATTACAATATACACTCCTGGAAATTGAAATAAGAACACCGTGAATTCATTGTCCTAGGAAGGGGAAACTTTATTGACACATTCCTGGGGTCAGATACATCACATGATCACACTGACAGAACCACAGGCACATAGACACAGGCAACAAAGCATGCACAATGTCGGCACTAGTACAGTGTATATCCACCTTTCGCAGCAATGCAGGCTGCTATTCTCCCATGGAGACGATCTTAGAGATGCTGGATGTAGTCCTGTGGAACGGCTTGCC
Source organism: Schistocerca piceifrons (assembly GCF_021461385.2). NCBI lineage: Eukaryota > Metazoa > Arthropoda > Insecta > Orthoptera > Acrididae > Schistocerca > Schistocerca piceifrons. The sequence continues at coordinate 172,056,108 of NC_060139.1, forward strand.
ATGCCATTCCCACCTGGCGCCTCAGTTGGACCAGCGATCGTGCTGGACGTGCAGACCGCGTGAGACGACGCTTCATCCAGTCCCAAACATGCTCAATGGGGGACAGATCCGGAGATCTTGCTGGCCAGGGTAGTTGACTTACACCTTCTAGAGCACGTTGGGTGGCACGGGATACATGCGGACGTGCATTGTCCTGTTGGAACAGCACGTTCCCTTGCCGGTCTAGGAATGGTAGAACGATGGGTTCGATGACGGTTTGGATGTACCGTGCACTATTCAGTGTCCCCTCGACGATCACCAGTGGTGTACGGCCAGTGTAGGAGATCGCTCCCCACACCATGATGCCGGGTGTTGGCCCTGTGTGCCTCGGTCGTATGCAGTCCTGATTGTGGCGCTCACCTGCACGGCGCCAAACACGCATACGACCGTCATTGGCACCAAGGCCGAAGCGACTCTCATCGCTGAAGACGACACGTCTCCATTCGTCCCTCCATTCACGCCGGTCGCGACACCACTGGAGGCGGGCTGCACGATGTTGCGGCGTGAGCGGAAGACGGCCTAACGGTGTGCGGGACCGTAGCCCAGCTTCATGGAGACGGTTGCGAATGGTCCTCGCCGATACCCCAGGAGCAACAGTGTCTCTAATTTGCTGGGAAGTGGCGGTGCGGTCCCCTACGGCACTGCGTAGGATCCTACGGTCTTGGCGTGCATCCGTGCGTCGCTGCGGTCCGGTCCCAGGTCGACGGGCACGTGCACCTTCCGCCGACCACTGGCGACAACATCGATGCACTGTGGAGACCTCACGCCCCACGTGTTGAGCAATTCGGTGGTACGTCCACCCGGCCTCCCGCACGCCCACTATACGCCCTCGCTCAAAGTCCGTCAACTGCACATATGGTTCACGTCCACGCTGTCGCGGCATGCTACGAGTGTTAAAGACTGCGATGGAGCTCCGTATGCCACGGCAAACTGGCTGACACTGACGGCGGCGGTGCACAAATGCTGCGCAGCTAGCGCCATTCGACGGCCAACACCGCGGTTCCTGGTGTGTCCGCTGTGCCGTGCGTGTGATCATTGCTTGTACAGCCCTCTCGCAGTGTCCGGAGCAAGTATGGTGGGTCTGACACACCGGTGTCAATGTGTTCTTTTTTCCATTTCCAGGAGTGTATTATGTACAGTCAGAAATAAATACAGTAATAAGCCACAACATGTTAACTAGAGTTTCTGTAATAAAGCTTACTTATTCATAGCCAGAAGTACAGCACAAGTTATCAACGGATAGTAAATGACGCTAAATTTTGGATAGAACAGAAGGTATTTTGCCTGCATTTTCGGTGTTACATGTGCCCCACATTCTATGAGTTTTTTCCTGAAAGGAAACAGAGTCAGGGAATGTCCAACGAAATACAAAAGGAAACGCAGATGAGGTAAATGCGTTCAGTTTTGTCTGCATAGTTTTTGTTAATCATTCACTAAACTTGTCATTAATTATCATAATTATGTGGGGGCACGTAATTAGCATGACAATGCTGTGTCATTATAATTCACACCATCATAGTACACCGTAATATGTGCTGAACAAAAGAATTACATCTTTCAAAATGTCATCACTTTTGAAAGGAAATTTCATGTCAGTACTGTACAAGGAAACGTAAGCAATGTAGTTAAATGTGTACAAACAGCGACTAAATGGATAAGAAACATGGCAAGAAATCACTAGTTATAATGTTTACTTTAAACAGTTTTTCATAAATATCATAACTATTAACAGATTTCATTTCTCATTATGAAAGTTTACGTGTTTCAAGCAAGTGTCGAGATAAACCTTAAATGTTTACAACAAAGCTTTACGCTGGTTGTACTGAAATGACAAAAGACAAACTGGTATTTGCAGACGACGCCGCTGCGTCCTAAGAGCCCGCAGCGGCTGAGTCCAGACGTGGCATTGTGGCGGGGGACCACAGGGGACGCTGTATCTCTCTGTTCGTGCAGTGGCATTGCAGAAAGACCACCTTCCTCTCCTTGTTTGAAAACTCTCTCCCTAGTAATCTCAAGTCCTAACATTTCTGTCACAGTGGATAACTCAACTCTGTCTTTATTCATACAGACATGAAACTTATACATTGTCTGAGTGCATCGGTATTCACATAAAGTAATACATGGTATAAAAGAATTTTCACAACATATTATTTACAAAATTAAACGTGATACATATACCAAAACGACATTTATAGCATTGCTCATGGCTTGGGTTTTCCTTTCATATCAGTTCCTTTCATAACATCTACTCTGTAAGCCAAATTTCTCGTTATATTTTTTGCAATTCTTTGATGACCATCTGGTCCAAGAACAATTTGAAATAAATTTTGAGAATTACAGTAATAATTAAGATTTTTGTTGGAAATTCTTTCCCAGATTAATCATTTCTTAACTCACACAATTTCAAGACAATCATGTAACGTACAAATAACAGATTGCCAGATTTAGAAAAATCTAAACAGTACTCGTTAGTATGAGGAATGCTGACAATTTTAAACGGTACATTAAAAATGAATTTAAATTTTGAAACTTCTTTATCAGTCTCGCTTGATTTCTCGTTCGCTTTAAAGAGAATGAGGTCACCAACCGCAAATTTAGCAAACCGTGCTTCCGCGTCAAGACACCATATTCGGGCCTCGGCTTTCTTTTTCGTTACCTCTCGTAAACGTTCTTTCTTCATCTGAATGTCGATACTAACTCACGGGGAGAAATCACTTGTCTCTTCCACCAATCTCTTAGACTTACGGTGTAATCGAATTTCCTCTGGAGTGAATCCTGTAGATTCGTGCGCCGGAGTGTTCATAATCCTCTCAAAATCGTTTATATATTTGCCCTACACCCTGTGATTGTGGTGGCAATACGTTCCCATATTTCTGGCTGAACCAATCCAATCACGTCAGTTCACAATGTGAATAGATTGGTATTGGCTACTCACATCAGCAACTGTTTCATTAAAACTCACACTAATATCGATCTTATCTTTTGAAATGAACATTATTGTTTTATTGTTGTAAGCAATCACACTGTGCCAGAATGAGATTTTCACTCTACAGGGGAGTGTGCGCTGATATGAAACTTCCTGGCAGATTAATACTGTGTGCCAGACCGAGACTCGAACTCGGGACCTTTGCCTTTCGCGGGCAAGTGCTCTACCAACTGAGCTACCCAAGCACGACTCACGCCCCGTCCTCACAGCTTTACTTCTGCCAGTACCCCGTCTCCTACCTTCCAAACTTTACAGAAGCTCTCCTGCGAAACCTGCAGAACTGGGTGCTTAGGTAGCTCAGTTCATAGAGCACTTGCCCGCGAAAGGCAAAGTTCCCGACTTCGAGTCTCGGACCGGCACACAGTTTTAATCTGCCAGGCAGTTTCAATTACTCTGTGGTCTTTCAATAACCAATCGAATCCATTTATCATCTCAAATCTGGCATGACGATGAATTCACGTTCAAATTGTTCCTCTTGAATTTCGAAACAGACAAATATTTGATAGGATATAGGTTTACTACCCTTATTTTATCTGCTATTAGGGCATTACTACTAATCCTTGTCTTCCCTTTAACAAATCCAAAAATCTTTCCGGGCTTAGCACTTAGGTCTGCCCCGATATCTATTAAAACGTGCGTTTGTAGTCCGTTTTTATCAACGGACGCTGCAATTTGTCTACAGTTATCTGTATCTAGTTCTTGGTTTTTCCCATAACAAGCCCTCATCCACATCAAGGTCACTCCAGAAAAAATGGTTCAAGTGGCTCTGAGCACTATGGGACTTAACTTCTGAGGTCTTCAGTCCCCTAGAACTTAGAACTACTTAAACCTAACTAACCTAAGGACATCACACACATCCATGCCCGAGGCAGGATTCGAACCTGCGACAGTAGCGATCGCGCGGTTGCAGACTGTAACGCCTAGAACCGCCCGGCCACTCTGGCCGGCCATCATTCCAGAAAATCCCGTCCAGCTCTGATACGAATAGCAGTTTACCTGGTGGTTTTTAAAATTCTCTGTTTTTGGATATTCCTAATTTCTATCTGCCTACTCTACGGTTGTTGAAGCGTTATGACCCCAACACTGTAAGCTTTTTATCAATTTGTTCGATCAACGAACCTTGTATTACTAACAATTCGTTAACTGTCAAGTCAGGTAAATTTTCTTCTGAGAAATGGATATCATCTTCCAAATTTCTTGGAGAAATGTGCTCTGTTTCTGCTTCTAATTCTTCTCCCGAGCTTACGGAACCCATATCAGTCTCGTCTGACCGTATGACGTCAGCCTTAACCTCGTAGATCTTATAATCTACATAGCTTTCAATTAGTCGTATCCGGTCATCATGGGCAAACTCGACTTTCCCCAATTCAAAAATATCACCCCGCTTTTATTTAGGACCAGCGTTGTTGGATTTGGTTAAAACAACAGTACTACAACATTTGGACAAGCCTGCCTCTTCGGTACAGAGCTTTCCGTTTCTTCATAAACGCCAATTTCGTGCGGATTGAGAAGCGTCAAATACTGTCCGCTCTCCCAATTAGCACACCTCTCATACAATCCTCTGTAATTCTACATTTTGACGTATATCCGACCGAACTGACCTAGCCACACCTCGCGTTCCGCGTTGCCCTGCGCGGTGACGGAAGTTTTATCCGATATCGGCTTCTTTAATTCCGCCGGCGAATCACACTGCACTAGAGCCTGCGGTACCGTTGTTTTAACAGCGACCTCCTCTTCCTTGTTGACAGGTACTCCATTTTCATGGTTATTACGGACAGTGATCGCTTTGTCGACTGCCGTTTCAATTGATACTGCCGAGGCGTTAATCGCTCTGTCTTCTTGCACATTCTCCCATCACCGATTCATCCATTCGGGTCTATCACAGTGACTTTGCCTAGGCTTTCTTCTGGGCCGACAAGGTCTTCACATCCGGTGGGCCCCAAACCGGCACAGTTAATTATAATTACAGTCAATATGATTACAATCAATCAAATGCAGTCAGAAATAAACATACTGTTACATCCATTACATGTGAACTACAGCTTCTGTAACAAAGCTTACATATCCAGAATCTGAAGTACAGTGCAAGCTATCAACGGATACCAAACGTCCAAAAATTTTCGATGGTATATCATCTTCATTTTCGGTGTTACAATTTATTTGTCACATCAGTGTATGCTGATCCCATGTGCAGTACGTTTTCCAGATATCCGGCAATCCGTATGTAGGAGACTAAGAAAGTTCGTCCCAGTTCTATATGATTTTGCTGTATTACACAGTATGCTGTAGTAACTGTATGGTCATGGTTGCCCGCCTTTGATGGGCAGCTGTTAACAATTCTGCCCCCCCCCTCCCCGTGCATTCCTGATGAAATGTTCCTGTATAATAAAGATACAGATATCTGTCAGAAATCGGTTCATCGGTTCCGCAATACACAACTGCTCCAGCTCACGACATCACACAACCAAGCATGGAGAATGGTTGTTACCCCATATCCTGCTTGTGTTCCCTATTTGTGTTTCCTCACTTTGCATCCAGATTTAGCAACAGGGGCCTCAAGAGGACATTGCGTCTCCAGCGGACAATTTCTTGCAACAAACTATGCTGATGGAGCAGTTCCGTGACAATTTCGTCAACCATCTTTCGTTATTACCTGATTCCTTAACATACGTTCTATCATCCAGTCCCTTCCTGTTGTCAGTGTTGCCCACTAGTTTCCTTCTTCCCTAATTCTGCTAAGAACCCCCCCCCCCCCCTTCATCCTTATCTGTTTAGTCCATCTGTTAGTCAATATTTTACTCTAGCAACACATCTCAAACTCTTCGATTCCCCTTTGTCCTGGTTTTCCAACCGTCCATGACTGACTACCATACAATGCTGTGCATAAACACACATTTTCAGAAATTTCTCCCCAAATTAAGGCCTATGTTTGATTCTTGCCCAGAAATGTCCTCTTTGGCTGTGCTAGTCTTCTTTTTATGTCACCGAGCGAGGTGGCGAAGTGGTTAGCACAATGGACTCGCATTCGGGAGGGCGACGGTTCAAACGCGTGTCCGGCCATCCTAATTTAGGTTTCCCGTTATTTCCCTAAATGCCGGGAATGCTCTTTTGAAAGGGCACTGTCAATTTCCTTCTCCATCCTTCCCATATCCGATGGTACCGATGATCTCGCTGTTTGGAAGGTAGGAGACGAGGTACTGGCAGAATTGAAGCTGTGAGGACGGGGCGTGAGTCGTGCTTGGGTGGCTCAGTTGGTAGAGCACTTCCCCGCTGAAGGCAAAGGTCCCGAGTTTGAGTCTCGGTCCGGCACAGAGTTTTAATCTGTCAGGAAGTTTCACATCAGCGCACACTCCGCTACAGAGTGAAAATCTCATTCTGGAAACATCCCCTAGGCTGTGGCTAAGCCATGTCTCCGCAATATCCTTTCTTCCAGGAGTGCTAGTCCTGCAGGGTTCGCAGAAGAGCTTCTGTGAAGTTTGGAAGGTAGGAGACGAAGTACTGACAGAATTGAAGCTGTGAGGACGGAGCGTGAGTCGTGCTTGGGTGGCTAAGTTGGTAGAGCACTTGCCCGCAAAAGGCAAAGTTCCCGAGTTCGAGTCTCGGTCCGGCACACAGTTTTAATCTGTCAGGAAGTTTCACATCAGCGCACACTCCGCTGCAGAGTGAAAATCTCATTCTGGAAACGAGTCATCGTGTCTGCGTGTGATAGTCTTATAATCTACTACTTCTTCCTGTTCTGTCGTCTTTTTGATTGGTTTTTGCTGTTTCTGATTCTCTTACAGGTCCCAGTGTTTTCCTTGATTATGCTCCTTATCTTCTAGGTTCTAAGGTTGCTGCTTCTGCATCCTGCTTTTCTCTCTGTGCTAATTTTGCTTTTCGTTGTTTGTATTGGTGCATTGCTTAATTGATCGTGACCGTTGTGCTACATCACCTGCTTCGCCGTCTGAAGTTGATATTACACAGTTTATTCAGTTTCAGAGTCAACAAATGGCGTAGCTTCTTGATTTGATGAATCGCTCCATGGCAGTGCAGATGAATTCACACAAGGTACCGGACCAAATGGCAGCACCACCACCTGTTCTACCTGCGTATGCACCGCTATTTCGTAAGTTTGACGAGGCGAAGGAAGAGTGAATAGTGTACATAGCACAATGCAATGCGCAACATCACAGCATATCACATACAAGGTACTGACGGACGTATTTCTTGTCCTCGGTGGGAGTAACTATTTATCGCCTCTGTGCGAAACATATTCCCACGATCCGTCCTGAACTAGTACATTATGAGTACCACTGTAGGCGCTTTCAAGGTATTATGAGGACAGGGTATAAGTGGCGACTGCCCGTTGCAAATTCTTTAGGCTGCATAAGCAACAAGGACAGGCATACCGTCAGTGGTTCTGAATTTCATGGCCTGTGGATTCAAATGTGAATACAATGATTCGTGATGCCGTTATGCACAGTGGAGCTGACTTCAGTTCGGGAACAAATTCTTAAATAACCAGATCTTTCCTCGCAACAGATCCTGCAAATTATGGACTATCGTGATTGCTGCGACAGCGCAGCAAATAGTTTTGAGGTAGCGCATGTTTCTCCTGCAGATAGCCACGGCAAAGAAGCCTCGCCGCCGGCTCACAAAGAGTGGCTGGTACAAGGTGTGAAGTTGTGCCCTCGTTGTAATACGGTATTTACTCGATGATGTTGCCCCCGCGTGAAGTTACTGGCTTTTCCTGCAGAAAATGGGGATATGTACAGTCTGTGTGCTTACTGAAATGTAAGGCATCCTATTCTGCCACTCCTTCATGCAAACCTAAGTCACACACAGTGTGCAGTTTGTTTTCCAAGCCACACAAAGTCTTTAGTGCAAAACAACAGTCTAATATCGATTAAGGAAAGGCTCCCAACTCATCCCCTGAACTACGTGAGACAACAAACTTTTTCTCTCACTATTGCTGGACAATCAGTCCGTTTGCAACTTGACACTGGAGCTTCAATCGCTTTGCTCAACCACAGGACTTACGGACAGCTTTGCAAACTTAAGTTGTGCTAATCGCTCCGTACCCTGATGGCGTATAGTAGCCAAGATATACCTGTCTTAGGCACTTCCTGAAGATGTCCTGTCTTAGGCACTTCCCGAAAATTTCCAAAATTTAACAGAGACTATGAGATTTACAGTGCGTTCCCCCAGATACAGTACAATTTTTTTTGTTCTAGACTCATTAGACTTGTTTCGGTTAAGCATTCAGGGCTATGTACGAGGGACATATCATTAATTATTCCCAAATAGTTATTAATGTGGACTGTCTGATGCAACAACAATGAAACTTACGTCACATGTAGTTGGAAGCTTGAGGAGGAAGCACGTGTTTTTGTTTTTTGTGCTGTGTACTGTAACATAAAATTTGCGAGAAGTAGAAATGGATCCTGCAGCGGTCTCCGGTACTCGACTGTTAAAGACCAGAAGTCGTATATCAGGATCGAAATTTAGAGTGTGAAAACCTGACAGAAATCCACAATGCGTTAAGTGAAGTTTATGGTGAGATTTCAGTGGACCGTAGTACAGTTTCTCGTTGGGTTAATCGCTTTCTTGATGGTCGTATGAGTGTAGACAATAGTCCAAGACCCGGAAGGTCAGAAACATCAACAATGAAACATCAACTAGTGTCAGATGCTGTTGAAGATAATCGGATAATCGCAGTGAAACCTGTGAGGAACTGTATGAAACCATGGGAATTCCCCAAACATCAGTATTCCGTATTCTGACAAATGATTTGAAGGAGAGAAGAATTTTCACGAGATGGATCCCATATGTTTGACTGCTGAAGAGAAGCAGGAACGCTTGGACATTGCATTCTTTCTCAGACAGTGATTCGACCGTAAAGGCGAAGGTTTCTTGTGTCGAATTGTCGCCATTGATGAAACGTGGATTAGGGACTTCGAATCAGAGTTGAAATCACACTGGGATGAGTGGAGAGCTTGGGATTTTCAACTTCCAAAAAAGTTTTGACGCGCTCAATCAAAGCTCAAGCAAATTATGATTTTTGTTTATGATCACCAAGGATTCATAATGACAGATAGAGTCCCATGTGGAACAAGTATCACAGCGAGGTATTATAGTAACTTCATGGAAAATCTGCGCAGAAAAAATGTATATAAAAACCTACTTCAGTTGCTTGATGCTGGGCCACTCATTTTCCACGACAATACCTGCCCTCCTATCGGCAATATGTAGCCAAAACTGCGCGGATACGGGTGGGAAGTGTTCCCACATTCTCCCTACAAACTGGATATGAGTCCTTTTGCTGAAAGACCTTTCTACCACCGTTACCCAAGCTAGTCGACACATGAACAGAAGTGATGCCCAGGACTGAATAACAGAGCCAGACTTCGACTTGTTCCCAAAGATATAGAAACCTATGTATGGACGTCGTTATCTTCTGCTGGAAAAGCTTTCTACCACAGTTACCCAAACCAGTCGACACATGAAAAGAAGTGATCCCCAGGATGGAATAATAGAGATTCCGAGGTGTTGGGTATCAGCCATAGATAAGTATGGAGATTATATTGAAGTACTGTAAAGAGATATTTTTAAAATAATAGAAGTGTTAACTTGCTCACAGTCATTTGTGCTCCGGTCCAGCTTTCCTACGACAGTCGTCATACCACTGTGCAGCCCGCCTATCTTTACTGCTGTGAACGAAATCGTACAAAAAACATTAAGATAGAGTTTTTCTCCCTATGAGCCACCTTTTCTACTGCGTATGTAATTTCCTTGTCTCTTAACATCCTGTTCAGTCTTCTAGTCATCACATATTACTTGACTTGCCTATTTTGCCAGGACCTCTTCATTTCATATCCGTGCTCTCAATTTTCAGGATGCCTCTGAAACATCGAGACTCTAAGAATTCGATTTTCGTGTTCAGTTTTCTCATTGCCCATGATTCACATCTATGCGGTGCTGTTGTCCTCAATAATATTCTCAGTGACTTCTTCCTGAAAGGGGGGGCCTACATTTGATACGAGTCCACACTCTTTAGCGTGAAAAGCTCTTTACTATCTTCTTCAAACGTCATTTTGCATCCAAGGTAGCAGAATCCTCTACATCGTCTATAATATGCTCACCACTTCTTCTGTCAAGTTATCGCTTATAGCATTTCTGCTACTTCCCTTGGTTAAGTGTCAGGCCACATTCTGTGATCAATACAATGTTCATTCTATAAAAGAGGTGTTTTGATTATTCCTCAGGGTTACAATGTTATCAACGAATCTTACCACTCATGTCCTTCTTGCTGTATATCAATCCAAATTATAAAATACTGTCTTAATTCTGTGATTGATTCTTCGATGTACAATTCACGTAAAAAAGTGGGACACTTATGAATGCAACCAAAATAACATAGCTGTGTCGCAGGTCCTCTAAACACAATGGGTACCACAAGATACCATTAGAGAACACCGCTCTACATAGAAATCAGTCCAGACGTAAAAAAAAGTACCGCGATGCAACAAATATTAGAAATAAGGCAGTCCTCGCTGTAAATTAAACTTCATTACAATAAGTGACAGGGCAGAAGTCTTAGCACACTCATTAAATGACAACACTAGTTGTTGTTAGAGACCCGAATTTGATCCCACTGTTAAGCCAACAAAGCTTGCGAGTCTGATCGAGACCTGATTAGGTATAAGGAGAAGTAACGAAGTGTTCCCCAGCATCAGCTCACAAGGCCTAATCCTCGAATCCGAAAATAAATGATAATCCGTTTAGAGGGAATCCAACGAAGCCCATACTGTCCGTGAGAATTAACCACGAAAGGTATGTAATAAAGTGCAGTGCACAAGTGTGGTGATGAACGGGGAGTAGAACCCAGTTCAGGCTTGAATTTATAATTAAGCACAATCAGGTATCAGATATTAAATATGTTCACCAACAGCGTGATATTGGGACCTGAAACGATGATACAATGATTTTTTCCTGGCAAGAATTCGAATCCAGCACCTCTAGATATTGGCTTGTAGCCACAAATAGACATGAAATATTTATTATTTCTCCATCAGTAGCGATATGTGCATATTTTCGGATAGAGGTAACGCAACAATTAGTTCTGTGCTTCCTGGAACTCCAGTCCCACGCATATCGTCATTGTTGACCCCGCACAAGGTGGTGTCAACTATGAAATACTCTTTCACTAGTAGTTAGGATAGTGCCGTTCGTAAAAAAAGAATAGACGTGGAGGAACTTGGCGTTTTGAGGAAACAACAAGATGATGGGACAGCATCATCTCGAAAGGTTCAAATCCAGACAAAAATCAGAATCGTAGATCGAATCCGAATGCCAATATTTTCAAACTCTCAAGATCACTTGAAATAAGAAATGAAGATCCTGTGACCTTACGTGACGACTGATTAGTAAAGTGAAGAAATATAAGTAAGGTAAGAAAGTATATTAGAGACAGTGTTCCTAAAAGCACCGAGTTCCACCTCTGACAGCCAAAACTAATCTATGACAACTGTGATATGAGACATCAGTGCTTGCACCGTAAGATTTAGTTGTTCATTCTTTCCCTAGGCTACTTGAGAGTGGAACGGTAGAGAAGCAGTGTGCCAAGCACTTAATTGTGAATCGAAGAGTATTCATGTGGATATGGATGCAGATGTGAAGGCAGCGGAACAGGAAGAAGGGATGGATCTAGGAATGGACAGGAGTGCGTAAGTGCAAAATAAAGGAGTGAAAAGCTTTTAAAGGACTCCTTACTTAGACGTCAGCCACAGATCGTTTTATCTCAGGCCAGAGGGAAAAGGAAGGACTGCATTCAGAATGAGGAATGAATTATAGGTATGTGGACGTAAGAGTTTACGGTTTCATATATTTTGAGAGTAATGGTAGGGGACAGTAAAGAAAAAAAATTAAATGATAACGTGTAGTTTCAATGGAAACCGCTAGAATTGTTTATAACGTTTTGGGGGAATGGAGTAGAAGGGCAATGGGTGTGATAATGTAAGAGAGGGGAGAAAGAGTGAGAGAGAGAATGGAGGAGAAATTAACCAGGAGTAAATGTAAGACGAAGTCGTTTGTATGGTTTCTGGAGGACGGACGATGTATTAGTGGATGGAGGGGAAGAAAGAGATATATTTGGAACAACTAAAATTATTTTTAAGGCTTCTATCCAAACATTACTTTGTATCTAGACAGGTTATAAATGAAATAAAAATCGAATATTTAACAAACTTTATATTCAAAACAAACTCCCTTCGATTGGAAAGGCATACCCAGAACACATTATTTTGTACCCCTATCATGCGTCTTGCCATAGAATCTATAAACTGTCGATCCTAACAGCATGAAGAAGCAACTTCCCCCCAGGCTTCAAGAATGCAGCCCCAAAGAGCGTCTGCTGTAGGTGGCTGGTGTCGTTGTCAGTTCTCTGTTAACATTCTGGCGACCTCATCCCACATGTTATTTGTCAGGTTCATATCAGTAGCCTTGGCGGCCAGTCCATGACGTTGACGCCAACCGTGGAGAGCTACTGATGAACAAATGTAGACTTGTGAACGGGAGATTGGTCCTCTTGCAATGTGAAGTCCTCTCCTCCATACAGAATTCACACTGACGGAATTCCTTCTACTCTGTGAAGAACTCCTGTTCCTCCCACACAAATCCATCCCAGCAGGAAACAGACAGCCACCCACTTCTTCTCATCGTGCTTACACATTCACGTCGACGGCGAGTCCGTTCTGACCTATAAACGATACTTAGACCGACGTTACTGGCAGGAAACAGCCCCTCGTCAGTGAAAAGGATGTTTTCTCACGACGCTCTCAGATGGAGCTCCGCATATTCCAGCTGGTATAAAAAATTACTTTCCCTGAGCTCTTGTTTCACGGTGGATCGTCGTGCATACATTCCAATCTCTCTCAGTCTTAGGCCTTTGGTCTTGGCCGGGGAGGTTGGTCTCCCGCGACAACTGCTTCACGTTCAGAAAGGGATTTTCTCTGCTTTTAAACATCAGCTCCCTGTCCTCCTAGTGTGAGTTTTCTCTCTTCCTGCCTGAGCCAGGAGCACTGTTGTTAGTACCTCTTTCAAGGTAGTTCCTCCACCAATTCTTTGCTGTTACATGGGCTTGATGCTAAATAACGAAAAGTGTGAGGTGATCCACATGAGTACCAAAAGAAATCCGTTGGAATTCGATTACTCGATAAATAGTACAATTCTCAAGGCTGTAAATTCAAATAAGTACCTGGGTGTTAAAATTACAAACAACTTAAGTTGGAAAGACCACATAGATAATATTGTTGGGAAGGCGAGCCAGAGGTAGCATTTCATAGGCAGGACACTTAGAAGTTGCAACAAGTCCACTAAAGAGACAGCTTACACTACACTCGTTCGTCCTCTGTTAGAATATTGCTGCGCGGTGTGTGATCCTTACCAGGTGGGATTGACGGAGGACATCGAAAGGGTGCAAAAAAGGGCAGCTCGTTTTGTATTATCACGTAATAGGGGAGAGAGTGTAGCAGATATGATACACGAGTTGGGGTGGAAGTCATTAAAGCAACGACGTTTTTCGTCGCGGCGAGATCTATTTATGAAATTTCAGTCATCATCTTTCTCTTCCGAAAACGAAAATATTTTGTTGAGCCCAGCCTACATAGGTAGTATTGATCATCAAAATAAAATAAGAGAAATCAGTGCTCGAACAGAAAGGTTTAGGTGTTCGTTTTTCCCGCGCGCTGCTCGGGAGTGGAATGGTAGAGAGATAATATGATTGTGGTTCGAGGAACCCTCTGCCAAGCACTTAAATGTGAATTGCAGAGTAATCATGTAGATGTAGATGTAGATGTAGATGGCGTACACCATACCTTCTACGATTGAAACAGAGAGGCTGATGTGTATTTCTGCTTGCCGCTCTTATACTGATGCCAGGAGAGGAAGTAAACATATTTACGTTAAAATTGCGCTATGTATGACACTATTCCTTTTTTGTAAGCTCTCTGGATCAGATAACGCCTTAAGAAGGTATGTATTCCACTAAGATAACCAAGCGGAGTCTAAAAGTTTTGGTTGCAACCTTGCAAAATAGTTTGGTATAAGTAGCATATCATTCACATTTTTACCGCTTATATAAAGTGTACTCAATGCATCTGAAACAATAATTACTGCATGATGGATTACGTTCTGCTCAGGCACTTATTTGCACCGCAATGATACAAGATTGTTCTGCAATTTACACTTCAGTGTTTCTTCACTATTCCACCCGAATACGAGACTGGAGGAAAACGAACGCTAAACCCCTCATGAGCAAGCTCTAATTTCTCTTATGTTATTACAGTTGTAATGTTATTACAGTTGTAATGTTATTACAGTTGTAATATCATCCCGTGTACGGCGATGTAAACAAAAACTGTTTGCATTCAGACGGAAAAGAGTGTGGTTGAAATGTCACGGAAATATTGTGCCATCGAGAAAAAGCGTTTGTTTTACTATCGCGCCCCAACTCGTCCCCTTTCTCCCCCCCCCCCTCACCCCCACCCCAACCAACCGTGAGGAGAAAACACACTCTCCTCCAATTCTATACACTACAAAATCAGCTGCCTTCCTTCAACATTTTCCATATACTCCGTCACTCCCGTCAGATAATGATAGAATTGAGTCCAGCATTATTAAAGAAGAGGTAGAGCAAATGTAGTGTTTGCGGTCTCCTTAGTATTCTTCTTGGGTCCCAACATTTGTCATCTTCGCCACGAAATGTGATGTTTCCCAGTTACGATGTTCGTATTTGTACACTCCATGACCTACGTTAGATGTATAACCCTCATAATTCGATTACTTATCGACTTCTCGAAGCTTTACGAAACCTTCTTAGTAATCATGTTGAGAAACTCACACTTTGCTGTTTAGGGTGGATTGTCACGTTTTGCACAGTGAAGATACGTTGTCAACATCATTTTAAAATTCTCTTTGCTCTTCTGAGGAGTTTACTAGACGGCAGAATTATCTGCTACAAATCTAAGAGAAACGTTCTGATTCTCTGGTAAATAGTTTATGTATATTAGTAATAGCAGAAGGTCTGCATCGCTTCACTTGCAGAGTCACAATCGCCACCTCCGTTTTACTAGGTGACGCCCCAACAACTGTTGCAAACTGTGACCTATCAGACATGAAATCATGAATCCAGTCAAACAACTGAGACGATAGTCGATACGAAAGCAATTTGGTTGGAAGCCGCTTGTGAGGAATGATATCAAAAACCTTTTTGGAACTCTTTAAATACGGAATCAGTTTGAGGGTCCCTGTACACAGTACACTGTGCAAACAGAGTACGAGCTGTGTCTCACAAGAGTAAGGCTTTCCAAATCCACGTTGGTTTGATGTCAACGGGTTAAATATTTCAGAGTATTTCATAACGTGGGACAAAATATTTGTTCACACGTCTTGCTACATGGGGATGTCAATGACATAGATCTTTAACTCAGTGGATTACGTTTATTTTCTTTAATACGTATTGCGGTGGCCTGTGCAGCTCTGCATTCTTTTCCCTCACCAGGAATACTAGTTTACTCCTCATGATGCCGTAGGAAAAGTAATTAAGGCGCTTCATTGTCGATGCACAAGATGCACTCCTAAATTGTTAGCTCACTCAAGAAATACATTGCATGTAGAAACAAATTCGTCTTGCTACTACTATGGTAGGGTCATGACAACTTAGTAGAATATGTCAGATGACGATGTGATAGTTTTGTTACTTCCTGGAATGACAGAGGACTACCTTGCAAAATCCACTTGATATATTCGTGGTGTACCAATCAAAGTTTCTGAATGAATTCCATTCTGGTGTGTCGTCGACTTATCAAATATATCTTAACAGACAGGGGTATTACTTTCATGCAACAACTACCACTAATCTCATTGTCTACACTGCGAATTGTCTGTATTAGTCATCACAAGGGCAATGAGGAGTAGAGGAACGTTGAAGTTGGCCGCTTGCCCTTCCAAAATGTCGCAGCCCTGTAAAGAATAAGAGGCAGTGCCTCTAAGTTCGAAATTGGTGCGTGAGTAATATTTTACCTACTCTGTAACAGAGCTACAAACAGCTGTATCGAACTCAGAATGACGTATTTAGAAATATTGTAACCATAAAACGTCTGCTACATCCAGTAACCAGTAAATCTAGAGGTAAGATACATAAAGCATTGCCGAGTGGCTACTAAGAGTACTCAAATCTGTTAATGAAATCACTGAATACTCTGTTAACTGCTTCATCCAGCAACTACTCACACAGCCACACTGTCATGTTTACATTGTAGTCCAGTAAAGCTATTTGAGTACGACAAAAGACTTCACGTTTGATTAAGATAGGAATTCGTTGCATTATGAATAGACACCAGTTTTTTTAGTGGATTGCATATTATTAGCGTTTCCCGTTGGTTCACTGAACAAATTAGACACAAACATCTGCGGAATTGTCAACAATATAGCGCTCCTAGTTATCAAAAACCGTCAGATGATGTGCAAGTAGTTTTTTATCCCACGAATGTACTGACTTGCTGATTCTTTGTTAAGCCACGTTTAAAGAGCAGTCGCCTAAAACAAAAACAAACAAAAGAATACAAAAACTAACTTCGTTGGTGGTTGATTGATAAGGGGTGAGAAGGATTAACACAGGAATGTGTCAGATTAGAAAACGTGTGATATGCGTGTTAGCCAACCAATCAGTTGTCTTCTAGATTACATTTGTTACTCTGTGACTGCAAATCATCTCATTTGTTGTCAACAAATGTCAACTTCGATGGATACAATCCTGTGAAACATTTCGCAACACAAAACACGCACTATTTTCTCCTTATGACGTACTCTTACGGAACTTCAAATCGCCATCAGGCCACACTGATTTGAGTTATTGGTGATCTCCATACACCTGTTGTGGCATATGTGAGGATCTATTCTCTGAAAGGGCACAGTGACTTCATTCCTCTTCCTTCCCAGTTCGAGATACTGTATCGCATATAATGTAGTTTTTGACGAGATGTTGTACCATTATCCTCCTTTCTTTTCTTTAGCCTCAATATGAGTACTGAAGCAAGTCTTGCACGAAGGCTGATTGGTCGTAACACTTGCCTATTGTCGGGTACACTGTCATTGGCAACATCAGTAAAATTTTGAGGAATCCTTCTCCAACGCCTGAATGTGGTCATTAATTTATCTCAAAAATATTGTACTTTAAACGATACAACTTGACTTTCTTGATTATACTTACTCCATACAGGCACAGGTGTTACGAATTGCCTCCACTGCCTTCACCCTTTTATTAACCACGAAGAGAAAGTGATGTCACCGACATTAGACCATACTCAGTTGTAGATTCCGCTTTTTAGTATGCAAATGACGCACGTCATAATGTCAAAAATGAGAAATATTCAAGTTGTCAAGGCACGACCCAGCTTACAAATTGAACAAAATAACACCCTAGTTACATACGCTTATAGCAATATGTCATAGTAAATGGCGATAGAGATTGCTGAAACATGGTCTTGTACCATACGCAACGTTACATAATGTTATACTTGCTACTTCAAGCGTAGAAAAGTCCTCTGGAGATCACAGGCTCTGTGCTCGATGCATTGCGATCCTTTGAGCAGTCGCCAGTCTGTGTTAAGCGCCCACCGACTGATGGCCTGAAACTGGCAGACACACACGAGACCTTTCATAAACATGTTTCTGCATGATTCTTCTTTTACGGACTGGTTAGAAAATGAACGAAACTGTCCATGACCTACTGTCAGACTGATGCTCTTAGCATACAGACGGAATATGGCTTAAAAAAGAAAGAAAAATAATGTGTTTGATATGTAGTGGCAACTTCTGACACCAAATGTAACATCAACACCAAATGTAGCGGGAAGAAGTAGAAGGCACCATATTAAGACTCGTCCAAGCTTTCCAAGTGATTTACACTCCTGGAAATTGAAA
This sequence comes from Schistocerca piceifrons, assembly GCF_021461385.2. Classification (NCBI taxonomy): domain Eukaryota; kingdom Metazoa; phylum Arthropoda; class Insecta; order Orthoptera; family Acrididae; genus Schistocerca; species Schistocerca piceifrons. The sequence goes on from NC_060139.1 coordinate 172,074,094, forward strand.
TAAGAACACCGTGAATTCATTGTCCCAGGAAGGGGAAACTTTATTGACACATTCCTGGGGTCAGATACATCACATGATCACACTGACAGAACCACAGGCACATAGACACAGGCAACAGAGCATGCACAATGTCGGCACTAGTACAGTGTATATCCACCTTTCGCAGCAATGCAGGCTGCTATTCTCCCATGGAGACGATCGTAGAGATGCTGGATGTAGTCCTGTGGAACGGCTTGCCATGCCATTTCCACCTGGCGCCTCAGTTGGACCAGCGTTCGTGCTGGACGTGCAGACCGCGTGAGACGACGCTTCATCCAGTCCCAAACATGCTCAATGGGGGACAGATCCGGATATCTTGCTGGCCAGGGTAGTTGACGTACACCTTCTAGAGCACGTTGGGTGGCACGGGATACATGCGGACGTGCATTGTCCTGTTGGAACAGCAAGTTCCCTTGCCGGTCTAGGAATGGTAGAACGATGGGTTCGATGACGGTTTGGATGTACCGTGCACTATTCAGTGTCCCCTCGACGATCACCAGTGGTGTACGGCCAGTGTAGGAGATCGCTCCCCACACCATGATGCCGGGTGTTGGCCCTGTGTGCCTCGGTCGTATGCAGTCCTGATTGTGGCGCTCACCCGCACGGCGCCAAACACGCATACGACCATCATTGGCACCAAGGCAGAAGCGACTCTCATCGCTGAAGACGACACGTCTCCATTCGTCCCTCCTTTCACGCCTGTCGCGACACCACTGGAGGCGGGCTGCACGATGTTGGGGCGTGAGTGGAAGACGGCCTAACGGTGTGCGGGACCGTAGCCCAGCTTCATGGAGACGGTTGCGAATGGTCCTCGCCGATACCCCAGGAGCAACAGTGTCCCTAATTTGCTGGGAAGTGGCGGTGCTGTCCCCTACGGCACAGCGTAGGATCCTACGGTCTTGGCGTGCATCCGTGCGTCGCTGCGGTCCGGTCCCAGGTCGACGGGCACGTGCACCTTCCGCCGACCACTGGCGACAACATCGATGTACTGTGGAGACCTCACGCCCCACGTGTTGAACAATTCGGCGGTACGTCCACCCGGCCTCCCGCATGCCCACTATACACCCTCGCTCAAAGTCCGTCAACTGCACATACGGTTCACGTCCACGCTGTCGCGGTGTGCTACCAGTGTTAAAGACTGCGATGGAGCTCCGTATGCCACGGCAAACTGGCTGACACTGACGGCGGCGGTGCACAAATGCTGCGCAGCTAGTGCCATTCGACGGCCAACACCGCGGTTCCTGGTGTGTCCGCTGTGCCGTGCGTGTGATCATTGCTTGTACAGCCCTCTCGCAGTGTCCGGAGCAAGTATGGTGGGTCTGACACACTGGTGTCAATGTGTTCTTTTTTCCATTTCCAGGAGTGTATTATTTCCAACTACAGTGCCGCGATCTCCTCAGTCTGCATCATCGGGGCCGTGCAAGTGTGGCTGAGCGGTTCTAGGCGCTTCAGTCTGGAACCGCCCGACTGCAGGTTCGAATCCTGCCTCCGACATGGATGTGTTTGATGTCATTAGGTTAGTTAGGTTTAAGTAGTTCTAAGTTCTAGGGGACTGATGACCTCAGATGTTAAGTCTCATAGTGCTCAGAGCCATTTGAACCATTTTTACATCATCGGGTCCCGCAATGCTGAGGACACTACTTAAACTGTCTGCGAAACGGCTTGGCTCAGAGTGGCTGCCTCAGCGACCCGTGCAACGCCCCACAGTGTGTTGGCCTTGTACGGCCGCGGAGTTGCGTCGATGTCAGGATGCACCAGCAGCCGACTCAGTGGCCTCTGTCCTGCTTGCCTCAGCGCCACTCGCCGGGAAGCCGCAAGGCAGCCCAGCAGCGTGCTTCCTCGCCAGTGCGGCTAAGATCGCAGCAACAACAAGCGCCCACGATCCGGCAGCTGAATCTAAGGCCCGCGCCCTGGATGTCTCCAGTGCATGTTGGGAACCAAGACGACTGCCCGGTGCACCGAGCCGTGGAGTGGCCCACTGCTGGCTGGCTACGGACCCCATGTCGGCCTCAGAGGGTCGATCCAGCGACCTGCCGTAGACTGGAACGCTGGCGCCCCATCTGCTGCTGTGTGACGCCCCGCCATCCAGGAGAGCTGCCACACTACAATATCCCGCGTTGGCCTCAGAGGGTCGAACCAGCGACCTGCCATGCCCTGGAACGCTGGCGCCCCATCTGCTGCTGCATATAGCTGGTAATGTGACACGCACCGTCATCCAGAAGAGCTGCCACACTTTTGTTAGTGAACCAGCACCTATTTATATGTGGCTGTGCACCTCTGTTTTGCTAAATGCGCCGCTCTGTGTTGCGTACTCATAACCCTTACATTGGCCAGTGGGTCCCTTCTGCCTGTGACTTGTGCCATGCAAACCGCTGCGTGTACTTTTTCCGAGGGTTCTACGACCCTGTGGCCCCTGTTTTACTTTGCAACTGCTGGTGAGCGTAACTCACTGTAAACAGGCCCGCACCTGGCTATAACTAGCGTGCTCAGAAATATTGCACCAAAACTGACTTCTCCTATCCCAAACGCTAGTGCCGCTACAGATATTACGGCTATGAATTCACACTGCATGATGTTGACTTTTAGACCACGAATAGGTGGTTCAGAACAACAGCTCAAGTGTAGATCAACACTTGTCGTATTGCGGGCTGAGTGCCTCATTATGACAAAAACACGATGCTAACACATGTGAAATTCAGTGGTTGGTTGGACTGAGGCTAGCTTGTAATTACTAAGGTGTGGGTTCGATTCCTGCTGGGGGTGCCAGTTTTTAATAGCCACAAACATACCCCCTTCACCTCCAGTAACCCAAATGGGAACTCAGGGCCACGCCTTGATTCTAAATCGATATTAATCATGTCCATTCGCTACTGCCTGGAACAGAGCTGCATTAGTTTTGACTGTCAGAGGCGGAACTCCCTGCTTGTAGGAACTCCGTTTCTAGTAAGCTTTCTCATACTAGTTATGTTACTTTACTTTACGAATCAGTCGTCGTGTTAGGTCATAGGAGTTTCATTTCTTATTTTAAGTGATCTTGAGAGTTTGAAAATATTGGCACTCGACTGGGATTCGATCTCTGATCCTAATTATTGTCTGGATTTGAAACTTTCGAGAGGATACCGTCCCATCATCATGCCGACAAAGTCCTACAGGTCTTTTTTTTTTTTTTTTTTTTTTTTTTTTTTACGAACGACGCTACTGTTGTTGTTGTTGTGGTCTTCAGTCCTGAGACTGGTTTGATGCAGCTCTCCATGCTACTCTATCCTCTGCAAGCTTCTTCATCTCCCAGTACCTACTGCAACCTACATCCTCCTGAATCTGCTTAGTGTATTGATCTCTTGGTCTCCCTCTACGATTTTTACCCTCCACGCTGCCCTCCAATGCTAAATTTGTGATCCCTTGATGCCTCAAACCATGTCCTACCAACCGATCCCTTCTTCTAGTCAAGTTGTGCCACAAACTTCTCTTCTCCCCTATCCTATTCAATACCTCCTCATTAGTTACGTGATCTATCCACCTTATCTTCAGCATTCTTCTGTAGCACCACATTTCGAAAGCTTCTATTCTCTTCTTGTCCAAACTGGTTATCGTCCATGTTTCACTTCCATACAAGGCTACACTCCATACAAATACTTTCAGAAACGACTTCCTGACACTTAAATCTATACTCGATGTTAACAAATTTCTCTTCTTCAGAAACGATTTCCTTGCCATTGCCAGTCTACATTTTATGTCCTCTCTACTTCGACCATCATCAGTTATTTTATTCCCTAAATAGCAAAACTCCTTTATTACTTTAAGTGTCTCATTTCCTAATCTAATCCCCTCAGCATCACCCGATTTAATTTGACTACATTCCATTATCCTCGTTTTGCTTTTGTTGATGTTCATCTTATATCCTCCTTTCAAGACACTGTCCATTCCGTTCAACTGCTCTTCCAAGTCCTTTGCTGTCTCTGACAGAATTACAATGTCATCGGCGAACCTCAAAGTTTTTATTTCCTCTCCATGGATTTTAATACCTACTCCGAATTTTTCTTTTGTTTCCTTTATTGCTTGCTCAATATACAGATTGAATAACATCGGGGAGAGGATACAACCCTGTCTCACTCCTTTCCCAACCACTGCTTCCCTTTCATGCCCCTCGACTCTTATAACTGCCATCTGGTTTCTGTAAAAATTGTAAATAGCCTTTCGCTCCCTGTATTTTACCCCTGCCACCTTCAGAATTTGAAAGAGAGTATTCCAGTTAACGTTGTCAAAAGCTTTCTCTAAGTCTACAAATGCTAGAAACGTAGGTTTGCCTTTTCTTAATCTTTCTTCTAAGATAAGTCGTAAGGTTAGTATTGCCTCACGTGTTCCAACATTTCTACGGAATCCAAACTGATCTTCCCCGAGGTCCGCTTCTACCAGTTTTTCCATTCGTCTGTAAAGAATTCGCGTTGGTATTTTGCAGCTGTGACTTATTAAACTGATAGTTCGGTAATTTTCACATCTGTCAACACCTGCTTTCTTTGGGATTGGAATTATTATATTCTCCTTGAAGTCTGTGGGTATTTCGCCTGTCTCATACACCTTGCTCACCAGATAGTAGAGTTTTGTCATGACTGGCTCTCCTAAGGCCATCAATAGTTCTAATGGAATGTTTTCTACTCCCGGGGCCTTGTTTCGACTCAGGTCTTTCAGTGCTCTGTCAAACTCTTCACGCAGTATCTTATCTCCCATTTCATCTTCATCTACATCCTCTTCCTTTCCATAATATTGTCTTCAAGTACATCGCCCTTGTGTAAACCCTCTATATACTCCTTCCACCTTCTGCCTTCCCTTCTTTGCTTAGAATTGGGTTTCCATCTGAGCTCTTGATATTCATACAAGTGGTTCTCTTCTCTCCGAAGGTGTCTTTAATTTTCCTGTAGGCAGTATCTATCTTACCCCTAGTGAGACAAGCCTCTACATCCTTACATTTGTCCTCTAGCCATCCCTGCTTAGCCATTTTGCACTTACTGTCGATCTCATTTTTGAGACGTTTGTATTCCTTTTTTTCTGCTTCATTTACTGCATTTTTATATTTTCTCCTTTCATCAATTAAATTCCAAATTTCTTCTGTTACCCAAGGATTTCTATTAGCCCTCGTCATTTTACCTACTTGATCCTCTGCTGCCTTCACTACTTCATCCCTCAGAGCTACCCATTTTTCTTCTACTGTATTTCTTTCCCCCATTCCTGTCAATTGTTCCCTTATGCTCTCCCTGAAACTCTCTACAACCTCTGGTTCTTTCAGTTTATCCAGGTCCCATCTCCATAAATTCCCGCCTTTTTGCAGTTTCTTCAGTTTCAATCTGCAGTTCATAACCAATAGATTGTGGTCAGAATCCACATCTGCCCCTGGAAATGTCTTACAATTTGAAACCTGGTTCCTAAATCTCTGTCTTACCATCATGTAATCTGTCTGATACCTTTTAGTATCTCCAGGATTCTTCCAGGTATACAACCTTCTTTCATGATTCTTGAACCAAGTGTTAGCTATGATTAAGTTATGCTCTGTGCAAAATTCTACAAGGCGGCTTCCTCTTTCATTTCTCCCCCCCCCCCCCCCCCCCAATCCATATTCACCTACTATGTTTCCTTCTCTCCCTTTTCCTACTGACGAATTCCAGTCACCCATGACTATTAAATTTTCGTCTCCCTTCACTACCTGAATAATTTCTTTTATCTCGTCATACATTTCATCAATTTCTTCATCATCTGCAGAGCTAGTCGGCATATAAACTTGTACTACTGTAGTAGGCATGGGCTTTGTGTCTATCTTGGCCACAATAATGCGTTCACTATGCTGTTTGTAGTAGCTAACCCGCACCCCTATTTTTTATTCATTATTAAACCTACTCCTGCATTACCCCTATTTGATTTTGTATTTATAAACCTGTAATCACCTGACCAAAAGTCTTGTTCCTCCTGCCACCGAACTTCACTAATTCCCACTATATCTAACTTTAATCTATCCATTTCCCTTTTTAAATTTTCTAACTTACCTGCCCGATTGAGGGATCTGACATTCCACGCTCCGATCCGTAGAATGCCAGTTTTCTTTCTCCTGATAAAGACATCCTCTTGAGTAGTCCCCGCCCGGAGATCCAAATGGTGTGTGGGGTCAACTATGACGATATGCGTGGGATTTGAGTTCAGGCAGCACACTACTAATCGTTGCGTTATCTGTAGCCGAAAATATGGACACCTCGCCACCTCCCAGTATCACGCTATTGGTGAAAGTATTTAATATCAGATATCTGATAGTGCTTGATTATAAATTCAAATCGGTAGTGGGTTGTACTCTCCGTCCATCACCACAGATTTACTTCACGGTGTTTCACACTTGTGCATTGCACATTGGTTGGTTGGTTGGTTGGTTTGGGGAAGGAGACCAGACAGCGTGGTCATCGGTCTCATCGGATTAGGGAAGGAAGTCGGCCGTGCCCTTTCAGAAGAACCATCCCGGCATTTGCCTGGAGTAATTTAGGGAAATCACGGAAAACCTAAATCAGGATGGCCGGACGCGGGATTGAACCGTCGTCCTCCCGAATGCGAGTCCAGTGTCTAACCACTGCGCCACCTCGCTCGGTCATTGCACATTGTTACATAACTTTTATAGCTACTTCTCACTGACAGTATGGGCTTCATTTAATTCCCGGTGTAGTGCTAAACGTGTAATCAATTATTTTCAGGTTCTGACATCCGTCCTTGTAAAGTCTCGATCAGATTCGCAAGCTTCGTTTGGCTAATAGTGGGTTCAAAATGGGAATTTGGGTCTCGAACAAAAACTCGTCTTGTCATTTAATGAGTGTGATAAGATTTCTGCCGTGTCACTTGTTGTAATGAAGTTTAATATACAAGCCATGTCTGCTTCTCTCTAGTAACATATTTTCTAATATTTGCTGTATCGCGGTATTTGTTTACGTCTGGATTGATTGTCATGTAGAGTAGTGTTCTCTAATGGTCTCTTGTGGTACCCATTGTGTATAGTCTGACGACTATACTGCAGAAGGTTTGGAGGACCTGAGACACATCTTTGCTATGTTTGTTGCATACAATCAGGTGCGGCCTACACATTGGCATTCAGAGGTGGTCCGCTTTTTGCTGTAGAGTGTACAGGATGAAAGGTAGTGGAGAAAACTGCCTCACACCATTTTTAATCTGGATAATTTTTCTTGATCTTCCATATTTCGAGTTCCATTTTCTTGCTTGTACATAATTTTTGTGACCCACCTTTCCCTACAGCTTGTGCTTACTTTCCTGAGAATTTCAAACATCGTGCACCATATTATTTAATCTATCGCTTGTTCTAGGCCAACAGACCATACGAAAATGTCCTGATTTTTCGGAAATCTTTTGTTTACGTTACAAAGTACAAAGTCAGAACGGCCTTACTGATGGATTTGTCTCTCCTAAATCTAAACTGAAAGTCATCTAACAGGTTCTCAGCCGTCTTTTCCATTCCTCTGTATGTTAAACTTGTATGTTATTCGTGTCACGAACTTAAGTGCTGTTAAGCTGATTATACAATACTTCTTGTGTTTATCAGCCTTTGACTTTTTTCGGATTGTGTGGATGACATCTTTACCGGAAGTCCAATTTACTGTCACCAGGCTTATATATTCCACACAACAACTAGAATAGTCACAGTCAATAATATTCTTCTGGGTTTGAGGCCGCGTTGTCGTCTGTGAAATTCCGACCTTTCGGCGACTGTTGCAAGGCGCCTTCCTCAGCGTGCATTTACATTTAACTAGAATAGTCGTTTTGTGGCCAAATCACAGAATAATTTTAGAAATTTCGAAGAAATTGTATCTGGATTTTCCATTGTGTACCATTGCTAGTATCCCAAAGGTCTGTCAATCTAACCTCTAAGACTTTCAAATAGACACGCATTTCTCCTTGCGCTAGAAGACAGTTTCTCCTATCTTCCCACTTACCCCCGTTCCCCTTTCCTCTACGTTTAAGATCTGAATTTGTTTTGTACTCTTGAATGTTGACGCCTTTGCTCTTAATTTCCCCATAAGTGTTCGAAATGTAAGAAAGGAGAAAACTACGATCAGACACACTTTTTCATTGGCATAGGCACAACGTCTAACAGCAGCAATAATTTCTCATACAAGTTGTACATTTTAGCAATCTTTCTTTTCTGTCTGTCTGTTTTGCTTTTAAACATAATTCAGAAATAGCTGACAATGGAACAGTGAGCAATAAGAACCACCTACCTGGGATAGGGAACAGGGTACGCCTCAAATCTGCATGACGAAGAAGTAAAACCAGAGATCCGCCAGTCCAATGGGAGATCTTGCGCGATGGCTGTGTTTAGCAGGTTGCGTCACAGGCTCTTAAGGCGTAATTACCATCTGCAGAAAGAGTCCATGAGAACTCACTCGACATATAGCAGCACCTCTGTACCGCTTGAAGAAATTTCTTACAAACAGGGCACACATATTACTTGCAGCCTGGAAAAATATTTACTATGACTTCCCTAGCACCATTACAGACGTGGGTGGGGTTCAAAAAGGATGATACAAAATAGTAGTTCAGGGCCGCCGGAAGTCGTTTCAACCAAATTTGGTATACATGTGACTTATTTTACACCGTTTTTTTCTCGCTTTCGTGTCTGCCTGTCTCTTCGGCACAAATTTTGTAATTGATTTTAGGCTTCTTTCTCAAAGAGCGATAAATTTGGATCTTTCAGCATAGCTCAGAACTGTATGACAGTCCAATATTAACTCACGTTGCTGTCTGGTGTGTGGGAGAGAGTACTTTGTGTGTTACTGATCCTTCCCCTTTTCCTGTTACAGTCACGAATAATTCGTGGGAAGAATGATTGCTGGTAAGCCTCCATCTGAGTTCGAATCTCTTTTACTAACGCGGTCGTCTCGTGTCATACACGTAGGAAGAAGGAATACGCACGTAGATAATAAACCCGAGATTTACGGCTTGTCTCTGTTGTAATCTCACCAAGATGTTTGTAATCGATTGAAAATTTTCAGACACAGAGCACAAAAGAGCATGCAGTAATTATTTAAACAAAAATATATTTTCAAGAAAAACGTGTTTTTATATCATACTAAAATGTATTATATAGTTTTTCCTACCGAATGCAGATTCCTAACCCCATAGAGGCAGTTCTGAAAACTTTGTGAAATTTAATACTTGTAAAGTGCTTGTAAGAGTAAAACATGAAGAGGAAAACGTGAATACATAACTGGTGCATGAGTAGTTAGCTTCCTGTTACATATTGCATGCACCTTTCATTTTTCGTCACAGATATTACAAGTGTTTTGCAGCTATTAAAAATTCGCTATCACGATTTCTAAGAACTATGTGCATGGGGTTGGGAATCTGTATGCAAGTAGCAGAAGTTGTTTTACACCTTTTACTCCGACATTAAAAGGTGGTACACTAAAAATTTATTTTTATTTAAATAATTATTTCTCTTAAGGAATAGTTTTTCTTTATGTGAGACAAGTACAACAATGAGCTGGACTAAAGAAATTTGGAAATTTGTTGTAAGAGCCTGTGGGATCAAACTGCTGAGTTCATCGGTCCCTAGGATTACACACTACTTGATCTAACTTAAACTAACTTACGCTAAGGACAATACACACACCCATGCCTGAGGGAGGACTCGAACCTCCAACGGGGGGAGCCGCGCGAACCGTGTCAAGGCGCCCTAGACCGTGGGGCTACCCCAATCGGCAAGACCAAAGACAAACACAAAACATTTATTTAGATCTGGCATCAGTTGGAGACGTGACGTCACACGTAAGGATCTGTGCCAACCATATTGTCAATGCCAAGCCGAATAAAGGGTTCCATAAGTTCCAGAGATCGACCGACGCTTCAGTGACTTTCTCAATTCGTGAAGCTCTTACTGGTTATGAAACTGTAACCACTGATTGTCTGCACATATGCATCAGATCAACCGATTCCCGTCATTTTCGGTTCCTTCGCCATGCGTCACATTTTTATTTTTATATTTTTTATTTTTCATTTATTTGTTTATTTATTTCTTGTTATAGAGGGGATAAAAAATACTTTTTCTGAAGAGAAAAATCTGAATCTTGTACTAGGAGTCGTCGCTGCCGTCTGGTGTTGTGCCTAGGCCATTCAAAGATGTTGCTGGTTACAGTTTTTTCTCCATTGATATTTATGAAATCGGACGTGGTCTTCTCGGATCAAAATGGGTATGTACAAGCTGACAGCCAGTCAAGGAATATCGTAGGTGAACGATTTAACAAATTTTATATTATCTTGAGGTTGAAATTTTATGTCATTTCATATCTAGAAGTTTTCTCCCGGAGTAACTTAGATTATGCCTACGTGACACAAGCTACTAGCCTTTCAGAACCGAGGCAGTTCTGTCCAGTTGAAACTGCTGACAAGAGACGCTTTAAGCCCTATGCTGAAACTGCTAGCGAATTCACACCATAGATTTACCCAATAGCGTGTGTAGGAGGCAGGTCACTTGTATGGACTGTGGAGGGTTCTGCATGGCAGAACACACTTGTCTCTTGTGACAGAGAACTCTAGTGGAACAGACGTCTCCCTTGGGAGACGGAGGCTCTGGCTTTGTCCTCCATGACCGGACACCAACACATCTAACCCTGAAAGGTCATTGTGGCCGTTGGTTGGTGTCAAACCTCTCCTGTAGCCTAATTTATTTAGTTTGTTGACTACCTTCGCCTACATCTGGTACCTTCCTACTCTAGATGCGCTCCTTGTATTCCGCACACTGAAATACATTCTCTCTGTTTGACCAAATTTCCTGGTCTATCATTTAACGACAGCCCGGGACGCCCACTTGATAAGTCTTGACCGCTCGACCTCCTTTACGTTGTTGTCATGTTGTTGTTGTTGTTGTGGTCTTCAGTCCTGAGAATGGTTTGATGCAGCTCTCCATGCTACTCTATCCTGTGCAAGCTGCTTCATCTCCCAGTACGTACTGTAGATTACATCCTTCTGAATCTGCTTAGTGTATTCATCTCTTGGTCTCCCTCTACGATTTTTACCCTCCACGATGCCCTCCAATACTAAACTGGTGATCCCTTGATGCCTCAGAACATGTCCTACCAATCGATCCCTTCTTCTAGTCAAGTTGTGCCACAAACTCCTCCCCAATTCTATTCAATACCTCCTCATTAGTTATGTGATCTACCCATCTAATCTTCAGCATTCTTCTGTAGCACCACATTTCGAAAGCTTCTACTCTCTTCTTGTCTAAACTATTTATCGTCCATGTTTCACATCCATACATGGCTACACTCCATACAAATGCTTTCAGAAACGACTTCCTGACACTTAAATCTATACTCGATGTTAACAAAGTTCTCTTCTTCAGAAACGCTTTCCTTGCCATTGCCAGTCTACATTTTATATCCTCTCTAATTCGAGCCGGCCGGTGTGGCCGTGCGGTTAAAGGCGCTTCAGTCTGGGACCGCGTGACCGCTACGGTCGCAGGTTCGAATCCTGCCTCGGGCATGGATGTGTGTGATGTCCTTAGGTTAGTTAGGTTTAATTAGTTCTAAGTTCTAGGCGACTGATGACCTCAGAAGTTAAGTCGCATAGTGCTCAGAGCCTCTCTAATTCGACCATCATCAGTTATTTTGCTCCCCAAATAGCAAAACTCCTTTACCACTTTAAGTGTCTCATTGCCTAATCTAATTCCCTCAGCATCACCCGAGTTAAGTCGACTACAATCCATGATCCTCGTTTTGGTTTTGTTGATGTTCATCTTATCTCCTCCTCTAAAGACACTGTCCATTCCGTTGTTGTCGTAAGCGGGATGAAACAACCCCCCTCTTTCCCCGTCTCTGTTCATGGATATCCACTTGTTAATGATGAGCTGACTGGCAGTCCATTTACGTAGTCCACACAAATGCAGACACACACACACACACACGCATTACATGCCCCCGCGGCGGCTGCAGCGCAGTGGTGGTGGACCTGACATGTGACTTACGCCGTCCTGGAGGGCAAGCTGCCTCGGCCACGGAAGGGCGTCTGCTCGCAGTGCTAACAGCGCTGGGGGCTGCGCGGCGCGGCATTACCCCAGTTGTGAACTCGTGTAGCTCCTGCTTACGGCGGCAGCAATGCTCTGTGACCTCGTTCTGAGCGGACGGTGCTCACCGCAACACTCCCTGTTAGTGACCGAGGGATGCTGCACGGGTCGACAGACGCACGCAGCAAGTACGCAAAATTAACGGGCAGAAATGCAGCTACACGTTACAGAGGAAGGAGGGTAATACTAAACTCCCCGTCGAGGGTGAAGTCGCTAGTAAAGAGTCCATTCTACAAATCGTTAAAAAAACATAGGTAGACTCAGCAATAAGTACAATACAAGCCTCGCTTTCTTTCTTCCTTTTTACGGTTCACTGCTTAAGTCGGTCACAACGGTACCGTTGTAGGACCACTCTGTTGTCCGACTATCTGTCCGATTGTTAAAAACCCTTTTTCTCAGCTACGGATAGGCGATAAGCTTCAAATTTGTGTCACATACTAAGGTCTATGATCCCTTGGTGATGTACAAAACATTTAAGTTAGTGCAATCAAAAGATACGACCATTTGTGTCACATATTTTAACACTCACAAACTCACTCACCAAGACGTATAGTTGCATTAGAGTCACGAAATCTGGCAACAAAGCAAGGTTTCACAGTACAACCGAAGGAAAAATGCGAAAACCGTAAACCTATAACTCTAGCATACGACAAAATTTTGTGTCAAAATCTTTTATGTCATTTGTTATCTTTTTCTCAGGAATGAGTAGACGTATTTCGTTGAAATTTGTCACACACTAAGGTCTGTGGCCGCTTTGCAGTGTTATAAACGTAAGCTTGTATGTCATTTGAAGCAAAGGATAACGCCATTTAGGTCACATATTTTGATTCTCGCAAACTCGGTCATCAGAACCTGTAGAATACTTCCCGTTGACCTAGAATCGTGAAATTTGGCAAGAAACAAGGTTCCACCGTGCAAGTACAGGCGAAAATTCCGATAATTGTAAATCTGTAATTTTGTCACATGAAAAAATATTTCTTTTGTCATTTCAAACAATAGAAAATCCAGGATGGAATGTAACAATACCAGAGAAGGAAAGTTGCCACTCACCCTACAGCGGAGATGCTGAGTCGCGATAGACACAACAAAAAGATTCACACAATTATAGCTTCCGGCCATTAAGGCCTTTGTCAGCAGTAGACACACATAAACACACACACACTCATGCAAACGCAACTTGCACACACGTTTGCCACACTGTGGTTTCAGCTCTCTGAGACTGCAGACGTGTGTCCAAGTTGCATTTGCGTGAGTGTGTGTGGGTGCGTTTGCGTATGTGTGTCTACTGCTGACAAAGGCCTTAATGGCCGAAAGCTATAATTGTGTGAATATTTTTGTTGTTCCTATCACGACTCAGCATCTCCGCTATATGGTGAGTAGCAACTTTCCTTCTCTGGTATTGTTTCTTTTGTCATTTGTTATCCGACGTCAAACTTGACATTGAAAGGAAAGGTAATTCTTCATTCACCCTCCAAGGGCTGCAATGGTGAAATTCAGACATCGGTAAGGGAATGACTTCATCGCTCATAGCATGCGTTTCTATATTTATCCGTCTCCAGATGTACAGGAGCGATTACTGCACGTAGATATGTTTCATAGACAACCTGAAATGTCAAATCTACCTGTAGTAATCGCTTCTCGATATCTGATGATGGATAAATTCGGGATGAATTCATTCCTTGCCTGATGTTCGACTTATGCCACTGTAACTCAACTTTACGTTACTTTTATGTTATTGAAATTAAAACATTCTCTAAAATCTTAGTATCTCTGGGACCGATATCTTGCCAGCATCAATATCTATAATAGGCATAAACGGTCGAGATTCTCGATTCCGGGTGCCGACCGCGGTGGCCGAGCGGTTCTAGGCGCTTCAGTCTGGAACCGTGCGGCTACTACGGTCGCAGGTTCGGATCATGCCTCGGGCATGGATGTGTGTGATGTCCTTAGGTTAGTTAGGTTTAAGTAGTTCTAAGTTATAGGAGACTGATGACCTCAGATGTTAAGTTCCATAGTGCTCAGAGCCATTTGAATCTGAATCTCGATTCCAGGAATGGATGAATTGTCTGTATACATAATTGGGTTTGTACGGAACCCCCAGCGCACGAATCCTATGTGCTATTCGCACCTGGCAATTTTTTTTGTGTGTTCATTTTCATTACCGAAACCAGAGTGGCTAAACCACATAACGTTGGTGTAGTGCTAATTTTTTTATCTTTACACTAACCACCTGTTTGTTTAGCTGTCCTGATGGTGATCGTTGCAACGTGACGTCATGAGCATGTGACAAGAGTACTTCTGTACCACCGCAACTTTCTCTTTTCCCTGTTTCAGTCGTGAATTGTACGAGGGAAGAATGATTGTTGGTAAGTCTCCAGGCGAGCTCCCATCTCTCTAATCTTGTTTTCATGGCCTTTTCGAGAATTATACGGAGGAATTATCAAACTCCTTGGCTCTTGTAGGAGGCTCTTGTAAGGAGGTAAGGTAGGGTATCGATAGCAAGGATGCCATGGAATAGTTGCTCAAGTTGGCACTACGAGAGACACAGACGACATCGCCCTCTAGCCGGTGTTGTCGAGGTCTAAGAGCTCCGCGACTGCTTCACTCATTTTCATCAGGTGCAGCCAGCCAGAACACTTCGCTTCAGCATCGCACCTACGTACAAAGTTATGTAACCGTTTATCACCTTGTTTTTGGATTAGTAAACCACTTTCTTGCAGTACCGACTTGTATTACCAGTTTCCGTTCCTACCCACAAGCCGCTTCCCAGGGGGGATACAAAATAACGTCTTTCAATTTTGATGGTAAGCCATATCTTGATGTGCATCGCCTCTCTTCTAGAGCCTACTACCAAAGTTGGATGGGCATCTCCCCCGACGCTTCAGTGTTTATTGAGGAACCTGCGACTAAATTCCCTATCTTTATTTGTATCTTCTCTGTTTCTTCTATTGGTGATATCTGATAAGGTTCCCAGACTGACGACCAGTACTTGAGTATCGATAGAGCACTGGTTTCGTGAGTAACTTCATTCGTGGGAGCCTGCATTTGCTGGGGATTTTTCCAGTGAAAGTCCGGCACCTGCCTTTCTCATGACTATTTTCATGTGTCCTTCCGCCTTAAATCACTGTAGTGTATGGTCCCAGCTATTTAAGGACTGTGACTGTATCCACTGAATGTTCGGGAATCGGGTAACCAGAAAGTAGATGGGCTTTCACTTTATTTAGTTCCAATACGTTACATTGGTTTGTGTTACGAGTGAACTGACCCTATTTGCACTAAGCATAGTTCCTGTGCATGTCTTTCTACATTTCTCTACTATTTCCTAGTGTTACGACTTTGTATACAACATCACCATTCGCGATTCATGGAGATTTCGACGTTATCCACTTGGCCATTTATGTATGTTGTGGACAGTCTAATATCCAGGTTCGTATAAATCAGAGCTATCCTCACCGACAGTGAGCAAGGAGGACATAAAAAGCTGATTAGCACAGACAAAGAGGGCATTGTCAAGCCTTCCAGAGCTCTTTTTAATTCTGACTCTAATACTTGATCCCCTGTGTGATATCTTTCTATTCCAGTTTTCTTCTCACACGTCCTTAGGTAAGTTCTCCCCTCCTAGAGACCTTCAAAGGAATCCTTTCACTGCTCCATGTTTATCACTGGAATTCCCACTGCACTCTTAATGCCACCAACCTTGCTTTTAATGTCAGCGAATCAGTCCTCCTAACGATAATTTCTTCTTCGGTTTCTTCATATCTTTCCTGAAGCTATTTCGCCTTGGCTGCCCTGCATTTGCTATTTACTTCTTTGCTTAGGGTTGGACGTTGCTGAATTAGACTTTTCCAGAACATATTTGGACTTCCTACTATCGTGGATCAGTTTAAACAATTTCATCTGTTACTCAAGATTTCTTCGAGCTTACCTTTTTGTACTTATGTCTGAGTGTCCAGTATTTGTGATTGCCCTTTCTGGAGATGTCAACTTCTATTCAACTCAACTGAGTACTACGATATTCTTTTCACAGTATCCATGTCCTTAGAGAAATTCAAACACCTCTAATCATTTCTCAGTACTTCAGTATCCCGTTTCCTTTGACACTAAGTCATCGAAACAATTTTTTTCAGTTAACTCTTCATCGTTACTAAATCGTGATATAAGTCTACATCTTCTCCTGGGTATGCCTTAGAATCCAATATCTGGTTTCGGAATCTCTTTCTGACTATGATGTAATCCAGCTGGATCCTTCTTATATCATTCGCTCTTTTCCAAGTACATCTTCCCCTGTTTTATTCCTGAACAGAGAATTCGCTATTACCATATGAAATTTATTCCACAACTCGTCTGTCTCCTCTCTCATTTCCAAGGCCAAGCTCATAAATAATTCTTCTATTTCCACCCCTACATCCGCTTTCCAGCACACCATGACTAATATTCATCTCCATTTATGTACTGAATTTCTCCTTCAGTGTCCTCAATTCGTTCCCTTACCTCCTTATTTGTTTCTCGCGATATCGACTTATCGTTGTCGGCGTTGGTTTGCTGTCAAACCAGTCACTAAACTGGTCACTGTCGCTCACGCTTCCTATTCATAACGAATCATACCCCCGTTGTACAAGTTTCTGCTGCTGTATAGATTACCGCCTAACCAGAAATGTTTATTTTTTGTCTATGTCACATCACTGACTTCCACTAAATGTAGATTAAGGCTTTTCATTTTCCTCATTAAGATGTTTTAGCTTTTCTGTGAGGTTCACTTATAATGTTCTAGGCCCAGATTCGTAAAATGTTAACACGTCGTTAGTTATTTCGTCTTTTTCTCATGGTTGTGTCCCCCCTTCGCAGCCCCTTCCAGGAAATCCGAATGAGTGGACTAACCCGGAATGTTTTACCAATGGAGATATCATCATGGCAGGCCACCTATTATGTTAATACACAATACGTGTTTTCAATGCAGTGATTCCACTGCACAAGCGAGTGCCTGAATCACTATCTAATCCTCCCTCTCCCCCCCCTCCCACACTCCCACCATCGCCTTAGACAAGGCCTTCAGCGGTAAGAGGGTGACTTCTAATGGAAGAAGACTTCGGTTGTCATTGCTGATGATTTTCATTCAAAATTTAAGAAGGGCTTTGTTCGAATGTGGAACCCAGGAATTATAATTACTAGTCAAAGACGCTACCCACAGACCACGGATGTTCCCCTATAAATTTTTATTACACCCTTTTAAATACCTGGAGCATCTCCAAGATTGTATACAACTCTCAATGCAAGCAATGGAAACTCACCTTGTCCTCCGATTTCACTGAACCTATCTCTCGCTATCCTACCAAAAAACATTTTTCTTCACTCCTCTACACTCCACATCCCAGTCAAAATAAATTCAACCAGCTCCGGATTCGTGATCCAGAAATGTGTGCAGAAGAGTGTCCTTGGCAGGTTTTAACTCACTTTCTCTTCATATCAAGAATTTTTAGCCACCTTCTTCAATCTTACTTTTTTAAATCCAACCACGACATCTTTATTCCCTTTGTAAAACGCCTACTAGACCCATATCAAACGCATTATATTACTTCTATGTCCTTTCAGCGCAAACTTCTCTCCACTTTTACCAGGAACAACAGGTTATTCATCAGTATTAAACAGCCGTATCTTACTGTGATCACATCAGAGATTTGTACTAGGATTCTAAGATTCTTTTAGTGGGCAATAGGTCAGTAGAGAAAGAGCACTGTCTGCCAAAGACAAGGTGCCAGTTTTGAGTCCATGTCTCGCACACAGTTTTTATTTGTCGTGATGTTTCATTACAGTGCACGATCAGGTACAGACTGAAAAATTCATATAGTCTGAATGTTTATACATTCGCAAATACTATGCTTAAAACTCTTAGAACACTGATAAGACACTGACAAGAGAAGAATCTTTATACTGGTCTCTCCTAAAAGGCGTCACTTGCATTTTCTCTGGTATTTCTGCGGATATTTGCAACTTTGCTTTTGCAATGTTTAGCTGGAGCCAGCCCAACCACTTGTTGGTTGTCATGCATTTCATGCGACTCTCAGTGTCAATGGAAAGCGACGGTTGGTCTCTGGTTACAAACAGAATCTTTTTCTAAGTGGACTTTTACGTACCTATTCGACAGAGCGCGAAATTCGTTTTATGTATATGTATTAACAGGGACAGAGAAATAAGTGGAATAAAAAGTGCTCCAACAGCGACAAGACCGCTATGGCCCGCACTGAATGCAACCGCCTTGCAGAAGCGCACTGAACGGTCGCTGCTGGACTATCGATTATTCTTCATGTTTCAGTGTTCCTGTTGACAGATATCGATAAAATGAATAACGCACTAGGCTATTCTTCGAGCGCTCTATCAAATGGGCACGTAAAATTTCGATTTAAAAAACATTTTGTTTGTAATGGGAAGCGCACCGACGCTTTCCATCGACACTGGGTTTCTTATGAGAAACGTGATGAGCAGGATTTGTTTCCGCCGACACCAGCTACACGTTGCAAGAACGAAATTGCAGAGCTCAGTGTCGGATAGACCGTCAGAGACACAGCACCTCGTGTTCCTGCTGCTAATAAGGCGAGTTCACCATTCGTTTGTTACATTTTTTACGAGCTTCCTACAGGAGCGACTTATTTACAGATACCTGTGTAGTTGCTACATTATTTTTGTGAATTTCTTGCATGTTCGAGTGCTTACTAGGCACAAGCTTTTATTTTGATAACAGTGTAGCGTACAATACCGCCATTTTTATCGACACTCGTATCGTATAGGCTTTTGTTTGTTTTGGTTAGTGAAGATCAGTGTCGTGTAGACCGTTAGTGAGAGAGCACTTTGAATTCCTGCTGCTAATAAGTCGAGTACACCGTTCGTCTGTTACATATTTTTACGAGCTTCAAACAGCAGCGACTGCAGCAATGGATAGGAAATGTGATTGCTGTGTACAGACGAGACCTGAGTTGGCGAACCTTCGCCTACAGCTCCAGGCTACGTTGGCTTTCGTCACACAGCTTGAGGCTGCTGCCAAGCGGCATCACGGAGGGGGTTGGACGTGGGAATGCGAGGGACTCGAGCACGTCCCATGTGTCACCCGATAGGTCCACTCCTGTGGCCGCCCCGGGTACGCCTGCACTGAGGTTGACCCCCTCACCTGTGGTCGAGTGGGAGCTCATTACATAGTCTGGCAAACACAGAAAATCTTTCAGAGGGGCCAATCGTAGGGCCTCCCCGATTCGTTTGACGAACAGGTATCGGGCGTTATCTGAGCCTGATGATGTCCCTGAGCCGGATGCAGTTCTGGGCATTCACAGAGGGTGGGTTTTCTGGTAGTTGGGAGCTCTGACGTTTGGCGTGTAATGAGGCCCATTAGGAACATGGCTGCCAAGGATGGGAATGAAGCGAGCGCGCACTCCTTGTGTATACAGGGAGGAGTCATTCCGGATGTGTAAAGGGTGCTTCCGGATCCCATGCAGAGTACAGAGTGCAGCCAAATGCAGGCGGTGACTCATGTCGGTACCAATGACGTTTGTCGCTTTGGACTGGAGGAGATTCTCTCTGGTTTCGGGTGGCTAGCGGAAATGTTAAAGACTGCCTGATTAAGGCAGAGCTCACCATCTGCAGCATTGTCGATAGAACCGACTGTGGTCCTTTGGTACAGAGCCGAATGGAGGGTCTGAATCAGAGGCTCGGGCGGTTCTGTGATCGTGTAGGCTGCAGGTTCCTTGACTTGCGCCATAGAGTGGTGGGTTTCCAGGTTCCGCTTAATAGGTCAGGAGCCCACTACACACACAGCAAGCGGCTACACGCGTAGCGGGGGCTGTGTGGAAGTGAGTGGGCGGTTTTTTAGATTACAGGGTCTCAGGGAACCACAGAAAGGGCGTCCGTCTAAAAGAGGACAGGTAAAACACAGTAAGTTAGTTGTAGAAACGTTCGGTATTGTAAATTGTCGTAGCAGAGATCCAAGCCCTAATAGAAAGCACTGAAGCTCAAATTGTTATAGGTACAGAAAGCTGGCTAAAGCCGGAAATAAGTTCAGCCCAAATTTTTCAAATGATCTAACATTGTTCAGAAAGGTTAGATTAAATACGGGTGGTGGTGGAGTATTTATTGCTGTCAGAAGTAGTTTGCCTTGTAGTGAAATTGATGTAGATTGTTCTTGTGAAATAGTATGGGTAGAGATTATACTTGACAATCGGACTAAACTATTAATTCCATTGTTTTACCGACCCTCGACTCGGAAGATATAGTTACTGAACAGTTCAAAGAAAATTTGAGTCTCTTTTCAAATAGGTACCCCACTCATACAGTTATAGTCGGTGGTCACTTCAATCTACCCTCGATATGCTGGAAAATGATACGTTTAAAGCCGTCGGCAGGCATGAAACGTCATCCGAAATTGTATTGAATGCTTTCCCAGAAAATTACTTTGAACAATTAGTTCATGAGCCCACACGAAGAGTAAATGGTTGCGAAGGCATACTTGACCTCTTAGCAACAAATAATCCTGGACACATATATCGTGACGAATTCAGGGAATAGCGACCACAATGCAGTTGCTGCTCGGCTGAATGCCGTAACACCTACAACCATCAAAAAGAGACGCAAAGTATGTCTATTTAAAAAAGCTGATAAAAATGATCTTAACGCCGTTTTAAGAGACAGTCTTCACTCCATCCGATCTGGTCATGTAAGAGTAGAAAAGTTGTGGATGATTTCAAAGAGATAGTATCGACAGTAAGTGAGAGATATATACCACATAAATTAATAAGTGATGGTACTGATCCCCCATGGTACACAAAACAGGTCAGATCGCTGTTGCAGAAGCAGTGAAAAATGCATGCCAAATTTAAAAGAACGCAAAATCTCAAAGACTGGCAAAGTTGTACAGAAGTTCGAAATATAGCTTGTACTTTAATGCGAGATGCTTTTAACGATTTCCATAACGAAAATCTGTCTCGAAATCTGGCAGACAACTCAAAAAGATTCTGATCAAACATAAAGCACACCAGTGGCAAGACGTAATCAATACCTTCACTGGGCGATAACAACTGTGAAGTCACTGATGACAGTGCCACTAAAGCAGAGATATTGATCACGGTTTCCCGAAACTCCTTCACCAAAGAAGACGAAGTAGATATTCCTGAATTCTCATGAAGAACATCTGCCAAGGTGTGAAACGTAGGAGTAGATATCCTTGGTGTCGCAAAGCAGCTTAAATCACTTAACAAAGAAAATGCTTCTGGTACAGATTGTATACCAGTCAAGTTCCTCTCAGAGTATGCTGACACAATAGCTCCATATTTAGCAATTATATACAACCGCTCGCTCACAGAAAGATCCGTACCTAAAGACTGGAAAATTGCTCAAGTCACACCAATACCGAAAAAGAGAAGTAGGAGTAATCCGTTGAATTACAGGCCCATATCACTAACGTCGATTTGGAGTTGGGTTTTGGAACATATACTGTATTCGAACATTATGAAGTGCCTCGAAGAAAACGATTTATTGACACATATTCAGCACGGATTCAGAAAATATCGTTCTTGCGAAACACAACTCCCTCTTTATACTCATTAAGTAATGAGTGCTATCGAAAGGGGATGTAAAACTGATTCCATAGTTTTAGATTTCCAGAAGGCTTTCGACACCGTTCCTCACAAGCGTCTTCTAACCAAACTGCGTGCCTATGGAATATCGCCTCATTTGTGTGACTGGATTCGTGATTTCCTGTCGGAAAGGTCACAGATCGTAGTAATAGACGGAAAGTCATCGAGTAACACAGAAATAATATCCGGCGTTCCCCAAGGAAGTGTTATAGGCCCTCTATTGTTCCTGATCTATATTAACGATATAGAAGGTAATCTTAGAAGTCGTCTTAGATTGTTTGCAGATGATGCTGTCATTTACGGTCTTGTAAAGTCATGAGATGACCAAAACGACTTGCAAAATGTTTTAGATAAGATATCTCTATGGTGCGAAGAGTAGCAATTGATCATGAATAAAGAAAAATGTGTAGTTATTCACATGAGTACTAAAAGAAATTCGCTGAATTTCTATTACGTGATAAGTTACACAAATCTGAAGGCTGTTAATTCAAGTAAATACTTAGGGATTACGATTAAAAATAACCTAAATTGGAACGATCACATAGATAATGTTGTGAGTAGAGCAAACGAAGGCTGCGATTCATTTGCAGAACACTTAGAAGGTGCAACAGGTCTACCAAAGAGACTGCTTACACCACGATTGTCCGCCCTATCCTGGAGTACTGCTGTGCGGTGTGGGATCTACATCAAGTGGAACTGACGGATGACATCGAAATAGTTCAAAGAAGGGCAGCTCGTTTTGCATTATCGCTAAATAGGGGAGATAGTGACACAGACATGATACGTGAATTAGTGGCAATCATTAAAACAAAGGCGTTTTTCGTTGTGACGGGATCTTCTCATGAAATTTCAATCACGTTTTCTCCTCTGATTGCGGAAACATACTGTTGGCTGGCTGGCTCTGAGCACTATGGGACTCAACTGCTGTGGTCATCAGTCCCCTAGAACTAAGAACTACTTAAACCTAACTAACCTAAGGACATCACACACATCCATGCCCGAGGCAGGATTCGAACCTGCGACCGTAGCGGTCGCACGGTTCCGGACTGCGCGCCTAGAACCGCGAGACCACCGCGGCCGGCCATACTGTTGGCATCCACCTACATAAAGAGAAATTATCATCATGATAAAATAAGAGAAATCAGGGCTCGCACAGAAAAATTTAAGTGCTCGTTTTGCCGGTCGCCTTTCGAGAGTGGTTCACTGAACCGTCTGCCAGGCACTTATTGTGAATAGCAGAGTACTCGTGTTGATGTAGATGCAGCCCAAACACCAGAAAAACTGCGCCTGACGACTTATAGGAGAGACCCCCGGCATGCAGAGTGTTTCACATTTGGTGTTACATATTTATATGGGTTACAGAGGGAACTTAATAGATAATGTGTTGGTAAGGAACCACGTGCAAAAATGTACTCTATGGGTATAAAATAAGTTTGAAAATCGGATCACTTTCAAACCTCCCCCTTCACTGTACGCTCACGTAAAGAAAAGAAGATGCTTTTGTCAGCCACTGTTGTAATTGTGTCATACCATTGTCGTCCGACAACAGTAACGGGTGCGAGAAACTGGCTTTCGCAGCTAGGAAGGTTGACCATGGTGCTCCACGGAGCCGCCAGCCTCTCGACTTCGAAGAGGGCGTCATTTGTCACGTAGATGACAACCGGGCGATGTGTGCTGGAAGCGATGCACATGTTAGGGGCTCCTGTAGAGCACACAGGTCAGAGCTCCATGTCTCTGCTGTGTGTGTGTGTTTGTGTGTGTGTGTGTGTGTGTGTGTGTGTGTGTGTGTGTGTGTGTATCGTGAAGCGGGAGATTTAAAATCGATCCAATTTTCAAGCATACAGGGTGTCCCAGGCGGGATGGTCAATATTCAGGAGTATGAGAGGAACAATCATACGAAGCAAGTAAATATGATAGTGATTAAAATTCTTCTGGGTATTATGCAGCGTCATTGCTAAAAACTAAAAACAATAATAAACTAAAACCGACGTTTCGGCCGAATTGCAACGGCCTTTCTCAGGGCACCACTGGTTTTGCATCAGGATAGGTGCTTCTATTTATTACAGACTGTCGATGTGTGACGTCACTGTTGTAAAACTTCTAATTGGTACTCTAATATGATTGGCTAGTCGTAACGTAAGGGAAGATGGAACGAAAGAGGTTATCCGTGGATGTCCATGTCGTCAACGATTGCTATCTGTCCGCCAATCAGCGTTCGGTTCTGATCAGCAGGTTTTCCTCATGGCGTGGGCGGAAGTGGACTGACAGTTGCCTCTATAGCTGTTTGTGCAGATACGTCCGTGTCCCGTGTAGCTTGACAACATCAACAGAGAAGATGGCTACAAACTCCCGACGTCCTGGCTGCCGGCCATCCCAGTCCAAAGGGCCGCGAGCGGTCGCGGGGCAGAAGCTACACGGGACACCGACGTATCTGCACGAACAGCTGTACAGCAACTGTCAGTCCACTTCCGCGCACACCAGGAGGAAAACTTGCCTACCAGAAGCCGAACGCTGATTGGCGGACAGCTACCAGTCGTTGACGACATGGACATCCACGAATAACCTCTTTCCTTCGATCTTCCCTTATGTCATGACTAGCCATATCATATAACGCAACAACACAATCAACATTGTGGAAAAATGCCGTTGTAACGCCTCTTCTCCAACGACGTCATAATAAAAACACGTCCGCCACTGCAAGTGTCTCTCTCATGGCTGCGTGACGTCTGTGGCATTTAAGGATGACTTCCTTCAACTTTATGTGTATCAACAATAACGCCATCAGCAGTGTGAATCAGTTCTGTTTAGTTGCAAGCCGTTGCAGTGATAGAGACCACCATCTTCAGGTCCCTAGAGAGATACAGAAAATGCTTATCATATCACACTATTCGTTAACTGAATTATACAAACCCAATGTGAATTGTGTTTGTTCACGTGACTATCATGGTGTTGCAAATACGAAACACAACAGTCATTGCTGCTAAACACCAAATAACGAATACACTTTATTGTATTTTTTTACTGAGAGTAGTACGTACATATAAATGAGAAGATGTACATACTATTATGAAGACACTGCAGACTGTTAACGAAGTAACGAGTATATGAAATAGGTCCCCAGATCTGAGAATGGCTGAAATAGTTTTTAAGTAATAGAACCCATTATGCTGTCCTCGACGGTGAGTGCTCATTCAAGACAAGGGTATCGTCAGGAATGCCCCAGGGAAGTGTAACAGACAGCTGTTATTTTCTATACACGTGAAAGATATGGCGGACAGGGTGGGTAGCAACCTGTGGTTGCTTGGTGATGATACTGTGGTGTACGGGAATGTTTGATGTTGAGTTTCTAAAGGAGGATCCAAGATAACTTAGGCAAAATTTCTGGTTCGTGTGAAGAATGGCAGGTAGCTCTAAACGTCGAAAAGTGTAAGTTAAGGCGTCGAAGTAGGAAAGACAAACTCATAATGTTCGGATATAGCATTAATAGTGTCCTGTTTGTCACAGCCATTGCATATGTTCATTTGGGCATAAGGTTGCGAGACGATATGAAATGGAATGAGCATGTCAGGACTGTGGTAGGGAAGACGAATGGTCGACTTTATTTTATTGGGAGAATTTTAGGAAAGTGTAGTTCATCTATAAAGGAGACGACATATGAGACGCTAGTGCATATTATTCTTGAGTACTACTGCTCGAGTGTTTGGAATCCGTACCAGGTCGGGTTGAAAGAAGACATCGAAATAATACAGACGCGGGCTGCTAGATTTGTTACCGGTAGTTTCGAACAACACACAAGTATTAAAGAGATGCTTTCGCCACTGACATGGGTATCTCTGGAGTGGAGGGGACGTTCTTTTCAAAGAATACTGTACACAAAATTTAAAAAACCGGCATTTGAAGCAGACTGCAGACCGACGTACATTTTGCGAAAGGACGACGAAGATGTACCCTCCCCTATGCACCGACGGTGGCTTGCAAAGTATGTATGTAGATCTAGATGGAGATTCAGATAATTTCATAGATCTAAAAATCTACTACGCTAGAATAACCTTAAGAGGAGGACTGTATTCCCCTTGTGTCATACATCTGAAACATAAAAAAGGCTGTTGTTCATACGTTAAGTGGACCATTATCTGCAGCTGTTATCTTTTACAGTTTTAATACTATGATAATCACATGCACTTATAATTTAAAATGGTTCAATAAAATTCAGTTAATGAATAGTATGATAAAAATGTGTCTGCTGTATCCACCTAAAGGTCTGAAGGTGGTGGATTGTAACAGGAAACCACCTACTAATTAATAAACCTAATTCCCACAACTGATGAAAATATTGCTGGTACACCTAAATAACACAGCTGCTGTTTCATTACCCATTAGAAGATGGATGTACGGAAATCCAGCAATGACATGTTCGTTATTTTCGTGAAGTCTGAGTTCCCAACTGATGGATGAAAATGTATGATGACAAAAGAATGTATAAGAATGTATAAGAAACGAGTAAATCAAACTAGAGGGGTCACACATCCTCATAGACCAGATCGTTCCTTTAGCTCGAATATGATTGAACGTGCACGTTACGCTCGAAAGACTGTAGCCTAGTATCTCCTCGTCTGACATGCAGACGACACTCACCAAGCAATGGAAGGCGTTGACCAGATCTATCATGTTATGAATCTTGTACTGCCACGCCAAGGTATCAAACATCACAATGACGTTCTATACACCTACGGTGGACGAAACCTATCCAGCATATACTACACATTTATCAAATAGAATGAAAAATGTGCTGTTAGTAATTCAAGCAATTTTGGAAGGAGAAAAAATGTTTGTGACAGTAGTAATCTCGAAGGTGGTCCAACAGGTCCATTTTTGCTGCCCATATAGCAAAACTCATCTAATACTTTAAGTGTTTTGTCTCCTAATCTAATTTCCTTAGCATCACCTGATGTAATATGACTACATTCTATTATCTCTTGTTTTACTTTTGTTGACGTTCATCTTATATTTTCCTTTCAAGACACTGTCAATTCCTAACAACTGCTCTTCCAAGTCCTTTGCTGTCTCCGATAGGATATCAATATCATCGGCAAACCTCCAAGTTTTTTATTTCTTCTTGTTGAACTTTAATTCCTACTCCAAATTATTTTTTTTTTTTGTTTTATTTACTGCACCGCTTAGGAATTTGTAAATGGCCAGCATACAGTCATCCACTCAACTAAACTACGTATAAACTGACACGTTTCACATCAATGCGATAAAAATAGTTCAAATTATCTATGGAATATGTAACTAACGAACTATCTCTTATCCATTTCTCTGTGTAACGGTCCTGACATAGATTTCGCAATCTTGGTCAAATTTTACTTTATTGAACAGATAATCGGTTGCGGCTTTCTCATGAGATCTACGCGTGAGAAATTATAAGGTTTTAAGCACTTATAAAACACGTACTTGCACCTATTGCGTACAAATGGTAACACTGTTTAATGTAAGTTAAGTGTATCACCTTATAATGCAATGACACAGAGGATGAATGTGGACGATATTTACATGTAAACTTAGACCTGTTCTGATTGGCCGCCTGCTGCCTACAAGGCAGTAGACATGATCGCGGATCTGTGATCACCATGTCATCCATCCCTCCAGCAGTTAATGCCACCAGACGAATACTGATAATGCCGCTGCTTCTTTATTCAAGCAGCTGCTCATTTTGACCTCACAAGGACTGAGTGGACCACGTATCAGACCTCCATAACTCAGAAAATATCTAAGGAGGTACCACGAATCCAACCCAGGTCCTTCAGCACCGAAGACACCAACGCTAACCATTCGGGCATGGAACCAGCCTGATAATTATATAACTGGTAAAATTTACAATCGTAACTAAAAAAACACTGTGTTTTGCCTTGTTTCACAGTTTTTATTACGGTTACCGCACAACCTAGATTTCGGCTTATAAACCTATTTTCAAGTACATTACTGATTCCAAAGATGGTACAATAAGGTAAACTTGATGATAGGGCAAAGATAAACGTATCAACTTCTTAATGTTCCGATCCCTGGATTAATGTAAAATTAATTCAAAGACCATTGAATGATCATGGAAGTAATTTTACATTAAGTCAAGGATTGGTTCATTAAGAACTTGATACGTTTATCTCTGCCTTATCATCATGTTTATCTTGCTTCTTGTGAATCAGTAATACACTTGAAAACCGGCTTATAACCCGAAATCTACGCTGTGCAGTAACAATAATAAAATTTGTGGAGCAAGGTAAAAAGCGGTGGCTGTTTCGTTACTTTACAATGTTTCACCAACAATCCACAACTGTATTACTTAAAATTATTTACAAGTTTTATCGCAAGTAGTATTGGTGGAAGGGGTAGTGATAGAACTTGGATAAGCAAATATCTACTGACAGTAGGTAAATGTGAGAATTCATAGTCAAAATTGAGATTCAGACATTTGATAATTACATATAACAGTCACTTTGCAAAATGGTATAAGAAGATGTAGTGCACTGTTTAACTTCTAAACATCAAAACTGATAAGTTACTTACACATAAAGACAAACTGATATGTTAAAAGTGTAGCAATAGTGCAAAATTTGCCTCGAGGTACAAAGGCATGATTATAGATCTAAAACCGAAGCAGCATATCTCTCCAAATAAAATAAAATGTTACCAAGACCGTGAAGTCTACACTTTATTTTGATATCAGAGTCATAGTCTCCTCTACATGTAATGTAATCACCAAACCTTGAAGTAAACCTGTTATCGTCGTAATTCATGTTATTTCACACTTCCCTTATTAATATGGGTGTACATAGGATATGAATAGAGTATGTACAAAATTGCATAAACGTAAGTGCTTTTATAGAAATATACATTTTTGATTCAATGGTCTTTTCTTGTGCCCAGAGATGCAAAATTTTGATCTCAATCTTCGGCGCAGCCTCTTTGGTGTAAGTAGGATGAACGTCACAAATCAAATTTATTCTACTTAAGGCAGACAATGTGATGTAATGGGTAGCTTGTTCAATAAAACTCTCAACGAATTTACAACGAAAAAATAAATACTTCCTCTCTTGCTTTAATGAGTATGAAGCACACAATCAGTGGCGTGGACAAACTTTGAGAAGGACGCTTTCAGTTCACCGCGATATGCATCTGCACCAACGCTCTGAGTAATTGATTGGGAACATCGATTGCCAGTATATTTTTTTAATTTTTGACTCGTATCTCCCAATCTGAGCCCCTCGAGCTTTAGGAGCAGTTAAAAATTGACGCAATATCCTTCGTCACACTGACACGGGTATCTTCATTTCCTCACTACACTAATTTCAGTGCCTCTCTCTTACCTAGGAAGTAATTTTACTCATTCAGCACACTTTAATTAATTTTCTCGATGCGACTGAGCTCAAAGAATATTTTAAAGTGATGAAAGTGATGAAACTGAATTTGCGAAGGATTTTATTCATGGTTTAGTCACACAACTTTGTATTCAGTTTATACTGCATTTAACAGATTACGTGTTATGTACTAAAGAATTGCGTCTATGTAGATATTTCGACTGGATGCTGAGTACCGTGTTTCGAGGTAGTGAAAGTTTGCAGGTCAACAGAAAGCAGGCAATAATTTTTATGTTATGTTTGTACCTTCCGTACTACAACATAGCCAGAATTCTGAAAATAATGACGTTAGTTTCAAATCAGATTTATAGATAATTTAATTTGAGGAACATTCTAAAACGGAGACTAATACGATTTAGAGAATGTAATTAATTTCTTTCCCATGATAAATATCTGCCAGTCGTATAAGAGTATCATATTCCCCACTTTAATAACCACTGTATCAAGAATTTCATAGATTTCATTTCGCCTTGTTACTGTCGCCAAGCCTAATTACACTGTGTCTTTTGTTTCTTCACGATGTTTCTTTATTACATCTGTCCGCCCTCGGCAGCTGAATGGATGCCGCCACGGTAGCTCAGCGTGTTCGGTCAGAGAGTTGGTTGGCCTCTGTAATAAAAAACCTGAGTGGAAGGATCAACAAACGAACCTGAACTGATGTCATGTGACGTCCGCAACGACCAAACACAACGATCAAAAAGGAAAAAAAATGGTCAGCGTGACGGATTGTCAGTCCTCTGGGCCCGGGTTCGATTCCTGGCTGGGGCGCGGAATTTTCTCCGCCCAGGGACTGTCCTCATCATAGCCTTATCATCCTCATCGACTGCAGGTCTCCGAAATGGCGTCAAATTGAAAGACCGGCACCCGGCGAACGGCCTGTCCGACGGGGGGCCCTAGCCATGCGATTAATTAAAATTTATTTCATCTGTATTTCCAAATTAGAAAATTTTTGCTTTAATGTGCACCGTTGTATCTGCTGAATGGTAAATACTAGCACTCTTCACAGGTCGGTCATCTAAGCTGCAGCTGCCGGCATTTTGCCAGTGTCTTGGTTGCAGTTGCTGCTTGACATATTCAGTGCGTAGGCAGCAGTTACTTCGTTACAGTCACTAAATTTTTCGTGTTCGATGGTCACTTGTTAACTGCAAATCCGATATCTAGTCAAGCAGTACCATACAGATGGGAAACCTATTAACTTTCTGATAGGTTTATGTGAAAATGGGAAACTTACATCATAAAAATAATTATCACCAACATTTAAAGATGTGACAAGTCGCGGAGATAAGTTGAACATACAGTTTAGGAACAAGTGCTAGTTCTTTTTTAATTACTTTCAGGTCCATCTTTCTCTGCGACATTTTATAGTGATCATGCTGCAAACGACCATATGCCTTAAAGTGACTTTTTCGTGATCTGATATTCCGTACACCATACCAAAATACACTGCAGTTATTAAAACTGTAATGGCATGCAGTTAAAGTCAATTTACGCGAAGTGTATTACGTGCTTGGTTACGCCAATGACTGGCATTTGAGCCGTATCTCACAAAGTAGGAACGGAAAGATTATGAACTCGCATTTGTATCCTAGTTGTGAGACGATCGTGATATTCTCCGTGTAAGGAGGCGAAACATCGACCAGCAACTGTCGGAATTCGACAGAGATGTGGCACAGCAATACTGTGGTTTATCGTTCCACAGTTTTAGTGCACGCGATGGTCGGAATCCTAAGGCTGCTAGGCGAATATGGAATCGATGGGCAATGGGGGCCACACTTAACGCCACATTACTAGCGCCCGAGACTGCAGACATTTTTTTCAGTCGGGTGTACATGTTTGCAGCGAGTGCACTGTATCGTATCTTCAGTATTTATTTTCATTTTAGGAACCAAGAAGAACTCACACAGAGCTAACTCTGGCGAGTATGGGGGCATGATCATGTTTCCCGACGGCAGCGGCATTTTTCAACAAGAATAATACGCCGTGTCACAAGGCCAAAAGTGTGATGGAGAGGTTCGAGGAACATAGTGGTGACTTCCCATTGATGCGCAGGCTCTCTAGTTCTCGAGACCTGAACCAGATCGAACACATCTGGAATGTGATTGATCGTGGCAACAGAGATCATCGAGCCCCTCCCCGGAATATACAGAATTAAGTGACTTGTGAGAAGAGATGCGGTGCCAATTCCCTCCAGCGATCTACCAAGTCCTCACTGCTTCCGAGCCACAACGCGTTACCTCTGTTATTAATGGCAAAGATAGCTGGCCGCGGTGACCTCCTCTGAAGGTGTTGCTGTATTGTGATACAACATTCAATGTGTGGTTTTCATGAGCAGTAAAAAGGGCGGAAATGATGTTTATGTTGATCTCTATTCCAATTTCCTGTACAGGTTCCGGAACTCTCGGAACCGTGGTGATGCAAAACTGTTTTGATGTGTGTAGCTTCACGTGTTTGTGTGAAAGTTCTGTGCTTTGATACCAAGTAGGGAGAGGTTATGTAGCACATTTTAAACATTAAAACCACAGTATTATCGTTTCTTTGTTTATGAATCGAGTCGCAGAAGTCTTTAGTCCGACGGGGTAAAAAAGTTTCGTTCGGCATTGGGTCGCACCGACTTTTTGCAGTATCTGACTGGACATCAGCAACAGACACACTCGAAGCTATAACTGCTTGATCAATGCGATCACCTAGAGCAAACTTTTTCCCTCTAGATACAATACACACTCACCGCGAAGTGAAATTGTCAACGCGCTCTAAGAAACGAAACGTTTCCCTTAAGGACGATGCCAGCCAGTAATGCTTTGCGACTTTCATCGTGTTTGATGTAAAGGTTTATGTTGATGATTGTTGTGATTGTTATGGTCTTCAGTCCGTAGCTCTCCATGCTACTCTCTCCTGTGCAAGACTCTTCATCTCCGAATAACTACTACAATCTACAGCCTTGTGAATCTGTTAACTGTAGTCGTGTTTTGGTCTCCCTTTACGATTTGTGATGGCTTGATGTCTCATAATGTCTCCTATAACCTATCCCTTGTTTTGCTCGAGCTCTGCCGCAAATTTTTTGTCGCCTCAGTTCTGTTCAGTACCTCCTCTAGTTACGTGATCGACCCATCTAATGTTCTTCATTATTTTGTAGCATCTCATTTCGAAAGCTTATATTCTCTTTTTGTGTAAACTGTTTATCGTCTATGTTTCACTTCGATAGATGGCTGCCGGCCGAAGTGGCCGAGCGGTTCTAGGCGCTACAGTTTGGAACCGCGTGACCGCTGCGGTCTCAGGTTCGAATCCTGCCTCGGGCATGGATGTGTGTGATGTCCTTAGGTTAGTTAGGTTTAAGTAGTTCTAAGTTCTAGGGGAGTGATGATCTCAGAAGTTAAGTCCCATAGTGCTCAGAGCCATTTGAACCATTTGATAGATGGCTCTGAGCGCTATGGGACTTAACATCTATGGTCATCAGTCCCCTAGAACTTAGAACTACTTAAACCTAATTAACCTAAGGACAGCACACAACACCCAGCCATCACGAGGCAGAGAAAATCCCTGACCCCGCCGGGAATCGAACCCGGGAACGCGGGCGTGGGAAGCGAGAACGCTACCGCACGACCACGAGATGCGGGCTGATAGATGGCTACACTACAGACAAATATCTTCAGAAAAGCCTTTTAAATACGTAAATCTATATTCGGTGTTAATAAAGTTCTCTTCTTCAGAAATGATTTTCTTGCCGTTGCCAGACTACATTTTATATCGTCTCTACTTCGACCACCATCAGTTATTTTGCTGCCCAAATAGCAAAACTCGTCTACTACTTCAAGTGTCTCATTACCTAATCTAATTCCCGTAGCATCACTTGATTTAATTCGACTACATTCCATTGTTTTTGTTTTGCTTTTGTTGACGTTCACCTCACTTTCTCCTTTCAGGACAGTGTCCATTCCGTTGAACTGTTCTTCCAAGTTTTTTGCTGTCTCTGACTGAACTACAATCTCATCGGCAAACCTGAAATATTTTGTTTCTCGTCTCTTTAATTCCTAATTCCTATTTTGCTTCGGTTTCCTTTCCTGCTTATTCAGTATACACATTGAATAACACCGGGGATAGGTTACAACCCAGTCGCATCTCCATCTCAACCACTGCTTCCCTTTCATAGCCCTCTGCTCTTATAACCACCGTCTGGTTTCTGTACAAGTTGTGAATAGTCTTTCGGTCCCTGTATATTACCCCTGCTACCTTCAGAATTTCAGAGAGAGTATTTCACGCAACATTGTGAAAAGGTTACTTACCTAGAAAAATAGTTATCGAGTACCGCTCTTCTAGGTAACTGCAACGGTTGTAAACCCAGAGTGGCCGAGCGGTTCTAGGCGCTGCAGTTAGGAACCGCGTGACTGCTACGGTCACAGGTTCGAATCCTGCCTCAGGCATGGATATGTGTGATGTCCTTAGGTTAGTTAGGTTTAAGTAGTTCTAAGTTCTAGGGGACTGATGACCTCAGGTGTTAAGTCCCATAGTGCTCAGAGCCTTTTGAACAATTTTTGAACGGCAAAGATTGACATGTCGGTTGTCAGATAAGTGATCATACTGTTTTGATTGATCATTGTATTTACAACGGGCTCTTTCTTTGTATAGGCTGGGTGTATTGTTGACTTGGCCTATCCTTAATGAGCGTCAATCGCACGGTAATACTCTACGACTCGCAACAAGAAAACTCTCCGACGAAGGTTACTGGGGCATTAGGTCGATGACACGCCACGCCAAAGTTCACCTAGTAACTGCGTCACAAATTTCTGCAGCTTGCGCCTTTACGTTCATCTCGGCCAAGCACCGGACGCACTCCTCGTCCCGCTTCGCAGCCGTGCCGTATTTACGAGCGGCTGCGCAGCGAACAGCCGGCCAGCCAGCGCCGGCGCCGGCGCCGCATGCCGCCAGTGAGTTACTGCGTCGCCGCGCACCGCCGCCGCGCCACCACTCTGTTTATTTTCACACTGGCCGCCTATTTATGACGAGGCCTGAGCGAGAGGAAGCCGCGGCACAGCATCGCGAGTAACGGCCGCACAGTAAAGCGCACCGACGCACAGCCGGCCGGAGTAGCCGTGCGGTTCTAGGCGCTACAGTCTGGAGCCGAGCGACCGCTACGGACGCAGGTTCGAATCCTGCCTCGGGCATGGATGTGTGTGACGTCCTTAGGTTAGTTAGGTTTAATTAGTTCTAAGTTCTAGGCGACTGATGACCTCAGAAGTTAAGTCGCATAGTGCTCAGAGCCATTTGAACCATTTGAGCACCGACGCACAGCTGTTGAATATTCTTCGGCCAGTACGTTCCTTAATTTCACGCCAGCGGAAGGGCACTTGAGGACTAAAACGGCAGCGCGATAGCGTAAATAACACTGTTATTTAATTCCGGATAAGTTTATGGTCTCTGCGTTTACAAAAAAATGGGACTTAACTTCTGAGGTCATCAGTCCCCAAGAACTTAGAACTACTTAAACCTAACTAACCTAAGGACATCACACACATCCGTGCCCGTGGCAGGATTCGAACCTGCGACCGTAGCGGTCGCGCGGTTCCAGACTGTAGCGCCTAGAACCGCTCGGCCACTCTGGCCTTAAAACCGCTCCAGTTACCTAGAAGAGCGGTACTCGACGACTATGTTTCTAGGTAAGTAACCTTTTGACAATGTTGTGTGGAACTCTCTCTCTGAAATTCTGAAGGTAGCAGGGGTAAAATACAGGGACCGAAAGACTATTCACAACCTGTGCAGAAACCAGAAGGCGGTTATAACAGCGGAGGGCTGTGAAAAGGATGCAGTGGTTGAGAAGGACATGCGACATAGTTCTAGCCTGACCCCGGTGTTATGCAATCTGTATACTGAATAAGCAGAAAAAGAAACCAAAGAGAAATATGAAGTAGGAATTAAAGAGACGAGAAATAAAATATTTGAAGTTTGCCGATGACATTGCAGTTTCCTCAGAGACAGCAAAGGACTTGGAAGAACAAAATGGTTCAAATGGCTCTGAGCACTATGGGACTCAACTTCGGAGGTCATTAGTCCCCTAGAACTTAGAACTAGTTAAACCTAACTAACCTAAGGACATCACACACATCCATGCCCGATGCATGATTCGAACCTGCGACCGTAGCGGTCTCGCGGTTCTGTACTGCAGCTCCTATAACCTTACGGCCACTTCTTGGAAGAACATTTCAACGGAATGGACACTGCCCTGAAAAGAGAAAGTAAGGTGAACGTCAACAAAAGCAAAACAAAAACAATGGAATGTAGTCGAATTAAATCAAGTGATGCTACGGGAATTAGATTAGGACATGAGACACTTGAAGTAGTAGACGAGTTTTGCTATTTGGGCAGCAAAATAACTGATGGTGGTCGAAGTAGAGACGATATAAAATGTAGACTGGCAACGGCAAGAAAATCATTTCTGAAGAAGAGAACTTTATTGTCATAGAATATACACTCCTGGAAATTGAAATAAGAACACCGTGAATTCATTGTCCCAGGAAGGGGAAACTTTATTGACACATTCCTGGGGTCAGATACATCACATGATCACACTGACAGAACCACAGGCACATAGACACAGGCAACAGAGCATGCACAATGTCGGCACTAGTACAGTGTATATCCACCTTTCGCAGCAATGCAGGCTGCTATTCTCCCATGGAGACGATCGTAGAGATGCTGGATGTAGTCCTGTGGAACGGCTTGCCATGCCATTTCCACCTGGCGCCTCAGTTGGACCAGCGTTCGTGCTGGACGTGCAGACCGCGTGAGACGACGCTTCATCCAGTCCCAAACATGCTCAATGGGGGACAGATCCGGAGATCTTGCTGGCCAGGGTAGTTGACTTACACCTTCTAGAGCACGTTGGGTGGCACGGGATACATGCGGACGTGCATTGTCCTGTTGGAACAGCAAGTTCCCTTGCCGGTCTCGGAATGGTAGAACGATGGGTTCGATGACGGTTTGGATGTACTGTGCACTATTCAGTGTCCCCTCGACGATCACCAGTGGTGTACGGCCAGTGTAGGAGATCGCTCCCCACACCATGATGCCGGGTGTTGGCCCTGTGTGCCTCGGCCGTATGCAGTCCTGATTGTGGCGCTCACCTGCACGGCGCCAAACACGCATACGACCATCATTGGCACCAAGGCAGAAGCGACTCTCATCGCTGAAGACGACACGTCTCCATTCGTCCCTCCATTCACGCCTGTCGCGACACCACTGGAGGCGGGCTGCACGATGTTGGGGCGTGAGCGGAAGACAGCCTAACGGTGTGCGGGACCGTAGCCCAGCTTCATGGAGACGGTTGCGAATGGTCCTCGCCGATACCCCAGGAGCAACAGTGTCCCTAATTTGCTGGGAAGTGGCGGTGTGGTCCCCCACGGCACTGCGTAGGATCCTACGGTCTTGGCGTGCATCCGTGCGTCGCTGCGGTCCGGTCCCAGGTCGACGGGCACGTGCACCTTCCGCCGACCACTGGCGACAACATTGATGTACTGTGGAGACCTCACGCCCCATGTGTTGAGCAATTCGGCGGTACGTCCACCCGGCCTCCCGCATGCCCACTATACGCCCTCGCTCAAAGTCCGTCAACTGCACATACGGTTCACGTCCACGCTGTCGCGGCATGCTACCAGTGTTAAAGACTGCGATGGAGCTCCGTATGCCACGGCAATCTGGCTGACACTGACGGCGGCGGTGCACAAATGCTGCGCAGCTAGCGCCATTCGACGGCCAACACCGCGGTTCCTGGTGTGTCCGCTGTGCCGTGCGTGTGATCATTGCTTGTACAGCCCTCTCGCAGTGTCCGGAGCAAGTATGGTGGGTCTGACACACCGGTGTCAATGTGTTCTTTTTTCCATTTCCAGGAGTGTAGATTTAAGTGTTAGGAAGGCTTTTCTGAAGATATTTGTCTGGAGTGTAGCCATCTATCAAATGGTTCAAATGGCTCTGAGCACTATGGAACTTAACTTCTGAGGTCATCACTCGCCTAGAACTTAGAACTACTTAAACCTAACTAACCTAAGGACATCACACACATCCATGCCCGAGGCAGGATTGGAACCTGCGACCGCAGCGGTCGCGCGGTTCCAAACTGTAGAGCCTAGAACCGCTCCGCCACTTCGGCCGGCAGCCATTTATCGAAGTGAAATTTAGACTATAAACACTTTACACAAAAAGAGAATATAAGCTTTCGAAATGAGATGCTACAAAAGAATGAAGAAGATTAGTTGGGTCGGTCTCGTAACTAATGAGGAGACACTGAACAGAATTGGGGCGACAAGAAATTTGCGGCAAGCCTTGAGCAAAAGAAGGGATAGGTTGATAGGAGACATTATGAGACGTCAAGGGATCACAAATCTTAGAGGGAGAGAAAAACACAAAAGCAGTTAGTAGATTCACAAGGCTGTAGGTAGTGGTAGTTATTTGGAATGAAGGGTCTTGCAAAGAATACAGTAGCATGGAGAGCTTAGGACTGAAGACCACAAAAACAACAACAATCGGCAACATAAACCTTTATATCCAAAACGATGAAAGCAGCACATATATGTTCACAAGGCATCGTCCTTAACGGAAACGGTTCGTTTCTTAGAGCGTGTTGACAATGGCCCTTAGCGATGACGGTGTATCGTTCTTGAGCGCAAACGTTTGGTCT
The DNA here is from genome assembly GCF_021461385.2 of Schistocerca piceifrons. Classification (NCBI taxonomy): domain Eukaryota; kingdom Metazoa; phylum Arthropoda; class Insecta; order Orthoptera; family Acrididae; genus Schistocerca; species Schistocerca piceifrons. The sequence continues at coordinate 172,111,927 of NC_060139.1, forward strand.
AGGTGACAGCATTGATCAAGAAGTTATAGCTTCGAGTGTGTCTGTTGCTGATGTTCAGTCAGATACTGCAAAAAGTCGGGGCGACCCAATGCTGAATGCAGCTTTTTTACCCAGCCGGACTAAAAATTTCCGCGACTCGCTTCATAAAAAGAGAAACAATAAGATTGTGGTTTTAATGCTTAAAATCTCCACTTGGAGATAAACAACGCACATCAAAAAAATTTTGCATCACCTCGGTTCCGAGAGTTCCGGAACCTGTACAGACAATTGGAATAGAGATAAGCATAAACATCATTTCCGCCCTTTTTATTGCTCATGAAAACCACACATTGAATGTTGTACCACAATACAGCGAGACCTTCAGAGGAGGTGGTCCAGATTGCTGTATACACGAGTACCTCTAATACCCAATAGGACGTCCTCTTCCATTGGTGCTAGCCTGTATTCCTCGCGGCAGACTATCCACAAGTTCATCAAGGCACTGTTGGTCGGGGTTCATGTCTGGAGAACATGCTGGCCACTGTAGTCGAGCGATGTCATTATCCTGAAGGACGTCATTCACATGATGTGCAGGATGGGGGCGCTAACTGTCGTCCATGAAGACGAATGCCTAGCCAATATGCTGCGATATGGTTGCACTATCTGTCGGAGGATGGCATTCACGTATCGTACACCCGTTACGGCGCCTTCCATGACCACGAGCGGCATACGTCGGCCACACATAATGCCTTCCCTAAACAGCAGGGAGCCTCCACCTTGCTGAACTCGTTGGACAGTGTGTCTACGGCGTTCAGCCTGACCGGGTTGCCACCAAACACGTCTCCGACGATTACTGGTTGAAAGCATATGCGACACTCCTCGGTCAAGAGAACGTGATGCCAATCCTGAGCGGTCCCTTCGGCATGTTGTTGGGCCCATCTGTACCGCACTTCATGATGTCGTGGTTGCAAATCTGGATCTCACCAAGGACAATGGGAGTGAAGTTGCGCATCATACAGTCTACTACGCACAGTTTGAGTCGTGACACGACGTCGTTTGGCTGTACGAAAAGCATTATTCTTACATGGTGGCGTTGCTGTCATGGTTCCTACGAGCCATAATCCGTAGGTAGCAGACATGCAGTGCAGTATTAGCCCTTGGGCGGCCTGAGCGAGTCATGTCATCGTCAGTTCCTCTCTCTCTGTACCTCCTTCGTGTCCGAACAACATTGCTTTGGTTCAAACCGAGAAGCCTTAACACTTCCCTTGTTGAGAGCCCTTCCTGGCACAAAGTAAGAAAGCGGACGCGATCTAACCGCGGTATTGACCGTCTAGGCATGGTTGAACTGCAGACAACACGAGCCGTATACCTCCTTCCTGGTGGAATGACTGGAAATGATCGGCTGTCGGACCCCTTCCGTCTAATAGGCGCTGCAGATGCATGGTTGTTTACGTCTTTGGGCAGGTTTGGTGACATCTCTGAACAGTCAAAGGGACTGTGTCTGTGATACAATATCTACAGTTAACATCTGTATTCAGGTGTTCTGGGAACTGGGGTGAAGCAAAACTTTTTTTGATTTGTGTATTAGAAACATTCTTTATGAACTTGTTCAAGCCACACGTCACGTTATGTCTTCAAAGCGTTGACGCTAGATGTGAATTTCTGAAGTTTTTCGTTTTCTGATAGTTTCACACTGATAACACAATCTCGTCACCAGTGATGATTTTTGTTGGAAGAAAGTTGTCCGCGTTTTGCGTTTCAGTCAAACCATGACAGCATTGTTTTTTATTGGGAAGTCAAGCTGAACAGACGCACTCTGCACACAATTTTCTCGTCTTCAACAATTGTTGGGGCTGCCTTGAACACTTGATTTAGAGATGTTGCTCCTCTGAGAATTCTGACTCAACACTTTGAAACAAGACGGTCGCACCTTGAAACTTAACTCTGCCAGCTCACAGCTGACTTCTCTAATTCACATCTGTTGTTAACAGTTGTTTGTTCAAGCTGCCACCGTAGTTGTTGCACTGACTTCGCTTATACGCCAGGAATAAAATCACTATCGGATCCTTACAGCGGACGGTGTATACTGAGATGACAAAAGTATTGGAACGTTTTGTAGTATCGTGTGAGATGTCCTTTCGCCAGCATAGTGCAGCAACTCGACGTGGCCTGTACTCAAACTTGTTGGTAGTCCCTTTCAGAATAACTCAGCTACGCTGCCTCAATAGCCATCCATAATTGCGAAGGTCTTGCCAGAGGAGGATTTTGTGCACCAACAGACCTCTGCATTATGACCCAAAAATGTTTGATGGGATTCATGTTGGGCGATCTGGGTGGTGGATCGTTCACTCGAATTATCCAGAATTTTCTTCCAAGCAATCTTGAACGGTTGTAGCCCTCTGACAGGGTGCAATGCCATCCATAAAAATTCCATCGTAGGTTCCAAACATGAAGTCTCTGAATGGCTGAAAATGGTCTCCAAGTACCCAGACATAGCTAATCGTGAATCCTTTTGTAGCGGCACGACCATTTAGGATAGGGAAAGTTAGTTTTGTGCTATATTCGGAGCACGAGTTATAGCCAGGCGTGGGCCAGATTGCAGTAAGTTACACATACCACCAGTTGCTAAGGGAAATAGAGCCCACGGGGGCGTAGAACTGCTGGAGAGGGCGTAGACAGCAGTTTACAGGGCGCTAGTCACAGGCAGAAGAGGGCCACTGGCCAACCTAAATGTTACGCATGTGCGACATGAAGCAGTGCATTAGCAAAACAGAGGCGCACAGCCCAGTATAAATAGGTGTTGTTTTCTAACGAGAGTCATTCAAGTGTGGCAGCAGTCCTGGACGGCAGGGCGTGTCACACCAATGGGCTACACGCAACAACAGATGGGGCGCCAGTGTCTTAGTCCACAGTGGGTCGTTGGTTCGACCCTCTGAGGCCGACGCAAGGACTGCAACCAGCCAGCAGCAGGCTACTCTTCGGCTCGCTACAGTGGGCAGTCGTCTCGGCTCCTGACACACGCCGGAGATTTCCGAGGCGAGGGCCGCAGATTCAGACGACGGATCGCGGGCGGTCGTTGCCGCCGTGTTCTCAGCTACACCAGCGAGCGAAGAAGCAGCAGAGGGGCCGGCCTTCGGCTCCCGGCGGAGCAGTATGGAGTCAACGGGGATGGTGGCCACCGAGTCGGCTGCTGGCGCAGCCATCCTGACGTATTCGGAACTCTGCAGCTGACGTACAAGACCAGCACGACACAGCGTTGCGTTGCACAGGCCACTGGGGTTCTTCCTCAGCACTCCGGGGCCCTGTGACGCAGACCAAGGTGAACGGAGCACTGTAGTGGAAGCAAATAAATCATTTGGAAAGTTCTTGAAGAGTTCTAATACGGTACCTCCTGGCACCCACCCACTGCATTTGGTGTCTTCCCGCTACATTTGGTCATCCTGATACATTCGGTGAAGGAAGTCACCACAACACTTTCCATGTAAACACTACCCACAAGAAGCCACCACCAGACTCCACAGCGTCTTTTTGACATACCGAACCCATCCTCGTGGCGTCTACGCCACACTCGAACACTACTATTGTAAGAGGTCCGAGCAGATGTAATTTCCATGTATTGCTCTCGCGCTGCCTGCGATATGTAAGGTAGAATCTCAGACCAGAGAGCAGTGTTGACTGCAGTAGGGAGTAAGTAGCAGTTGGAGTAAGTTGTTGCTAGCGAGCAGTCTGGTCTGGTGTATCGTGTTGGCTGGGCTGAGCATTATTGTATAAGGTAAAAAGCTGCCTCGCGCATATGTAGTATTGTTATCTCAAGTCCCATGTAAATGTTTTAAAAATCTCCTAATAATAATCTTTCTCTTAAAAAGTAACTTTTAACAACCATTCATTTCAATTTAAAGAATTTACTAATTTCTCCAATCCATGATCATCCCAATTATTGCAAAAGAAAAATCAGTTGTTTCCTTTCATAAATGACAAATCTATCGGCCAGCATTGCGCAGGGCTGTGCCAGAAAAATTTATTGTAAGAACAGATATATATATGCGTTATCCGGCGACTTCATTGAGGTAAGAATTTTTCTTTTTTATTCAGAATGATCTTTCAGGGCCATTACGCAGCACTGCTGACGTCCAAAATTTACCAGGTCAATTATTGAAAAAGTTATAAGCAACAATTTAATTGAGAGGTTAGTTGCATTGTACTTTTACCAGGTTACTGAATTTATTTTTTGTTGGGACGTTACACTGAATGTGAACGCCATAATTATAATTTTTACTGTTGAGAAGTTTAGAAATTTTTCTGTTTTGAGGTTACACTAAAATGTGAATGGAATTTTGTGGGAAGGTTACACTTGGCGACAACCGGGCAGGATCGTATTTCTTTGTGAATTTCTGAGGCATCTGGCGCAACGTATTTACTAATTTGTCACTCTTTCTTTCACAGATCATCGGCAATTTATTGCTCTTTGTTGTAATTGTGTTTGGTCCATTTTTGCTTCGTCTTTGTTTCATTTTGTGCTTAATTCTGATTTGTGAAAAATGCCGCGAAAAACTGTTAACAGTACATCGCGATGTGCAATGAGTGAAATAGCCGACTCGAATAATTTGACCGATAATATTTGCGACACTCAGTGTAATAGTGATAATCCCCTAATTACAGATAATCAGTGCGTGCCGATCACTAGTATTGAGTTAAATTCTAATGATGAGCAAACAAATTCAATTATGTCCACAGTAAATGTAACAATTGATGACGCGGCACGTTCTGACACGATGAACGCTGCCCAGTTTGACACACCCGGTTTGCAAAATTTGAATTGTGAACAGTTAAATTTTTCTCACGAAGATGAACAATGTAGTCAGAATACGTCAGATTTATTTGATTCCGATTGTAGTGACCAATAGTGCACTTCCGATTGGCAAACCTTTTCAAGAATCAGAGAATGACCAAATGGTTATACAAAACGTGACAAATGCAGATACACCAACACACAACATAGAATATAGAGTCGCTAATTTTGGCATGGATCAAGTTATGGCAGTATTGCTACAACTTAATAAAAAAACTAGACAACAATTCCAAACAGTTGAATGAAAAATACGACAACCTTAATGAAAAACTAGACAGCAATTCCAAACAGTCGAATGATAAACAAGACAACAATTTCAAACAACTTAGTGAACAGATTACAGCCGTTGCCGCGCAATTTCATGATACTAAAGAACAATTACGTGAGGAAATTAAGGCTTGTGCTAGGAACAGTAGAGAAGATATTAGATCTGTGGTGCAAGAATTAAGTAATACACATGCAGCCAAAACTAAATTACTTAGAGATGAAATTAGTGCAGTCGCTAAACAATGTTCTGAAAACGCAACACAGTTACGCGACGAGTTTAAATTAATGTCAGCAGAACTTTCACGCACAATGGACGCGAAAGTAGACACGAAATTTGACCAACAGAACAGCCAAATTGACGAACGTTTTAAAGTGACAGAAATGAAAACTGTTTCAGTCACCAACACGTCACAGCATAGGCCACATTCCGAACATTTGTCACACTCACACAGCCAGTATAACTTAGGTAATTTACAGAGACTACGTGACTTGGATTCCGGGCAGACACAGACAAACGGATTATCATATAATCCTGAACCTGTTCAGACATTCAGAGACGATAATTGTGATTATAAGCACTTTCTATCAGCGAGAAAATTAGAGTTATTTAATAATGACAGAACACAGATTCACTCTTTCGACTGGATACGACAATTTGCTTTTGTATTTCCACCAGCTCGGCCTGTAACGCAGAAACTAGAATTGGACTGGATACAACAATTTGTCTTTTAATTTTCACCGGCATTGCCTGTAACACAAAAACTAAAATTTATTTGCAGCGCGTAAGGGACCTCAGGGGATTCATTACACTTAGATGAATATGTGCCGTAGCGTGCACAGGGCCCCGAGCCGTAGTAGTGCTGTTTCATCTTTAGTTTTCTGCACTGCTGCCTTCTCTTTTACTATCCTTTATATCTATCAAAACAGCTCTTCAACCATCGATGTATCTAGGATTACGTATGAGTAAAGAAACCCTGATATGACAAGTTTTACCTGAAAGTGACAGTTTTCATAAGAGACTCCCGAAATGACAAGAACTAACAGCGTAATTTTAATAGTAGACAAAATTGTAATCATCAGTATGTACAAAATTTTCAGCTATCGCAGACGCATTTTGGCAACAATAGAGGTTTTTTCACCACAACAGCAACAAAACCAACCGGTTAGCATACTTAACCAACAATATGGTCTGCAAGGTCAACCAAGCTTTAATGTTTCGCCGCCTACACGTATAGCGTCGGCTTCGCCAAATAGTAATGCACAGCAACAATGAAATCACTGCGTACAGGAGACACATCATTTCAATTCCTATCGCAACGCGCCGTATAGCAATGGTTTTCATGACAGACGTAAAAGTAATGAGCACAGTTTTCAGCGTAACAGTCGGTCTTACCAACAGCAGAATCAACCACAACAACAGATAATCATGAATGAACCAGACAGTAGATATCATCCCGAACGTAATACGTCAGG